>NC_139654.1:20095775-21550775 GCF_951799395.1 Argentina silus | reverse complement strand
AGAAGAAGAAAAGGAAGAAGAAGAAGAAGAAGAAGAAGAAATAGAAGATTGGAAGAAGAAGAATTGGAAGAATTGGAAGATGAAGAAGACGAAAAAGAAGACTGGAAGAAGAAGAATTTAAAGAAGAAGAAGAAGAAGAATTGGAAGAAGAAGAAGAAGAAGAAGAAGAAAAAGAAAAAGAAGATTGATAGAAAAAGAATTGGAAGAAGAAGAAGAAGAAGAAGAAGAAGAAGAAGAAGAAGACGAAGAAGAAGAAGAAGAAAAGGACGAAGAAGAAGAAGAAAAAGAAGACTGGAAGAAGAAGAATTGGAAGAAGAAGCATTGGAAGAAGAAGAAGAATTTGAAAAATAAGAAGAAGAAGAAGAAGAAGAATTGGAAGAAGAAGAAGAAGAAGAGAAGAAGAAATCTAGAGTAAGTGCGTCTATATTATGTGCATAGTTAACTGTTCCATAAAAGGGTATGAGACCCCCAAAGAACTTCTGTCCTGTTTAAATCCTCACTCGATCACATTTCTGAACACGCAGTGGCTGATGGGGCACATAATAATGTGGATAATTTACATGATACCAAGGCATTTTTCCGAGCATTCCGATTGTGGGGAGTAGGCGGGTGTAGCAAGGTCCGGACAAATAGGTAGTGGTATGGGACTCAACCCTTTTATTGTTCAGTCTTAGTTATGATTCTTCGTACATATCGTCTTCTTTTCCGGCGACTTTCCAGTCCCCCTTGTGTCGTCAGCGCCTCTGTTCTTCTCCGCCACTCTCCTACTGAAAAGCAGAGGCACACACATCTTACGCCATTCGGTAACGAGGCTTCATTCGCAACAGGTGTGCGACAAAGCCTCGCTCCCGCACCCTGGCCACGGTCCTGTAGCACCCTCTACAGACCGAACGCTGCATGTCCCCCCACATACCCCCACCGCCCGACACAGGCCGGGGATACGACGGCCGACAGCCTACTCCCCCCCCCCTGCACGGGAGAGGAAGTCTGCCACGACCATCTGCACCCCCGATCTGTGCACGACCGAAAAGTTGAAGGGCTGCAACGCGAGATACCACCGGGTGATCCTCGCGTTCACATCCTTCATGCGGTGGAGCCACTGGAGGGGAGCATGGTCGGAGTAGAGGGTGAAAGCGCGACCCAGCAGGTAGTAACGGAGGGCGCCGACCGCCCACTTGATGGCCAGGCACTCCTTCTCCACCGTGCTGTACCGGCCCTCCCTCTCCGATAGTTTGCGGCTCAGCCCCCTCCACCTGCTGGGTCAGCACTGCTCCCAGGCCTCTATCCCACGCGTCCTCTATTCGTCTTGGGCTGCGGAGAGGCGGCGATGGCCGCAGTCTTTTCAATCTGCGGCCGCACCTCCCCTCGACCCAAGTGGTACCCCAGATACCGGATCTCCCTCCGCCCGATCATGCACTTCTTCGGGTTGGTCGTCAGCCCCGCCTGCCTCAGGGACCGCAGAACAGCAGCCACACTCTGCACATGCTGCGCCCAGGTGTCACTGTGAATGACAATGTCATTCAGGTAGGCCGCAGCATAGGGAGAGTACGGCCGCAGAATGCGGTCCATGAGGCGCTGAAAAGTGGCTGGGGCTCCGAACAACCCGAAAGGGAGCACCGTGAACTGGTATAGCCCGAGCGGAGTGGAGAATGCAGTCTTCTCCCGGGATACCGGCGAGAGTGGAATCTGCCAGTATCCCTTCGTACAATCCAATGTCGTGAAAAACTTGGCTGTGCCAAGCCGGTCCAAGAGCTCGTCAACCCAGGGCATCGGGTAGGCATCGATTTTAGAGACCGCATTAACCCTTCTATAATCCACACAGAACCGTATAGACCCATCCGGCTTGTTGACAAGCACGATGGGGCTACACCAGTCACTGCGGGACTCCTCGACCACACCCAGCTCCAGCATGGCTTCCAATTCCCTGCACACAATGTCTCGTTTGTGTACCGGTAACCTATAGGGACGCGTGCGCACCGTTAAACCCGGCTGCATTTCTATATGGTGGTCGATAAGCGTAGTCCGACCGGGCCGGGGAGAGAACACGTCGGCAAACTTAGCTTGCAAATCTGCAACGTCCGTGGCCTGGCTAGCAGAGAGATGGTTATCAATACCGACCGGAGTGCTAACTTTAGATTTTGGGACTTCCGGTCCGAACTCATCTCTCTCTGGAATTATTGTAGCCAGAGCAACAGTGACCACGTCGTTCCATTTTTTTAGGAAATTTACGTGATACACCTGCAAGCTATCCCCCCGGTCCGAGTGTAATACCTCATAATCCACGTCCCCCATGCGACGTGTGACCACAAACGGCCCTTGCCACTTCGCGAGTAATTTCGTGCTGGAGGTGGGTAACAGTACGAGCACCTTGTCTCCCGGTGTCAATTCTCGCAGGTTAGTTCCCCTGTCGTATAGGCGCTCTTGACGCTCCTGGGCTTGCTGCAAACCCTTCCTCCCAATTTTCTTTAAGAAGATCTAGGACACCCCAAGGCTTACGCCCGCCGAGCGCGAGTTTAGTATGGCCTTCCCCCGGCCTGAGCACCACTCCCAGAGTTACCCAGGTTCCAACAGGTTGGGCCCGAAGGCTGAGAAGGGTCCTGAGGCGAAGCGCAAAGCTCCCGGGAAACCCACAGGAGGCCAGGGGGTGCAAGAAAAGAACGAGGTTACACCACCGCCCCTGCCAACTTCACAGGCCCTGTTGGAACTGGAGGACACGACTGAGGATGATCCGAAAATAGTAATTATGATACCAGAGGATGACCAAAGGCCAATCCTCACTCTAGAGACAGGGATCTTATCGGAGACCATACCGCGGAGTCCTTCACCAGAAACGTCTGGCGAGGTTGACTTCACGGATCTACTCTACGAGTTGTATCAGCTACAGCTGGAGATGTCAAACCTGGTGCTGGAAGAGGGGACGGAGCCGTTCATCAGCTCCACCTTCCAAGATCAGTAAATGATAAGTTGATTCAAACATATGCGACAGCCTAATTGCATAGACGTAACTAGAGTGAGAGTGCTTGACCCTGTGTCACCATATCTGCTTAGGCCTCATCGTGATGACGGCCCGCTATAAAAGAAAGTGCTAAGAATATGAGAATACCCATGTTTGATTGTGTAATCTTACTTAGAGATGATCACTGAAGTAAGGTACTATATTACTGAAAGTTGTAGTCATGGGTACAAAGATTAATCACTGCAAGAAAGGGGATATTGTGTAAGGCCTGCCGGGAGAGGCAGGTCAGGTGGTGGAAAGTCCCCAACAGGAAAGTACCATGGTGTCCAAAATAAAGTGTGAACATGTTGAAGATGTGTAAAACTAATAGTATGAAAAATAGAGTGATTGACTGGTTTTGGATCCTTTAAAATGCCTGATTATTATATTGTTATACATTTGGAGAATGTGTTGGTGTGATAGGGCCTGAAAGCCATACTTATTGAGGGACAGAGAAAATTTCCTAGTCTTAGTGTTGCGAAATCTGGTGTTATTGCAATACCCTCTTCCTCTTTTTTATTTTTATATTCTCTGAAAAAAATACTTTGCAGGCCTGCTCAGCAAAACATAGACACACACAATGGAAACTTAGACACACAATGTTCAGACATAGACACACATACACAAGGCAGAGAGATACTTTTGGCAAGGGTATAAAACGAGCTCCCCAGAGCATTTCGCTGGGCGCACACCCCGCTGCGGAGCGTAATACCTGAAGCATCGGCGCAGGAGAGAGTGTGTTGGAGACCAAGCCCGGAGCTCATACTCGGATCAAATTCTGACTCACGAATTGCAACCGCTGAACAGCTATTGAGGACAAGTTTCTTGACAGTACTTGGACAAAATTTCTGTATGATTTAGCAAGTTACTAGACCACACTCTGAAAACTCCACTGTTCCTCTCTCAGCACTAGGCATCGTCCTTAGCTGTTGAGGCTGTGGTAGTGAGTAAGACTGGGGTCTATTATTATAGGTTTTCACAAGTTCCTGGATCACAATTAGACATATTATCCAGACCTGTTACTAGAGGGTTGGTACCGGACCGGTTCGAGTTCGTTTTTTTCTTTATTCGAACGCTTGCCGGGAGACAGTAACAGTACGAGCACCTTGTCTCCCGGTGTAAATTCTCGCAGGTTAGTTCCCCTGTCGTATAGGCGCTTTTGACGCTCCTGGGCTTGCTGCAAATGCGAAACCCTTCCTCCCAATTTTTTTTAAGAAGGTCTAGGACACCCCGGGGCTTACGATCGTAGAGTAATTCAAACAGGGAAAACCCGGTGGAAGCTTGGGGGACTTCCCGTACCGCAAACAGCAGGGGATCTAGCAATTTATTCCAATTCCGACAATCCTCGTGTAAAAACTTCCGGATCATTGATTTCAAGGTCCGATTGAACCGCTCACAAAGGCCATCAGTGGCCGGGTGGTAAACACTGGTTCGAACCGCCTTGATGTTCAACAACCCGTACAGTGCTTTGAGGGTGCGTGACATAAAATTAGTGCCCTGGTCGGTGAGAATCTGTTTCGGGATTCCCACGCGGGAGATTACTTAAAACAATGCCTGCGCTACACTCCTGGCAGAAATATTGTGCAGCGGTATTGCCTCGGGGTATCGAGTTACGTAATCTATCAAGACCAACACAAATCGATATCCCTGTGTACACCGATCAAATGGCCCGATAATATCCATGGCAATGCGGTCGAATGGGTTCTCGACCAATGGTAAGGGCCGCAAGGGGGCCCGTGGAATGGCTGGGGGATTCACAAACTGACATTCGCGACAAGAAGCGCACCACCTACGCACCTCTGCCCGAATTCCCGGCCAATAAAATCGAGCCATTATACGGTTTAGTGTCTTATCATAACCTAAATGGCCCGCCATGGGGTTGAAATGAGCCGCCTGGAAGACCATTTCCCGGTGGCTACGGGGAACCAACAACTGGGTTACTTCCTCCTGACTATGTGAGTCACGACTTACTCTGTATAACCTGTCGCTGATAATCGCAAAATAGGGGTGGGCGCGCACTGTGTCTGGCCGTACCAAAGTACCATCAATTGCTATCACTTGGTCATAGGCCGATCGTAGGGTCTCGTCACGAGACTGCTTGAGGGGGAAGTCACCTAGCAGCGGATAGTTCGGCGGGGAAATCTCGGATTGAGACCCCCCCGCCGGCTCCGGCTCCTCGGCAGTGTCGCGAGGTGCCGCCTCAGCGCAGAGCACATTACACGCCTCACACCTCCCTCTCTGTCGTGCACGCACCCCGGTAGCCCGCTTTATTGCTTGAGGAAACCCCTCCCAATCTACACCCAGAATCAGGGGATGCTTGAGGCGTGGGCTAACCGCCGCCTGTACACTATGTTTTTTTCCCTCATAATGAATTTCGATAGCGACCACAGGGTATTCGTGGATGTCCCCATGCACACACTTCACCAACACCCTCGATGCCTTTAACAATGCCCCCAGTCGAACCAGGCGCTCCTGGATCATGGACTGCATGCAGCCCGAATCCAAGAACGCCTGGTGCGTATCATGCAGTATTCTTACTGGAACCCGATATTGCCGCTCCTGGTCCGGGGGGAGGGCCCGGTATGTCGCCAATGCGGACGACCTGCCCCACCTCCATTACTGGGCACTCAGCCTGAACATGGCCCGGCCGTACGCATCGCCAACACACCCCCCCTGTCGCTCGGGTTGCTTCCTGTGGGGCCAGGGCTGGCTCACGATATGCACGCCCCTGCCATCTCGTCCTCGGAGCGGGCGCCAGCCTCTCTCCTTCCGGTCCCTCGGCTTTTCCCGGGCACCGGCCCCCCGCCCCCTCGGAGCGGGGCCGGGGTTGGTCGTCGTGGCTCCCGCGGTGGGAGGGAGAGATGGTCCTCTGCCAAGCCCACGGCGGACGCGAGATCCTGGGGCCGGTGGTACCGGACCCAGGAGGCGGTTCGGGCCGGGAGCCCCGTGAGGAACTGTTCCAACACTACCCGGTCCCCGACCTCCTCCGCCGAGCTGTTCCTCGGGTCGCTGCTAGGCTGTGGGCAGCGAGCTGCGCCTCACCTGACAGGAGGGGCAGCAGATGGTATGCCCACTCGCCGTCCGGCTACCCCGAGATCCTCGCCGTCCCCTCAAACACCGCCAGGAACGCCTCCGGGTCGTCCAGGTCCCCCATTTTCTGGAGGTGGACCTTGGGGGGACCTTGTGCCGACCAGGGCGCCGGCCCCGCCTTGATGGCCCCGACGAGGTCCCGGAGGAGGGCACGGTCCTCAGCCCTCGCCGTCGTCAACTCCCCCACCGCGGCCTGCTGGTTTTGCTGTAGGAGGGCCTGCTGCTCCAGGATCATCGTCATCCTTGCAATGGCCGTAGTTAGCGTCTCCATGCCTCTGCCCCACGTTGGGCGCCAATGTAGCAAGGTCTGGACACAGAGGTAGTGGTATGGGACTCAACCCTTTTATTGTTCAGTCTTAGTTATGATTCTTCGTATATATCGTCTTCTTTCCCGGCGACTTTCCAGTCCCCCTCGTGTCGTCAGCACCTCTGTTCTTCTCCGCCACTCTCCTACTGAAAAGCAGAGGCACACACATCTTACGCCATTCGGTAACGATGCTTCATTCGCAACAGGTGTGCGACAAAGCCTCGCTCCCGCACCCTGGCCACGGTCCTGTAGCACCCTCTACAGGCCGAACGCTGCATGTCCCCCCACAGCGGGACAGGAAACATTTTCCACACCAGCCAGGCCTCAGGGCCTGATATACGTTTTTACCACGTACCCAAACATGCTGGGTGAGGCAACCAAATCCGTCGCCATGGGGCATACTCACGAGAGGGTTATTGCTGACGTTACCTGTCGTGCTGTTAAGAATCAGATGATTAGTTAGACTTAATTTTCCAAGATATGGGACTCCTACGTTATTCTTACAATTGGTGGTGGAACCGTTGTCTGCTTTTATCCCACATGTTACCTGTATTGTTAAATTACACTTTGACTGTCCCAAAGGCTTTCTGGTCTTATCACAACTTTGTTCAAAACATATGCCTGGAGGCATTCTGCCTGGTGGTGTGGTAAACACCGGCCTGTATACGTCCTCATTGGTTACATCCTCAGACACGTTGACTAGTCTAGCAGTGCTGTGGGAAAAATTAGGTACAGACACATTAAGCCTGTTCAATTGGTTAGTCAAATTTTTTACCGTGTGGTTCTAGTTAAACGTCAGGGCTATCATTGCTCCCATTACCTCTTAGGCATTCAATGGACATGGCAAAAGGGGCATTGAAGAGGCAGTGCTATGTGGTAGTTGGGTACAAACGTAACAACTCGTGTTGGTTAGTCATCTCGTTGATATGTATATGGTTTGATACCACAGAATCTGAGTCTTAACAGACATAGATGTATTTAAAACACTTCGCCGAGATCTAGTTGTTTTACGGGCTTCTGGACCTGCTGTTGGGCTGACCGTGGAGGAGAGTGTCGAGCGGTTTTGTTTATCATTAGCATCACTACCATTTATGTCAGTTCTATGCTCTAGGAGCCACAATATAGGTCCCACTATCACACATGTCATTAATAGTAGGAAAAAAATGGTGCCCCTGGCACCACAAAAACCTGGGTGTCTGATTGGATGCCATGGTCTTTGTTGTTGTTGCTTCATGTAGGTATTCAGGGTTTTTGATGATCTGGACTGTCCTTTGTTGCTGCAGGGAGTTCCCTACGGTTGGTGGATTGGCACTCCACTTGTTGGGACGAGGGCACGACCGATTGTCTCCCTGTCCTGTTGGTTTGAGGGTGTAGTTTTCTCTGCAGTTGGTGGATTTGCACTCCACTTGTTGGGACCAGGGCACAACCGATTGTCTCCCTGTCCTGTTGGCTTGAGAGTGTCGTTATTCTGGTCTGGCGTCCTCTGGTGTCGTCTTGATTCGTCTGCAGTGGTTGCAATGGATCCACGTAGCTCTCTCTGCAACTTTTACTGCGGTGTGGGTGGTCAGGAGCACTTGGAATGGTCCTTGCCAACGACATGTAGCCCAATTCTTTCGTCTGAAGTCTTTCACCATCACGTGATCACCTGGCTTGAGGTCATGGAGTGGACCCTCAGCTGATGTGGGTAGGCCGTCTCCTACCTGCTTGTGAATGTCTCTAAGGGTAGAAGAGAGGTTAGCACAGTATCTTAACATTTCATCTTCACATTGGTCTGTGGATGGGAGCTGTCTCTGGCGTGGTCCAATGCCTGTTTCTATTGGTCTCCCAAATAGAATTTCAAATGGGCTGAGCCCATATTTTGGTCTGACTCGTGCTCTCATTTGGAGGAGCACAATTGGGAGTGCCTTCATCCAGGTTAATCCTGTCTCAGCACAACATTTTGCCAATTTGTTTTTCAAGATTCCGTTCTGTCTTTCAACTGCTTCGCCACTGGCAGGGTGATACGCACAGTGTTGTCTCATATCAATGCCAAAGTATGTTCCCACCTCCCTTAATGTTGCATTCACGAAATGTGAGCCGTTATCACTAGAACCTTTTGTTGGAATACCCCATCTTGGTATGACCTCTCTTACCAGAGCCTTGGCAACTGCTGCTGCATCAGCTTTACTTGTTGGGAAGGCCTCTGTCCATTTTGAGAACATGTCACACATTACCAAACAATACTTTTTACTTTCGCTTGGGGTGAGTTCAATGAAGTGCATTTGGAGATGGTCAAATGGTCTGTCTGGAGGTGGGTGTGCTGCTTGCGGGGTGGAAACCCCTCTGCCAGGATTGTGAGCTGCACAAATTATACATGCTTCACAGAATTTTTGTTGAGAATATTGCGAACCCTTTTGTGTACCAGTGTTGGTTAATGGATGCTAACATCCCCCCTTTTGACACGTGGTCTTGACCATGTGTCAATTTAGCAAAATGGGGAAACATATACTTAGGCAGACATGGTTTGTTGTCAGGACCATACCAGATACCCTCTGTTACCACACAGCCATTCTTCCTCCAGGTGGACTTTTCGTCTGGTAGAGCCTTCCTCTGGATTTCCTGTAAGTCAAGGAAGGGTGTGGCAGGTGTGTCTATTGATGCCTGTGTCTGGGTCACGTGATGCAGATCCGTCCACAAACAGGTCTAGATCGGCGTTAGGGATGGGCGTTTCCCTAAGGTCCGTCCTTGGGGAACAGATCTGTGAAATGGAAGCAACACAGTTATGTGGTTCGCCGTCGTCTTCTGTTGGGAGAAGGGTAGCAGGGTTAAGAACAGTACACCTTTTTACTGAAATGTTAGGCATGTCTAGTAAGGTCGTTGTGTATCTCAGCCAACGTGCTGCCGAGAGATGGGATGTTTTCTGTTCAAGCAAGATCATAGACACAGCATGTGGGACAAAAAGGGTTCGATCAGAAAATCCTACAATGTCCCTTGAAGCCATCACAGCTTTTTTTGCAGCTGCCACTGCCCTTCAGCATGCAGGGAGTCCAGCTGCCACAGGGTCAAGTTTGGTTGAGAAATGAGCCACTGGCCTAAATCTCCCACCATGTTCCTGTAGGAGCACAGATGTCATACAACCTCTCCTTTCGTCCACAGTCTGTGTGAATGGTCTGTCAGAATTAGGTAGTTCCAGTGTGGGAGTCGTCTGTAAGTTCAGTTTCAAGTCGTTAAATGATTGCTCAGCTTCAGAAGTCCAAACAATTCTGCTGCTAGCTGTTAGGCCTTTACCGTGGATCATAGCATTGAGTGGTGCCTCCATAACAGAATAGTGGGGAATGAATGCTCTGCAATAAGAGCACATACCTAAGAACGACATAACCTGTTGTGGGGGGACATGCAGCGTTCGGCCTGTAGAGGGAGCTACAGGACCGTGGCCGGGGTTGTGTCGGCGAGACTTTTGTTGCACACCTGCTGCGAATTAAGTCTCGTCGGCGAATGTTTAAGATGTGTGCTTCTGCCATTTCAGTAGGCGAGGTGAGCTGGGAACGGCGACACGAGAGAGAGACTTTCGCCAGAGGCTGGAAAGCCCAAACAGTGTTGACAATTTGCTTAATGAATAAACGGGAAGCTGTTCCCTTAACTCAAACGCTGCGTCTGCCTCTGTGTACAACGGACTTTGTTACAATTGGCGCCCAACGTGGGGCACAGAGTAAAGGCGGAAGATGGAGACGCTAACAGCAGCAATATCGAGGATAACGCTCGTCCTCGAGCAACCAGCAGACCCAGCAGGCGACGCTGGAGGAGCTGACGGCGGCGAGGGTCGCGGACAGTGCCCTCCTCCAGGACTTCACCAGGGCCGGCGGGCCGGCGCCGGGGACCGGAGCGGCACCAGGTCCCCCCAAGGTCCAGCTGCAGAAGATGGGGGACCTGGACGACCCAGAGGCGTTCCTCGCGGTGTTCGAGGGGACGGCAAGGATCTCGGGGTGGCCGGTCCGAGAGTGGGCCTACCATCTGCTGCCCCTCCTGTCAGGGGAGGCGCAGCTCGCGGCCCACAGTTTGCCGGCGGCCGCCCAACGGGATTACACGTCCCTGGCCCGGGCGATTCGGGACCGCCTGGGCCTGACACCGGAGGAACACCGGCGCCGGTTTCGGGCCCTGACAGTAATGTGCTCTGTGCCGAGGCGGCGCCTCGCGACACTGCCGGGGAGCCGGAGCCGGCGGGGGCGCCTCACCCCGAGACTTCCCCGCCGAACTATCCGCTGCTAGGCGACTTCCCCCTCGAGCAGTCTCGTGACGAGACCCTAAGATCAGCCTTTGACCAAGTGATAGCAATTGATGGTACTTTGATACGGCCAGACACGGTGCGCGCCCACCCCTATTTTGCGATTATCAGCGACAGGTTATTTCGAGTAAGTCGTGACTCACATAGTCAGGAGGAAGTAACCCAGTTGCTGGTTCCCCGCAGCCGCCGCGAAATGGTCTTCCAGGCGGCTCATTTCAACCCCATGGCGGGCCATCTAGGGTATGACAAAACACTGCACCGTGTAATGGCTCGATTTTATTGGCCGGGGATTCGGGCAGAGGTGCGTAGGTGGTGCGCTTCCTGTCGGGAATGTCAGTTAGTAAATCCCCCGGCCATTCCACAGGCCCCCTTGCGGCCCTTACCATTGGTCGAGAACCCGTTCGACCGCATTGCGATGGATATTATCGGGCCATTTGACCGGAGCACACAGGGTTATCGATTTGTGTTGGTCTTGATAGATTACGCCACCCGATACCCCGAGGCAATACCTCTGCGCAATATCTCTGCCAGGAGTGTAGCGCAAGCATTGTTTCAAGTCATCTCCCGCGTGGGAATCCCGAAAGAGATTCTCACCGATCAGGGCACTAATTTTATGTCACGCACCCTCAAGGAACTGTATGGCTTGTTGAACATCAAGGCGATTCGAACCAGTGTTTACCACCCAGCCACTGACGGCCTTTGTGAGCGGTTCAATCGGACCTTGAAGTCAATGATCCGGAAGTTTGTCCACGATGATAGTCGGAATTGGCATAAATGGCTAGATCCCCTGTTGTTTGCGGTGCGGGAAGTTCCCCAAGCTTCCACCGGGTTTTCCCCGTTTGAATTACTCTACGGGCGTAAGCCCCGGGGTGTCCTAGACCTGCTTAAAGAAAATTGGGAGGAAGGGTCTAGCGACAGTAAGAGTGAGATCCAGTACGTCCTCGACTTGCGCACAAAGCTCCACGCCCTAGGGGCTATCTCACGTGAGCATTTGCTGCAAGCCCAGGAGCGTCAGAAACGCCTGTATGACAGGGGGACTACCCTACGAGAGTTTACACCGGGAGACAAGGTGCTCGTACTGTTACCCACCTCCAGCACGAAATTACTCGCGAAGTGGCAAGGGCCGTTTGTGGTCACACATCGCATGGGGGACGTGGATTATGAGGTTATACGCTCGGACCGGGGGGATAGCTTGCAGGTGTATCACGTCAATCTCCTAAAAAAATGGAACGACGTGGTCACTGTTGCTCTGGCTACGATAGTTCCAGAGAGAGAGGAGTTCGGTCCGGAAGTCCCAAAATCGAAAGGCAGCACTCCGGTCGATATTGATAACCATCTCTCTGCTAGCCAGGCCGCGGACGTTGCAGATTTGCAGCTTAAGTTCGCCGACGTGTTCTCTCCCCTGCCCGGTCGGACTACGCTCATCGACCACCATATAGAAACGCAGCCGGGTTTAACGGTGCGCACGCGTCCCTATAGGTTGCCTGTGCAGAAATGAGACGTTGTGTGCCGGGAGTTGGAAGCCATGCTGGAGCTGGGTGTGGTCGAGGAGTCCCGCAGTGATTGGTGTAGCCCCATCGTGCTTGTCAACAAGCCAGATGGGGCTATACGGTTCTGTGTGGATTATAGACGGGTTAATGCGGTCTCCAAATTCAATGCATATCCGATGCCCCGGGTCGACGAGCTCTTGGACCGGCTTGGTACGGCCAGGTACTTCACGACATTGGATTGCACGAAGGGATACTGGCAGATTCCACTCTCGCCGGTGTCCCGGGAGAAAACGGCATTCTCCACTCCGCTCGGGTTATTCCAGTTCACCGTGCTCCCTTTCGGGTTGTTCGGAGCCCCAGCCACTTTTCAGCGCCTCATGGACCGTATTCTGCGGCCGCACGCCGCCTATGCTGCGGCCTACCTAGATGACATTGTCATTCACAGTGACACCTGGCCGCAGCATGTGCAGAGGGTGGCTGCTGTTCTGCGGTCCCTGAGGCAGGCGGGGCTGACGGCCAACCCGAAAAAGTGCGTGATCGGGCGGAGGGAGATCCGGTATCTGGGGTACCACTTGGGACGGGGGGAGGTGCGACCGCAGATTGAAAAGACTGCGGCCATCGCCGCCTCTCCCCGGCCCAAGACAAAGAAGGAGGTGAGGGCCTTCCTGTGGCTGGCGGGATATTACCGACAGTTCGTACCAGGGTTTTCCGAGCTGGCCAGTCCCTTGACGGACCTCACCCGGAAGGGTGCCCCGGATCCGGTCCAATGGTCGGGCCAGTGCCAGGGGTCGTTCGAGGCCCTTAAGGGGGCTCTTTGTGGAGAAACGGTCCTGTATGCGCCTGATTTTAACCTCCCTTTCTCCCTACAGACGGACGCGTCGGATAGAGGGCTGGGAGCAGTACTGACCCAGCGCGTGGAGGGGGCTGACCGACCGGTGCTGTACCTGAGCCGCAAGCTGTCGGAGAGGGAGGGCCGGTACAGCACTGTGGAGAAGGAGGGCCTGGCCATCAAGTGGGCGGTCGGCACCCTCCGCTACTACCTGCTGGGTCGCGCCTTCACCCTCTATTCCGACCATGCCCCCCTCCAGTGGCTCCACCGCATGAAGGATGTAAACGCGAGGATCACCCGGTGGTACCTCGCGTTGCAGCCCTTCAACTTTTCCGTCGTGCACAGACCGGGGGCACAGATGGTCGTGGCAGACTTCCTCTCCCGTGCAGGGGGGGGGGAGTAGGTCGTCGGCCGTCGGGTCCCCGGCCTGTGTCGGGCGGTGGGGGTATGTGGGGGGACATGCAGCGTTCGGCCTGTAGAGGGAGCTACAGGACCGTGGCCGGGGTTGTGTCGGCGAGACTTTTGTTGCACACCTGCTGCAAATTAAGTCTCGTCGGCGAATGTTTAAGATGTGTGTGCTTCTGCCATTTCAGTAGGCGAGGTGAGCTGGGAACGGCGACACGAGAGAGAGACTTTCGCCAGAGGCTGGAAAGCCCAAACAGTGTTGACAATTTGCTTAATGAATAAACGGGAAGCTGTTCCCTTAACTCAAACGCTGCGTCTGCCTCTGTGTACAACGGACTTTGTTACACCTGTTTCTTAGTTTGTGGTTTCGGAATGTCTTGGATTGCTTGAACTCTTTTAGGGGAGAGAGATTTGCCATCTGCTGTGATCACATGCCCTAGGAAAACAACCTTTTCTTTGACAAACTGCAATTTTGATATGCTAGCCTTATGACCTTCCGCTGCTAAGTGTTTTAATAGTTTAACAGTGTCAGCCTCGCATTGTTCCTGTGTTGGACTACAAATCATCAGGTCATCAACATATTGCAGGAGTGCACTTCCTGGCGATAGAGTGAGTGTTGACAAGCTGTCTTTTAAACATTTATTGTAGATTGTCGGAGACTCACATCAATTGCGTCTTTCCTAAGTGGATACTGTTTCTGACATGGTCTGTAGTCTGATTTGGGAATAATCACAACTGGTTCTGCATTTTTTATTCGGCCCACATCATGTTTGTCCTGTGCCCATAGGGAATTTGGAACTTCCTTGAGGGCCGGCAAGTCTGATGGGTTTAGATCTGGTTTGGTTGTGACGTCACTTTTTACCTGTTGAAACATATCTGAGCTCTTTGGTACCAGTTCTACAGTTCTATTTGCATGCACTATAGAACAAACACTTTGTTTGAAAACCTTCAAGTCATGGTTCCATTTGACTTTTGCATTTGCTGTATTTTCCCACTTACATGCGTCCTGAACACATTGTCTTACCCATGGACCCAGATCCTCCCAGTCATCCTTTTTGTGTTTGGCAAGTGACACATGTGGGTGAGAGTCAGGTACATGGAACGGTGCAGGATACTCCGGACAGTGTGCATGAGAGAGAGATGGTGATGTTGAATTCACATTACCCTGTTTCCTCTCTGGGAGCTTGACTGAAATTGCACATCTATGGTTATTCCAATACATACAACTTAACATTAGCTTTTCATGCTCATAACCTGTTCGATACCATTGTTTCTCATATGCTGTGTCTTGTCCTCTGCTTACATATGCTGTGCAGTGTAAGTCTTCTGGTTGCATGTACTGTGTGTTCTTCTCTTGTGTAAATGTTTTTGCTTGCTACACTAGCGTGTCATTTCCTGTCCTACCCAGCTTCCATTCATACACATACAGCAGTGAGTTGTGGCTGTGTTGTACCAAAGTGTGGCAGTCTAGTGTGTGGTTACCGTTTGTTCTGGTCACAACTACCCCTTCAGGTGTGGAAACGAGGGTGATCCCTAATCTACACATCAGCTCTCTTCCCATAAGATTAATGGGACAACAGTGTGATAGTAGAAATGAGTGTTTAAAGTGACCCTGAACTGTGTCCTGACATGTCAGTGGAGTTGTGTAATGTTCTTTTACAGACTCGCCTGATGCACCAACAGAGTGTGCATATCTACCACTGAGTTTGGGTGGAGTGGGGAATGCACTTAATTTGATCACTGAGTTTGTTGCTCCTGAATCGACTAAAAATTTGATGTATGTATCATTGACCATTAATGTAAGTGTTGGCATTATTATTTATTTGATCCCCTGCTGATTTTGTTAGTTTGCCCGATTACAAAGAAATGAGCAGTCTATAATTTTTATGCTACTTTTATTTTAACAAATAGAGACAGAATATCAACAAAGAAGTCCAGAAAAAACACATTATATAAAGTTTTAAATTAATTTCCATTTGATCGAAGGAAATAAGTATTTGATCCCGTACAAACCAGCAAGAATTCTGGCTCATACAGACCGGTTATATGCCCATGAGGCGCACAGATTAGTCCTGTCACTTTAGGAAAAGTACTCCTAATCTCTGCTTGTTATGGGTATAAAAGACACCTGTCAATAGAATCAATCTCTTCCATTCCAACCTCTCCACCACCATGGGCAAGACCAAAGAACATTCAAAGGACATCAGGGTAAGAGTTGTCGACCTGCACAAGGCTGGAATGGGCTACAAGACCATCAGCAAGAAGCTTGGTGAGAAGGAGACAACTGTTGGTGCAATTATTAGAAAATGGAAGAAATACAAAATAACCATCAATCGCCCTCGGCCTGGAGCTCCATGCAAGATCTTGCCTCGTGGGGTAAGGATGATCATGAGAAGGGTGAGGGATCAGCCCAGAACTACACGGAAGGAGCTTGGTAATGATCTCAAGGCAGCTGGGACCACAATCACCAAAAAAACCATTTTTAACACACTACACCGTAACGGATTGAAATCCTGCAGTGCCCGCAAGGTCCCCCTGCTCAAGAAGGCACATGTACAGGCCCATCTGAAGTTTGCCAATGAACACCTAAATGATTCAGAGAAGGCTTGGGAGAAGGTGATGTGGTCAGATGAGACCAAAATTGAACTCTTTGGCATAAATTCGACTCTTCGTGTTTGAAGGGAGAGAAATGCTGAATGCTACAATCCCAAGAACACCATCCCCACCGTCAAACATGGAGGTGGAAACATTATGCTTTGGGGTTGTTTCTCTGCTAAGGCTACAGGACGACTTCACTGCATTGAGGGGCCAATGGACGGGGCCATGTACCATAAGATCTTGGACGAGAACCTCCTTCCCTCAGCCAGAGCACTGAGGATGGGTCGTGGATGGGTCTTCCAGCATGACAATGACCCAAAACATACAGCCAAGGCAACAAAGGAGTGGCTCAAGAAGAAGCACACTAAGGTCATGGAGTGGCCTAGCTAGTCTCCAGACCTTAATCCTATAGAACATTTGTGGAGGGAGCTGAAGCTTCGAGTTGCCAAGCAAAAGCCTTGAAACCTTCAGGATTTGGAGAGGATCTGTAAAGAGGAGTGGACCAAAATCCCTCCTGAGATCTGTGCAAACCTGGTGACCAACTATAAGAAACGTCTGACTTCTGTGCTTGCCAGCAAGGGTTTCTCCACCAAGTACTAAGTCATGTTTTGCTTGGGGATCAAATACTTATTTCCTTCGATCAAATGCAAATGAATTTATAACTTTATATAATGTGTTTTTTCTGGACTTCTTTGTTGATATTCTGTCTCTATTTGTTAAAATAAAAGTACCATAAAAATGATAGACCGCTAATTTCTTTGTAATCGGGCAAACTAACAAAATCAGCAGGGGATCAAATAATTATTTCCCCCACTGTATGACTTAAGCAAAACAGTACAAATATATTTTTTGCCATTACAAGACCTACAAATCAGAACATAGCATATGAAAGCCCCAATGGTTAACAACGTCGAGGAGTGCCAGTTGGTGTGGTTGCAGGAATTTAATTTATAGATGAGGACAATTCATCAAAAGGGGATATCTCAATAAAGTGGCTAGAATAACCATTCAGATCCTATGATGTAACATGCACAGTGAAATCTAACTATGTATAAATCTAATAAAACTTTTACTTTGTATGCAGGGTTGTTCTTTATTCAAGCATTAAGCATTACAGCATGGCAACTCAAGGTAGCAATACAGTATTTTAAGACATAAAAGAAATTAAAGTAAATAAAGAGTAAAAATATATTCAAGTAATTCAAGGAAATAACAGGAGTAAAGAAGTTAACGAAATTAAAGTAAATAAAAGGAATAAAAGATATTAAAGTAATTAAAGTAAATAAAAGGAATACAATCAATTATATCTTACCCAATCAGCAGGACAAATCTACTCATGAAACAGACAAATTCATTAAATGGTAAAATCAATAATGCAGGGGTGTTCTTTATTCAAGCATGAAGCGTTACAGTATGGCAAATTTACTCTTGAACCAGACAAATTCATTAAATGGTACCGGTTTGTTCCTGATTCAAGCATTCAGCGTCAAAATCAATAATTTTATAGGAAAGGAAGATAAAAGAAATTATAACCTCTTACCCTCAGCTTTCCCTACTCCGTCTAACTTGATATAAATTTAGATAGGCTCCATCCAGCATCGACTTATGCATCCACCGAGTGCTATAAGTTCCTCTGTCAGCCCGATAGGATGACTGACTCCGGTATATCACTGTGCCCTCAGCCAAGGGACTTTGATGACTCTCGATTCCCAGTCCAAGTAAAGCAACAAGAACTAAAATACTTTTTTTTTTTTTCTTTAAATGCAGATTTATACTTTATTAAAGTTTTAAGTGTTACAGCATTGCAATACAAGGTAGTAATAAAATAATTTAAGAAATAAAAGAAATAAAAGAAATTAAAGGAAATAAAAAGGAGTAAAAAGAAATTAAAGAAATCAAAGTAAATAAAATAAATAAGACAAAATAAATCTTACCCTATCTGCACCTAATCTGTCTAACTTAGTATAAATTTAGAGAGGCTCCATCCAGGATCGACAGTGGCCACTGCCGAAATACTCTCTCTTCCTCTATCAGCCCAGCTGATTTCTCCGGAGTAGCACCGTACCCTCAGCCGAGGGACTTCGACGACCCACACCTCCCAGTACAAGTGAAGCGGTCACTCAACCTCTAGCAATCCTTTCAACCAAATCCAGGCAGCTAAAAAGAGAGCCTACTCCGATAACAACAGCAATACAGGCTGGGGGTTCCAAGTCTAAACTCTCTCCAGAGAGGACTTTGGTTGTGGATACCCCGATTGGGCTAGACCTCCTGGTCTCTTAGGGATCCATCCTCTTTGGTGTCTTCTGGAAAATGCCTGTTGAAATGCACCTGACATCTAGTTTTGTATACTCTGCCCCCCCCCCCCCCCCCCGCCTGAGTTCCTCCTGGAGCCATCCTCTGAGCATCACTTTCTTACGTGAACATATTTGACCCATCCTAAGCCATCTTGACATTGTCAGGCTCCTCTTTGTCCCTTTCCCTTATCAAAAACCATTGTTGTTTTGACTCAACCTAACTTTTTGTCAAATTTCTCTTTCTCTCTTTCCCATATCAAATCATTACATTTCAATTTTACTCGTTACACATGGTTAAACAGATTAGTTTCATAATTTAAATCATAAAACAAGTGAAACAACCTTCAGTCATCTGGTTAGTTACACTGGATGTCATTTCATTAGTTTACTGTAACAGGTTCCGTGACACAGAGGCGGACTCGAGGTTGCTGGTGTGGGAAAATCCTGTTTATTTTTATAAATGTTTGTCAGGACGTTCCAGTCCCCACTTTCCAGCCGTCCCCCTCCAAAGCAGAGGCACACACATCTTAAACCATTTCGTCAACGAGGCTTCATTCGCAACAGGTGCGCAACGAAGCCTCGTTTTCGTAAACCCCGGCCACGGTCCTGTAGCTCCCTCTACAGGCCGAACGCTGCATGTCCCCCCACATTTACATTTGAATAGTTATATTTGCCATTATATCATTAGCCATTCAGTATATTAGTAGTACATATCATTAGGAGTACATAGTATGTTTTACCAGTTATATTTGATGTTATATCTTTTGTTGCTTAAATCATCGAGACGTATTAAACCATTATTACTCCTTAAACATGGTCATACACATTAGTACTTCTCGTTCAACTTAGCAAACCTCTTTATCCCATTTTAACATTAATCAATCGTAAATCGTTCTGTTACTTTTTACTCTGACATCAAACTGTTAGTTACATTGTAAATAGATATATGCTTTATTAGTTACCTCCATCTGGTATATGGCAGTGCTCACATTTATTGATCACATTGCTTTATTTTAGACCCTTATTACATGTAGACTCGCCTGATTCATACTACAGAAGTAATATCGCCTCCAGCTCCTCCCCTCCCAGCTGTGGTACACGACTCGGTTTACCAAAGTCCAGCTGCAGATAATCCATGTCACTGAGGAGATCCATGACATCTTCCACCGTAGTTATCCCCCCTTCTGGATTGAGAACAGGCATTACCGCCTCTGATCCCACCTGCTTCTCCGCAGGGAATGTTACCTCTGGAGCGGAAACCGACAGAGTGAAACTCTCAGCAGAATGGTCGACGATAACCCCATCATCTTCTCAACCCTCTGGTTCAATAAACCCCCTCTTAGGCTTATCCTGTTTCCTCTTATGAGCAAAACTCCTGGTTTCACTGGGCACCTCTAGTATGAAGCCACCAGGTGCGGCCAGCTCCCTACGCTGAAGTCGAGGCCGCTGCCACTCTGATTCCTCCTGAACGCGCTTTCTCCTTACCAGCCCATGTGGTGCTGACATCTCTCCCTGTCTATAAAGGAGCCTGCCGGTCAGAAGAGATTGGACAGTCCTATAAGGGAGCCTGCCACGGTCTTGAATGCCTCAAATCCCTCTCCTAAAGCTCGAAGTGGCATACTCAGGTGGCGATGCAGGTCGGGGGAGGGCCAGATTTCCGACACGTTTCTGCCTCACTGAGAAAGGAGATTTTCAAACTGTGACCCAAAAGTGACTTTCAGAACAAGACGCATTTACATTTACATTTTACATTTATGGCATTTAGCAGACGCCTTTATCCAAAGCGACTTACAACAATACATTTGTTTAAGTAAGTGAATAATCTATCCAACAGTCATCAAAAGACAAAGTAATCAATGCTCACACTAGGAGCCATTGGCAGTCGTAATGCCAGTAGCTATTTTTTTTATTTATTTTTTTAAATATATTTTATTAGCAGGAGAGAACTTGTACAGGGGGGTAGCAGGGGAGAAGAGGTCTCGGGGTTAGTATAGGGGGGGTAGTGAGGGTGAAGCGGTCTTTAGGAGGGACTGTTAAGATGTAGCTTGAAGAGATGGGTTTTCAATCTACGGCGGAAGATCGGAAGTGACTCTGCAGTCCTGACCGTAGTGGGAAGCTCATTCCACCAGCGGGGCCCCAGGACAGTGAAAAGCCGTGACCGAGTAGCGCGGCCACTGCATCCACGTAGAGGCGGCAGTGCCAGGTGGGCAGCCGAGGTGGACGAGCGGGGGTTTGGGGGCTAACCATTGCTTGCAAGTAGGGAGGGGCTGTTCCCTTTGCCGCCCGGTAGGCAAGCACCAGGGTCTTGAATTTGATGCGAGCTGCTACCGGGAGCCAGTGGAGGGTGCGGAGGAGGGGCGTGACATGGGAGAATTTGGGAGAGCTGTTGTTTGGATGCCTCCCCTGTCCAGACTCCCCTGGTGGTGTCCTCTTTCCTCCAACCAGGCTTTATTGGCTCCTCTCAGTCACTCCCCAAGAGCACCCTGATACCCTTTGCTGATCAACAGAGGGAGACATAGTCTTTAGTCGTGTGCTCTCTCTCTCGTTGGTCCCCAGTAAAAAGGTTATGTGGGAGGAATACTCCAAACAGCCCCAAAAATAGCATTTGATGCACATGGCCCATGAAAACTGATCCTAGTGCAGTTGCAAACTGCTGCTTGAAAGTTAATAATCATGATATCTCATTTGTGTAATTTCAACTTCTCTGAAGGACCTGGGAAACACAGCTTAGCTTACTGTGGCAGTGGATGTCTCCCATAACAAAGTTAGGGACATTGAGTCCCCAATGGCATTAGCATCGGCACCCTGGTACACAGATTCTGGTCTTACTATTACAGAATGAACGGTTAAGGCATTTCAGCTGCTGAACTATTATTTATAAGGGAACACATCTCAGCATACACTCAGTCACATGATGTGCACTATAGTAGCTACAAACTGTGGCAGACGGCAGGGAGCAGTGAGGGGAGTGATAATTTAAGGGAGGTATCTTGCAGCCCGCTGGCTCCACCCCCGAGCCTTATATGGACTTCCTGCCCCAACAAGGCATACCTGTGAATTGTTAAGCCACCAGGGCTTGGGGATAAAAGAGGGAGTGGGCTGCCCAAACAGGAGAGAAGTATCTGTGTGATTACCCGCTGTGACCTGGACTGTCGGAGTACCCCCCCTTGTGTATCAAACTGTTTTGGCTGAGGGCCTGCTTTTGGAATACCCCTGGATAACGGACAAAAGACTCTGAGTAAGGATTGTGGACTATTGAACGGATAGCTGAATTCCGCCCCCCGATGTAAATAACCCCTAATAAAATTCCTAATTGCATTTGAATTGTACTTTGTGTGTTTTGTTATCCAACTTGGTGGCGTGGAAACACCACACCCTTGAG
Source organism: Argentina silus (assembly GCF_951799395.1). Lineage (NCBI taxonomy): Eukaryota > Metazoa > Chordata > Actinopteri > Argentiniformes > Argentinidae > Argentina > Argentina silus. The sequence goes on along the minus strand of NC_139654.1, from coordinate 21,529,124 downwards.
TCTGCTACAAAACGTACACACAGTGTTGCTCTGAATAGGGTCCCCACTGCAACACAACCACATAACAATACTATTGGTGGGGGACACTCACTGGGTGAATCTGTCCACTGAACACTGCAATGCCACATAAATGATGCAGTAGAACACCTACTGCAATTCACTCCAAATTAAAGACTCCTGAGATTTCTGTGTCCGCAGGTTCCAGTATTTTCTTTATGTTGACTATCTGTGTACCATTCTTTCAAAGTGGACAATGGGAGGAGCAGAGCTACATGCATGGGACCTGACCCAGATGTTTTTACTATAGGGCAATCAATTGTAAATCACAGTGTGAGAGAAGAGAGGGAGGGATGCCATTGTGGAGTAAAGTAAGTAAAAAGTAAATTTAATATTAATATAAACCTCACCCCATCTCTCTCTCGACTCTTACATACACACAGGCCAGCAGGCAGGATAGGGGGGTGTTGGGTTACATTCCTTCCATCGGGGTTGTGTGTCTGCCAGGCAGGTCATTCCCAGTTCAGTCCCGGGAAACTGAGAGGGAAGGATTTCCTCTGTGTCCATACTGGACAAGACCACAACCACAGAAAAGCCTATGTATGCTATGTGTGAACAAGAGTGCCAGTGTGTGGCTGTATTTGTTGCACTGCATGTGTGTGTGTGCGTGCGTGCGTGGTGGATCTGCTGATGGAGAGCTGTCTCAGATTGGGCAGAGCCAAGAAGGTGTAGATGTTGTGGCTTTAAGCTCATAGGCAGAACCTTAAGAACATCATCTCCTCCTCCTACAGTGAGGTGGTTGGGTCAGACTCAGGATTCCTGGGTGAAGAGAGTTCACTTCATACCTAAAAGCAGCACAGGTAATCAGACAGCTGACCTGTTCAATCAAGGTTCTAAGACACAATACAGAGTAACCATGTTTTTGTTTTCTCTGTGCTCGTCGACCAGACAAAGAGCTGAAACAATGCCCAATACTTTACCCCATTCATCGTAAAAAATAAAATAAAATAAAAACAGTGTGTTGACAGTGAAGATTTTTTTTCTTCTTTTGGCTCTATGCTCCAAAAGTTTGGATTTTAAATTAAGTTAAAGTAGAGATTCTCAACTTTTATTTGAGGGTATTTGTGTACATATTACTTTCACCATTAAGAAATGACAACACTTTTTATATTGTCCCCCTATTTCAGGGCACCAAATGTCATGGGACAATTGACAGGTGTTTCTGGTAATTTAGGTGTGTTCTGTCACATCATTTGTGCAGGCATAAGAGAGCTGTCAATGTTAAGTATTGATTCTCGGCTTTGTGTTTGCCTTTGGAGTCTGCTATTGGTGTCTGTCAACATGAGGACCAAAGAGGTGTCAATGAAGGTCAAGGAAGACATTATTAGGCTAAAAACTACCAGAAACATGGCCAAAACCTTAGGCTTGCCAAAATCAACAGTTTGGAACATCATTAAAAAGAAACAAAAGCACTGGTGAGCTCAAATATCGCAAACGGGCTGGTAGGCCAAGGAAGACTTCCACAGATTTACATTTACATTTATGGCATTTAGCAGACGCCTTTATCCAAAGCGACGTACAACAATACAGTTGTTTAAGTAGGTGAATCATCTATCCAACAGTCATCATACGACAAAGTGATCAATGCTCACACCAGGGGCCATTGGCAGTCGTAATGCTAGTAGGTTAATTATTATTTTTTTAAATATATTTTATTAGCAGGAGAGAACTTGTACAGGGGGGTAGCAGGGGAGAAGAGGTCTCAGGGTTAGGGTTAGTATAGGGGGGGTAGTGAGGGTGACGCGGTCTTTAGGAGGGACTGTTAAGATGTAGTTTGAAGAGATGGGTTTTCAATCTACGGCGGAAGATCGGAAGTGACTCTGCAGTCCTGACCGTTGTGGGAAGCTCATTCCACCAGCGGGGCGCCAGGACAGTGAAAAGCCGTGACCGATTAGCCGTGACCGAGTGCATCCACGTAGAGGCGGCGGTGCCAGGCAGGCAGCCGAGGTGGACGAGCGGAGTGATCTTGCAGGGGTTTGGGGGCTCACCATTGCTTGCAAGTAGGGAGGGGCTGTTCCCTTTGCCGCCCAGTAGGCAAGCACCAGGGTCTTGAATTTGATGCGAGCTGCTACCGGGAGCCAGTGGAGGGTGCGGAGGAGGGGCATGACATGGGAGAATTTGGGGAGATTGAACACCAGACAAGCGGCAGCGTTCTGGATGAGCTGCAGAGGCCTGATGGAGGAGGCGGGGAGTCCGGCCAAGAGTGCATTGCAGTAGTCAAGGCAAGAGATTACAAGTGCTTGGACCAAAAGTTGTGCTGCTTCTCTGGTGAGGAATGGACGTATCCTTCTGATGTTGTAGAGGAACAATCTACAGGAGCGTGCTGTCGCTGTGATGTTCGCCACACAGGATAAGCGGTTGTCAAGGATCACCCCAAGGTTCTTGGCTGTATGGGAGGAGGTCACAGTAGAGTTTTCTACTGTGATGGAGAAGTCTTGGAGAGGGCAGGCTTTCCCTGTGAGGAAGAGCAGCTCAGTCTTGTCAAGGTTGAGCTTTAGGTGGTGGGCTGACATCCAAGCAGAAATGTCTGCAAGACATGCCGAGACACGTGTTGCCACCTGTGAGTCAGAAGGGGGGAAGGAGAGAAAAAGTTGAGTGTCATCTGCGTAGGTGTGGTAGGAGAAACCATGTGAAGAAATTACAGAGCCAAGAGATTTGGTATAGAGAGAGAACAGTAAAGACCCAAAGACAGAGCCCTGGGGGACACCAGTGGTAAGGGGTCGTGGAGAGGACAGCGATCCTCTCCACGTCACCTAGTAGGAGCGATCGGCCAGGTAGGATGCAAACCAGGAAAGTGCAGAGCCAGAGATGCCCAATTCTGAGAGGGTGGAGAGAAGGATTGGATGGTTTACTGTGTCAAATGCAGCAGACAGGTCCAGAAGAATGAGAACAGAGGAGAGGGACGAAGCTTGAGCGGAGTGGAGAGCCTCCGTGACAGCAAGGAGAGCAGTTTCAGTAGAGTGCCCAGCTTTAAAGCCGGATTGGTGAGGGTCAAGCAAGTTGTTTTGAAGGAGGTAGTTAGACAGTTGGTTAGAGACAGCACGTTCAAGGGTTTTAGATAAGAAGGAGAGAAGGGATACCGGTCTGTAGTTATGGACAGCAGATGGGTCAAGAGTTGGTTTCTTGAGAAGAGGCTTGACTCTGGCTGTCTTGAAGGCAGCTGGGACAGATCCTGTGGATAGAGAGGAATTGATTAAGGTGGTAAGGAACGGAAGGAGGTCTTTGGAGATGGATTGGAGAAAGGGGGAGGGGATAGGATCGAGGGGGCAGGTGGTGGCCCGCTTGGATGTGACCAGCTTTAGAACATCCTCAGGGGAGAGGGGGGAGAAATCTGATAAACCAGAGACTGGGTGTTGTGCAGTGGGTTTGGGAGGAGAGGTAGCATTGTTGGTGAGAGGTAGAGGGAAGGAGCTGCTAATGTCATCAACCTTCTTTTCAAAGTAGGTGACAAAGTCATCGGCAGACAGAGAGGAGGGCGGTGGGGGAGGAGGAGGGTTGAGGAGTGAGGAAAATTTGGAAAAAAGTTTCCTTGGGTCAGAGACAGAGGATTGAATTTTGGAATGGTAGTATAAGGCTTTAGCAGCTGATGCAGATGAGGTGTAGTTGAGGAGGAGAGAGAGATAAGGGTCTAGATTATCACAAAGGCCAGATTTTCTCCATTTCCTCTCATCTGCCCGGAGCCCTATTCTACAAGCTTGCAGGGTTTCAGACAGCCAGGGAGCGCGTGGAGTGGATGGTGCCGGCCTTGAGATATGTGGACAGAGAGAGTCGAAGGATGAGGAAAGAGAGGACAGGAGGGTGGAGGAAGCTGCGTCAGTGGATAGAAGAGAGAAGGATTCAACAGAGGGTAGGGCGGATAAGACAGAATAAGAAAGAGTGGTGAGTGAGAGGGTGCGCAGGCCGCGACGAGAGGACACAGTGTGGGTAGAGACTGGTTGGGAGGGTGAGCATTTGAGAGGGAGGGAGAAGGATACAAAATGATGGTCCGAAACCGGAAGAGGGGTAACAGTGAGGTTTGAGGTATGGGAGGATCTTGTGAAGACAAGGTCAAGCTGATTGCCCGCCTTATGAGTGGGAGGAGAGTGGGACAGGGTGAGGCCGAAGGAGGATAGAAGGTCAAGCGTTCCAGACGAGTGAAGCTTCTCCGACTGGATGTTGAAGTCTCCCAGTAGTGTGAGCGGTGTGCCATCCTCAGAGAAGGAGCTGAGAAAAAACATCCATCTCATCTAAGAAGTGTCCATGCTGACCTGGAGGACGATAGACAAGAACAATATGAAGTTTGACTGGGGAGGTGATAGAAACAGCATGGAATTCAAAGGAGGATATGGACAGGTGTGACAGGGGAAGGACATTATGTGACCACTTAGGCGAGATGAGGAGTCCTGTTCCTCCTCCTCGACCAGAGAGTCTAGGGGAATGAGAAAAGGAGTAGGCATCAGAGAGGGCTGCCGGGGTAGCTGTGTTATCCGGTGTAATCCATGTCTCTGTGAGAGCAAGGAAGTGGAGAGACATGAAGCAGGCATAGGCTGAGATAGCCTCTGCTTTCCGGACTGCCAATTGGCAGTTCCAAAGTCCTCCTGTGACAGTGAGGTCATGGTCAGTTGAGCATGGTGGGTAGATTAGATTGGAAGGGTTGCGAGTGGAGGTGTAGCGTCGATGTGTCCTCCTAATGGAGGAAATAACAGGAATGGGGAGAAAGCACATTGTGATTTTTTGCCGGTGTAGAGGGAGAGGGTTCGTGGGAAAAGTATACACAATACACTCGGGGTAATAAAGAAATTATCAAGATAGATTAAAAATACAAGATAGATTAAAAATACTCTATACAGTCAAATCCAACGCTACCTCATGTGTACGGTGTTAAGCGTGCTTGTTTATTTAACACTCTGCGGTACTTCAACACTACTGAAAACTTCTCTGTTGATATCATGCACAACATTTTAGAAGGAGTTGCACAATTTGAGGTAAAACTTGTGTTGCAGTCTACACAGTGCATTTGGAAAGTATTCAGACCCCTTAACTTTTTCCACATTTTGTTATGTTACAGCCTTATTCTAAAATGGATACAATTATTTGTTTTCCCTCATCAATCTACACACAATACCCCATAATGACAAAGCCAAAACAAGTTTTTAGAAATGTTTGCTAATTTATTAAAATAAAAAACTGAAATATCACATTTACATCAGTATTCAGACCCTTTGCTATGACACTCGAAATTGAGCTCAGGTGCATCCTGTTTCCATTGATCATCCTTGAGATGTTTCTACGACTTGATTGGAGTCCACCTGTGGTAAATTCAATTGATTGGACAAGATTTGGAACAGCACACACCTGTCTACATAAGGTCCCACAGATGACAGTGCATGTCAGAGCAAAAACCAGGCCATGAGGTTGAAGGAATTGTCCATAGACCTCCGAGACAGGATTGTGTCGAGGCACAGATCTGGAGAAGGGTACAAAAACAATTCTGCAGTATTGAAGGTCCCCAAGAACACAGTAGCCTCCATCATTCTTAAATGGAAGAAGTTTGGAACCACCAAGACTGAGCAATCGGGGGAGAAGGGCCATCGTCACCAAAAGGACTCTCAGACCATGAGAAACAACATTCTCTGGTCTGATGAAACCAAGATTGAACTCTTTGGCCTGAATGCCAAGCCTCACATCTGGAGGAAACCAGGCACTGCTCATCACCTGGCCAATACCATCCCTACGGTGAAGCATGGTGGTGGCAGCATCATGCTGTGGGGATGTTTTTCAACGGCAGGGACTGGGAGACAAGTCAGGATTGAGGGAAAGATGAACTGAGCAAAGCACAGAGAGATCCTTGATGAAAATCTGCTCCAGAGCGCCCAGGACCTCAGACTGGGGCGAAGGTCCACCTTCCAACAGCAACAACGACCCTAAGGACACAGCCAAGACAACGCAGGAATGGCTTCGGGACAAGTCTCTGAATGTCCTTAAGTGGCCCAGCCGGAGCCCGGACTTGAACCCAATCAAACATCTCTGAAGAGACCTGAAAATAACTGTGCGCTGAAGCTCCCCATCCAACCTGACAGAGCTTGAGAGGATCTGCAGAGAAGAATGGAAGAAACTCCCCAAATACAGGTGTGCCAAGCTTGTAGCATCATACCCAAGAAGACTTGAGGCTGTAATTGCTGCCAAAGGTGCTTCAACAAAGTACTGAGTAAAGGGTCTGAATACTTATGTAAATGTTATATTTCAGTTTTGTTTTTAATAAATTAGCAAACATTTAGAAAAACTTGTTTTGGCATTGTCATTATGGGGTATTGTGTGTAGATTGATGAGGGGATTTTTTTTTTTTAATCCATTTTAGAATAAGGCTTGTGGGGGGACATGCAGCGTTCGGCCTGTAGAGGGAGCTACAGGACCGTGGCCAGGGTTATGTCGGCGAGGCTCCGTTGCACACCTGTTGCAAATGAAGCCTCGTTGACTAAATGGTTTTAAGATGTGTGTGCCTCTGTTTGGCAGGAGAAAGGAGGGCGACTGGAAAGTCGCTTTGTGTTTTGGTTTTGGAGGGCTGAAAAGCCAAAGTATTACGAACCAGATAAATAAACGGGACATTCCCTCACTAACACGCTGCGTCTGCCTCTCTGTGTACAACGGACATTGTTACAAGGCTATAACAAAATGTGGATATACACTCACCGGCCACCTAATAAAGTGGCCGGTGAGTGTATATACACTCACCGAACACTTTATTAGGAACACTATACTAATACTGGGTAGGGCCTCCCTTTCCTCTTAAAACAGCCTCAATTCTTCATGGCATTGATTCCACAAGATGTTGGAAACATTCCTTTGAGATTCTGGTCCATGATGACATCACGCAATTCCTGTAGATTTTTCAGGTGCACTTTCAAGCTGTGACTCTCCCGTTCTACCACATCCAGATCCGGTGACTGGGAAGGCCACTGAAGAACACTGACCTCATTGTCATATTCATGAAATCAGTTTGATACGACTTTTGCTTTGTGACACGGTGCATTATCATGCTGGAAGTCGCCATTAAAAGATGGGTAAATTGTGGCCATGAAGGGATGCAACAATACTCAAATAGGCTGTGGCATTCAAGCAATGATTGATTGATATTAACGGGCCCAAAGTGTGCCAAGAAAACATTCCCCACAGCATTACACCACCTCTACCATGAGAAGGTGTCCAGGTGTTCCTAATAAAGTGTTTGGTGAGTGTATACGAGTACTGTTTTGGTTTTCTCCCTTTTGTTTTCGAGTTAAGTCCGTGTTTGTATCTTGTTTTGCCTGCTCTACTTTCAAGTAAAAATCCTTTTGTTTGGTATCACTGCCTACTCATCTGCCTCCTTTATATGCACCGCACCTGGGTCCACTCATCATACCAAAACGTTACACTCCTGCAGTCAAATTGGATGATGGGAGCAATGATTTGTGCTTAAATGCTATACAATTGCTATATTGTGATCTGGTACAGAAAGATGATAAATACTGGCAGCTAATAAACATTGCTAGTAAACATTGTGTTTTCTCCTGTACAGTTTGACTATCTATCTGAAACACTTAATTGCTGAGCATCATAGGCTTTTCAAGCATTTGTTTCCTGAAAGAAATCCACTTCATGATACATTGTCCTCGTTGAATAAGGAATATTGGGCCAGTTCTTCACTTGTGGTGTATGTGCACTGAGGCAAAACACAATTTCTTCAAAAGGCCACTGAAGAGTTTCAAGAATGTCCCTAAGACATTAGCCAAGAAGCATCAAAATTACATGGCATATAATTGGGAAACTATAGGTCCAGGGAAGATGTCAAGGCTCAGTGACATGAGCGAAAGACCTTGATATTGCAGCAAAGTTGAATGTCTCAGTGTACACAAATGTGCTGTCAGTCAAATGGGTGAAGCACCAAGGCACAGAGTATTGTCTTGACTTGATCATATGTTTTGAAGTAGCCATTGACATGCCAGTGTTTTACAAAATCAAGGCTATTCTTGTGAAAGAGGATAAGGTTTTATTGGTTGGCACAGCCCTCGATATTCTTTGTTTTGACGACCATTTCCATGCATTTAAAGTTGTTTTGAAGCAAAGTTGTCCATGCAAGGTACTTCATGTTAATGACATTATGTACTACAAACCATTTGATTTGCAGATGAAGAGTATGAAATAAAGCTGTGGGGGGACATGCAGCGTTCGGCCTGTAGAGGGAGCTACAGGACCGTGGCCGGGGTTGTGTCGGCGAGACTTTTGTTGCACACCTGCTGCGAATTAAGTCTCGTCGGCGAATGTTTAAGATGTGTGTGCTTCTGCCATTTCAGTAGGCGAGGTGAGCTGGGAACGGCGACACGAGAGAGAGACTTTCGCCAGAGGCTGGAAAGCCCAAACAGTGTTGATAATTTGCTCAATGAATAAACGGGAAGCTGTTCCCTTAAACCCAAACGCTGCATCTGCCTCTGTGTACAACGGACTTTGTTACAAAAGCATTTAAGAATAGAGGACGGGTCAAACATAAGACATACATTTATTCCCAATGATTACTTCCAACAGTTATGGACATGATGAAGGGAACTCAACACAAGTTAACATTAGGTTATATCTGACTCCAAAAGATATTGTGTAGTGACCTACAAGGGAGTTAGGGAGAGAGACATTCACGAGGGCATCTGTGCCTTTAACCCATCTGTGCCGGATGCTGCGCGACGCAACATTGCCTCTCCTGCCGGATGCTGCGTGGCGCAGCATTTTTTATTTGTCGTATTTTTCATAAGGCGTGCAGCATATAATGCACTGTCATTGGTTCAAATACACATGAGGTGGGTCTTGTTGATTTTTTTTAAATACGTGACCACCCAAATGTCGTGTGGTTCGCCGAAAATCACGTCAATCAATCAGACATACACGTGTGTTTATTGTAGATTTTATTTCGAGAGCGGCGAAATGGCTACGGCAGAGGAAAATTTTGACAGCGAGGGCAGTGACATAGAGTTGGGAGAGATTGAGGAGTTTGAGAGGGAGGAGGAGGTAGAGGATGATTATCTACCTGATGATCCTTTGGATAGAGCGCAGGAGTGGGATTTCGAGACAGACGGAGAGGAGGAGGACGACGACTTTCTCGGATTCCAGGTAGACTGTAAAACCGAGGGTTACCAGCCGTGCAATGCGAAACAGTTCACCCGCAAACCGGGGGTGAAGCAGCCGATCCCCGTGGATGCTAGCCCCCTGGATGTCTTTTCGCGAATTTTTACCGATGAGCTTTGGGACATGTTGGTGACGGAAACTAATCGGTACGCTGAAGAGACGCGCGGTCAGACCCCCACCAACTCCAAGTGGAACCCTGTCTCCAAAACGGAGATGAAGACATTTGTCGGGCTGTGTTTCACCTTCGGCATTTTGAAGCTGCCAGCACGCAGGGATTACTGGAGGCAGACCAAATGGTTGTACCAGACCCACGTCCCCAAGGCCATGGCAAGGGACCGCTTTGACATGATCTGGAGGTAATGATTTGTGTTTTGTTTTCTTGCGCTCTCTTCCAAGTTCCGTTCTCTTACTTAATACATATAAATAAATACAATGATGGCAATACATGTTAAGATTAATGAGTTTCAGCCTATCATTTGCATTTTCAGATATCTCCATCTCCAAGATAACATGGACCCTGCCGTGGACAAATCGGACAAGCTCTGGAAGCTCCGGGGGTTCATGGACCTCCTCCTGGTTAGATTCCAGGCACTTTATGAGGTCAATGGCTTCGTGACCGTGGATGAGTCCATGGTAAAGTTCAAGGGACGCCTGGGCTTCCGGCAGTACCTCCCCATGAAGCCGGTGAAGTGGGGAATAAAGGTGTGGGTCATGGCGGAGAGCAATACAGGCTATGTCACCAATTTTCAGGTGTACACGGGGGCCATTCAGGGTAAGACGGAGAAAGACCTGGCTCACCGGATAGTCTCAGACCTGGCGACACCTTATTTCGGGTCCAACCTGTCCGTATACATGGACAACTTTTACACCGGTGTGAAGTTGATGGTGGACCTCAAGACCAGGGGGGTGCAAGCTTGTGGAACGGTGCGTGCCAACAGGAAGGACCTCCCCAAGAACAAGGACCTCACAAAGCAGGCTGGCTTGAACAGGCATGAGTTCAAGGTGGCGCAGCGGGATGACTTGACCTTCTGCATCTGGCAGGACACCAAGGCAGTGATGGTCCTCTCCAACTACCATGACCCGACAGCTTATGGGTCAGTGAGGAGGAAGGCCAATGGTCAACGCCAGATGGAGGTTCGGGTGCCAGCATGCCTTGCTGACTATCAGCAATATATGAAGGGGGTAGACCTTCTGGACCAGATGGTGGGCTACTACCAGATCCAACATCGGTCTACAAAGTGGTGGAGGAGGCTGTTCTTTTTCCTTGCTACGGTGGCGTGCTACAATGCCTTTGTGGCTGCCAGGTCTGCAGGAGGAGCCGAGTGGAAGTATAGGAGGGGCGGCTACAAGGACTGGTTGGAGGATCTGACCATGGAGCTGATCGTCCCCGTCACTGCAAGAAGTGCTCCCCAGGTGCTCCCCACCACCCCAGCTGGAGCTTCTGCTGAGCATGACCTGGTCCAGATTAACAATAAGAGGAAGACCTGTAGGGAGTGTTCTCTGAAGCACCACGGCACCAACGTGCGTCCTGGGTCAACTCTGATGGGGTGCAGGCAGTGTGACGTTCCTCTGCACCGCGAGTGCTTCATGCACCACGTCCTTCGATTCAGGATATAGTGAAACTGAGACTGTTCCCAGTTCCACCTCAGGACTTTCCCCACTCCTTCCCCACCCCTCCCCACTCCTTTTCCACCTCTCTCTCATACCAAGGTGCCTTGGTCTGTGTGTTGGCATGTTTAAAATGTTATTTGTTATATAAATAAATCAAATAAAATATATTTTTTCTTCCCCTGAATTTGAGGATTTTTAGAAAAATGTGTTGGTATGTTAGTGCTAAGGGAGCATGTTTTAATACAACCTGTGATTCTTACCTTTAAAATGCAATTTATTTCATGTTTCTACAGTCATGAGAAAAAGTTAGGACACCCCCCAAAATATTAAGTTATTCTCTTAAAAATATGGACATATCAATATGTTATCTTCTTTCTAACAATGTCTATAGATAAAGGGGATGTAATTGAACAAAAAACTATGAAAATGTAACTTTGTAATCATTTATTTAACGAAAAATTAACAATAATGCCAATTCCTACTGAGGAAAAAGTTAGGACACCCTATGCCCTAATAGCTAGTATTGCCCCCCTTGGCTGAAATAACCTCAATTAGACGTTTCTTATAACTGTCTACAGGTCTCTGACATCAATTGGGAGAAAGTTTTTCCCACTCCTCCTTGCAGAATTCTTTCAGCTGTGTGATGTTCGAGGGGTGTCTTGCATGCACAGCCAGTTTCAAATCAATCCACAGCATCTCAATAAGATTAAGATCCGGGCTTTGACTTGACCATTCCAGAACTCTCAATTTATTTTTCTTGAGCCATTCCTTGGTAGATTTACTGGAATGTTTTGGGTCATTGTCATGTTGCATGGTCCACATCTGCTTCAGCTTCAACTATCGAACAGATGGTCTCACATTTTCCTCAAGCACCCTCTGATACAATACAAAATTCATAGTGGATTCTATGATGGTGAGCTGACCAGGCCCTGCTGCAGAAAAGCAGCCCCAAACCATGACATTTCCACCCCCATGCTTCACAGTTGGTATGAGGTTCTTGTTCTCAAATGCTGTCTTGGTTTTGCGCCAAACATGTCTACTCTTACTGTGCCCAAATAGTTCAACTTTGGATTCATCTGTCCAAAGCACATTGTTCCAGAAGTTCTGGTCTTTCTCTAGGTGTTCTCTGGCAAACTTTAGTCTTGCCCTGATGTTTTTTTTTGACAGCAGGGGTTTCCTCCTTGCACACCTCCCATGTAATGCAAACTTGTTCAGTCTCTTTCTTATGGTGGATGCATGTACTTTGACATCAATTGTGGCAAGAGATACCTGTAGGTCTCGTGATGACATTCTGGGATTGTTGGAGACTTCTTTAAGCATCTTTCGGTCAGCTCTTATGCTGAACTTGCTTGGGCGGCCTGACCTGGCCATGTTGGTGGTGGTTTTAAATGTTCTCCACTTGTAAATTATTTTCCGGACAGTGGAATGGCCAATTTCGAATAGTTTGGAGATCTTTTTATATCCCTTCCCAGACTCATATGCATCTACAATTTTTCTTAGTTATATTACCTCAATTTTTCAATATTGTTCAAATGAATATCAAATGTCCATATGTTTGAATATGTTGAAGAAGACAAAGGTTTTCATAGGGTGTCCTAATTTTTTCTCATGACTGTATGTGCTACAGAGGCTTAGATATTAAGGTTTTGGTAGACGTTGACAATTCTTAGTATTTTTTCAGAAATCCCTCAGGAGATAAGGACATTTATCCTAGAATACCATAGGTTTTGATGGCCGTTTTTAGCAGCCGTTTTAGGAGTAAATGGGTTAAGAGAGAGGGTGGTGGGCGGAAGTGTATATATGTTTTGGTTCCGGGTGCACTGTCAAGCCGCTCGGTGTTGTTGTAGCTGTCTTTTATGTGGAGAGTAAACGGACTCGACTTGCCTTCGTCTCCTCGTCTCATTGTTTACCGCACCTCCACAATTGTATGATTATTAATGACTGATGATGATTTTCTCATCCCTATGTGACAGACACTCGATCATATCGGATCCTAGATTCCATTAAGAATACCCAATATGCTATGACCATGCTTTTAAGTTAGAAAAATCTGAGGAGTTTACACATGGTCCGATACCTGATGTGATGACTCGAGTCTACGTGTTGCTAACTATGCATGTGAACATTAGACATTAATGGTGAACTCTGTAATAACCTGGTCACGATTATGTCGTGTGCACAACGTCACATTAATGCGCATAGGAAGAATAACCCTAACCCTCACAAAATAACCAATTTAACAATTTTTTCAAAGCAACATATGACTGTAAGTTTAACCATACGTTTAACGCTATGTGTGTCAAGGACAACACAGGAGAATGGTGCCCGTCAGGGGGCTAACCCAAATGAGATATTGCTGTCCCTTTCTTGACGTATCATTCCCAACAAAGGACAAGGTGTGAGATACATTACAATTGGCGAGGGTGCGATTTCTTCAGGATGTCCACCAGGCACATTCAACTGTAAATATGTATACACATTGTCGCCGAGGGCGAGTCTAGTATGGCCTTCACCCGGCCGGAGCACCACTCCCAGAGTTACCCAGGTTACAACAGATTGGGCCCGAAGGCTGAGAGCGGTCCTGAGGCGAAGCACAAAGCTCCCGGGAAACCCACAGGAGGCCAGGGGGCGCAAGAAAAGAAGGAGGTTACACCACCGCCCCCGCCAACTTCACAGGCCCTGTTGGAACTAGAGGATGATCCTAAAATAGTAATTATGTTACCAGAGGATGATCAAATGCCAATCCTCACTCTAGCGACAGGGATCTTATCGGAGACCATACCGCGGAGTCCTTCGCCAGAAACGTCTAGCGAGGTTGACTTCACGGATCTACTCTATGAGTTGCACCGGCTACACCTGGTGCTGGAAGAGGGGACGGAGCCGTTCATCAGCTCCACCATCCAGGATCAGGAAATGATGAATTGATTCAAATATACAGTCATGAGAAAAAATTAGGACACCCTATGAAAACCTTTGTCTTCTTCAACATATTCAAACATATGGACATTTGATATTCATTTGAACAATATTGAAAAATTGAGGTAATATAACTAAACAAATACAACTGAAACAAATTATTTAAAAAATGATTGGTAAAATGTAATTAATAGAAATGCAATCTTCTTGTGAGGAAAAAGTTAGGACACCCCCACATTTAGTTCCACTTAAAATGCCTAAAATTATAATAAAGAGCACCACATCAGGTGCAAATGATTAGAACAGCGTTACAGAGGATTTTGGAGGAGCCTGTCCTATTTAAACCTCAGATATTTAGTTTGGTTTGCTCTTGATTGTTGAAGTGAGTTGCATCACCATGGCGAGATCAAAAGAGCTCTCTGAGGCCTTCAGAAGAAAAATTGTAGATGCATATGAGTCTGGGAAGGGATATAAAAAGATCTCCAAACTATTCGAAATTGGCCATTCCACTGTCCGGAAAATAATTTACAAGTGGAGAACATTTAAAACCACCACCAACATGGCCAGGTCAGGCCGCCCAAGCAAGTTCAGCATAAGAGCTGACCGAAAGATGCTTAAAGAAGTCTCCAACAATCCCAGAATGTCATCACGAGACCTACAGGTATCTCTTGCCACAATTGATGTCAAAGTACATGCATCCACCATAAGAAAGAGACTGAACAAGTTTGCATTACATGGGAGGTGTGCAAGGAGGAAACCCCTGCTGTCAAAAAAAAACATCAGGGCAAGACTAAAGTTTGCCAGAGAACACCTAGAGAAAGACCAGAACTTCTGGAACAATGTGCTTTGGACAGATGAATCCAAAGTTGAACTATTTGGGCACAGTAAGAGTAGACATGTTTGGCGCAAAACCAAGACAGCATTTGAGAACAAGAACCTCATACCAACTGTGAAGCATGGGGGTGGAAATGTCATGGTTTGGGGCTGCTTTTCTGCAGCAGGGCCTGGTCAGCTCACCATCATAGAATCCACTATGAATTTTGTATTGTATCAGAGGGTGCTTGAGGAAAATGTGAGACCATCTGTTCGAAAGTTGAAGCTGAAGCAGATGTGGACCATGCAACATGACAATGACCCAAAACATTCCAGTAAATCTACCAAGGAATGGCTCAAGAAAAATAAATTGAGAGTTCTGGAATGGTCAAGTCAAAGCCCGGATCTTAATCTTATTGAGATGCTGTGGATTGATTTGAAACTGGCTGTGCATGCAAGACACCCCTCGAACATCACACAGCTGAAAGAATTCTGCAAGGAGGAGTGGGAAAAACTTTCTCCCAATTGATGTCAGAGACCTGTAGACAGTTATAAGAAACGTCTAATTGAGGTTATTTCAGCCAAGGGGGGCAATACTAGCTATTAGGGCATAGGGTGTCCTAACTTTTTCCTCAGTAGGAATTGGCATTATTGTTAATTTTTCGTTAAATAAATGATTACAAAGTTACATTTTCATAGTTTTTTGTTCAATTACATCCCCTTTATCTATAGACATTGTTAGAAAGAAGATAACATATTGATATGTCCATATTTTTAAGAGAATAACTTAATATTTTGGGGGGTGTCCTAACTTTTTCTCATGACTGTATGTGACTGCCTGATTGTTTATAAATGATGAGTTGATTCACAAATGTGTAACTGCATAATTGCTTGTAGATGATAAGTAGATTCAAAAACAATGTGATTGCATAATGGCCTATAGATGATAAGTTGATTCAAACGTATGTGACAGCCTAACTGCATAGACGTAACTAGAGTGTGAGTGTATGACCCCGTGTAATTATATCTGCTTAGGCCTCGTTGTGATGACGGCCCGCTATCAAAGAAAGTACTAAGAATGTGAGAATACCCATGTTTGATTGTGTAATCTTGCTCAGAAATGATCACTGAAGTAAGGTACTATATAACTGAAAGTTGTAGTCATGGGTACAAAGTGTAATCACTGTAAGAAAGGGGATAGAGAGTAAGGCCCGCCGGGAGAGGCAGGTCAGGTGGTGGAAAGTCCCCAACAGGAAAGTACCACGGTGTCCAAAATCAAGTGTGAACATGTTGAAGATGTGTAAAACGAATAGTATGAAGAATAGAGTGATTTACTGGTTTTGGATCCTTTAAAATGCCCGATTATTATTTTGTTATATGGTTGGAGAATGTGTTGACATGATAGGGCCTGAAAGCCATACTTGTTGAGGGACAGAGAATATTTCCTAATCTTAGTGTTGCGAAATCTGGTATCATAGCAATACCCTCTTCCTCTTTTTTATTTTTATATTCTCTGAAAAAATACTTTGCAGGCCTGCTCTGCAGAACAAAGACACACTCAATGCAAACTTAGACACACAATGTTCAGACATAGACACACATACACAAGGTAGAGAGGTACTTTTGGCAAGGGTATAAAATGAGCTCCCCAGAGCATTTCGGGGGTCATTCCCCGCTGCGGAGCGTAATACCTGAAGCATCGGAGCAGGAGAGAGTGTGTTGGAGACCAAGCCCAGAGCTCATACTCTGATCAAATTCTGACTCACGAATTGCAACCGCTGAACAGCTATTGAGGATAAGTTTCTTGACAGTACTTGGACAACATTTCTGTAGGATTTTGCAAGTTATTAGACTGCATTCTGAAAACTCCACTGTTCCTCTCTCAGCACTAGGCATCGCCCTTAGCTGTTGAGGCTGTAGTAGTGAGTAAGACTGGGGTCTATTATTATAGGTTTTCACAAGTTCCTGGATCACATTTAGATATATTATTATAGGTTTTCGCCGGTTTCACGGAAGATACTTGGACACAGGTTTTCAGGATCTTCATGATTTCAGGATCTTCAGGATCTTCAGGATTTCAGGATCTTCAATCAATCAAAGAATACAATTTTAGTAGATTTTTCAGGTCCTACTCGTCAGGGGCAAAAGCTGAGACCCTCTGCGGGGAATCAGAGACCCTTGGCTGGGTAGAGGAAACTCAAGCTCTCTAACACAGCTACGGCGGAAAGAGGAACCGGGTTCGAAACTGGGACCTCTCTAAATTTCACTGATAAGCAGTCAAACAGGCAGAGTAGGGTCAGAGGTATGGCTTTTATTACTTTTATGATTTTACCATGTTTTTATATTATATCAGATTAACATTTTAGAACACTGTCTGTAACCCAATTTTATGATATCTTAGCTATGCTGTAATGCTTTGAACCATTATTAAAGATCATATCCTGCATTTAAAGCAACAGCTTCACGAAATGTAATGTTTTATTATTTTACTTTTAGTGTACAACTCATTATAAGTCTTATACCTCCTCCTGACAATGCGAAAGGTTATAGATTACTGTGCATATTTTATCATAGGATCTGAATGGTTATATCTAGCCCGTTATTATTATTACCTCCTTTGGGTATATTATACATACCGATGAATCTTTTATCCGCAACCACACCAACTTGCACTCATATAAGGTTAGAGCAGTCGTTCAACCATAGAGATTGCCCACTTCTGTGTACGGTTTTATAGGGGTGAGTTTTCAGTGCAACTGAAGTGGGTGAAGGAAGCCAATGGGGGAACTATGGGATTCTTAGACTGTTAACAGCGGAGTGAATCTAACCGACACCGACCTACACCGGACCTGAGGTCCAGACCTGTTACTAGAGGGTTGGTACCGGAGCCCTGTAAGGGGCTTCGAGTCCGTTTTTATTCTTTATTCGGACTCTTGCCATCATCCTTCCCTGTGTATTTAGTCTGTGTGTTCCCCTGTCTCTGTGCCAGTTCGTCTTTGTACCTTTGTGTCATACGTCCCAGCATTTCCTAGTGATAAGTATTCCTGGTTTTAGATCGCCGAGTTTGTTTCTGACTTTGCCTTTTTGTCCACCCCTTTTCGGATTATCTGCTTGCCTTTTTGAACTATCTACCTGTGTACCAAACCCTGCTTTGCCTACCCCCTTCCTGGATTATCTGCCTACCTATTGACTGCCTACTTGTGTACCGAACCTTTTTGAAAGTAAAGACTATTCTATAGTTTATTCTACTAGTTTTTGTCTCCGAGTCGTGCATTTGAGTCCTCTGCCAACAGTCATTACAGCGCCACCAAAATCCGTTGACACTCAGGGTTGCTTACATTCCTGGTTTTCAAAACAAAATTGATGATTCATTGTCCCGGTTCAAATTGCAGGAATTCCGTCTTCGTGCCCGGACGCCTTGCCAGCCGGCACACCTTACCCTCCCCAACTGCACATGGTTCTACATGGTCCATATTATTCCAAGGCTGCTCTGTACATAAGAATGGGGCTGGCCAAATCAACAGTAAAAGTTTACGATTCTGCATGGTCATTATTACACTTTCTATTACAATTAAATCTTGCTGTATTTATCGGTTGGTGTCATGCCTGTTGATATATCTGTGAAATGTGCTTTCATAGTTCACTGTTTCACTTCTATTAAGGCTCAATGGCAGGTATTCAGTTTCACCTCCAGTGCATCAATCCATCTGTTTGTAGCCTGCTTGGGAATTCCTCAATATTCGTCTTCTCCCCAATGGATTAAAGAAAATGCAACCAGAAGGCAATGATAAACGTCTTCCTTTGACTCTACCTCTTGTGCACAAACTGGTGTGTTTCCTCAGATGTGGGATTTTCAGTGGTTATGTGGATGTTTTCCTGGAATCAATGTTTCTCACAGCTTTTTACGGGTTTCTTCGGTGTGGTGAATACACTTCTTGTAGTGTCGTTGTGGGGGGACATGCAGCGTTCGGCCAGTAGAGGGAGCTACAGGACCGTGGCCAGGGTGACGTCAGCGAGGCTCCGTTGCACACCTGTTGCAAATGAAGCCTCGTTGACTAGATGGTTTAAGATGTGTGTGCCTCTGCGTTCGAGAGGAAGGAGGGCGACTGGAAAGTCGCCGAGTGTTTTGGTTTTGGAGCTATTACTGACTTTATGAATAAACGGGACCTTTCCGTCACCGACACGCTGCGTCTGCCTCTCTGTGTACACGGACATTGTTACATTGGCGCCCAACGTGGGGCACAGAGATGGAGGCGTTAAGCACGGCCATCGGAAAGATGGCCCTCATATTGGAACAGCAGTCCCACCTCCAGCATGAGCAGCAGTCCGCGATGGGAGAGATGGCGACGGCGAGGGCTGAGGACCGTGCCCTCCTCCGGGAGCTCGTCGGGGCCATCAAAGCGGGACCGACGCCCGGGTCGCCACAAGGTCCCCCCAAGGTACACCTCCAGAAGATGGGGGACCTGGACGATCCGGAGGCGTTCCTGGCGGTGTTCGAGGGGACGGCGAGGATCTCGGCGTGGCCGGACGGCGAGTGGGCGTACCATCTGCTGCCCCTCCTGTCGGGCGAGGCGCAGCTCGCTGCCCACAGCCTGCCAGCGGCCGCCCAGCGTGACTACCCGTCCCTGGCCCGGGCAATTCGAGACCGCCTGGGCCTCACGCCGGAGGAACACCATCGTCGGTTCCGGGCCCTGACGATGGAGGAGGGGAGCCGGCCCTTTGCCTACGCCCAGCGGCTGCGGGACAGCGCGCGGCGGTGGCTGGACCCAGAGAACAGCTCGGCGGAGGAGGTCGGGGACGGGGTGGTGTTGGAGCACTTCCTCACGGGGCTCCCGGCCCGGACCACCGCCTGGGTCCAGTACCACCGGCCCCAGGATCTCGCGGCCGCCGTTACCTTGGCAGAGGACCATCTCTCCCTCCCACCGCAGGAGCCCCGGCGACCAACCCCGGAAGGTGCCGTGCTGCCGGAGGAGGAGAGGCCGGCGCCCGCCCCGAGGACGAGATGGCAGGGGCAGGCATGTCGAGAACCAGCCCTGGCCCCACAGGAAGCACCCCGAGTGACAGGGGGGGTGTGTTGGCAATGCGGACGACCGGGCCATGTACGGTCGGAGTGCCCAGTGAGGGAGGTGGGGCAGGTCGTCCGCATCGGCGACATACCGGGCCCTCCCCCCGGACCAGGAGCGGCGTATCGTGTTCCGGTAAGGATACAACATGATACGCATCAGGCGTTCTTGGATTCGGGCTGCATGCAGTCCATGATCCAGAAGCGCCTGGTTCGACCGGGGGCATTGTTAAAGGCATCGAGGGTGTTGGTGAAGTGTGTGCATGGGGACATTCACGAATATCCTGTGGTCGCGATCGAAATTCATTTTGAAGGGAAAAAGCATAGTGTACAGGCGGCGGTTAGCCCGCGCCTCACGCATCCCCTTATTCTAGGTGTAGATTGGGAGGGGTTTCGTAAAGCGGGCTACCGGGGTGCGTGCACGACAGAGAGGGAGGTGTGAGGCGTGTAATGTGCTCTGTGCTGAGGCGGCGCCTCGCGACACTGCCGAGGAGCCGGAGCCGGCGGGGGGGTCTCAACCCGAGATTCCCCCGCCGAACTATCCGCTGCTAGGTGACTTCCCCCTCGAGCAGTCTCGTGACGAGACCCTACGATCGGCCTATGACCAAGTGATAGCGATTGATGGTACTTTGGTACGGCCAGACGCAGTACGCGCCCACCCCTATTTCGCGATTATCAGCGACAGGTTGTACCGAGTAAGTCGTGACTCACATAGCCAGGAGGAAGTAACCCAGTTGTTGGTTCCCCGTGGCCGCCGGGAAATGGTCTTCCAGGCGGCTCATTTCAACCCCATGGCGGGCCATTTAGGGTATGATAAGACACTAAACCGTATAATGGCTCGATTTTATTGGCCGGGAATTCGGGCAGAGGTGCGTAGGTGGTGCGCTTCTTGTCGCGAATGTCAGTTGGTAAATCCCCCAGCCATTCCACGGGCCCCCTTGCGGCCCTTACCATTGGTCGAGAACCCATTCGACCGCATAGCCATGGATATTATCGGGCCATTTGATCGGTGTACACAGGGATATCGATTTGTGTTGGTCTTGATAGATTACGCAACCCGATACCCCGAGGCAATACCGCTGCGCAATATCTCTGCCAGGAGTGTAGCGCAGGCATTGTTTCAAGTAATCTCCCGTGTGGGAATCCCGAAAGAGATTCTCATCGATCAGGGCACTAATTTTATGTCACGCACCCTCAAAGAACTGTATGGCTTGTTGAACATCAAAGCGGTTCGAACCAGTGTCTACCACCGAGCCACTGATGGCCTTTGTGAGAGGTTCAATCAGACCTTGAAGTCAATAATCCGGAAGTTTGTACACGAGGATAGTCGGAATTGGCATAAATGGCTAGATCCCCTGTTGTTTGCGGTACGGGAAGTCCCCCAAGCTTCCACCGGGTTTTCCCCGTTTGAATTACTCTACAGGCGTAAGCCCCGGGGTGTCCTAGACCTTCTTAAAGAAAATTGGGAGGAAGGGTCTAGCGACAGTAAGAATGAGATTCAATACGTCCTGGACTTGCGCACAAAGCTCCACGCCCTAGGGGTTATCTCACGCGAGCATTTGCTGCAAGCCCAGGAGCGTCAAAAGCGACTGTACGACAGGGGAACTACCCTACGAGAATTTACACCGGGAGATAAGGTGCTCGTACTGTTACCCACCTCCAGCACGAAATTACTAGCGAAGTGGCAAGGGCCGTTTGTGGTCACACGTCGCATGGGGGACGTGGATTACGAGGTAGTACGCTCGGACCGGGGGGATAGCTTGCAGGTGTATCACGTAAATCTCCTAAAAAAATGGAACGACGTGGTCACTGTTGCTCTGGCTACAATAATTCCAGAGAGAGATGAGTTCGGTCCGGAAGTCCCAAAATCAAAAGTTAGCACTCCGGTCGGAATTGATGACCATCTCTCTGCTAGCCAGGCCACGGACGTTGCAGATTTGCAAGCTAAGTTCGCGGACGTGTTCTCTCCCCTGCCCGGTCGGACTACGCTTATCGACCACCACATAGAAACGCAGCCGGGTTTAACGGTGCGCACGCGTCCCTATAGGTTGCCGGTACACAAACGAGATATTGTGTGCAGGGAATTGGAAGCCATGCTGGAGCTGGGTGTGGTCGAGGAGTCCCGCAGTGACTGGTGTAGCCCCATCGTGCTTGTCAACAAGCCGGATGGGGCTATACGGTTCTGTGTGGATTATAGACGGGTTAATGCGGTCTCCAAGTTCGATGACTATCCGATGCCCCGGGTTGACGAGCTCTTGGACCGGCTTGGCACGGCCAAGTATTTCACGACGTTGGATTGCACGAAGGGATACTGGCAGATTCCACTCTCGCCGGTATCCCGGGAGAAAACTGCATTCTCCACTCCTCTCGGGCTATTCCAGTTCACGGTGCTCCCTTTCGGGTTGTTCGGAGCCCCAGCCACTTTTCAGCGCCTCATGGACTGCATTCTGCGGCCGCACTCTGCCTATGCTGCGGCCTACCTGGATGACATTGTCATTCACAGTGACACCTGGGCGCAGCATGTGCAGAGTGTGGCTGCTGTTCTGCGGTCCCTGAGGCATGCGGGGCTGACGGCCAACCCGAAGAAGTGCGTGATCGGGCGGAGGGAGATCCGGTATCTGGGGTACCACTTGGGTCGGGGGGAGGTGCGGCCGCAGATTGAAAAGACTGCGGCCATCGCCGCCTCTCCGTGGCCCAAGACGAAGAAGGAGGTGAGGGCCTTCCTGGGGCTGGCTGGCTATTACCGGCAGTTCGTGCCGGGGTTTTCAGAGCTGGCCAGTCCTTTGACGGACCTCACCCGGAAGGGTGCCCCGGATCCGGTCCAATGGTCGGGCCAGTGCCAGGGGTCGTTCGAGGCCCTTAAGGGAGCTCTTTGTGGAGAAACGGTCCTGTATGCGCCCCTACAGACGGACGCGTCGGATAGAGGCCTGGGAGCAGTGCTGACCCAGCGGGTGGAGGGGGCTGACCGGCCGGTGCTGTACCTGAGCCGCAAACTATCGGAGAGGGAGGGCCGGTACAGCACGGTGGAGAAGGAGTGCCTGGCCATCAATAATTTATGTAAAAAATCTGCTATAATAAGGACTTGGGTGGAATGCTTATCTCTGAAAAGTTGAAATGAAACAATGTTTTCATTGATGTTTATTATTTTTGAGGAGATATTCTCATTTGATTTTCATCATTATCTTATAATCAAAGCTGTGAAAAGCAAATACAGGTGATGAACGACAATAGAAACACGAGAACCAAACTTAGATCGATTTAGTCACTGGATATGAAATACATCTCTCAAAAATGTCTCAAAAATAATTTGAGATGATTTACAATAAATAGAAACACAAAACATGAACGAAATGTACACTGCTTTATTCACTGTCAATGAAATACAGTACACTGAAAAATACATCTTTCAAACAATTCTGAAATAATATTGGATACATACAATTTGAGAGTATGTGTCCTACAGATGTACTTTTAGCAGTTTCTGCATGTGGTTTGTGTCTTTGAGTCCTTTGAGGGTTCACACACCTCGCTGTGCTTCCTCTTGTTGCCACCAGCTGCAATCTAGAATAATGAAAATACTTTATTAGTTCAGGATTTTTTTCCCACCACATCTTCTAATAGTCAATTTCAATTTGACCCACATACATACAGAGATACTCAGAAACATACACACACACACACACACACAGATACATGCACACATAAACAACAACAACAACAGGACACTTACTTCAGGCACTGGAGGTTGTGGTTGTGTGGGTCGTGCAGGTGGGACAGCAGGAGCCTCCTCCACCCTCCTCACTATGGCTAGAGAAGCTGGGTTCCTGGGCACATGTTGTCTCCTCTGTATGTGCGGTGTCACCAGTGCTCATAAGCATCACATTTTTGCCCTTTTTGGGTATGTAGGATACCAGGGCCATGTTGGCCGTAAACACAAAGTGGGAGGAATGGACTGGCCTGTTCGTTACAGTTAGAAGCTGAGGTGGGAGCTCTGTCTTATTTTTTCTGACTGTTCCACCCATTGTCAGCTTTCTTTTGAGAAGTTCCTGTCCCGGGCTGTACGATGTGAAAAAATTATCCCAAGTGATGTTGTGGCCACTGAGGCCCTGTGACATATCCAGTACCACCCGTGTCCCCTGGTGTCTCTCAGGGTCTCCTCCCTCTGGCTTCCCAGAATGTTTTGTAACAACATTGTACAGATTCTGTGTGTGTGTGTTTGTATGTGTGTGAGTGAGTGTGTGTGTGTGCATGTTTCTGTGAGTCTGTGTGTCTCTGTGTATATGCGGGTCAAATTGACCCGAAGACCTTGTGAAGGACATAAATGTGTAGGGGGGGTGTAGCATGTGCACTCAATGATTTTTTTTTCTTTGACATGTTCTTCACAGTAAATAAGCCAAGGCCATGGAGTTTCAGGTTGAAAAATTGTTTCCTTGTATATTTTTTCTTCAAGTAAAAATTTAAAACGGGACAATTTGACCCGAAGACCACACAAGGGTTAATACAAAAGAGGGGAATGGGGTACAAACAAACACGGGGACCAAACGAGAAAACAAGCTCCGCTAAATAAGGTACACACTTTAACAAGTGGAATAATACGAGGGTTATCACGGGGACTAGCAATACGGACGGGCAGACAGGGTACTCACAACAGGCAGGGAGAATCTCAGACAAGGACATGGGGAACACACAGGCTAGATATACAGACAGGGGACAGAACACACAGGTGAGATGATTCAAGGTAGATTGGGAGGCACTGACCCGTCTAGCCAGAGGGGGGCACCAGAGTCACCAGACAGCAACCTCAGGCGTGACACTATATGCACAGGGAATAATGGTAAGGAACAGGTGAAATCAGTCAGGGCGGGGTAGACAATTACACATGCAGGAAAATATACAAGGGCAGACAACGAAGTGACAGAAACAAAAAACAATGTGAGTAAAACAGGAATTAAATGAATAACAAAAACAAAGACAAACAACACAAATGCATGAGACGGGTAGGTCAGGATGGGCAAGATGAAAATCCCGGATGAGGTCCAGGTCCACGATGTGCCTGGTGGGGACCCAAGACCTCTCCTCAGGCCTGTACCCCTCCCAGTCCTCCATCGATGAACCGGGGGGGGCCTGGAGGGTACTCTCCTTCACTGGCTTGACTTTTGCCACATGGAATGTAGGGTGCACCCTCAGGGATCTGGGAAGTCTAAGACGCACCAGAGCCTGAAAAACAGCTGGAGCATTAGTGAGTCCAAACGGCATAACTAGGTATTCATAATGACCACTGGGAGTATTGAAAGCAGTCTTCCATTCGTCCCCCTCCCTTATCCTAACCAAATGATAAGCATTGCGTAGATCCAGCTTAGTGAAGATCTTTTCCCCTTGTAATAATTCAAAAGCGGAAGAGATAAGAGAGTATGGCAAATTTCTATAGCAAATAAAGAGAGAACATAACAAGTAAGAGCCCAAGAGTGAGGTATGGAAAATTGAGAAAAACAATTATAAACATTCCACATAGGACAGGACAAAGAGGCCAAAAGTGAGTTATGAAAACCAATTATAAATGTTCCATCAGAAAACAGGTTAGTGGATAGAGGGAGTAATGATTTATGGAGGGAGTGATATCAGGAAGTGCCTAGAAGTTGGTGCATGAAAGGAGCAGAGCCAGGGGATACCAAGTACTAGAAGTATTTTAACAGGAACAATACTAATCAGTACCGGGGGTGATGTAATATTCTATTTGATAATTACGATGGGCTCGCTACCAATATTGTAACAACGCGATAACTGTCTTTCGAAACCAAAGCTGGTTTAAAGCTGTGTAATAAACCATCAGCTCTAGTCTTTGGCATTTTATTTCAAAGTATTTTAACTTAGAATTCCACGACATATTATTGGCGTCACAAACAGGATTGGAAAGAGACCCGGGCATGGTGGACAGTCGTTGAGGACGAACTGCACAAATAGTGGCTTTATTTTAGAAAATGTGTGTAGTTCGCTCTGGGTCTCCAGACTCGACGGTAGGACACTAGCACGAGTCTTACCAATTAAAAGAACCAAATTTAGGATTTGAACTTGAGATGTTGGGGATTTCAGAAAATTTCCAAAAACTGTAAATAAGTCTTGGGGGTACCACCATAAAGCCTTAGGTAGGGTCACATGTGTAAGTCCTGCGAATACTGCTATATTGTGTTGGGGGAAGTGTATCAATATAGGGCTGAATTGGTAGGCAGAAGTGTATAATATTACTGTGTTGTGTTGTGGAAGTGTATAAAATCGCTGTGTTGTGAAAATATATAAAATCGCTTCCTAACATACTTGTTCAGTCTTACAGTAATATCCCAGACAAACAATAATACAATATTGCTCTCATGTAATAAATCATATTCCTTATAAAAAAAAATAAGAAAAAATAAAAAAAAGGTTGTTCTATGTTGTTCTTAGGCAAAATGCAGAAAAGAGTGGAAAATGGGAAATTTTACGATCACCCTAAAAACAATTACTGCAAGAGGACAGTGTACAGTACCAATAAATAAGAGCTCCAAAAATACCCGACGGAGTGAGATTCACTCACTGGGTAGAGATACAGTTGCGACAAGAGTTAATTTGGCAAGAAAGCAAAATAAAGGGAAGGCTATTTAATGAATATGAGAAGGGGATAAGATGGCAAGTAGTATTACTGCGCCCCGCAGAATATTTTAAAAAGGTACGCAAAGCAACACAGCTGAGAGAAGTACAGTCCCTCCATTTTTTAGATCAAATAATAAACTGGTTACTAGAGGGAAACGTGGGAAATTGATTTTGAGGAAAAAAGAGAACAAACTGAGGAAATAAAACTGTGTGTAATTTGATAGACAGAAAAGAACAGCAAATGAGATGGTTGTCCTATTCAATAAAAACAGAAACAGAGTGCCAAATTCAACTGTGGGGAATATTAACTGAAGTAAAGATAAAGGAAATTGAGAGTGAGTTGGTGACAGCGGAAGGATATCCACAGCCGTCTTCCCCATATGTGTATGTCCCTCACTTTAATATAAAACCACGGCCCAAATTAACGATAGTTGTCACAAGCATAGGGATAAAAAGAAGAACAGCACTGTCAACACCTTGCCCCATCATAGTGGTAACCACAAACACTCTGAGGTGGGTTAGGTAAATGGATGATATAGAAACACAAGGAATAAGAACACACTTTTGGCTAGAAAGAACATATAGAGATAAGGAAAGAGAGGAGTGTCTCCAAGAACAGGAACTAATAGAGCAAAAACTGTGGGGAATAACAAGGTGGATAAACCTAGCAGAAATACAAGAAAGGTTCCCAGAAATATCCTGGATAAGAATACTTAAAGCTGTGTGGAAAGTGAAACAATTGGATCAAATACTCCAACAACTCTGTGATTGGCGTGGAGCAACCGCAAGCTTCCCTATACACCAATTGCTTGGGATAGAGGAGGCCCCAGGGGGTCAGATTGAAGACCCTAAATTGACCATCTGGGTAACGCCAAGCGAGTAAGGTGGGAGGATATAATAAAGACCAAGGAGGGTAATACAGAGGTAGAAAGATTGATTGGGGAGGAAGAAAATACATAGCAGTGACCACAATGGGAAAAATAAGTGTCATAATCCACACAAACGGAAGGGAAACTGCCATAGCAGGAGCAGTTTTAGACAGAGAGAAAAGAGAAAAAAACAAAGGAGAAAATGGAGAAAGGGACCACCATGACAACTCCAGTGAGCCTACTGGTGAGCAAGAACCCCCTTTTGAATAAAGACATCAAAAAGATGTCAGAAAAATGGGAAAAACTAGGAAGCTTCCCACTAAATGGCCTAAGGAAGGGACATTTGACATTGCACTGTGTAAGGAAATGGGGACGCTGATAAAAAACCATAAACCTCGAAGCAATTCAAAAAAGAGACAAGCGAAAAGGAAGAGAGAAACAGAAATTGTTCAAAACAGAAGGAGAAGCAATGTTAAAAGATGCTAAGGAAATAAGGAGATAAGAAGATTGAAGAAGGATACAGAGGGTGTCTCCCGGCAAAAGTTGAGTTCCAGTTTAAAATATGAAATTCACAAAACCAGAACTCATAGCCCAGTACAGGGCTCCGGTACCAACCCTCTAGTAACAGGTTTGGACCATAGGGGTCCGGTGTAGGTTGGTGGTGGTTAGATTCACTCCGCTGTTAACAGCCTAAAAATCCCATAGTTCCCCCAAATCTTCCTTCACTCCCTTCCAAATGCATTGAAAAGTCACCCCAATAAAACCGTGCATCGAAGCAAATGACCTCTATGGTTGACGGCTGCTCTAACCTTAATGAGTGCCAGTTGGTGTGGTTGCGGATAAAAGATTTATCGGTATGGACAATATACCCAATGGAGGTAAAAATAAGGGGCCAGATATAACCTTTAAGATCCTATGATATCACATGCACAGTAGCCTATAACTTTTTACATTACCAGGAAGAGTAATATGACTTATACTGAGTTCTACAATTTAGAGTAAAATGATAATACATCATTAAATTTCTTGAAACTGTTGCTTTAAATGCAGGATATGATGTTTAATTAATAATTCAAAGCATTACAGCATAGCTAAAATATCAATAAATGGGGTTACAGACAGCTTGATTAATTGTTAACATGATAATACTAAAATGATATAAATTGAAAATAATAAAAACCTATTAGCATGTCTTACTACTGATCAGTGAAGATTTAGAGAGGCTTCGATTCCAAACCCCGTCGAGTTAGACCCGCTTCCTCTATCCGCCGTGTTTGTGGTCAGCTCGAGCTTCCTCTACCCAGCCAAGAGGCTCTGATTCCCCGCAGGGCTTCAGCCTTGCCCCTGACAGGCAGGATCCAGAAAAACTACTAAAATTATTTTCTTTTGGTATTGATTGAAGAATCCTGAATTCCAGACGATCCTGAACTCCCAATGTTCCGGAACTCCAATTGATCCTGAAATCCTGTGTCCAATATTATCTGTGAAACTGATGAGAACTCCTGTAACAATATTGTATCCAAGGGGGTTCCTCTTAAAACAATAATACTTAGAAAACAACAAAACTATAATAATTGTTCCTTCGTGTGAAAACCTATGATAAATGCTCCTTAGAATGAAAACCTATGATAATAGCTCCTCAGAGTGAAAACCTATGATAACTGCTCCTTAGAATGAAAACCTATGATAATAGCTCCTCAGAGTGAAAACCTATGATAAATGCTCCTCCGGGTGAAAACCTATGATAAATGCTCCTCAGGGTGAAATCCTAAAGCCACAGCCCCAACAGCTAAGGGTTAAGCCCCGTGCTGAAAGAGAAGCTGTGGAGTTCTCAAATTTTGGTCTATTCCCTAAACTGAGTTCCAAATACTTATCAAGAAGACTCGTCTCCAAAAGTTGTTCGGCGGTGGCAATCCGTAAGTCAGAATATAATCAGAGTATGAGCTCCGGGCTTGGTCTCCAACACACTCAATCCTGCTCCAATGCCTCCAGTATTACGCTCTGCAGCGGGGGTACGCGTGCCCAGCTAAATGCCCCAAAAAGTAGGTTTTATACCTTGGATAAGGTACCTCCCTGTCTGGGACATTACGTCAATGCCTGAATCACTGGGTCCAAGCCTGAATCATTGGGTCTATGTCTGGACATTGTCTATATCTGGATATTGTGGGTCTAGGTCTGCTTGCACAGTACATATCTATGTTTTGCATGCAGAACTTCTCTATCTGTTGTACATCCATGCCTTGGTTACAGTGCATCTATTACACTATTACACATCTTATTACACACTTCACATAGTTTGGTTCTCTGGTTGGTACACAGCAGGCCTGCCATGCTTCCTTTCCAGAAGTCAAAAGATTAGAAGGTGGGGGCTGCTGTTGCTCCAAATGTAGCAACCCTGTGGTGAGGCCGTTATCCCTTCCCCCAACCAGTATGGCTTCCAGGCTCCATTATCTACGCACTTTCCTATCGTATAACATATAATAATTAATCATGTTAAAAGCCTTAAAACCAGCAAATCGCTATATTCCTTATATTAATAATATCACACTTCACACAGCATATTTGTACTTGATTTCGAACGCCATGGCACTGTCCAGCTGGGGACTTTTCATCACCTGACCTGACCTTTAGACGGGTCTCACTTCCCATTTTCTCTCCTACAGCCGTTGCCCTTTGTACACATGACGCCAACTTTCCAAAGATATATTGCCTTGTCTCAGCAATCAACTCTGAGCAAGAATACACAGTTAAATATGGTTAATTCTAGCACTTTCTTTGTTAGTGGGCCCACTTTATACACAAGGCCTAAGCAGCTATAGTGACTCTGGGTCACACTTGCATTCTAATTCCTCTTATTTAGTTATGCAATTACACATATTGAAAACTTCTCATTATTTGCAGGTTAAGTATATGGTTATATAGTTGCTCTACTTCTAAATCATTATACTTTCTTTAAGCAATTCTTGGATATATATTTATTTTTGGCCAACTTATCATTCCACTTAGTCCAGGAAGATAGAGTCGAGGAAGGGATCCATTACTTCTTCCAGAGCTGGCATTTCAACAGATGGCAGGAGAAACTCATAGATGTCAGAGAGATCGATATCAAAAGTCACTGCTCCTTCACGAGGGGGGGGTCTGCATCATATCCTCCTCTAAGGTACCAACAACAATAACCTCTCTCTCGGGAACGGGGGTCTGCAGGGCAGCTTGAACCTCAGCCACAAATGCCGCAACTGATTCCTCCATGACCGGTGTTGGTTTAGCCAATCCATTTCTGCGAGGGGGAGAGAGGTTCAGTTGCAGCCGGTGTATCTTCAGTCCAATCGTTCTGGACGGGTGAATCTTGATGGGAGGTTACTTCATCCACCACCACCCAGCCGGGTGGCAGTTCCACACTCTCCATTTCCCCCCCCACTGCGGGGTGGTAAACAAGATTTCTGATCAAATCCTCTGGTGTGCCCAAAGAGGCTGGTGAACCTGGTGTGGGTGATGGTGTATCCGCCTTCCTTTCCTGAGCCCTGTGGCTTTTATGTGGCCCTCCAATAGGTCTAAAACCCATACGTCTATCCATTCTACGCATTCTACTCATACGTTTCTCTAACCTTTGCCCACTAGGCCTAGTCCCAGGCCTATACTCAGAAACATCAGATTCAGAGTCAGTTGACTCGGTGTCAGTATCTGTGGTAGAGGTCCGTTCACTAGGCAGTCGTGACCTCCCAGCTATACGGGGTCTCAATTCTCGTCCAATGCTTACCGGCTTGGTCTCTATGGCCTTGCTTTCAGCTGAGTCTGGCTCCACCTCCTGGGTGTTTACGGGTAATTCCTCTCCCTCCGTGGATGCCTCCTGCTTACAAAGTCTCACTGGTGCTCCGGCTCCCATCTCAAATGGCTTTGGTGTAATACGGTAGGTGTTCTCGGCTCCCCCATCCGTAGGCATTTCCTCCGGGATACATTCCCACAGCACATATTCTGATTTCTTACTACTGCTTTGGTAATTCTGAGTGTGGTGCTGAGGCCGGGTAAAGGCCATACTAGACTCGCCCTCGGCGACAAGGGAAGTAAAAAGGAGGAAAAGTCAATGCCTCCACCCTACAGTCACGGGGAATTTCCTGTAATAACAGGAACAATCCACCTGGATGGAGAAGTGGAGGTAGGACCAGAGAAAAAGGAGGAAGAGAAGAAACGTGAGACAAAAAGTGGAGCAGAGAAACCCATAGAACTTGACTGCTATGCAGGGTTTAAAGAAGCCCTAAAACAGGTAGAGAAAGGCACATGGGAGTCAGAGTCAGAACGAAGAAAGGATGACAGACTGTTGCAGGAAGCAGTAGACAAGGAGCTAGAACGAATGAACAAAGAGAACAAACAAACAAAGAGAACGCAGAAAAGGGAAACAGCCACACAGCACACCCAGATATGGGGAAGAGATCGCCTGGTCAACCGCCTGGTCAACTGACTTAGTGAGTTTGATGAAGGGGAAGAGTGGGGGCAGGAGATATGGACGACCCAGAAGGAGAAAGAAGCAGAAGAATTGAGGGAGAGGTTACAAACAGGAATTATACAGGAGATGAACCGAAACCAGAAGCGAACAGGGTAATAAGTGTAGTGGCCAGGGTAGTGGAGAGACGGGATATGAGGAAGGAGAAGGACAAACAACACAAGTGTTAAGAAATAGAGGAACGTTACATCAACCAGACAGACTCCAGTGCCCCATCCTGGTAAAAGGATCACAAGGACACTATGTGCCCTGGGGAACGCAAGACATGCAAGGGATAATCAGCAGATTACCTGACATACAGTTGTGGTCAGAAGTTTACATACACTTAGGTTGAAGTAATTAAAACTCATTTTTTAACCACTCCACAGATTTCATGTTAACAAACTATAGTTTTGGCAAGTCGGTTAGGACATCTACTTTGTGCATGACACAAGTCATTTTTCCAACAATTGTTTACAGACAGATTATTTCACTGTAATAATGTTCGTTCGTCAGAGGCAGACGCAGTGTGTGGTTGAGGGAATAACCCGTTTATTCAAACAGTAGTTCGTATTTTACAATTCGTAATATCGCTCCGACTTTCCAGTCGTCTTCTAGCCTCCGGCTTTCTCCCGCTCCGCCGTTCCCAGCCCCTCTACTGAAATGACAAAGGCACACACATGTTAAGCACTAGCCAACGAGGCTTCATTTGCAACAGGTGTGCAACGAAGCCTCGCCGACACAACCCTGGCCACGGTCCTGTAGCTCCCTCTACAGGCCGAACGCTGCATGTCCCCCCACATTCACTAATAATTCACTATATCACAATTCCAGTGGGTCAGAAGTTTACATACACTAAGTTGACTGTGCCTTTTAACAGCTTGAAAAATTCCAGAAAATGATGTCATGGCTTTAGAAGCTTCTGACAGGCTAATTGACATCATTTGAGTCAATTGGAGATGTACCTGTGGATGTATTTTAAGGCCAACCTTCAAACTCAGTGCCGGATGCTGGAGGAAACAGGTACAAAAAAATCTACAGTGGGGGAAATAATTATTTGATCCCATGCTGATTTTGTTAGTTTGCCCGATTACAAAGAAATGAGCGGTCTATAATTTTTATGGTACTTTTATTTTAACAAATAGAGACAGAATATCAACAAAGAAGTCCAGAAAAAACACATTATATAAAGTTATAAATTCATTTGCATTTGATCGAAGAAAATAAGTATTTGATCCCCAAGCAAAACATGACTTAGTACTTGGTGGAGAAACCCTTGCTGGCAAGCACAGAAGTCAGACGTTTCTTATAGTTGGTCACCAGGTTTGCACACATCTCAGGAGGGATTTTGGTCCACTCCTCTTTACAGATCCTCTCCAAATCCTGAAGGTTTCAAGGCTTTTGCTTGGCAACTCGAAGCTTCAGCTCCCTCCACAAATTTTCTATAGGATTAAGGTCTGGAGACTAGCTAGGCCACTCCATGACCTTAGTGTGCTTCTTCTTGAGCCACTCCTTTGTTGCCTTGGCTGTATGTTTTGGGTCATTGTCATGCTGGAAGACCCATCCACGACCCATCCTCAGTGCTCTGGCTGAGGGAAGGAGGTTCTCGTCCAAGATCTTATGGTACATGGCCCCGTCCATTGGCCCCTCAATGCAGTGAAGTCGTCCTGTACCCTTAGCAGAGAAACAACCCCAAAGCATAATGTTTCCACCTCCGTGTTTGACGGTGGGGATGGTGTTCTTGGGATTGTAGCATTCAGCATTTCTCTCCCTCCAAACACGAAGAGTCGAATTTATGCCAAAGAGTTCAATTTTGGTCTCATCTGACCACATCACCTTCTCCTAAGCCTTCTCTGAATCATTTAGGTGTTCATTGGCAAATTTCAGATGGGCCTGTACATGTGCCTTCTTGAGCAGGGGGACCTTGCGGGCACTGCAGGATTTCAATCTGTTACGGTGTAGTGTGTTACCAATGGTTTTCTTGGTGACTGTGGTCCCAAGACTGTGGTTGAGATCATTACCAAGCTCCTCCCGTGTAGTTCTGGGCTGATCCCTCACCCTTCTCATGATCATCCTTACCCCACGAGGCAAGATCTTGCATGGAGCTTCAGGCCGAGGGCGATTGATGGTTATTTTGTATTTCTTCCATTTTCTAATAATTGCACCAACAGTCTCCTTCTCACCAAGCTTCTTGCTGATGGTCTTGTAGCCCATTCCAGCCTTGTGCAGGTCTACAACTCTTACCCTGATGTCCTTTGAATGTTCTTTGGTCTTGCCCATGGTGGTGGAGAGGTTGGAATGGAAGAGATTGATTCTATTGACAGGTATCTTTTATACCCATAACAAGCAGAGATTAGGAGTACTTTTCCTAAAGTGACGGGACTAATCTGTGTGCCTCATGGGCATATAACCGGTCTGTATGAGCCAGAATTCTTGCTGGTTTGTAGGGGATCAAATACTTATTTCCTTCGATCAAATGCAAAATCATGTATAACTAATATATATATATATATATATATATATATATATATAAATACATATATCTCATTGCGGGCACGCTCATGTTGCGTTGGGAGCGCGTCCTCTACCCAACGTGCGCGCTCTTGAGAAGGCTTGGTAGAAAATGGCGAGTCTGTGCAAGAAGCAGCAATGCACTATCGGGAGGCGCGGCTTTCGGCACGAACTTGACTCGTGGCGGCACAAATTCATTCATTGTGTAGGTAAGTATGTTCTGTGATGGACGCCTAACATACATGTAGATTTTCAGCTGCATATGTGCCAGATTTGTGGGTACATTCGCTATATGTCGCGCAAGAATTCTAGCTCCGACCGTCAGAGGCAACACGAAGGAGCGACTTTTTTTGTCTTCCAACTGTTTCCTCCCTCGGCAGTCAGGCTTGAGCGGTAGGTGATAGTGATACATTGTGGTGATTTGGCATGGCCCTGTGCGGTAATTTATTATTGCTGTATTTGTGCTTTTACTTGAATTGGTTAAAACGGCATTGTGTATTTGTTTTAGAGGGAGTGTCAACGAAGTCAGGAATGCGCCTCGACCAATAAAATAGCATATTCCGTTTGCCAAATTGCGCGCTCCCCTGTTTTTACAGTATAATATTTTGGTTGGGGGAGAGCGATGCTCGTTTATGCACTCGGGGTCAACACGCTTTCTGAAACCACTCCTCGGGTGCGCGCATTGCTGCAATGAGGAAGTAAGGTGAGCCAAAACCCTCAGGAATTTATGTGTTCTGTGAGCTCCAACTAGCTCCATTAAGACTTCCGGGTTCGCTTTTCGCCATATTTGCGGCTTAAAAATAAAACCGCGAGTTAAAACATGAATGGTAAGTGATGGGGTCACAGTATGTTATCTTATTTTTGCTGAAATAATGACAAATTACGCAACAGAAAGTATATACAATTTAGAAAAAAGTGATTTTAAGCTTTAAAATGTACACATTTGTGGAATTGTATTTTACACATGCCTATTATATTTGTTTAAACTGGACTGTACAGAGCTATTTTTCTAAGATTTCAATACTGGTATTTCAATACCAGACAGATGTCTTTGAGAGATATATGGCTGCAATGACATCACTAGATTCAAACTCAGAGCGAGGATATGGAGGGATGGAGAGAGAGAGAGAGAGGGGGAGAGGATATGATAGGATGAAGAGAGGGAGAGGACATGGAGAGAGAGATGTTGAGGGATGTATAGAGAGAGATAGGATATACACTCACCGGCCACTTTATTAGGTACACCTGTTCAACTGCTCGGTAACGCAAATATCTAATCAGCCACTCACATGGCAGCAACTCAATGCATTTAGGCATGTAGACATAGTCAAGACGACCTGCTGAAGTTCAAACCGAGTATCAGAATGGGGAAGAAAGGTGATTTAAGTGACTTTGAGCGTGGCATGGTTGTTGGTGCCAGACGGCTGTTCTGAGTATTTCAGAAACTGCTGGGATTTTCATGCACAACTATCTGTAGGGTTTACAGAGAATGGTCCGAAAAAGAGAAAATATCCAGTGAGCGGCAGTTCTCTGGGCGAAAATGCCTTGTTGATGCCAGAGGTCAGAGGAGAATGGCCAGACTGGTTCGCGATGATAGAAAGGCAACAGTAACTCAAATAACCACTCGTTACAGCCAAGGTATGCAGAAGACCATCTCTGAACGCACAACACATTGAACCTTGAAGCAGATAGGCTACAAAAGGGGTTCCAACCCAGTACTAGCAAGGTGTACCTAATAAAGTGGCCGGTGAGTGTATACAGAGAGAGAGGATATGGATGGATGGGGGGGGGGAGAGAGAGAGATGATATGGAGGGAGGATATGGAGGGATAGAGAGGGATGGGGGGAGAGAGGGGGGGATATGGAGGGATGTTGAGGGATGGAGAGAGAGATAGGATTTGGAGGGATGGGGAGAGAGAGAGGGGGATAGGATTTGGAGGGATGGGGAGAGAGAGGGGGGGATATGGAGGGATGTTGAGGGATGGAGAGAGAGATTGGATTTGGAGGGATGGGGAGAGAGAGAGGGGGATGGAGAGATAGGATTGGGGGGGATATGGAGGGATGTTGAGGGATGGAGAGAGATTGGATTTGGAGGGATGGGGAGAGAGAGAGGGGGATGTTGAGGGATGGAGAGATAGGATTTGGAGGGATGGGGAGAGAGAGAGGGGATATGGAGAGAGAGAGAGATGTTGAGGGATGGATAGAGAGAGATTGGATATAGAGGGAGAGGGAGGATACGGAGGGATGTTGAGGGATGGATAGAGAGAGGATATGGAGGGTGTGGTGAAATTTCAAGTCAAAAAATACTTTGAAATAAAATGCCAGATACTAGAGCTGATGGTTTATCCAGAGACTTTTATTCACAAGTAATAAAAGTCGTTCACATTTGCAAAGGCGAACACATTCTTTCAGTCAACCGCTTTATAGTTTCAAATAGGTTTCCCCTCCTATTTGTGAAGACAGTTCTCGTGTTACTTCATATTGGTGATGAGCTCATTAGATTTATCACTATTATTCTAGGGCCTGGCACGGTTGACCTTATCTTCACCTACCAGTGCATTGTTTCTTAGGGTTTTCCTCTCTCCCTTATCCTGTTTTTCTCACAGAAAAAGTGTGTCTCGTTTCCATCTTCTGCTCTCAGCTGGTTTGTCCTGTCCATTTGGTTTGTTCACAACTGGTTAAATTTATATCTGCTTCTCTTTTCTGTTGACCATATCCTTCTTTCCCATGCCCTGGTTATCTGTTTTCTCTAACCTTTGCTCCCTCCTGTAACCTTTAGAACATCTCCACTACTCTCCCCTCACAAATCAATCACTGGCCGTCCTGGTCTTAATCCTCTCTCTACCTTTCCTTTGTGGAATTACAAATATTTATTTTCTATAGAAATTTACCATAATCTATCATGGATAATATTTTTCTCATGAGAGACTTATTTGATATTTGTAAACTGTATAATTTGATGTTGGAATTATATCGTTAGATCAGGAGAAGCGTTTGATGGGGTTGACCATGGTTTTCTTTTTTCCACTTTAAGAGCTTTTGGTTTTGGAGGTTTTGTATCAATGTTGGGTTTGTTGTTTTATCAAGCTTTTTGTTTGGTGAAAGTGGGTGGTGGGCTGACCTGTCCAGTACAGGTTCAGAGAGGCATTAGACAGGGATGTCCTATCTCTGGACAGCTATACTCTTTAGCTATTGAGCCTCTTCTGAATAGATTAAGATCTAAGCTATCAGGATTTATGTTACCAGGGTTGCCTCAGCGGCCCTCGCTGGTGGTGTCAGCTTATGCTGATGACATTAATGTGTTTGTCAGAGACCAGAGAGATGTGGAGTTCCTGGGTAGTAGTTTAGATATGTATGAAAGGGCATCTTCTGTAAAAGTGAACTGGGAAAAAAGTGGAGCTTTGCAGGTTGGGCAGTGGGCAGACAAGGAAATGCCAAAGTTACCAGGAAACCTCAGCTGGGGAAGGCAGGGAATGAAAATGTTGGGTGTGTTTCTGGTAACAGAAGAGTTTCAGAGGAAGAACTGTGAGGGTGCTATGGAGAGAGTGTGTGCCAGACTGTCTAAATGGAAATGGTTGCTACCTCAGCTTTCCTACAGGGGGAGATTCTTGATCGTCAATAACTTGGTTGCCTCGACCCTTTGGCACAGACTGATAGTCTTACCTCCACCAAGGGGCCTGATTGAAAGAATTCAGAGGGCAGTTGTGGATTTCTTCTGGTCAGGGCAGCACTGGCTGAGATCAGCGATACAGGAGGGAGGACAGGGCCTGGTTGACATTGCATCACGAATCACAGCCTTCAGGCTGCAGACAGCTCAGAGACTGCTTTACAGCTTTGGCCTGCCATGATTAGACACTGCCTGTTTGCTGCTGAGGAGGGCTGGACTCTTTGGATATGATAAACACTTGTTCCTGCTTCGGCTCCAATCCATGGATTTAACTGGTCTGACACCTTTTTACCAGTCTGTCTTACAGGCATGGCAGGTTTTAAGTTTCCATCGGAAGGCTGTGATGACACCAGGGATTGTGGCTCTTTGAGGAGTCCCTGTTTGGAAACAGTTTCATCAGCTCTCAGGTTCTGTCTGAGATCCAGACTGAGAGAGGCTGGCTGTGTTAAGCTGGGTCATCTCATGAAGACCTCCTTTATCCCTCAGCTAGCTGAACTGCTTAACATCAGATCCAACAGACTACTGCTCAGGCTGGTGGAGGAGGTCTGTGTTTCTTTCTTTCGTGCTTCTGTGCGTTTGCTGAAGGCCATACTCTGTCTGGCCAATGGGATGAGTATGTATTTCCTTCTCTGGCTGTCTCTCCTGCTGTGGGACAGTGGCAGGATGAGGAGGACATCCTGCTGTCTCTAAAGACCAGAGTTGGGAGACTTTGAGACTCTGGGGAAGAAACCAGCATATCAGCGTGAAGGTTTCAAACTTACGCTCCCTGGCAGGGTGAAGGTGTCGAGGTGGACAGAGTTTTTTGGCATAGGATTGTCACTGAGGGGCTGTTGGCAGTCCCTGTACAAACCACCTGTTGACAAACGGACAGGTGACCTCCAGTGGAGGATTGTACATGGGGCCATCGCTACAAACGGGTATCTGGTGCACCTCAATCCTGGCACAGGGGACAGCTGTCCTTTCTGCTCGCAGACAGAAACAATATACCATCTGTTTACTCAGTGTTCCAGATTGGTTTGACTTTTCAGCCGACTGCAGTCATGGTTTCAGGGCTTAGGAGAACATTTTTCTTTTTGTCCTTTTTTATCTATGGTCCACACTACTTTGCAAAGAATAAATCTGTACACACACTAATGAATTTCATTTCAGGACTGGCCAAATTAGCTATTTGGAAAACAAGGAAAAACCGTGTGAGGGGTCAGAGGATGTGGTTCTGATGCTGAGTGGGCTGCTGGCAGCTCGGCTCAGGGTGGAGTTTGGTTTTTACAGACTCACAAAAAAACAGAAGTTTTTGTGAACATTTCGGGTGTGAAGGATGTGCTGTGTTCAGTCAGAGAACTCTTTGGTTCTGAATTTTTGATTTTATTTCTTTAGTGTTTCTGTGTTTATGTGGTCAGATGAGACCAAAATTGAACTCTTGGGCATAAATTCGACTCGTCGTGTTTGGAGGGAGAGAAATGCTGAATGCTACAATCCCAAGAACACCATCCCCACCGTCAAACACGGAGGTGGAAACATTATGCTTTGGGGTTGTTTCTCTGCTAAGGGTACAGGACGACTTCACTGCATTGAGGGGCCAATGGACGGGGCCATGTACCGTAAGATCTTGGACGAGAACCTCCTTCCCTCAGCCAGAGCACTGAGGATGGGTCGTGGATGGGTCTTCCAGCATGACAATGACCCAAAACATACGGCCAAGGCAACAAAGGAGTGGCTTAAGAAGAAGCACACTAAGGTCATGGAGTGGCCTAGCTAGTCTCCAGACCATAATCCAATAGAAAATTTGTGGAGGGAGCTGAAGCTTCGAGTTGCCAAGCAAAAGCCTTAAAACCTTCAGGATTTGGAGAGGATCTGTAAAGAGGAGTGGACCAAAATCCCTCCTGAGATGTGTGCAAACCTGGTGACCAACTACAAGAAACGTCTGACTTCTGTGCTTGCCAACAAGGGTTTCTCCACTAAGTACTAAGTCATGTTTTGCTTGGGGATCAAGTACTTATTTCGTTCGATCAAATGCAAATTAAT
This sequence comes from Argentina silus, assembly GCF_951799395.1. Lineage (NCBI taxonomy): Eukaryota > Metazoa > Chordata > Actinopteri > Argentiniformes > Argentinidae > Argentina > Argentina silus. Next base: position 21,489,367 of record NC_139654.1, on the reverse strand, counting down.
TTATAACTTTATATAATATGTTTTTCTGGACTTTTTTTGTTGATATTCTGTGTCTATTTGTTAAAATAAAGTACCATAAAAATTATAGACCACTAATTTCTTTGTAATCGGGCAAACTAACAAAATCAACAGGGGATCAAATAATTATTTCCCCCACTGTATATATACACACACTCACCGGCCACTTTATTAGGTACACCTTGCTAGTATTGGGTTGGACCCCCTTTTGTAGCCCATCTGCTTCAAGGTTCAACATGCGTTCAGAGATGGTCTTCTGCATACCTTGGTTGTAACGAGTGGTTATTTGAGTTACTGTTGCCTTTCTATCATCTTGAACCAGTCTGGCCATTCTCCTCTGACCTCTGGCATCAACAAGGCATTTTCGCCCAGAGAACTGCCGCTCACTGGATATTTTCTCTTTTTCTGACCATTTTCTGTAAACCCTAGAGATGGTTTTGCGTGAAAATCTCAGTAGATCAGCAGTTTCTGAAATACTCAGACCAGCCCGTCTGGCACCAACAACCATGCCACGTTCAAAGTCACTTAAATCACCTTTCTTCCCCATTCTGATGCTCGGTTTCAACTTCAGCAGGTCGTCTTGACGATGTCTGTATGCCTAAATGCATTGAGTTGCTGCCATGTGATTGGCTGATAAGATATTTGCGTTAACAAGCAGTTGAACAGGTGTACCTAATAAAGTGGCCGGTGAGTGTATATGGATCTAACTGTAGGGAGTGACTCTGCAGTCATGACAGCAGTGGGAAGCTCGTTCCACCAGCGGGGCGCCAGGACAGTGAAAAGCCGTGACCGAGTAGTGATGGAAAAGTGGAGTGATCGGACAGGGGTTTGGGGGCTGACCATTGCTTGCAAGTACGGAGGGGCTGTTCCCTTTGCCGCCAGGAAGGTGATCACCAGGGTCTTGAATCTGATGCGGGCTGCTACCGGGAGCCAGTGAAGGGTGCGCAGGAGGGGGGGTGACATGGGAGAATTTGGGGAGATTGAACACCAGAAGTATTTGAACTGAAAGTTGAGCTGCTTCTCTGGTGAGGAATGGACGTATCCTTCTGATGTTGGAGAGGAAGAATCTATAGGAGCGTGCTGTGATGTTTGCCACACAGGATAAGTGGTTGTCAATGGTTCAAGGTTCTTGGCTGTCTGGGAGGAGGTCACTGTGAGTCAGAAGGGGGGAAAAAGAGAAAGAGTTGAGTGTCATCTGCGTAGCAGTGGTAGGAGAAACCATGTGAGGAAATTACAGAGCCAAGAGATTTGGTATAGAGGGAGAACAGTAAGGGCCCTAGGACAGAGCCCTTGGGGACCCCAGTTGTGAGGGCTCGTGGAGAGGACAGCGTTTCTCTCCACGTCACCTGGTAAGAGCAATCGGCCAGGTAGGATACAACCCAGGAGAGTGCAGAGCCAGAGATGCCCAGTTCTGAGAGGGTGGAGAGAAGGATCGGGTGGTTTACTGTGTTGAATGCAAGCAGACAGGTCCAGAAGAATGAGAACAGAGGAGAGGGAGGAAGCTCGAGCAGAGTGGAGGGCCTCTGTGACAGCAAGGAGAGCAGTCTCAGTAGAGTGCCCAACTTCAAAGCCAGATTGGTGAGGGTTAGAGAGGTTGTTCTGAAGAAGGTAGTGAGACAGTTGGTTAGAGGGTTTTAGATAAGAAGGAGAGAAGGGATACTGATCTGTCGTTATGGACAGAAGATGGGTCAAGAGTTGGTTTCTTGAGAAGACGCTTGACTCTGGCTGCTGGGACAGATCCTGTGGATAGAGGGGAATTGATTATTGTTATTATGATTGATTATGGTGTTAAGGAATGGAAGGAGGTCTTTGGAGATGGATTGAAGAAAGGGGGATGGGGCAGGTGATTGCCCGCTTGGATGTGACCAGTTTTAGAATGTCATCAGGGGACAGGGGGGAAAAAAGCTGATAAACCAGAGACTGAGTGTAGTGTAGTGGGTTTGGGAGGAGAGGTAGCAGTGTTGGCGAGAGGTAGAGAGAAAGAGCTGCTAATATCATCAACGTTTCAAAGTCGGTGACAGACAGGGAGGAGAGAGGAGGTGGGTTGAGGAGTGAGGAGAATGTGGAGAACAGTTTCCTTGGGTCAGAGAGGATTGAATTTTGGAATGGTAGTAAGAAGCTTTAGCAGCTGGTGTAGTTGAGGAGAGAGAGAGAGAAGGTTTTAGGTCATCAGGGAGGCCAGTTTTTCTCCATTTCCTCTCAGCTGCCCGGAGCCCAATTCTACAAGCTTGCAGGGTTTCAGACAGCCAAGGAGCGTGTGGAGAGGATCGTGCTGGTCTTGAGGTCTGTGGACAAAGAGAGTTGAAGGATGAGGAAAGAGTGGATAGGAGGGAGAAGGATTCAACAGAGGGTAGGGAGGATAAGACAGAGGAAGAGAGAGTGGTGAGGGAGAGGGTACGCAGGTTGTGACGAGAGGATACAGTGTGGGTCGAGACTGTCTGGGGGAGGGGTGGATTTGAGGGGAAGGGAGAAGGATACAAAATGATGATCAGAAATTGGAAGAGGGGTAACAGTAAGGTTGGAGGTATGGGAGGATCTGGTGAAGACATGGTCAAGCTGATTGCTCGCCTTATTAGTCGGAGGAGAGTGGGACAGGGTAAGGCCGAAGGAGGAGAGAAGGTCAAGTACTCCAGACGAGTGAAGCTTCTCTGACTGGATGTTGAAGTCACCCAGTAGTGAGAGCGCTGTACTGTCCTCACGGAAGAAGCTGAGAAAGGGCATCCATCTCATCTAAGAAGTGGCCAAGCTGACCTGTTGGACGATAGATAACAACAATGTGAAGTTTGACAGGGGAGGTGACAGAAACAGCATGGAATTCAAAGGTGGATATGGACAGGTGTGACAGGGGAAGGACATAATGTGGCCACTTAGGTGAGATGAGGAGTCCTGTGCCTCCCCCTCGACCAGAGAGTCTAGGGGAATGAGAAAAGGAGTAGGCATCAGAGAGGGCTGCCGCAGTAGCTGTGTATTCCGGTGTAATCCATGTCTCTGTGAGGGCAAGGAAGTGGAGAGACATGAAGCAGGCATAAGCTGAGAGAGCCTCTGCTTTCCGGACCGCTGACTTGCAGTTCCAAAGACCCCAGACAGTGAGGTCATGGTCAGTTGAGCATGGTGGGTAGATTAGATTGGAATGGTTGCGAGGGGAGATGTAGCGTCGATGTGTCCTCCTGAGGGATGAAATAACAGGAATGGGGAGAAAGCACATTGTGATATTTGCCGGGATAGAGCTAGAGGGTTTGTGGGCAATACAAGATGTAGGTAGCGCTCAATACACTCAGAGTAGTGAAAAAATAAACTAATTGAATAAAACTACTTAGTAGTTTGGCCTTCCTCGATGGACTCCACAGATTGACTCCTTCGTCTTCGTGTCAGGAGGCTGTCGCTCTGTGACCGTCACAATTGAAATGCAGATTCTGGAATTGCTGATGACTAGCAGGGTAGTAGCCCCTCCTACCTAACGATCCGTTAACAACCAGACAGGTTTCACCACTCAATCCCAAATGTATTAGTCCTGGTCCAAGGTGAGCAGGAGTTAAAATACTTTGCAAAGTCGTTTCAGTCGTTTTTAGCTTTCTTAGCAAGTCTGCTACCTTTAGCTTGCGATCGTCACCTGTGTATTTTGCGAACTGGTGAGAATGCATAGTTTCATAGTGACGACGAATGTTGTACTCCTTTGAAACAGCGACCCTCTGCTTACATACCAGACACACTGCGTTGGAATCGACCTCGGTAAAAAGATAACCATGTTCCCAACTTTTTTTGAATTTTCGTTTGTCTGTGTGCCACTGCTTAACACGCTCCATCCTTGCATCCTCTCACTCACTGGTCTTCGCCTCACCGGATTGCATCTGGTAGGAGCTCAACAGCGCCACCCTACCATCATTGTATCACAATGTTATTCTCTGGTCAGGAGTGGAAGTGCACCAATAAATAATATTCAATGAGAGCGAGCGCAGCGAGCGAGCGCAGATTCCGAGCGTTGATGGTGGGAAAAAATTATACAGTGGATAAGGCGCGGGCCCCAAATTGGGCAGCCATGCTTTAAAGTATGCTTTGTGTTTGGCCTAATATGTATTCCTGAAGAGCAGTTGTCATGCCTCTGATGTGTCAAACCAATGTGGATGACCTAGTTTTCTTCCCTGCCTATTTCAGAAATGGGATTGGATATCTGCAGCTAAAGTCCTGTGCACTAACCCAGAAACAGACTTATGCTTATATTTTACCACAAACATTTTTTTCTCCAGGTTCTGCTGTAAAAGAGGTAGTTGGAATTGGGGGAAGCTGAGAGAAGAGGGCATTTCAATTGGTGACAGCATTTGACTAGATTCACTTTTGGTTGCGGAGGAGAATGGATGGCAAGGGTTTATGTTGGATTGTAGTTTATTGCCACTCGTAGACATGTTAATAAGCATAACTTAATGTAAATAGGCCTAGTCAAGTGAGATGTGCATCTGCAGTAGCCTAAATCTGTTTTTATGCAAGTAACAACAATGCATTAACATGTTACATAGTTGCATGGATTAGTATTTATAACTGAGTTGAGTGTTTTTGTTATCCATATTCCACTTGTGTAATAAAAACAGTTCAACCCTGTAATGTAAATGGGCTATGCTAGAGAGAGACCTACAGGAGAGACCAGTGAAAGAGCATAGCCTACCCCTTCACCCTCTCCTCTATTTGCCACAGTTTCAACATTACAGAATAGTAAACAGTAGCCGATATTTTTTTACCTACGTGTAGCCAGTCATTATTTTGGATCTTGGTGAGGTGATGTCTTTAGTGAGGGCATGCTCTCTGATTCGGGATCTGGTTCAGTCGACAGATGTTGTGCGGCTCCTGACCTCTTTAACGCTTCAAGGAATTCATCTTGTTTGGGATCTGGTAGTTTGACCCTATGGCAACATGCACATTGTGTGAAGACTATTTTCAGCCAACCACTTGTCCTTGTGAGATCATCATAAATTGATTTGCCCAGGGATAGGAGAGATTGGTGCTCTCATTATAAAGGGAATGTTTTTTGTGACTGCATAGATTAAGTTATTTGATGTTTGGCAATTCCATGTGGAACAGCCACAGCATATCATCATTTAAATTAATGTACAGGAAGTGCCTGGGGTGAGTAAATCAGTCCAAATGTAGCCTATTTAAGTTAACCTATGGGTCATTTGGAGGAGGCTAATCTAAAATTGGCAGTTTTTTGTGTGCCTTCAGCTGAACGGCAATAGCGTAGCCTAGTTTTGGTGTACAGTATTTCCTTTTTCTAAGAGCAGAGGGGGGTGATATAAAGACTAATTAAAAGTAATTTCATGGTGTGGATGATTTGGTCACAGAAAATGTATTGATTTGCAGGCAGTTATTGATATTTTGGAGGAGAGATTTTAATTGGGTGCTTTGGCAGAAATTGGGAAGTTGCCCAGCATTCAATGGAAAGGGCTCACGTTTAAATTAAATGTAGGCCAACGTTTTATGGCTTCCAATGGAAGAAAACACTTTGTAGTATTTCAGAGGGACTATTACATATACTAACCTATTATGGTATGTTTTCTTCTCTCCACAGGTTTTGAGAGCATTCTGGAAGGGTTGTTCGGGCCAGGGCTGGTAGAAGACCTCACGTTATTTAAAGGTGAGTCCATTTGAAGAATTTTGTAAGTATTTTAAGAGTGTAGTGCGAGTAGCCTATGCCTACCCCTTATCACAATGCAGCACAATTATACCATGTGCTACCTTTCTGCATTCAATCCTCCACACAAGATGGTCCCGATGGCCATTGGAGAGAGAGGATGCTTTATGTTATAAAAAGTTGGTGTTTTGGCTGGCTTGAAGCCAATACAAAAGTCTGTACAGTTCTTTCAGACATTTTGACAATACAGAATGCTGCTGAGACAATGGAAGGCATTATTTGGATTTTTATGACTTCTGCTGGAGTACTGTTACTTTTTCTCAAATGCTGACACCATTTGTATGAAACTAAAGTACGTAAGTAACGTACGACGCAAAAATCTATTGAATAAGTGGGTAGCCAAAAAATAATTTGAAATGCATAACCATTTTATTATTTTTAATTTTGTGATTTATTTAGTTGATAACAGTTCTCTAAAATATGCAACATTTTGGCTACAATCAATGTTTGCATGTCAGTCTTCTATAAACTAACCCTAACGGAATTCGTTTAAATTAATAACTTTACTGTTCTAGGGGAGGAGTAGGACTGGATTGTACTCAGCATTTGAATTGTATCTCTAAAAGACTGTCTAGTGATAAATTGTCAAGCTTTTGTTTGTTAATGGGAAACGATTTGAGCTTGTTATAAGCAGGACTCAAGCAAGCGCACACAGGAGATGAATCAAAATGTGTAGCCTACATATCATGAATTTCACACATATCAAGACTGTCCAATGCTACACCAATGATATGACACCTCTATGAAAGTTATTCATTTTTAGCCAACTATGATACATTGTACATATGACGGACAGGGGCGAAAAAAAAAGTCAAATGTAGATTGTAGGCAACTACAAATGAGTAGTTGGATACGGGCAGTAAAACAGTGAAAATATAATTTGTTTTATTCTCGTTATTGCACATGGCATGTGAACACATTCATGACAGCTCTCATTTCAATCATGTGAAATACATTCAATGTGCACTCGCAGTGCCAGAGCAGAAAATTAACTGAATGAACTGCGCTCTTTGCTTTGTGAGTGCGCTGTGTCCATATAGCCTACTGCTGAAATGCGCAGAAGCAACTGAGAAACATTATATTGCTGAGTTAATATTCAATTTCGTGTAACTTCGTATAATTTGTAAAGCGTTTTGTTTAACTGCCACATATATTCCATGTCTGACATCATTTTATGAAGTGTCCATGAAGACATGGTTTGTTGTAAATTAAGGTTACAACCAACATGGACAGAGGGGAAAAACGGGAGGCACGGTCGGGACCGTGACACAGTGGGGTGGCCGTCCCTAACTGCTAAAAGGGCCCACCACTGGCTTCTGCATGTATATAAAGCTATAGTCCATAATCTCCCATGTTATCTTACTTCATTTATTACCTGGAGATCCAGCACTTTTCAGAGGCCGTGTCAAGATTGCTTAGTCCTTGAGGTCCCATGTGCCTCCTCTGAGCTGGGTAAAACTGTCTTTTAGTTACTGCGCTCCCAAGGGCATGGAATGACCTGCAGGATACATGGAGACTCGATGCCTTATTTTCACTGGGCCATTTCAGAAACTTGATGGATTCTTGGTGGATGATTGTTGTTATGAATGATTGTTGTCTGTAAAAACTATGTAAATGTCAATCCAATGTAATTGGAGATTATGTTAATGTAGTGATGTGTTCAGATACATTTTGGTTTAAGACTGTCAATTGACACATTGAACTGTTTGTGTCATAATTGCATTGAAATTGGTTGAGGATAAACCAAATGAAAGCTTATGAACCCATTTGTGCCGAATGCCGCGCGACGCAACATTGCATCTACCGCCGGTTGCTGCATTGCGCAACTTTGAATCTACCGCCAGTTGCTGCGTGGCGCAGCATTTTTGATTTGTTGTAATTTTCATGAGTGCAGCATATAATGCACTGTCATTGGTTCAAATACACATGAGGTGGGTCTTGTTGATTTTTTAAAACCACGTGAGCACCCAAATGTCGTGTGGTTCGCCGAAAATCAATCAGACATACACGTGCGTTTAAAAAATCTACAATAAACGCACGTGTATGTCTGATTGATTTACGTGATTTTCGGCGAACCACAAGACCACGCAGCAACTGGCGGTAGATTCAAAGTTGCGCAACGTAGCAACCGGCGGTAGATGCAATGTTGCGTCGCGCAGCATCCGGCACAAATGGGTTAAATCATACCTTATTTCACTATTTATACCACCAGTTGAACTTTCAAAACATATTAATTTACGTCTATTATCTTAGTCAAGGTATGTGGGCTAAGCTTATATAAGATATGCCATTTAGCTGGCGCTTTTATCCAAAGTGTCTTACATTGTAGTGAGTGCATACATTTTTCAGTATATATGCTGAAGGTTGTTGGAACTTGGCAACTGTTAGGCCCAAATTCCCTTTAACTAACACCGATGGGCATGAGGATATTTATTAAAAAAAAAATCTAAAAAATAGAATTTGAATGTCAAGTTTTTTGGGCATATTGCCATCATGTCTCTGTTATGCTACAGTGCCCTGCGTACGTTATAGGACAGTGAAAATGTTTTCTTCTTTTTGCTCTATAATCTGTTGGTTTCACCATTAAGACATTTTAGTAATACTTTTTATACATAGTGCACCTATTTCAGGGCACCAAAAGAAATGGGACAGATTCATATAATGTCCAAATTAAACACTCATGTTTGGTATGTGGTCAACAATCCTTTGCATGCAATAACTGCCTGAAGTCGGTGACCCATTGACCCCACCAGACATTGGGTGTCTTCAGTTGATGCTCTTCGAGGCCTGTACTGCAGCCATCTTCAGTTGTTTGTTTTTGAGGTATTTTTGCCAAAAATCTTAGCACCAGGAAATTAAATGCCTGTTCAATTGGATTTAAATCTGAAGATTGATTTGGCCAGTCAAGAACTTTACACTTTTTGACCCTGAAAAAACCTCCTAGTTGCTATGGCAGTATGTTTTAGGCCATTGTATTTGTGGGGGGACATGAGGGAGCTACAGGACCGTGGCCAGGGTCGGAAGCGAGGCTGGTTGCGCACCTGTTGCGAATCAAGCCTCGCTAACGAAAGGGTTTAAGATGTGTGTGCCTCTGCATTCGAGAGAGAGAACGGCGACTGGAAAGTCGCCGAGTGTTTTGAGGAGGCTGGAAAGCCAAGGGAAGAGATTATAACTATTTTCATAATAAACGGGACATTCCCTTACCACCACACTGTGTCCGCCTATCTGTGAGCAAGGGACCTGTTACAGTGGCGCCCAACGTGCGGCACAGTGAAGGCGGAGGAAAAAGGAAATGGAGGCGTTAAGCGCGGCCATAGGAAGGATGGCCCTTGTACTGGAGCAGCAGGCCCACCAGGCCGCGGTGAGGAAGATGGCGATGGCAAGGGCTGAGGACCGTACCCTCCTCCTGGAGCTCGTCGGGGCCATCAAGGCGGGGCCGGTGCCCGGGTCGGCACAAGGTCCCCTTAAGGTCCACCTCCAGAAAATGGGGGACCTGGACGACCCGGAGGCGTTCCTGGCGGTGTTCGAGGGGACGGCGAGGATCTCGGGGGTGGCCGGACGGCGAGTGGGCATACCATCTGCTGCCCCTCCTGTCAGGTGAGGCGCAGCTCGCTGCCCACAGCCTGCCAGCGGCCGCCCAACGGGACTACCCGTCCCTGGCCCGGGCAATTCGAGACCGCCTGGGCCTCACGCCGGAGGAACACCGTCGCCGGTTCCGGGCCCTGACGATGGAGGAGGGGAGCCGGCCCTTTGCCTACGCCCAGCGGCTGCGGGACAGCGCGCGGCGGTGGCTGGACCCAGGGAACAGCTCGGCGGAGGAGGTCGGGGACCGGGTGGTGTTGGAGCAATTCCTCACGGGGCTCCCGGCCCGGACCGCCGCCTGGGTCCAGTACCACCGGCCCCAGGATCTCGCGGCCGCCGTTACCTTGGCGGAGGAGCATCTCTCCCTTCCGCCGCAGGAGCCACGGCGACCAACCCCGCGCCAGGGGCAGGCATGTCGAGAACCAGCCCTGGCCCCACAGGAAGCACCCCGAGCGACAGGGGGGGTGTGTTGGCGTTGCGGACGGCCGAGCCATGTACAGGCGGAGTGCCCAGTGAGGGAGGTGGGGCAGGTCGTCCGCATCGGCGACATACCGGGCCCTCCCCCCGGACCAGGAGCGGCGTATCGTGTTCCGGTAAGGATACAACATGATACGCACCAGGCGTTCTTCTATTCGGGCTGCATGCAGTCCATGATCCAGGAGCGCCTGGTTCGACCGGGGGCATTGTTAAAGGCATCGAGGGTGTTGGTGAAGTGTGTGGGCTACCGGGGTGCGTGCACGACAGAGAGGGAGGTGTGAGGCGTGTAATGTGCTCTGTGCTGAGGTGGCGCCTTGCGACACTGCCGAGGAGCCGGAGCCGGCGGGGGGGTCTCAACCCGAGATTTCGCCGCCGAACTATCCGCTGCTAGGTGACTTCCCCCTCGAGCAGTCTCGTGACGAGACCCTACGATCGGCCTTTGACCAAGTGATAGCGATTGATGGTACTTTGGTACGGCCAGACACAGTACGCGCCCACCCCTATTTCGCGATTATCAGCGACAGGTTGTACCGAGTAAGTCGTGACTCACATAGCCAGGAGGAAGTAACCCAGTTGTTGGTTCCCCGTAGCCGCCGGGAAATGGTCTTCCAGGCGGCTCATTTCAACCCCATGGCGGGCCATTTAGGGTATGATAAGACACTAAACCGTATAATGGCTCGATTTTATTGGCCGGGAATTTGGCCAATAGTTGGTAGGTGGTGCGCTTCTTGTCGCAAATGTCAGTTGGTAAATCCCCCAGCCATTCCACGGGCCCCCTTGTGGCCCTTTCCATTGGTCGAGAACCCATTCGACCGCATTGCCATGGATATTATCGGGCCATTTGATCGGTGTACACAGGGATATCGATTTGTGTTGGTCTTGATAGATTACGCAACCCGATACCCCGAGGCAATACCGCTGCGCAATATTTCTGCCAGGAGTGTAGCGCAGGCATTGTTTCAAGTAATCTCCCGCGTGGGAATCCCGAAAGAGATTCTCACCGATCAGGGCACTAATTTTATGTCACGCACGCTCAGGGAACTGTACGGGTTGTTGAACATCAAGGCGATTCGAACCAGTGTGTACCATCCGGTCACCGATGGCTTTTGTGAGCGGTTCAATCGAACCTTGAAATCAATGATCCGGAAGTTTGTACACGAGGATAGTCGGAATTGGCATAAATGGCTAAATCCCCTGCTGTTTGAGGTACGGGAAGTTCCCCAAGCTTCCACCGGGTTTTCCCTGTTTGAATTACTCTACGGGCGTAAGCCCCGGGGTGTCCTAGACCTTCTTAAAGAAAATTGGGAGGAAGGGTCTAGCGACAGTAAAAGTGAGATTCAATACGTCCTGGACTTGCGCACAAAGCTCCACGCCCTAGGGGTTATCTCACGCGAGCATTTGCAGCAAGCCCAGGAGCGTCAAAAGCGCCTATACGACAGGGGAACTAACCTGTGAGAATTTACACCGGGAGACAAGGTGCTCGTACTGTTACCCACCTCCAGCACGAAATTACTCGCGAAGTGGCAAGGGCCGTTTGTGGTCACACGTCGCATGGGGGACGTGGATTACGAGGTAGTACGCTCGGACCGGGGGGATAGCTTGCAGGTGTATCACGTAAATCTCCTTAAAAAATGGAACGACGTGGTCACTCTTGCTCTGGCTACAATAATTCCAGAGAGAGAGGAGTTCGGACCGGAATTCCCAAAATCAAAAGTTAGCACTCCGGTCGGCATTGATAACCATCTCTCTGCTAGCCAGGCCACGGACGTTGCAGATTTGCAAGCTAGGTTCGCTGACGTGTTCTCTCCCCTGCCCGGTCGGACTACGCTTATCGACCACCATATAGAAACGCAGCCGGGTTTAACAGTGCAACCCTATAGGTTGCCGATACACAAACGAGACATTGTGTGCAGGGAATTGGAAGCCATGCTGGAGCTGGGTGTGGTCGAGGAGTCCCGCAGTGACTGGTGTAGCCCCATCGTGCTTGTTAACAAGCCGGATGGGTCTATACAGTTCTGTGTGGATTATAGAAGGGTTAATGCGGTCTCCAAATTCGATGCCTACCCGATGCTCCGGGTTGACGAGCTCTTGGACCGGCTTGGCACGGCCAAATATTTTACGACATTGGATTGTATGAAGGGATATACTGGCAGATTCCACTCTCGCCGGTATCCCGTGAGAGAACTGCATTCTCCACTCCTCTCGGGCTATTCCAGTTCACGGTGCTCCCTTTCGGGTTGTTCGGAGCCCCAGCCACTTTTCAGCGCCTCATGGACCGCATTCTGCGGCCGCACTCTGCCTATGCTGCGGCCTACCTGGATGACATTGTCATTCACAGTGACACCTGGGCGCAGCCGGAAGGGTGCCCCGGATCCGGTCCAATGGTCGGGCCAGTGCCAGGGGTCGTTCGAGGCCCTTAAGGTAGCTCTTTGTCGAGAAACGGTCCTGTATGCGCCTGATTTTAACCTCCCTTTCTCCCTACAGACGGACGCATCGGATAGAGGGCTGGGAGCAGTGCTGACCCAGCGCGTGGAGGGGGCTGACCGGCCGGTGCTGTACCTGAGCCGCAAACTATCGGAGAGGGAGGGCCGGTACAGCACGGTGGAGAAGGAGTGCCTCGCCATTAAGTGGGCGGTCGGCGCCCTTTGCTACTACCTGCTGGGTCGCGCTTTCACCCTCTATTCCGACCATGCTCCCCTCCAGTGGCTCCACCGCATGAAGGATTTGAACGCGAGGATCACCCGGTGGTATCTCGCGTTGCAGCCCTTCAACTTTTCGGTCGTGCACAGACCACCGGGGGCGCAGATGGTCGTGGCAGACTTCCTCTCCCGTGCGGGGGGGGGGGGGGGGAGTAGGCTGTCGGCCGGCGTGTCCCCGGGCGGTGAGGGTATGTGGGGGGACATGCAGCATTCGGCCTGTAGAGGGAGCTACAGGACCGTGGCCAGGGTCGGAAGCGAGGCTGGTTGCGCACCTGTTGCGAATCAATCCTCGCTAACGAAAGGGTTTAAGATGTGTGTGCCTCTGCGTTCGAGAGAGGCTGGAAAGCCAAGGGAAGAGATTATAACTATTTTCATAATAAACGGGACATTCCCTTACTACCACACTGCGTCCGCCTATCTGTGAGCAAGGGACTTGTTACAGTATTACTGTTTGAATGACTTACTCAATGAATTTGGAAGCATTTGCTTGTACATTTGCTTGTAAAAAAGTACACTTCAGAATACATTCTGCTGCTGCCGTCAGCAGTTACATCATCAATTAAGACAAGTAAGCCAGTTATAGTGGCAGCTATACATGCCCAAACCATAACACCCCCTCCACAGATGAGGTGGTATGCTGTAAATCTTGGGCAGATCCTTTTTTCCGATCTTGCAATCACTCTGGTACATGATAATATTCGTCGTATCTGTCCACACAACCTTTTTCCAGACCACATTTTTAGGTACTTTTCTTTGCAAACTGTAACCTGGCCATCCTTTCTTTGGATAGCTACTGGTTTGCACCTTGCAGTGAAGCCTGTAGTTCAGCTGGTGATGTATTCTGCGCATGGTAGTCTCTAACACAGTCACACCTACCTCCCTGGATAGTGTTCCTGATCAGTTGTTTTGGGGCTTTTCTTAATTATGGTGAGGATTCTTCGGTCATCCACTGTAGAAGTCTTCCTTGGCCTACCAGCCCGTTTGTGATTGCTGAGCTCACCAGTGTTTTATTTTTAATGATGTTCCAAACACAACCAACCCCCCTCCACAGCTATCACACCTCTTCTTCCCAGCCTGGACAGAGACACTACCCCCCCCCCTACACAATTGACCCAGACAGCCCCCTCCCCCCCATCGCACCTCTCTCCATCCAGGAGAGAGACGTGAACAAAATGTTAAAGAAACAGAACCCCCGCAAGGCAGCTGGACCAGAAGCTGTCTCCCCCTCCACACTGAAGCACTGTGCAGACCAGCTGTCTCCAGTGTTTACGGACATCTTTAACACTTCACTGGTTGAATGCATGGTACCTGCCTGCTTCAAAACATCCACCATCATCCCAGTTCCCAAAAAGCAGAGGATCACAGGCCTTAATGACTACAGACCAGTCGCCCTGACCTCTGTGGTAATGAAGACCTTTGAGCGCCTCGTGCTCACCCACCTCAAGGCCATCACCAACCCCCTCCTCGAACCACTGCAGTTTGCCTACAGAGCCAACAGGTCTGTAGACGACGCAGTCAACATGGGACTTCACTTCATCCTCCAGCACCTAGACTCCCCGGCACCTACGCCAGGATCCTGTTTGTGGACTTCAGCTCTGCATTCAACACCATCGCTCCAGCTCTCCTCCAGGACAAGCTATCCCAGCTGAGCATGCCTGACCCCACCTGCAGGTGGATCACTGATCCACTGTTCCTGACAGACAGGAAGCAGCAGGTGTGGCTGGGCAAGCTTGTCTCGGAGCCCCGGACCATCAGCACCGGAGCCCCACAAGGCTGTGCTCTCTCTCCTCTACACTGTAATGATGATTTTCAGATGTTGAAGAATGCAGTCACCGGTGATGTAAATAAAGTGGATACTCCAAATAAAGGTGGGGGGGGTGGCGCCGGGAGGAGGGGGGGCCCCAACTGCAATGAACCAGCTTTGGGGGGGCCCAGCTTGCAAAAGGTTGAGAACCCCTGCATTAGCTGAATCAATGCCAATTGGAATACCAAAACGAGGAATCACATGTTCCATTAAACACTTCACAACCGTCTGTGCGTTTTCTTTTCTCGTCACAAATGCTTCTATCCATTTAGAAAATCTATCGACAGTCACCTGTCTGAATTGTTTCTCTAATCCTATTGTGAAAAACAATTTTGAAATGTACTCAGTTACCCCTTTGTAACATATGTGCGTCGGCCCATGTACATAAGAGATCAAAGGATCATACGCAAGTTTTGGCAATGCAAAACGATCACCCCAGAATCTCCATAAACCCTCGTCATCTTTTATACATCCTTTCTTTTCCCACAATCTGATTCCATTGTCTTCCGCTTGGTTTTGAAAAGTTAACAAATCATCGTTAGTAAAGGGTGGATCCGTCTGTAACACTGCTATCAATGCATTTTCCTCCGTCCATGGTGGAAAAATTCCATTCAATGCTGCGTCTTGAGCATACTTATCTGCTAAGTTATTTCCCTTAGCTACAGTTGTGGTCAGAAGTTTACATACACTTGTAAAGAACATGTATGTCATGGCAGTCTTGAGTTTCCAATCATTTCTACAACTCTTATTTTTCTGTGATGGATTGATTGGAGCACATACTTCTTTGTCACAAAAAACATTCATGTTTGGTTCTTTTATGAATTTATTATGGGTCTTCTGAAAATGTGACAAAATCTGCTGGGTCAAAAATATACATACAGCACCTTGAATTATCAATTTTGGTGATGGAGAAAGTTGTGTCAATCAAATT
Source organism: Argentina silus (assembly GCF_951799395.1). Taxonomy (NCBI): domain Eukaryota; kingdom Metazoa; phylum Chordata; class Actinopteri; order Argentiniformes; family Argentinidae; genus Argentina; species Argentina silus. The sequence continues at coordinate 21,474,176 of NC_139654.1, read as the reverse complement.
TGCTTTGTGGCATGGCCTCTTAACTTCTTATGAGTGATTATGATTGACTCCAGCTGGTGGCTTATTTCAGCCCATTTAAATAGGGCTTGTTTGATACACTCATTACACTCAGCCAAAAACGCTACAATGGGAAAGTCTAAGGAGCTCAGCACGGATCTGAAAAAGCACATCATTGACTTGAACAAGTCAGGAAAGTCACTTGGAGCCATTTCAAAGCAGCTTCAGGTCCCAAGATCAACTGTGCAAACAATTGTTTGTAAGTATAAAATGCATGGCACAGTTGTGTCACTGCCACGATCAGGAAGAAAACGCAAGCTATCACCTGCTGCTGAGAGAAAATTGGTCAGGATGGTCAAGAGTCAACCAAGAACCACCAAAAAGCAGGTCTGCCATGAATTAGAAGCTGCTGGAACACAGGTGTCAGTGTCCACAGTCAAGCGTGTTTTACATCGCCATGGGCTGAGAGGCTGCCGTGCAAGAAGGAAGCCGTTGCTCCAGAAGCGGCACCTTAAGGCTCGACTGAAGTTTGCTGCTGATCACATGGACAAAGAAAAGGCCTTCTGGAGGAAAGTTCTGTGGTCAGATGAAACAAAAATTGAGCTATTTGGCCACAATGACCAGAAATATATTTGGAGGAGAGAAGGTGAGGCCTTTCACCCCAAGAACACCATACCTACCGTCAAGCATGGTGGTGGTAGTATTATGCTCTGGGCCTGTTTTGCTGCCAGTGGAACTGTTGCTTTACAGAAAGTAAATGGAATAATGAAGAAGGAGGATTACCTCCAAATTCTTCAGGAAAACCTACAATTATCAGCCAGAAGGTTGGGTCTTGGACATAGTTGGGTGTTCCAACAGGACAATGACCCCAAACACACATCAAACGTGGTAAAGGAATGGCTAAATCAGGCTAGAATTAAGGTCTTTAGAATGGCCTTCACAAAGTCCTGACTTAAACCCCATCGAGAACATGTGGAGTGTGCTGAAGAAACAAGTCAGTGTCAGAAAGCCAACGAATTTAGTTGAACTGCATTGATTCTGTCAAGAGGAGTGGTCAAAGATTCAACCAGAAGCTTGTGGATGGCTACCAAAAGGGCCATTTAACCAAATATTAGCATTGCTGTATGTACAGTGCCTATAGAAAGTCATCATACCCCTTTGAAATAGTTACTATATTTGTCGTACAGCCTGAAATCAAAACCCATTAAAAAATGTTTTCCAGCTTTATGTACAAATTTAGCCATACAACATCAAACTAATGAAAAAAAAGGCGACAGTTCTGAAAATTTATAAAAAATGAAAAACAAGAATAACAGGGTTGGAAAAGTCATCAGTCCCCTGATTTAATACTTTGTAGAGCCACCTTTTGCTGCAATTACAGCCATCAATCTGTTTGGATATGTCTCTACTAGCTTTGCACACCTAGATTGGAGAATATTTGCCCATTCTTCCTTGCAGAATTGTTCGAGTTCAGTCAAATTCTGTGGTGAGCGGCGATGGACTGCTCTCTTCAAGTCCATCCACAGATTTTCTATCGGATTTAAGTCAGGGCTCTGACTTGGCCACTCAAGGACATTCACCTTTCTATCCTTAAGCCACTGCGTTGTTCTTTTGGCGGTATGTTTAGGATCGTTGTCGTGTTGGAAGGTGAATGACCTGCCCATCTTCAGCTGTCTAGCAGAGGGACGCAGGTTGTCCTCAAGAATTTGGGTGTACTTGGCAGCATCCATTTTCCCTTCAATCCTGACCAATTGCCCAGTCCCCGCTGAAGAGAAACATCCCCACAACATAATGTTGCCACCACCATGCTTCACAGTAGGTATGGTGTGTTTTGGGTGGTGTGCTGTGTTTGGTTTTCGCCAAACATAGCGTTTGGAGTTCAGTCCAAAAAGTTCAATCTTAGTCTCGTCTGACCATAAAACCTTTTTCCACATGGCAACAGAATCTTCCAGGTGTGTTTTTGCATAGCACAAACGAGACTGAGTGTGGCACTTTTTCAGAAAAGGCTTCTTTCTTGCTACCCTGCCATACAGGCCAGCTTTGTGTAAAGCTTGTGAGATTGTTGTCACATGCACAGACAGACCCAGTCCCAGCCATAAAGACTTGTAAGTCCTTCAAAGTTGCCTTTGGCCACTTGGTAGCTTCTCTGATCAATGTCCTCCTGGCTCTGTCATCCAGTTTGGACGGACGGCCTGATCTAGGCAAGGTGTTGGTGGTGCCATACGCCTTCCACTTCTTAATGATGCTCTGAACGGTACTCAGAGGGATAGCTAAAGCCTTCGAAGTCTGTTTGTAGCCTTCACCTAACTTGTGCCTTCCTACAACTTTATCCCGGAGGCCTTTTGAAAGTACTTTTCCAACCATGGTGAATTCTTTGCAGAACCATGCACTTCTAGTAGTGGAATCCTCAAGAAACAGCTGGTTTTATTCTGAAGTAATCAAAACCACTACAATTGATGTCAGGTGGGGGGGCAATTAGCCTGGTGTTTGATCTGGAAGTTGATTGGTTGCACCTGAGCAAGTTTATAATGGTATACTCTAAGGGGCTGATCACTTAACCAAACCAGGTATTTCACTAATTAATTTTTAATAATTGTCCAGATTTTCTTTTTTTTTCTTTTCACTTTGATGATGGGGGTTATAATGTGTACATACAGCTCGAAAAAGTTAGATTTGATTTATTTTAATTTCCAGGGTGTAATGTGACAAAAGGTAAAGATTTCACAGGGTATGATGACTTTCTATAGGCACTGTATATTTTTGACCTAGCAGATTGTCACATTTTCAGAAGACCCATAATAAATTCATAAAAGAACCAAACTTCATGAATGTTTTTTGTGACAAAGAAGTATGTGCTCCAATCAATCCATCACAGAAAAATAAGAGTTGTAGAAATTATTGGAAACTCAAGACTCCCATGACATACATGTTCTTTACAAGTGTATGTAAACTTCTGACCACAACTGTGTGTCTGAATCTTCTCTCGAATGTCCTTTACATTTTAACAATGGCTATGTGAGCAGGCCCATCATAGCTTCCAATAAGTCTTTTACTAATTTAGCTTTCGTTTAGTTTTCCGGCTGTGGTTATAAAGCCTTGATTCTCCCAAATCTTGCTAAAATCATGTGCTACTGAAAAGGCATACTTTGAATCAGTATATATAGTTACTGATTTATCTTTAGCATATATACACGCTCTTGTCAATGCAATCAGCTCAGCCGCTTGTGTTGATAAAACTGGTCATCTGTATGCTTCAATACATTTCCCTTCATTGTCCACAACGGTATATGCTGCATATGCAGCTATCTGCTCTAAATCAGCTCGTACGCGAGATGTGGAATTTATAACTTCCATACAATCATGCGTAACGTCATCACTCTCGTGCTCTTTTTCAACTCCATGTAATAATGTTTTTAAATCTACCGCAGGGTTAGTATGTGTTATAGCAGAAATAGTTACATTTTGGGTGCCAGTCAAAATATGTGATGTTCTCCTTCTCTGACTTGTCATGTGTTGTGTAGTAATGTTTTGTAAAATGATATTTACCGAATGTGATATCATTGGATGTGCCAAAACAATGGTTTGTGATTTTTCAACCATTATGGCCGCAGTGGCAACAGCGCGCAAACACGGCGCCATGCCTTGAATTATCAATGGTAAAACTTTACTGTAATACGCGATGGGTTGCATGGCTCTGCCGTGTGTCTGTGCCAATACTGCAGAAGCTACATCTCCATTGTCTGCGACATACAAATGAAATGTCAGTGGACTGGACTATGACACAACATGTACTTAATGTGTCAAATTGCCTGTTTCATTTCTTCATTCCATAGCACAGTGTCTGGCGCGTCCTTCAGAGTCGCCTTTCTTAAAATAGCATCATACACAGCGTATTCTGCTAGCCAACTTCTGCAATAGTTCACCAAACCTAGGAAAGGCAACATTGCAGTCTTAGTTCTTGGCCTTTCAATGTCTTTGATTGCTTGAACTCTGTCCGGTGATAAAAAAACGACATCCATTTTTCAGTATATATCCGGGATAGCTGACGCTCTCTCTGCAAAATTCAGTTTGAAAAGTGATGCGCGGTGTCCCCCATCCGCTAGGTGCTTCAGCAGTGCAATTGAGTCGGTTGTGCACTTATCCTGAGTTCGCGAAGCAATTAAGATGTCATCAAGGACCGTGGCCAAGGTGCGGAAGCGAGGCTTCGTTGCACACCTGTTGCGAATGAAGCCTCGTTAACAAAATGGAAAGTCAACCAGGTCCTAACGTACACTCATAAAATAAACGGGGTTTTCCCTCACCATACATATCGAGTCCGCCTCTGTGTCCAAGGACATTGTTACAAACGTATTGGATCAGACACGAGGAGCATGGAACTCTTAATTTGGATAGATGTTCATTAACATGTTTACCATAAACTGTACTACTGTCCACAAAGCCCATGGGCATTCTTTTCCATATGTACTGTTGTTTAAGGAATGTGAATGCAAATAAATCTTGTGTATTTTCGTGGACAGGGATTGAGAAGTAGGCGGAGCTTAGATCAACAACTGTGTAGAACTTAGAATTAGCTGGCAAAGCTGTTAAAATCGAATTGGTGTCTGGTACAATTGGTGAAAGAGGAATCACAGCTTCATTAACTTTTCTCAAATCTTGTGTAAATCTATATTTGTTAGTTCCTGCTTTCAAAATAGGATTCATTTGAGAGTTATTTGATGACGACTTCCTTGCAATGACACCTTGCTGCAATAAACTTTCAATAACAGGTTTAATTCCCTCTTCCTTCTCTTTTGACAAAGGATATTGCTTAGTATAGACTGGGTATTTATTTGGATCAATCTTCGCTTCATATGGTTTCACATTCATAATCCCTACATGATTTGCATGTAATGCCCATAATGTTGACGGCATTTCGCTCAACACACAGGGGGGCCGTAGTTCGACCTTGCTCTCCTTTCCTGTCTCAATCTTTGGTTTCTGATTATTCTGTAAATCCTTTATGAAGAAGTGTGTTGACTCAGTACCGTACGACCATACAATATAATTCTTATTCTTCTCTTCTTGTTCTGGTGGTAAAATCACATATTGATTAAAATCATTAATCAGAATATCAATATCGCTAAAGTCATTTCGAACTGCACAAACAAAAGTTTCAATGTCATTTGAAATGCTCTTCCAAATTAACAACAGCCCGTATGGTGATATAAACATATTCTGAGGAGTTTCCTGCATCTTCTCTTGATCAATCACTTTATCAGAAAAAGGCATATTTACAGATTTCAAATTTAACATCCTTGTTGCTGCACTGCAGGAAGCCAATCTCTTGATACCCTCTATTGTAAACATTTTCTGTACAAAATCTGTCTCTGTTAGTGTAGTTATGATATTGTAGGAATTCAGATTACTATTTGAAATTAATTGATATGCTCTACGTGATGGTATTTGAATTTCTACACCCTCCGGTGAACAGAAAATACTCGCATTCAATTTACTCAACAAACCCCTTCCTAACAATGACAATGGTGTCGTTGAGCTGACTAGGAATGAATGTTGCATTTTAATATCATCTAAATCAATTTGTAATGGAATAGACATAGGATCAGTATGCACAGTTCCCCCAATTCCTATAGACTGTACATTTTGGTTACTCAAAGGACAATTTAAATCTTTCTGTCTCAGACATGACAGAGTGGCTCCCGTGTCTACTAAAAATGTAATCCTTTTCCCATCTACATTTACACTTAATTGTGGAATCTCAGATGGTTTATCTGTAATATGATATTGTGGAGCATTAATGATACATTTAGTTTCTGTCATGTCCAACTCAAACCGTCATGGTCTCCACAACAGATTTGTGGGAGTGTCTCTCATGTTTGGTCGAGGTGCATACGCTGGCTGTGCTGAGTTCACTGCGGGAGGCATGTTATTTCTCCCCATCCGTGTCGCATTCCAGTTTCCCCTCTGCTGAGAATATCCCCTTCTCTCTAAGTCTTGCTGTCTTACAGAGCAATCACGGACCCAATGTCCTTCTCTATTACAATAGAGGCACACATTACTTCGTGTTATTCCCCTTCCATGACCATTTTCATTAAAATGTCCTTGTCTACTCTGATTTCCCATGTTAGGTGCTATTGGGTTTTCCTATATTGAGGTATTGGCGCTTGAATCACAAACGGTGTATACTGTGGCAATTGTACCACATCTGTTTTAGGTTTCTGAGTCACAAATAACCCCACGGCTTCTAATTCTCTTATTTTCTTCAGTAATTTCACTGGTTTCAATGAGTATACGTCTGGTGTAGACAAATTCAATGTGTGGGCAGATTCAGCATCCATCCCATTTAAAAACATACTTATGAAAAACGTGTCTTCCGCGTCAGTTATTTCTAACTTTGCGTCTTCCTTCCAAGTCTTTTGAAATCGTGTTGCAAATTCCGACATTGTTTTATTTGATTTGCGTTTGCAATTTAAAATCTGTGATATATCATGTTCTTGGCTGGCGTGTTCCTTTAAGAACTCTGTAAGCTAGTCAATATGCTTGTCCTTGTAATCCTTGCTAAACCATGGATATTTATCATCCAGGTCTCTTCCCTCTTTTGGCCCATCGTTATCATAATCGAGTGTGTCACATGACTCTATTAAGGTTACCATTTTAATATTAGGCATGAGTGTGCTCAGAATATATCTCACATCTTTTCCGCTCATACTCCCATGTAATAATGCTGTGCGCCACCAATTAATGAAATCTTGTGGGTTGGACAATGGTTTTGGTGCATCTTTTATAATTTGTGATAATTCACTCAATGTCAAAGGTTTGTCTAATACATGATCCTCTAAAAACAAGTAAAGGTGCCAACGACTCATCACCGCTACTTGCTTCCTTCTCACTTCTCAATTTCTTAATCTGTTCCTCTGCTTGTTCATCCAGTATGGCCCGTATTATCTTGTAAATATTATACACTTCCTCGTCAGAAATATTAGATAAGACGCCATTTATGTCTTGAGCATTTATGAACTCAGGATCTAATACGATGTTTTTTTTCTTTTGATATTTTTTCACTGCTGTTGAAAAAGTTGTTGTCATCTCACTTATAATGCTATTATGATGAGCATCAATTTCCTCTTTTTTCTTTAACAAGGCAAACATCTTTCTATATTTACTTTCCACGCTTTCTCGAATGTATTTCAATTGTTCATTGTTTATGCGTGTTCTATCCCCACTGTATTTTCGTTCTACATTCAAGTATTTGTTGCAATTGCGTATCCACAGTTCACTACAGTCCTTACGCCAACTTTTAAGTTAAAAAGTTCTTCCGCTCTTTTTTCATAATATTACCAGGCCATTGTGATGCCATCAAACTCCAAGCTTGAAAAACTTCTCTCATATAATCTAGATCCCAATTGGGGTTACTCACTGTTCTATTAGCCACAATGAAATCCTGCGCAATTTGTAATTTATCTTTTTTGAAACTCCCATCTAGAGGATAACTACCATCTGTCCATTCTGATAAGTCACTCAAATAGGGTTCTACATAGAATAATCCGAGTTTTGTTATCATCCACTCCCGTGGTGTCATTTGATCAACATGTTTTATTGGTATCTGTTTCAAATGTGGGTTTGTCTTCAATAACTTCATCATCGCTTTTCTCTCTTTGCGTGGCAGATCACGCTCATTTTTGTGTTTAATTTTGACCGTTTTGCACTCTGGTATTTTACTGGATTGATTCCCCATGGTTCAAACACATGCAGTATTCGTATTTTAATATCTCAATCCAACCTTCAATTCGACCTTATTCCATAATAGCTTTTAAATTTGACTTTTGTTTAGTTTTTATAAGTTTTTATAATTGACCTAGTCAATAACTTGTCAGGGAAGAAACATTTGCACATATCAAAATTACGGATGGCTTTAAATCCGTTTATCCATGGCCTCTCCCCATGACCTAAGTTTTTATAATTGCCCGCAATGACTTGCCCCGGGGAGAGACATACACAAAGATCCTATCTTTCTTTTGTGTATTCAGGATCCAATCCTGTTCTGTGCTTACTCGTAATCAGAATCCAATTCTGCTCTTTATCTCAGGATCCAATCCTGTTCTGCGTACCTATTTATCCACTCGCTTGTACACATTCTATTGTCAACCTAAGCTTTATTTTAACTTCTCAAATCTTTTCAACAATAGCGCTTCTCAACACATACAATTGACTTCCATTTTGCTAAAAACAACCGCCGCGTCAATGCTACGTGACCGCAACGTCACAATTGCGACTCTCTTTTCAAGCAACCTCCTCTCACAACATATCATTAAATGCACAGCAGTTCACTCCAAATTGTATTTTAATTTAATTTGATTCAAATCTCTATCTTTTATCTTTTGATTCACTTTAGACTTTCCTTACTTCAACATCACATCATCATCCCCCTAAATTTGTTATAAAGTTTGTGATTCGTTCTGGTTCAGCTGTCCTAGGCAGGCAGAAAGTCATAGAGCATAATGAAAATCTGCTTACCTGCTTTTGCCGTCCCCGGTTCTGTTCGTCGTGTTCGTGACGCCAAATTGTAATGATGATTTTCAGATGTTGAAGAATGCAGTCACCGGTGATGTAAATAATGTGGATACTCTGAATAAAAGTTGGATCAGGATAGTTTAATTCAAATTGATTTGGGCTCACAATGGAAGATACATGGTCAGTGCATAGTTCCACAAGAGAGCACCCAACTTGTGGTCTCTCTCATTATTTATACACCGAGACAAACAACCCTCAGGAAGTCTCCCCCATACCATATGTGGCATGGCGCCAGCAAGTCTGGAGGTAGAGGGGCCCAGGCTATGTTCCACATCTGGTTATCATTACAACTGAGTCTTACGTAGTTTGTACCCCAGCTAAAATTCATCATAACATACACCAACAGCTGCACCTCTAGCCACTCTTCTGTCAAACTCCTGAAGTTCGCGAATGACACAACCCTCATTGGATTAATCTCCAACAGTGATGAGGCCGCCTACAGAGAGGAAGTTGACAGCCTGGCTTCCTGGTGCAGCCAGAACTACTTGGAGCTGAACACTCTAAAAACTGTAGAGATGGTAGTAGACTTCAGGAGAAGCCCAGCCCCAACCGCCCCCCCCCCCCATCATGTGTGACTCCCCAGTTACCACTGTGGAGTCATTCAGATTCCTGGGGACAATCATTTCAAAGGACCTCAGATGGGCGGAGAATATCACCTCCACCATCAAGAAGGCCCAGCAGAGGATGTTCTTCCTCTCAGAAAGTGATGGTCGAGTTCTACACGGCCATCATTGAGTCCATCCTCAGCTCATCGATCATCATCTGGTTCGCTGCCTCCACTGCCAAGGACAAAGGCAGACTGCAGCGGATCATTCGGTCAGCCGAGAAGGTCATTAGCTGCAACCTGCCATCTCTCCTGGACCTGTTCCACTCCAGGACCAGTAAGAGAGCAGGAAAGATCATAGCTGACGCTTCCCATCCTGGTCACAACCTCTTCCATAGACTTCCATCCGGCAAAAGGTTCCGCTCAATCAAGACTCTAAAACCTTGCGCCACCTGAACAGTTTCTTCCCCATGGCAGGTGGGGCTCACAAACAATCCCCCTGCCTCTCACTGACTCTGCGACTTCCACCCCCCCCCCACCCTGTCACATACACAATGCACTGACAGTGTAATTTATAATTATTTAAAATTATTATAATTTATAGTGTACATGCCCCATAACCATTCCACAGCCTCTAGCCTCATTGCCACTTAGCCTCACACAGCCTACAAGATGTATTGTTGTGCTGTTCATTTTTGTAAATTTGTTTATTTTGTTAATATTTTGCTATTTTGTAAATTTTCTGTCAATACTTACTGTCAATACATCAATGCCATTGTTTTTTATGTCCATGCACCAACCTCACCAAGTCAATTTCCTGTATGTGCAAATATACTAAGAATTCTGATTCTGATGGGTACTAAAATAATAATAATAAATGTTCAGCCTAATAATGACCTTCATTGACCTTCATTGACACTTTTGGTCCTCATGTTGACAGACATCAATAGCAGACTCCAAAGGCAAACGCAAAGCCTAGAATCAATACTAGACATTGACAGCTCTCATACAGTATGCCTGCACAAATGATTTGACGGAACACATCTGACTCACCAGAAACCCCTCTCAAACCAATTACTTTTGATGCCCTGAAATTATGTACACAAATACCATCAAATAAAAGCTGAGAATCTCTACTTTTAACCTCATAGTATGTTATTACTATGTATGGCTTTAAATATTTAAAATCCAAACTTTTGGAGTATAGAGCCAAAATGCTTTACTGTCCCAATACTTACGCAGGGCACTGTATTTTTTACATAGAGGCATCATCACGTACACAACCTCCTCACGTGTTAACAATCTGAGATGGGGATTGCTTGTGTCTATGTACCAACGTGTTCTAAGTAAATCCTTAGTTTTTTTCCCATGACTTAAGTTCAGTGAACTGGAAGCCTTCAATCCACTTGGTTACCATTTGATATGATTGGAGATTACACTCACTGTTTGAGGCTCACTGCTTCAATTTACTGAAGGGTAAATGTACAACCAGACACGCACACCTATAGCCTAAGAAAGTAGCTCACTCTTCATAACAATTCAAGTTGAACTTAACAATTTGATTCTAAATGTTAGACTAGATTGAAGTACACAATTCATGTTGACAGTGATTATTGTAAGTGGTGTGCACTGCATTGGAAAGATTAAGTAATACTGAAGAATATTGTCATGCCTTTTGTCCTTCACCAGCATACCACCACCACCCATCTGAACTGTCCCTTTCTTTTGGATCCACAGATTGTGAGCCTGAAGGGGTGTCAGATTGGTCATTTGATGAGAATTGTCTATTCTGCTGCTTAAGACGAGACAAAGTGAAGGTAGATTCTCTTGTTTCTTTCTCTGTCATTATTGTGTGTCCCTTTTATAGTCTCTTTCCCCAGCCACTCTGTGTCCCTGTTTTACCCTGTTGGATAATGGCATGTATTCTCACACCACAAAAGCAATAACATTTCTTGTAGCACACCAACTTGTTTATGGTGGAACACAAAAGCAGCAGACAAGACAAGTGTCTGGGAGAAAGTTCTGGATCATCCATTTTTCAAAGTATAATTCTCCTGTGCCTTCACAGTTTTTCCTGGTTCTACGTCAGATTTAGCGTTGCACTGATTGGTATTCTCTAATGGGAGGAATCAAAATCAGCCCATCATATTAGAACACAGGAACAGGTTTTGGGTTTCAAATCAACAGTGAGCTGTTTACATCAATTTGTTGCAGCGTCACCTGCAGAGGTGAGACATTCACCAAATAATTAGCTACTTCTTCACCCCACCTTATCTTGCCCTGTGCCAGGCTCTGTGGACCACAAACCTTCCGGGTCCCACAAGATAACATTATGGAGTAAAACTCTTCTCTAATTAATGCTGGACACTTGCATATGACTTCACACTCACAAAGAGACTGTGTTCTGTTATCAAAAGTTAACTACGTTGTTGAAGCTAAATATGTCAAACAGAGCAATAGTACACCAAAGTCAGAATCACTAAAGCCCCGATTCTATATTCTAGGCCTTAATTTACTTTCAGTGGCTGCGGGGGCACCAAACTTTTAAATTGACCTATGACCACTTTTCCCCGACCCTTCATAATCTTTGATAAAGCTTTAATGATTCAATCAAATGTCAACCATCGTGGTCAATATGGACTATACTGAATAAAATATTGTTTTATCTCTAAAGCTATACCAAAGATTGCATTTGGGAGTGGAAACATTGAGCACTAGAATTGGACTCGAGCTGTCCTTTCTTTTTACCCAGCTCCTGCCCTTTTATGTGCCTAATTACTCCCTTTTCATTGTTTGTGTGATGTCCTAGGAGCACTTAGTTGGCCTAAGCAACCAGGGCTTGGAAAGTGGGGCCAAACCCCTCCTAGTTAAGGTTCAGACCAAGATCGACAGACTCGAGAAGCAAACAGAGGAATTCCTCAATGCAGTCCTCCACAGAAAAGGTATGTAGTCATTTCACAGATCATACCAATGGAAGATATGTGTTTTCTTAATCCATCACAACTGTTGTGTACATTAGGGATGTCACGGTGCACCGGTAAACCACAGTGTCAAACTCTAAGGTTAATGAAGGACTCGAAGTGATGAATAATGAAGGATCAGACGGTGGATCTTCAGAGTACAAGATGATGTTTTTATGACAGGCAAGCACAAAAGCAGCAGACAAGAAAGATGCCTTGGAGAAAGTTCTGGGTCAGCCATTTCTGAAAGTATAATTCTGCATTCACAGTTATACCTAGTTCTTTGTCAGATTTAGCGTGGCACTGACTGCTATTCTCTAATGGGAGAAATCAAAATCAGCCTATCATATTATAACATTGTAACAGGTTTTGGGTTTCAAATCAACAGTGAGCTGTCCACATACATTTCTTGCAGGGTATGAAGTCACGTGCAGAGGTGAGACCTCGACCAAATAATGAGCTCCCTCTTCACCCCATCTTATCTTGCCCTGTGCCAGACTCTGCGGACCACAAACTCTCTGAGTCCCACAAGATAACATTTAAGGAGTCAAACTCTTCTCTAATTAATGCTGGACACCTGAACATGATTTCACCCTCACAGACAAAGATATGTTCTATTATCAAAAGTGAACTACATTGTCGAAGCAAAATAACAGAGCAATAGTATCATTATTCTGAGCCTTGATTTACTTTCAATGACTGCCTGGGCACCAAACTCTTAAGTTGACCTATGACCACTTTTAGTGACCCTTCATTAACATACCAAAAGCATTTACAGTACAGGACGTAAAGTCATCATCGGTTCACCGGTGTTACTGTTCAGTGCACTGCTAAAAATAGTGCCAGTGTGTTCCACAAGCAACGAGCCAAGAAGCCGACTACCAGCTCATTATTAGCTACTCTTTGAACTTCATAAACTACTTTTAATTTATATATTATGCTCTATTCATAACTTACAATCACAACGCAAGCAATATCAGATCAAATCTGCACTGCTCTACTTTTTGCTCAAATGTTCCAGCGGGCCCGTAAAAATAATATAAGCTGTGATATCGTGTGCGTGGTATAATCAGGTAAAATTATACTGTACAACGGGTCTTCATGTTGACAGACACCAGTAGCAGACTCCAAAGGAAAACACAAAGGCTAGAATCAATACGAGACAGCTCTCTTATGCCTGCACAAATGATGTGACGGAACACACCTGACTAACCAGAAACACCTTTCAAGCCAATTTTCCTACCCTAAATACGACTGGCGTCCTGAAATAGGGGTGTAGACCATGTATAATAATGTCAGTTTACACATTAAGGTTTGGCTGAGACTTTTGGTTATATTTTGTGAATAGCAAGGCATATCTAATATTGATAATCTGACTCCAATGTAATTATCACTATGTGCTAAGAATTGTTGAGTTTGTGCTGATTTAGTGCAATAATGGTCAAATAGAATGAATCAACTGAGGCTTTAATAATACTGATATTACTCATACAATTATTACAAGGCACATACTTAATAGGAAAATGTTACATTCTACCCTCAATGATAAATGATAGAGAGAGAGATGACCACAGGTCATTCAAAACAATGCTACTCATAAGTCATGACGAGAACCACACGACAGGAAAAAGAAAAGAGAACAAGCTATTCCCTGACCTCTGCTTTTATATCACTTCACAACCACAGTATTTAAATTAGGAGCTGTTGACAAGGAGACCCAACCAGAGTTCATCTAATCACCTCTATACCAATGACATCACAGCTCTCAAGACATCCCACAGAGCTCATAGCCATTTGTCTTCTCGGGAAGTGCTCTCAATGTAAAGGAACAGAATAGCTCCCCCTTCAGGGGACTATGTATAAAAAGGGTAGTCATTTCTAAATGGTCAAACCAATCTGAAAAAAAGAAAACATTTAACATCTCTACTTTAACCTCATAGTAATTGTTTGATTTCAAATACAAACTGTTGGAGTACAGAGCTAAAAGAAGACGATGCTTCCTCCTTCCAATACTTGTGAAGGGCACTGTTTATGTATCTACTCTCACATAATTGCTGTAGTCATCACACATTCTCTTTACCGTCTGATTGAAAGTGTTATCTGTAAAAATGGGTAGCTTTTATACACACAACAGTGCAGAGAAGGGGGGGAAATCTGTTAGCGTTTTGATAATAGGCGGGACACAATCACTCATCCTACAACAGAACAGTGAGGTATTTTCATCGAGATAAGATTTCAGCGGGACTGGTAAAGGATAGTAAGATGCCAAGTAGGCTCTAGAGCAGGAGATGAATTTTCTCTCCATGCCATCCTCTACTCCGAATAGTTTACAGACTTCATGGCTATGGTTTGACAGACAGGTAAACCTATTTGTGACTGTCTAAAGATTTACAATGACAGCTCAAAAAGGCACAGTTATTTTATAGGCTATACTGTAGGACTAGGGGATCCCCTGTATCTTTGGTGATGCGTATATAGCTACCTTTTAGGATTCAAGGCTCGAGATGAAGGGAAATGGCTGGTGAATTACAGGTGATTTGAAAAGAAAACGTGCTCCAAACGGCTGCCGGGAGCCCCTCAGTTAACCAATCAATCAGTTAACCACTCTTAAAGAGAAATGTGCATTAAAATTGCATATTTCATTGATTATTTGATATGTTTTTATATTTTTCAGAACAAAGCACTATTCATAAATGCACGCATGCAATTAAAATACTGTTCTTTCAGTCCACACTTGCATTATTTCATTTGAGAAATTATTTTAGTTACAGTAGGCTTTTTTTGACCTTGTGTAAAAAATCTCATCCCGTGACATAGATTTGATAATTTCTTAGATAAGATTCTGTATCTCAGTTTTATCAGTAACTTGAAATACTGGATTAACTCTTTGTGAAGAAAAAATATTGGGTTGCAGTTTTTTCAATCCTAAGAAGCTAAAACATGTCTGTAATGTTAACTTTCCCTCCAGATACCCCCAGCTTCTCAGACCCGCACATTCCAGTAGTGGCTCGGGAGATCATGCAGCGAATGATCCGCCAGTTGGCTGCTGAATATACCTCAAAATCCAGCTCCTCTCAGGATAGCCCCTCTACCCCCCAGCCTCCCCAGGACCAAAGCCTGCAACGCCTGCCCTCGCTCTCAGTGGTGCCTCCTGCTACCAGCCCCGGGGCCACTGTGGCTGCTTCTGCACACAACCAGAACCCTGTCCTCAGCAAGTTGCTCATGGCCGACCAGGACTCCCCACTTGACCTCACCGTCAAGAAGCCCCCATTCGAGCTTTGTGAACAAGGTGACACAAATCAAAACTAGTACTGGTTCTGGATAGACTTCACAGCTGTGCCTAGCCGAAACGGTGACAGCAAGCAATCAGGATACACTATTACTGAATAGACATACTGTGGATTGCATGTTGAAGTACAGCTAACTATGAGTTAAGGTTACGTAGTCAGTTTAACAACATCAAACTCATAGTTATAACACACATTGTTATCACATTATCCTGCCCATTTATAACACACTGAATTATCCTGCCCCTGCTTCCTGAGCTAATTCCTGACCTGACCTTCTCCTCTCCCCAGATAGAGTCTTGGACCTGTCACTCAAAAAAGGCTGCAGCTCGTCGCTCCACAGCTCTCAACTCTCCCAGACCACGCCCACTCTCAAAGGGTAAGAGAAGTTTATATCTACATTTAACTTCTGTATGATCAACTCCAGTCCTTGAGGGCTGCCAGTGTTTGCTTCTCACTGCCACTTTTTGGTGGAATATTGAATTTCTTTCACAGATCAAACTTTTCAGCCCAGAAGTTACTTTAACTTTGTAAACTATAATTTTTCTTAGTTATTTACCCTTTATTCAACCCTTCAAGGAAGGCCCATTGAGGTCCAAGCACCTTTTTGTTTTTACAAGGGATCTTGTGTTGGGGTGCCAAATACCTCTTGATATCATTTCTCTATGGCATGAATGTTTGTGCATGTGAAATAGAACATGTCCATCATTTTATTTCAATTTCGATTAATTAAGCGCCAGTTGCCTCGATTTAGCTGCACCCTCTCTTTATAAGGAGAGAGGAGAGCAGTGGGAGCTGATGTGATCTGAAGCGATTATCATTTTCAGCAGAGCAAAAGCTGCTTGCGATACACTGTAGATAGATATACATAGATGCAGGTTCATATATCTATCCCTCATGTGTAATGTGTAACAAATGTAACATCCCGTGTCTGCTGGCTTACTCTTTTATTGCTGTGCTTGTTCAATGGTAACGTCACTTGTTAAGGGCCAAAGTCTATAGTTTTAGCATTAGTAATTTTGTAACACAGTCATTGTGCCCTGCTCTGCTATTTAGGCTAATGCCAGACTGGTTAACTGCAATGACAAACATCCCTCTCCTGCCCTTGCTTCTAAGGGCCACTGGAACATTTACTTTCTTATATTTTATACTTTTCTTTTATTTAATTTCTTTACCCTGCAAACATACATTTTTATTGTTTCTTATTGTTATGTTGAGTATCCAAAACAAGAAATAAAAAATTCCCCAACTTGCCTTTTTTTTTTTCTTTTCTTAAAAGCAGCACACACATACACAGAGACACATTTAAGTGAACAATTAAGTGATGTTACCTAAGCAAGATCATCTAATAAAGGAGTGCCAACATCCTCCCCTCCCCAACAGTCCTCCCATAGAGAGAGAAAGAGAAAAGCACAGTGCAAGCTCTGCTTACACCCAATTTCCTTCCATCCAATCAGGCGTCCCTAGAGAGCTGACGGACATGGTGAGCTGCCTATGAGGAGCCTGCAGGATGGGAGGAGGGAGAATATCGGTCACTCCAGCTCTCTTAAGCCTGCCCAGCCCCAGCCTCACTCGCTGCACATCAAACAGGAGGTCAGACTGACCCAGGAATCTGACCCAGAGTCGTCTCCGAACCACACTACCAAGCTCCCCAACCTCTTCCCCTTATTCTCCAGATTTTGCTCTATATCCTGCGGTTCCAAGGCTCACTTCGGTGCCCTCCTCAAACTCTGGGCCAACACCACGGCCAGTGACCACCTCAAAGACCTGCCCAGCCTTTTGGAGGCCACAGGGGTCTTCTCCAAGTCTCCTTTCTGTGGGAAAGGAGCCGTCCAGGAGCGCCAAAGTGACCATGGTTTCTCCCTTTCCCACTCCCCACCCGTCAACCTCAAGATCCCCCATGTGCGAGGCCTGGGCATTGGGGTGGACCTGTCCTGGGGCTCCCTGCCCTCTGAGCCCTCCAGTTACTCCAGCTCCCACTGTGAGAAAAGCCTGGGAAAGAGGCTTCGCTCTATTCTACCCATGCACAGATGCAGGGGGAGCGGTGGTGGTCTGAACGGCCCAGGAGGAGAAAGGGAGTATTGGGTTTGTGACTCAGACCACCAGGCCTCTGGAGGGCAATATCCCACCTCAGACCCAGAAGCTGACCTCAGCTCCAAGCAACCAAGGAAGAAGAGGGGGCGTTACCGTCAGTATAACACTGATCTGCTGGAGGAGGCTATCGGGATGGTGATGGGGGGCAAGATGAGTGTGTCCAAAGCCCAGACAGTTTACGGGATCCCACACAGCACCCTGGAGTACAAGGTCAAAGAGCGACTGGGGACTCTGAAACACCCGCCCAAGAAGAAACTGAAGCTGATGAGCCTCATGGAGGAACAGGAGGGTCCAGAGGTCCCGGAGGGCCTAGAGGGGGTCCATGACTTCCAGGACTCTGTGTCTGAGGAGAGGGAGTCAGTGTCCACAGAGAACAGGAGGGAACTACACAATACTGACCTCTCACCAGACCAGTAAAGTAACAGCAGAACGAGATGCAGTACTATATGATGACAATGGTTATGATGATGTTGATGATGATGTGTTTTTAACCACATCAGGTTAATGTTTGCATTTGACTGGCAGTGGCAGAGTAGTCTGTACAGTACACATAACTAATTTGTTGACTAATTGAAAAAAGCACTTCATTTATTGATCACTCCCCTGAATCAATCCAACCTATTTATCTAAGATTGTTAATAGTTTTAACCTACTGTAGACCTGTTCTTTAAAGCACTCTGTCTCTGCACTTCTTCCTCAAATTGCCCTAGATATTCTTAGTTAGAATACACACGATACACTGCTTTAGATACAATACTAAAATATGTAATATTTGAGTTCATTGGCTAATGTAATGTGTCATTCAAAATTCAATTGGACCAGATCAAAATAATAGTAGACATTTGGCATACTGTCCTGTCAGTTGTCTTGTCTTCAGAGCACTTAGTTTAGCACACAATGTTTAATCCTGTGAATGGCAGAAATTCTCATAAGCCTACCAATGTTTTTTATTTTTTTCTCAAGTGGATCATAGATCTTAAAGGGGATTTTTTATTATTATTAACCAAGCTGATCTTGTAGTCTAACACTGGATTACATAAAGAAAATGCAGTCGCAAGGAAGTGTGCAACCACTGTCCACTGATCTCTTATGCACATAGTATGTTTGTTGAGATAACAGATTCCCCTGTCCAAGATTTCACTTCCTTTGTTACACAACCAAACCTCGGAGCTACTCTACAAAAGCACGCCAGATTATTATCCACTCAGAAATGTAACATTTTGCTGCGTAGTCTGAATAGCTATACTTCTGTTCACTCGTAGCCTTCACCACAACTCACAATAAGTTCAAGTTGGGCTGCAGTATTTGTCAGTTAAATAATGCATTTGTCTGTATCAGAAATGTATATAATAGATATGTATACACACGCATACCTCACTTTCAGATATATGCTTTTGTCCGTGCCTCTTGTGTTCCATTCAGAGTCATCCAACAAAGGGAAAAATACAGTTCATCCTCCTCAAATGCATCTACCTTTTTGAGGTGTCTGACTATTGGCTGACAAAAATACACACCCTCCTCTTTCAGGTGTTTTCACAAACTACCTTAACCAGTTTCAGTAGTATTTTTAGTACCAGTGTAAGCCTTCTGAACATTTTAATCTGTGTTACTCTGGAGTTGGCTCAACAAACTTCAGGTACGGAGTACGGTAACATTATATCTGGGATGTCTCTCTCTAAGACATGGGATGTCTAACACTAATGGAATGTTCATTCTTTAATGTTTTTTTCTTCTTTTCTATCTATTCCCAAAAATGAAAGATGTAACCTTTTTAAAAATGTATTTTACTTTTTTATTTTCCTACTCGTATGGTTATGTTGCAGATATATTATGTCAATGCAGTACAATGATAAATCTCAACCAGAAGTCCTTGACGTGGCATATAATACTAAGAATATTATGTGTAGTCTACAGTATTTGTCAAGAGATTAGGCCATTGGTTTCATCCCGAAAGTATCATGATGCTCTTGGACAACATCAAATTCCATGGCAGCCATGTTGACCCCCTGACCCTGCATGTTAAAGTTGACTGAGGCCATTGTTAGAATTTGGCCCTGTCCTGGAATAACACCGAAAGCATACTCCCTAGGCACTTGTGTAGATTTGAGAGTGTAAGGTACAAGAAGTCAAGCAAAAATTCCACATAGCCTATTAAAGGGCAAGGTGGAGCAGCTACCATATTGCCAATAGTTATCAATTTTTTTGCCTGATGGGTAGGGAGTTTTGTCTTAACTGGGCATCCAAACCTTAATACGTATGAATAGGTTTGATATTAATGACATGCAGGGAGACTGCAACATGATATTTGGCCCTCTATATGACTCATGTATGAATGCACATACAGTCATGAGAAAAAGTTAGGACACCCCCCAAAATATTAAGTTATTCTCTTAAAAATATGGACATATCAATATGTTATCTTCTTTCTAACAATGTCTATAGATAAAGGGGATGTAATTGAACAAAAAACTATGAAAATGTAACTTTGTAATCATTTATTTAACGAAAAATTAACAATAATGCCAATTCCTACTGAGGAAAAAGTTAGGACACCCTATGCCCTAATAGCTAGTATTGCCCCCCTTGGCTGAAATAACCTCAATTAGACGTTTCTTATAACTGTCTACAGGTCTCTGACATCAATTGGGAGAAAGTTTTTCCCACTCCTCCTTGCAGAATTCTTTCAGCTGTGTGATGTTCGAGGGGTGTCTTGCATGCACAGCCAGTTTCAAATCAATCCACAGCATCTCAATAAGATTAAGATCCGGGCTTTGACTTGACCATTCCAGAACTCTCAATTTATTTTTCTTGAGCCATTCCTTGGTAGATTTACTGGAATGTTTTGGGTCATTGTCATGTTGCATGGTCCACATCTGCTTCAGCTTCAACTTTCGAACAGATGGTCTCACATTTTCCTCAAGCACCCTCTGATACAATACAAAATTCATAGTGGATTCTATGATGGTGAGCTGACCAGGCCCTGCTGCAGAAAAGCAGCCCCAAACCATGACATTTCCACCCCCATGCTTCACAGTTGGTATGAGGTTCTTGTTCTCAAATGCTGTCTTGGTTTTGCGCCAAACATGTCTACTCTTACTGTGCCCAAATAGTTCAACTTTGGATTCATCTGTCCAAAGCACATTGTTTCAGAAGTTCTGGTCTTTCTCTAGGTGTTCTCTGGCAAACTTTAGTCTTGCCCTGATGTTTTTTTTTGACAGCAGGGGTTTCCTCCTTGCACACCTCCCATGTAATGCAAACTTGTTCAGTCTCTTTCTTATGGTGGATGCATGTACTTTGACATCAATTGTGGCAAGAGATACCTGTAGGTCTCGTGATGACATTCTGGGATTGTTGGAGACTTCTTTAAGCATCTTTCGGTCAGCTCTTAGGCTGAACTTGCTTGGGCGGCCTGACCTGGCCATGTTGGTGGTGGTTTTAAATGTTCTCCACTTGTAAATTATTTTCCGGACAGTGGAATGGCCAATTTCGAATAGTTTGGAGATCTTTTTATATCCCTTCCCAGACTCATATGCATCTACAATTTTTCTTCTGAAGGCCTCAGAGAGCTCTTTTGATCTCGCCATGGTGATGCAACTCACTTCAACAATCAAGAGCAAACCAAACTAAATATCTGAGGTTTAAATAGGACAGGCTCCTCCAAAATCCTCTGTAACGATGTTCTAATCATTTGCACCTGATGTGGTGCTCTTTATTATAATTTTAGGCATTTTAAGTGGAACTAAATGTAGGGGTGTCCTAACTTTTTCCTCACAAGAAGATTGCATTTCTATTAATTACATTTTACCAATAATTTTTTAAATAATTAGTTTCAGTTGTATTTGTTTAGTTATATTACCTCAATTTTTCAATATTGTTCAAATGAATATCAAATGTCCATATGTTTGAATATGTTGAAGAAGACAAAGGTTTTCATAGGGTGTCCTAATTTTTTCTCATGACTGTACACTATCAACCGTTATACCTCAGGACATTCCAGAATGTTGGATCTTGTACCCATGATCCTTGTATCAGGTTAATATAACAGCAAATGGTTCTTATTATTATTTCGTTACTTACAATATTTTAAACAGTGATGTTTGATTTTGTTGTTGTTGTTGTTAGGACACAGGGCAGAATCTTGACATGAGTTCCGCACTGGTATTTTGGATTTTTACATAATTCCTGCATTGAAGTCCACAGGGGATTTGCAAGATTGCAAGAATCAAACCCACAACTCTGGTGTTACTAGCACCGCCCATAACCATAGCAGTGGTTTTATGAATACCAAGGAAGTAAACAAACAAACAAGAACAGATGTTTCTCAGGCAAGGCTGTTTTGCTTTTTTCTTTGTTCATTTCAGAGAAAAGACATGTGATAAGGAAAACTGAGCATTTCAGATTGGTTTTGTTTGCTTTTCAGTTGGCTAAGGATATTAGAGATGTATTGAGGCTGGGTAGAGTAAACATCATTGACTACAAGGTTAACCACTAATTGGTGTGAATTTAATGTAAATCTATCTTGCTTTAAAATGTGCAATGTATTTATCAAGATTATTTGACAACATGCTTTACAAACCAACTGTGACTCCTCAAGACACATTCCGTAAAAGTGTTACAAAGGATTTTTGTTGTTGAAATTGATCTCAAATCTTTATATCTGAAGCAAATCAATATGATTTGTTTTGGTTTAGAATGACTCAATTTAGAAGTGGGCTGGATTGGACTGGCAACACAAAGAAAATTGAGTGAAAGTGCATGAAAGTACATTGACATTGCCGTCACAGGGTGCGTTACATAATGGTATGTCTGCTCTTTCCAAAATAGATTGACGACATGATGATGATAAAAATACAATGCTGTTTTTAAGCAAAATGCCAGGTTTATTTATAGGATTCAGGATATGAGCCAATGTATAACTATTCAAAACTCTTAAAGGATTTTAATGTGTATGTTTTGTTTATCAGAATCCCTGTTTACAGAGCACATGCAGTCTCTTTACTGTCAGACAAGACACTTTTACGGCCATAACAACAATCTATAGTAGCACATCTGATGGTTTACTACCTCACCTGTTGAAAAGGAACTCTCATCAAAGACTACAGTAGGCCTAGTATAATTGTATGAAGCAGCACTTCATATACTCAATACATATAGCAGACTAGGGATATGAGGAGAATACTCCCTTGAAGTGCAGGTTGATGTAATGATCTCTGCTATCACACAATTACTTGCTGCTGTAGATACAGTGCCCTCGTTAAGTATTGGAAAGAGGAAGTATTTTGTTTTCTTTTAGCTCTATACTCCAACAGTTTGGATTTGAAATCAAACAGTTACTATGCGGTTGAAGTAAAGATGCTCAGCTTTAATTCAATGTTTTCTTTTTTCATATTGGTTTCACCATTTAGAAGTTACTACCATTTGTATACATAGTCCCCCTATTTCAGGGCACCAAAAGTATTGGAAAATTGGCTTGACAGGTGTCTCTGGTTAGGTGTGTTCGAGGCTTTGTATTTGCCATTGGAGTCTGCTATTGGTGTCTGTCAACATAAGGACCAAAGTGATGTCAATGAAAGTCAAGGAAGCCATTATGAGGCTGAAATATCAGAAAAATCTATCAGAAACATAGCCAAAACCTTAGACTTAACAAAATCAACAGTTTGTAACATCATTAAAAAAGAAAGAAAACACGGGTGACCTCAGTAGTCACACACGGGTTGGTAGGCCAAGGAAGGCTTCTGCAGTGGATGACCGAAGAATGCTCACCATAATTAGGAAAAACCCCAAAACAACTGTCCCACAGATCACGAACACTCTCCAGGAGGTAGGCATGAATGCATCAGAGACTACCATCCAAGAATACGTCACCAGCCGAACCACAGAGGCTTCACTGCAAGGTGCAAACCACTAGTTATCCTCAAAAAGGATGGTCAGCTTACAGCTTGCTAAAAAATACCTAAAAAGCCTGTAGGGGTCTGGAAAACAGTCTTGTGGATAGATAAGATTAATATTATCATGGACTAGAGTGATTGCAAGAGGAAAGTTTGGAGAAAATAGGATCTGCCCAAGATTTACAGCATACCACCTCATCTGTTAAACATGGGGGAGGGGTTGCTGTGGTTTGGGAATGTATAGCTGCCACAAGAACTGGCTAACTTGTCTTAATTGATGATGTTACTGCTGACAGCAGCAGCAGAATGTATTTTGAAGTGTACAGAAACATCTTGTCTGCTCGAGTACAAGCAAATGCCTCCAAACTCATTGGATGGCACTTCATCATACAGTAAGACAATGACCCAAAGCATACTGCCATAGCAACTAGGGAGTTTTTCAGGGCCAAAAAGGGGAAAGTTCTTGACTGGCCAAGTCAATTTTCAGATTTAAATCCAATTGAACATGCATTTCATTTCCTGATGATGATAACATTTTAGGCAGTAGTACAGTAGTTTAGGCTGCAGTACAGGCCTGGCAAAGCATCACCAGAGAATACACCCATCATCTGATGGGGTTAATGGGTCGAAGACTTTAGGCAGTTATTGCATGCAAAGGATTGTCGACCAAATACTAAAAATGAGTACTTTATTTGGACATTATATTATTTTTTCGAATACTTTCTAAGCCCTGAAATAGGGGGAGTATGTGTAAAAAAAATAAATCAGGTAAGTGGTGAGCCCAATTTGAAATTTTGAAACATTTAATTGAAGCTGATAATCTCTACTTTGACCCCATAGTAATTGTTTGATGTCAAATCCAAACTGTTGAAGTATAGAGCTAAAAGAAGACAAAATGCTTCCTCTTTCCAGTACTTAGAGCACTGTATATGACATGAGCTTGTTATTGGTTTTATAAGTGGCCTTCTGTGGCCTATAAGGGCCATTAAGGCAGAATGTATAGTTGAAGTCAGAAGTTTACATACACTTAGGTTGAAGTCATTAAAACTCATTTTTTAACCACTCCACAGATTACATGTTAACAAACTATAGTTTTGGCAAGTCGGTTAGGACATCTACTTTGTGCATGACATAAGTAATTTTTCCAACAATTGTTTACAGACAGATTATTTAACCTATGATTCACTATATCACAATTCCAGTGGGTCAGACGTTTACATCCACTAAGTTGACTGTGCCTTTAAACAGCTTGGAAAATTCCAGAAAATGATGTCATGGCTTTAGAAGCTTCTGATAGGCTAATTGAGTCAATTGAGTCAATTGGAGGTGTACCTGTGGATGTATTTTAAGGCCGACCTTCAAACTCAGTGCCTCTTTGCTTGACATCATGAGAAAATCAAAAGAAATCAACCAAGACCTCAGAAAAAAATTTGTGGACCTCCACAAGTCTGGTTCATCCTTGGGAGCAATTTCCAAACGCCTGAAGGTACCACATTCATCTGTACAAAAAATAGTACACAAGTATGAATACCATGGGACCACGCAGCCATCATACCGCTCAGGAACAAGACACGTTCTGTGTCCTAGAGATTAACGTACTTTGGCGCGAAAAGTGCAAATCAATCCCAGAACAACAGCAAAGGACCTTGTGAAGATGCTGGAGGAAACAGGTACAAAAGTACCTATATCCACAGTAAAACGAGTCCTATATCGACATAACCTGAAACGCCACTCGGCAAGGAAGAAGCCACTGCTCCAAAACCACCATAAAAAAGCCAGACTACAGTTTGCTACTGCACATGGGGACAAAGATCTTCACAAAATAGATGGTGTCATGAGGAAGGAAAATTACGTGGATATATTGAAGCAACATCTCAAGACATCAGCCAGGAAGTTAAAGTTTGGTTGCAAATGGGTCTTCCAAATGGACAATGACCCCAAGCATACTTCCAAAGTTGTGGCAAAATGGCTGAAGGACAACAAAGTCAAGGTATTGGAGTGGCCATCACAAAGCCCTGACCTCAATCCTATAGAAAATGTGTGGGCAGAACTGAAAAAGTGTGTGCGAGCAAGGAGGCCTACAAACCTGACCCAGTTACACAAGTTCTGTCAGGAGGAATGGGCCAACATTCCACCAACTTATTGTGGGAAGCTTGTGGAAGGCTACCCAAAATGTTTGACCCAAGTTAAACAATTTAAAGGCAATGCTACCAAATACTAACTAAGTGTATGTAAACTTCTGACCCATTGGGAATGTGATGAAAGAAATAAAAGCTGAAATAAATAATTCTCTCTCCTATTATTCTGACATTTCACATTCTTAAAATGAAGTAGTGATCCTAACTGACCAAAGACAGGGAATGTTTACTAGGATTAAATGTCAGGAATTGTGAAAAACTGACTTTAAATGTATTTGGCTAAGGTGTATGTAAACTTTCGACTTCAACTGTATACACTCACTCAACACTTTATTAGGAACACCTGTACACCTTCTCATGGTGGAGGTGGTTTAATGGTGTGGGGAATGTTTTCTTGGCACACTTTGGGCCCATTAATACCAAGTAATCATAGCTTGAATGCCACAGCCTGTTTGAGTATTGTTGCTGACCATGTCAGCAACAATCTTCATGCTACTTCCAGCATGATAATGCACCATGTCACAAAGCAAAAGTTGTCTCAAACTGGTTTCATGAACATGACAAAGAGTTCAGTGTTCTTCAGTGGCCTTCCCAGTCACCGGATCTGAATCCAATAGAACACCTTTGGGATGTGGTAGAACGGGAGATTCACAGCTTGAAAGTGCACCTGAAAGATCTGCAGGAATTGTGTGATGCAATCATGTCATCATGGAGAATCTAAAAGGAATCTTTCCAACATCTTGTGGAATCAATGCCACAAAGAATTGAGGCTGTTTTGAGAGCAAAGGAAGGCCCTACCCAGTATTAGTATAGTGTTCCTTATAAAGTGCTCTGTGAGTGTATGTTTTGGTGGAAATAAATCTCTTTCATCAAGCTGATTTTCGCAAATATTTTTTTTGATGAGGCTGGAAGTGAGACTACTAAAAATTAAGAACAGGATTGTGCTGCATGTGAATGTTAAGGTTTCCGTAAAAGTTTCACTCTGCTTTACTTTTTAAAGGTAGGCTAAGCGTTTTAATGTTTTAGATCTTCTTTGGTTGTTGGTAAGTGTTTGAGAAACTGTTTTTTTATTATGTGTTTTGATTTAATAGCTTATAGCCTTCTCTTACCAATTATGCTTTGAAATTATGTTTGGTCTTCATGCTCAAGGACGTTTTTATGAAACTAATGTCAAGCTTTTCAACATCTTGTACGTCACTCATCAATTGATATGATAGGGGTCTTTTTACAAAAGATCTACAAAAACTAGTGAAAGTCTACAGATGCATATTTAAGATACACATATACAAAGAAATATACAAAGTAGAATTACATTTTGCTAGTGTCACAGATTCAGGATATTGCAGTTGAGATGTCAAACTAGTTTTATTTCTAGTCCTCTTTTTGACTGTGTTGATGAGGACATGATGGCAATGGCCTTCAGAAAGGCCTATGGAAATGGATTGTATTCTGATGTGCATAGACAGTACTCTTACATAGTATACTGGAAAGAATACTTTAGTTCCGCGACGGCACCTGTGAGTTTTATTTCAGGTCATTCACCTCAGCAAAACAACCACCAGGAGGCATCGTTGAGCATGATGAATATGTTTACATTGCAAGACTGTACTGTACTGTAGCTTGCTGTATGAGTTGTTTCAAACGCACTGCGTTTTGTACAGTATCATAGCCTCGGTAGGCTTAAGTTTGGGTCTAGCTTGTATACAGTAGCTTTACTTTAAGGTGGTGATAAGAGCTGTGAAGGATGTTTGAAAAAGAATGGTTGTTGCGCCATATGCGTCTGCACTGTGAGCTGCGTTTCGAGCCATATAGCCTCGGTAGGCTAAAAAAAGGTTGGCCTAGCTTGTGTAGCTTAACTTTATCTTCAATTTTGCCTGTATTGGATATCCAACTAATTTATTAAGCCCAAGACACTGGCAGTCGCAGCTTGCATCAATTTAAAGATCACTGACAGGTTTATGTGGTGATCTTTTTTTTAAATGTATTTACGGTCTTATTCACATGCTTTCAAATACTGCTGACAAATCATTTTTGCGATTTGTTCATACATTGTATTGGACACGTGATGTGTGTAAAATACTTTTTTGAAGGTTGTTACGACCCTTCTGTCTTGGGTAAACTAAGGGCCTAACACGATACAGCGAGACTACTGAATGTAAGTGCGTTGCAACACAAATGCTATGAACCGGGACTAAAATGAAAGAATATTTATTGTTTAAACAAATGATCGCTACAAGGGCACCCGTTCCTAGCCTAATGTTTATAACATACATGCGGCTACGTGATGCAAAGTAAACCCATGTGCAGCTTACCTATCCCCTTGTCCCTTTGCGTGAAAACAAAAACAGTATACTGTGTATAGTTTTAAACCATAACAAGAAACAGCTAAATATGCACATGGCTTGGCTACTTCACTTTCGACAATAGACACCAACAAAACACGACAAACGACGACTCCCTAACAGAGGACAAGAGGGGCTATAAATAGATGGCGGTTGATTGGTCCGGAACAGGTGCGCGAATGATGACAGATGGGACTGACGGGCCAATCGTGGATGGACACCTGTATGAGAGTGAGAGGAGGAGACATAGATGGGAAGACAAAAAACATAGCACGACAGGAGAACCCACCCGCATACAGAACAAGGGACGTAACAAGGTTGTACTCATCATAATAAGATAGCTGACGTAGCCTTTCGCAATCTCTTGCTTGATCGTTTCAGATTAGCAATCAAAGCAGAGCAGTTGAGGAATAGTTACACGGGGAGGGGGAGGGAGAGAGGACTCGCTCACACAGTCACTGTAACAAGGTTCTTAGACACAGAGGCGGACTCAATGTTTCTGGTGAGGGAAACCCCGTTTATTTTATGATTATCTGTCAGGACCTGGTTGACTTTTCAGTCCCCGCTTTCCAGCCGACCTCTTGAAAGCAGAGGCACACACATCTTAAACCATTTCGTTAACGAGGCTTCATTCGCAACAGGTGTGCGACGAAGCCTCGCTTCCGCACCTTGGCCACGGTCCTGTAGCACCCTCTACAGGCCGAACGCTGCATGTCCCCCCACAGTCACGCTCAAGCAAGGGAACGGGAGAGAGAGAACAGGAGGGGGATACAGCAGAGCGTGTCCAAAACCAGGGGTGGATTTTTTTGTATGCCGGTGCGCACCTCCCAAATAGGCAATGGCGTTATGATAAATAATGTGTACACAAAACGAGATTACATTATTTGATTTGTTCCATGTTTTAACGAAACTCAAGATTTAGCTGACTGGTGATGGTTGTTCTCTATAAAAACTGTAGCAAACAGACCTGTGTCAGTTGAACGTTTATAGTGCTATACTGTATGGTTGATGGGGGAGGGTAATCTTGAATCTTGTTTCTGATTAACAAACAAAGGCGTGACAATTTTTCCAGCACACTCTTCCCCCTTCAAACGATCCATCAAAAAGCTCTATACAAAATAAATGCGTTATTATCCCACTGAAACCCAAAATCCTTACTCCTGTCTTGCATGAAAATTCCCAACTTCATTCAATGCATTGCATTATTAAAGCCGACTCGTGCTTATTCATGTCAGATTGCGCTCAAACATTTCCCCCATTTTTCTGTGCTGTGAGAGAATGCGTGATGACGGTATGAGAGTAGATTGGAGTCATGTTGCTCAGTCCTCGTTAAAATGACCTGATATTTCCACTATTTCCACTTTTCATCTCTGCAATTCATGAGTTGCTATAATAAACTTGATTTTGCCACTCTGATATGGTCAAGCTTGGATACAGTTTGACTTTATCTTAAATTTTGCCTTTATTGGATATCCAATATGTTAAACAAGCAATACTGGTCACTTTTGACGGGAGATTGGATGAATGGAATGTGAATATTATGGATGACGGTTATTGACGGCTGGTGCTGTTCAAGATTAGGGAGGACGATTGTTTTTTTTATTTTTTTTGTGAGCATGGTGTTATTTCGATTACAGCCAGGGACGGATATATATTCTGTCATTCACCCAGCTCGAATCACCTGCACACACACTTCACTTTCATCACAGCCACATACTGCATGACTGTTGTGGAGAGTATGAAAATAAAACACTGAAGAATAGATGACGGGTCAAACAAAGGACACATTTATTCCCAATGATTACTTCCAACAGTTATGGAAATGATGAAGCGAACTCAACACAAGTGGTCATTACGTTATATCTGACTCAAAACGATACACAATATGCTATGACCATGCTATTAAGTTAGAAGAAATCGTGAGGAGTTTACACATGTTCAAATACCTGATGTGATGACTCGAGTCTACGTGTTGCGAACTATGCATGTGAACATTAGACATTAATGATAAACTCTGTGATAACCCGGTCACGATTATGTCTTTCTGTTTTGACAGAACCTTCAAGAATGAGAATAGAGTATCAACAAATTAACCAATTTAACAGTTTCAAAGCAACATACAGTGCACTCGGAAAGGATTCAGACCCCTTCACTTTTTCCGCATTATGTTATGTTACAGCCTTATTCTGAAATGGATAAAATTATTTTTTTTCATCATCAATCTACACACAATACCCCATAATGACAAAGCGAAAACAGGTTTTTAGAGCTAATTTATGAAAAAAATAAACAATTTAAATATCACATTTACATAAGTATTCAGACCCTTTACTCAGTAATTTGTTGAAGCACCTTTGGCAGCGATTACAGCCTCAAGTCTTCTTGGGTATGATGCTACAAGCTTGGCATACCTGTATTTGGGGAGTTTCTCCCATTCTTCTCTGCAGATCCTCTCAAGCTCTGTCGGGTTGGATGGGGAGCGTCGGTGCAGAGCTATTTTCAGGTCTCTCCAGAGATGTTCGATCGGGTTGAAGTCCGGGCTCTGGCTGGGCCACTCAAGAACATTCAGAGACTCCTGCATTGTCTTGGCTGTGTGCTTAGGGTCGTTGTCCTGTTGGAAGGTGAACCTTCGCTCCAGTCTGAGGTCCTGAGCGCTCTGGAGCAGGTTTTCATCAAGCATCTCTATGTTCATCTTTCCTGACTAGTCTCCCAGTCCCTGCCACTGAAAAACATCCCCACAGCATGATGCTGCCACCACCATGCTTCACCGTAGGGATGGTATTGGCCAGGTGATGAGTGGTGCCTGGTTTCCTCCAGACGTGACACTTGGCATTTAGGCCAAAAATTCATGTCATGTCCAAATAAAGCGCTCATGTTTAACATTTGGTTGACAATCCTTTGCATGCAATAACTGCCTGAAGTCTGCGACCCCTTGACCCCACAAGACACTGGGTATATTCTCTGGTGATGCTCTGCCAGGCCTGTACTGCAGCCATCTTAAGTTGTTGTTTGTTTTGAGGTATTTTTGCCTTAAGTTCCCTCTTCAGCAAATTAAATGCATGTTCAAATGGATTTAAATCTGTAGATTTAGAACTTTCCACTTTTTGACCCTGAAAAACTCCCTAGTTGCTATGGCAGTAGTTTTGGGTCATTGTCCTGCTGTATGATGAAGCGCCGTCCAATGACTTTTGAGGCATTTGCTTGAACTTGGGCTGACAAGATGTTTCTGTACACTTAAGAATTCATCCTGCTGCTGTCGTCAGCAGTTACATCATCATCATCAATGAAGACAAGTGAGCCAGCTCCAGTGGCAGCCATACATGCCCAAGCTATAACACCCCCTCCACCATATTTCACAGATGAGGTGGTATGCCACGGATTTTAGGCAGTTCCATTTTTTCCTCTACAATTTACACTTGCCATCCCTCTGGTTAATCTTTGTCTCATCTGTCCACAAGACCTTTTTCCAGAACTCTGCAGGGTCTTTTCGGGACTTTTTAGCAAACTGTAGTCTGGCCATCCAGTTTCTGTTGCTAACTAGTGGTTTGCACCTTGCAGTGAAACCTCTGTAGTTCTGCTGGGGAACTCTTCTGCGGATGGTAGTCTCTGACACATTCACGCCAACCTCCTGGAGAGTGTTCCTGATCTGTGGGACAGTCGTTTTGGGGTTTTTCTCAATTATGGTGAGTCATCCACTGTAGAAGTCTTCCTTAGGCCTACCAGGCCATTTGCGATTGCTGAGCTCACCAGTGTTTTTCTTCTTTTGGATGGTGTTCCAAACTGTTGTTGTTGGCAAGTCTAGGGTTTTGGATATGTTGATAGTTTCTTTCTGATTTCTCAGCCCAATACTACTTTTCCAATGCTACTGGTTTCCTGACTATGTATACAAATGGTTGTAATTTCTAAATGTTGAAACCAAAGAAAACAATTAAAGCTGAGAGTCTCTACCTTAACCTCAACCTCATAGTAATTGTTTGATTTCAAATCCAAAGAGCTAAAATAAGACAAAATGCTTCCTCTTTTCAATACTTATGGAGGGCACTGGAGAGAGAGAGAGATACTGTAGATGGCGATGGAGAGAGAGTGTGCAGGCATAAGAGAGCTGTCAATGTCTAGCATTGATTCTAGCCTTTATGTTTTACTTTGGAGTCTGCTATTGGTGTCTGTCAACATGAAGACCAAAGAGTTGTCACTGCAAGTCAAGGAAACCATTATTGGGCTGAGAAATCAGAAATAAACCATCATTAACACTGAATTAAAGCTGAGAATCTCCACTTTAACCTCATAGTACCTTAATTTCCCCTCGGGATCAATAAAGTACCTATCTATCTATAGCAATTGTTTGATTTCAAATCCAAACTATAGAGTTAATGGAGTACAGAGCTAATGCTGATAATATATATATATACACACACATACATACTGTATATATATATATAATGCCCTCCCATAAGTATTGGAGAGAGGAAGCATTAGCTCTGTACTCCATTAGCTCTATAGTTTGGATTTGAAATCAAACAATTGCTATAGATAGATAGGTACTTTATTTTTTGTTACTATATTTGTCGTATATATATATATACAATGGGGGAAATAATTATTTGATCCCCTGCTGATTTTGTTAGTTTGCCCGATTACAAAGAAATGAGCGGTCTATTAATTTTATGGTACTTTTATTTTAACAAATAGAGACAGAATATCAACAAAGAAGTCCAGAAAAAACACATTATATAAAGTTATAAATTCATTTGCATTTTAACGAAGGAAATAAGTATTTGATCCCCTACAAACCAGCAAGAATTCTGGCTCATACAGACCGGTTACATGCCCATGAGGCACACAGATTAGTCCTGTCACTTTAGGAAAAGTACTCCTAATCTCTGCTTGTTATGGGTATAAAAGACACCTGTCAATAGAATCAATATCTTCCATTCCAACCTCTCCACCACCATGGGCAAGACCAAAGAACATTCAAAGGACATCAGGGTAAGAGTTGTAGACCTGCACAAGGCTGGAATGGGCTACAAGACCATCAGCAAGAAGCTTGGTGAGAAGGAGACAACTGTTGGTGCAATTATTAGAAAATGGAAGAAATACTAAATAACCATCAATCGCCCTCGGCCTGAAGCTCCATGCAAGATCTTGCCTCGTGGGGTAAGGATGATCATGAGAAGGGTGAGGGATCAGCCCAGAACTACACGGGAGGAGCTTGGTAATGATCTCAAGGCAGCTGGGACCACAGTCACCAAAAAAACCATTGGTAACACACTACACCGTAACAGATTGAAATCCTGCAGTGCCCGCAAGGTCCCCCTGCTCAAGAAGGCACATGTACAGGCCCATCTGAAGTTTGCCAATGAACACCTAAATGATTCAGAGAAAGCTTGGGAGAAGGTGATGTGGTGGACCAAAATTGAACTCTTTGGCATAAATTCGACTCTTCGTGTTTGGAGGGAGAGAAATGCTGAATGCTACAATCCCAAGAACACCATCCCCACCGTCAAACACGGAGGTGGAAACATTATGCTTTGGGGTTGTTTCTCTGCTAAGGGTACAGGACGACTTCACTGCATTGAGGGGCCAATGGACGGGGCCATGTACCATAAGATCTTGGACGAGAACCTCCTTCCCTCAGCCAGAGCACTGAGGATGGGTCGTGGATGGGTCTTCCAGCATGACAATGACCCAAAACATACAGCCAAGGCAACAAAGGAGTGGCTCAAGAAGAAGCACACTAAGGTCATGGAGTGGCCTAGCTAGTCTCCAGACCTTAATCCTATAGAAAATTTGTGGAGGGAGCTGAAGCTTCGAGTTGCCAAGCAAAAGCCTTGAAACCTTCAGGATTTGGAGAGGATCTGTAAAGAGGAGTGGACCAAAATTCCTCCTGAGATGTGTGCAAACCTGGTGACCAACTATAAGAAACGTCTGACTTCTGTGCTTGCCAGCAAGGTTTTCTCCACCAAGTACTAAGTCATGTTTTGCTTGGGGATCAAATACTTATTTCCTTCGATCAAATGCAAATGAATTTATAACTTTATATAATGTGTTTTTTCTGGACTTCTTTGTTGATATTCTGTCTCTATTTGTTAAAATAAAAGTACCATAAAAATTATAGATTGCTCATTTCTTTGTAATCGGGCAAACTAACAAAATCAGCAGGGGATCAAATAATTATTTCCCCACTGTATATATATATATATACGACAAATATAGTCACTATTTCAAAGGGGTCTGATGGTAGCCTGGAGGTTAAAGAGGCCGGCCAGCAATCGGAAGGTTGCTGGTTCGATCCCCGCTCCAGGAGGGATCTGGATGTGAGTTGGTGACTGGAGGGTTGCTGGCAGCATATCCAGGTCCCTACCACTGCCGTTGTGCCCTTGAGCAAGGCACTTAACCCCGAATTGCTCCAGGGGCGCTGACTTGGCTGACCCTGTGCCCAGAGCCCAGCGCTCTGTTCTCCCTGGGGGGGTGTGCACGTGTGTTGTCTCGGAGGGGGGGTGTGCAGTGCGTGTGTGTTGTCTCGGGGGGGGGGGGGGTGTGTGCAAAAAGACCCATTCCAACAATTGATGTGAATTGATTGCATGGCAAATAAACAGACTTTGACTTTGACTTTGACTTTGATGACTTTCTATAGGCACAGTATGTATGTGTGTGTGTATATATATATATATATATATATATATATATATTGTCTCCCGGGAATTTAGGCCCTGTACAGCAGCCCCCGACCAACCATCTGATAACAGTTGTGGATCCTCAGCCTGAGGGGTCTTACCCTGTCAGATGCTGACTGGTCCTATGTAGGTTGGTGTCGATTAGATTCACTCCGCTGTTAACGGTCTACATCCCATAGTTCCTCCCATATCTTCCTCTACCCACCTCAGCTGAACTGAAAAATCTCCCCAAACCTAAAAACTGTACACCGAAGTGGGTAGTCTCTATGGTTAACGACAGCTCTAATCTGATATGAGTGCCAGTTGGTGTGGTTGCGGATAAAGATTTTATCGGTAAGGATAATTTACCCAAAGGAGGTAATAAGAGGTCAGATATAACCCTTCAGATCCTAAGATGTATTATGCACAGCAATCTATAATATTTTATGTTACCTGGAGGAGGTAAAAGGCTTATGAGGGATGGAATGACTAAAAATATAAAAATTAAAATTAATAATAATATAAAAATAAGAATTTAGAATTAAAATTGAGAAAACTGTTCCTTTAAATGCAGGTTAAATTCTTTAATGATGGCTTAAAACATTACAGCATTACAGGCAGAGTGATTACATGGTAAAATGCTAGTATTCAAAAAATGATAAAAATTAGAAAAGAATAAAACCTATCAGTCTGGCCCTACTCTGCCTGTGAAATTTAGAGAAGGCCCAGTGTCACTTGATCAGAGCGTAGCTGGTACATCTATCCGCCAGAGCTGTTGTTATATAAACAAAGGTCCGCCAAGGTCCTCCGTTGTACTAGTGTGGCGAGGCCGACAGTCAGAATTCAATCAGAGTGTGAGCTTTGGACAAGGAGAGTATGAAAATCTCCAGTTTCCACTCGGGTAATTTTCAACACACTCACTCCTGCTCCGGTCCTTCAGGTGTTACGCTCTGCAGCGGGGAAAGTCCGTTGTACTGCTCCAGGGAGCTCTTTTCATAGTTTGCAATGGGGCTTTCCTTTACCCCCACCCTTTCTTATCTAATTCTTTACGTTGTGGAGGTGCGGTAAACAATGAGACAAGGAGGCGAAGGCAAGTCGAGTCTGTTTACTCTCCACATAAAAATACAACTGACAACAACACTGAGCGGGACAACACGTTACCCGGAACCCCAAACATATAACTCCCGCCCACTCTCTTAAAGGCACAGATGCCCCGGTGAATGTCTCTCTCTCTCCTCCCTTGTAGGTCACTACACAGGCCCCCCCAGAATTCACCATAACAAAACGCAGTCAATCAATGAACAATTAACATAACAAACAGTCAACGTGGCGGTGGCCGTATCAAGCGGCCAAAACGGCTGCGTTTAGCAGGAGGGGGGTCAAGGGCCCTGGGCGGCCTTAGAGCCCGGGCAGGGGCCGGGGCAGGGGCTGGGGCAGGGCCGGAGGCCGCAGCAGGGGGGCGTCCCCGCCGCGGGGGTAGGGCCAGCTGAACCGGCTTGTCAATGTCCAGATGAGCAGGCTTGAGACGGTCCACTGTGACCCGCTCTGGCTTACCCCCCCCCATGTCCACAACAAAGTTCTTAGCTCCCGCCTCCAGGACGCGGAAGGGTCCATCGTATGGGGGCTGTAATGGAGTCCGATGGCTGTCATGGCGGATGAAGACTTATCTGGCCGACAGCAGGTCCTTGGGCACGTAGGACTGGGGGACGCAGTGGCGAGATGTTGGGATGGGGACAAAGGCATCAGCGACGCCCCGGGACACCGCCCGATGAGTGTCGGCAGACCAGGGGGATGCGGCCTCCGGGAGGAACTCCCCCGGAACTCGCAGTGGCTGGCCGTACACCAGCTCGGCGGATGAGGTCTGGAGGTCCTCCTTGGGAGCAGAACGAAGACCGAGCATGACCCACGGAAGGGGGTCGGCCCAGTTGCTGTCCGTAAGGCTGGCCCGCAGAGCAGCCTTCATGGAGCGATGGAACCTCTCACAAAGTCCGTTGCCCTGCGGGCTGTACGCTGTAGTGCGGTGGAGCTTCACCCCCAGGCCCTCAGCCACCGCAGTCCAAAGCTCTGATGTGAACTGTGGGCCCCTGTCGGAGGTGAGGTCAGCCGGCGTGCCGAACCGGGCAACCCAGCATGCGATGAACGCCCGGGCCACCTCTGCTGATGTAATAGACAACAGGGGAACGGCTTCCGGCCACCTGGTGGTTCTGTCCACCATGGTGAGGAGGTGAGTGAACCCGAGGGAGGGGGGCAGGGGGCCCACCAGGTCCACGTTGACATGGTCGAACCGCCTCTCCGGCACCAGAAACGGTGCCAAAGGGGCCTTGATATGGCGTTGTACCTTGGCACGCTGGCACGCCACGCAGGAGTCAGCCCACGTCCTGACGTCCCTTCTGAGGCCCGGCCAGACGAACTTGGCCCCCACCAACCTAGTGGAGGCTTTCACGCCCGGGTGGGAAAGGCCGTGGATGGTGTCGAAAACACGGCGCCGCCAGCCAGCAGGCACCATGGGGCGCGGTTGGCCCGTGGAGACGTCGCAGACTAGCGTGGCTTTGGCGTCATCAAACACCATGTCCTCCAGCCGCAGCCCAGTGGGGGCCGTCCGGTAGGCTTGAATGTCCGAGTCCGTGGCCTGGTCAGCGGCCATGGCAGCGTAATCCAGTCCCAAGTGCACGGACCCCACGACTGACCGGGAAAGGCAGTCGGCGACAGAGTTGTCCTTGCCAGACACATGCTGGATGTCCGTGGTGAACTCGGAGATGGCAGAGAGCTGACGCTGCTGTCGACCAGACCACGGCTCCGCGGTTTTGGCCATGGCGAATGTCAGCGGCTTGTGGTCCACGAAGGCGGTGAACCGGCGGCCCTCCAACAGGAACCTGAAGTGTCGGGTGGCGAGGAAGAGACCCAGGAGCTCCCTGTCGAAGGTGCTGTACTTCCTCTCGTTGTCGCGAAGCTGCTTACTGAAGAAAGCCAGGGGCTGCCAGGCCCCGCTCACCCACTGCTCACACACCGCTCCCACTGCGTAGTCTGATGCGTCTGTCGTGAGGGCGACCAGGGCCGTGGGAGATGGGTGCGCCAGCCGCGCCGCGGTGGCCAGCGCAGCCTTGGCCGCGTCGAAAGCTCCGTCCCTCCCCGGGGACCAGTCCACGTCATCCTTGGGCCCTTTTCCCCGCAGGGCCTCGTACAAGGGCCGCATGAGGTGAGCCGCATGGGGAATGAACCTGTTGTAAAAGTTCACCATGCCCAGGAACTCCTGCAGGGACTTCACAGTGCGGGGGCGTGGGAAACTGGCGACGGCGTCCACCCTGGCGGGAAGGGGGACCGCTCCCTGTGGAGTGACATGGTGTCCGAGGAAGGTAATGGACGACAGGCCAAACTGACACTTGGCCGGATTGACGATGAGGCCGTGCTCGCTGAGCCGCTCGAACAGCAGCCGGAGGTGTGTCAGGTGCTCCTCTGCACACGCGCTGGCCACCAGAATGTCATCCAAATAGACAAACAAGAACGGCATGTCCCGCAGCACAGAGTCCATCAGGCGCTGAAACGTCTGCGCCGCCCCTTTAAGGCCGAAAGGCATCCGCAGGAACTCAAACAGGCCAAAGGGCGTGATGACCGCTGTCTTGGGGACGTCCAGTGGTTGGACCGGTACCTGGTGGTATCCTCGCACCAGGTCCACCTTGGAAAAGATGGTGGCCCCCGCCAAGTGGGCGGAGAAGTCCTGTATGTGCGGGACGGGATACCGGTCGGCAGTCGTGGCGTTGTTCAGGCGACGGAAATCGCCGCAGGGGCGCCAACCGCCATCAGCCTTAGTCACCATGTGCAGGGGGGAGGCCCACGGGCTGTTCGAGCGGCGCATGATGCCGAGGTGTTCCATGGTGGCGAACTCCTCCCTGGCAATCACGAGCTTAGCAGAGTCGAGGCGCCGAGCACGAGCGTAGACTGGAGGGCCGACGGTGGTGATGTGGTGCTCTACGCCGTGCTTAGCCACTGCCGACGAGAACGTGAGTGTGGTGAGGACAGGGAACTCGGCCAGTAGGCGCTGATACTGATCCCCGGTGGCGAATGTGTTTGACAGGCAGAGCCCGCCAACCCCTCCAAGCGTGCAGGGGTATGTAGCAAAGGCCACAGCATCGATCAGGCGGCAGTTCGTAACATCCACCAGCAACCTGAAGGCACAGAGGAAGTCCGCGCCCAGGATCGGCGTAGACACAGCGGCCATAACAAAGTCCCAGCCGAAACGCCGCCCGCCGAAACACACCTCCACATACCTGGTGCCGTAGGTACGTATAGGCGTGCCATTGGCGGCGTCCATCTGTGGGCCGTGTCCGCCAGCCATGGTGTCCACGGGCAGAGCTGGCAGGATGCTGCGCTGG
This sequence comes from Argentina silus, assembly GCF_951799395.1. NCBI lineage: Eukaryota > Metazoa > Chordata > Actinopteri > Argentiniformes > Argentinidae > Argentina > Argentina silus. The sequence goes on along the minus strand of NC_139654.1, from coordinate 21,435,335 downwards.
GCGCCCGAGTCGACCAACAGACGCCGGCCGGAGATGGAGTCGGTGACAAACAGCAGCCTGCAGTCACGGCCAGCACCCATAGCTGCTAATGAGCGCCGGCCCTGGCGTTTCCCGGCCCCGCGAAACTGCATGGTTGGCGACACTGCTTAGCCTTAGCTCCAAACCTGGCATGGTAATAACACAACCCGTCGTCGCGCTGGCGGCCCATGCGGTGCCCATGGTGTCCTCCGAAGGGGGGGGCGGGGTCGAAGCGCCCAGGGTAGGGAGCAGCGCGTGAACAAACTGCTGCCGGTTGGCAAGGAAAATCCTGTCTGCCTCCGCAGCCAGCTCACGGTAGTCCTTGGTGGAGGAGAGGGAGGAGCTGGCTAGCGCAGTGCGTACCGGCGCTGGGAGCTGCCGCAGGAAAATGTGAGCAAAAAGGAATGAGGGATCAGCCGAGCCCAGCACAGCCAGCATTTTCTCCATTAATTCGGACGGCCTGCTATCCCCTAGGCCGTTGAGGGACAGCAGGCGGTCTGCCTTCTCCATTTCTGACAGTTCGAAAAGTCTCAATAGGAAAGTTTTGAGTGCGGCGTACTTGCCGACAGCCGGTGGAGCCTCTAGCAGTGCCATCGCTCTGGCCGTCGTCGAGGCATCCAACGCCGCCACCACATGGAAGTACCTCGTCACATCTTGCGTTATACCTCATAGCTGGAACTGGGCTTCAATGTGCTGAAACCACGGCCGTGGGTTGCGCTGCCAAAAGTCAGGCAACTTGATGGTCGCGGCGTAGATGTTAACATTTGCCGCTTCTTCCGCCCCGCTCGGTCCAGGCATTGCAGGGTAGTTGTTGCCATCTTCGGATGTCGACATATTCTCTCAAGGGTCACCAATGTGGAGGTGCGGTAAACAATGAGACAAGGAGGCGAAGGCAAGTCGAGTCTGTTTACTCTCCACATAAAAATACAACTGACAACAACACTGAGCGGGACAACACGTTACCCGGAACCCCAAACATATAACTCCCGCCCACTCTCTTAAAGGCACAGATGCCCCGGTGAATGTCTCTCTCTCTCCTCCCTTGTAGGTCACTACAACGTCAGGCATTGAATTCGATCTAGTTCTCAGTCAAGCATAGAATTCTATCTAATTCATTACATCACCCTGAGTTCGCATTCATGCTTAGTCATGGGCCTAAGGGCACCTGTTGTTATGTCTACTAGACATACTTATCACTCTCCTGCTCAAACTGGACTCAAGGCCACTTCTTATTGTGGACTTCTGCAATTCTATTCTATTTTCGTAACATAATAATCTAGGCCTTTCTCAAAGTTAACATTTAGTACATATGGTATACAATTATCATTAGCATACAATTATACAGTAAAACATTAGTATGATGGCCTCCTTCAGCAATCATTTCTGAGTAAGAATTATACAGTCAAACATTAATGCATTTGGTTGCCTACTTCAGTATCAGTTAAACCGTTATCACTACGAGGTCCAACTAGATATGTTGACCCGGAGTCATACACTACCCTTATAATTTCTCTTATTCAGTTTTGCCTTGTGCACATATTTGAACTCCTTTATCAGTTACACACATTCGAATCAACTTATCATTAATCAGTTACACACATTTGAATCAACTTATCATTCATAAGCAGTTATGCAGTTGCACCTATTTGAAGGATAGTTCAAAGATAAAATGTGTTTTAGGAACATCCGCAGCCGTGGTGTCACTCGTCAGGTTGGGCCCCCAGCTGCTAAGCTTTTTCTCTTTCTAGCAGTGTCATGGTGATTCACCAAGGTTGCTCTCAAATCTCGGGCCAATCCTACTGTGCTTAACTGGGTAATGTTGGGAATGGTGTTTAGGCCGGGAAAAGGCCATACTAATCTCGCCCTCGGTGACAATATACACACACACACACACACACACATATATATATATATATATATATAGTGCCTATAGAAAGTCATCATACCCCTTTGAAATAGTTACTATATTTGTCGTACAGCTTGAAATCAAAACCCATTAAAAAAAAAATGTACAAATTTAGCCATACAACATCAAACTAATGAAAAAAAAGGCGATAGTTCTGAAAATTGATAAAGAAAGAAAAACAAGAATAACAGGGTTGGAAAAGTCATCAGTCCCCTGATTTAATACTTTGTAGAGCCACCTTTTGCTGCAATTACAGCCATCAATCTGTTTGGATATGTCTCTACTAGCTTTGCACACCTAGATTGGAGAATATTTGCCCATTCTTCCTTGCAGAATTGTTCGAGTTCAGTCAAATTCCGTGGTGAGCGGCGATGGACTGCTCTCTTCAAGTCCATCCACAGATTTTCTATCGGATTTAAGTCAGGGCTCTGACTTGGCCACTCAAGGACATTCACCTTTCTATCCTTAAGCCACTGCGTTGTTCTTTTGGCTTTATGTTTAGGATCGTTGTCGTGTTGGAAGGTGAATGACCTGCCCATCTTCAGCTGTCTAGCAGAGGGACGCAGGTTGTCCTCAAGAATTTGGGTGTACTTGGCAGCATCCATTTTCCCTTCAATCCTGACCAATTGCCCAGTCCCCGCTGAAGAGAAACATCCCCACAACATAATGTTGCCACCACCATGCTTCACAGTAGGTATGGTGTGTTTTGGGTGGTGTGCTGTGCTTGGTTTTCGCCAAACATAGCGCTTGGAGTTCAGTCCAAAAAGTTCAATCTTAGTCTCGTCTGACCATAAAGCCTTTTTCCACATGGCAACAGAATCTTCCAGGTGTGTTTTTGCATAGCACAAACGAGACTGAGTGTGGCACTTTTTCAGAAAAGGCTTCTTTCTTGCTACCCTGCCATACAGGCCAGCTTTGTGTAAAGCTTGTGAGATTGTTGTCACATGCACAGACAGACCAGTCCCAGCCATAAAGACTTGTAAGTCCTTCAAAGTTGCCTTTGGCCACTTGGTAGCTTCTCTGATCAATGTCCTCCTGGCTCGGTCATCCAGTTTGGACGGGCGGCCTGATCTAGGCAAGGTGTTGGTGGTGCCATACGCCTTCCACTTCTTAATGATGCTCTGAACGGTACTCAGAGGGATAGCTAAAGCCTTCGAAGTCTGTTTGTAGCCTTCACCTAACTTGTGCCTCCCTACAACTTAATCCCGGAGGCCTTTTGAAAGTACTTTTCCAACCATGGTGAATTCTTTGCAGAACCATGCACTTCTAGTAGTGGAATCCTCAAGAAACAGCTGGTGTTATTCTGAAGTAATCAAAACCACTACAATTGATGTCAGGTGGGGGGCAATTAGCCTGGTGTTTGATCTGGAAGTTGATTGGTTGCACCTGAGCAAGTTTATAATGGTATGCTCTAAGGGGCTGATCACTTAACCAAACCAGGTATTTCACTAATTAATTTTTAATAATTGTCCAGAATTTAAAATATATTTATTTTCACTTTGATGATGAGGGTTATAATGTGTACATACAGCTCAAAAAAGTTAGATTTGATTTATTTTAATTTCTAGGGTGTAATGTGACAAAAGGTAAAGATTTCACGGGGTATGATGACTTTCTATAGGCACTGTATATATACAGTGGGGGAAATAATTATTTGAGCTTTTATTTCTTTCATCACATTCCCAGTGGGTCAGAAGTTTACATACACTTAGTTAGTATTTGGTAGCATTGCCTTTAAATTGTTTAACTTGGGTCAAACGTTTTGGGTAGCCTTCCACAAGCTTTCCACAATAAGTTGTTGGAATTTTGGCCCATTCCTCCTGACAGAACTTGTTTAACTGAGTCAGGTTTGTAGGCCTCCTTGCTCGCACACGCTTTTTCAGTTCTGCCCACAAATTTTCTATAGGATTGAGGTCAGGGCTTTGTGATGGCCACTCCAATACCTTGACTTTGTTGTCCTTCAGCCATTTTGCCACAACTTTGGAAGTATGCTTGGGGTCATTGTCCATTTGGAAGACCCATTTGCGACCAAGCTTTAACTTCCTGGCTGATGTCTTAAGATGTTGCTTCAATACATCCACATAATTTTCCTTCCTCATGATACCATTTATTTTGTGAAGTGCACCAGTCCCTCCTGCAGCAAAGCACCCCCACAACATGATGCTGCCATCCCTGTGTTTCACAGTTGGGATGGTGTTCTGCGCTCGTCCTTTTTCCTCCAAACATTGTTCAACAATGGTCATTATGGCCACATTCATCAGACCAGAGGACATTTCTCCAAAAAGTAAGATCTTTGTCCCCATGTGCAGTAGCAAACCGTAGTCTGGCTTTTTTATGGCGGTTTTGGAGCAGTGGCTTCTTCCTTGCTGAGCGGCCTTTCAGGTTATGTTGATATAGGACTCATTTTACTGTGGATATAGATACTTTTGTACCTGTTTCCTCCAGCATCTTCACAAGGTCCTTTGCTGTTGTTCAGGGATTGATTTGCACTTTTCGCGCCAAAGTACGTTCATCTCTAGGAGACAGAACACATCTCCTTCCTGAGCGGTATGACGACTGCGTGGTCCCATGGTGTTTATACTTGTGTACTATTGTTTGTACAGGTGAACGTGGTACCTTCAGGCATTTGGAAATTGCTCCCAAGGATGAACCAGAATTTTTCCTGAGGTCTTGGCTGATTTCTTTTGATTTTCCCATGATGTAAGGCAACGAGGCACTGAGTTTGAAGGTAGGCCTTAAAATACACCAACAGGTACACCTACAATTGACTGAAATTATGTCAATTAGCAAATCAGAAGCTTCTAAAGCCATGACATCATTTTCTGGAATTTTCCAAGCTGTTTAAAGGCATAGTCAACTTAGTGTATGTAAACTTCTAACCCACTGGAATTGTGATATCGTGAATTATAAGTGAAATAATCTGTCTGTAAACAATTGTTGGAAAAATTACTTGTCATGCACAAAGTAGATGTCCTAACCGACTTGCCAAAACTATAGTTTGTTAATATGAAATCTGTGGAGTGGTTAAAAAAAAGAGTTTTTAATGACTTCAACCTAAGCGTATGTAAACTTCCAACTTCAATTGTACGTGAGTAAAATCTGGGAGGGGGTAGTGGACAAGGTGTCAGCCAAGTTGTCGAAATGGCGGTGGTTATTGCCACTTATGTCCTTCAGGGGAAGGGTCTTGGTCACTAACAACCTGGCCGCCTCCATACTCTGGCACAGACAGTGTTGGAGCCCCCCATTAAGTTACTCCTAGCGCTGCAAAGGAGGCAACACTGGACCTGTGTGGCCGTACTATACCTGCCAGTACAAGAGAGGCAGCCCAACAGGCAGGCAGCCCAAAGCCTGCTTTTTCAGCATGACCTCAGCTTGGAGGGGTGGGGGCCTGGGATATGACACGCAGCTGTTTTTACTCAACCTGGGGGAGGTGGAACGCTTACTCTGTTCTACCAGTCGGTGTTATGGGCATGCCAAAAGGCACTGTGTGTCCAGAGATACCTGTCAAAACAAGGGGCCTTGTTACTTCAGGAGCCGATCTTTCATAACCTAGTGCCCAACCTGCAGGGGGCATCATAGCGGGTGTCACCAAAAATTGGTGACTTGAGGGAGCAAGCCGGCTGGACATCAGCAGCTGACTGGACTGCAAGGACGGGGGTCACGTCCCTCTGGCTGATGCAGTGGGTCATTGAGGGGGTTCGTAAGGCTCTTCTGGGCTCCTTCTGAGTGACAATGTTGTCCGAGTCTGTCCAGGTTGGGGTGGAACGCAGCTGTACATTCCCGTCCATCACTGTCACTGCTGTAATGGGGGATGAGCCACTCTAGGACTCTCTGTTATCTGAAAGAGTGCTGTCGCACTCTGTATAAACCTCCCATAGAGAAGTGCTCACCTTGATCCAACGGTGGGGAGGGAATGTCCTTTTTGTCACAAGGAGGAGCATGTTGGAGCATCTGGTTGATAAGTTGTTTGGGGTGCTGAGGTGTGGTGTGCCGGGCTTAGGAGTGGCTTCTCGAGGGACCTGTTCGTTGCAGTCGTCAGATACTCAGTTCGGAGTTGCCTGCTCAAATATTTGATGGGTCAGGCTAAGCTAGCCATTTGGAAGAGCCGGAAAAACAGGATTCTGGGGGCAGGGTCAACAAATGCTAGGGCAGTAATGAAGGGACTGGTGGCAGCAAGGCTACGGGTTGAGTTTGGGTATTTCAAGCTGGTAAATAGTCTGCCTGAGTTCGAGTGCTGTTTTGTGTTGACTGGGAGGGGGGGGGGTGTAGAGCATTTTATAATAATATCAGTTTCCACACAAAGGTTTGGCAGGGACTTTTGGCTATATTTTGTTAATAGCAAAGCATATCAAATATTGATAATCTGACTCCAATGTAATTATCACTTTGTGCAAAGAATTGTTAAGTTTGTGCTGATTTAGTTCAAGAAAGGTCAAATAGAATGAATCAAATGAGGCTTTAATAATACTGTATACTTATACAACTATTACAAGGTGAATACTTCATAGAGAAATTTTACATGTCTAGAGAGATGACCACAGGTCATTCAAAACAATGCTACTCACAACATGATGAGAACCTCACAACAGGACACAGGAAAGAGAGAGGGCTTTTCTCTGACCTCTGCTTTTTATATCACCCTAAAAACCACAGTGCTGTATGATGAAGCGCCGTTCAAGGAGTTTAGAGGCATTTGCTTGTACTTCAGCTGACAAGATGTTTCTGTACTTTGGTACATGTTAATCTTTGTCTCATCTGTCCACCAGACCTTTTTCCAGACCTCGGCTTTTAGGTACTTTTTTAGCAAACTGTAACCTGACCATCCTTTTTGAGGATAACTAGTGGTTTGCACATTGCAGTGAAGCCTCTGTAGTTCGGCTGGAAGTGTTTTCTGCGGATGGTAGGCACATTCACACCTACCTCTTGGAGAGTGTTCCTGATCTGTGGGACAGTTGTTTTAGGGTTTTTCTTAATTACAAACATTCTTCTTAATTAAAAACATTCTTTGGTCATCTACTGTAGAAATCTCCCATGGCCTTACCAGCCTGTTTGCGATTGCTGAGCTCACCAGTGTTTTTTTTTTTTTTTCTTCTTTTGAATGATGTTCCAAACTGTTGATATTGGCAGGCCTAAGGTTTTCGCTATGTTTCTGATGATAGTTTTTCCTGATTCTTTAGCCTAATAATGACTTTCATTGACACCGCTTTGGTACTTATGTTGACAGACACCAATAGCAGACTCTAAAAGCAAACACAAAGCCTAGAATCAATACTTGACATTGACAGCTCTCTTATGCTTGCACAATTGATGTGACAGAACACACCTGACTTACCAGAAACACTTGTCAAGCCAATTGTCCCATTTCTTTTGGGTACCCTGAAATAGGGGGACTATGCATAACAAGTGTTGTAATTTCTGAATGGTGAAACCAATATGTGCACAAATACCATAAAATAAAGCAGAATCTCTACTTTAACTTCACAGCAATTAAATAAACTTTTGTAATGTAGAGCTAAAAGAAGAACAAATGCTTCACTGTGTCATTACTTACGCAGGGCACTGTATATTACATATTTGAAAGTAGCCTTTCCAGTTTTTCTGTAGTCTAATTGGGATGACTTGAACGCTTAGAGCGTTGTTCAGCACATTTTTACAGCACATTTAACATTTTTACTTAATGGACTGAGACACTTTTGAGAAAAGAGAATGCATACTTTTCATGGAGACTTGAAGATCTTCTCAGTGGGCCACCATTGATTAATTGTCTTTGTACATGTGTGTGAATTTACTTGATGTACTCTGTCAGGAAAAATCACCATTTTGAAAACAGAGATCAACAATGTTGGTCAGTTCAAATTCACTTGATGATTTAATCACTTTTCAAAACGACATTCTTCGAATAAATGTTATTGTGAAAATAAATTATCTGTCAGTTATTCCTACAAAATAATTATATCACTGATATTTCTGTTTTCTTATGAATTCTGCTATACAGCATTGGCATATATCTACGCTTGTTGCTTTCAAAATGCTTCATCACAGTGAATGCTTCCTCATAGTTTTTGCTCAAGATGTCCATAACTCTGTTTTGCCATTTCCCCAACCTATTAGGAACCACAGCAGCAGTCACTGATTTCTGAGATTTTTAATCATTGAACCAGTCTAATAAATGTCTCAATAGTCTCTCTCGCAAAGCACAATATAAGCTAGTTGTACATCAGCCTTGGCATTGTTGTTGCATGACTTGTATATCATCTTGTCAACCATTTCTCATCAAACTATGTATCTTAGTTTAGCACCCATAATGCCATTCTCTTGTGTATGTTTGGGCCCTGTTTGAATACTTAAGAGTTGCTTCCTCCCTCCCTTCCTTCCTTGTAGTAACCACTGATCTAATGTAATGGGATTAGTCAACGAAAGCTTCCTACTGCATTGCTTTCACCAGTCAAGTCATTTACGATCAATGATTTCTTTAAAGAAGGGAGGAAGGTAGGATACTTTTTCAAACAGGGCCACAATCCTAAGTTCCTGTCTTTTCGCTCGACATTTCCTGAAGGATTGTCGCCCATTTGTACCCAAAGACTGCTTTTGATGACATGTATTGACTGCTCCTCTGTTGTGAAGGATCTAAGTAGACTCTATAGATAGATGGAGAAAAATCTCAGAGGGTATGCAGCACTGCCAAAAATGCTGACATGGATCAGTACAATCAATACATTGGTTTAGAATGTATAGAGACAGAAGTGAATATAATCAAATCATTGATCTAGCTACAGTGCCCTATTTTTGTATCCTGGAAAGTATTCTTGTATCCTTTTCAGCTCACTCTGACAAGATGAGGCAATAAAAAATATGAACTGGTTGCTTTTCGAGATGTAATCTTGAATGCTCTTATCTTGATGTCAGTTTGATATAGTGCTGCGTCCAATAAGGTGCAGTGAGAACCCTCTTCAAATACCCAGTTGATTTCCTAGGACTTATAGTTTTCCTATATCTTGTAGTATTTAACTGTATAGTTTTTAACCATAGAATATGAACACAACAGAAATTGATTTTCATGATAATTGATAATAGTGAAGTTATCCTGACTTTTTAACCATACTTATACATCACTTTCATTATTGACTATACATATGCTATGTTTTTATCTCTTCTATAACTCTTCTAGAGTTAGTGATAACATTAATTATTCTGGTTATTGTCTTTCAGTGAGTCTCTGGAGCTCAGTCCTGCGAAGGCAAGGGACCTGCAGTCCACCTCCACCCTGGAGCAGTTCATGGCCAAGCTGTGTCTGCACCACCAGAGGCAGATCGTTGACGCCCTGGACTTCCTACAGACCGAGGTCAAGGCCGTAGCCTCCTCCAGCACTTTGCGAGCCTCTAAACTCCCTTCCATAGTAGACCAGGGAGCCATATGCGTCAGTCCTGCATCCCACCTAGAGATATCAGAGAGGGCACGTACAGAGCAAAGACCTCTGGCATCCACTCCTAAAGACCTGACGAAAGTGAGAGAGACGGCCAGTGTCCTGAGGAGCAGCCGGAAAACTCTTCCGCAGATCCCATGGACTGCCATCTCACTGAACTCATCTGATGATGCTGGGCTCCCTTTGGATCTCCGTAAAAATGGCTCAGGGGACACAAAGGCTTTGGCCAGCCTGCTCTGCAATACAGAGGACAGTGAGAGCAAACGTCATAGTGAGCATGCCCCTCTGAAGATGAAAATAATTAAATCCAGCAGCTTAGCTGATGGTAAGAAGCTGTCCTGTGTGCTTACCACCTCTCTGCCTGCTCGTTCTGGAACTTTGGAGGAGTGGCCGGACAATTCTGACTCCTCTAACAGAGCAGAGACTCACAGTGCTAGACTCAACTCTCCTATGAAAAGGCATGATCATTCTGGTCATTCACATCAGGCCAGACAGAAAGGCTCTCTTGGACATACCAAAGACTCACCGGTCAAACCCTACACAGTTGGAAGGACCCCAACCACCATTCCCCAAGTGTCCCCCAGGACAGCCAGAAAGACCATTAGGGGATCTTCTTACCATCGATCCAAGGACTCTTCCTCTGTGTGTAGGTTTGTATCTGACCCTGATCTCGGCCACTGTGACATCGTATACATTGACAAACCAATCACAGAGTGTCTGCGGGAACGGCATCACCCAATGCTCCCGCGGCGCAACGCCAGGAAAAGCACCAGAGGGCACATGTACATGGAGGAGATGTGGGAGCTGAAAACTGTCCGTACACTGGCCTTCAAATCTATCCATAACAAGAGGGGCAACTGTCCCACCCCAATGCCAGATCTCCTCACTCTGGTCACCCCCAAACAGGTGCTCACCAAAGCTGACTGTGTTCCTCCCATGGATATGTCTTTTGCTGGTGGCTGTGGGGAGACAGAAAATGTCAGACAGAAAATTCCCCCAGAGCAGCTGACGGAGAGGGCGATACCAGGAACCGGGGATGTGGTGGCAGCAGCAGCAGCCAGTGAGGTGGACCTGATAGTTGAGACCAGACAGACAGATCAGAGTCAGTGCAAAGAGCAGACTACCATTTTACTCTCTCAAACATCCCCAATGGAGAACAAGCAAAGTGCATTGACAGATTCAGAGCAGCCAAGGCAAAACATTTTATCAGAGGACAAAGTAGATATGGTTGAACCAGCAGCAGGTGATGATGTTTTCAGTGAAGGTGCAGGGGAGGTGGTGATAGGAATGAAGCCATCAGAGGATAACTCAACAGAGGAGGCTGACCCCCAGTGTGTGTCAGAGGAGGGCCCAAGCAGTGTGTCTGAACCCCAGCAGGAACCTGATCCACAGACCCCAACCATGAAGAGCACAGGAGACAAAGAGGAGGTGGAGAGAGCAGACAGAGAGGAGAGAGCGCATGAGCAGCTTGTGGAGCATCTACTATCAGAGGCGCAGGAACCATCAGAGGACTCAGGAAAAGAAGTGAAGACTGGCATTGAAGTTACAACAGATAAGAAAAATACTGAGATACAGGAAATTGGCAGAGTTGAAGCAGACTCTTCCCCAGTTGATGCTGACATTATGCCTGGAGAGAAGATTGACACTGATGTGTCCTCTGAAAAGGTTGGGGTGGTTGTGAAAGAATTACCACCAGGGGGAGAAAAGCAGGGTATTGCACAGTTGCAGGCAAACAAAGCTGTAGTCAGTGAATCAGAGAGTGTAATTGTGGGGTACGTTAATGGTAGACCTATAGGACCCTCTGATAGAACTTTGCGTAGGCGGCCCTCCAAAGGCACACCAGAGCCTACTAAAACACCTGTCAAATGTAGTCAGAATGTAACTGAAACACCTGATGTCCCTAACCCTACTGTTGAAAGTATCAAAAGCCCTTTGTTGAAAAGGCCCACTAAGGCTGTGAAACCCACTGAGAACACGCCTGAGTTTCCACAAGCCCAGGCATCTTTGTCGAAAAGGCCCACGAAGGCTATGAAATCCTCTGTGAAACCCACTGAGAACACACGTGAGATACCACAAGCCCTGACATCAAGACACCCTACAAGGACCCCTGTGAAAACAATTCAGAACATGCCTGACATTAGAACTCTTACCAAACCAAGCCAGAGCACGTCTGACACTCTGCCTGCCCCAGTTTCAGACCAGCCAGTCGATTCCCCCAGAAGCCCAGAGTCCAAACGCCCACTCAGATCCTCCAGACTGAAACTGGCAGGAGCTGTTGCTTTCCCTGCTAACCCAACCCCCCCACCCACTAAGCTTTTATCTCCTCTCACTTTTGCCTCTCCTCCCCTCACTGTTGCCTGTCCTCCCCTCCCTGTTGCCTGTCCTCCCCTCTCTGCTGCTGATCAACAAAACACAGTCCCACAGAGTACTGTGGAGTTGAAAGTTGAAAAGGTTCAGCCAGCTACTGACACCAAACCCAGTGAGGCACAACACATAAATGTGGAAAGCAGGGTGCAAACAAGACAGAAGCTCAGGTCAATGGAAGCAAAGGAAGTTGAGAATGTTGAGACACAGCAAACTAGTAGTGTTGTATCTACTCTCACAGAGGTTAAAAAGAGTGAGGTGCAAGCACTGAGTAGTCCACTGAGAAGCAAACAGCCACCCATGAAGGAGGGAGAGGCAAGCAAATTGGCTTCCCAGGAGGCGGCACAAGCACCAACTTCTGTGGAGGACAAAACTTCAACTGGAGATTCCAGCAGTTCCTCCATTTCAGACAAACCTGTGAGAATGCCATTGAGGAGCGAGAGTAGTAACACTGAAGTGGCAAGCCAGTTTGTTACCATGGCAACCCCATCGACCCATGTGGAGAATGTAGCTCTAAGATCCCAGAGGTCGGCCACAACCTCTGTCAGCACTTCAATCATAGCTGAGAAACGGAGAGAAGTGGCATCTCCCATTAGGGTGAAACCAGAGAGAATCATTAAGTCACCAGCCAGGGAATCTCCATTGCCTATCATCTCTCCCTTGCCCGAGAGCTCTGTTACGCCTCTCATTCTGCCAAGGCTGCAGCCCCCAGTACCAACTCCCCCCAAGTTCTTAGTAGCTCTAAATGGAGAGGAAAACCAACAATTAATCACCAACCTAAACACCAGGTTTGATAAGATGCAGAAAGGCTGGGTCCAAATGGACAAAGAGTGCCAGCCAGGTCCCAGACATAAAAACAAGGCAGACAGGCAGGCAGCAATATGGAAGAGCAAGCGTAGGGTCAGAAAGCCAAAGTCTCTGGAGCACCAGAGGTACTCCCCAGCGCAGATGCTTTTCATGAAGAATTTCGACCTACCCACTATCTGCCGCTGGTTCCTGCGGTCAACAGAGACAAAATCCCTTGTCATAGTCAAAAAGGTGAACATGCGTCTTCCGTCTGAAACTCAGCTGTGCTTCCACAGCTCCTCCGGTGTTCCAGGCACCTCCCATGGGGTCTTCCCGAGCCTGCAGGCTGAACGCTTAAAGAAACATCTGAAGAAGTTTGCCATTGCTTCCCCTGTAAAGAGCAACCCTAAAAGCCAGAAGCTCATTGCTAAAGCTTTTGAGCAGGAGGTCATCAGGGTCAAAGGGAAGGAGAAGAGAGAGTTGACCACTGCTACTCGGATCTCCACCAAGCCCTACTGCTCCTCTGCCGAGGCCCAGGCACAGACAGGGGAGGCCCAGAAGGCCTCGGTGAAGGCCAAAAACCCAGCAAGTGCCAGGATTCTAAGGAAGTACTCAAACATCCGGGAGAAGATGCAGGTTCAGCAGACATCCATGAGGCTAAAAGAGGCCCCAGGGGAAAGCCTCAAAGCTACCAATGCAAAAACCTCCACTATCGCGGAGACTACATCTAAACCAAAACAGTCTCTTGTACAGAGACAGAAACTCCCTCTGTCTGCCAACAAAAGAACGAAGGAACCCATTGTTGCAAAGACAGAGGGAGAAAAGCTGTCTCCTAGTAGAAAGACTGCAACAAAAGCTGCTATCCAGGAGATGGTAGCCAAGAATAGCAGCAGCAGTAGAACTCTAAGGGATCTTGCTAGGAAAAATTATGTGTCACAACAGAGGTCTCCCCAAAGACATGTGACCACGAAAACACAGAAAGACAGCCCTGCTCCTGCCACTGTAGCTAAAATGGACTCAAACAGAAAGCAGGTTGGGGCTGAGAAAACAGGGGTGGAAAAGCCTCTGGTAAGTAAAGCAAATGAGGTGAAAATGCAAACAAAGAAACCCTCTCAAAGTAGAGTCACTGAAAGTAAAGATGCTGAGAGTGTGGTGGCAGCGCCGCAGCAAAACATGGACGTCAGGATACCTGTCTCACCTGACCAGGTACTGACGAGGTCACAGAGGAAGATGGAGGCCACTCTCTCTCCGAGTGTGAGCCCTAAATCTGCCACAAAAAGAGCTCAGGAGCCCATACAAACTCCAGACAAGCGCACCAGGATGTCACATTCAAAATAAAGCATGTGTGCAGACAAAGAGACTTTGGTTATTAAGATGCTGGTGTTTTGTTTGTGCTATCTGGAATATATTATAAATGAATGTCAGTTTCTATTTTGTGTGTTCTTCCCAAACTGTGTTTGTAAATGATACTTTTTGATGGGGGGTGAAAAGAAATGTGCTAAAGAATGAGGAAAAAGCTGACTTGGAGATGGATATGATTATGCTGTTATATGAGAAAATGTTTGTTTTGATGCCAGGTTATAAGTTATTCAAACAATAGCAAATACCATTCCTCATATTTGTTTATCATAGTGTTTTGTAAAGATGTGTTATATTTGGTTAATTTCACGTCAAGTTCTGAAACGGTTTTCTACACAATGAAACCTTGTTTGATTTTAATGACATTAAGACAGCAGGATCATATTACTAAAACAAACTATATTTATGTTCTTTCATTGCCAGCAGGACGACAAACCAATTGTCAGTTACGCTGTAACTCCACTTTTCACTGAATATTCTTGTAGAATAATCAAGTCATTGATGTCTCCAGCCCGTCTCTCAATCAGAATTGTGACTTTCGTGATCAGGTGCCTTATTTATCTAGTGTAAAGTAATCGAATTGTGTTTCTCAAGTACTGTAGGAGGAGAGAGTGGATGTCTTCATGCTCAACTTCCCTTTGTGCATCTCAATAGTTTGTTATGGTCTCATTCCATTCCCTCATCTGCAGTGATCTGAGAAATCATTGAGAAGCAGTAACTCACTGGAGGGCCTCCTTTCACATATCCAGCCCTCGATAAACAGTGTAAATAATGGAAATGAGACAAGAGGAAGGAAGCCATTTTGAGCTACTGAGATGCAGCCCCTGTGTTCCCATTTCACTTCTGTCTCCCTGCAACAGTGCTACCCCTCCCCACTCTTGTATTGTCTCTTTTATTTTGAATGTGTAAACATGAAACATCATGGTTTATTCAGATATGATCTTACTTGTTTTTGTGTTTTGGTTTTAGACTATGGCCCATTTATTTTCAGAGTAGTAGCATTGCATCTGTTATTGAAGCTGTGTTTAATGTTTAAAAATAAAATACAAAATGAAATATGAGGGACATTAAGCCTCAGCTAGAGTATGTTGTGCCTCAGCCTTCATTCCAGGCCGTTTCATCCTCTCAATCTTTTGCTTAACTTAAATACTGGTATTCTCCTGCAATGTGACCATTACCTGCTATTTCATGCTTTTTCTGCCTGTTATTGCAAATGTAGTAACACACATACTGTAGTCTTTAACTAGAGCAACATCATCATGAACATTTGTTGTTTTGGAGAGTACATACCAGAAAAAGATTCACAGATCTACAGTCTGTATTTTGTGTTGGATGGATATGTTTGGACCATGCTTTTATGGTGTAGTGCTGCACGATACATAGCATACCCTCACGGTTATCTACAGAGGGTCGAATTCTAACTTGAGATCCTTGCATGTAATTGGAATCATCACGCAAATTTCTCATTGACCTCCATGCAATATAACGCGAGTTACGCCACAAATCTCGAGTTAGGATTACACCCAGAATGAGGGGGTATGTTTCTCTGTCATTTTGACAATGTTGCAGTACACTGACCCCTGGTAGCCATAGAGATGAGAATTTTCTTCAATTCATGGTAAAATATCTGTCAGTATATCCCAATGTCCTAAAATTAGCTTGACTATAATTAGTATTTTTCTCTATTTTTAAATTTACTTTCAGGAACACATTTTCAAGCTTCCATCCTTCAGCAATAGTTTGATCTCCATATGTCAAGAAGAACAAAATAATACACATTTTAGCACAGTGTTATTTTAATTATGGTCATTTCATTATAAAAATCATGAGTAAATGCAATACAATTAGGACGGTATTCATGTTTTTATTGTTATTTAAGCACCCCCTATAGGTAAATGCATACAGTAGACCTAAATTAAGCATCCCACCAAATATCAAATTTGAACATGTTTTATTCTTTGCTGTGGATATTTATAGTTTTTGATTTTGTATATTTGAAAAGACATAACAGTGATGTATTTGCGTTCATCACAAGAGTGAGACATCTTTTATGTTCGTGACTTTGTGTTTTTGCTGGAGTTGACAAAGATCTTTGAATTTTATGTTTGGTTTCTTGTCTCATTTTTCCATCATCCATCCACACATCAGTCCATCCTCAGTGAGAGAATTTGCTTTCGGCCCATTGTTATGGAAATCTTTCAGTGAACAACAATAAACGATGTTTGGTCTCAGTTGAGAGTTTTAATGCATATAGAAAGTATTATACAACGTTGGTCAGCTGGATCAGCATTCCTTCACCAACAGTGTGGATTCAGATACTGATGCTGTGGCTGAGGAGAGGACCATCCTTAACTCCAATGCTCATACGTCATAGGTCTAGGGGTAAACATATCTTGCACCTGTTTGCTGATCAAGAAGCTGGGAAAGAAGCGTAGGCGTTGTGAGCCACTATCTCAAACCTCAGCCTGCAGTTAGGAGTGTTCCAAGGTCACATAACATCTTTGATACAAGAGAAGGAGCAGTCGGTTTTGGTTCTTCCTCAGTCACATAATTAAAAATAACAAAGTACATTGGGTCACAGAAAGGTCAATACATTTCATATAAAACTAAAACAAATAGTACAAATATATTTTTTGCCATTACAATCCCCCCTTAGATCCTTTAAGGATCTCAAAGTATATTACAAAATGTATTCATTTGCATCCATAATTGCCTTTCTGGAAAACAGTTTTCGGCAATCACTTCATAGTCGAACAAACAGAAAAACGTATCTCAGCGTTAGCTGTTTTTGTGAGTTGAAGAAACTCTATGTTGTAGCAAGCATTTTATACTGGGGTTGGCAAAAGGGATCACATTTTATACTGTTCATTTATACTGTATCAGTGTCATCATAGTCATCATCACTGTCATGATAGGGAGGAATCCACTCAGGGGTGGGATCCAGGTCTGGATAAAGGTCAGGTGATGCGGTCATTTGTTCATATTGTTGGGGTATCTGGACGTATTGTCCCATCATGGATTTTATCATCGAGCTCATCATCACCTTTAAACAGGGAACAACACAACAGAACACCAGGAACACTATGCATAACACAGATAATATGGGAGTACATATTTTCCAGAGAGCGGCTTCCCACCCTCCCCCTGTTAGCCAGGCCCATAAGTTCCCTCCTTGGGTCTCTTCGGTATCTCTACTGCGCTCCTCGTGAAGAAGGTCATTTAGGTGGTCAACAACATGGGTCATGTTATCAGTGACATCGGGGATGTAAGTACAACAACTGGTGCCCACTATATGACAGACCCCTCCCTGTGCTGCCAACATCATGTCCAATGCCATTCTATTCTGTAACGCCAAGTTTCTAAGAGCTCTGATTTCGGGAGTCAAGGTCTCAAAACCCTTTTCCACCAATGCCGTGAGGTTTTCTAAATCTAGAGTAAGTGCGTCTATATTATGTGCATTGTTAACTGTTCCATAAAAGGGTATGAGACTTCCAAAGAGCTTCTGTCCTGTTGAAATCCTCACTCGATCACATTTCTGAACACGTAGTGGCTGATGGGGCACGTAATAATGTGGATAATTTACATGATACCTAGGCATTTTTCCGAGCATTCCTATCGCGGGGAGTAGGCGGGATAGGAAACATTTTCCACACCAGCCAGGCCTTAGGGCCTGATATACGTTTTTACCACATACCCAAACATGCTGGGTGAGGCAACCAAACCCGTCGCCGTGGGGCATACTCACGAGAGGGTTATTGCTGACGTTACCTGTCCTGCTGTTAAGGAGAATCAGATGATTAGTTAGATTTAATTTTCCAAGATATGGGACTCTACGCTATTCTTACAATTGGTGGTGGAACCGTTGTCTGCTTTTATCCCACATGTTGCCTGTATTGTTAAATTACACTTTGACTGTCCCAAAGGCTTGCTGGTCTTATCACAACTTCGTTCAAAACATATGCCTGGAGGCATTCTGCCTGGTGGTGTGGTAAACACCGGCCTGTATACGTCCTCATTGGTTACATCCTCGGACACATTGACTAGTCTAGCAGTGCTGTGGGAAAAATTAGGTACAGACACATTAAGCCTGTTCAATTTGTTGATCAAATTTTTTACCGTGTGGTTCTGGGTAAACGTCAGGGCTATCATTGCTCCCATTACCTCTGAGGCATTCAATGGATATGGCAAAAGGGGCATTGAAGAGGCAGTGCTATGTGGTAGTTGGGTACAAACGTAACAACTCGTGTTGGTTAGTCGTCTCGTTGATATGTATATGGTTTGATACCACAGATTCTGAGTCTGATCGGATATAGATGTATTTAAAACACTTCACGGGATCTAATTGTTTTACAGGCTTCTGGACCTGCTGTTGGGCTGACCGTGGAGGAGAGTGTTGAGCGGTTTTGTTTATCATTAGCATCACTACCATTTATGTCAGTTCTATGCTCTAGGAGCCACAATATAGGTCCCACGATCACACATGTCATTAATAGTAGGAAAAGAATGGTGCCCCTGGCACCACAAAAACCTGGGTGTCTGATTGGATGCCATGGTCTTTGTTGTTGTCGCTTCATGTTGGTAGTCAGGGTTTTTGATGATCTAGACTGTCCTTTGTTGCTGCAGGGAGTTCCCTACGGTTGGTGGATTGGCACTCCACTTGTTGGGACCAGGGCACGACCGATTGTCTCCCTGTCCTGTTGGTTTGAGGGTGTAGTTTTCTCTGCAGTTGGTGGATTGGCACTCCACTTGATGGCTTGAGAGCGTCGTTATTCTGGTCTGGTCTGGTCCTCTGGTGTTGTCTTGATTCGTCTGCAGTGGTTGCAATGGATCCACGTAGCTCTCTCTGCAACTTTTACTGCGGTGTGGGTGGTCAGGAGCACTTGGAATGGTCCTTGCCAACGACGTGTAGCCCAATTCTTTCGTCTGAAGTCTTTCGCCATCACGTGATCACCTGGCTTGAGGTCATGGAGTGGACCCTCAGCTGATCTGGGTAGGCCGTCTCCTACCTGCTTGTGAATGTCTCTAAGGGTAGAAGAGAGGTTAGCACAGTATCTTAACATTTCATCTTCACATTGGTCTGTGGGTGGGAGCTGTCTCTGGCGTGGTCCAATGCCTGTTTCTATTGGTCTCCCAAATAGAATTTCAAATGGGCTGAGCCCATATTTTGGTCTGACTCGTGCTCTCATTTGGAAGAGCACAATTGGGAGTGCCTTCATCCAGGTTAACCCTGTCTCAGCACAACATTTTGCCAATTTGTTTTTCAAGATTCCGTTCTGTCTTTCAACTGCTCCACCACTGGCAGGGTGATACGCACAGTGTTGTCTCATATCAATGCCAAAGTATGTTCCCACCTCCCTTAATGTTGCATTCACGAAATGTGAGCCGTTATCACTAGAAATTTTTGTTGGAATACCCCATCTTGGTATGACCTCTCTTACCAGAGCTTTGGCAACTGCTGCTGCATCAGCTTTACTTGTTGGGAAGGCCTCTGTCCATTTTGAGAACATGTCACACATTACCAGACAATACTTTTTACCTTCGCTTGGGGTGAGTTCAATGAAGTCCATTTGGAGATGGTCAAATGGTCTGTCTGGAGGTGGGTGTGCTGCTTGCGGGGTGGAAACCCCTCTGCCAGGATTGTGAGCTGCACAAATTATACATGCTTCACAGAATCTTTGTGAGAATATTGCGAACCCTTTTGTGTACCAGTGTTGGTTAATGGATGCTAACATCCCCCCTTTTGACACGTGGTCTTGACCATGTGTCAATTTAGCAAAATGGGGAAACATATACTTAGGCAGACATGGTTTGTTGTCAGGACCATACCAGACACCTTCTGTTACCACACAGCCATTCTTCCTCCAGGTGGACTTTTCGTCTGGTAGAGCCTTCCTCTGGATTTCCTGTAAGTCAAGGAAGGGTGTGGCAGGTGTGCTGTCATTTAGGAGAGAGAAAGAAGAGTCATCATATGGTTTTTTGGCTGCAGCCTTTGCTTGTTTGTCAGCATGAGCGTTACCCAATGACACTTCATCAGTGTTCCGTGTGTGAGCTTCACATTTGACCACAGCAATTGATAAGGGAAGCAGAACAGCATCAAGGAGAGCAGACACAAGTTTGTGATGAGCTATGGGTTTCCCTGTGGAGGTTAAGAACTGTCTATGTTTCCACAGGGCGCCAAAATCGTGTACTACGCCAAATGCGTATCTACTGTCTGTATAGATGTTGACAGTTTTGTTTTCAGCCACTTTACATGCTTCTGTGAGCGCAATTAGTTCTGCAGCTTGCGCTGAGAGGTTTGATGGTAAGGAGTCAGATTTTAATGTGTCATGTGATGTTACCACAGCATACCCAACTCTATTGATGCCTGTGTCTGGGTCACGTGATGCAGATCCGTCCACAAACAGGTCTAGATCGGCGTTAGGGATGGGCGTTTCCCTAAGGTCCGTCCTTGGGGAACAGATCTGTGAAATGGAAGCAACACAGTTATGTGGCTCGCCGTCGTCTTCTGTTGGGAGAAGGGTAGCAGGGTTAAGAACAGTACACCTTTTTACTGAAATGTTAGGCATGTCTAGTAAGGTTGTCGTGTATCTCAGCCAACGTGCTGCCGAGAGATGGGATGTTTTCTGTTCAAGCAAGATCATAGACACAGCATGTGGGACAAAAAGGGTTTGATCAGAATATCCTACAATGTCCCTTGAAGCCATCACAGCTTTTTCTGCAGCTGCCACTGCCCTTAAGCATGCAGGGAGTCCAGCTGCCACGGGGTCAAGTTTGGCTGAGAAATAAGCCACTGGCCTAAGTCTCCCACCATGTTTTTGTAGGAGCACAGATGTCATACAACCTCTCCTTTCGTCCACAGTCTGTGTGAATGGTCTGTCAGAATTAGGTAGTCCCAGTGTGGGAGTCGTTTGTAAGGTCAGTTTCAAGTCGTTAAATGATTGCTCAGCTTCAGAAGTCCAAACAATTCTGCTGCTAGCTGTTAGGCCTTTACCGTGGATCATAGCATTGAGTGGTGCCTCCATAACAGAATAGTGGGGAATGAATGCTCTGCAATAAGAGCACATACCTAAGAACGACATAACCTGTTTCTTAGTTTGTGGTTTCGGAATGTCTTGGATTGCTTGAACTCTTTTAGGGGAGAGGGATTTGCCCTCTGCTGTGATCACATGCCCTAGGAAAACAACCTTTTCTTTGACAAACTGTAATTTTGATATGCTAGCCTTATGACCTTCCGCTGCTAAGTGTTTTAATAGTTTAACAGTGTCAGCCTCGCATTGTTCCTGTGTTGGACTACAAATCATCAGGTCATCAACGTATTGTAGGAGTGCACTTCCTGGCAATAGAGTGAGTGTTGACAAGCTGTCTTTTAAACATTCATTGTAGATTGTTGGAGACTCACAATAGCCTTGACACAAATGTGTGAATGTGTAAGTTTGTTCATTAAATGTAAAAGCAAACCAAAACTGGCTGTCTGGATGGACGGGTATGCTGAAAAATGCATTTGCCAAATCTACCACGGAGAACCATTTACTCTTAGGAGGTACCTGTGAGAGGATGCTATAAGGGTTTGGCACATTTGGTGCCCTCTGCTGGACAGCTTCATTTACTGCTTGTAGGTCTTGTACAAATCTCCATTCATCAGGTTGACCCTTGTCTCTAATTTTCTTTACAGGAAAGATTGGAGTTCTGACTGGTGAGGCTTTGCAGGGAACAATTACCCCAGCCATCAACAAAGAGTTGAAGACAGGTGTAATTCCATCAATTGCACCTTTCCTAAGTGGATACTGTTTCTGACATGGTCTGTAGTCTGATTTGGGAATAATCACTACTGGTTCTGCATTTTTTATTAGGCCCACATCATGTTTGCCCTGTGCCCATAGGGAATTTGGAACTTCCTTGAGGGCCGGCAAGTCTGATGGGTTTAGATCTGGTTTGGTTGTGACGTCACTTTTTACCTGTTGAAACATATCTGAGCTCTCTGGTACCAGTTCTACAGTTCTACTTGCATGCACTATAGAACAAACACTTTGTTTGAAAACCTTCAAGTCATGGTTCCATTTGATTTTTGCATTTGCTGTATTTTCCCACTTACATGAGTCCTGAACACATCGTCTTACCCATGGACCCAGATCCTCCCAGTCATCCTTTTTGTGTTTGGCAAGTGACACATGTGGGTGAGAGCCAGGTACATGGAACGGTGCAGGATACTCCGGACAGTGTGCATGAGAGATAGATGGTGATGTTGAATTCACATTACCCTGTTTCTTTTCTGGGAGCTTGACAGAAATTGCACATCTATGGTTATTCCAATACATACAAGTTAACATTAGCTTTTCATGCTCATAACCTGTCCGATACCATTGTTTCTCATATGCTGTGTCTTGTCCTCTGCTTACATATGCTGTGCAGTGTAAGTCTTCTTGGCGGGGCGCAGTCGAGGTCGGCGTCCTGCAACTGAACACACTGAGGCACACATGAGATTTTCCCTGCCTCACTTTTCCTATCCCTTATCATAGCCTCTTTCTGCCACATTCCATATGCTTTCCAGTCACCTCTATTCTTTCCCTTGCTCTTTCTTTCCCTTTCCTCCATTTTTAGTTTTAGTTGATCTAGTCGTTTTAGGTTAAAACTACCATCTGCTGGAAAACCAAAACATTGTACCCAGACATGATATTGAGTAATTGATTCGTCACCATAGCTCTTTCTCATGAAATTGACATTAGGGCCAGTATAGGCCTGATTCGGTTCTTGTTTACCAAGTTTTGAGCCCATTTTGTTTTATTTCAATTTCCCTTTTGTCTTGAGGTGTTCATACAAGAGTGTTGGACAATTAAACACAATGTATAACAATTATTATTACCCAAAGTATTATAAAAGACAGTGTAACCTTTTTTTTTTTTAATAAATTATCTTTTAGGTTGGTATTGGTGGACAGTATTATATTTTCTTTTTATTACCCAAAGTATTATACCCAAAGTATTATAAAAGACAGTATTCTGTTTTAGTTTTTTCTATAACTAAAATCTTTTAGTAGTTTAGATTGGTGTTGGCGATCTAACAATAGGAACGTGATCTATACCTTGCATGCTTTTCAGCCCTGTCTGCACTTGCTTTATCTCCTTGTATGACCCAGTCACACTCTTCCCATATACTTACTGGTATATTTTATGCAAGCACTTAAACAGTCTGTAAGTTGAACTCGTCAGTACAACTCCAGGTTTTACTAAACCTTGGTTAAAAATACTCAGGAGCCTCGCTCGGTCTCCAAAAAAAAACCCCAGTTCCTATGTTATCTCACACAACACCTTCGCTCTTTTACTCTTAAAACCAATAATACATTTTTATCAGTAAAACTTCATGAGAGACACATCAAAACATTTTAGTCTCGTGACGTCATGTGTTTTGGTCAATTTAAATTGTTGCCAAAGAATAAACTGAAAGTTCCTCACCAGGTTCAAGGGATCGCAGCGCTGAGTGAAGTCTGTCCCAGGGCCCTTGGTCCTTGTCACTCGGTTCTAATGAGGTTTAAGGCTGAAGACTGTTTCTTCAGGACGGTTGGTCACCTCCGGCGCCTGGTCAGAGTACCCTCAGTCGAGCAATCCCGGACGAGCCCCCAAGATTGTTATGGAAATCTTTCAGTGAACAACAATAAACGATGTTTAGTCTCAGTTGAGAGTTTTAATGCATATAGAAAGTATTATACAACGTTGGTCAGCTGGATCAGCATTCCTTCACCAACAGTGTGGATTCAGATACTGATGCTGTGGCTGAGGAGAGGACCATCCTTAACTCCAATGCTCATACGTCATAGATCTAGGGGTAAACATATCTTGCACCTGTTTGCTGATCAAGAAGCTGGGAAAGAAGCGTAGGCGTTGTGAGCCACTATCTCAAACCTCAGCCTGCAGTTAGGAGTGTTCCAAGGTCACATAACATCTTTGATACAAGAGAAGGAGCAGTCGGTTTTGGTTCTTCCTCAGTCACATAATTAAAAATAACAAAGTACATTGGGTCACAGAGAGGTCAATACATTTCATATAAAACTAAAACTAAATAGTACAAATATATTTTTTGCCATTACACCATTCATGTGGTTAACTACGACTGTATAGTTTTCATCTTAAATTATGATTGGTATTTCCATGTAGGTTTGCTGTTTAAATATACACTCACCGGCCACTTTATTAGGTACAACTGCTGGTTAACGCAAATATCTAATCAGCCAATCACATGGCAGCAACTCAATGCATTTAGGCATGTAGACATGGTCAAGACGACCTGCTGAAGTTCAAACTGAGTATCAGAATGGGGAAGAAAGGTGATTTAAGTGACTTTGAACGTGGCATGGTTGTTGGTGCCAGACGGGCTGGTCTGAGTATTTCAGAAACTGCTGAGCTACTGGGATTTTCACGCACAACCATCTCTAGGGTTTACAGAGAATGGTTATGGAGAAAATATCCAGCATCACAGTTCTCTGGGCGCCTTGTTGATGCTAGAGGTCAGAGGAGAATGGCCAGACTGGTTCGAGATGATAGAAAAGCAACAGTAACTCAAATAACCATTTGTTACAACCAAGGTATGCAGAAGACCATCTCTGAATGCACAACACGTCGAACCTTGAAGCAGATGGGCTACAGCAGCAGAAGACCACAACTCCTGTCAGCTAAGAACAGGAAACTGAGGCTACAATTTGCACGGGCTCAGCAAAATTGGACAATAGAAGATTGGAAAAATGTTGCCTGGTCTGATGACCCTCCCTGTACTAACCCTAACCCCAACCCTTGAGACCTCTTCACCCCCACTCCCCCCCTGTACAAGTTCTCTCCTGTTAATAAATCATTAAAAAAATAAAATAAAATGGCTTCTGGCATTACGACTGCCAATGGCCCCTGGTGTGAGCATTGATTACTTTGTCTTATGATGACTGTTGGATAGATGATTCACTTACTTAAACAAATGTATTTGTTGTAAGTCGCTTTGGATAAAGGCGTCTGCTAAATGCCATAAATGTAAAATGTAAATGTAAAGAGTCTCGATTTCTGCTGCGACATTCAGATGGTAGGGTCAGAATTTGGCGTAAACAACATGAAAGCATGAATCCATCCTGCCTTGTATCAACGGTTCAGGCTGCTGGTGGTGGTGTAATAGTGTGGGGGATATTTTCTTGGCACACTTTGGGCCCCTTAGTACCAATTGAGCATCGTTTAAACACCACAGCCTACTTGAGTATTGTTGCTGACCATGTCCATCCCTTTATGACCACAGTGTACCCATCTTCTGATGGCTACTTCCAGCAGGATAATGCGCCATGTCACAAAGCTCAAATCATTTCAAACTGGTTTCTTGAACATGACAATGAGTTCACTGTACTCCAATGGCCTCCACAGTCACCAGATCTTAATCCAATCGAGCTTTGGGAGATGTGGTGGAACGGGAGATTCGCATTATGGATGTGTTTCCAACACCTTGCTGAATCTATGCCACAAAGAATTAAGGCAGTTCTGAAGGCAAAAGGGGGTCCAATCCGGTACTAGCAAGATGTACCTAATAAAGTGGCCGGTGAGTGGATATAAACTCACAGCCCACAAACTCCAGTCAAACCAATTAAGAGATGGGACACTGCATGTTAAAAGCACACACATTAAAGTTTAATGAATGAAAAGAGTGGAGGTTCAGTAAACATTTTGTCGGTGGCACTACATACCTTCAGCATCAGGAGTTTCAGTTCAATCCTACCACCAATCCTGCACCATACAAAACATAGAGCAACAGAAAGCAAATCTGTTGAAGCCCAACCAGAGAATATATATGTTTTTCTTTGTTTATGCACCAGTTCAATACAACAGTATTGTATTTTACAATAACATGTTTCTGAGTACAGTTCTCAATAGATGATTGAGTCTTTGTGACACTATGATCAGCTGATGTTGAAATCTGGGGTGCATCTCAACAGAGTGAAGGCATCACTAGGATGTCCACCAAAACACATTTCCCCTGTCCAGTTCTTTCACATCAGTGCAGATGGAAGGAAGGAGAAGAGGAGAGGAAACAACTTAAGACTACTGAGATGCACCCCTAGGGAGATGGAGCTAAACCCTTGGCTAAGGATGAGATTGACAGTTATTAAACAGTATCATACAGCACTTCTCTCAGAAAAGGAAAAATGGTAGTCCACTGCTGCAGAACTAGGCCGAGGCAGAAGCTCCATGTTGCCAGCAGGTACAGCTCCCGGGTCAGTTTAGCCTTATCAATCCACTAGGGGGGGAAAACATCACTGAGTGACAATAGATCTGTGTAGGGACAAGTTCATCCTACTCTACAAAGCCAAAGCTGTCCTGCAGTTCTGTGCCCTGTATACTTTAAAGGAAACTAAACTGAATAACATCTCAAAGTTACCACTTCATGAGTGAGTTCAGCTTATATTTATCTGTACACATTTATACATTCAGGTTGGACTGTTACTCTCTATGACAGGCACCTTTCCTTCTCTGTCATATGTCCTATAGACAGATTTACATGTTTAAATGGCCAAAAATCACTTATACAGTACTGTAGGCTTGCTGTGAGTGGATACACATTGGCAAGTCAGTCTACATTCCCCAAACCTAACTTTGACTATGATTGGGGGAACATTTTAAACTGATCGAAGATCAGCATCGAAGGGCAACGTCATCCTACTCTTTGTGGCTCACCACAGCAACTTAATTTCAGTTGTGACTGTTTCACTTTGAATATTAAATTAAATTGGAGACATGTTTGCCGTAGACAAAAACACAACCTGACACTTCAACAAAATCGACACAAACAATCATAAACCGTTCACTATTATTTCAAAGTGTGGTATGTTAAATACAGGAGAAGAATTTAGTTCTTAAGATCCCAGAGGTCGGCCACAACCTCTGTCAGCGCTTCAATCATAGCTGAGAAACGGAGAGAAGTGGCATCTCCCATTAGGGTGAAACCAGAGAGAATCATTAAGTCACCAGCCAGAGAATCTCCATTGCCTATCATCTCTCCCTTGCCCGAGAGCTCTGTTACGCCTCTCATTCTGCCAAGGCTGCAGCCCCCAGTACCAACTCCCCCCAAGTTCTTAGTAGCTCTAAATGGAGAGGAAAACCAACAATTAATCACCAACCTAAACACCAGGTTTGATAAGATGCAGAAAGGCTTCGTCCAAATGGACAAAGAGTGCCAGCCAGGTCCCAGACATAAAAACAAGGCGGACAGGCAGGCAGCAATATGAAAGAGCAAGCGCAGGGTCAGAAAGCCAAAGTCTCTGAAGCACCAGAGGTACTCCCCAGCGCAGATGCTTTTCATGAAGAATTTCAACCTATCCACTATCTGCCACTGGTTCCTGCAGTCAACAGAGACAAAATCCCTTGTCATGGTCAAAAAGGTGAACATCCACAGCTCCTCCGGTGTTCCAGGCACCTCCCATGGGGTCTTCCCGAGCCTGCAGGCTGAACGCTGAAAGAAACACCTGAAGAAGTTTGCCATTGCTTCCCCTGTAAAGAGCAAACCTAAAAGCCAGAAGCTCATTGCTAAAGGTATTGAGCAGGAGGTCATCAGGGTCAAAGAGAAGGAGAAGAGAGAGTTGACCACTGCTACTCGGCTGAAAGAGGCCCCAGGGGAAAGCCTCAAAGCTAGTACAGGAGAAATCCCTTTTAGGGGGTATCCCTCTCATTTGCATTCTCACTTTGCCCTATTGGGCCCCTGCAACCAATGAGAAATGTGTTTGAGCCAGAGAGGAGGAAACACTGTCGTAACTGGCTATTAAGTGATGTCACAAAAACCCTAACAGCATTTTTTTGTACACTAGTTTTTATTTTTATTTATTTATTTATTTTACTATTTTTGAAAATCAGCTACACTTATTGTGCCTTTTATTTTCTACAGGAAAAAGCGTGCGATAAAATAAATAAAATAATGCAAAAACAAAACAGCACACAGACTTTCAAATTAATTAGATTAAGTAATATTAACATGGAAGACAACATATACAATATTAAACATTTGTTTCTAGATCAATACTGCCTCCGACACAACAAGGCCAATCATTCGCGACCTTGTTTTGGCTAATTACAAACTAGCTTGTTTGAGCAAGTGAGATAAACAAATAAAAACACCTTGGGAAACAATTGGATGTCATTCTGCCCGTTCTGAAGCCTCCAGAAAACACATATTTACTTAACATATAAAAATACTATACCAAAATGAAATACAAATATATATATATATATATATATATATATATATACAGTGGGGGAAATAATTATTTGATCCCCTGCTGATTTTGTTAGTTTGCCCGATTACAAAGAAATGAGCGGTCTATAATTTTTATGGTACTTTTATTTTAACAAATAGAGACAGAATATCAACAAAAAAAGTCCAGAAAAACATATTATATAAAGTTATAAATTAATTTGCATTTGATCGAAGGAAATAAGTATTTGATCCCCAAGCAAAACATGACTTAGTACTTAGTGGAGAAACCCTTGTTGGCAAGCACAGAAGTCAGACGTTTCTTGTAGTTGGTCACCAGGTTTGCACACATCTCAGGAGGGATTTTGGTCCACTCCTCTTTACAGATCCTCTCCAAATCCTGAAGGTTTCAAGGCTTTTGCTTGGCAACTCGAAGCTTCAGCTCCCTCCACAAATTTTCTATAGGATTAAGGTCTGGAGACTAGCTCGGCCACTCCATGACCTTAGTCTGTGGGGGGACATGCAGCGTTCGGCCTGTAGAGGGAGCTACAGGACCGTGGCCAGGGTGACGGAAGCGAGGCTCCGTTGCGCACCTGTTGCGAATGAAGCCTCGTCAACGAAAAGGTTTAAGATGTGTGTGCCTCTGCTGTCGGGAGAGAAGGCTGGAAAGCCAAGACTGGAAAGTCAACTGAGAAACAAACTTCATTATTATCATTATTATCTTAAATAAAAGGGATTTCCCTCATCACCACACTGCGTCCGCCTCTCTGTACATGGAACTCGTTACAGCGTCACAATAGGCTCTGCAAACATTTGATTTATCAGCTGGGGGGCAGGTTGGACACTTTAAAAACGCTGTGGTTATTTTGCGGTTTATATAAAATAAAACCACTATTATCTGATGTAATATGGTCTAGGGCAGTCAGAACAGATTTCTCACATAAACTATGGGTCGATGAAGTGGAATTGGCCTCTCTACACATAAATTCAACATAAAAATGGCATGCTACATCAACGTTGTGGCCAATTTAGCTGCACGTTAAGCAAAGGAAATGCTTTCGGCATATAGTGGCTTCTGTAGTTGCTGGCTAGTTCCACATAGGCTAAAGCCTCCACAGTACTGTAAATCCATGCACACTTTATTGGAAAGCTGACTACTATCTAGAATGACATTACCATATCTAATCAATGACAAATTAGGCTAAATCAGCTGAAAGTTTATACGGTCGATCTGTCAGAAAATTCATACATTCGCAACAAGCCAATCTCTGCTAGTTGAGAGAGCCATCCGCTTGGCCAGCTCGCGTGTTTCTTTCCAAGTCATGTTGGTAGCTAGGCTACGATAGATAGATAGTTATAGATACTGATAAACTTTACCTCATGTTTACTGCAAATCCTTACTGTTAGCTGGTTTAGGCAGCTAGCAGTGGTACATCTCTCTGCTGTTTGACAGACGACGAGTCAAAAAGTATAAAAAACTACAACTACACTTTTTTTTAATATCCCCCAAATATGAAATCATATCGGCAGTTATGAAAGAAAGATGTTTGATTGACCAGTGTTTTACATTGAGTGGATGAGAGAATGCTGTCCTTGCTGAAAATGTGTACGTTCACACCCTACTATGACGTTTTTAATAATAATAATAATAATAATGCATTAATTTTTCTATAGCGCTTTTCGTAGAACCAAAAGACACTACATTTCATGGAGAGAACAATAATAGATAGACAAATTAAAGTAAAACAAAAAGTCAGTAAAAACAACAATAAAAATTGTCAAAGATTAAAAGCAAGTTTAAAAAATGGGTTTTGAGGGATCGTTTGAAGGAGGAGAGTGTGCTGCATTCTTTGGTGTGGTTTTGGAGAGTGTTCCAAAGAGTGACTACTTTTCTATCCAGTCTCAATCCCACTGAAACCCAAAATCCTTACTCCTGTCTCGCATGAAAATCCCTAACTTCATTCTGTAATCAATAAATTGCATTATTAAAGCCGACTCGTGCTTATTCATGTCAGATTGCACGAAAACATTTCCCCCGTTTCTCTGCGCTGTGAGAGAATGTGATCATGGTATGAGAGTAGATAATGTAGGAGTTGGTCCCATTGCTTGGTCCTCGTTAAGATAACCTGATATTTAAACCATTTCCACTCTTCATGTCTTTTATTCATGAGCTGCTATAATGAACTCAATTTTCCCAATCTATCTGATAAGGCAAGCCATCCCACCAGGCGCTGGGTATATTCTTTGGTGATGCTCTGCCAGGCCTGTACGGCAGCCATCTTCAGTTGTTGTTGTTTTTTGGTCTTTTTTCTTTCTTTTGTTTTACTGTCTTCTTGCCTAAAATCGTATCATGAGGAAATTAAATGCATGTACAATTAAATTTAAATCTGAAGATTGACTTGGCCTGTCAAGAACTTTTTGTTCTTGAAAAACTCCCTAGTTGCTATGGCAGTATGTTTGGTGTTTTTGTCTTACTGTATGAGCGCCATCCAAGGACGATGCCTAGTGCTGAGAGAGGAACAGTGGAGTTTTCAGAGTGTGGTCTAGTAACTTGCTAAATCCTACAGAAATGTTGTCCAAATACTGTCAAGAAACTTGTCCTCAATAGCTGTTCAGCGGTTGCAATTTGGGAGTCAGAATTTGATCAGAGTATGAGCTCCGGGCTTGGTCTCCAACACACTCTCTCCTGCTCCGATGCTTCAGGTTTATACGCTCCGCAGCGGGGTGCGACCAGCGAAATGCTCCGGGGAGCTTGTTTTATACCCTTGCCAGTACCTCTCTACCTTGTTGTATGTGTGTCTATGTCTGAACATTGTGTGTCTAAGTTTCCATTGTGTGTGTCTATGTTCTGCAGAGCAGGCCTGCAAAGTATTTTTTCAGAGAATATAAAAATAAAAAAGAGGAAGAGGGTATTGCAATAACACCAGATTTCGCAACACTAAGACTAGGACATTTTCTCTGTCCCTCAATAAGTATGGCTTTCAGGCCCTATCACACCAACACATTCTCCAACTGTATAACAATATAATAATCAGGCATTTTAAAGGATCCAAAACCAGTAAATCACTCTATTCTTCATACTATTAGTTTTACACATCTTCAACATGTTCACACTTGATTTTGGACACCATGGTACTTTCCTGTTGGGGACTTTCCACCACCTGACCTGCCTCTCCCGGCAGGCCTTACACAATATCCCCTGTCTTGCAGTGATTAATCTTTGTACCCATGACTACAACTTTCAGTAATATAGTACCTTACTTCAGTGATCATCTCTAAGTAAGATTACACAATCAAACATGGGTATTCTCATATTCTTAGCACTTTCTTTAATAGCGGGCCGTCATCACGATGAGGCCTAAGCAGATATGGTGACACGGGGTCAAGCACTCTCACTCTAGTTACGTCTATGCAGTTAGGCTGTCGCATATATTTGAATCAATTTATCATTTACTGATCCTGGAAGGTGGAGCTGATGAACGGCTCCGTCCCCTCTTCCAGCACCAGGTTTGACAACTCCTGCCGTAGCAGGGACAACTCGTAGAGTAGATCCGTGAAGTCAACCTCACCAGACATTTCTGGTGAAGGACTCCGCGGTATGGTCTCCGATAAGATCCCTGTCTCTAGAGTGAGGATTGGCATTTGGTCATCCTCTGTATCATAATTACTATTTTAGGATCATCCTCAGTCGTATCCAACAGGGCCTGTGAAGTTGGCGGGGGCGGTGGCGTAACCTCCTTCTTTTCTTGCGCCCCCTGGCCTCCTGTGGGTTTCCCGAGAGCTTTGCGCTTCGCCTCAGGACCCCTCTCAGCCTTCGGGCCCAACCTGTTGTAACCTGGGTAACTCTGGGAGTGGTGCTCAGGCCGGGGGAAGGCCATACTAGACTCGCCCTCGGCGACAATACGCGCAAATACACATCTGTCTATCAATACAGTGCCTATAGAAAGTCATCATACCCTTTGAAATCTTTACCTTTTGTCACATTACACCCTGGAAATTAAAATAAATCAAATCTAACTATAGCTGTATGTACACATCATAACCCTCAACATCAAAGTGAAAATAAAAAAAATTAAAATTCTGGAAAATTATTAAAAATTAATTAGTGAAATACCTGTTTTGGTTAAGTGATCAGCCCCTTAGAGTATACCATTATAAACTTGCTCAGGTGCAACCAATCAACTTCCAGATCAAACACCAGGCTAATTGCCCCCCACCTGACATCAATTGTAGTGGTTTTGATTACTTCAGAATAAAACCAGCTGTTTCTTGAGAATTCCACTACTAGAAGTGCATGGTTCTGCAAAGAATTCACCATGGTTGGAAAAGTACTTTCAAAAGGCCTCCGGGATAAAGTTGTAGGAAGGCACAAGTTAGGTGAAGGCTACAAAAAGATTTCGAAGGCTTTAGCTATCCCTCTGAGTACCGTTCAGAGCATCATTAAGAAGTGGAAGGCGTATGGCACCACCAACACCTTGCCTAGATCAGGCCGTCCGTCCAAACTGGATGACCGAGCCAGGAGGACATTGATCAGAGAAGCTACCAAGTGGCCAAAGGCAACTTTGAAGGACTTACAAGTCTTTATGGCTGGGACTGGTCTGTCTGTGCATGTGACAACAATCTCACAAGCTTTACACAAAGCTGGCCTGTATGGCAGGGTAGCAAGAAAGAAGCCTTTTCTGAAAAAGTGCCACACTCAGTCTCGTTTGTGCTATGCAAAAACACACCTGGAAGATTCTGTTGCCATGTGGAAAAAGGTTTTATGGTCAGACGAGACTAAGATTGAACTTTTTGTACTGAACTCCAAGCGCTATGTTTGGCGAAAACCAAACACAGCACACCACCCAAAACACACCATACCTACTGTGAAGCATGGTGTTGGCAACATTATGTTGTGGGGATGTTTCTCTTCAGCGGGGACTGGGCAATTGGTCAGGATTGAAAGGAAAATTAATGCTGCCAAGTACACCCAAATTCTTGAGGACAACCTGCGTCCCTCTGCTAGACAGCTGAAGATGGACAGGTCATTCACCTTCCAACACGACAACGATCCTAAACATACCGCCAAAAGAACAACGCAGTGGCTTAAGGATAGAAAGGTGAATGTCCTTGAGTGGCCAAGTCAGAGCCCTGACTTAAATCCGATGAAAAATCTGTGGATGGACTTGAAGAGAGCAGTCCATCGCCGCTCACCACGGAATTCGACTGAACTCGAACAATTCTGCAAGGAAGAATGGGCAAATATTCTCCAATCTAGGTGTGCAAAGCTAGTAGAGACATATCCAAACAGATTGATGGCTCTAATTGCAGCAAAAGGTGGCTCTACAAAGTATTAAATCAGGGGACTGATGACTTTTCCAACCCTGTTATTCTTGTTTTTCATTTTTTATACATTTTCAGAACTGTCGCCTTTTTTTTCATTAGTTTGATGTTGTATGGCTACATTTGTACATAAAGCTGGAAAAAGTTTTTTTTTTATGGGTTTTGATTTCAGGCTGTACGATAAATATAGTAACTATTTCAAAGGGGTATGATGACTTTCTATAGGCATTGTATATCTATCCAACCATCCAGCATCTAAGGGGTACACAGTTGACACGCACACACACACACACACACACACACACACACACTCACTTGGGCCTAGTGGAGGTGATGAGGCAGGTGGAATGGTGTTGACATGGGCTCCGGCCAGGAACACACACATCGTCAATCTCCTCACACATGTCCCCTAGAAAGAGAGAGAGAGACAGAGAGAAATAGAGATATTGAGACTACTAAACAGAAATAAATCATAGCATAATTGTAATACAAGAGTATCAAACCAAAGGAGTTCAATGTATTTGTGTGTGTGTGTGTGTGTGTGTGTGTGTGTGTGTGTGTGTGTGTGTGTGTGTGTGTGTGTGTGTGTGTGTATGTGTATTACCTTTGTAGTAGGGGGCACACAGACAGGTGTAGTTGTTGACTCCATCTATACATGTGGCTCCATTCTCACAGTCGTTGTCTTCACAGTCATCTAGGTTAGTCTGGCATGTATGACCCTTAAAGCCCATCGAACAGGAGCAGCTGAGAACACACAGACACACACACACACACACTTTATAAAGTCCATGAAATGGTGATGATTGTGTATGTATGTATGTGCTGTAGGTGATTTGATCGAAAATAAATACTGTGTATAACTAATGTAATTGATGCTAACGGTAGCAGCAGTATTTAAAACTCCTGTTGTATTAGTGCCCTCCTGTGTATTTGGAATGTTATGTTTGTTTTTGGTACTAGATCTTAACAATTTTACTCACTGCAAGAGCTGTTTAGTCATGTGTTTATGGCGTTGTTCTGTATTTAACAACAGCAGATTTAACATGACTAATACTGTAAAGAAATATCAATACATCAATCATTAATTCTGACTCACCTGTACTCACTCTCTTCCTCCTCATTGAGTTGGCAGGTGCCCCCATTGGCACAGGGGTTAATTACACATGCATTCAGAGCTGTCTCACAGTTTCTGCCCTGCACATAGAGAGGAACACAGATGTGTATGTATGTTACACGCCAGTACCATGTCTATTTTCATTAGGGTCAGTAGTGTATAGGTAGTGATCA
The DNA here is from genome assembly GCF_951799395.1 of Argentina silus. Taxonomy (NCBI): domain Eukaryota; kingdom Metazoa; phylum Chordata; class Actinopteri; order Argentiniformes; family Argentinidae; genus Argentina; species Argentina silus. The sequence goes on along the minus strand of NC_139654.1, from coordinate 21,400,668 downwards.
ATAAAGGGTTTAGGTGTGATCTCACATTGAAGCCTGGAGGACAGCTGCACCTGTAGATGTCCACCAGGTCATTGTGGCAGATCCCCTGGTTCACACACAGACTGGACAGGCAAGGGTTACACTTGGCCAGGACTACACTGTCCACCTCACCTATACAAAGCCAGATGACTCCCTTTACTCTACAGGCAACATTCTAAAGGCCCTTATTAAAGAAAGTTATGCAGCCCACCCACTTTACACCCTCCCAAACCAAACACCATCCCACCTTGGCACTCAAACGTCTTGGCGGGTGTTGTGAGGAGCAGTTTGCCCTCCATGCCCTGCGGTCCAGCACAGCGGGCGATGCCAGGCTCCTTGTAGCCCGTCTTCACCCAGTCAGAGAGCCAGCGCAGCCGGCAGTCACAGTACAGAGGGTTGGCACCGATAGCTCTGTGAGGGGAAGGGTTAAAGAGAATGAAACGGCAGGCAAAAGTTCTCCCTACTCTGTCAGTTAGACTTGGCTAGGAGAGGACATTACAGGTAGGTATTTTGCTTTCACTTATCCTGTGCTTTTCATTTTGGTTATGATGAAGAAGCCACTGTTAAGATGCACTGTGGGCTATTACCATGTGTAGTACATGCTATAACCAGCAGATGTCTCTCCAGCCTCCAGCCTTCACACTGGTGGTACTCTCTCAACTGAACATTCTCTGGTAGTGTTTTATAAACTGAGGCACGGAGACATGGATACATCACATTCTCTCACATCTATTTGAATGCAGTCTTAATTTCACGTGAGAAACATTTTGGAGAATGTTTTGCTATATTATGCAGTATGATGTTATTGTTACTCCAAAGCTAGAGAGATGAGACACTGTATGTTATAGATATGCTACCATGTGCCAAGAGAAGGAGCACTTAACCTGTCATGGTAGCTGAATCAATGTTGCTACTCCCCCACCCTCCACCACACCCACCCCTGATCCCACCCTCCATGCACAAACACTTCTGAATCAATGCTGTTCCATCACTACTAAGGAACACAGGCTCATCTTTCAGGCCAGTCCAATAGCTGACGACTGACATCTGCGAACATGAAAGGCACTTGACTGTGTATCAATGGCTGTCAAAGACAAGCCTCCCCATCCTCTACACACCTCCCTCCTTCAGCCTGGACTCTTCCATCTACAACCATCTCCCTCCTTAATTCCCTCCTGCACTCTTCCTCTTTCTATTCTGCCATTAATGGCCCCTCTACATCTGTGAACGTGTTTGATACCATTCCTCATTCCATTCCATGCATTACAATAAGCCTGTCCTTCGATTTCTGCCTCCACCAACCTCTCCTGCACATACTTCTCTCCTATCCTGAGTCTACACAACACTCTTCTCCAGCCTGGACTCTCTCTTCTCTCTACAACCATCTCTTCCTCTCTCCTCTCTCTCCCTGCTCCTAGTCTCTCTTCTCTATCTCCCCCTACACTCCTCCTCTCCCTCCTCTCTCCACCTGTGCACCTGACATTGATAGGGTCATCAACCTCCACATGATATGGGTGATATGGGACATAACCTGGATACTAGAGGACATAACGATACATTTGCTTGAAATGCACGCACGCGCACACACACACTGTTTTGTGTGTTTTGGAGATATCACAGAGCGGTGGGACATGAAAGGGCTCTGTGTTGCTGTAACCACAGCTCTGTGGATGACTAGGGGGGCTGTACCAAGCCCACCAAAGAGCACTACAGACAGGCTACTGTGAGCCACTCCCCATGGCACACACACAGCCAGCTTATGCTTCGGCGTGCATGCATATGTGTTGATGTCTCTGGGGTGGTACTTACAGGTGGGACAGAGAGGCCACGTCACTGAAGATGCCGTCTGGAAGCTCAGAGATCTTGTTGCCATGGAGAGACCTTAGATAGGATAGAGGCAGGGGTCAGTAGGATATAAAATAAGAATAACATCAACATTCATCAGCCAATCTGTTTATACCTCCCTATTCATCCCCTAATGCAGACTGCTGAGTGTCTGGGCTGGGTACAGGGGACAAGGGGGGCAACAAACTGTGGGGACAGTAAGGTTCTGTGATTCAGGGAGGGGGCAATTACACAGGGTACAGGGATGATAGGAGGAAAGTGGTTGTTTTTGTGTGGAAGGGGTCACGGGTTGGTTAGGTTTAGGGTGGGCAGTTGGCCAGCAGTTGGTGTGCCAGTCACATGGGGCTGTCAGAGAGAGAGGAGCCAGGGAGTCTTCAGGAGGAAACATGATCCTCACTCACACTGGTACTGCTCTCAACAACCAGAGATCTCATCTCTCTCTTTCTCCGTATTTTTTCCTTTCTTCTCTATTTCCCTCTCTTCTTTTTACTGTCTTTCTCACTTCCATTTTTATTTCTTTCCTGTTCTTTTTCTCCTGCCTTTCTTTCCTTTGTTCGCTCTCTCTCACTCTCCTTTAATTTTCACTTTTTTCCCTCCCTGGCGCTGGCTTGAAACACTCCTCTCACACCTAATTAAGCACCTTATTTTATCTTATTAATCCACAACCCAAACCACAACCATGAGGAACACACACACACACACACTCACACCAAACCACATCCATGGCAGCCCCAGACCCCTGGTCTGTTTGAAGCTGTGCACCTCAGTGTGTGTGTGTGTGTGTGTGTGTGTGTTTTGCTCTATGAAGCCTTTGGCACCTCACTGTGGTTTCTGTGAAGTCTCAAACCCGCCAACTTTGAACTTTGAACCCCTTTAAGAGTATTAGGTGAAAACTATGAAATCATTGTCGAGTCAACATGTCGTCGTCGTCGTCCCCCCAGCCCTTGAGAAAAAAAAAAAAACTTTGCAAACTAGCATGGGGGCATGTTACAAATGAAGCAGACTTAAATGGTGCGTGAGTGAGTTAAAGCAGAAATAACAGACGCACAGTGCCCTCCATAAGTATTGGAAAGAGGGAGCATTTTGTCTTCTTTTAGCCCTCTACTCTAACAGTTTGGATTTGAAATCAAACAATTACTATGAGGTTAAAGTCAAGATTCTCAGCTTCAATTCAATGGTTTAAAATATATATACGTATATATTACAACCCGTTTTATGCATGGTCACCCTATTTCAGGGTACCCAAAAGTGATTTTGGCTTGACAGGTGTTTCTGGTTTGTTAGGTGTGTTCCGTCACATCATTTATGCAGTCATAAGAGAGCTTTCAATGTCTTGTATTGATTCTAGGCTTTGTGTTTGCATTTGGAGTCTGCTATTGGTGTCTGTCAACATGAGGACCAAAGAGATGTGAATGAAAGTCAGGGAACCCATTATGAGACTGAAATATCAGAAAAAAATCAATCAGAAACACAGCCAAAACCTTAAAACTACCAAAATCAACAGCTTGGAACATCATTAAAAGGAAAGAAGCACTGGTGAGCTCAGAAATCACAAATGGCCTGGTAGGCCAAGGATGGATGACCGAAGAATGCTCAATATGGTTAAGAAAACCCCCAAAACAACTGTCCCACAGATCAGGAACACTTTCCAGGAGGTAGGTGTGAATGTGTCAGAGACTACCATCCGCAGAAGACTTCATCAGCAGAACTACAGAGGCTACATTGCAAGGTGCAAACAGGATGGTCAGGTTACGATTTGTTAAAAAGTACCTAAAAGAGCCTGCAGAGTTCTGGAAAAAGGTCTTGTGGACAGATGAGACAATTATTAACATGTACCAGAGTGATGACAAGAGTGAAGTGTAGAGAAGAAAATTATCTGCCCAATATCCATAGCATACCACCTCATCTATGAAATATGGTGCAAGGGGTGTAATGGCTTGGGCATGTATAGCTTCCACTGGAACTGTCTCCCGGGAATTTAGGCTCAGTACAGAACCCCCGACCAACCTCAGATCTTGTTATGGATCCTCAGCCTGAGGGGTCTTACCCTGTCAGATGCTGACTGGTCCTATGTAGGTTGGTGTCGATTAGATTCACTCCGCTGTTAACGGTCTACATCCCATAGTTCCTCCCATATCTTCCTCTACCCACCTCAGCTGAACTGAAAAATCTCCCCAAACCTAAAAACTGTACACCGAAGTGGGTAGTCTCTATGGTTAACGACCGCTCTAATCTTATATGAGTGCCAGTTGGTGTGGTTGCGGATAAAGGGTTTATCGGTAAGGATAATTTACCCAAAGGAGGTAATAAGAGGCCAGATATAACCCTTCAGATCCTAAGATGTATTATGCACAGCAATCTATAATATTTTATGTTACCAGGAGGAGGTAAAAGGCTTATGAGGGATGGAATGACTTAAAAAGTTCACAATTAAAATTGTGAACTGTTCCTTTAAATGCAGGTTAAATTCTTTAATGATGGCTTAAAACATTACAGCATTACAGGCAGAGTGATTAAATGGTAAAATGCTAGTATTCAAAAATGATAAAAATGAGAAAATAATAAAACCTATCAGTCTGTCCCTACTCTGCCTGTGAAATTTAGAGAAGCCCCAGTGCCCCAGGGTTCTTCTATCCGCCAGAGCTGTTGTTATATAAACAAAGGTCCGCCAAGGTCCTCCGTTATACTAGTGTGGCGAGGCCGACAGTCAGAATTCAATCAGAGTGTGAGCTCCGGACGAGGAGAATCTGCTAGAGTATGAAAGCTCCAGTTTTCACTTCGGGGTGGTTTTCAACACACTCAGTCCTGCTCCGGTCCTTCAGGAGTTACGCTCCGCAGCGGGGAATGACCGTTGTACTGCTCCAGGGAGCTCTTTTTATAGTTTGCAATGGGGCTTTCCTTTACCCCCACCCTTTCTTATCTAATTCATTACGTCAGGCATTGAATTCGATCTAGTTCTCAGTCAAGCATAGAATTCTATCTAATTCATTATGTCAGGCACTGAATTCGATCTAGTTCTCAGTCAATCATAGAATTCTATCTAATTCATTACATCACCCTGAATTCGCATTCATGCTTAGTCATGGGCCTAAGGGCACCTGTTGTTATGTCTACTAGACATACTTATCACTCTCCTGCTCAAACTGGACTCAAGGCCACTTCTTATTGTGGACTTCTGCAATTCTATTCTATTTTCGTAACATAATAATCTAGGCCTTTCTCAAAGTTAACATCTAGTACATATGGTATACAATTATCATTAGCCCACATGAATTATACAGTAAAACATTAGTATGATGGCCTACTTCAGCAATCATCTCTGAGTAGGAATTATACAGTCAAACATTAATATGGTGGCCTACCTCAGAAATGATTTCTGAGTAAGAATTATACAGTCAAACATTAATGCATTTGGTTGCCTACTCCAGTATCAGTTAAACCGTTATCACTACGAGGTCCAACCAGATATGTTGACCCGGAGTCATCCACTACATTTATAATTTCTTTTGTTAAGTTTTGCCTTTTGCACATACTTGAACTCATTTATCATTAACCAATTGTATATTTGACTCAACTTATCAGTTACACACATTTGAATCAACTTATCAGTTACACACATTTGAATCAACTTGTCAGTTACACACTTTTGAATCAACTTATCATTAATCAGTTACACACATTTGAATCAACTTGTCATCAATTAGTGGTTATACACTTTTGAATCCTTGTCATCAATCAGTTACACATCAAACTGGGTCATTTCATAGATCAAATCAAGGAAGGACACTTCTCCTCCATAGGCCATTCCTGGTGGGGAATCTAACTGAAAATCCTCTGTGTCTAGAGTAAGAATCGGCAATGGGTCATACCTCTGTATCTCTATGTCATGGGTTAAATCGAAGCTGAAGACTGTTTCAGGAGCCTCCTCGGGGATCCACAGTCCCATCAGGTTTGGCAGGACTGGATCTTCAGGAACCTCAGCCATTGGCTCCAGTATGATCAATTCTGTTTTGGTGAGCGGTGAATATCGGAACTGAGGTGAGCAGGGAGAGCTGTGGGCCTCGTCTAATACCACCCAGTCAGGCTGTATCTCTATCTCTGATAACTCCGGTGAGGTTCCGATGGGCCCTGTGATACTTTTGGTGGTGGTGGCATGACCTCCTTCTTCTCATGCACCCTTCTGCCCCCTGTGGGCCTCTGCACACTGTACTTTGCTTTTTTGCTAGGGGTTTGTATAGTGTCAGGCCTAGGTCTGTAAGCCTCAATCTTGGTGTCTTCTTCCTTCTTTATTAATGCTCTCTTGGTCTTTGAAGTCCCCTTTGTTACTTTTTTGATTGTCATTTTTAAAGTTGATGTTCTGTCAGAAGTGGTCCTGGTAGCTGAAGCTTTCTTTTTTGTGGTTTTCTGAGCTGATGGTTTGTCAGTTGTGACTTGGTAACCTTGGGTGTGGGGTTTAGGCCGGGAAAAGGCCATACTAATCTCGCCCTCGGCGACAGAACGAGTTCACTTGTCTTCATTGATGATGTAACTGCTGATGGCAGCAGCAAGATGAATTCTGAAGTGTACAGAAACATATTGTCAGCCCACGTGAAAGCAAATGCCACCAAACTTTTGCTTCATCATACAGCAGGACAATGACCCAAAACATACTGTCATAGCAACTGGGCCAAAAAATGGAAAGTTGTTGACAGGCCTGGCAGAGCATCACCAGGGAAAATGTGACTTCAGGCAGTTATTGCACGCAAAGGATTGTTGACCAAATACTAAACAAATACTAAACAAATACTAAACACGAGTGCTTAATTTGGAGATTTGATACATCTGTCCCATCACTTTTGGGTACCCTGAAATAGGGGGACTATACATAAAAAGTGTTGTAATTTCTGAATTGCGAAACACATATTTCACAAATAACATCACATAAAAGCTGAGAATTTCTACTTTAACCTCAAAGTAATTGTTTGATTGCAAATCCAAACTTTTGGAGTGTAGAGAAAAAAATACTTCACTCTCCCATTACTTACACAGGCCACTGTATTTGCTGAAGAGAGAACTTCAGGCAAAAAGACCTCAAAACAAACAACTGAAGATAGCTGCAGTACAGGCCTGGCAGAGCATCACAAGTGAACATACCCAGCGTCTGGTGGGGTCAATGGGTCGCAGACTTTAAGCAGTTATTGCATGCAAAGGATTGTCAACCAAATACTAAACATGAGTGCTTTGACCCCATAGTAAGTGTTTGATTTCAAATCCAAACTGTTGGAGTACAGAGCTAAAAGAAGACAAAATGCTTCCTCTTTCCAATACTTATGGAGGGCACTTCATTATAGATCAAAGCCTTATGGCCAGAGCAGAAATCCATTTAGAAATCCATTTACATTTATCCAAAGCGCCTTACAACAATACATTTGTTTAAGTAAGTGAATCATCTATCCAACAGTCATCATAAGACAAAGTAATCAATGCTCACACCAGGGGCCATAGGCAGTCGTAATGCCAGTCGGCTAATTTCTTTTATTATTTTTTTTATTATTATTTATTTATTTTATTAGCAGGAGAGAACTTGTACAGGGGGGGTAGCGGGGATGAAGAGGTCTCTAGGGTTGGGGTTAGGGTTAGTATAGGGGGGGTAGTGAGGGTGAAGCGATCTTTAGGAGGGACTGTTAAGATGTAGCCTGAAGAGATGGGTTTTCAATCTACGGCGGATAATCGGAAGTGACTCTGCAGTCCTGACAGTAGTGGGAAGCTCATTCCACCAGCGGGGCGCCAGGACAGTGAAAAGCCGTGACCGAGTAGCGCGGCCACTGCATCCACGTAGAGGCGGCGGTGCCAGGCGGGCAGCCGAGGTGGACGAGCGGAGTGATCTTGCAGGGGTTTGGGGGCTAACCATTGCTTGCAAGTAGGGAGGGGCTGTTCCCTTTGCCGCCTGGTAGGCAAGCACCAGGGTCTTGAATTTGATGTGAGCTGCTACCGGGAGCCAGTGGAGGGTGCGGAGGAGGGGCGTGACATGGGAGAATTTGGGGAGATTGAACACCAGACGAGCGGCAGCGTTCTGGATGAGCTGCAGAGGCCTGATGGAGGAGGCGGGGAGTCCGGCCAAGAGTGCATTGCAGTAGTCAAGGCGAGAGATTAAGTGTTTGGACCAAAAGTTGTGCTGCTTCTCTGGTGTGGAATGGACGTATCCTTCTGATGTTGTAGAGGAAGAATCTACAGGAGCGTGCTGTCGCTGTGATGTTCACCACACAGGATAAGTGGTTGTCAAGGATCACCCCAAGGTTCTTGGCTGTATGGGAGGAGGTCACAGTAGAGTTTTCTACTGTGATGGAGAAGTCTTGGAGAGGGCAGGCTTTCCCTGGGAGGAAGAGCAGCTCAGTCTTGTCAAGGTTGAGCTTGAGGTGGTGGGCTGACATCCAAGCAGAAATGTCTGCAAGACATGCCGAGACATGTGTTGCCACCTGTGAGTCAGAAGGGGGGAAAGAGAGAAAAAGTTGAGTGTCATCTGCGTAGGTGTGGTAGGAGAAACATTACAGAGCCGAGAGATTTGGCATAGAGAGAGAACAGTAAAGGCCCAAGGACAGAGCCCTGGGGGACACCAGTGGTGAGGGGTCGTGGAGAGGACAGCGATCCTCTCCACGTCACCTGGTAGGAGCGACCGGCCAGGTAGGATGCAAACCAGGAGAGTGCAGAGCCAGAGATGCCCAATTCTGAGAGGGTGGAGAGAAGGATTGGGTGGTTTACTGTGTCAAATGCAGCAGATGGGAGGAAGCTTGAGCGGAGTGGAGAGCCTCCGTCCTCATCATCTATCTGTCAAATACATTCAGCTTCTACTTCTTCTTATCTTCTATCTTCTTATCTAATTTAGCAGACGTTCTTATCCAGGAGAAGACGATACTCAGTGAGGAAATACAATCAGGGGCTTTGCGATATCATAAAAAAAACACCCAGTATCATAAGCCAAACCATTTAAAAGAAAGCACTGCTAACATTCACTCATTAATTGGATAATGTTCTCCAGTATCTGGTGCTTGGGGAAGACTTTTGGCCCTTGATGGGCTGGGGCAATTGGAGGTGAGCAGGCTAATCGTTTCAAAACTCTATGGTGAAGAGTAACTGAACGCTTGACAGTTGCATCACTACCATGTACAAATGAAGAGGAACAGGGGTTGAGTGTGTGAGTATGGTGAAAAGGCGCTCACAGTAGTCGGAGAGAGCGCAGTCCACCAAAGGCCAGACTAGGGATGCAGCGCAGAGAGTTGTAACTCAGGATCCTGGAATACAAAACACACATTCTCCTTCACTTTAAGACATATGATGGAAAATAACAGCTATAACAAGGGAATAGAAATGCAACTTTTCTTTATCATCAATATTTGCAGCTAGAGAGAGCTTTGAGAGAAGTCAGAATATACTGTATGCAATATACTTTCGTCATCTTTCCACTTCCATGCTGTTAGCCTTCCTCTGCGCTGTCTTTAGATGCATGCATTGTAAGAGTGAGGTTTGAGGGTGGGAGTGTTGACAGTGCTTACAGTGTCGTGAGCTGTCTCATGTTGGCGAAGGAGGAGTTGGTCAGAGAGTTGATCTTGTTGTTGCTCAGATCTCTGGAAGGAAACAGATCATATATTGCTACATTACACATTACAGTGAGACTGCACACATGAAATACAGCTAGCTAGACAGACATATAGAGAGATGGACAGACGGACAGGCGGACAGGCGAACTGACAGACTCACACTAGCTGTAGGTATTTGAAGGCAGACAGTTCCTTTGGCACCACACTGAACTGGTTTCCATCCAGGTACCTGACAAGAGAGAATCAGTTCAATACACTTTTCTCACATGCATGTGTGTGCACGTGTGTGTGGCTGTATGTATACATGTGTTCCTCTGTGTGTGTGAACTCCTTGGAGCAGTGTGTAGGAAAGTTCCAGACCCATCTCTCCCCTCCCATTGAAACATGCTCATTAAAATGTCCTCCTGCTCCCCTCTGGTCCTGTGGACAGTCCTAGCATGCATGCACACACAAACACACACTGTGTCTAAGAGAATAACTACAAGGTTTATTTACTCTCTCTCTCGCTGATATCCTAAGGTATATACCATCGACACTTGGTGCCAGTCTGTTCCTGTTTAAGTCATATGAGGTTGGATGACAGTTGTGAGTTGACTGTTTGTTGCAATGCCATGTGTTTTCCTTTGTCAGTATGTGTGTGTGTGTGTGATACAGTATGGTTGAGGTATGAGGAGGAACTCACAGTTCAGTGACGTTTCTGGGGATGCCTTATGGTAAATTTAAAGACAATATAAGGGTTGTAATCCCAAACCTAGGGGAAAAGGTCACCAGATGGTCCTGGAACATCTCAGAAGGGGTGAGATCAGATAAGTGGGGGTTGACTAGAGGGTATGAACACAATGGAGTACAATAGATCAAAGCTGCAGAAACAGGATAGATGAGTAATAAACACAGTTGTAAACAGCCAGGACAAAAGGCTTTAGAAAATAGCCTAGGTCAATTGATCTCTCAAGTAGACTGACAGACGCCAAGTCAAAGGGGGAGTAGCCCCTGGATGACGAAATGTAGTTCTTAAATATCATTGGTATAAGTAGACAGGAATTTGAATGAAGGGCGTTGACCTGTGTGATGTTTATAAAAGGACAGGTAATGGAAGTGAAAGGGGTTCAACTTTGCAAACCTGACCCGGCTTCGTTCTCTGTGAATAAAGTCTCTGGATGAATCAACAGCTCTGGTTAACGGTATTTTATTTCAAAATACTATGACTTAAATTCTACTACATATTTGGCGTCACGAACAGGATGGATAGATAAGGCTCGCATCGTGAATTATCGTTGAGGAGGGACTCCGACGATTTATATAAATTAATGAGCTCAAAAAACAAGATAAGCAGAATTCCTGCTTTAGTATAGGAAATTTGTATAAGTCGTTCTGGATTTCCAGCCTCCACAGTAAGAAACGAGCATTAGTCTTACCCATAAAGAACCAAATTTAGGATTTGAACTAGAGCTGTTGAGGATTTCAGAAAATGTGCATGCCGTAATTGTTGATACCTGTAAATAAGTTAAAGCCCAAAGAGTGGGTCACATGTGCAAAATTCCGTGGTTACCGCTGTGATATTAAATAAATATCACAGGTCAGCTCGGGCGGAAGAGCTTAGGATAACGCCAAATTAGATCAATATTTCAGGTCTGCTCGGGTGAATTTATGTTATGAAAATATGTAAATTCATGGTTACCGCTGAAATTGAAATTGATTGATTTGGGGCTGGACGGTAAGCTAAAGAGTTAGAGCGATATTACAGGTCTGAATCGGGTGTAAATTAATCTGTGGTTACCGCTCTCATATTTTATAAATATTAGAGGTCAGCTCGGGCAGATTGTTACATGGTTACCGCTGAAATATCGTTGTTGTGTAGTTTAAGGGGAATATAACCCTAACCCTAACCCTAACCCAGAGTACAGAATAATGAGAATATAGTATGATATACAGTATATTTGTGTATACGGAATTGGAAGAAAGCCATCGGTGCCTCTTAAAGGAAACGTAAGATACTTCTTGTAAAAGCCAAATAATCAAAAGTAAGAATTGGGACAGACATTAACGTGAAAACGGGAAGACCGCCATCTTGAAACGTCATTCGAGTTGGACGGTATTATTGTAAAAGGGGGAGGGAATCAACTGAGTATTGTAACAATAGACTCCACAGTGGTTTAGGATGAATGAATGAATGAATGAATGAATAAATAAATAAGATAGAATAATAATATTTTATTATATAAGTATATGCTGAGTGAAAGTGATTCTTAATTGAAGAGATTCTTGTCTAAGCTCACACTGATTTAATTCACATTCTAGGCACACACACACACACACACACATACCCCACATTCACACCCACTCTACACACACATACCCCTCCCCCTCATCCCCACTCAAACACATACACACACACACACACACACACACACACACACACACATCGTATATATACTCACACTCACACACACTTACACACATACACACACACACATCTTATATACTCACACACACATCACACTCACACACATAGACACACACACCCACACACACATCTTATACTCATACACACATCACACACTACTCTCATACATAAATTACACACATAGACACATACACATAACTATACCAATATAGACACACACTCGTTCATACATTGTCATACCTACAACTACATTCTCAAGTACACATACATACATGCAAGTACACAGGTGTTGGTTATATCTATATTTGATTCCCAGGGTGTAAGACACCAATTGTGATTAGGATATCTCAAGCTGATTCCAAAGCTGTTTCTTAACTTATTTCTTTAATTTTAAAGTGATATCCTAGATAACCAATAATACAATATTGTTCTCTTTTGATAAATTACAGAAAAGTTTAAGACATTTTAAAATAACCCTAAGAATAATTAATGCTAAAGGAAAATAAAAGGAAAAATGGAGAAAGGGATTACCATGGTAACTCCAGTAGAAATATTAGAGAATAAAAACCCTCTTTTAAATAACCAAATAAAAGAGATGTCAGAAAAATGGGAAAAACTAACCAGTAAGAATTATACGAAGTGGCCAAAAGAAGGGACATTTGATGTTGCAGTGGGTAAGGAAATGGGAACACTGATAAGAAACCCCAAAACTTGAGTAAATTCAAAAAAGAGAGAAATAGATATGTTGAAATTGTTCAAAACAGAAGGAGAAGCAATGTTAAAAGAAGAGAAGGGAAGTGAAGTGAGAAGGGGATCTAGAAGCCCCATAGAGCTTGATTGTTATGCAGGATTAGAAAAAGGTGTGTGGAGGTCAGAGTCAAGGCAAGAGAAGAGGACTAAACCATTGGAAGCCGGAGTAAGAGAGAGAGGAAAAGGGAAGGAACCAATCGCACGCCGAACAGAGAAACAGCTATACAGCACACCCAGAGATGAGGGAGCAACCACCTGGGGACCCGGAGATGACCCAGGAGATGACCCAAGAGATGACCCGAGGTCCGGTGACGAGGAACAGGAGGAGAGGAGGTCTGGGATAAGCCAGAGGGAGATAGACCAAGTACAAACAATAGATGAAATAATTAGTGACTGGAAAGAAAATATTAGGAGAAGACATGAGGAAAGATCCAGGACTACTGAACGAGAGTTGAGGGATAGGGGAAAGATAGGTCACCCAGATAGATATCATTGCCCCATTCTGATAAAAGGAAATCAAGGACACTATGTGCCCTGGGGTATGCAGGATGTGCAGGGAATAGTTAGCGGATTACTTAACATACATGATGGAGCAGGTAAAGGGATTAGAAGCCTTGAGGAAGAGACTGCAGGGAAACTGCTGGCGGTGGGAGACCTCATAGCCCTGTTGGCCAAGGTACTGGGGGTGGCAAAGATGGAAGACGTTCTCATAAGCTGTGGACTGGAAGGAGCAAAGGACAATGCCAGAGCCGATGGGATGTCATTTGACCAGACCAGAAATGAGAGGTGGACAACCCTGAGAGAAGAATATCCACAAAGGATGGATATTAAGACCCTGAAGGGAGACCCACTGGGAGAGACTGAGGATCCTGCCACATACCTGCACCAGCAACCAAAGAAGTGGAAACTAGAGACTGAAGTAGACCCAGAGGGAGACCCACTGATGACAACTCTGTTCAGAACCGCAGTGGTAGATGCCATGTCCCCTCCGGTGAAAAGCAGGTTAGAGGATGTGGTGGGACTCACGTCCAAAACACACAAGGATGAGTCAAGGCTAAAGGAGCAAGAAAAGGGGGACCAGAGAAGGTTAACACAGCTCCAGCTGGGGGAACTCACAGAACGAAAACAAGGCGTAATGGGCGCCGAAACCAAGAAACCAGCTCCATACAGAGCCACACCAGAACCACTTCCAGTGCTGAGACCTCAGGGACAAGAGCAACCCACCGTACCTGTAGTTCAGGTGTATACCCAGCAGCCCCAGCAGTTTAAGCCAGGGAAAAGCAGAAAGAGACCCCAAGGACGGTTCCAAAGAACAAACCCAAAAGGTCCATCTGACATGTGCTGGCGATGTCAAACATCAGGACATTTCCAAAGGGATTGTACTAATCCGAAATCGAGGGAGAATAGTAAACAGGGCTATAGTCAGCAACAGCAGAGGCCTCCACAAGGACCGGCCAATCCATATAGGGGACTAAATTATGGTTACTAGCTTCCAGTATTAACCACAGAAGCTGATCAAGAACCAATGCTGTAGGTTCAAATAGAAGATAGGAGACAGAGCCACAACCCTGCCCATACTGATCTCTGACCAGACTCCGGTGAATCTCTTGGGGAGGGATGCATTATGCATGCTGGGGATGAAAATATGGTGTTCCCCAGAAGGTGTATATGTAGATAATATGGCAATAAAGATACAAGAAATACCAATAACTGCAAGCGCAAATGATTACTGGTTAGGGGAAATAAATCATGAAATAGAGCAAAATTGGTTAAAATGGAGAAAATATATTGAAGCCCAATTGCCAGATGCAAGGAGACCACGATTTGACTTAAATTACAACTCCTGCCAAGAACAAATCTGGCAGGAGCAAACCAAAAATCTGGTTGTCCCATTAATGTCACAATATATTATAGGGGAAAACAGGGAGCAGCTATACAAATAGATGAATTAGAATTCGTACAAAAGTGGTATAATATACCTAATGCTGCTCATCATGGGTCATTAATGGTAAATAAAGGGTATAGAGCAAGAGTTTTGGGACCTATGATGAGAACCGCATTAAAAAGTAAATGGAAAGAAACAAGTAACCCATTGATAAAACATTCTGCGGATAAGGAATTCATAAAATAATATATACCACAGGAAGTAGCCATATTGGTTAAACGACAGGGTCAGATGAAAGAAAAGTCAGATAATCAATTAAATAGAACCAATAACGCAACTAGAGGATATAATACGCATGCATCGGATTGCAGGGCCGTTTGAGCAAGCCATGTGGCTCCGAAGGGGGTCGAAGGTAGACTCTACGGGATTGTGGAGATCATATGAGGGTACTATAGTAGCGCCTACTGGACTACTGGGGATTTTGATCACTGGTGCGCATGGTTTTGACCATTGCGCAAGGGGGGAAGTTGTGAGAAAGATAAAAATCCAAGGGTATTGGGCACCCTATGTACAGGCAATGGTAGAAAATGCATTTAAACTTATAGACTAATTAATTAAAAACATTTAAATTACAAATTCGGTAATGGACTATGTAGACATGATAAAAAAGGTCATTGGGAAAAGATACATGCTTGTTGTTACAGATAGATTCAGCAGATGGGTAGAAGCAAGGAACAGGGGTTACATTTTTAACGAGAAGTAATACCCAGATTTGGAATAAATAATAAGATTAGCTCAGATAACGGTGCAGTATTTATTCAGAAAACTGTGAAACAAGTCATACAGCAGTTGAGAATAAAGCAAAGATTGGGTTGTGTCTACCATTCACAATCACAAGGAATGGTAGAATGAATAAATGGTACCCTCAAAACAAAGCTGAATAAGATATGTGCCAGCGCAAAGCTTAATTGTGTAAATGCCTTGCCACTTGTATTAATGAATTATCGCATGCAGACTAACAGAAACACGCATTTAACACTGCATGAAATGCTTACGGGTCGACCCATGCCAGTGCTAACAATACGAGGACCTTACAAAGGACCACCGCTTGAACAACGCCAGATAGAATTGAAACAATATATGAATTGATTAACTGAGATACACAAAGTTATATGTTCACAGGAAAAAGACAAGCAGCTGGAGCCGGAGACACCCCTGCCCAATCCGAGAACTCCAGGAGACCAGGTGTACATCAAAGTCTTCAGAAGGAAATTGAACGAGCCAAGGAGAGAGGGACCGTACAAGGTAGTGAGAGCCACCCCCACTGCAATACAAGTTCGAGGGAGCCTAACCTGGTACCACTAGAACCACGGCACCAGGGTCCCGAGGCAAGAACTCAGGCAAACCAGAGAAGAAGACGAAGGAATGGGTGAGATCGTACAGGAGCACAGAAGAAATGAGGGCACAGACTTTGGGAAATTAGACTGGTTTGACAACATCCTAGGATCATGGGGAGGAATGTTGGCGAGAATGGGAATAATGGTTGTGATAGTGATTACAGTGTTAGGATTAATATTTTGTTGTATAATGCCTGTTTTGAGATCCTTTTTTATACAGAGCACAATTAAGCAGATGAGTGTAACCAGAGAGATAGCTCCGATGGCACTCAACAAAATGGGAGGACAACAAGACCTATATCCTGTTCTCGACTGGGGAGGCAGCGGTGGGTCTTCTGCCCCCTCATCCGATGATGACGAGATCGTCTAGACTCCCAGCCAGGACTAGCAAGCACTAACAGCTACACCTACTTGGGAGGAACATGGCTCAATCATCAAGGAAGACGAAACCCTGGCCATACAAGGACTATATTCCCTTTGGAATATTGACAATTTGAATGGACATTGATGTGTTTTAAAGTGTTATGTGTAACAATTATTGTGTGTAGTACTGATAGAATGACCATGTTGAATGTATGCATAGAGACACAATGGGATGGCCATGGATCAGAGACAGGGGATGGTCCCCTGTGTTGGACATAAAGTCCCATTATAGGTTGATGTGTTGTGTGTTGTTTTACTTTTTATTAACAATTTGTGTAGTCATTTAAATGTGTAGGAAGTTGTTGCTCATGGGGACGGGTGCTCATTTGCAGACCTGTAAAGTGGTTGCTCAATGATGATTGGATAAGGTGAGAACCGTGGGGGAATTTTCCCAAATACAAGGATGGGTTTTTCGCCCCCACCTGTAAAGGAGGCGTGTCCCCAGGAGCTAATAGAATGTCATACTGTTGATGCCATACAGGTTATGTTTACTTCTGTGAGTTGCCTATGTATATTGTCTTGAAATCACTTGTATGTTTTATTAGTGTATCATTTACAACTCATTAATATAGGATGTGGGACTATTAAGTCCCAAAGGGGGGAATATATGGTAAATTTAAAGACAATATAAGGGTTGTAATCCCAAATCTAGGGGAAAAGGTCACAAGGACACCAGATGGTCCTGGAACATCTCAGAAGGGGTGAGATCAGATAAGTGGGGGTTGACTAGAGGGTATGAACACAATGGAGTACAATAGATCAAAGCTGCAGAAACAGGATAGATGAGTAATAAACACAGTTGTAAACAGCCAGGACAAAAGGCTTTAGAAAATAGCCTAGGTCAATTGATCTCTCAAGTAGACTGACAGACGCCAAGTCAAAGGGGGAGTAGCCCCTGGATGACGAAATGTAGTTCTTAAATATCATTGGTATAAGTAGACAGGAATTTGAATGAAGGGCGTTGACCTGTGTGATGTTTATAAAAGGACAGGTAACGGAAGTGAAAGGGGTTCAACTTTGCAAACCTGACCCGGCTTCGTTCTCTGTGAATAATGTCTCTGGATGAATCAACAGCTCTGGTTAACGGTATTTTATTTCAAAATATTATGACTTAAATTCTACTACAGCCTTTGGGCAGCGCACGCAGGTGCTTGTTACTGCAGCGCACCACTGTCTCCAGACAGGTACACTCACTGGGACACTGAGGCCTGGGCATACAGCTAGTCTCCTCATGACCTGAGAGAGATGGAGAGAGACAGAGAGAAACGGGGAAAGATGGGGAGAGAGAGAAGGAAAGAGAGAAATAGTTCAAAGAGAGAGAGAGAGTGAGAGAGAAAGAGATGAACCCAGATGAAGAGTAAGGGAAAGTGAAAGACAAAGAGATAAATAAATCAAAACAACATCATAAGTAAAGAGATAATTAAGAGGAGGGAGAGAAAAGTATTGTAACGTCTCGTCCTGTTTCTTAGTTTGTGTGTGTCTTTGTTTCATGTTATTCATTCATTGTTTCCTGTTTATTTTTGTCTTACTCACTTTGTCTCTCGTTTCAGACACTTCACCGCCCGCCCTTGTGTGTTTCCCGCCTGTGTGATTGTCTACCCCGCCCTGATTGGCTTCACCTGTTCTTCATCATCCTTCCCTGTGTATTTAGTCTGTGTGTTCCCCTGTTTCTGTGCCAGTTTGTCTTTGTACCTTTGTGTCATACGTCCCAGCATTTCCTAGTGATAAGTATTCCTGTTTTTTGATCTCCTAGTGTGTTTCTGACTTTGCATTTTATCAGATTATCTGCCTGCCTTTTTGTACTGTCTACCTGTGTACCAAACCCTGCTTTGCCTACCCCCTTCCTGGATTATCTGCCTACCCACTGCCTATCTGTGTACCGAACCCTTCTGAAAGTAAAGACTATTCTATTGGATTTAAGTTCTTGTCTCCGAGTCGTGCGTTTGAGTCCTTTGCCTGAGTACTCCTGCCATTACAAACATACACTTGTCAGACACTAATGTGATATTGAACAGAGAAGGCTGAAGCACAAAGACAAGGCTAACATTCATTCTTAGCAGCATGCTGCCTCACTGGTCAATACAGCAAACAGCTCAATACTAGTACTCATGGTGCATCGATCAGCAGCTTAGGAACTGCTGAGTGGGAATCCACTTGCTAAACAAAGGAACAAAAGACTTTCACAAAAATAAGTCATTACGGAATTGTATTTCAACCGCCGTTTGACTTTGAATCAAAGTCTCTGGGAAGTTTTGGTGAGGGTAGAATATTGAGTTCAAACACTTTCAGTCCTGTCCAGACTGGTCATTAGATTAGATTAGATTAGATTCAACTTTATTGTCATTGTGCAGAGTACAAGTACAGAGACAACGAAATGCAGTTAGCGTCTAACCAGAAGTGCAAAATAGCAGAAAGTGCAATGAACAGTATTTACAGGTAGTGCAATATGAGCAGTAAGTAGTGCAGTATAATATAAGTAGTGCAGTGTAAGCAGTATATGAGTAGCATTAGCATTATAGCAGAGTAAATAAGTTACAGTATGAACAGTGTAGCAGCATATGAACTGTATAGGTAATGCAGTCTAGCAGTATATATATGTATTAACAGTAACATGAGGTAGATAGCAGAATAAATATAAATATGGAATGCCGTATGAACAGTATAAACAGGTATGTACAGTATGTGCAGAGTATTAACAGTAGTATTAACCCTCATATTGTCTTCACTTTTTGGACCCTTTGGAAGTCTTCGGGTCAAATTGACCCGGGACATTATTGGGGCTTTAAAAGCAATACAAAAATACAAATTTCCATTCAAAACTCTTTAACATATATTGTCTTTATCTCAATTCCAAACAATATAGATAACATGTATGATTAATATTTGCAATTAATCTCTGCTAGATCATATATAACAGTGGAAGTGTAATTCGTTTTTTGTGATAAAGTTATAATTTATGTAAAAAATCTGCTATAATAAGGACTTGGGTGGAATGCTTATCTCTGAAAAGTTGAAATGAAACAATGTTTTCATTGATGTTTATTATTTTTGAGGAGATATTCTCATTTGATTTTCATCTTTATCTTATTATAATCAAAGCTGTGAAAAGCAAATACAGGTGATGAACGACAATAGAAACACGAGAACCAAACTTAGATCGATTTAGTCACTGGATATGAAATACATCTCTCAGAAATGTCTCAAAAATAATTTGAGATGATTTACAATAAATAGAAACACAAAACATGAACGAAATGTACACTGCTTTATTCACTGTCAATGAAATACAGTACACTGAAAAATACATCTTTCAAACAATTCTGAAATAATATTGGATACATACAATTTGAGACTATGTGTACTACAGATGTACTTTTAGCAGTTTCTGCATGTGGTTTGTGTCTTTGAGTCCTTTGAGGGTTCACACACCTCGCTGTGCTTCCTCTTGTTGCCACCAGCTGCAATCTAGAATAATGAAAATACTTTATTAGTTCAGGATTTTTTTCCCACCACATCTTCTAATAGTCAATTTCAATTTGACCCACATACATACAGAGATACTCAGAAACATACACACACACACACACACAGATACATGCACACAAAAACAACAACAACAACAGGACACTTACTTCAGGCACTGGAGGTTGTGGTTGTGTGGGTCGTGCAGGTGGGACAGCAGGAGCCTCCTCCACCCTCCTCACTATGGCTAGAGAAGCTGGGTTCCTGGGCACATGTTGTCTCCTCTGTATGTGCGGTGTCACCAGTGCTCATAAGCATCACATTTTTGCCCTTTTTGGGTATGTAGGATACCAGGGCCATGTTGGCCGTAAACACAAAGTGGGAGGAATGGACTGGCCTGTTCTTTACAGTTAGAAGCTGAGGTGGGAGCTCTGTCTTATTTTTTCTGACTGTTCCACCCATTGTCAGCTTTCTTTTGAGAAGTTCCTGTCCCGGGCTGTACGATGTGAAAAAATTATCCCAAGTGATGTTGTGGCCACTGAGGCCCTGTGACATATCCAGTACCACCCGTGTCCCCTGGTGTCTCTCAGGGTCTCCTCCCTCTGGCTTCCCAGAATGTTTTGTAACAACATTGTGCAGATTCTGTGTGTGTGTGTGTTTGTATGTGTGTGAGTGAGTGTGTGTGTGCATGTTTCTGTGAGTCTGTGTGTATATGCGGGTCAAATTGACCCGAACACCTTGTGAAGGACATAAATGTGAAGGGGGGGTGTAGCATGTGCACTCAATGATTTTTTTTTCTTTTACATGTTCTTCACAGTAAATAAGCCAAGGCCATGGAGTTTCAGGTTGAAAAAATGTTTCCTTGTATATTTTTTCTTCAAGTAAAAATTTAAAACGGGTCAATTTGACCCGAAGACCACAGAAGGGTTAAGAAAATATAAGGATATGTGCATTATGTGCATTATGAACAGTATAAACAGTATGGACAGATATGTACAGAAGAGCAGTGGTATTGAGTAAGAGCAGGGGAGGGGAGTGATAGTGCAATTGTCCGGGTGGGGGGTTGCAGGGGTTGCAGGGGTAGTTGGTTGTCAGGTAGGTGCAGTGTTCGAGTTCAGTAGGGTGACAGCCGCAGGGAAGAAGCTGCCTCTGAACCTGCTGGTTCGGGTGCGGAGAGACCTGTAGCGCCTCCCGGAGGGGAGTGGGGTGAAAAGTCTGTGGTTGGGGTGAGAAATGTCCTTGACGATGCTGCGTGCCTTACGCAAGCATCGTTTGCCCTAGACAGCTTCGATGGAGGGGAGTGAGGAACCGGTGATGCGTTGGGCAGTTTTCACCACCCTCTGCAGTGCTTTCCGGTCAGATGCCGAGCAGTTACCATACCATACTGTGACACAGTTGGTAAGGATACTCTCGATGGTGCAGCGGTAGAAGTTCACCAGGATCTGAGGAGACAGATGTACCTTCTTTAGTCTCTTCAGGAAGAAGAGACGCTGGTGAGCCTTCTTTATCAGGGTGGAGGTGTTGAGGGTCCAGGAGAGGTCCTCAGAGATGTGGACACCCAGAAACTTGAAGCTGGTGACTCGCTCCACCTCAGTCCCGTTGATGAGGATGGGGGTGTGTGCGCCAGCTTTAGACTTCCTGAAGTCCACAATGAGCTCTTTGGTCTTCCTGGTGTTGAGAGCCAGGTTATTTTCGTTGCACCACACTGTTAGGTGCTGGACCTCCTCCCTGTAGGCCGACTCATCGTTGTTGCTGATGAGACCAATCACCGTTGTGTCGTCTGCAAACTTAACAATGGTGTTTGAGCCATGTACAGGTGTGCAGTCGTAGGTGAAGAGGGAGTAAAGGAGGGGGCTCAGCACACAGCCTTGTGGAACGCCGGTGTTCAGAGTGAGGGTTGAGGAGGTGTGGTTGTGAAGCCTAACAGACTGCGGCCTGTTGGTTAGGAAGTCTAGAATCCAGTTGCAGAGGGAGGGGTTGATGCCCAGTTGCCTGAGTTTGGAGATCAGTTTGGAGGGGATGATGGTGTTGAATGCTGAGCTGAAGTCAATAAACAGCATTCTCACATAAGAGTTAGTCTTGTCGAGGTGGGACAGGGCGGAGTGAAGTGCCGTTGAAATGGCATCCTCTGTACTCCTGTTCTGCCGGTAGGCGAATTGAAAGGGGTCCATTGTGGGTGGTAGGCAGGTCTTGAGTTGAGCTAAGACCAGCCTCTCGAAGCACTTCATGATGATGGGCGTGAGTGCCACTGGTCGGAAGTCATTTAAGCTCGTTGCAGTGGAGTGTTTTGGCACCGGCACGATGGAGGTGGTCTTGAAGCACGCGGGGACAGCTGCTTGGGCTAGGGACAGGTTGCATATGTCAGTCCAAACCTTAGTCAGCTGCACAGCGCAGGCCCTGAGGACGCGTCCGGGGATCCCATCAGGACCAGCAGCCTTGCGTGCGTTAGTCCTGCTCAGTGCCGCACACACGTCGGTGGGAGATAGAGTGAGGGGCTGGTGATCCGCAGGGAGCACAGCCTTGATGGCCACCTCCTTGTTGTCCCTGTCAAAGCGGCCATAGAAGTGGTTCAGCTCATCAGGGAGGGAGGCGTCGACGGAGAGGGGTGAGGTGTTAGTTGGTTTATAGTCTGTGATGGCCTGGATGCCCTGCCACATGCGTCGGGGGTCAGAGTTGTTCCTGAAGTGATCCTCTATCCTCAGCTTGTGTTTGTGCTTGGCCTTTTTGATGCCCCTCTGCAGGTTAGCCCTGGATGAGCTATAGGCCCGAGCATCCCCTGATCTGAAGGCAATGTCGCGTGCGTTCAGCAGGAGTCGGACCTCACTGCTCATCCATGGCTTCTGATTAGGGAAAGTGGTGATCCGCTTGAGTGTGGTGACACTGTTGATGTTAGAATTGATGTAATCCAAAACAGAGGAGGCATATGAATCAATGTCCGTGTGGGAGTCATGGGTGGCCTGAGTGGCAAACACACCCCTGTCAGTGTTTCCAAAACGCTGCTGGAGCGCTGAGTCCGCTCCCTCTGGCCAGACCTTGACTGTCCTCACTGTAGGTTTCACTCGTTTGATGAGTGCTGAGTACTTGGGCAGTAGGAACAATGAGAGGTGGTCTGATTGACCTAGGTGGGGGAGGGGAACGGCTTTGTACGCATCAGCCATGCTGGTGTATACTTGGTCCAATGTCCTGTCTCCTCTGGTGGGGCATGAGACATTTCGGTGGAATTTGGGCAGTACAGTCTTTAAGTTGGAGTGATTGAAGTCACCCGCGACAATGAAGGCTGCCTCGGGATGCAGAGTCTGTTGTTTGCTAATGGCAGCATGCAGTTCTTTCATAGCAATCTTAGCATTAGCATCCGGGGGGACATAGGCTGCCGTGATAACAGTTGACGTGAACTCTCTGGGCAGATAGAAAGGTCTACACTTAACCATGAGAAACTCCAGGTTAGCTGAGCAGTGACTCTCGGTGATGGTAGTGTCCGTGCACCACGTCTTGTTTACATAAATGCACAACCCTCCACCTCTGGTCTTACCGGAGTCGCCTGCTGTTCTGTCTGCTCGGGGAACGTAGCGACCTGCTATCTCGATAGCGTTGTCGGGAACCTCGCTGTTGAGCCAGGTTTCAGTGAAAACCATGACGTTACATTCCTTAATCCATTTGTGGGTGATGATCCGCAGCCGCAGTTCATCCATCTTGTTTGCCAGGGAACAAACATTTGCAAGGAAAAGGCTAGGTAGTGAGAGTCGGTGTGGAGTTAGCTTTAGCCTAGCTCTCAGCCCACCTCGGCTCCCTCGCCTGTGTTTTAGTTTCCGAGCCGGTCTGGGGCCTCTTCCGGTCGGTGTAGCGGAGTTAGCTGGACCCGCTGTTTTGGTAATCTCGGGTATATCGTTGATAAAGATGACTGGAGTGCCGGAACCGATGTCCAGAAGTTCTTGTCGGCTGTACGATATGTACGCTAAACTGTTTTTAGCGAGAATACTTAAGATAAACAAGCAAATGACTACTAATTCGCAAACTCTGGAGAGACACCGAGCGTCGCGATGCATGCGCGCCGCCACCTTGGTCATCCCAGGCCAAACACAATGGAGGCCATTCATAGATGTTTATCTCCCTTTAAAGGGACAGTTCAGACATTTTTGATAACTACAAAAATGGTCTGATCCATTGTTTGACATGTTGTGTAGATCATGCCACAATCCACAAGATCCAAAGAAAATAGGAGAAATGAAAACCATCTACTGCAACTGCACCACATTAGTGTGTGTGTCTGTGTGTGTGTTTACCCTCTCTTACCCTCTTCACAGCGGAAGTCTGGCAGTGCTACATCTTGTAGCGGGATCTCTTTCAGGAAGGCGGGGCGTTGGCAGCGAGGGTTACCAGTGACAATCTTCTTGCTTCTCAACCAATCACCAAGCCAGGCCAGACGGCAGTCACAGTTGAAGGAGTTAGCCAGCAAGTTACTGAGTTTGGAAGGAGAGAGAAAATAATGATTTCAATAGAAATAGGTTAATGACACTGTTAGACTTGATGGTCAGTGATCGAAAACTCTATACCTAGATGTCTGCCTCTTTTTGTTATTGCTTTTTACCCAGAGACTCATTGAGACCTTGGGAAACAGAGGTGTGGAACTCTAGCTAATCAATCACCTTCATTGATCAACGACTGTGGTGATAGCAGCCTTGGAGAAAAATTCAAGTGTATGTGTGGGGGTCTTACAGGGTGGAGAGGGTCTGCAGTGTGTCAAAAGCCCCAGGTGTAATGGTGGTCAGCTGGTTGTCATAGAGAGACAGCAGACGGACGTTGTACAGCCCAATTAAACTGTTGTTATGGATACAGCTGATGCGGTTGTTCCGCAGCATTCTGGAACGGAGGAAGCAGAATAACTGTCATAAATATGAGTATATTGGTTTGATATACATACAATATGAATTGTGACACTGGAGGCACCATTTCTGTTAGTGTGTGTGTGTGTGTGTCTGTGTGTCTCACTCACAGCATGCGTAACCCCTCCAGGCCTTTGAACATTCCACTGCGGACCTGGTCAATCTGATTGGCTGTGAGGTGGAGCTCGTTCACTGATTGCGCCCCATCAAACGCCCCGTCCTCGACCTCTGTGATCTGATTGTTACTCAGATTACTGGGGGAAAAAAGAAAGATAACATCGGCAAGGTTTATGGGAATAAAAGAAGAGAAATACCAGGACGCAGAAATGCAGCCAGTAACCTACGACTACCTTGCTGATGATATAAAACAGACATGGTATGTCATTGTGAAGCTGATGTTACTGTAACAACAAAGGCATACTGTACGTCCACACTACAGTCATGAGAAAAAGTTAGGACACCCCCCAAAATATTAAGTTATTCTCTTAAAAATATGGACATATCAATATGTTATCTTCTTTCTAACAATGTCTATAGATAAAGGGGATGTAATTGAACAAAAAACTATGAAAATGTAACTTTGTAATCATTTATTTAACGAAAAATTAACAATAATGCCAATTCCTACTGAGGAAAAAGTTAGGACACCCTATGCCCTAATAGCTAGTATTGCCCCCCTTGGCTGAAATAACCTCAATTAGACGTTTCTTATAACTGTCTACAGGTCTCTGACATCAATTGGGAGAAAGTTTTTCCCACTCCTCCTTGCAGAATTCTTTCAGCTGTGTGATGTTCGAGGGGTGTCTTGCATGCACAGCCAGTTTCAAATCAATCCACAGCATCTCAATAAGATTAAGATCCGGGCTTTGACTTGACCATTCCAGAACTCTCAATTTATTTTTCTTGAGCCATTCCTTGGTAGATTTACTGGAATGTTTTGGGTCATTGTCATGTTGCATGGTCCACATCTGCTTCAGCTTCAACTTTCGAACAGATGGTCTCACATTTTCCTCAAGCACCCTCTGATACAATACAAAATTCATAGTGGATTCTATGATGGTGAGCTGACCAGGCCCTGCTGCAGAAAAGCAGCCCCAAACCATGACATTTCCACCCCCATGCTTCACAGTTGGTATGAGGTTCTTGTTCTCAAATGCTGTCTTGGTTTTGCGCCAAACATGTCTACTCTTACTGTGCCCAAATAGTTCAACTTTGGATTCATCTGTCCAAAGCACATTGTTCCAGAAGTTCTGGTCTTTCTCTAGGTGTTCTCTGGCAAACTTTAGTCTTGCCCTGATGTTTTTTTTTGACAGCAGGGGTTTCCTCCTTGCACACCTCCCATGTAATGCAAACTTGTTCAGTCTCTTTCTTATGGTGGATGCATGTACTTTGACATCAATTGTGGCAAGAGATACCTGTAGGTCTCGTGATGACATTCTGGGATTGTTGGAGACTTCTTTAAGCATCTTTCGGTCAGCTCTTATGCTGAACTTGCTTGGGCGGCCTGACCTGGCCATGTTGGTGGTGGTTTTAAATGTTCTCCACTTGTAAATTATTTTCCGGACAGTGGAATGGCCAATTTCGAATAGTTTGGAGATCTTTTTATATCCCTTCCCAGACTCATATGCATCTACAATTTTTCTTCTGAAGGCCTCAGAGAGCTCTTTTGATCTCGCCATGGTGATGCAACTCACTTCAACAATCAAGAGCAAACCAAACTAAATATCTGAGGCTTAAATAGGACAGGCTCCTCCAAAATCCTCTGTAACGATGTTCTAATCATTTGCACCTGATGTGGTGCTCTTTATTATAATTTTAGGCATTTTAAGTGGAACTAAATGTGGGGGTGTCCTAACTTTTTCCTCACAAGAAGATTGCATTTCTATTAATTACATTTTACCAATCATTTTTTAAATAATTTGTTTCAGTTGTATTTGTTTAGTTATATTACCTCAATTTTTCAATATTGTTCAAATGAATATCAAATGTCCATATGTTTGAATATGTTGAAGAAGACAAAGGTTTTCATAGGGTGTCCTAATTGTTTCTCATGACTGTATCTGTCTGATCTATCGATCTATCTATGGAAAATACAGTACCTCTGACAAACACATATCTTCAACAACAGTGGACCGTCAAATGTAATATTTGACAAACAGCAGCAGACTTACATCTTCTTGAGTTGGGACAAGGTCTTAAACACTCTTGTAGCTTCCAGTGTAGTGATCTCATTGTTGTTGAGGCGGCTGAGTAGGAGACAGAAGCAATATAACAGTCAAAACCGATACTTACACCAAAAGTTACTTACTCACTCAAAAGTTCACACAGATTTGTTATTTATATAATTGCATCTTAGTAGCAATCTTCCTAGAAAAGAAGCCCACCTTAAAGCTTTTAACAAGCTTTTTTGAACGTCAAGTCTTTGTCAAACCAAATGCCCAGGTATTTATAACACGGACATGCTCAATAGGGGGCACCACCCAAAGTACATATGCATAAATCAGATAAATTTTTCTGTGATTTGGTACATAACATACACTCTCCGGCCACTTTATTAGGTACACCTGTTCAACTGCTCGTTAACGCAAATATCTAATGGTGTGGGGGATATATTCTTGGCACACTCTGGGCCCCTTAGTACCAATTGAGCATCGTTTAAACGCCACAGCCTACCTGAGTATTGTTGCTTGTGACCAGGTCCATCCCTTTATGACCACAGTGTACCCATCTTCTGATGGCTACTTCCGGCAGGATAATGCGCCATGTCACAAAGCTCACATCATCTCAAACTGCTTTCTTGAACATGACAATGAGTTCACTGTACTCTAATGGCCTCCACAGTCACCATATCTCAATCCAATAGAGCACCTTTGGGATGTGGTGGAACGGGAGATTCGCATCATGGATGTGCAGCCGACAAATCTGCAGCAATGATGCTATCATGTCAATATGGACCAAAATATCTGAGGAATGTTTCCAGCACCTTGTTGAATCTATGCTACAAAGAATTAAGGCAGTTCTGAAGGCAAAAGGGGGTCCAACCCGGTACTAGCAAGGTGTACCTAATAAAGTGGCCGGTGAGTGTATATTTTGTCTTTCCAGCATTACCAACCTCAGCCCAGCAAATGCTCTCTGCAGGACAGCAAATGCAGACTGTAGCTCAGAAAGAGCCTGGTCAATTGTGGGGGCAATAGCATATACAACAGTGTCATCAGTATATAGATGCAAGTTACAATTATTTACAGATAATCCAATATTGTTGATGTAAAAAGAACCGGACCAAGAATTGATCCTTGTGGAACACCCTTTGTTATGTCCAGATAACCTGATTTAACACCATCAGTTAAGACACACTACATTCTGTCCGTTAAATAATTTTCAAACCATCTACATGAAACCTGATCCAGGCCTATTTCAGACAACCTCTGAATGAGTAGGTAATGGTCGACCGTATTGAATGCCTTGGAGAGATCAATAAATAAGGCAGCACAATGCTTTTTTCTGATCTAGGCAATTTAACACATGTTGTAGCCACTGAGACTGTGCTATGACCAGGTCTAAAGCTAAAACTAAAGATTGGTGCACATTTAGAATAGAATGAGAAGATAAAAAGGTTCTTAGCTGGGAGTTGACCAGGGACTCTAATACTTTGGAAAGGCAAAATAGCTTGGATATTGGCCGGTAGTTATCTAGGTTGGAGGGTTTCCCTCACCACCTTCATGGAGAGGGAGCACATGGGCTGCCTTCCAAACCTTGGAGATAGCACATGAGATAACAGTCAGATTAAAAATATGTGTCAATGACTCTGCAATCAGGGGGGCCGAAAGCTGCAATAGGCCTGAATCAAGCAGATATGCCCCAATGGATTTTTTATATCAATTTTAAGCAGGGCATCTAGTACAACACAAGTAGAAAATGGTTGAAATGAAAACAAAGATTCGCTAGTTGTTGACTGATCTCCCATCGAGCCAACTGGGGGCTAGGAGATGGGAGTGCAGTCGACCGTATGACCAGGGTCAGCCAAAACACCATTTCTCTCAAATAAAAAGCCTGCTGAGATAAAATGCTGGTTAAAGGCATTACTTATCTCAATTTTCTCTGTAATGAGGACAGAGTCTGACAACATTTATTTAGGTAGGGATGAAGAAGAATTTCCACGCTTCAGGGTGTTAATTGTTTTCCAACATTTTGTAGGATCACCAGCAGAATCCGAGATAGCACTTAGGAAGTAGCTTAATTTAGCTTTCTTAATTGATGAGGTGCATCTATTTCTCAGTTGTCTGAAAATCTGCCAATCAGCTAAATCTGAAAGTTTTGTGGAATACCATGGATTAGATCTATTCTTAATTCTAAGGCGTTTAAAGGGGGCGTGTTTGTCTGCCAGAGATTTAAATATAGATGAGAAATGTTCTAGAACCAAATCAGGGTCAGCAGCTGATAAGGGAAAGATTCGACCAATAAAGATCATGTGAAAAACCTTGCTCGCTAAAATGTTTAAAATGTATTTTTGTAATGAAGCATGGAGCAGATTTTTCTATCCTTTCATCTCTAATACAGGCTATCAGACAGTGATCGCTGATGTCATTTGCAAAAACACCACTGGATATATATTTATAAGGCCTATTTGTTAGCATGGTGTCTAGCAGGGCGGATTTATCTGGATTCTTCAAGTTTGTTGGTTTTGAGATTAACTGTGGTTAGTTTGGTTTTATTGTGTGCAGTAGTGCATGTCCAGACAATCTGAATGCCTTACAGATCAGTGGTGGAGGCAGGGATGTGTTCAGGTATCTTGGTGAGACGGAGGTTGGAGCAGTCCACTACATTAGACTCACAGCGACACTTAGGAGGACAGACTGGGTCGCTGTTACACTCGTTATTCAGACGTGTGTCCTCTGTGCCTGAAACACACAACACACAACGTCATTAGAAAAAGTTATTACACACACACACTCACTCAGAAACCCCCCCCCATGACCCTAAAAACCCTTGACTTGCCTAACATGACCCTAAGGTTTAACACATACTGCCAGACGAGAGAGATGAGACAGTGGTGCAAGGGAGAGACAGGACGGGAGAGGAGGAAAGAAACGGAGGACTGGAGGGAGAGAGAGAGAGAGAGAGAGAGAGCCTTTCTAGCTATTCTCTCTACACAAAGCCTCTACGTGACAGGTAGAGAACAGTACTTGTGAAAGAGAGAGAGAGAGAAAGAGAGAGAGAGAGAGAGAGAGAGATGAGTTCTATTTTAGAGAGGTGACGTAGTGGGAGCAGTGGTGTGAAAAGAACACACACACCAGGCCCTAAAAAGCAGCCAAGAGTGAGGGAGGAGAGCGGAAGAGAGGGAAAGAAGGAGAGAGGGAGACAGGGAGAGAGGGAGATGGGATGCCAGAGAGGATTTGGGCTGTGAGATCAGTCTACTCATGCAGAGTACAGGTGGAGGTGAGAGAGAGAGAGAGAGCAGAGGTGAAGGCAAGAGGGAGGTTGATGCGTACAAGAGAGAAGCAGGGTTGGCAGTGGAGAAGACAGGTGAGTTGGAGGAGAGAGGAAAGATGAGGGCAAGAGCAAGATAGACAGCTGTCCTCAGAGATCAGGAGTAGGAGAGAGTGCCAGTGTAGGGACTGTGAGTCTGTAGGATAGTTCCCTCTCTTCCTCCTCTGTCTATGAATTGATGTTTCGTGCCAGAGAGTGTGTTGCCAGTTACATCACCAGTGCTCAATAATGGAGAGGCACTAGAAACCACTTACAGAGGAGTGAATGAGTGAGAGTGTGAGTGTGTGTGTGTTCCACTTGGAGAGGACGGCCCAATGTTCTTTTGTTGGGTGATGTTCCGTAACACTGCACACTCCAATCCCCTACACCTTGCAGCCACTGTAGAGTACCCACAGCCAGAGACAGAAGGCCTTTATCCACCACAATGACATAGCAGTGAGAAATCCTGCTCATCACAGTCAGAAATGTGTCTGTCTAGTATTTTTGTTGTGAGACTTTTCCACTCCTCCAGAATCTTTAAAGAAAGTTATGACATCAGAATCTTATCCCCTCTTCATCTGATTGGGCAGTAGGAGCAGGAAGTAGTCATTAAGGAGCTCTCTGGATGGGACATCAGGAAAAGGAACAGGAAGCAATGAAAGTATCGAGCGGCACTTTGATCCCGAGCATGTACAGGAGTGGAGCAGATTCCTTTTTAGTCATCATTACTGTTTCTTAAAGAGACAGAGGAAAAAGAGAGAGATGGAGAGAGAAGAAAGGAAGTGATGGAGAGAGAGAGAAAGATAGGTCCTGTTTCTCTCAGAGGACCAGTGGGACTCACTGCTGGCTGAGAGATTTGGAAATGAGTCACGCGTCTTTACAGAGGACATCTCTACTCTCCTTAGGGGCAGTGGAAGGCAGATTAGGAGAACATGGAGACATCCACACACCACTCACCTGGGATGAAATACTGCTCCTTGGCTGTGATGGAGACACAAGAGAGAAGCAATGAATGACGGGCACAGGGAGTTATATATAGGCACAGGTATAGTGGGCACAGGCAGAAATCCTAGCCCCTAGCATGAGAGAGAGAGAGACAGAGCGTGAGAGAGAGAAAGAGAGAATAGTGGGCACAGGCAGAAACCAAAAACATCTGCCTTGCCCAGTGACCTTAGACTCACTATGTGAAACCAGAATCACAATGCGTTTGAGAGAGAGCGAGAGAGAGTACAGTGGGCACAGGCAGAAACCCTAGCCCCCATACATCTGCCTTGCCCAGTGACATCAGTTCTCTGTGGTCTACCAGACTCAATATGTGTTTAAGAGAGAGCGAGAAAGCAAGAGAGAAAGAAAGAGAGGTATAGGTATGGATATAGGTACAGAGACACAACCCTACCAGAGCAGCGTAACTTCTTGCTCTTGATCTGTCTAATGCGTTTGTTGGCTACGCGTCTGGGGCTGGCACAGCGGGCAACGCTGGTCTCGATGGGATTGGCGCGCAGGTAGTCTGCCAGCCACTTCAGCTTACAGTCACAGATGAACGAGTTCTGGGCCAGGTGACTGGAGAGAGGGAGAGGAGGGAGGGAGGAAATCATATCAAACAAACATGTTGACAGGGAGGATCATACATACTGTACAGTAATAACTGAACTGTGTTCCCTTTCAACTGTATGGGAATCACTGTTCTTCTTGAAACTCGGTATCAAAGTCAGTGTACTGCACTGTGTGTGTGTGTGTGTGTGTGTGGCATGGCGGCTATGCTTTGGTCATCTCAAATATGTGGCTAATTATCAAATATGTGGCCAGCACACAGTGCTTAGATGGGGAAGGTTTATTTGTACCCTATTCTGAGAATCCAGGTTAAACAAGAGGCTAGTTTTAGAGTGGAACTCAGACCCCTTGTGTGAGTGACCCCTGTTGGTGAGATCTTCCGTTAGGTAAGCCAAGGGACAGCACTATCAATCAACGGTGACAGATGTGTGTGTGTGTGTGTGTGTGTGTGTGTGCGTGTGTGCGCGTGTGTGTGTGACGCCCATCTTGGTGGATGCTCGTGAGTTGCCTAGTGTTTGATCTGCTAGCGAGGCATGGTATTGTCAGGATGATAGACTTACTCCGCTCTTTACCTCATGCTGCCATTCTTGTGTTATTAGGGAGACATGGGAGTAAACAACTATGTTTCGGCTCATGTTGTATGGTGACAGCTCACCATGTGTCAGAAAGTGTGTGTGTGTGTGTGTGTGACTTACAGTGTCTGTATAGCTCGTAGTGCAGCGAAGGTGCCCTTGGCGAGGGTTTGGATCTTGTTGTCATAAAGAGAAAGTAAGGAAAGGTTCTGTAGGTCCTGGAAGGCGTTGACATGCACACATTGGATCTTATTGGCATTCAACAACCTGGGAGGAAGAGACAGAGAGAGAACATTTAACAGCAGTGTGTATGTGTGACAAATTGCAGTGAGTGAGTGAATGAAAGTGTTCTTGTGCCTATGCACAAGTGTGAGTGAGTTAGTGTGAGTGAGTGTGTGTGTGTGTGTGTAAAACTGGCATTCATTAAAACGGAGCAGGGCAGAAAGTATGTAATGAGAGTAGAGTGTGTGTGTGTGTGTGTGTGTGTGCATGTATGTACTTACAGCAGTTGCAGGGCGTAGAGGCCGTCAAACACTCCTTTGGGCAGCTCAGTGATCTTGTTCCCATACAGAACTCTGGAGATCAAACACATACACATACTCAAATCAGACAGGTATCACTCACTCACCTCACTCACACACACACACACACACACTTCACCCTCCATGGATTGCTCCAGTTAAACAAGTGGAGACTGTTACTCACAGAGAGTTGAGGGAGCGCAGGCCCTGGAAAGCATCAGGAGCTATCTCTGAGATCTGGTTATTACTGAGGTCTCTGTAGAGATGGGGAAAGAGGGGGGAAAGAGGCAGAGACAGACAGAGAAACAGTTAGGGAGATGTTCAATGTGGGAGGTTTGACCTCCGTGTGGCCTTAATGCCAGACAGTAGAAGATGGATGACACACAAATACTCCACATTTTCTAGGGGGGGGGGTGTTGTTTGTAAATGTAGGCTACAGCAGGATGGTATGTTTGTGCACAGATCCACCGTAACACAGAGGGGCAGGAGAGGGGGGAGAAGGGGGAGGAGGGAAGGAATGGAATGTTTCTGTCCAATCTGTATTGTTATCTTTTTTTAGTAAGCTCTCCAGTGTTGCTTTTAGGCTGTCCTCGAAGGAGGATCATGGGCCATCATTTACTGGTTTCTGCTATGAAAAAAGCTCTCATCTAACCTCCCATTCCCTCCCTCCCTCCCTCTCCAGTCCAAACCCTAGTAATGCTTGGGGTCAGGTACAGCTATAGCGGAGGTTGGGACTGGACTGGACTGGACTGGACTGGACTGACTGTTGGTGGTGGCTACCACTCAGACTGGATTGTCAGAGGGCTGTCATCAACCTCAGAGGAGAGGAGAGGAGAGAAAGAGGAAACCCTACTGCTAGTGTGCTTACATGTGCTCTGTAAACCTGGAGCTAGTGTACTATTGTGGGGGGACATGCAGCGTTCGGCCTGTAGAGGGAGCTACAGGACCGTGGCCAGGGTGACGTCGGCGAGGCTCCGTTGCACACCTGTTGCAAATGAAGCCTCGTTGACTAGATGGTTTAAGATGTGTGTGCCTCTGCGTTCGAGGAAGAAGGAGGGCGACTGGAAAATCGCTGAGTGTTTGGGTTTACGAACTTGATAAATACGAAAGTATTACGAACATTTTATAAAATAAACGGGATTTCCCAGACCACAGAACCTCGACTCCGCCTCTGTGTCACGGATCTTGTTACAACTATACTTACATACGCTCTTCAGCTCTTGAGCGAGTGTACTTGTGCTACATATGTTCTTCAGCCTTGGGGCAAGTGTACTTAGATTGGTTCTTCAGCCCTATAGAGAGTGTTCTTACATGCTGTACATTTTATAGACCTAGAGTGAGTGTACTTACATCCTGCAGAGTTTCTTGTAGGGGGAGAAGGCTCCAGGAGGAACTGACTTGATCCCATTCTGCTCCAGTCGTCTGTAGAGAGAGAGAGAAAAAGAAAGAGAGAGAGAGAGAGATATTGGGGGAATGTAGACAAAGAAATAGATCAGCACAGCACTCACAACACAGATCACTATGGCAACAAAGCTGAGTAATCCTACATCATCAACCCTTGGAGATTGGTCAGGCATTGATCATATCATTAATCGGCACTGTGTGTGTGTGTGTCTCCTCTCCCATTCCATTCCGAAATTTTGCAGTCAGGCCAATTATGGCCCACGCTCAACAGAGGAGAGCCACACTGATGAATATGTCTCATCCCAGAAATTGCATTGCACATAGCCCAGGGTGATGCGCAGGGATGGACAAAGACACACATACATACAGTTAGGTCCGGAAATATTTGGACAGTGACACAATTTTCATAATTTTGGCTCTGTACGTCACCACAATGGATTTGAAATGAAACAATCGAGATGCAATTGAAGTGCAGACTTTCAGCTTTAATTCAAGGGGTTGAACAAAAATATTGTATGAAACATTTAGGAATTGCAACCATTTTTATACACAGTCCCCCATTTTCAGGGGCTCAAATGTAATTGGACAAATTAACATAATCATAAATAAAATGTTCATTTTTAATACTTTGTCGAGAATCCTTTGCAGGCAATGACTACCTGAAGTCTGGAACCCATGGACATCACCAAATGCTGAGTTTCCTCCCTTGTGATGCTTTGCCAGGCCTTTACTGCAGCTGTCTTCAGTTGTTGTTTGTTCGTGGGTTTTTCTGCCTTTAGTTTTGTCTTCAGCAAGTGAAATGCATGCTCGATCGGGTTGAGATCAGGTGATTGACTCGGCTATTGCAGAATATTCCACTTCTTTGCCTGAAAAAATTCCTGGGTTGCTTTCGCAGTATATTTTGGGTCACTGTCCATCTGTACTGCGAAGCGCTGTCCAATCAACTTTGCTGAATTTGGCTGAAACTGAGCAGACAGTATATCCATAAACACTTCAGAATTCATCCGGCTGCTTCTGTCCTCTGTCACATCATCAATAAACACATTGACCCAGTGCCAATGGAAGCCATGCATGCCCATGCCATCACAGTGCCTCCACCGTGTTTTACAGAAGATGTGGTATGCTTCGGATCATGAGCCGTTCCAAGCCTTCTCCATACTTTTTTCTTCCCATCATTCTGGCACAGGTTGATCTTAGTTTCAACTCAGACCTTTTACCTGCTTAATTGATAAAGAAATAACAAAGGAATAGCCCACACATGTCCATGAAACAGCTTTTGAGTCAATTGTCCAATTACTTTTGGTCCCTTGAAAAAGAGGGGGCATACATATAAAAGAGCTATAATTCCTAAACCCTTCCTTCAATTTGGATGTGAATACCCTCAAATTAAAGCTGAGAGTCTGCACTTTACGCCCATATTTATATATAACTGTAACTTGAATATGTTTTGGTAAACAGCTAAAATAACAAAAATCCAAATATACACTCACCGGCCACTTTATTAGGTACACCTGTTCAATTGCTCGGTAATGCAAATATCTAATCAGCCAATCACATGGCAGCAACTCAATGCATTTAGGCATGTAGACATGGTCAAGACGGCCTGCTGAAGTTCAAACCGAGCATCAGAATGGGGAAGAAAGGTGATTTAAGTGACTTTGAACGTGGCATGGTTGTTGGTGCCAGACGGGCTGGTCTGAGTATTTCAGAAACTGCTGATCTACTGGGATTTTCATGCACAACCATCTCTAGGGTTTACAGAGAATGGTCCGAAAAAGAGAAATTATCCAGTGAGCGGCAGTTCTCTGGGCGAAAATGCCTTGTTGATGCCAGAGGTGGCCAGACTGGTTCGAGAAGCCTGTTGTCCAGCTTGAGTAAGTCAGTTTGATCTTGTTTGTAGTCAGTGCTATTAGGAGTTGTTTTTTTTGTTTTTCAGTGGCTATCCTGCCTCTCTAATCAGAGTGCTATTAAGAGTTGTTTTGTTTGGCTATCCTGCCTTAAGTATTTTCTATTGGAAGCCATCTGTTTGAAGTAAATTAGCTGTGAAGTGCTGTCAATCTCCAGTGGGAGGGCCTAATCACAATTTAACTCCTGCTCACCCTGGACCACGACTAATACATTTGGGATTGAGTGAGTGGTGAAGCCTGTCTGGTCGTTAACTGATCGTCAGGTGGGATGGGATGCCACCCTGCTAGCCATCAGCAATCACAGAATCTGCATTTATTTTGTAACGAGCGCAGAGTGACAGCCTCTGCGACAGCCTCCTGACACGAATACTCAAGACACGAAGACATAGGAGTCTATCTGTGGAGTCAGACTCAAGACACAAAGACATAGGAGTCTATCTGTGGAGTCAGACTCAAGACACAAAGATTAGATTAGATTAGATTCAACTTTATTGTCATTGTGCAGAGTACAAGTACAGAGACAACGAAATGCAGTTAGCGTCTAACCAGAAGTGCAAAATAGCAGAAAGTGCAATGAACAGTATTTACAGGTAGTGCAATATATGATCAGTAGTAGTGCAGTATAATATAGCAGTGCAGTATAGCAGTATATGAGTAACAGTAGCATTATAGCAGAATAAATAGTTACAGTATGAACAGTGTAGCAGCATATGAGCTGTATGGGTAATGCAGTCTAGCAGTATATATGTATTAACAGTAGCATGAGGTAGATAGCAGAATAAATATAAATATGGAATGCCGTATAAACATTATAAACAGGTATGTACAGTATGTGCAGTAGTATTAAAGAAAATATAAGGATATGTGCATTATGTGCATTATGAACAGTATGAACAGTATGGACAGGTATGTACAGAAGAGCAGTGGTATTGAGTAAGAGCAGGGGAGGGGAGTAATAGTGCAATAGTGCAATTGTCCGGGTGGGGGGGGGGAGGGGGGGTTGCAGGGGTAGTAGGTTGTCAGGTCGGTGCAGTGTTCAAGTTCAGTAGGGTGACAGCCGCAGGGAAGAAGCTGCCTCTGAACCTATTGGTTCGGGTGCGGAGAGACCTGTAGCGCCTCCCGGAGGGGAGTGGGGTGAAAAGTCTATGGTTGGGGTGAGAAATGTCCTTGACGATGCTGCGTGCCTTACGCAAGCATCGTTTGCCCTGGACAGCCTCGATGGAGGGGAGTGAGGAACCGGTGATGCGTTGGGCAGTTTTCACCACCCTCTGCAGTGCTTTCCGGTCCGATGCCGAGCAGTTGCCATACCATACTGTGACACAGTTGGTAAGGATACTCTCGATGGTGCAGCGGTAGAAATTCACCAGGATCTGAGGAGACAGATGGACCTTCTTTAGTCTCCTCAGGAAGAAGAGACGCTGGTGAGCCTTCTTTATCAGGGTGGAGGTGTTGAGGGTCCAGGAGAGGTCCTCAGAGATGTGGACACTCAGAAACTTGAAGCTGGTGACTCGCTCCACCTCAGTCTCGTTGATGAGGATGGGGGTGTGTGCGCCAGCTTTAGACTTCCTGAAGTCCACAATGAGTTCTTTGGTCTTCTTGGTGTTGAGAGCCAGGTTATTGTCGTTGCACCACACTGTTAGGTGCTGGACCTCCTCCCTGTAGGCCGATTCATCGTTGTTGCTGATGAGACCGATCACCGTTGTGTCGTCTGCAAACTTAACAATGGTGTTTGAGCCATGTTAGACATAGGAGTCTATCTGTGGAGTCAGACTAAAGGCACAAAGACATAGGAGTCCATCGAGGAAGGCCTGAGAGGAAAGCCATACTACTAAGTATTTTTATTCTATCTTGATAATTTCTTTATTACCCAGAGTGTATTGTATATACTTTTCCCACTAACCCTCTCCCTCTATATCGGCAAAAAATCACAATGTGCTTTCTCCCCATTCCTGTTATTTCCTCCATTAGGAGGACACATCGATGCTACACCTCCACTCGCAACCCTTCCAACCTAATCTACCCACCCTCACTTCTTAGATGAGATGGATGTCCTTCTCAGCTCATTCCCTGAGGACAGCACACCGCTCACACTACTGGGAGACTTCAACATCCAGTCGGAGAAGCTTCACTCGTCTGGAACGCTCGATTTTCTATCCTCCTTCGGCCTCACCCTGTCCCACTCTCCTCCCATTCATAAGGCGGGCAATCAGCTTGACCTTGTCTTCACGAGATCCTCCCATACCTCAAACCTCACTGTTACCCCTCTTCCAGTTTCGGACCATCATTTTGTATCCTTCTCCCTCTCTCTCAAATGCTCACCCTCCCAACCAGCCTCTACCCACACTGTGTCCTCTCGTCGCGGCCTGCGCACCCTCTCACTCTCCGCTCTTTCTTCCTCTGTCTTATCTGCCCTACCCTCTGTTGAATCCTTCTCTCTTCTATCCACTGATGCAGCTTCCTCCACCCTCCTGTCCTCTCTTTCCTCATCCTTCGACTCTCTCTGTCCACAGATCTCAAGGCTGGCACCATCCGCTCCATGCGCTCCCTGGCTGTCTGAAACCCTGCAAGCTTGTAGAATAGGGCTCCGGGCAGCTGAGAGGAAATGGAGAAAATCTGGCATTCCTGATGATCTAGACTCTTATCTCTCTCTCCTCCTCAACTACACCTCATCTGCATCAGCTGCTAAAGCCTTATACTACCATTCCAAAATTCAATCCTCTGTCTCTGACCCAAGGAAACATTTTTCCACATTTTCCTCACTCCTCAACCCTCCTCCTCCCCCTCCTCCCTCCTCGCTGATGACTTTGTCACCTACTTTGAAAAGAAGGTTGATGACAGCAGCTCCTTCCCTCTACCTCTCACCAACAATGCTACCTCTCCTCCCAAACCTACTGCGCAACTCCCAGTCCCTGGTTTAGCAGATTTCTCTCCCCTCTCCCCTGAGGATGTTCTAAAGCTGGTCACATCCAACCACCTGCCCCCTCGATCCTATCCCCTCCCCCTTTCTCCAATCCATCTCCAAAGACCTTCTTCAGTTCCTTACCACCTTAATCAATTCCTCTCTATCCACAGGATCTGTCCTAGCTGCCTTCAAGACAGCCAGAGTCAAGCCTCTTCTCAAGAAACCAACTCTCGACCCGTCTGCTGTCCATAACTACAGACCGGTATCCCTTCTCTCCTTCTTATCTAAAACCCTTGAACGTGCTGTCTCTAACCAACTGTCTAACTACCTCCTTCAAAACAACTTCCTTGACCCTCTCCAATCCGGCTTTAAAGCTGGGCACTCTACTGAAACTGCTCTCCTCGCTGTCACGGAGGCTCTCCACTCCGCTCAAGCTTCCTCCCTCTCCTCTGTTCTCATTCTTCTGGACCTATCTGCTGCATTTGACACAGTAAACCACCCAATCCTTCTCTCCACCCTCTCAGAATTGGGCATCTCTGGCTCTGCACTTTCCTGGTTTGCATCCTACCTGGCCGATCGCTCCTACCAGGTGACGTGGAGAGGATCGCTGTCCTCTCCATGACCCCTCACCACTGGTGTCCCCCAGGGCTCTGTCCTTGGGCCTTTACTGTTCTCTCTCTATACCAAATCTCTCTGCTCTGTAATTTTATCAATAGCAGCAAAACCATTCATAGTGATCTTAGGCAGAGGGGTAGTGTCCGAAGACAGGGGCTCACGCACATTCTGAAAAACATGTTTGAGGTCCAGCCTGATTTTTTTATATCTTGTCCCTGAAAAATGTGGCAAATTCTTCGCTTTTTGATACAAAGGAGAATAAAGCGTGTTTTTTTGGGGCTGGATTTATGAGGCTGTCAATAGTTGAGAAAAGTATTCTAGGATTATTAGAAATCAGCTTTGAGAAATGAGCTTGTCTTGCATTTCTAATTGCTCTGTTGAAGTTGGCGAGGTGTTCTTTAAAAATGTCAAAATGGACTTGCAGCTTAGTTTTTCTCCATTGACGTTCAGCTCTCCTACAGTTTTTCTATAAGTTAATAATATCCCCTGTTCTACATGGTGGTTTCTGTTTAGATTTAGTCTTCTTAAGTTTGGCTGGTGCTACAGTGTCAATGGTTGTCTTTAACTTATTATTAAAATTGTTGACTAGATCATCACAAGAGGACGGAAGGATCTGTGGGGGTATGTTATTAAAATGATTAACAAAAGTTTCAGCAACTTCCGGGGTAAGATTGCGTTTTGTAACAACCTGCTCAGTAGGAAAGCTAGATGATGATAATAATGCAGTGAAAAAGGTACAGTAATGGTCTGAGAGTGGCAAGTCAATTACAGAGGATACATCAACCCTTAGGCCATGAGTAATAATTAGATCTAGCGTGTGACCGTGGTTGTGTGTCAGCTCATTTTGAATGAAGTCCATAAAACTCAACATTTTTAGGAACCCAGCAGCTCTAGAGTCGGCCAAGTTATCCACATGTAGATTAAAATCACCCAGTAGCATAATGTTGTCATAATTTGTACTGACAATGGACAACAATTCAGAGAATTCATCCAGGAAGATAGAACACTGTTTGGGGGGTCTATATATGGTACAGGAGGTTGGGATCTTAACAGTATAGCATGATGTTCAAAGGAGCGGAAATCACCAATAGGGATATTTCTACAGTTCAGGGGATCAGCAAATATAGAGGCAGTCCCACCACCTTTTTTTACCATTCCTAGTAGAGTGTTCAAAACTATAGCATTGAGGGGATGTTTCAATAAGAACAGCAGGTCCGTTGCTATTTAACCAGGTTTCTGTTAAAAACATGCAGTCAAGTTTATGTTCAGAGATGAGCTCATTGATAACAAAGGACTTATTGCTAAGTGATCGAACATTGAGAAGTGCCATGTCCATTTTTCCCATACAGGCTTTCTTAGTGCAGGGGATGGAGCATTTAATGGGATGGTGATCAGATTATTTTTAGTTATACCACGGGTAGTACATTTTAGCTGATGGTTGAAAGATCTAACATGTTGCGTGTTGCCAATAGTAATTGGGATGGTATTAGAATGAAAACAAACATCTCTACTGTGAGAAATGAATGAGTATTTGTTAATTAGTCCAGGACCCTTGTGTTGACCATGACAGGCTGTAGCAATCACACAAGGTAACTGATTTGATTGACTTTGTTTTGTTGGAATGGGTGATGTCGTTACCCTGTGGGGGCCTGGACTTTCTCAGACAGCTGTGTCAGTGTGTTGGATGGCAAAGTCCATGTTAGCAGAGAGAAAGTGTGCACCAGTACGGTTGGGGTGGAGTCCATCACCCTTATAGTACTCACTGCGGTTCCAGAAGAGATTGAAGTTGTCAATGAAGTGGGTGAGATGGATTCCGAGGGTTGTGCACTCTGCTTTGAGCCAGTTGTGGAGAGAGAGTCGCCTGGTGAAACAGCCATAGCCAAGCCCAAGAGTAGGAATTGGACCGGAGATCAGGATCATTTTCCCAGTGGACAGTAGTGCAGCCAGGAGATGTCTGAAGTCCTCTTTTAACATTTCTGACTGCCGTTTCCTTGTGTCGTTCGACCCAACGTGCACAATGATCCTGGTGCACTCTGGGTGGTGTTGTAGTGCAATGGGTAGCTGTTCCAGGATGTCTGACACACAGACTCCAGGGAAACAGTAGGTGTGCCCCCCCCTCACTCTGATGTCTCTTACAATGGAGCTCACTAGGACTATGGTTGATGGGGGAGGGTGGTCAAGCTTAGAAGTGCCAGGTGGGTTGCAGGGTCTGTAGGATCTCCTGGAGTGTGGGCGCTGGGATCTGGTTGTGTATGGCCTGGATGCAGCTGTATTAGCAGACACAGGAACAGTAGACACTGGGACAGGAGCAGGGATGACAGGGGCCGCAGTAGTGGGGATGGGCACTAGGGCAGCTGAGGCATCAGGAGGACCAGGAGGAGGTGCAGGCTCAGTGGGCTGGGATGTATGTAACCGCTCCAGGGCATGGAATCTGTTGCTGAGACGAGGGACCTCTACAGGTGCGCGAGGCGGTGACTGTCTGCCTTTCCACTGTCCTCCTGAGGTGGTGCTGAAGGCCCCAGAGGAACGCCTCTTGTGATGCTTGCTTCCCCGAGCAGTAATCCAGGGTTCTGGCGCAGAAGGTGTAGAGCAGTGCAGGTTCTTGGGTTTAGCCCCGAGTCTGGACCAGGAGTCTTCCAGTAGGCCTGGTGGAGCTTTCATTATTACTGGCTCTCCGGTGGTGGTAGTGCCAAGCCAGGGGAGAGTGGTGTCATCTTCATCTTCCTGGATGTAGCCAGGGCAACCATCGAGTCGATGTCCTGCTCATCCTCCCTGATCTGGTGAAGAGTAGAAATTCGCCCCTCCAGCTCAGCAATCCTCTGGCTCAGGTGGAGGCAGCTGTTGCATCCAGATGGAGAGGAGAGGAGAGCGGCGGCATGATCACGCTGCGGTGATGACTCAAATAGTAGGACCACGAAAGGCTCCGAGAATGGAATAGGGTTAGGGTTAGCGAATAGGGGGCTCTACGGAGGGAAAGACAGGCACTTACACTGCGGTGTTGAATAGAAGAATTTAGACCCTCAGAAGGCAGCAGGCAGGGTCGTGGAGACAGCCGATGTCTGTTTTTAGCCTCGGAGGCTAACGCAGCATGCCATAGACAGCAATAACAGCCCTTCGTAATCCATTCGGTTAGTGAAGAAAAAAGACAATACTACGAAGTAAAAACAAAATCGAACCAATGGTCAATCCTAATAATGATCAAGAAATAAAGTTTTTCAGGATGAAAAGCGGCAATCAAAAACGTTTGCTAAGGGGAAACCGGAAGTGCATCCCTCCAAAATGTAATCAAACATTACATTTACATTTATGGTATTTAGCAGACACCTTTATCCAAAGCGACTTACAACAAATACAT
The DNA here is from genome assembly GCF_951799395.1 of Argentina silus. Classification (NCBI taxonomy): domain Eukaryota; kingdom Metazoa; phylum Chordata; class Actinopteri; order Argentiniformes; family Argentinidae; genus Argentina; species Argentina silus. Next base: position 21,357,737 of record NC_139654.1, on the reverse strand, counting down.
TTGTTTAAGTAAGTGAATCATCTATCCATCAGTCAACATAAGATAAAGTAATCAATGCTCAGACCAGGGGCCATAGGCAGTCACACTGCTAGAAGAAGGATTTATTTCTATTTATTTTTTTGTATTAACAGGAGAGAAACTTGTAGTGGGGGTGAAGAGGTCTTTAGGAGGGACCGTTAAGATGTAGCCTGAAGAGATGGGTCTTCAATCTACGGCGGAAGATTGGTAGTGACTCTGCAGTCATGACAGCAGTGGGAAGCTCATTCCACAAGGACAGTGAAAAGCCGTGACCAAGTAGTGCAGCTGCTGCATCCATGTAGAGGCGGCGGTGTGAGGCTGTATGGGAGGAGGTCACAGTAGAGTTCTCTACTGTGATGGAGAAGTCTTGGAGAGGGCAGGCTTTCCCTGGGAGGAAGAGCAGCTCAGCCTTGTTAAGGTTGAGCTTGAGGTGGTGGGCTGACATCCAAGCAGAAATGTCTGCAAGACACGCAGAGACACGTGTTGCCACCTGTGAGTCAGAAGGGGGGAAAGAGAGAAAGAGTTGAGTGTCATCTGCGTAGCTGTAGTAGGAGAAACCATGTGAGGAAATTACCGAGCCAAGAGATTTGGTATAGAGGGAGAACAGTAAGGGCCCTAGGACAGAGCCCTGGGGGACCCCAGTGGTGAAGGCTCGTGGAGAGGACAGCGATTAAACCACCTGGTAAGAGCGATCAGCCAGGTAGGATGCAAACCAGGAGAGTGCAGGGCCAGAGATGCCCAATTCTGAGAGGGTGGAGAGAAGGATCGGGTGGTTTACTGTGTCGAATGCAGCAGACAGGTCCAGAAGAATGAGAACAGAGGAGAGGGAGGAAGCTCGAGCAGAGTGGAGGGCCTCCGTGACAGCAAGGAGAGCAGTCTCAGTAGAGTGCCCAGCCTTAAAGCCAGATTAGTGAGGGTCAAGGAGGTTGTTCTGAAGGAGGTAGTGAGACAGTTGGTTAGAGACAGCACGTTCAAGGGTTTTAGATAAGAAGGAGAGAAGGGATACCGGTCTGTAGTTATGGACAGCAGACGGGTCAAGAGTTGGTTTCTTGAGAAGAAGCTTGACTCTGGCTGTCTTGAAGGCAGCTGGGACAGATCCTGTGGATAGAGAGGAATTGATTAAGGTGGTAAGGAATGGAATGGATTGGAGACAGGGGGAGGGGATAAGATCGAGGGGACAGGTGGTTGCCCGCTTGGATGTGACCAGTGACTTGGATGTGACCCAACATCATCAGGTGAGAGGGGGAAAAAATCAGATAAACCAGAGACCAGGTGTAGTGCAGTGGTTTGGGAGGAGAGGTAGCAGTGTTGGTGAGAGGTAGAGGGAAAGAGCTGCTAATGTCATCAACCTTCTTTTCAAAGTACGTGACAAAGTCATCCGCAGACAGGGAGGAGGGAGGAGGGGGAGGAAGTGGGTTGAGGAGTGAGGAAAATGTGGAGGGAAAACAGATTCCTTGGGTCAGAGGCAGAGGACTGATTTTGGAAAGAGAGACAAGAGAGACAAAGGGTCAGGAAGGCCAGTTTTTCTCCATTTCCTCTCAGCTGCCCGGAGCCCTATTCTACAAGCTTGCAGGGTTTCAGACAGCCAGGGAGTGCGTGGAGAGGATTGTGCCGGCCTTGAGGTCTGTGGACAGAGAGAGTCCTCCCAGGCCTTCCTCGATGGACTCCACAGATTGACTCCTTCATCTTTGTGTCAGGAGGCTGTCGCTCTGTGATCGTCACAATAGAAATGCAGATTATGTGATTGCTGATGACTAGCAGGGTAGCAGCCCCTCCCACCTGACGATCAGTTAACGACCAGACAGGTTTCACCACTCACTCAATCCCAAATGTATTAGTCCTGGTCCAAGGTGAGCAGGGGTTAAATACCTTGCAGGATAGTGTCAGGCCCTCCCACTGGAGATTGACAGCGCTTCACAGCAATTGGCTTCAAACAGCTGGCTTCCAATAGAAACTAGGTTCCTGAGCTTAAGGCAGGATAGCCACAGCAAAATATACAAGCTACCAACAGCACACTGACTTTAAACAAGATTAAACTAACTTACTTAGACTGGAGAACAGGCTTCACCACTCACTCAATCCCAAACATGGGGTCAAAGTAGAGATTCTCAGTTTTTATTTGATGGTATTTGCGTACATATTGGTTTCACTATTCAGAAATTACAGCACATTTTATGCATAGTCCCCCGTATTTCAGGGTAGACAAAAGTGATGGGACAATCGGCTTGACAGGTGTTTCTTAGTATTGATTCTAGGCTTTGCGTTTGCCGTTTGAGTCTGTTATTGGTGTCTATCAACATGAGGACCACGAGATGTCAATGAAAGTCAGGGAAGCCATTATGAGGTTGAAATATCCGAACACCCCCCAAAAAACTTAAACTTACCAAAATCAACAATTTGGAACGTCATTAAAAGGAAAGAAAGCACTGGTGAGCTCAGAAATGGCTTGGTAGGCCAAGGAAGACTTCTACATTGAAATAGGGGGACTATGCTCAAAAGGTGGTGTAATTTCTGAATGGTGAAACCAATATGTACACAAACACCAAGCAGCAAGCAGGAGAACATACAGTGCCCTGCATAAGTAATGGAACAATGAAGCATTTGTTCTTCTTTTAGCTCAATACTCAAAAGTTTAAATTACAATGAGGTTAAAGTAGAGCTTCTCAGCTTTTATTTGATGGTAATTGTGTACATATTGGTTTAGAACTGGCAACACCACTTTTGATACATAGTCCCCCTCTTTCATGGCACCAAAAGTAATGGGATAATTGGCTTGATAGGGGTGTCTAGTTAGTCAGGTATGTTCCGTCACATCATTTGTGCAGGCATAAGAGAGCTGTAAATGTCTAGTATTGGTTATAGGCTTTGAGTTTACCTTTGGAGTCTGCTATTGATGTCTGTCAACATGAGGACCAAAGAGGTGTCAATGAAAGTCAAGGAAGCCATTATTAGGCTGAAAACTAGCAGAAACATAGCCAAAACCTTAAGTCAAAATCAAAAGTCTGGAACATAATTAAAAAGAAAAAAAGGCACTGGTGAGCTCAGCAATCGCAAACGGGCTGGTAAGCCAAGGAAGACTTCTACAGTGGACGCTCACCATAACTAAGAAAAAAACCCAAACAACTGTCCCACAGATCAGGAACATTCTCCAGGAGGTCGGTGTGAATTTTTCAGGGTCAAAAAGTGGAATGTTCTTGACTGGCCAAGTCAATCTTCAGATGGAAAGGTCCTGGCAAGTCAATTGCCTGATTGCCTTGTAATGATGTTATTTGGGGACTTGTATGCATACAGTATAATAAGCATCAAAAAGGTATGAGAAATGTATTACATTGCAATTTCGAGATATATCAATCTAAACATTTCCCCATTTTCCCTCACATACAATCACTGGGCCTAAATTGGACGGGATCAACGCAGGGGCAAGCTTTCGTCATGATTCTCCGCTCATTTGCATGCACCAATCAGAAAGTTGTCTCTGCACATTATCCTCCGTCCACAGCAGTAGTCAAATAAAACTTCTTCTCCCTCTTTATCTGCCTCTTAACATCTGAGACACACTCTTTTCGACTCATTTATCTAATCTAATCTATAACTATCCATAGTTAATCTATACTGGCCACAGTGGTAACTTTAAGTAAAATAAACCTGCATGTGCACCGCCCATTTTGCACAGGAGAGCTTCACAAATTCCCAGCAGAAAGCTCTTGGTTTGGCTAGCCAGCTTGTGCTTATTGATGGAACTGTACCCTCCCACCTTCATCCTCTTCCAACATCAAGCTCCATCGTCGGTCAGATGAGCCTTCTAGAACATGTAAGTAGTTAGCTAGCTGTTTCAATCCAATTCAAATGTCAAAGGTAGCGAGCTAACATTAGCTAGCATAGCTGGGCTAGAACGGCTAACTAGCTTCTTTAGGGGTTAGATTTGTGTTTGATTGATAAACTGCTGTATTTTACTTGTTAGCTAATGTTAGTCGGCGGCAGACCCTGATGGCAAATAAATTTCACTCTTATCCCGGTCTCCCTCACCCAGTCTCCCAGTCCCATTCCCCTGCAAAAATAGTGCGCCAAAACTACGGCTGATGTTGGCTGCCAGTGTCAGCCAGAGCCAATCTACAGAAGGGAAATTGGGTGCCAGACAGAGCCAGGCATGCTACATCGACAGAAAACTGTGGGCACACAATGTATGCCCAAGTCACTTGTATAAAGTAATCTTACCATTTTGAGCTTATCACAATTGGTTTGATTACATGTAAAGACAATACTACATTGCAAGTGTCCATAGTACCATAGACCTACTTTATCAATGACCCTCATTCCTTGTTGTTGAGAATCGCAGTAGCCACCATATTCAACTAAACTAAGTGTAGAACATTTTGATTGGTTTAGACTCATGTCATTGGGGTCAGGGACCATATAATTACTGATTGCATGATACACTCACTGAGCACTTTATTAGGAACATTTGTACACCTTCTCATGGTGGAGGTGGTGTAATGGTGTGGGGAATGTTTTCTTGGCACACTTTGGTATTGTTGCTGACCATGTGCATCCCTTCATGGCCACAATTTACCCATCTTCTGATGGCTACTTCCAGCATGATGATGCACCATGTCACAAAGCAAAAGTCATCTCAAACTGGTTTCATGACAGTGTTCTTCACTGTCCTTCCCAGTCACCGGATCTGAATCCAATAGAACACCTTTGGGATGCGGTAGAACGGGAGATTCACAGCTGAAAAATCTGCAGGAATTGCGTGATGCAATCATGTAATCATGGACCAGAATCTCAAAGGAATGTTTCCAACATCTTGTGGAATCAATGCTACAAAGAATTGAGGCTGTTTTGAGAGCAAAGGGAGACCCTACCCAGTATTAGTATAGTGTTCCTAATAAAGTGTTCGGTGAGTGTATGTCTGATTGTAACACATCTGCATTCTCTGGGTGAAGCCCACTTGTGTCATTCAGCTTGTGGTGTAATCCATCCTCAATACTGTGAGTGGCCTATTCATTGTTTCCCCACAAGTATGAATGATCAAATCCTATGAAAAAAGATCCCAAATGGATTGTTTTTATAGTCTAACCTGTCTGCCCTCCCTCTATCTGTGTGCTTTTGTTTTACAGTGTGATCCCTGATTGCTGATGAAGTATGAAGCTCTACTCTGAACCTGTCCACCACTCGAAGACATGATGATGATTTTGACCTGATACCTTGATTATATAGTCAATGCCAATGAGTGTAGCCTCGTCTTTGGAACTTTTAAAACAATAAACATGGTATAGTTTTTATTTACTTACGCTGCTCTCTGTCTGATTGGTATAGGTCCATGGTCTGCCCTATACTGTTTGAGTGCATTTTGGAGGGAATAGGTTCAGGCACACAGGCTCCAGGCCAAGATGTCAGGTCATGCACCTGGGATCTTCAGGAAGCTCTCTGCACTTGTTCACTTATTGTTATTATTACTATTGAAGAATTAAGTTGTACTTAACTGCTTCATATGATTTATACACACCGGTGTAACCTCTCGGCAGCAAAGGTCTTCCACCTCTGTGGGCATTATCTGCCACTCTCCACATGTGCACCTGTACATAGTACATAGGACAGTATTCACAGCTATATTTATCTAAGTATTGTGTTCAATAATTCACCATATTGTGCCAGGTGTACAGTATGCTAATGGTGGTCATTGAATTGATATGATGAATTATACTGACAGGTGCATAACTATAAGCATCTTAGCCAAGTCATTGAATTAGCTCAGTATTTACACATTTACAACAGTAGCTAAATCATTAGTAATTAAAGGACAGAACTATAAGCACATCTAGTCGATGAATGTCATGTATGATAACGCAGCAAGTTAGTTACATTGGAAACATTTTAGAATCAAACATCATACTACTGCACTAGCTAACATTATTTAGCTAATCATAGCATTACAACCCCCCTCTGCTACTAGGCTATGGCGGATCTGGTAAACAGGCTAAACTCACCATTTGGTTTTGTTGTGGTGGGACCTCTGCCTCTTCTACAAAATCAGAAGAGTCAGAAGATTCATGCATATATGGCTGAATGAGACCGATTCTCCCTGCTAGCGCCATCTGTAGCTAGCCATGTGAGTTTGTTTTTGTGACGTACTGTAGGAGGCTTTGAAAGGGAGCTGTCAATCAAGCGTGCAAGTCCACGCCATACAGCCCTCAGAACTGTCTGACCAGAAAGTTGAGTTATGTGTTTTATCATACTTATTGACTTATTGTTTTTTTGGGTTAAAATGTTGGTGAATGTTTAAAATGATACTCAACTTTGACACAAAACACAATTGGAACCATTTAATGTGGACTTGCCAGAACCTTAAATTCCAATTGAACATGTATTTCCTGATAAGATTTTTGACAAAAAGACCTCAAAACAAACAACTGAGGATGGCTGCAGTACAGGCCTGGGGGACAGGGCCAAAGCTGGTGTAAAAGGCTGAGGCCTAACAGACAGCAACCATTACCTGCATAGACGCTCACACACACACACATACGTACACACACACAAAGCGGAACCTCTGGAAGTCAGATTCTTAATCAGCCTCGTATGGTCTGGAGAAACAGACATTCTCTGAACCCCATTAGTGTGTGTGTGTGTGTGTGTGTGTGTGTGTGAGAGAGACTGTGCGTCAGTGTGTGTGCGTGCGTGCATGTACATATGTGTGAGTGAGGGTCTATGCTGGACAGGTTGCTGCCTGTTAGGTCTTTTACACCAACCTTGACCCTGTCCCCCACCCTCCCTTATAGTCCCAGCCTGGCCTAGTCTGCCTGGCTGTTTATCTCCAGGTCAGTTCACAGCTTTTAAAACAGGCCTTAACAATGCTTAGAGGTGACTGGAGAGACGCAGCTGCCTGCCACACCACACCATTTAGCTAGCTGGGGCTGGAGGTCAGGACTGTCTTGGGGAAGTTGGGGTATAGAGCTGGTGTGTAAGACTGGGCCAAACGCAGGGCAGAGCAGTGCTGGGTCTGGGTGAAGAAACATGATCAGAGCCACATTTCAAAACCTTAGCAAACAGAGGCTAATGTATATCTACCTTTAATTCGATCAAAACGATTCAAAATGTACAACCTGGCCAGTTAAGTAAGTAGAGTACAGCTGAGAGCTTCAGAATCACTCTGTATGAGAGTAGGATTAGATGGGACAGGACAATCAGGACTCCCTCCAATCAACAGAAAGAAAAGAAACAATCTCCAAGTAGCCTTGAGATGGATAATCAATGTTTCTAATTATATTCAGGTGTGTGCATGCGTGAGCGCATGCATGCGTGCATGCATGTTTCCAATCCATGCCCCTCATCCTATTGATAAGGCTCAAGGCATGGCTTTTGTTAAAGGGAACACATATCATGGGGTATTAAACCAGAGTGAGTCACAAAAGGAATGGAGAATCACAGCACAAGAGAACAAACCAAGAGAGAGGAGTTTTTCATGGCAGGATTCAATCATGGCAGAGAGTGACTGTGGAGAACATTGTGTTATGGTTGTATATGGTCCTGAGAGCCAGAACCCTAACTGGACATAGATTCACCAGTAGTACACATGTACCAGCCCAGCACAGCGACACGTGGAGTGTTCAGACCTCACGTCTCATAATAACCCATAAAATTCATTAAAACAGAGCAGGGCAGAAAGGCTCTGGGTCTCCATGTGTAAGTAATGAGAGCAGAGAGTATGTGTGTGTGCGTGTCTCATTAACCAGGCATTAGGCTGGCCTTGATACCCTGCCTTGCTATAATTTAAACTGATTTTATAATGAACTTCAAGCATTCACATCGGACCTGCTGTGCAGAGTTACTGAAAATAACTCTCCCTCCTCCCCCTTTTCCTCCCCCACCGCCCCTCCTCTCCCAAAGCTGCCTGGGGTAGTGCTAAGAGAGGGACCAGGAGGAGGGGGAAGAGTGAGATGAAACATCTAACATGATGGGTAAAGGAGGGGAGGGAGGAGGAGGATAGATGCCAGTGTTTCATCCAGGCCTTGTAAATGATGAATTAGAACATGATACGGTTCATTAGCTGTGCCCATTTAGTACAAATCTAAAACTTTAGGGCAAAAAGTCCTGTGAAATCTCTCTAACATCTAGAGAATCTTGGATTGTAATATTTAAAGTACAGCTATCTTTTCCACAATCTCCCATTGGTGCTGCTGAGTGGAATCTTGAGATGCTATTGGTTACATAGATCATGGAGCTTACGCACTGAGCCTTTTAGCATTTTAGCCTTGTGTCCAGCTGTGAATTCTGTCTCACCAACGCCCTGTAAATGGGTCAGGGTTGTGAAGGAACATCCATGCTGTGTGTGTGTGTGTGTGTGTGTGTGTGTACTGACCCATACTGGGTGGGTATTTAGAAACAGGCTCTTTCGGGGGTGATGAGGGATGAGACCTAGAAAAGTTTCCCTCCTCCCTGCTCCAAACTGTATTCCTAATGTTGGCTGTGCTATACTATGATAGGGTGGAGTCAAATTATCCCAAGTGCAGTACTAACATCTCAGCCATGTTGACTAGCGAGTTACAGCATGTTAAAGGAGAGCTACATTTTGAGATATTTTCTTAAATGGGAGTGTGGTACTGTACTCACATCTCAGCCATGCTGTCTGGCAGGTTGGCTGGTATGGCAGTGAGGCCTTTCCCTCTGCAGTCCACAATGTTGTTACTGCAGGTACACATGGCAGGGCAGGAACCTCCCCCTACATGGCTGCAGACCAGAGCTCTCTGAGTTTTCTGTGAGAGAGAGAGAGAGAGAGAGAGAGCAATTGAAGTACATGCATATCACTCACTAGTCAATATGAAAGGGGGAATATGAAAATGAAGGGGCTGGACAATGTGTTCCAAAACTAGAGAGAAAGAGTGTGTGTGTGTGTGTGTGTTTGGGCGTGTGCAAGAATGTGCTGTCTGTTTGATGGTGTGTGCCAGTGTTCTCACCATTTTGTAAGTCAAGGTGTAATTGTCACTATTTTGCAGATTCAGCACCACCGGCCCCCTATGTCCTCTGAGCTCTCACTGCAGTTTGTTCTGAACATTCTGAAGAAATAATCCCTAATTTGCATACTGTATACACATCCCCTGACATTGTCTCCTGAGACCTGTTCAAAAAGCACCAGCACTGCCAAAGAGAGAGAGAGAGTGTGTGTGTGTGCTGTTCCAGTATTTCCAGGCTAACTCAGAAAAACTTTTAAATACCTCATTTAAGATACATTACTAATCTGAGTTTCAAACCATAAATATTTGATCGCCTCCATATCCATCTCCCGGTCTGCTGTGTGTGTGTGTGTGTGTGTGTGTGTGTGTGTGTGTGTGTGTGTGTGTGTGTGTGTGTGCGTGTGTGTTCTGAACAAAGCTCTCACTGTGTTACAACTAGCTGTACAGTCGGCCTGAGTTTAGAAGTTGGCCGCCAGTGTGACGATGTCGCAGGAGTAATGCGACGGCACTAGTGAGTTTTATTTCAGGCATTGTTGAGCATAATGAATATGCTTACAGTGTGTTGTCATGTGTTTACAAACATTGCCGCCTGATGAATTATGTGAAGAGTAGCTTATGAGTTTATTATGAGAATTATTGTCTGGTCGGAGAAATTCTAAATGATGTCCTTGGATAAACCATAATTTAGAACAAATCATGTCTTCATGGACACTTCATAAAATGATGTCAGACATGCGTGTCTGCGAAATTGCATATCAATAAACTCATAGGGACATAATGTTTTTTTTCTAGTTGATTCCGCGCATTTCAGCAGTAGGCAAGATGGACACAAAGCAAAGAGCTCAGTTCCTGTCAATAATTTTCTGCTCTGGCACTGCAAGTTCACATTGAACGTATTTCACATGATTGAAATGAGAGCTTTCATGAATCAATCAAAAATGTGTACATGCCATGTGCAATGACGAGAATAAAACAAATATTTTCACTTTTTTACTGCCCGTATCCAATGAGTCATTTGTAGTTGCCTACTGTCTGTATTTGACTGTTCTTTTTCGCTCCTGTCCGTCATATCATGTATCATAGTTGGCTACAAATGAAGTACTTTCATAAAGGTGTCATATAATTGCTGTAGCCTTGGACAATTGTTGATATGTGTGACATTCATGATCTGTAGGCTAAACATTTTGATTCAGCTCCTACGTGTGTGCATGCTTGAGCTCCGCTTACAACAAGCTCAAATCATTTCCCATTAACAAACAAAAGCGTGACAATTTATCTAGCCACTAGAGAGATACAATTCCAATGAGGAGCCCAATCCAATCCCACTCCTCTCCTAGAACAGTGAAGTTCTTCATTTAATGAATTCCATTAGTTCATAGAAGATTGACATGCATTATTATTATTATTATTACATTGTGTAAACGAGAGAAGGCTGCTCTTGCTGAAAATGTGGACATTCTCACCCTATTATGACGGTTTTAATGATAACAACTGTAGGCTACTTTTTTATCCAGTATCAATCCCACTGAAACCCAACATCCTTACTCCTGTCTCGCATGAAGATTTCTAACTTCATTCTGTAATCAATACATTACATTATTAAAGCCGACTCACGCTTATTCATGTCAGACTGTGCTAAAACATTTCCCCCCTGTTTCTTTGCGCTGTGAAATAATGTGTGATGACAGTATGAGAGTAAATAGGAGTTGGTCCCATTGCTTGGTCCTTGTTAAAATAACCTGATATTTAAACCATTTCCACTCTTCATCACAATTCATGAGCTGCTATAATAAACTTGATTTTGCCAATCTATCTGATAAGGCAAGCTGATAAAAGGCAAACCATTCTCATTTCAAACATCCTTCACAGCTCGTCATCACCTTGTGGTGGCTTTCGGCAGCACTTCACACCATGTGTCTGCTGTAGCAGCGGCATTGAGGTAGACCACTGCTGCGATATTGGTGTGCTCATATTAAACACTGGCCTATGTATGTGTGTTTCTGTATGGTGGCTCGTGGCTCTTCTAATTAGCTTAGCGACATGAGCTTAGCAACATTCCACCATGTTAACCGGATGAGAGGTTTTGGAGTTACAAAAATCGTTTAAAAAGTTTAGTAGGTGTCAGAAAGCTTTCATCAGAGTTGATCATTTGGAGTTAATTTGGAGCACATTTTACAGTTGAAATGGTGTGAATTGCTTAAAAGGTGTAAGCAGTGGTTCAAAAATCGGATGGTTTCCATAGACCTCCATGTTAAAAAGCGCACTTTCAAGTTTGCATAATTTAAAAAGTGTAATAGGATCAAAATCAAAAGTCATAGCAACGCATGTTAGGCCTTTCTGCACGTAGGAGGAGTAGCACTGGGAAGAATTGGAATAATACTAACAGTTATAACTAGAAAAATAAGTTCCAGAAGAAAGTTTGTGGGCTTGACCCAAAGTCTTATTTTGGCTGTGGAAAAAGTTTAAAGATGTTTCGTTAGATAAATAGATTTCCTGTGTAGTTGAAAGAAAGTGAGTCTTATTATGGTAGCGGATAAAGTTAGAGATGGTTTGGTTGGTTGGTTGGTTGGATGGATAGAATGTTAGATAGATAGATAGATAGATAGATAGATAGATAGATAGGATGAGCCTGGGGTACTTCAGTGGAGTGGGTAGAGAGTTGGTTGGTTGAGTGGTAGATGAGCGTTTTTTTGGAGTTACAAAAAGGTATCAGAAAGCTTTTATCAGGGTTGATGAAGATTGTCTGGGTAGTAAGAAAATCTGAGATAGGTTGGTAAGGTTGGTTGATTGGATGGATGAATTGATAGACGCAAAAAAGGATGGGTAGATGGGAGAGGGGAGGTATAGAAAGATCAAAATAATTAAGAGGTTAATTAGTAGGCTATGGGTTATTCTGAGTAAAGTAGTAGTGACTGGTGAAAGGAAGAAAGGATGATGCTAGGTAGTTGAAAGGTTAGATAGATATAAGGTTAGAAAAATACAAGGTGAGATAGATAGTATGTTAGAAGGTCATAGATAAATAGATAGATAGATAGATAGATAGATAGATAGATAGATAGATAGATGGACAGATAGGATGAGCCTGGGGTAGTTTAGTGGAGTGGGTTGAGGGGTGGTTGGTTTAGTGGTTGAGAGTGGTAGAGTTGGTTGGTTAAGGGGTTGAGAGTGGTTTCAGTGTTGCAGAACTGGTAGCCAAGAGAGTGTATTGTGTAATCATTCTAAGAATGTGTTCTGCAGGTCTCCTGTTGTTTTTATTAAAGAATTCTGAAAGTTCCATAGCAGTTGCAGTAATAATGGGGCTCTCGGAATGTTGGCCTAAATCAACATTTCACCATGTTAAAAAATAAGATTTTTGCATCGTTTGCATGTCACGAGGCTTTCCAACCAGCAGATGGCGACAGAGAGCACTTCCAGGGGGACCAAGAGGAAGTAACCTGGAGATGCCTATATTTGGTCTTTCCTGCCCGAGGGACTCACCTGGAACAGATGACCGGAGTGATTGTGTTTTGTGTTCATGTTTCTCACCTGTGTTTAGTCATTAGCCCTTATTAGTTGGAGTATTTAAATACCTCTGTTAGCAGTGCCTCTTTGCTGAGTCTTGAATGTTTATTCCTGAGACTGTTTTTCCGTGTATTGTAAAGATTCTGAAGTTTTCGAGTAAAAGCCTTGGACCTCCCTCAACTGTTCTTCTGACTCTGCATTTTTGGGGTTTTCCTGGTTAACCATCAGCTTTGGCTAAGGTGAATAGAGCCTCTGGTGGTCAAACTCTAAATCTACCGTGACATGGCATCTTTTGGTTTCTATAGACCTCCATGTAAAAAAGTGCACTTTAATTGGTATCAAAACCAAAAGTCATAGCAACGCGAGTTAGACCTCTCTGCACGTTTTAAAGTGGGATTGGTGTAAATAGCTTAAATGCTGTAGGAGGAGTAGCAGGTGGAAGAATTGGAATAATAATAAGTATGTCAAAGAACAATAGTTATAATAACAATAACAGCAGAGAGATATTATGAGTATATTCTGTACAAGGAGTCAGGTACACATGTAAAAACAGCATTTGAGTAATGTTAGAGCGAGCTGCTTTTTTCACCCTTTGTGTGATTGTTTTTGATGTGGGATCAGTTATTTGACGGAACACTGCTCTCCTCTGATCTAACAAGACAAGTTTGACAGCTCTAGGATCAGTGGAAGTGCGGAGCACAGCTGGAGCTTTGGGACCTGTATGTGTGTGTGTGTGTGTTTCTGACAGTTTAAAGTTGAGGCTTTTGTTGTGCAACTTTCCAGTGCACCCCTCTTCCCATTATGTTCTCTATTCTCTCTCTTTCTTACTCCTCTACCTTTTGTCATTCATTCATCGTCATTTTCATTCACCCAACCCCAAATCTCCCGCAGGTGTCCTGGTCTGGCCACAGCTAGCAAACACACAAACATACACTAGAGAGAAAGAGAGATTGTGTATGTGTGTGCCAATGAGCCAGTCTCTAATGATCCCTTCAGAGGGAGTTTCTGTTGGTCAACCCTCCACTCAAGACATAACAGTGGGTGTGGGTATTTGTGTGTAGAGAGAGAGAGAGAGTGTGTGTGCATGATTGTTTGTTAGCCCTGCCTTGGTGGTTGCTGACCGTGAAACTGTTAAGTGTAGTCTTTTTACAGGTCAATCTAAGAAGTAAAACGTAGCTATAGTAATATCTACTTAACACCTGTTCATTAAAACGAAGAACAATGAAGAACAACCTCATTGTGACTATCTGTCCGACAATCTAGGTGAAAGATGACTCTAATGGTTGATTGCCAGAATATTTGCATAGATCCACTCAGGACTTCAATGAATCATCTTTGCTATAGAGATTATTACACACTCCCTCCCCCCAACCTTCTCCTTCCCCATATCATCCCTCCCTATAGCTCAAAATCTCCCCCCTCCCCCTTCCCTCTATGTTTCTGGAATTGTTACACTCCCATGCTTTGGAACTCTCTCCCTGGGCAATGAATAGTTAACGATCTGTGCTGTCATGCCGTATGGTTGTGTATAATCCATGGAGAGAGAGGGATCTACGCACGCTATGGTAAATGTAAAGACAATATAAGGGTTGTAATCCCACACCTAGGGGAAAAGGTCACAAGGACACCAGATGGTCCTGGAACATCTCAGAAGGGGTGAGATCAGATAAGTGGGGGTTGACTAGAGGGTATGAACACAATGGAGTACAATAGATCAAAGCTGCAGAAACAGGATAGATGAGTAATAAACACAGTTGTAAACAGCCAGGACAGATGGCTTTTGTAAACAGCCTAGGTCAATTGATCTCTCCACAGACTGACCGACGCCACGGGAGAGAGAGTGAGAGAGAAAAAGAGAGAAAGAAAGAGAAAGAGAGAGAGTGTTAGGAGTTTACCATCATCAATATGTGTGGCTGCTGTCTACTGCATTGTCTGTATGCGTGTCTTCACCATCTTACTGACTGGAAACTTGCTGACTGAATTGCCTGAACATATTGTACACTGGGGGTGTGCCAATCTCGTTATACTTGTATCTGTTAAATAGAACTTGATAATCGGATGACACTCGCAAGTGGGTCAGAATGCATATTAGCAAGTGCCTGTCACTATTCCTCCTCACAAATTGTTCCTTCCAGTTATTGAATGATCAATTTACTGATGATCAAGAATGATCAAGAGTACTTGGCACACCCCTATTGTACACTAATCCTAAACCCTAATCAGCAGCAAACTGTACTAACCCTAAACCCCAATGTCTGGGTCTCTTTCACAAACCTATTCTTCCCCAGTCCCATTACATCTCCCCACAGTGGAGCATTCCTAACGGATGATGGTAAATGACACATTCTAAACGAGGAATTCCAAAAAGAACATTATATACCCTGAATATTCGACATTCCGGGAAGGTTCCCCTTGTCCAGAATAACTCTGTGGTGGGGGTTTGGAGTGTACACGCACGCACACACGCAAACACACACACATAAACAAACAAACGCACGTACACACACACACACCCACATGCTCACACACACCCACGCACATGCTCGCATACACACACAGGCACGCACACACACAGGCACACGCTCGTTATAAACAAGGAATTCCAAAAAGAACATTATAAACCCTGAATATTCTAAACTAACATTCCAGGAAGGTTCCCCTTGTCCAGAATAACTCTGTGGTGGGGGTTTGGAGCAGACGCACATACACAAATGCACGCACGCACGCACACACAAACAAACGCACGTGCACACACACACATATACACCCGTAACCCAACTGGGAGTGGAGAGGTACATAAACCACCACAAAAATGAAAGTGTGGTGCATTTAAGAATCTCAGCGAGCATAATTTGTTACGGTTCCCCCTCCTAACCAACCCTCTGGCACCACCTCGAGGCCACGGTGGTCATCTCTGGAGCGTCTCCCTCCCAGTCGACAGCGCACCTGGACCCGATCTCCTATCAGCACACCTGCGACCCATCCCCAAGAACCCTGCCCAGTCATCACTCCAGTGCCAGAATGTACTGTGACCATACGGTAACCCCTCCAGTGTTTTTCGTCTCCTCGTCATTGCATTTACATTACATTTACATTTATGGCATTTAGCAGACGCCTTTATCCAAAGCCACTTACAACAATACATTTGTTAAAGTAAGTGGGTTTTCAATCTACGGCGAAAGATCGGAAGTGACTCTGCAGTCCTGACAGTAGTGGGAAGCTCATTGCACCAGCGGGGCATGTGGTGGAAGTCTAGGATTTACCACTCTGTACTTTAGCTCTTCGGAGGTAAGAATCAAGAAACAAATCCTGAGTAGCCACAATATCTGAGTCCGGTATTTATTGCTTGCAAACAAGAGACAAGAGCGTAACAGCAGCCCAGCTTAGATCCGGGGTTCCGTTCAGCGCAAGTCTAAAGAGACAATGATCAGGTTTGTCTTTTATACAGTTTGAACATAATGGAAGTTGCCACCAAGGCTATCGGCTGATGGGCTTGTGCTTACGTGAGAAAGGGCGGGAGAGAATGAACAATGGGGAGACTCTCTCACTGATCAATCAGCGCTTTCTTACTGATTAATCGGTGTTCAACATTTCACACCTATCGGCAGGATGTGCCTGTCCCCCCATTATTGCTCTCTCTCACCACTCCCTCCGACACCACCGCTGTTCACATGGTAAATTATACAGTGCTTTTTAGAACAATGGCTATAGAACTTTAGAGGTGTGGCAAGAGAAAATTTAATCACAGTAGTTACACACGTTGTATCAGTCATATGAAAGTGTATAACCTGAAAATAGTTCTATGAATGTATTTTCCATAACAGGCGCCAGGACAGTGAAAAGCTGTGACCAAGTAGCGCGGCCACTGCATCCACGTAGAGGCGGCGGTGCCAGGCGGGCAGCCGAGGTGGATGAGCGGAGTGATCTTGCAGGGGTTTGGGGGCTAACCATTGCTTGCAAGTAGGGAGGGGCTGTTCCCTTTGCCGCACGGTAGGTAAGCACCAGGGTCTTGAATTTGATGCGAGCTGCTACCGGGAGCCAGTGGAGGGTGCGGATGAGGGGTGTGACATTGAACACCAGACGAGCGACAGCGTTCTGGATGAGCTGCAGAGGCCTGATGGGGGAGTCCGGCCAAGAGTGCATTGCAGTAGTCAAGGCGAGAGATTAGAAGTGTTTGGACCAAAAGTTGTGCTGCTTCTCTGGTGAGGAATGGACGTATCCTTCTGATGTTGTTGGGAAAGAATCTACAGGAGCATGCTGTCGCTGTGATGTTCGCCACACAGGATAAGTGGTTGTCAAGGATCACCCCAAGGTTCTTGGCTGTATGGGAGGAGGTCACAGTAGAGTTTTCTACTGTGATGGAGAAGTCTTGGAGAGGGCAGGCTTTCCCTAGGAGGAAGAGCAGCTCAGTCTTGTCAAGGTTGAGCTTTAGGTGGTGGGCTGACATCCAAGCAGAAATGTCTGCAAGACATGCCGAGACACGTGTTGCCACCTGTGAGTCAGAAGGGGGGAATGAGGGAAAAAGTTGAGTGTCATCTGCGTAGGTGTGGTAGGAGAAACCATGTGAAGAAATTACAGAGCCGAGAGATTTGGTATAGAGAGAGAACAGTAAAGGCCCAAGGACAGAGCCCTGGGGGACACCAGTGGTGAGGGGTCTGGTAGGAGCAATCGGCCAGGTAGGATGCAAACCAGGAGAGTGCAGAGCCAGAGATGCCCAATTCTGAGAGGGTGGAGAGAAGGATTGGGTGGTTTACTGTGTCAAATGCAGCAGATAGGTCCAGAAGAATGAGAACAGAGGAGAGGGAGGAAGCTTGAGCGGAGTGGAGAGCCTCCGTGACAGCGAGGAGAGCCGTTTCAGTACAGTGCCCAGCTTTAAAGCCGGATTGGTGAGGGTCAAGGAAGTTGTTTTGAAGGAGGTAGTTCGACAGTTGGTTAGAGACAGCACGTTCAAGGGTTTTAGATAAGAAGGAGAGATGGGATACCGGTCTGTAGTTATGGACAGCAGACGGGTCAAGAGTTGGTTTCTTGAGAAGAGGCTTGACTCTGGCTGTCTTGAAGGCAGCTGGGACAGATCCTGTGGATAGAGAGGAATTGATTAAGGTGGTAAGGAACGGAAGGAGGAAGGAGGTCTTTGGAGATGGATTGGAGAGGGGATAGGATCGAGGGGGCAGGTGGTTGCCCGCTTGGATGTGACCAGCTTTAGAACATCCTCTGGGGAGAGGGGGGAGAAATCTGATAAACCAGAGACTGGGTGTTGCACATTGGCTTTGGGAAGAGAGGTAGCATTGTTGGTGAGAGGTAGAGGGAAGGAGCTGCTAATGTCATCAACCTTCTTTTCAATCTAGGTGACGAAGTCATCGGCAGACAGAGAGGAGGGAGGAGGGGGGGGAGGAGGAGGGTTGAGGAGTGAGGAAAATGTGGAGAACAGTTTCCTTGGGTCAGAGACAGAGGATTGGATTTTGGAATGGTAGTATAAGGCTTTAGCAGCTGATGCAGATGAGGTGTAGTTGAGGAGGAGAGAGAGATAAGGGTCTAGATCATCTGGAAGGCCAGATTTTCTCCATTTCCTCTCAGCTGCCCGGAGCCCTATTCTACAAGCTTGCAGGGTTTCAGACAGCCAGGGAGCGCGTGGAGTGGATGGTGCCGGCCTTGAGATCTGTGGCCAGAGAGAGTCAAAGGATGAGGAAAGAGAGGACAGGAGGGTGGAGGAAGCTGCGTCAGTGGATAGAAGAGAGAAGGATTCAACAGAGGGTAGGGCGGATAAGAAAGAGTGGTGAGTGAAAGGGTGCGCAGGCCGCGACGAGAGGACACAGTGTGGGTAGAGACTGGTTGGGAGGGTGAGCATTTGAGAGGGAGGGAGAAGGATACGAAATGATGGTCCGAAACCGGAAGAGGGGTAACAGTGAGGTTTGAGGTATGGGAGGATCTTGTGAAGACAAGGTCAAGCTGATTGCCCGCCTTATGAGTGGGAGGAGAGGGGGACAGGGTAAGGCCGAAGGAGGATAGAAGGTCAAGCGTTCCAGACGAGTGAAGCATCTCCGACTGGATGTTGAAATCTCCCAGTAGTGTGAGCGGTGTGCCGTCCTCAGGGAGGGAGCTGAGAAGGACATCCATCTCATCTAAAAAGTGGCCAAGCTGACCTGGAGGAAGATACATAACAACAATGTGAAGTTTGACAGGGGAGGTGATAGAAATAGCATGGAATTCAAAGGAGGATATGGACAGGTGTGACAGGGGAAGGACATTATGTGACCACTTAGGCGAAATGAAGAGTCCTGTTGCTCCTCCTCGACCAGAGAGTCTAGGGGAATGAGTAAAGGAGTAGGCATCAGAGAGGGCTGCTGGAGTAGCTGTGTTATCCGGTGTAATCCATGTCTCTGTGAGAGCAAGGAAGTGGAGAGACATGAAGCAGGCATAGGCTGAGATAGCCTCTGCTTTCCGGACCGCTGATTGGCAGTTCCAAAGTCCTCCCGTGACAGTGAGGTCGTGGTCAGTTGACCATGGTGGGCCGCAGTCTGTTAGGCTCCATAACCACACCTCCTCAACCCTCACCCTGAACACCGGCGTTCCAAAAGGCTGTGTGCTGAGCCCCCTCCTTTACTCCCTCTTCACCTACGACTGCACACCTGTACATGGCTCAAACACCATTGTTAAGTTTGCAGACGACACAACGTGTCTCATCAGCAACAACGATGAGATGGCCTACAGGGAGGAGGTCCAGCACCTAACAGTGTGGTGCAACGACAACAACCTGGCTCTCAACACCAGGAAGACCAAAGAGCTCATTGTGGACTTCAGGAAGTCAAAAGCTGGCACACACACCCCCATCCTCATCAACAGGACTAAGGTGGAGTGAGTCACCAGCTTCAAGTTTCTGGGTGTCCACATCTCTGAGGATCTCTCCTGGACCCTCAACACCTCTACCCTGATCAAGAAGGCTCACCAGCGTCTCTTCTTCCTGAGGAGACGAAAGTAGGTCCATCTGTCTCTTCAGATCC
The DNA here is from genome assembly GCF_951799395.1 of Argentina silus. Taxonomy (NCBI): domain Eukaryota; kingdom Metazoa; phylum Chordata; class Actinopteri; order Argentiniformes; family Argentinidae; genus Argentina; species Argentina silus. The sequence continues at coordinate 21,338,269 of NC_139654.1, read as the reverse complement.
TGGTGAACTTCTACCTCTGCACCATCGAGAGCATCCTCACCAACTGTGTCACAGTATGGTATGGCAACTGCTCTGCCTCTGACCGGAAAGCACTGCAGAGGGTGGTGAAAACTGCCCAACGCATCACCGGTTCCTCACTCCCCTCCATTGAGGCTGTCCAGGGCAAGCGATGCTTGCGTAAGGCACGCAGCATCGTCATGGACATTTCTCACCCCAACCACAGACTGTTCGTCCCACTCCCCTCCGGGAGGCGCTACAGGTCTCTCCGCACCCGAACCAGCAGGTTCAGAGGAAGCTTCTTCCCTGCGGCTGTCACCCTACTGAACTCCAACTCTACACCTAGGTGACAACCTACCAACTAACCCCTACACCCTTACCCTTGCACTCTTACCCTATAGTATTCCTATAAACTGTACATACTGTATCTTCACTTGTACACACTGCTCTTATACTATATACTACTGTTCTTCTGTACATATCTGTCTATACTGTTCATAATGCACATACCCTTATTTTTTTTACTAATCTTATAATGCTACTGTAAATACACTGCACATATCTGTACATACTGTACATATCTGTTTATACTGTTCATACTGCATTCCATATTTATTCTGCTTATTTACTCTGCTTTAATGTTTACTGTTAATACATATATACTGCTTATACTGCACTGCTTATACAGCTCATATGCTGCTTATACTGTTCATACTGCATTCTATATTTATTCTGCTTATAATGTTATTACATATACTGCTTATAGTGCACTACTTATACAGCTCATATACTGCTTATACCATTCATACTGCATTCTATATTTATTCTGCTTATAATGTTCCTGTTAATATATACAGTGGGGGAAATAATTATTTGATCCCCTGCTGATTTTGTTAGTTTGCCCGATTACAAAGAAATGAGCGGTCTATAATTTTTATGGTACTTTTATTTTAACAAATAGAGACAGAATATCAACAAAGAAGTCCAGAAAAAACACATTATATAAAGTTATAAATTCATTTGCATTTGATCGAAGGAAATAAGTATTTGATCCCCAAGCAAAACATGATTTAGTACTTGGTGGAGAAACCCTTGTTGGCAAGCACAGAAGTCAGACGTTTCTTGTAGTTGGTCACCAGGTTTGCACACATCTCAGGAGGGATTTTGGTCCACTCCTCTTTACAGATCCTCTCCAAATCCTGAAGGTTTCAAGGCTTTTGCTTGGCAACTCGAAGCTTCAGCTCCCTCCACAAATTTTCTATAGGATTAAGGTCTGGAGACTAGCTAGGCCACTCCATGACCTTAGTGTGCTTCTTCTTGAGCCACTCCTTTGTTGCCTTGGCCGTATGTTTTGGGTCATTGTCATGCTGGAAGACCCATCCACGACCCATCCTCAGTGCTCTGGCTGAGGGAAGGAGGTTCTCGTCCAAGATCTTACGGTACATGGCCCCGTCCATTGGCCCCTCAATGCAGTGAAGTCGTCCTGTACCCTTAGCAGAGAAACAACCCCAAAGCATAATGTTTCCACCTCCGTGTTTGACGGTGGGGATGGTGTTCTTGGGATTGTAGCATTCAGCATTTCTCTCCCTCCAAACACGACGAGTCGAATTTATGCCAAAGAGTTCGATTTTGGTCTCATCTGACCACATTACCTTCTCCCAAGCCTTCTCTGAATCATTTAAGTGTTCATTGGCAAACTTCAGATGGGCCTGTACATGTGCCTTCTTGAGCAGGGGGACCTTGCGGGCACTGCAGGATTTCAATCCGTTACGGTGTAGTGTGTTACCAATGGTTTTCTTGGTGACTGTGGTCCCAGCTGCCTTGAGATCATTACCAAGCTCCTCCCGTGTAGTTCTGGGCTGATCCCTCACCCTTCTCATGATCATCCTTACCCCACGAGGCGAGATCTTGCATGGAGCTCCAGGCCGAGGGCGATTGATGGTTATTTTGTATTTCTTCCATTTTCTAATAATTGCACCAACAGTCTCCTTCTCACCAAGCTTCTTGCTGATGGTCTTATAGCCCATTCCGGCCTTGTGCAGGTCTACAACTCTTACCCTGATGTCCTTTGAATGTTCTTTGGTCTTGCCCATGGTGGTGGAGAGGTTGGAATGGAAGAGATTGATTCTAATGACAGGTGTCTTTTATACCCATAACAAGCAGAGATTAGGAGTACTTTCTTAAAGTGACAGGAGTAATCTGTGTGCCTCATGGGCATATAACCGGTCTGTATTAGCCAGAATTCTTGCTGGTTTGTAGGGGATCAATTACTTATTTCCTTCGATCAAATGCAAATGAATTTATAACTTTATATAATGTGTTTTTTCTGGACTTCTTTGTTGATATTCTGTCTCTATTTGTTAAAATAAAAGTACCATAAAAATTATAGACCGCTCATTTCTTTGTAATCGGGCAAACTAACAAAATCAGCAGGGGATCAAATAATTATTTCCCCCACTGTATACTGCTTATACTGCACTACTTATACTGCTCATATACTGCTTATACTGCACTACCTGTATATATTGTTCACATTGCACTTTTCAGCTTTTTTTGCACTTCTGGTTAGACGCTAACTGCATTTCGTTGTCTCTGTACTTGTATTCTGCACAATGACAATAAAGTTGAATCTAATCTAATTTTAATCTAGATAAGATTGGAAGGGTTGCGAGTGGAAGTGTAGCATCGATGTGTCCTCCTAAGGGAGGAAATAACAGGAATGGGGAGAAAGCACATTGGGTTAGTGGGTAAAGTATACACAATACACTCAGGGTAATGAAGAAATTATCAAGATAGAATAAAAATACTTAGTAGTATGGCCTTCCTCGATGGACTCCACAGATAGACTCCTGTCTTCGTGTCAGGAGGCTGTCGCTCTGCGATTGTCACGAAATAAATGCAGATTCTGTGATTGCTGATGACTAGCAGGGTAGCATCCCCTTCCACCTGACGATCCGTTAACGACCAGACAGGTTTCACCACTCACTCAATCCCAAATGTATTAGTCGTGGTCCAGGGTGAGCAGGAGTTTAGGCCCTCCCACTGGAGATTGACAGCACTTCACAGCTAATTGACTTCAAACAGATGGCTTCCAATAGAAACTTAATACTTAAGGCAAGATAGCCAAACAAACAACTCTTAATAGCACTCTGATTAGAGGCAAGATTAAACTGACTTACTCAGGCTGGAGAACAGGCTTCAGGCAGGATAGTCACTGAAAAAACAAACAACTCCTAATAGCACTCTGACTAGAAACAAGATTAAACTGATTTACTCAGACTGGAGAACAGGCTTCACCACTCACTCAATCCCAAATGTATTGCCTCACCCCTTGTCTCCTGTGTTTTCCTCCTGCAGTCCCGACCCCCTTGCATCCCGCCTCGACCCTTCCACGGACCTAGCCCCTTTTCCTGTTACTGGACCTCCCCGCCTGCTCGACCCCTGCCTGTCTGACTACCCGTCTGCCTGCCCGACCCCTGCCTGTCTGACTACCTGCTCTCCTGCCGACCCCTGGACCGACCCTTGACTACTCTCTCTGGATTCTCCACTCTTCCCCCCTTCCCTTTTTCCCTATTATAATTATTATTAAAGACGCCTTCGGGCAATATCGCTTTTCTCCGCTCCCTGTGCCGTTATTGGTTCCACCCGAACGTCCCCGCATAACATAATTGACTTAATTCATACATAATTTAATTGTAACGTCTCGTCCTGCTCCTTAGTTTTGTTTGTCTTTGTTCCATGTGATTAATTTATTCTTCCCTGTTTATTTTTGTGACACTTCACTACCTGCCGTTGTGTGTTTCTCGCCTGTGTGATCGTCTACCCCGCCCTGATTGGCTTCACCTGTTCCTCATCATTCCCTGTGTATTTAGTCTCTGTGTTTCCCCAGTCTCGTTGCCAGTTTGTCTTTGTCCCTTGTGTCAAGCCTACCAGCGATTCTCCTTGTGTTTTTGTATTCACATTTCTTTGATCTGCGCTTGTTTTTCTGACGTTCCCTGTTGCCATCTCCCTGACAGATTGTTTACCTACTGTTCTGATTGATCACCTGTGTACCGAACCCTGCCTTGCCTACCCCTTACTGGATTATCTGTTTTACCTATTGACTGCATACCCGTGTATCGAACCAGACTATTCTTTTTGGATGTTTTGGAAGTTTTGGTCTCTGAGTCATGCATTTGAGTCTTCTGCCTGCGTACTATATTCATGACATTAATATTTAGTAATTATCTTTAGACAATAGGCTTTGGGGGGTATGTATTTCTGGGCTCATGCTCGCACACACACACCCGCGCACATGCTCGCACACACACACACACACACACACACTCGCTCTTTCTCCCCATAGAGCAGGCATAAATCACTGATCTACATTGTACATTGTAAATTGTGCCAATAATATGCTCATTGAGATGGTAGCGTATGGGACCTCACAGCTTTCTCACACTGTTCTATTCGCCACAGTATGGAAAATATGACTGAGACAGATAAATGGACAAATAGACAGAGAGAGGTGTTGGTGTGTGTCCCTCACAAGGTGCGTAGCTTGGGCATGTGGTTGAAGCTGGACACAGGGATGCTGCTGATATTGTTGTTGTTCAGAGTTCTGGAAGAGACAACAACAGAGGAAAAGATACATGTATCAACAGAGAAGAGACTATAAAACCATAAATACCCTCTTGTCTCCCCTAGGGCGGGGACAGGGGCAGGGACAAGAACAGGGGTAGGAACCCTGTCTCCCCCTGGCACATGAATTAATGGGCCATGATGCTATCAGGCAGTTAGGCTGCATTGGCCCTGTGCGTCCTGTGTATGAATATTATAGCTTATCAGAGGACTGTCTGGATTATAAACCAGTTGCGGTGATGGTTATTAGAAGGCTCCTAGTGACTTCATTTAACTAAGTGCTACGTGGGGTGAGGGAGGGGGAGGGCTAGTGAGGCTGGGGTTTGGTCTGTTAAGAGAGTTTAAGCATTTATGTCCATGTGTGTGTGTGCACATGTGCAAGTGCGCATCATACTGGACTTACAGCACTTCCAGACCCCTCAACGCTCTGAAGGCTCCATCCTCGATGCAGCTGATGTGATTCTTATCCAGTTGACTACAGAGACAAAAGAGAGATAGGTTGCGTTCTACACTAGATTGCATTTGGTCTTATTTTAGCTCTATACTCCAACAGTTTCAATTACTGTGAGATTAAAGTAGAGATTCTCAGCTTTAATTAAATATTTTCTTTTTTTCAGATTGGTTTTACTATTTCCAAATAACAACCCTTTTTATACATGCTCCCCCTATTTCAGGGCACCAAAAGTATTGGAAAATTGGCTTGACAGGTGTTTCTGGTTAATCGGGTGTGTTCCGTCACATCATTTGTGCAGGCATAAGAGAGCTGTCAATGTCTAGTATTGATTCTAGGCTTTGCATTTGCCTTGGAGTTTGCTATTGGTGTCTGTTAACATGAGGACCAAAGAGGTGTCAATGAAAGTCAAGGAAGCCATTATGAGGCTGAAATATCAGAAAAATATATCAGAAACATAGCCAAAACTTTAAACTTACCAAAATCTACAGTTTGTAACATCATCAAAAAAGAAAGAAAGCACTGGTGAGCTCAGCAATCGCAAACGGGCTGGTAGGCCAAGGAAGACGAATACAGTGGATGACCGAAGAATGCTAACCATAATTAAGAAAACCCTCAAAACAACTGTTCCACAGATCAGGAACACGTGTAGGCTGTCTCCCGGGTATTCAGGCCCTGTACAGAAGCCCCCGACCAACCCTCTGATAACAGGTGTGGATCCTCAGCCTGCAGGGTCTTACCCTGTCAGCTGCTGACTGGTCCTATGTAGGTTGGTGTCGATTAGACTCACTCCGCTGTTAACAGTCTACGTCCCATAGTTCCTCCCAAATCTTCCTCTACCCACCTCAGCTGCACTGAAAAGTCACCCCAAATAAAACCGTACACCGAAGTGGGTAATCTCTATGGTTAACGACTGCTCTAATCTTACAAGAGTGCCAGATGGTGTGGTTGCGGATAAAATGTTTATCGGTAAGGATAACTTACCCAAAGGAGGTAATAAGGGGCCAGATATAACCCTTCAGATCCTAAGATGTAATATGCACAGTAGTCTATAATGTTTTATGTCACCAGGAGGAGGTAAAATTGCTTATGGTGGATGGAATACTAAACGTCTTTATATGAATAAAACGACGTTAATAAAACGTTTTTTTCTTTTAAAAAATAAAAAAATATAAAGATTTAAGAATTAAAATTGAGAAAACTGTTCCATTAAATGCAGGTTAAATTCTTTAATGATGGCTTAAAGCATTGCAGCGTTACAGGCAGAGTGATTAAATGGTAGTATTCAAAAACGATAAAAATTTGAAAAGAATAAAAACCTATCAGTCTGTCCCTACTCTGCCTGTGAAATTTAGAGAAGTCCCAGTCTCACTCCGTCGAGCGTAGCCGGTTCCTCTTTCCGCCACGGCCGTTGTTGTACAAAGAAAGGTCCGCCAAGGTCCTCCGTTGTGCTTGAGTGGCGAGGCCGTCAGTCAGAATTCAATCAGAGTGTGAGCTCCGGTCACGGAGAATCTGCTCGGATGCTAGAGTATGAAAGCTCCAGTTTCCACTCCGGGGTAGTTTACAACACGCTCAGTCCTGCTCCGGTCCTCCAGGTATTTACGCTCCTCAGCGGGGAATGACCGTTGTACTGCTCCGGGGAGCTCTTTTTATATTCTCGATAAAAAGTCCTTCAATGTGGCTTCCTGTTTGCCCCCACCCTCTCTTATGTGGCTTCCTGTTCGTCTAACACCTGCAGGTGTTTTGTGGGTTTGTCTCTAAATATATGTGTTAATCATAGTGTGTGTATTTTCGTGCGTATTTCTGTGTTAGACACAGTGTCTGTGTTTGTAAGGTCATATGAAGTGCTTTTAGGGAAGTTCTTTTTAGGAAGTGTCTCTGTCCCTCAACTCTCAGTGTCACAAGACATATAATAATACATTTGATAATAATACATTATGGGCACAAGGGTACTTTTTGTTGTGTCTGCTAAACATTCTTATCACACTCATGCTTGATTATGGACACAAGGGTACTTTCTGTTGGGGATTTCCGCAACCTGACCCACTTCATCCCGCAGGTCTTACACTATTAACCCTTCTTATGCCGTGATAAAACTATGTATCATCAAAATTAACATTAGTACATATAGTAGCATACTTCAGTAATCATCCCTGAGTAAGATTACACAATCAAACAGTTCTATATTTCTATATTCTTAGTACCTTCCGTGTTAGTAAGCTGTCATCACAATGAGGCCCAAGCAGATATGTTGACCCAGGGTCATACACTTGCATTCTAATTCCTCTTATTTAGTTATTCAGTTACACATATTCGAACCAACTTATCATTTATAAGCAGTAATGCAGTTGCACCTATTTGAAGGATAGATCAAAGATAAAAAGTGTTTCAGGAACATCCGCAGCCGCGGTGTCCCTCGTCAGGTTGGCCCCCCAGCTGCTAAGCTTTTTCTCTTTCTCGCAGTGTCGTGGTGATTCACCAAGGTTGCTCTCAAACCTTGGGCCAATCCTGCTGTGCTTAACTGGGTAACGTTGGGAATGGTGTTTAGGCCGGGGAAAGGCCATACTAGACTCGCCCTCGGCGACAAGGCATGAATGTGTCAGAAACTACAATCTGCAGAATATGTCACCAGCCAAACTACAGAGGCTTCACTGCCAGGTGCAAACCACTAGTTGGTCTGGAAAACTTGTGGATAGATGTGGAAAGTTTGGAGAAAATAGGATCTGCCCAAGATTTACAGCATACCACCTCATCTGTGAAACATGATGCAGAGGGTGTTAGGTTTGTACAGCTGCCACTAGAACTAACTTGTCTTAACTGATGATTGTAACTGCTGACAGCAGCAGCAGAATGTATTCTGAAGTGTACAGAAACATCTTGTCTGTTCGAGTACAAGCAAATGGATGGTGCTTCATCATACAGTAAGACAATGACCCAAAACATATTGCCATAGCAACTAGGGAGTTTTTCTGTTACGGTCCCTCCCTCTAACCAACTCTCTGGCACCACCTTGAGGCCCCGGCGATCATCGCTGGAGCGCCCAGTCCCCGGTCCCCAGTCGGCAGCGCACCTGTTCCATATCACCTATCAGCACACCTGCAACCCATCGGCAATCACCTCCCTACTTAAACCCTGCCTGAACTTCACCTGCCAGAACGTACTGTGTCTAATGGTAATCTTCCCACGTGACCCGCAGATGCTTCAGCCCTCCCGAGTATTCCTACGTGTTCCTAGTGTCTTGTTTACCTTGTGACTCTCCAGAACTCTCGTCTCCCTCGGACTCCCTAATTTATCCATTCCATGGACCTAGCCCCTACCTGTACGTCGACCCTACCCCAACCCCTACCCCTCTCAGCTACTGGATCTCCCGTTACCGAACCCTGGACCGGACCCCGACGACCCCCTTGGATTATCCCTTTCTCCCCAACCCCTCTCCCTATTCATTATTATTGTAATGATGATTTTTGGATGTTGAAGAATGCAGTCACCGGTGATAAAGTAGATACGCCGAATAAAAGTTGGATCAGGATAGTTTAATTCAGATCGATCTGGGCTCACAATGGAAGATACATGGTCAATGTATATTTCCCATAAGAGAGCACCAAAATGGGGGTTTCGCTCCTATTTATACAGAAAGAGAACAACTCTTTGTAAGCCTCCCCCATACCTTATGTGGCATGGTGCCAGTAAGTCTGGAGGTTGGGGTAGCCCTAGGCTATGTTCCACATCTGGTTAGTATTGGAGTCGTAAATGAAAATTCATCATAACAATTATTAAATACGCCTTCGGGCTATATTCTACCACCCTCTCTGTGTGCCGTCATTTCGTTCTTCAGACGTTCCGGTGTAACATTTTCAGGGCCAAAAGCGGAAAGGTATTGACTGGCCAAGTCAATCTTCAGATTTAAATCCAATTGAACATACATTTAATTTCCTGATCATAAGATTTTAAGCAAAACAAACCTCAAAACAAACAGCAACTGGCAGAGCATCACCAGAGAAGATACACAGCGTTAATGGACCTTATTGCATGCAAACGATTGTCGACCAAATGCTAAACATGAGTACTTTATTTTGACATTATATGATCTTTTCAAATACTTTTGGAGCCCTGAAATAGGGGGAGTATGTTTAAAAATGGTTGTACTTTCTAAATGGTGCACCCAATCTGAACCCTCCCCCCCCTCATTGAATTAAAGCTGAGAATCTCTACTTTGACCCCATACTAATTGTTTGATTTCAAATCCAAATTGTTGATTTGAGTATTGAGCTAAGACAAGACAAAATGCTTCCTTTTTCCAAAACTTATGGTGGGCACTGTAATAATCTTTGCTTGTATAACGAAAGGATGATTTTACTGTTTATCTACAACGACAGGGGCATACATCAGTGTGTGTGTGTGTCACACACTGGTCACTGGTCCATCTGGTCCATGTGGGGAAAGCTAGCCCACTCAGACAGACACTCACAGGTTCTTGATGTCAGTGGCTCCTCTGAAGGCTTTCCTGGGGATGGACTGGATGACGTTTTCACTCAGATCTCTATGAAGACAAGAACATGGTTGTTTTAGTCTCAAACCCAACATCTCACCATCCAACCACATACACAACACATGTACAGTTTCACACTGTGTTATAGGAGAGAGAACTAGGGAAGACACATACACAAGACACAAATTATTCAATATCAGCAACTTAGCCCTGTAGTGAAAGATTGCTTGTAGTCTGACTGACTGAATTAATTCTGTGTCATCCCAGTTCTTCATTAAGAGCACTCATTTGTGGGGAGAAGCCTCCAGGGGACAGATCATCTAAAGCCTTAGTCTTCTCTTTCAAACCTTTGCCAAAAAGCTAGAGGTGTGGAACTGCATGGAGTTTATAATGCCGTGTGAGGTGTGAGGTGTCCATCTCAGTGCCTGTACACAAATCTTACTAACAGGCAGCAGTGTCCTACTAGGGTCTGCGGGTGCGGATTCATAGGGAGACTTCCAGACAAAGACCATTGAATGGTGGTGTGTGTTTGTCCTTTCTGAATGTGATGTGTATGTGTGTGTGTGTGTGTGTGTTGTGTGTGATGTGTCGAGAGAGAGATGGAGATTGAGAGATGGAGAGAGTAGAGGGTGGGTCAGAGAGGAGCGGAGGGAGAGAGAAACACAAGTAACCATAGTTTTAATTAGCAGGAGTCTTTGTTAGGCGGTTAAATGGTGAGCTAACCTCACACAAGCACACACAGCCAAACACACATGGCCACACACCCCCACAGTAGGTAGGGTAAAACCATGGTAATTACCTGTAGCTAATTAGCCAAGCGTTAATTAGCGACTGCGCTGACTCTCTTTTGCTAGCAATCATAACGTTAGTGTCCAGTTTTCTTTATATTCTGCAGTGTGATGTATGGACTTTCATAGCGTATAAGAAGGTAATTGTCTTTCTTGTTACTAGTAACTACAAGTAATTACTGGAAATTACTATGGTTCTTACCATGTGTGGGGGGACAGGCAGCGTTCGGCCTGTAGAGGGAGCTACAGGACCGTGGCCAGGGTTATGTCGGCGAGGCTCCGTTGCACACCTGTTGCAAATGAAGCCTCGTTGACTAAATGGTTTAAGATGTGTGTGCCTCTGTTTGGCAGGAAAAAGGAGGGCGACTGGAAAGTCGCCGAGTGTTTTGGTTTTGGAGGGCTGAAAAGCCAAAGTATTACGAACTTGATAAATAAACGGGAGATTCCCTCACCAACACGCTGCATCTGCCTCTCTGTGTACAACGGACATTGTTACATTGGCGCCCAACGTGGGGCACAGAGATGGAGGCGTTAAGCATCGGAAAGATGGCCCTCGTTTTGGAATAGCAGGCCCACCTCCAGCACGAGCAGCAGTCCGCGATGGGAGAGATGGCGACGGCGAGGGCTGAGGACCGTGCCCTCCTCCGGGAGCTCGTCGGGGCCGGCGCCCGGCTCGCCACAAGGTCCCCCCAAGGTACACCTCCAGAAGATGGGGGACCTGGACGACCCGGAGGCGTTCCAGGCGGTGTTCGAGGGGACGGCGAGGATCTCGGGGTGGCCGGACGGCGAGTGGGCGTACCATCTGCTGCCCCTCCTGTCGGGCGAGGCGCAGCTCGCTGCCCACAGTCTGCCAACGGCCGCCCAGCGGGACTATCCCTCCCTCGCCCGGGCGATTCGGGACCGCCTGTGCCTCACCCCGGAGGAACACCGTCGCTGGTTCCAGGCCCTGACGATGGAGGAGGGGAGCCGGCCTTTTGCCTACGCCCAGCGGCTGCGGGACAGCGCGCGGCGGTGGCTGGACCCAGAGAACAGCTCTGCGGAGGAGGTCGGGGACCGGGTGGTGTTGGAGCACGTCCTCACGGGGCTCCCGGCCCGGACCGCGCCTGGGTCCAGTACCACCGGCCCCAGGATCTCGCGGCCGCTGTTACCTTGGCAGAGGACCATCTCTCCCTCCCGCCGCAGGAGCCCCGACAACCAACCCCGCACCAGGGGGCGGGGGGGCGGCGCCCGGAAGTTGCCGTGCTGCCGGAGGAGGAGAGGCCGGCGCCCGCCCCGAGGACGAGATGGCAGGGGCAGGCATGTCGAGAACCAGCCCTGGCCCCACAGGAAGCACCCCGAGCGACAGGGGGGGTGTGTTGGCGATGCGGATGGCCGGGCCATGTACGGGCGGAGTGCCCAGTGAGGGAGGTGGGGCAGGTCGTCCGCATCGGCGACATACCGGGCCCTCCCCCCGGACCAGGAGCGGCGTATCGTGTTCCGGAAAGGATACAACATGATACGCACCAGGCGTTCTTGGATTCGGGCTGCATGCAGTCCATGATCCAGGAGCGCCTGGTTCGACCGGGGGCATTGCTAAAGGCATCGAGGGTGTTGGTGAAGTGTGTGCATGGGGACATTCACGAATATCCTGTGGTCGCGATCGAAATTCATTTTGAAGGGAAAAAGCATAGTGTACAGGCGGCCGTTAGCCCGCGCCTCACGCATCCCCTTATTCTGGGTGTAGATTGGGAGGGGTTTCCTCAAGCAGTAAAGCGGGCTACCGGGGTGCGTGCACGACAGAGAGGGAGGTGTGAGGCGTGTAATGTGCTCTGTGCTGAGGCGGCGCCTCGTGACACTGCCAAGGAGCCGGCGGGGGGGGTCTCAACCCGAGATTTCCCCGCCGAACTATCCGCTGCTAGGTGACTTCCCCCTCGAGCAGTCTCGTGACGGGACTCTACGATCGGCCTATGACCAAGTGATAGCGATTGATGGTACTTTGGTACGGCCAGACACAGTACGCGCCCACCCCTATTTCGCGATTATCAGCGACAGGTTGTACCGAGTAAGTCGTGACTCACATAGCCAGGAGGAAGTAACCCAGTTGTTGGTTCCCCGTAGCCGCCGGGAAATGGCGGGCCATTTAGGGTATGATAAGACACTAAACCGTATAATGGCTCGATTTTATTGGCCGGGAATTCGGGCAGAGGTGCGTAGGTGGTGCGCTTCTTGTCACGAGTGTCAGTTGGTAAATCCCCCAGCCATTCCACGGGCCCCCTTGCGGCCCTTACCATTGGTCGAGAACCCATTGCCATGGATGTTATCGGGCCATTCGATCGGTGTACACAGGGATATCGATTTGTGTTCGTCTTGATAGATTACGCAACCCGATACCCCGAGGCAATACTGCTGCGCAATATCTCTGCCAGGAGTGTAGCACAGGCATTGTTTCAAGTAATCTCCCGCGTGGGAATCCCGAAAGAGATTCTCACCGATCAGGGCACTAATTTTATGTCACGCACCCTCAAAGAACTGTATGGCTTGTTGAATATCAAGGCGGTTCGAACCAGTGTCTACCACCCGGCCACTGATGGCCTTTGTGAGAGGTTCAATCGGACCTTGAAGTCAATGATCCGGAAGTTTGTACACGAGGATAGTCGGAATTGGCATAAATGGCTAGATCCCCTGTTGTTTGCGGTACGGGAAGTCCCCCAAGCTTTTACCGGGTCTTCCCCATTTGAATTACTCTACGGGCGTAAGCCACGGGGTGTCCTAGACCTTCTTAAAGAAAATTGGGAGGAAGGGTCTAGCGACAGTAAGAATGAGATTCAATACGTCCTGGACATGCGCACAAAGCTCCACGCCCTAGGGGTTATCTCACGCGAGCATTTGCTGCAAGCCCAGGAGCGTCAAAAGTGACTGTACGACAGGGGAACTACCCTACGAGAATTTACACCGGGAGATAAGGTGCTCGTATTGTTACCCACCTCCAGCACGGAATTACTAGCGAAGTGGCAAGGGCCGTTTGTGGTCACACGTCGCATGGGGGACGTGGATTATGAGGTAGTACACTCGGAGGTAGTATCCGGGGGGATAGCTTGCAGGTGTATCACGTAAATCTCCTAAAAAAATGGAACGACGTGGTCACTGTTGCTCTGGCTACAATCATTCCAGAGAGAGATGAGTTCGGTCCCAAAATCAAAAGTTAGCACTCCGGTCGGTATTGATAACCATCTCTCTGCTAGCCAGGCCACGGACGTTGCAGATTTGCAAGCTAAGTTCGCGGACGTGTTCTCTCCCCTGCCCGGTCGGACTACGCTTATCGACCACCACATAGAAACGCAGCCAGGTTTAACGGTGCGCACGCGTCCCTATAGGTTGCCGGTACACAAACGAGACATTGTGTGCAGGGAATTGGAAGCCATGCTGGAGCTGGGTGTGGTCGAGGAGTCCCGCAGTGACTGGTGTAGCCCCATCGTGCTTGTCAACAAGCCGGATGGGGCTATACGGTTCTGTGTGGATTATAGACGGGTTAATGCGGTCTCCAAGTTCGATGCCTACCCGATGCCCCGGGTTGACGAGCTCTTGGACCGGCTTGGCACGGCCAAATATTTCACGACGTTGGATTGCACGAAGGGATACTGGCAGATTCCACTCTCGCCGGTATCCCGGGAGAAAACTGCATTCTCCACTCCGCTCGGGCTATTCCAGTTCACGGTGCTCCCTTTCGGGTTGTTCGGAGCCCCAGCCACTTTTCAGCGCCTCATGGACTGCATTCTGCGGCCGCACTCTGCCTATGCTGAGGCCTACCTGGCTGACTTTGTCATTCACAGTGACACCTGGGCGCGGCATGTGCAGAGTGTGGCTGCTGTTCTGCGGTCCCTGAGGCAGGCAGGGCTGACGGCCAACCCGAAGAAGTGCGTGATCGGGCGGAGGGAGATCCGGTATCTGGGGTACCACTTGGGTCGGGGGGAGGTGCGGCCGCAGATTGAAAAGACTCTCCGCGGCCCAAGACGAAGAAGGAGGTGAGGGCCTTCCTGGGGCTGGCTGGCTATTACAGTTCGTGCCGGGATTTTCAGAGCTGGCCAGTCCCTTGACGGACCTCACCCGGAAGGGTGCCCCGGATCCGGTCCAATGGTCGGGCCAGTGCCAGGGGTCGTTCGAGTCCCTTAAGGGAGCTCTTTGTGGAGAAACGGTCCTGTATGCGCCTGATTTTAACCTCCCTTTCTCCCTACAGACGGACGCGTCGGATAGAGGCCTGGGAGCAGTGCTGACCCAGCGGGTGGAGGGGGCTGACCGGCCGGTGCTGTACCTGAGCCGCAAGCTATTGGAGAGGGAGGGCCGGTACAGCACGGTGGAGAAGGAGTGCCTGGCCATCAAGTGGGCGGTCGGCGCCCTCCGCTACTACCTGCTGGGTCGCGCTTTCACCCTCTACTCCGACCATGCTCCCCTCCAGTGGCTCCACCGCATGAAGGATGTGAACGCGAGGATCACCCGGTGGTATCTCGCGTTGCACCCCTTCAACTTTTCGGTCGTGCACAGACCGGGGGCGCAGATGGTCGTGGCAGACTTCCTCTCCCGCGCAGGGGGGGGGGAGTAGGTTGTCGGCCGTCGTGTCCCCGGCCTGTGTCGGGCGGTGGGGGTATGTGGGGGGACATGCAGCGTTCGGCCTGTAGAGGGAGCTACAGGACCGTGGCCAGGGTTATGTCGGCGAGGCTCCGTTGCACACCTGTTGCAAATGAAGCCTCGTTGACTAAATGGTTTAAGATGTGTGTGCCTCTGTTTGGCAGGAAAAAGGAGGGCGACTGGAAAGTCGCCGAGTGTTTTGGTTTTGGAGGGCTGAAAAGCCAAAGTATTACGAACTTGATAAATAAACGGGACATTCCCTCACCAACACGCTGCGTCTGCCTCTCTGTGTACAACGGACATTGTTACACCATGTTATTACCCACTTATTCCAAGCTGTAATGTAAAGTGCTACCCTATTCTGCACAACACAATTTACTGCAATAGACCTAGATCAGATGCTTAAAGACATACACCCACACACACAAAGGCACACATGGGGAAAAAGTTCAACTTGCGACATACTGATTAATTCATATCACAATACAACAGCTTTGCATCTCTAAGATACATGCGTACAGACTTATGAATTCACAGACATGGTTTCAACATCATACAAAAGGAATAGAAAAACACTGGTGCCACAGTGCTGTATGTGTTGTGCAATATGATGAATGAATGGGTGGTTGTGCCTTCATGGTAGAACAGCAATTAAAACAGCCTATTGCAGACCACTGCAAATATACCGCAATTAAAGTTGGAATTTGCACATTCACTATTTTTTTGCTTTGAATATCCATAACACTCTCATTCCAGAACAACCATTAAACTTTCACAAAAAACATTAAATGTCATCTTGGCAAAGCAACAATGTAGAATAGTTGAAAGCAGAACCAGTCTGGCACCTAGGTTATACCGGTGCCTCTTATCAACACACCGCTACATGACAGAAATGCTTTTGTACCTCTAGCCTACCTCTCCCAGAACTAATTATAGTTCTCACCTCTTCTTCACCCTAGCTCTACAAACTGCTGGACGTACCTACTGATGTTGGAGCCAATGATCTCTCCATGGGTGTGGAGGCTGTTGATGACATTTCCCCCCCAGACAGCAAGACGTGTGTGTGTGTGTGTGTGTGTTTCCTCCTAAGCAGAGAGATTGTAGAGCATTTTATAACAACATCAGTTTCCACACAAAGGTAGATTTTTGGCAAAGCATAATAATAGCAAAGCATATCTAATATTGATAATCTGACTCCAATGTAATTATCACTATGTGCAAATAATTGTTGAGTCTGTGCTGATTTAGTGCAAGAAAGGTAAAGTAGAATGAATCAAATGAGGCTTTAATAATACTGTATACAACTATTACAAGGCGAACACTACATTGTATGTTACAACCCGGCTCGCTAGGGGAAAGGGAAGAACATAAAACCAGATGGATTTGGTAAATTAAAGTTATTTTATTAACAAGGAATTTACAAGGTCTTTTTGTAAAGGTAACAATGGTAACACAAAGGAAAAAGGGCCGGCAGGTGCTGTTTAACTCAAACAAACAAATATAACCAAAAGAGAGCTCCTAAAAGGCGAGCAAAACTAAACTTTCATTATTTAAACAAAACCAAAGCGAAAATAAAACCTCACTGGCCTACTGCAGCAGTCAAAACTTAAATACATTCAAGAACAGCCACCTCTACTCCTCGAGAATCTAAGCAAAAGAATCCACTACGTGTGGTGCGAATCAGTAAAACAAAACTAAACCTGGCCCAGTTTTCTAAACAATAATAAACAATAATCTAGTGCGTTATGCACAGTACACAATACAAACTGAGTTATCTCTAACAGAATGTCAACAAAGTCTCACAAGGGAACTGTTCAACAACACACAGCCCCCTGACTGACAAGCTGGCCCAACTTTTATACACCTCGCGCTCGGTCCCGATAGGTGCGCTTGCTGGAATGTATCGCTCCAATCAGGATCCCCACTGGCGACAACCACAAAGTGGGCGGAGCCTCCGAGTCCTGGAGCACACAGCCTGCTTGACAACACAGAACAAGAGACAGACACGGGCAGTCATCGGCAGCGGCCGTAACATTGTAATAGAGAGAGAGTAGAGAGAGAGAGAGAGATAGACAGATGACCACAGGTCATTCAAAACAATGCTACTCACAACATGATGAGAACCTCACAACAGGACAAAGGAAAGATATGAATGTATCCCTTTGCCCCTGTTATAGAGACTTAAGTATTTAAATTAGGAGCTGTTTGCAAGGAGACCAAGGGAGACCAATCAGAGTTCAGTTTGACACTTCAGAGAGCTCATAGCCATGTCATTGCAGGGGAAGGTCAATTGAAGAAGATAGGGGCAGAATTTAAATTCTCGCCCTTAAAGATGAGAGTACATGGAGTACAATAGAGTGCTATGATGGAGCGGAATCTCAGTATTTGACTTATTATTGTGCCAGATTGTGAGGAATCATCCTCATCCTGCTGCTTCCCCTACTGGCCACCATTGGCCACCAGAGACTCCCTTTATTATTTTCCTCACCTGTGCCTTGTTATTTGTCCAGCATATAAGCCTGGCATTTGCTACACCCGTTGTTCTGTCGTGAACTTTTGTTCCATGGATGTACCTACAGTGGGGGAAATAATTATTTGATCCCCTGCTGATTTTGTTAGTTTGCCCGATTAAAAAGAAATGAGCGGTCTATAATTGTTATGGTACTTTTAATTGAACAAATAGAGACAGAATATCAACAAAGAAGTCCAGAAAAAACACATTATATAAAGTTATAAATTAATTTGCATTTGATCGAAGGAAATAAGTATTTGATCCCCTACAAACCAGCAAGAATTCTGGCTCATACAGACCGGTTATATGCCCATGAGGCACACAGATTAGTCCTGTCACTTTAGGAAAAGTACTCCTAATCTCTGCTTGTTATGGGTATAAAAGACACCTGTCAATAGAATCAATCTCTTCCATTCCAACCTCTCCACCACCATGGGCAAGACCAAAGAACATTCAAAGGACATCAGGGTAAGAGTTGTAGACCTGCACAAGGCTGGAATGGGCTACAAGACCATCAGCAAGAAGCTTGGTGAGAAGGAGACAACTGTTGGTGCAATTATTAGAAAATGGAAGAAATACAAAATAACCATCAATCGCCCTCGGCCTGAAGCTCCATGCAAGATCTTGCCTCGTGGGGTAAGGATGATCATGAGAAGGGTGAGGGATCAGCCCAGAACTACACGGGAAGAGCTTGGTAATGATCTCAAGGCAGCTGGGACCACAGTCACCAAGAAAACCATTGGTAACACACTACACTGTAACGGATTGAAATCCTGCAGTGCCCGCAAGGTCCCCCTGCTCAATGTACATGTACAGGCCCATCTGAAGTTTGCCAATGAACACCTAAATGATTCAGAGAAGGCTTGGGAGAAGGTGATGTGGTCAGATGAGACCAAAATTGAACTCTTTGGCATAAATTCGACTCTTCGTGTTTGGAGGGAGAGAAATGCTGAATGCTACAATCCCAAGAACACCATCCCCACCGTCAAACACGGAGGTGGAAACATTATGCTTTGGGGTTGTTTCTCTGCTAAGGGTACAGGACGACTTCACTGCATTGAGGGGCCAATGGACGGGGCCATGTACCATAAGATCTTGGACGAGAACCTCCTTCCCTCAGCCAGAGCACTGAGGATGGGTCGTGGATGGGTCTTCCAGCATGACAATGACCCAAAACATACAGCCAAGGCAACAAAGGAGTGGCTCAAGAAGAAGCACACTAAGGTCATGGAGTGGCCTAGCTAGTCTCCAGACCTTAATCCTATAGAAAATTTGTGGAGGGAGCTGAAGCTTCGAGTTGCCAAGCAAAAGCCTTGAAACCTTCAGGATTTGGAGAGGATCTGTAAAGAGGAGTGGACCAAAATCCCTCCTGAGATGTGTGCAAACCTGGTGACCAACTATAAGAAACGTCAGACTTCTGTGCTTGCCAGCAAGGTTTTCTCCACCAAGTACTAAGTTATGTTTTGCTTGGGGATCAAATACTTATTTCCTTCGATCAAATGCAAATGAATTTATAACTTTATATAATGTGTTTTTTCTGGACTTCTTTGTTGATATTCTGTCTCTATTTGTTAAAATAAAAGTACCATAAAAATTATAGACTGCTAATTTCTTTGTAATCGGGCAAACTAACAAAATCAGCAGGGGATCAAATAATTATTTCCCCCACTGTATGTCCAAATCCTCCCTTAGAGCCTGTGCACAATAGTAACTATCAGTGATTAACCTCACCCGGTTTATTCTCCTTTTTTCTAGCTCCAGCAGTCCTTCCAATACTGCGGCTACTTCGCCGGTTTGAGCCGTGCCGGCTACTCGACCTTTTTGTCGAAACGTCTCCTTGCCATTATTGCTAAGGATGTATCCCCAGTATGCCCACTCGTCTCCTCCTTTCTTAGAGCCGTCCGTGTACAATTCACACTCATATGACTCAATCACCGGCTCGGGTGTTTTTGGTTGTTTTGGTTTATGTTTCACAGCATCTATAGGCCCAATTTCTAAGTCTGGGTCTAGTAGGATATCTTCCCACCGTGCCCATCTAGTGTTGGTGGCCTTTGTGCTTTCCACGGTTCCTTTCCTTAAGAAACGATGTACTTGGCTCTGTGTGCCTATTTTTATACCTTGACCCTGGGCCAGCTCTTTTATATGCTTCCAGTATTTAGCCAGCACAGCCAACTCCTTTTCCTCATATGGGTATTTGCGTTCTACCAAGGGTAGCACGTAGCTCCACAGAGCTACTAATCCTCCTCCTTCATTTTTAACTCTTACTACTGCATTCTCATCCTCACAGTGTACCTCCACTTCCAGGCGGCCCTCGAGGCTTCTGGGCTCGAGTCTAACTGCTGTGAGTATGACCTTACGGAGATTTTCCAGGTTTTCCTGGTCATTAGCTTCCCAGACCCATTTGCTAGGCTTTGCTTTCCCTTCAGAGTCCTTTTCATCCCTTAGTTTGGTGTACAGAGGTCGTGCATATTTCTGATAGCCCTCTACATGGTCTCTCACATAATTGCAGAGTCCCAGTATGCTTTGAAGCTCCTTTTTTGTGGTGGGAGGTTGTATCAGTGCTAGTTTCTCCTTGTATCCTTCAGACAATCCCAGAGTAGTTGACACCTCAAATCCTAAGTAGTTAACCTTGAATTTCCCCAGCTGACATTTTTTCAAGTTCAGCTTTAGGCCGGCTTCTGTCAGTCTTTCCATCACCTGTTGCAGCCGCTCCAGGTGTTCCTCCTCCGTGTCATCTGCTATGAATATATCATCTATGTACACCGAGGCCTCGATGCCCTTTAAAACGTTCATCACAGCTGATTGGAAGACATTAGGGGAGTTTTTATACCCCTGTGGTAAGACCTGCCATACATATGACTTTCCTTGGTGTGTGAAGGCTGTTTTGGCCTGTGAGACTCGTGCTAGAGGCAAACTGAAAAATCCATTCGCCAGGTCGATACAGGATTTATATTTCTTGACCGCTAGGGTCTTCAAGGTACCTTGTGGATTGATTAGGCTGGCTTTGTTGGCTATAGTACGTCGATTCAAGGCCTTAAAGTTGATAACAGGCCTCCAGCCTCCCCCAGCTGCTTCAGGCTTTTTCACTGCCTGGATAGGACTGTTAGTGATGGGATTAGGTTTGAACCTAAGGATTCCTAATTTCAAGAGCTCCTCCACTATTACATCCATTTCCTGTACCGCTCCTGGATTTAAGGGATATTTTCGTACCTCAGGGTGTACTCCTCCTTCGATTGTGTGTGTATATTCCGCTCCCAATTTTCCACAGTCATTTTTAAACCATGCCACCTCCGTTTTATTCAACATCTGACCCAGCCGCTCTTTCCCTTGAGTAGAGAGATCACTCTCCTTGATTTTCTCTTTCATGCCCTCCGGCACGTTTACTGGTTTATACCAGTCAGGCAATGTTGGGCCTGCTTTTACCATTCTGGCATTCAACTGTTGTAACCTTTTACCTAATGGGGTCCGTCGCCTACCCCCTCCATGTATTTCCTCCATGTCCTGTATTGTGATCAGATTCTGAGGGCCTAACATCCATACAATTCCATTGCAAATCCCATACGGCACTCTCCTCATGGTACCGTCTGCCAACATTACTTTGAGATGTCCTTTAGCTTTTAGGTTCCTGCGGGTCATGGACACCTCTGCCCCAGTATCCACCAGGTAGGGGACACCTAAGATGTTAGTGTATATGTCTCTCCCCACCCAGTAGGCATACTTCAATGTGACCCGCAAGCTGTTAGCCATTACTGTTTTACCCCCCCCGGTCCCTTAGGCAGGCGGGACTGGTAGGGGGCTGGTTTCTGATCATTGTTCTTTTTTGCATAATCACCCGGGGCATTTGCATTTCCCCCCCGAGTCCTGTCTAGTGTATCTCCCATCAGTTACTTTGCCTTGGGTGAATTCTCCTCTGTGTGGATTGTCCATCCTCCTATCCGGGGTCTCTCTGTTAGGCCCTCGTTGGCCTCCTGTCTCTCTAATGGGCGCACTCCAGGCAGTTTGCTGAGCTGCAGGCCTATCCCGGGGTGAGTTTTCGTTCCATGAATCTCTTGGAGTGGTGGGAGCTGAATATGTCCTGGCTTTTTCCCCTCGTCTCCTTTTCTGCTCATAATGTTCATGTATCAATTCCCACTTGATAATAGTTGCATCTATTTCCTTCTGAGTGGAGTGTTGTGCACTTAGCCCTATGAAATCTATCTCTCCAGCATATCCCTTTGTTATGGCGATTAGCACCTTTACCCATCGTTTTGGTAGGATTAGGGGTCTGAGACCTTGCCAGATGGTCATTAAGGAGGTGTTCTCCCTCAACTGTTTCCTAGCTACTTGTATCAGAGCCTCCTCATCTTCTGCCTCTCCTCTGGTGAAGTGTTCGAATATTTGCTGGGCCGTCTGTGGGTCCGTGCTCTTTGATTTAGTTGCTCGCTTCAACCAAAGTTTTTGTGCACCCTCCCCATATCCTTTTACTTAGGGGTACCATTCTATTAAATACTCTTTCATCGACTCCTCCGGTTTTTTATTCGGCACCAGTAGGTCTATGCATTTTAATTCCTTCATGGGGTCCACACCTCCCCTTAGTGAACCTAGGCCTCCTCCTGGGGTCTGTCCTGTGGCTAGTGAGTATGTTTCTCCATAAGTGTGGTCTCTTAAAGGGTCCCAGCCGGGGTTTGGCCATCCTTGAGGGGGACCACCCCCAGGTGTAAGGGGTGGCCTTGATACGTTATATTCTACTCCCCCCATACCCCCTGTGGTTGTGCCTCGGCTCACACTGCCTTCAGCTGGTGCTCCGAGGAATGTTACCGCTTTAACTTGGGGTGTTGGGGTCGGTTCGTCCTCCTCCTCTGAGTACTCATCCAACAAACCATCCTCTCTGACCTCATCTCTCAGACACGCATCCAGGTATTTCTTTGCCCCCTTTTTACATCTCCTCAGTAACACATCATGGGCTATACCCACATAAGCTCCTTTGAATGGTAGGTTTAGGTCCTGATGTTTCATGACTCGTGGGTAGGGTGGCATGTTGACAATGTTTGCCACTCCAACTTTACCTTGATTTCATTCTTACCCCAGTCTTTAGGCACTCTGGCCGTCTTTTGGCCCACCTCGGGTCATAGATCCTCCTACCATCTCGCGTCTCAATAGCTCCCAGGGTTATATCCCTAGCCAATCTTTCGGAAGCCTTCAGCGGGTCTATCATCTTTACCTCTTTTTTAGGTGCTTGTCTCTTATACTGCCCAGATTTCAGAGGTCTCCTCTCCTGTGCCTGAGACCATTCATCCTGGGATGGACTAGTGTCCTCCGTGTCCTCCTCATCATCCTCCTCTCGGTCATGCATATACTCAGTGGGTATGGGGATTGGTCCGTATCCTAACCCGCTCCTCATTTCTTGGCGGTCTCCGCCCGAATGTCTCTCCCTTAGTCTCCCCTGATTTGGTTCTTGGCCTAGAGTAGTATCCTCCAGGTCCCTAGACCCTTGGGTCCTATTTCTATTTGGTTCTCTGGGGGTAGAGCTACTGACCGGGGTATGAAACACTCCTGCTCCCAGTTCCCACTCTTCCTCCGGGAGAGCCCTAAGGCTCGGCATGGATTTCCGTCTCTCCCCGGGCCCTAGTGTGGGCTGCTCAACTTCTCCTTCTAGGGAACGAGTCTTTCGGATAGTGCTCCTCTGTTGTCTTTGACATTCCTGCCATTGTTCAGGGGTGTAAACCATCACTCTCTGATATGCCTTGTCTGGCAGGCCCTCTTTACGCAATAATTGCCTCAGGGCTGCTCTTATGACCCCCTGCTCAGTGGGGACAATAATATGTCCCTTGTCTCTTATAGCATCCAGGCTTACCACTATCCTTCTCATCCCTACTTCGCGTGCTGCCCCCAGCACATCTGCCGTGGCGAAGTATGCTAAGGTCTCTGGTGTTAACTCCTCCAGTGGTCCCACACTACTGTATATTACCGCATGGGCCTGCAGACCTCCTCCATCAATTATCCTCTGAAACTTTTCCCCCACACATTGGGACCTCTCCCTTTTCTGATGGTGCTTCCTTCGCGCTTTTACATGCACCTCTCCAGCTTGGCGATTGAGGCATTTAGCAAACTCTTTGTTTACGGGTTTGAGACGATGATTAGTTCGCACAGCCAGCCCGTCAGCTTGGATGTCCCACAGGTCTCCCACATATGAGCACAAGGACCCCTTTGGGTAGCTTCGTGTTAATACATTATTTCCCCCCAGTGGCCCCAGTGTAGTCATGAGCCCTCGTGTTAGACGGGGTAAGCTATTATATGTCTCCTCCGGGGACTCCTGGAGCACGTCCTCGCCTCCTCCTCGGTCCTTTGAGGGTGAGAGTAGTTCTCTTAACAAGGTCTTAGGCTTTGCCCCCATTCTAGTCCATTGGGGGGAGCCTACCTCTCTCCCTGCTCCTGGGTCTGGGTCCTCGAGCGGTTTTGCTCCACCCTGCCTAATCTCCCTGGCATTTCAAAGCCTCCTAATCCCTATTTGCAATCTCTGAATTGTATCTGCGATATCCAAACCTGGTCTCGGTGTGGACTCCTCCCGTGTAGGGGTGGGCACAGGCTGTGGGTAAGGGGGCAAGACTTTGATTTTGAGTGGTGTGAGAGGTCGGATAACCTCAATTTGGGCTTTCACCTCCTCTAGGTCCTCCTCATCCTCACCTGAGTCGTTTAAACTATCTACCCCCCCAGTGGCGTGCAGCCACCCGTCTCCTGGCCCCTTCATGTCCTGTTCCAGGCTCTTGATAATTTCTCTCAGTCCTAATGTGCTGGGTTTCCTGACGGCGGCCCTAGTGGCTACCACCCTCAGTAAACAATCTACTTTTGATGAATTAGACACTATTTTGATAACGGCGTCCCATTTCTCATGTGGACTCACCAGGCAGGCCAACCTGTATTGTGGGTTTCCTCCATACTGTTTCAACACCTCTATCCACCATTCCAGCCAGTCCTGCACCGCTGATGGGGCATCATGTTCCAGCGGGCTGGGATAGATTAGTAACCTCCCATCAGTTTGATGCTCGGTCCTGTATTTTACTTCATAGGCTCCTTTATCTTTCTGATAGCTTTTCACTTTCCCTGGTAGGTCCATGCTCTCCTGTGTCTCTCCCTTCTTTATTATTGACTGTACCCAGTCCCATATTTCAGGTGCCCAGCTTTCCCAGCCATCTACTAAAGGTAGCACATAGGTGGTTTCCCCCTCCATGATTTCAGGGGTTTCTCTGTCCGAGATACGAGAATGGGTGTCACTCATAACACTACCCTCTCCGGGTCTCCTGGGTGGTGCATTCTCCTCCTCCATTTAAGATAGTGGGTGTAACCTTGTGCAGCTCTCCTTGACTATGGCAGGCGACAGGTCTTAAACTGAGATCCTCGTCCTAAATAGCCCCCGTGCAACTCGTGTTGACAATGGTAGGTGACTGGGTCGCTAGTCCAGCTTCACTGGGTTGCTAGTCCAGTCTCTGTCCCACTCTTCTTGTTGTATGGCCGGTGACTGATTTTTAAACTAAAGAACTCTTTGTTAGACCCGTCTCTTACTTACATACATGTCCAGGCTGATGCTGGGTTTACTGTATCTAATATTTTCTTGTCCTCAGTAGTTTCCTTACCAGGAATATTTGGACCGCTTAGGTCTAGGTATGGTCGGTAGCAGGAATACCTGGAGTCCTTAGCCAGCTGTCGTGGCCTTAGCTCCCCAGGTTTACTCAAAGTATCTCCTCGGGCTGATGCCGGATCCAATACTGCTGTTGGGGTTGTTTTCTTCGGGACAGAGAGGCCCTGGTCACAGTTACCTCCCCTTAATATTCCCTTTAATGTTGCACAAACTCAGGCCGAGCTATCCCTTACCAGGGCGTTCTCAGGCTGGCTCTTCCCCCTTCCTAGTTACCACTAGGCCGGCCGTGGAGGGTTTGTAAGCTATTCTGCTCTATTAGGTAGCCCTCTCGAGGGTGTTCCTACCTGTGGTTAGCATACAGACAGGGCTCTGTTTCCGGAGTGTTCCCAGCGGTCTGCACACTTGGTCTCGACTGAGCCCCCTTACCAGGGTGCTCCCAGTCTTTTTCTCTCTCCTTCCTCCTTACTTTCCCGGGTCGACGTTCCTCAAGACTGTTCCTCCAAGGTCCCCAATGAGTATCCAATGTGTCCTCCCTTCCTGAGAGTGAATCCTGAATCCCGAATGAGTCCTGAGGTTTCCAGTCCTAGGTCAAGAGCTGCCAAGATTAAGCCGTGCCGCTCCAAATGAATGCGGGCTTATAGCTCCTCCTGAGAGCCCCACGTTGGGCGCCAAAAATGTCTCCCGGCAAAAGTTGAGTTTCAGTTTAAAAATATAAAATTCACAAACAGAACTCAAAGCCCTATACAGGGCTCCGGTACCAACCCTCTAGTAACAGGTTTGGACCTCGGGGGTCCGGTGTAGGTCGGTGGTGGTTAGATTCACTCCGCTGTTAACAGCCTAAAAAATCCCATAGTTCCTCCATAAAAGCTTCCTTCACTCACTTCAAATGCACTGAAAAGTCACCCCTATAAAACCGTGCACAGAAGCGGGCAATCTCTATGGTTGTACGGCTGCTCTAACCTTTTATGAGTGCCAGTTGGTGTGGTTGCGGATATAAGATTTATCGGTATGGAAAATATACCCAATGGAGGTAATAATAATGGGCCAAATATAACCTTTCAGATCCTATGATATCACATGCACAGTAGCCTATAACTTTTTACATTACCAGGAAGAGAAATGTGACTTATACTGAGTTCTACACTTTAGAGTAAAAATAATAAACCATTAAATTTTGTGACACTGTTGCTTTAAATGCAGGATATGATGTTTAATTAATATTCAAAGCATTACAGCATAGCTAAAATATCATAAAATGGGGTTACAGACAATTTGATTAAACTGTTAACATGATAATAGTAAAAACGATAAAACTTAGAAAAGAACAAAACCTATCAGTCTGTCTTACTATTGGTCAGTGAAGATTTGGAGAGGCTCAGATTCCAAACCCCGTCGAGTTAGGTTCGTTTCCTCTATCCGCCGTGTTTGTGGTAAGCTCGAGTTTCCTCTACCCAGCCAAGAGGCTCTGATTCCCCGCGGGGGGCCTCAGCCTTGCCCCTGACAAGTGAAATCTAGAAAAACTACTAAAATTATTTTCCTTTGGAATTGATTAAAGAATCTTGAATTCTGGACGAACCTGAAATCTCGATGATCCGGAACTCTGGATGATCCTGAAATCCTGTGTCCAAGTATTATCCGTGAATCTGATGTAAACTCCTATAATAATACTATATCTAAAGGTGCTCCTCTGAAAAAGATAAAAATTAGAAAAGAACAAAACCTATAATAAATGCTCCTCGGTGTTACTCGCTGCCACAGCCCCAATAGCTAAGGGTCCAGCCCCGTGCTGAGAGAGGAACTGTGGAGTTCTCAGAGTGTGGTCTAGTCACTAAAATGATCTCCAAATACTTGTCAAGAAAACTCGTCTCCAAAAGTTGTTCAGCGGTTGCAATCCGTAAATCAGAATATGATCAGATTATGAGCTCCGGGCTTGGTCTCCAACACACTCAATCCTGCTCCGATGCATCAGGTTCATACGCTCCGCAGCGGGGTGCACCCAGCGAAATGCCCCAAACATCATGTTTTATACCCTGGCTAAGGTACCTCCCTATCTTGTGTGTTTTGTCTATGTCTGCACATTGCGTGTCTATGTCTGCTTGCACAGTACATATCTATGTTTTGCATGTAGAACATCTGTTTGTTGTACATCTATGCTTTGTTTACAGCGTATCTATTACACTATTACACATCTTATTACACACTATGCATAGGGTGCATCTCTGGTTGGTACACAGCAGGCCTGCAATGCTTCCTCTCCAGAGATCACAAGACCAGAAGGTGGGGGCTGCTACAGCTCCAAATGTAGCAACTCTGTGGTTAGGCCATTTCCCATCCCCCAACAAGTATGGCTTCCAGGCCCTATTACCAACACACTCTCCTACCGTATAACCATATAGTAATCAATCATTTTAAAAGCCTTAAAACCAGCAAATCGCTCTATTCTCTATATCATTAGTATCACACATTTCTCGGCATGTTTCTACTTGATTTTGGACGCCATGGTACTTTTCAGTTAGGGACTTTCCATCACCTGACCTGACCTTTCGACGAGTCTCACTTCATATTTCCTTTCCTACAGTAGTTGCACTTTATACACATGACTTCAACTTTTCAAAGATATATTGCCTTGCCTCACTCTGAGCAAGATCACACAGTTAAAGCCTGGTGGGGGTGGTGGTGTATCCACCTTCCTTTCCTGAACCCCCTGGCTTTTAGGTGGCTTCCCAGGAGGTTTATAACCCATACGTTTATCTATTTTACGCATGTAACGACCCATACGTTTATCTAACCTTTGCCCGCTGGGCCTAGCCCCTGGCCTATATTCAGAAACATCAGAAGCGGATCCAGAGTCAGTCGACTCGGTGTCAGTATCAGTGGTGGAGGTCAGTTCACTAGGCTGTCGTGGCACTCCAGCTGGACGTGGTCTCAACTCTCGTCCACTGCTTACCGGCTTAGTATCTATGGCCTTGCTTTCAGCTGAGTCTGGCTCCATCTCCTGGGTGTGTACGGGTAATTTCTCTCCCTCAGTGGATGCCCTCTGCTTACTAAGCCCAACCGGTGCCCCGGCTTCCATCTCAAGTGGCCCCGGTACAATACGGTAGGTGTCCCCGGCCCCCCCATCCTTTGGCATTTCCTCCGGGGTACACACCCACAGCACATATTCCGATTTCTTACTATAGCCTGGGTAACTCTGAGTGTGGTGTTGAGGCCGGGTAAAGGCCATACTAGTCTCGCCCTCGGCGACAATACACACACATGCTCATATACTGCATAAAAATATACATCCACTACTATGTATAGAAACCATGCACCAGGAGGGGCCTGTTCTGTTTGGGAGAGGACCAGAGGAACAAGCATTTGGCCGAAAGCACTAGAATGAGTTAAGTATTATAATTAAGTATTATATTTCTAGTATACTTGACTTTAAATATACTGAAGTATATTAAAGCATACTAAAATTACCCAGCTTAAATTGTATTTAAGTTCTATTTTATATACTAAAATTGGGAATTATGTAGGATTTTGGCATATTAAGTATCGTTGAAATATGTTAAATTGACCCCTCTTAATTCATACTTAAATATACTTATAATAAGATCATCTGAGGTCATCTTCAACACACTTAGAATGTAATCGTAGTCATATTAAGAACTAACCCTAACCCACTGTGTGATGAAGCGCCACCCAATGAATTTGGAGGTATTTGCTTGTACTCAAGAAGACAAGATGTTTCTGTACACTTCAGAATACGTTCTGCTGCTGCTGTCAATCTTCAATTAAGACAAGTTAGCCAGTTCTTGTGGCAGCTATACATGCCCAAACCATAGCACCCCCTCCACCATGTTTCACAGATGATCCTTTTTTCTCCAAACTTTACTCTTGCAATCTTTCTGGTACATGATAATATTCGTCTTATCTGTCCACAAGACTGTTTTCCAGACCTCTGCAGACTTTTTAGGTACTTTTTAGCAAACTGTAACCTGACCATCCTGGTGGTTTGTGGTGGAGTCAAGCCAATTTTTCAATACTTTTGGTCCCCTGAAATAGGGGGACTATGTATACACAGGGTTGTAATTTCTAAATGGAGAAACAGAACTGAAAAAGAAAACATTTAATTAAAGCTGAGAATCTCTACTATAACCTCACAGTAATTGTTTGATTTTAAATCCAAGCTGTTGCAGTACAGAGCTAAAAGAAGACAAAATGCATCCTCATTCCAATACGTATGGAGCGAACTGTAAATTATGGGATTACGAATGTTGGAAATACAAGTACACTATTTTATAGGTAGACTGAATGATATGACAGATATGACAATAAACTACACTTTTTGTAAATATACTAAAGTGCACATTTACAGTCATGACATTCAAGTATACTTTTTGTAAGTATACTAAAATACAGGTTAAATTCCATGACAATGAAGTATACTTTTTTTTGTATACTAAAGTATAATTTAAAGTACATTAAACTCTAGTATACTTTTTGCAAGTATGCTAAAGCACAAATTGAAGGACATGAAATTAAAGTGTGCTTTGAGTAAGTACGCAAAAGTACAAAGTCAGTACAACTTCAGTGTAATTTACTTTAAGTAAGCATGAATATACACTCACCGGCCACTTTATTAGGTACACCTTGCTAGTACAGGGTTGGACCCCCTTTTGCCTTCAGAACTGCCTTAATTCTTTTTGGCATAGATTCAACAAGGTGCTGGAAACATTCCTCAGAGATTTTGGTCCATATTGACATGATATCATCACGCAGTTGCTGCAGATTTGTCGGCTGCACATCCATGATGCGAATCTCCCGTTCCACCACATCCCAAAGGTGCTCTATTGGATTGAGATCTGGTGACTGTGGAGGCCATTGGAGTACAGTGAACTTATTATCATGTTCAAGAAACCAGTTTGAAATGATGTGAGCTTTGTGACATGGCGCGTTATCTTGCTGGAAGTAGCCATCAGAAGATGGGTACACTGTGGTCATAAAGGGATGGACATGGTCAGCAACAATACTCACGTAGGCTGTGACATTTAAACGATGCTCAATTGGTACTAAGGGACCCAAAGTGTGCTAAGAAAATATCCCCCACACCATTAGATATTTGCGTTAACGAGCAGTTGAACAGGTGTACCTAATAAAGCGTCCGGTGAGGGTATGTTAAGCATATTAATTACTCTGTGATAGAAATATTATTGATTGAAATGTTTTAGACAGAATACTGCTGTATTGCTTATTACAATGTACTAGGCCTGCCCTTATGGTAAGGCAGGTTGTGGAAATTTATCGAGTAGTGTTTCTGGGCAAAACAGGGTTTGAAGGTTGGAAATAGACTGTGGGAAACAGTACTTGTGGCACCTGTTATTGACACAATATGTTCCAAACCGCCAACATCCCTATCTTTGTCCTTGATTGTGTTCTTTAAGGAGGAAGGTTGCTGAGCTGCGCCTCAGAGATCTCACTGAATTCTGTCTGGTGTGTCTCTCTGCGTACAAGTATAATAAACTTATATTGTGGCTTTAACAAGATCCTTGACTCTTGAATCTCACCTTTGCTGAAATAAAATACTACATTGGAGAATTTCCATGACAATTTGGGGGGTTGTCCAGGATCCCTAACCTGAGTATTCCACCTCTACTAACAGGTCAACCGTGCATGGTCAGAGACTGGGTCCTGGAGCCTAAATCCTCCCCCTGAGGATTAGAGTCCGCCAGGGGTGGAGTGGAGGGCGCCTGGAAGGAGAAAGGAACGGGACTACTCAGTACGGGGATCCCGAGGGAAAATTGAATTCGGAAAGGTGAGACCACAATATTTGTTACAAAAATCCTCCTGTTGAACGGAGGTCTCCTGTTGTGGGAACAGAGTTAAAATCTGGAAAGAAACCCTCCTCTTCTTGAACGGAGGTATCCTGTTGTGGGAATGGAGTATTCTCGCTAAAGGGCCGACGGGCTTATTAACGATTGTTTGGTATATGTTAATCGAGAATAGATACAAGGTTTGGCACCTTTTGTTGTTGAACACTTTTGTTGTTGAACACTAAGGTAAAGGACTGATGAAGACGCCACAATAATTTGAAATGGGAAAAACAGTGAGTAAAGCGGAGTGTCCGCGTGTCCGTTTGGAAGGGTGTGCAAAAATAATGTCTGAAAAATATGGCAAATGGACGTGGGAAATGTTAGGTTTTCCGGTAAATGGGAGTTTCAGCATAAGACAGCTTGATGCGCTAAGAGATAAGCTCAATGAATATGAGTCAGGTAAATTACAGAAAGTCAAGTGAAGGGTTGACTGGCTGATATTTACAACATGTCACTAGCACAAGCTTTGGTGCCCACCTGCTTCAAGACAACCACCATCGTGCCCCTCCCAAAGAAAAACACTGTGACCTGCCTGAATGACTATCGACCCGTCGCACTCACCCCAATAGTGATGAAGTGCTTTGAGAGGATAGTCATGACGCACATCAAGAGGACCATCCCAAACACCTTAGACCCTCTACAGTTTGCGTACCGTCAGAACCGGTCCACCGACGATGCAGTCAACGCCGTCATCCACACCACCCTCACACACTTAGAGGGAAAGGACACATATGTAAGACTACTCTTTATTGACTACAGTTCAGCATTTAACACGGTTATCCCACACAAACTCTGTGCAAAACTCCTCACTCTTGGACTGACACCTGCTCTCTGTAACTGGGTGCTGGACTTTCTATCAGACAGACCCCAGTCAGTCAGAGTAGGCAACCGCACATCAGGCACAAGAACCATAAGCACAGGGACCCCCCAGGGCTGCGTGCTGAGCCCCCTGCTGTACACCCTCTTCACATATGACTGCGTGGCCTCCCAGGATAACACCAGCATCATCAAGTTTGCGGATGATACGACAGTCATTGGACTGATCACCGGGGGGGCTGAGGCGGCATACAGAAGAGAGGTGGCGGATCTGGTGGCCTGGTGTCAGGACAATAATCTCTCCCTGAACGCAGACAAGACCAAGGAGATGATTATTGATCCACGAAAGAAGAGTGTGCAGCACACACCACTGTATATAGATGAGACAGAGGTGGATAGGGTGAAAACCTTCAAATTCCTCGGAACCTACATCAGCGAGGATCTTACCTGGTCTCACAATGCACAACAGAACATTAAGAAATCCCAGCAGCGACTGTACTTCTTAAGAAGGCTGAGGAAATTTGGCATGCCATCCAAAATTCTCAGCAACTTCTATAGATGTACAGTTGAGAGCACCCTTACCAGTTCCATCACAGTCTGGTATGGAAACTGTACAGCCCAGGACAGGAAGGCACTCCAGCGTGTGATAAAAACTGCACAGTATATCTCAGGAGCAGCCTTCCCCTCACTTCAGGACATTTACAACACCAGGGTCACCAGGAGAACACACAACATCATCAGGGACTGTACACACCCCCAGCACAGACTCTTCACTCTCCTACCATCAGGCAGGCGCTACAGGAGTCTGAAATCTAGGACCACTAGACTGACAAACAGTTTCTATCCACAGGCCATCAGGCTTGTGAACAAGTTCCCTCACAAAGCCCTCCCCCTCCCACCCCCCACATCACTTGCATTACTTGACTGATCAACTGTGAACTCGACAGACATTCTGACTGCTGCTGTGACTTCACTACTGTTTGCACTACAAATACCTCATGCAATTTGCAACAATGCATAAGCGCACTTTATAACTTTATAACTGTGATCCACCAGGTGCAATATAGAATTTGTATATGTATATATGGAACTAGTTTTTTAATCTGCTTCTTTAGTTTAGTCTATACTGTTGTGTTAGGGGGGACTAGCAAAGTAAGATTTTCATTGTGTGGTGTAACTGTCTGTTTACTGTGCATATGACTAATAAATATCTTGAATCTTGAATCTTGAATTGGAAAGCATATGGTATGTGAAAGGAAGAGACAGACAAGGAAGAGAAAAGACGCCTACAGGGCAAAGTAAGAGAGGGACAGACAGCCAGTGTAGGGCCAACTAACCAGTGTCCTATAGTTGTGTCTGACCAGGTAGTTGCAGACCTGGACTGTCCCTCTGGCCGATCACCCTCACCCCCACCGTATGCTGTTGTCAGACCACAACAACCACCACCACAGCCGTGGTGGGCAGCCATGCCCAACGCCCCACTGCTGCCAGCACCTGCACCTGCACTGAGGATGCCGTCATCCGATGCCGATGGAGCATGGACCACGGCTCTCCGGAGACTCCGAACAGTGTGATCTTGGGAATAGCTTGAGCATTGGTGGATATAGTATCCCCTAGAGGCCCTCCAAACAAGAAGTCTCCTTGAACCCTGAACTCAGACTTTGTTTTCCAGGCACCCATGGTGGAGGTGGCCAACCCGGCCGCCCCAGGGACAGAGGAGCAACCACAACAAGCCACAATGCTGGTTTACCGTCCCTGGTCTCCACAGGACTTGAGGGAGGTGGCAGAGGCACTGCCAGACGCAGGAAAAGAGGGGGCAGACGGATTTATAAGGGCCATGGACATGATGATTGACCAATACAAACCAATCACTCAGGAACTGGAGTATGTCATGATGAAACAATTGCAACTGAGGTGGTCATTGGTAAAGGGAACCTGGCCACAGCTCAACATCCCCTGGTCAGATGACGAGCAGGGGGACCACATAGGCCATGTCAGGGGCCTGCGTGAGCATCTCGGAAACCAATTCCCCAGACGAATGAACTGGGAGAAGATCACAGACTATAAGCAGAAACCAGACGAGAGAGTGATTGACTATAAACTGCGGTTTGAAAACATTTTCCTCGACCACAGTGGGATGACTTGACCGGACGGTGACCAGGACAGCCCATGGAAACAACAACGCAAGTTAATTATGATAGCAGGATTACTACCGGATATACAGAAACATGTAAAAAAGAACTGTGTCACCTATGAGGATGGGCGGATGGGGGACGTCTGGCCTTACATAAAACATGCAGAGAAATTCATCAGGGACCAAAAGGATAAGGAGGACAAGGTTAAAGAGAAGATGGGCAAGAAGCTCCAGATGGCCCAACTGGCCCACTATACTGGTCAGACAGGCAGAGGACGAGGCCGGAGGAGATACAATGGAAGAGGGGGCGGACGAGAACAAGGGAGAAGTGGCAGAAATCTCAGTTTCCGTTGCGGATCAAAGGAACCTTGGATAAACGACTGTCCTGAACCAGAAGAGGGTGATGATGCCCCGCGAGGAATTACAGTCAGCAATCCAAGAGGAGGGTGCCGAGGTGGGAACCAACAGGAGGGGCACTGACGGTCAGAGGAGACGGGATGGGAGGCATTGACTGGTGAGATCAAACCAAAACAAACGCACACACAATGTTTAGATATACAGGCTGTTAGAGAAAATTCATGGGAAGTAAATGACCAATAGAAAAAAAATAATACCTGAATTATCGTTAATCATAGCTGGTAAAGAGGTTAAATTCTTAGTAGATTCAGGAGCAGGGTATTCAGTCTTTACAGCAAGTGAGTGGAATCCTAAGCCAAAAGTCAGTGGTCGAACAGTGGGAATAATAGGGGCAGCGGGCATAGGGATGAAGGAACGATTTACCGTTCCTCTGTCTGTAAAAGATGAGACAATTCAGTATGACAATTCATATCATACTCTCTGATTGTTGCCCTGTTAATCTGTTGGGAAGAGATCTAATGTGTAACTTAGCTCTGTTCTGTACTAGTGAAGGTATAAAAATAGAGAAATGGGCAGGACAAAATGTTATATTGGGCATAGAAGAGCTAAATTACTACTATTCACGGGATCTTGTTGGATCTGGTCCAAGGTCAATATCACAGGACTTAATGAGAGAAGCAGGGCAAAGAGTTAGAGTTGTATTCATGGATGAGGATGAATTATACTGTACTGCTAGGGTAACGGAAAGTCAGGATGAAAAGTTTGAGAAAGTTTGGTTTAGAGAGAAAAGTGACTTGCTGTCAGGACACAGACTCTACTGGAGTGAGAGTAGATTTATGAAGTATATGGGTCAGACTCTCACGTATCATTGGCTAGCCTATTGAGGCAAAATGTCAGGATGTGGGGTCTTGGGTGAGACGCTGTAATCTGGCTAGGGACTGGGTCGCATGTGAGGGTGGGGGTGAATACTCGTCTACAGTAAAGGCTTATAGACGCCCATATCAGTGTACGTTTGTAGGAATACGGAGTGTACATCTGATCCCAGAGCGAGATGAGCAATCAAGGTTTATGGGGGCAGTGATGACTGCAGGAGACAGTCAGCTGGTGGGAGTACTACCCACACTCTGGTCACAGCATAAGTATGACGTTGGCCTTATCGTTGGGAGTCACACCCAAGGGACCCCATATGCCGTGCCGAGGGAATTATTCCAGTTTTTGAAGCATTATTAGAGAAAGGGATAATTGTTCCATGCCCTAACAGTCCATGCCGCACTCCTATCTTTCCAGTTAAAAAAGCCAAATAGGAAGGCCAAACACAGGTGTGACGCTTTGTGCAGGATCTTAAAAAAGTTAATGAAGCAGTTCATGTGCGCGCACCCATAGTCCCTGACCCATATACAATTATGAGGCAACAGTACATTTGGTTCGCATTTCAACTTAATAATAAGCCATACACCTGGGCTCGTCTACCCCAGGGGTATGTCGAGAGCCTAGCTGTGCTCGCATCAGCTCTCAAAGATAATTTAAAATTAGATAGAGGGAGCACTTTAATACAATACGTTGATGACCTTTTAATTTGCTTTTCTGACAAGGAAACATGTGAGAGAGACACAGTGACTCTCTTGAAGTACTTAGCAGAACAAGGCTACAAAGCAAGTTTGCAGAAACTACAGTTTGCAAAAGAGGAAGTGATATTTTTAGGCCACAAGCTCGCCTCTGAGGGAAAAAGTCTCAGTGGAGACAGGGTCGAGCCGATAGCCAAAATACGTAAACCCATGACAAAGAAGCACCTCATGTCTTTTCTTGACATGACAGGTTTCTGCAGACAATGGGTCCCCAAATATGCTAAATTAGTACAGCCGCTCCACACCATGGCACATGGCTAAAAATTTGCCTCTGCAGATAAGGTTACATGGACAACAGAAGGGGAAGATTGTTTCAATAAACTCAAAACTATGTTGACAGGGGCGACCTTAGGATTGCCTGACCCAAATAAGAAATTCATCCAGGCTGTATGTGAGAAAGATGGTTTTATGTCCTCTGTACTGATGCAAAAACATGGTGATAGATTATGCCCTATAGCATACTTCTCTTCCAAACTTGATGCTGTAAATCAAGGGCTTCCTCACTGTCAACCATTAGAACTCTGAGTGCCGCACTCTGTAGCCTGAATATTATTAGAAAACAAGACAAGCCATCTGTCGGGGGCAAGGTTCCTCCACTACCACAATGTTCTGCTATCTCTCCCAAATGTTACTGTTGTAAGATGCACAGCCCTCAATCCAGCTACATTTCTCCCCACAGAGGAGGATGGGGAGCCCCATGACTGTTTAGCAGCAATAAACCAGCAATGTACACCTAGGCAAGATTTATCAGATGAACCATTCGAAAACAGCGATGTGGTTCATTATGTAGATGGTCTGCATCAAAATGCTTTATATCCTCTCTGAATAATGTGGGTTATGCAATTGTGACTGATCATGACACAGTGGAGGGGCATAGACTGCCACACCATCTCTCCGCCCAGGCAGCTGAACTCTTTGCATTAACACAGGCTTGCATATTAGGGGAGGGGAAAAGCATAACAATTTACACACAGTCGATATGCATTTGGGGTTGTGCATGATTTTGGAACATTGTGGAAAATTAGAGGGTTTATCATGTCATCAGGAACTCAAATACAACATGGCCAATTGATTTCTCAATCAATGATTTGTAAAGAGATTGCAATATGCAACTGCGAAGCACACACAAATGGAAGAGATACTGTTTCATTGGGTAATCACAGAGCGGATGCAGCTGCTTAAGCAGCCGCTCAATCTGCAGCACATACAGCGCTGCAAATGACACAAATAACCCCGACTGTCTCACTCACTGAGCCTCACAAGAAGAGAAAGCACAGTGGCGAAGTGCTGAGGCAGCCTATGTAAATAAGGTTTGGGTTGGCCCAAATGGTAACCCGTGTTTACCAAAATGTCTGTTTTATTTTAATGTTGTGTTGTCACATGGGAAGGATCCTGTGTCAAAAGGGGGGATGACGGATATTGTAAATAGATACTGGTACACACAAGGCTTCTCAATATGCTCACAACATTTTTGTTCAAAGTGCCTTGTGTGCTTACGACATAACATGGGGCAGGGACAAGCGGTCCCCCAATCAAGCCATCCTCCCCCTGATGGCCCATTTGATCATGTTATGATGGATTTCATTGAGTTAAACCCATGCGAGGAAAAAATATATTGTTTGGTATTTGTAGACATGTTTTCAAGTATTCCCATCTAGCAAAGCAGACTCCTCACGGGCCTATCCTCTGCCTGTCTGCACGCCGAGCGTGTTCTCTCCATCCGTGCGGTTAGATGCACTGGTGGGGTGTGTACCGTGGGCGAACTACCTGCACGTTCGATGATAGTAAACATGCATAACTGTTCCAAACCCACTCTCCCAGGACAACTAGCATTGAGGGATTGTACTGCAAGATGGTCCTCAATACTGGTGTATGGGGTAGAGAACGTGTCCAATTGCATTACGAATGGCACAGCTGCAACCCATAAAATAGGGAACAGTGAATTTCACCTCAATAGGGCCTCTGCCAGAGCAAGTGTACCTAGTCTGTGGCCAGAGAGCGTACAGCTGCATGCCCAAGGACGCAGGGGGGACTTGCTATCTGGCCTACCTTGTACCATTGATTAGACGAGCAGACATAAAAGAGATGTCAGCACTATATCACCCGTCACATAGAAGCAAAAGAGAGTTTTCCACCACACAAAGAGTGTTCAGTGTATTGATCCCTGGGTATGGCACTGTGGGGGGACATGCAGCGTTCGGCCTGTAGAGGGAGCTACAGGACCGTGGCCGGGGTTGTGTCGGCGAGACTTTTGTTGCACACCTGCTGCGAATTAAGTCTCGCTGGCGAATGTTTAAGATGTGTGTGCTTCTGCCATGTCAGTAGGAGAGGTGAGCTGGGAACGGCGAGAGAGAGAGAGAGAACGAACGAACCTACCTACCTACCTACGAACGAACATTTTGACGAGGCTGGAAAGCCACTTAAGAGCTTGACGAAAGACTTTATGAATAAACGGGAGCAATCCCTGATCCCTATACTGCGTCTGCCTCTGTGTATAAACGGACATTGTTACATTGGCGCCCAACCTGGGACACAGAATAAGGCAAGATGGACGCGCTAACAGCGGCAATATCGAGGATAACGCTCGTCCTCGAGAAACAGACGGCCCTGCAGCAGACCCAGCAGGCGACACTGGAGGAGCAGACGGCGGCGAGGGTCGCGGACAGGGCCCTCCTCCAGGACTTCACCAGGGCCGGCGGGCCGGCGCCGGGGACCGGAGCGGCACCAGGTCCCCCCAAGGTCCAGCTGCAGAAGATGGGGGACCTGGACGACCCAGAGGCGTTCCTCGCGGTGTTCGAGGGGACGGCGAGGATCTCGGGGTGGCCGGACCGAGAGTGGGCCTACCATCTGCTGCCCCTCCTGTCAGGGGAGGCGCAGCTTGCGGCCCACAGTTTGCCGGTGGCCGCCCAACGGGATTACCAGTCCCTGGCCCGGGCGATTCGGGACCGCCTGGGCCTGACACCGGAGGAACACCGGCGCCGGTTCCGGGCCATGACCATGGAGGAGGGGTGCCGGCCCTTCGCCTTCGCCCAGCGGCTGGGGGACAGCGCATGGCGGTGGCTGGACCCCGAGAACAACTCGGCGGTGGAGGTCGGGAACCGGGTGGTAATGGAGCAGTTCCTCGCGGGGCTCCCGGCCCGCACCGCCGCCTGGGTCCAGTACCACCGCCCCCAGGACCTAAAGACCGCCGTGGGTCTGGCCGAGGACCATCTCTCCCTCCCACCGCGGGGGCCACAACGACCAACCCCGGCCCCGCGGCAAGGGGGGGGGGGGCCAACGCCCAGGAGGAGCCGGGGGAGCAGAAGGAGAGAGGCCGGCGCCCGCCCCGAGAACGAGATGGCAGGAGCACGCCGATCCGGAACCAACCCCGGCCCCGCAGAGAGCACCTCGAGCGACAGGGGGGGTGTGTTGGCGGTACGGACGGCCGGGCCACGTGCAGGCCGAGTGTCGGGCGATGGACGTGGGGCAGGTCGTCCGCATCGGCGACATACCGGGCCCTCCCCCCGGACCAGGAGCGGCGTATCGTATTCCGGTAAGGATACAACGTGATACGCACCAGGCGTTCTTGGATTCGGGCTGCATGCAGTCCATGATCCAGGAGCGCCTGGTTCGGCCGGGGCCACTGTTGAAGGCATCGAGGGTGCGGGTGAGGTGTGTGCATGGGGACATTCACGAATATCCGGTGGTCGCTATCGAAATTCATTTTGAGGGGAAAAACCATAGTGTACAGGCGGCGGTTAGCCCACGCCTCACGCATCCCCTGATTCTAGGTGTGGATTGGGAGGGGTTTCCTCAAGCGGTAAAGAGGGCTACCGGGATGCGTGCACGACAGCTAGGGAGGTGTGTGGCGTGTAGTGTGCTCTGTGCTGAGGCGGCGCCTCGCGACACTGCCGGGGAGCCGGAGCCGGCGGGGGCGCCTCACCCCGAGACTTCCCCGCCGAACTATCCGCGGCTAAGCGACTTCCCCCTCGAGCAGTCTCGTGACGAGAC
The DNA here is from genome assembly GCF_951799395.1 of Argentina silus. NCBI lineage: Eukaryota > Metazoa > Chordata > Actinopteri > Argentiniformes > Argentinidae > Argentina > Argentina silus. The sequence continues at coordinate 21,298,415 of NC_139654.1, read as the reverse complement.
CCTAAGATCAGCCTTTGACCAAGTGATAGCAATTGATGGTACTTTGATACGGCCAGACACGGTGCGCGCCCACCCCTATTTTGCGATTATCAGCGACAGGTTATATCGAGTAAGTCGTGACTCCCATAGTCAGGAGTAAGTAACCCAGTTGCTGGTTCCCCGCAGCCGCCGCGAAATGGTCTTCCAGGCGGCTCATTTCAACCCCATGGCGGGCCATCTGGGGTATGACAAAACACTGCACCGTATAATGGCTCGATTTTATTGGCCGGGGATTCGGGCAGAGGTGCGTAGGTGGTGCGCTTCCTGTCGGGAATGTCAGTTAGTAAATCCCCCGGCCATTCCACGGGCCCCCTTGCAGCCCTTACCATTGGTCGAGAACCCGTTCGACCGCATTGCGATGGATATTATCGGGCCATTTGAGCGGTGTACACAGGGTTATCGATTTGTGTTGGTCTTGATAGATTACGCCACCCGATACCCCGAGGCAATACCGCTGCGCAATATCTCTGCCAGGAGTGTAGCGCAAGCATTGTTTCAAGTCATCTCCCGCGTGGGAATCCCGAAAGAGATTCTCACCGATCAGGGCACTAATTTTATGTCACGCACCCTCAAGGAACTGTATGGCTTGTTGAACATCAAGGCGATTCGAACCAGTGTTTACCACCCGGCCACTGACGGCCTTTGTGAGCGGTTCAATCGGACCTTGAAGTCAATGATCCGGAAGTTTGTCCACGAGGATAGTCGGAATTGGCATACATGGCTAGATCCCCTGTTGTTTGCGGTGCGGGAAGTTCCCCAAGCTTCCACCGGGTTTTCCCCGTTTGAATTACTCTACGGGCGTAAGCCCCGGGGTGTCCTAGACCTGCTTAAAGAAAATTGGGAGGAAGGGTCTAGCGACAGTAAGAGCGAGATCCAGTACGTCCTCGACTTGCGCACAAAGCTCCACGCCCTAGGGGCTATCTCACGTGAGCATTTGCTGCAAGCCCAGGAGCGTCAGAAACGCCTGTATGACAGGGGGACTACCCTACGAGAGTTTACACCGGGAGACAAGGTGCTCGTACTGTTACCCACCTCCAGCACGAAATTACTCGCGAAGTGGCAAGGGCCGTTTGTGGTCACACGTCGCATGGGGGACGTGGATTATGAGGTTGTACGCTCGGACCGGGGGGATAGCTTGCAGGTGTATCACGTCAATCTCCTAAAAAAATGGAACGACGTGGTCACGGTTGCTCTGGCTACGGTAATTCCGGAGAGAGAGGAGTTCGGTCCGGAAGTCCCAAAATCGAAAGTTAGCACTCCGGTCGATTTTGATAACCATCTCTCTGCTAGCCAGGCCGCGGACGTTGCAGATTTGCAGCTTAAGTTCGCTGACGTGTTCTCTCCCCTGCCCGGTCGGACTACGCTCATCGACCACCATATTGAAACGCAGCCGGGTTTAACGGTGCGCACGCGTCCCTATAGGTTGCCGGTGCACAAACGAAACGTTGTGTGCACGGAGTTAGAAGCTATGCTGGAGCTGGGTGTGGTCGAGGAGTCCCGCAGTGATTGGTGTAGCCCCATCGTGCTTGTCAACAAGCCAGATGGGGCTATACGGTTCTGTGTGGATTATAGACGGGTTAATGCGGTCTCCAAGTTCGATGCATATCCGATGCCCCGGGTCGACGAGCTCTTGGACCGGCTTGGTACGGCCAGGTACTTCACGACATTGGATTGCACGAAGGGATACTGGCAGATTCCACTCTCGCCGGTGTCCCGGGAGAAAACGGCATTCTCCACTCCGCTCGGGTTATTCCAGTTCACCGTGCTCCCTTTCGGGTTGTTCGGAGCCCCAGCCACTTTTCAGCGCCTCATGGACCGTATTCTGCGGCCGCACGCCGCCTATGCTGCGGCCTACCTAGATGACATTGTCATTCACAGTGACACCTGGCCGCAGCATGTGCGGAGTGTGGCTGCTGTTCTGCGGTCCCTGAGGCAGGCGGGGCTAACGGCCAACCCGAAAAAGTGCGTGATCGGGCGGAGGGAGATCCGGTATCTGGGGTACCACTTGGGACGGGGGGAGGTGCGACCGCAGATTGAAAAGACTGCGGCCATCGCCGCCTCTCCCCGGCCCAAGGCAAAGAAGGAGGTGAGGGCCTTCCTGGGGCTGGCGGGATATTACCGCCAGTTCGTACCTGGGTTTTCAGAGCTGGCCAGTCCCTTGACGGACCTCACCCGGAAGGGTGCCCCGGATCCGGTCCAATGGTCGGGCCAGTGCCAGGGGTCGTTCGAGGCCCTTAAGGGGGCTCTTTGTGGAGAATGCGCCTGATGCGCCTGATTTTAACCTCCCTTTCTCCCTACAGACGGACGCGTCGGATAGAGGGCTGGGAGCAGTGCTGACCCAGCGCGTGGAGGGGGCCGACCGGCCGGTGCTGTACCTGAGCCGCAAGCTGTCGGAGAGGGAGGGCCGGTACAGCACCGTGGAGAAGGAGTGCCTGGCCATCAAGTGGGCGGTCGGCACCCTCTGCTACTACCTGCTGGGTCGCGCCTTCACCCTCTACTCCGACCATGCCCCCCTCCAGTGGCTCCACCGCATGAAGGATGTAAACGCGAGGATCACCCGGTGGTACCTCGCGTTGCAGCCCTTCAACTTCTCCGTCGTGCACAGACCGGGGGCGCAGATGGTCGTGGCAGACTTCCTCTCCCGTGCAGGGGGGGGGGAGTAGGTCGTCGGCCATCGGGTCCCCGGCCTGTGTCGGGCGGTGGGGGTATGTGGGGGGACATGCAGCGTTCGGCCTGTAGAGGGAGCTACAGGACCGTGGCCGGGGTTGTGTCGGCGAGACTTTTGTTGCACACCTGCTGCGAATTAAGTCTCGCCGGCGAATGTTTAAGATGTGTGTGCTTCTGCCATGTCAGTAGGAGAGGTGAGCTGGGAACGGCGAGAGAGAGAGAGAGAACGAACGAACCTACCTACCTACGAACGAACATTTTGACGAGGCTGGAAAGCCACTTAAGAGCTTGACGAAAGACTTTATGAATAAACGGGAGCAATCCCTGATCCCTATACTGCGTCTGCCTCTGTGTATAAACGGACATTGTTACAGGCACATACACATCACAAGAGGAAATCCAGGCACTCTCCCTGGTATTATGAAAACACATGAATCTCACTGCAGACACCATTTCACGAATTAGATGAGACCAGAACTGTGGCCTTGCAGAATAGAATGGCATTGGATATGATGTTAGCGTCACAGGGAGGGGTTTGCCAGGTCAGTACTGAATGTTGTACTTATATTTCGGATGCAACCGAGAAGGTGATTGATCTGGTACAAGAAACACGTAAAGGTGTTGAAGAACTCCACAAAACACATGGTATGGACTGAATTCATTTTTTGGAACATGGGGAACTTGACATGACTTCTATTGTTAAAATGCTGATTGGTGTGTTTGGCATAATTGATTTTTTAATGGTCTGTTGTATGATGATTTCGATATTGCTTAAAAAGTGTGCATCAAGGGTGACAGCTCAGGTTATGATCCAACAGCGAGAGGACACGCCTGACTTCCCCAACTTGTTCCCTTTCCCTGACTATGAAATGGAATGAAATGTAACTGTTTTGCTTAACTAATAAAGCTTGGCTTTAATGTCTCGCCCTGATCCGTAGTTTATGTTTGTCTTTGTTTCATGTTATTAATTTATTGTTTCCTGTTTATTTTTGCGTTACTCACCTTGTCTCTCGTTTCAGACACTTCACCACCTGCCCTTGTGTGTTTCCCGTCTGTGTGATTGTCTACCCCACCCTGACTGGCTGCACTTGTTCCTCATCATCCTTCCCTGTGTATTTAGTCTGTGTGTTCCCCTGTCTCTGTGCCAGTTCGTCTTTGTACCTTTGTGTCATATGTCCCAGCATTTCCTAGTGATAAGTATTCCTGGTTCCAATTGGAAGTTTTTGTCTCCGAGTCGTGCATTTGAGTCCTCTGTCTAAGTACAACAGCCATTACAGTGAAGTTGTTAACATTAAGTGTTAAAAGGGGGGATTGTGATCATTTTTGTGATTATGAAATATTATTGATAGAAATGTTTTTGACAGAATACTGCTGTTTTGCTTATAACAATGTACTAGGTCTGCCCTTATGGTCAGGCAGGTTGTGGAAATTTACCGAGTCGTGTTGCTGGGCAAAGCGGGGTTTGAAGGTTGGAAGTAGACTGTGGGAAACAATACTTGTGGCACCTGTTATTGACACAATATGTTAAAAACCGCCAACATCCCTATCTTTGTCCTTGATTGTGTTCTTTAAGGAGGAAGGTTGCTGAGCTGCGCCTCAGAGATCTCACTGAATTCTGTCTGGTGTGTCTCTCTGCTTGCAAGTATAATAAACTCATATTGTGGCTTTGGCAAGACCCTTGACTCTTGAATCTCACCTTTGCTGAAATAAAATACTAAAATTGAGAATTTCCACGACAACTCCTTTAATCTATTTTCAATACACTTAAGTATACTTTTTTCACTTGGGGTGACTGTGCTATTAAAGGAAGAAAGCTGAAGAGGTGAGCTGATGGCCATATGGCGCTGCTCTGCGGTGACTAGCAGCGTTCCCTGGTTGTTTGTTTTATTCACGTGTGTTTGTTTTATTTGTGCGTGGTCAAAGTTATTGTTAGTGTCCTCCTCTTACCTTTACAGGAAATGGAGTACACACTGTGGATTATTTGTTTTGTTGGATATTCCTCAGAGCGGGATTAAAACCTGCAGCAGCAACATGCATGCTCTCAAGTCAAACCCTGACATTCAAATAAGCTACAGCAGGGAGCAACTCGTAAAGCTGACCACTCATCAATCAGGGGACTGGGTCAAACCCGACATTTCATCCGAAATACTAAGGAATTACGGAGAATCGCCACAGACGAGAAAAAGAGGGAGAAGAGGAGGAGTGAGACAATGACTGAGGAAAATGAAAAACAGGATTCCACTGCCGACCGTCCTACTTTCAAATGTTCAATCACTAAGAGGGAAAATGGATAAGCTGCGAGCAAATACGAGATACCTGAACGAATACAGAGAAGTATGTGTAATGGCCTTCACGGAAACATGGCTGACGGAGGCGGTGCCAGATAACAAACTCAGCCCTGAGGGCTTTACCATAATTCGCATGGACAGACAGAAAGAAGTCACCGGAAAGGAGCATGGAGGCGGGGTGTGTCTACTGGTGAATGACAGATGGTGTAAAAACACAGTAGTAAGGAAACAAATTTCTACACCCGACATTGAAATGTTGTCCTTGTCCTTTCGGCCCTTTTACCTCCCCAGGAAGTTTCCGCAAATATTCATCTCTGTGGTATATATTCATCCTAAAGCGAATATTCAAAATGCAGCAGAGACCGTTTTTAATATTACTCAAGAATTAGACTCCATCTCACCCGATGCCCCAAAGTTTGTACTTGCCGATTTTAATAGATGCACCCTTAAAGGCATCCTAAACACATATTCTCAGTATGTGACTTGACCACAAGAAAAGATAAGATAATTGATCTATGCCAAGGCTCAGTTCCGAAAGCATACATTTCTATAGTAAGACCCCCCCTAGGAGGATCGCATCACAATTCTATTTTTTTGAGACCAACATACAAAACACTTTTGAAAAGAGAAAGGGTGGTCAAAGGAACGACAAAGGAATCGATCAATTGCAGGGTTGTTTCGATTGTACAGACTGGAGTGTTTAGGGAAACTTAATTTGAATGAACTGTTTGAAGTAGTGTCATGCTATATTGATTTTTGTGTAAAATCTGTCATTCCCACAAAAACTTACAAAATATTTCCAAACAATAAACCGTGGATGACAAAGGGGCTAAAAGAGATTCTTAACAAAAAGAAAAGGGTGTTTGCTGCAGGAGACATCCAAGACAGAAAAAAGATCCAAAGAGAAGTTAACAGAGAGATCAAGAAAGCACGCATTCAATATAAAGGCAAGTTCAAATCACGCTCTCTGGTGGAGACACGCGCTCAGCCTGGCGAGGCATCAAGAACATGGCCAAGGCACCATTTAATGTGTCCCTCTTGCCAAGATGAGAAAAACTCCCTCTTAACAGCTAACGAGTTAAATACATTCTTTACTGGTTTTGAAGAAACGAGCGCTCCCCCACAAGAAGGTGCGAACAGAACATCTGACGTGCGCACAGAGGAGGAAGGCGCTTGTCCAGCTGATGCGCTCATCTTGAAGTAGGAGGACGTTCTGAGAATCTTAATGAAAATGAATGCAAGAAAGAGCCCATGACCGGACAACATCAATGGTCAAACGCTCAAACATTGTGCCTCCCAGCTAAGTGGCATCTTCAGTTCCCTATTCCAAATCTCCCTAGACATCCAGGAGCTCCCATCTCTCTATAGTCATCCCTGTTCCAAAAATTCCTCGTCCCTCAACTCCCAATGACTACAAGCCAGTGTCTTTAACAAAACTCGTAGTTAAATCATTGGAGAAAGTTGTTAAGTTGCGCTTAATTAATTCCACTAGACATCTCCTTGACCCTCTCCAGTTTATAGATCGGATAGAGGCACCGATGATGCCATCATATGTTTGCTAAATCTAATCTATACTGTGGGGGGACATGCAGCGTTCGGCCTGTAGAGGGAGCTACAGGACCGTGGCCGGGGTTGTGTCGGCGAGACTTTGTTGCACACCTTCTGCAAATGAAGTCTCGTCGGCGAATGTTTAAGATGTGTGTGCTTCTGCCATTTCAGTAGCGAAGCTAGGAGAAGGCGAGGTGAGCTGGGAACGGCGGCACGACACAACAGTAGAGACTTATCGAGGAGGCTGGAAAGCCCAAGCCGAGAGAGAGAGTCCCATCGACGAGGCTGGAAAGCCCAAGCAGTTTTGATCTTTTTGTTTTGTAATAAACGGGAGCGATTCCCTCACCGCGACCTTGCGTCTGCCTCTGTGTACAAACGGACTTTACCACATATACACATCTGGAGTGTAGAAAGAAGATCCACACACGCATTTTGTTTGCAGATTTCTCCTCTGCGTTCAACACAATATGCTTGGACACTAATTTGGTCTCTTGGATTACCCACTTTTTAATGAACAGGAGCCAGCAAGTATGGTTCGAGTGCACAACATCCGTCGGCTCCCTGCAGGGAAGCATTTTATTGCCTATACTACATATATACTGTATACTTGTTAGCGGGTGATAGTGCGGAGAGATACTCAGACGACAGCGTAAAGTATAATTCAAAGGGGGTTTTAATCATAAAACTGGGGAACGGCATACAAACAAACACTGGGACAAAAGGGTAAAACAAGGGTGGAGAAAACCAGCTCCATAAACAAAAGTACACACTTAATAAGTGGAATAACTAGAACTAACGAAACACTAAACTCGAACAACGGGGTAAACAACTAGAATATGCGGAACAGACGGGCAGACAGGGTACTCACGGACAGACAGGGAGAATCTCTGACAAAGACATGGGGAACACACAGGTTAAATATAACGAACAGGGGACAGAACACACAGGTGAAACAATTCTGGGTAGATTGGGAGGCCACTGGCCCCGTATCGCCAGAGGAGGGCGCCAGAGTCACCAGACAGCAACCTCAGGCGTGACAATACTGATGAATGCCGCAGCGAGTTTCCAGGAAGATCTCTAATCAAGTTAGCCGACGATACTGCATTAGTTAGTCTACTGGAAGACAATGTGAACGAACATGGCCCACTTATCAATTACTTTCTAGACTGGTGCGATAACTCTCGGCTAAATTTAAACGTTTAAAAAAAAAAAAAAAAAAAAAAAAAAAAGAACTGGTAATCGATTTTAGGAGAGGAAATGTCCCTGAACCACCCCCCACATTAATTAAAAGGGAAAACAAACATCGACATAATAGAGGAATACAAGTATCTTGGGGTCATTATTTACAATAAATTGTCCTGGGAACAGTGCACGGATGCGATTCTCAAGAAAGGACAACAGAGAATTAATTTTTAAGACTAATTTTTTTTTAATGTAGATCGCACCATACTTTTATTCTACAAGTCATTCATAGAAACCATACTCAGTTACTGCACCACCTGCTGTTTGGTGGTTTGGGAATTCGAAAGTCACTCAGAGAAATAAACTGGGAAAATTAGTCAAAACGTGCAGCAAAATCTTTGGTCAGAACCTACCGAACTTGTCAATCATATATGAGAAGCGCATTATCCAAAAAGCCGACAAAATCATCTCTGATACTTCCCACTCACTACAGGAAGAATTTTCAGCTCCTCCCTTCCGGTCGCAGGTTTATAGTTCCAAACTTCAAAACTAACAGAGCAAGATACTCATTAATTCCTAAAGCAATTCATCATCTAAATAAAAACAGTTCTTCAATAACATATACAGACTGTTTCAACACAATCATCTGAACCCCCGTACATACAGGAGCGCATGCGCGCACGTACACACATGCACTAGCACTTCAAATGGAATGGACTGACCATGAACAATGCATTAGTACTTTACAATGGAATTAATTGGGCAATAATAACAAACAACACAGTTATGGACAATCATTTTACTATTTAGTGCACAAATGTTTTTTATATGTTTTTTTTAGTATGTTTTATGTACGTACATGTATATGTGTTGAATATGTGTGTTGTGTTTGTTCGTAAGTGACGCTGCAAACAAATTTCCTCATGGAGGATAATAAAGTTGTCTACTACTACTACAGGCCTGGCTGACACACACACATGCTGGCCTGCCAACATAGAATCTTCGATTGACAAACCATCAATGACAATTAGTTCCCTATATTCAGCCAACATCTATAGAGGTGACAGTGTTGATGAGGACTGGGGTGCTCCATCTGTAGACTCCTGTTTATGATATATGGAGGTAACAGCCGTGAGAAACATGGGCCAGGGGAGAGAGAGAGAGAGATCTGTAGTGTTGGCCACCCAGAGGTGATGTAGATGGTGTTTTAAAGTGAGCGGACAGGTCATCTGGGGATCGTCAGTGGAGGGAGACTGATCTACATACTACACAGCTCAACATGTAAAAGTACCAACCAAAACAACACTACCCACTCTACCCTGAGAGAGAGACTGAGAGAGAGAGATAGAGAGAGAAACCAGACCACCGAGACCAAAATAACACACGCAAACCGAACTAGAACACTTCAATCTACAGTAAGAGGTCATGTTTCTCCTCAACTTTCTCTCTATTGAAATCCTGCTGTTCTTTTTCTCTCTTGGCAAGGGAACAGGTTAAGATCTGTGTGTGTGTGTGTGTGTGTGTGTGTATGTGTATGTGTATGTGTATGTGTGTGTGTGTGTTGGGGGGTTTAGGTCTGTCTCTGAATGTTTTCTGCTTCCTCCAGGTTATTTACAGATCTCAGTCTGCTCAGTCAGACCTCAGGGCCCACAGTGCTGATAGGTAAACACAGAGCAAGTCTCTCTCTCACCTGTTCCCTTGCCAAGAGAGAAAAAGAAAAGCAGGATTTCAATAGAGAGAAAGTAAACGAGAGAAAGAAAACACATATATTCTCACACACAAAGACTACACTGAGAAAGTAAAAGACAAATGCAAACGTATGTGATTCAAACACACTGCTAGCTGAGAGGGGGAGCCCACGACTCAATAAAGACAGAGCTCCAAAACAAAACTTTGAGGTACTAGGCCCCTAAAATCCAACTGGAGTTATTATTATTATTATATTAATTATCAGCAACAGATAACAGCTACAGACCTAAACCCAAACATCTGTGCTGAGTAGCATCTTCATCTGGCCTCAATAGCAATAACAACCACACTTAATTTGGATACTGAACTTCTCAGAGGTCACACAAATGTTTGATCTTACAATCACGGAAACAAAAAACTGTCTCCTCTGTACCTTATGAGCTGGTACTGTAGCACACACGCACGCATGCATGCATGCACACACACACACACACACACACAGAGCTAATATGAGTGTGTGGACTACACTAGAAGCATGCTCAGGGTTTGAGGCTCTTTCATGGTTGTTTACTGGCACGCGTATGGGGTCAGGAGCTGAGGTTTGTTGTGGGTTTGAACACCACATGAGCCATACATACTAAATAACTGTGTTCACTGTGAACTGTACTGTGGATAATATATTCATATTGTATGATTAATAATGATTGATAATGATTTTCTCATCCCTGTGTGACAGATCATATCGGATCCTAGATTCCATTAAGAATACCCAATATGCTATGACCATGCTTTTAAGTTGTGATCATGAGGAGTTTATACATGGTCCAATACCTGATGTGATGACTCGAGACTACGTGTTGCTAACTATGCATGTGAACATTAGAGATTAATGGTAAAGAATGAGAATAGAGTACCAACAAAATAACCAATTTAACAGTTTCAAAGCAACATATTTAAGTTTGAACCATACGTTAACATGCGTCAAGGACAACACAGGAGAATGGTGCCCATCACGAGCCTAACCCAAAACTCAAAGAATGTCTCGCTGTCCCTAGTATAATTCCCAACAAAGGACAAGGTGTGAGACACATTACAATCGCAAAGGAATTGACAAATTGCGAGGGTGTGATTTCTTCAGGATGTCAGGCTCATTCAACTGTAAACACAGTGCCTTCGGAAAGTATTCAGACCCCTTCACTTTTTCCACATTTTGTTGTGTTATAGACTCAATTTAAAATGGATTAAATTAAAATAATTTCCCATCAATCCACACACAATACCCCAGAATGACAAAGTGAAAACAGGTTTTTAGAAATTTCACTAAATGTATTGAAATTGAAAAACAGAAATACCTCATGTACATAAGTATTCAGACCCTTTGCTATGACACTCTTAAAATTAGCTAAAATGCAAAAATGTCATCAACAAATCAATTGAGCCCATCTTAATGCAAGGATAATAGTTCATGTCATTTTGGAATTAATATATTTGTTTTTATAGGGTCTCTGATTTGCATAGGAATCAATTACACACTGTGTGGATCAGGTTATTAGGTTAACATGTTCTAATGGATTGGGAATATATTTTGAGAAATCAATGCAAGCTATAGAGCAAGACTGATGGAAATATTGGCTTGCAAATAAATGTGTGTTGAATTAAGGTGTCTTAATCAATAAGGAGTTTGTACGTTAGTAGCTATTGGCGCCCAGATTATTTGTCTGTGGTCACAGAGGTAATCGCACGAAGAGAGAAGCCTCCCTGTGCGCAACGGGGACATAGCACTGTTTAACAAAGACAACAGTGTGTCGTGTTTAAAGTTTATGGATAAACGTTTTGCTTCATTTACATGTTCTCTTCCCTCTCTTTTATAAAGGGGCACTGCATCATGAGCTAGTCCTGCCGTGTTGACGTGTGCGCCGAGTTGCGATGCAGCTCCTCATTTGTTTTGGGCGTCTTAACAACCTTGCTTCAGAGTATGGTGCGAATTATTATCCTGCTCAAGGTGCCTGGACGCTGGCCTGCCAATGCCTTGCCCCCCTTCAACTATGGTTAGACTGATTAGATTCTAGACTAAAGGCGTTGCGTCCCGTGTGCCCAAGGCTGCTCTATACATGTGAACGGGGCGGCAAAGATGACAGAACTACAGCCTCCTAAGGCTCAGATGGCAGGCTTCTGTCAGCTGCAGGCATGATCCCTGCAGTTTAGTTTGTTCGGGGAGTCCTCTATTCGTCTCCTCAAGGGATTAAGGAAACACAATTTAGCAATGATAAAAGTATTTGACTCTTCCTCTGAGTGAACAGCTGGTGACCTCTAAGAAGAGGGCGTTTTAAGTCACTATGTAGTGTGACGGCCGCCGGGGTGTGCGGGCGCGTCACGGACCCAAACACAGTGTAAGCAGAGAGGTCCACACCAGAATTATAATCAAAGATATTTATTCGGTTAGCGGGGAGAGGGAAATGATAGAGAGAGGGTGGGGGTGAGAAGGCGTCGTGTCGTGAAGATAGCAGGGGGGTTCGGTACACGGTGGGTGGTCCTCTTACGTTCCAGGTCGGGGCGGCAGCGGGGTAGTCAGACAGGCGAAGGTTGGCAACGTAGCGGGCTCTCGGACGTTCTCGGGGTCGGGCTTCAAAGGGGGCTCTCCTATGGTCAGGGGTCATACACTGGTGACTTGGCTTATTCTCTCTCTCATCAACTGCTCCTTGGTTCGCCATAGCAACTCCTCTCTACTGGGTGCTCCGTTGGCTCCTTTTGTACGGTCTCTGCTGCTCCTGCTGATGCCCTTCAGCTGTGCCTTGACGAGCAGGAACTCCATGTATGGGCATACGGTGATTATCTCCACGGGTTGCAGCTGTGGCCCCTTGGGGCGCAGGAACTCCATACATGGTCCTGCCAAAGACAACACGGGGCAAGAGAGGGACAGCAGAGACAAAGCGAGGCGAGATATACACTCCATTTACCACCTTCCCACACTCGCGCATGGGCTTAGGCACGGGGCGGGCGCCACAGTAGATTCAGTCGCTGAGTAGCTTTTCTAGGTTTTCTCATGGTTGCATGGGCTTCTAAGGCGTGGTGAATACACTGTTTGTGATTATTCTTCACTGATTTGAAAATGAATGAGCATTTGTTTACATCACAAGGTAGCAGAGGAACTCCATTGTAATTTTCAAGTAATAGTTCATCTCATTCTCTTCCATGTCCTGGTATTTGCAATGCCGACCACGGATGATGACTACAAACCGATGTTCATCATCGAGGAGGGAAAACCTATGACCAGATGCCGGCTCACGCATGTCTCCAGCTCCTGCGCCATGGCTAAATCCGGGAACATACACACTTCACCCCTTCTGCATCGGCGCTGCCACCTCAGCGACATCAACCTTCGAGGCGTTGACAGCTACCCTGATGAAGAGGGCACACACGCATACACACATGCATGCACGCACGCACGCACGCATGCAGGAACACTCAGCATCGTAAGAACGTCAAGTGGATGAAATCAAAAGACAGTGTCAAGCACAAGCGCTGCCAATGGGTTGATGGTCCTCAGCGGCATATGAACGTTACATTAGATTGAATTCTAAAGAATTATTAAAGCTCAAAAAGGCACTGAGTAATATATGAGACGTGATGGCAATGGTTGCAATAAACAGCGGTACAGCTGTTGAATATAAGAGAAAAGGATGTGATGAAACAGTTACTCATAGCAGGTGGTGGTTGGGTACTGATTTCATAGGAAAAGTAAAATAACCAGGCAGATCTGGTTCGTCCATGGTGGTCGCAGATGTGCTCTGTGAACTAGAAACTAGCACAGAACCATGAGGTGGTTTCTTGACATCCCTTGGTCAATCCTGAAACATGTGCAGGAAAGCGGTGATGGAATATTAGAATATTCCCATGTACCAGATAACATAGTTAGTATCTACTTCGCAAACATTGTATGGGTGCTGATGAGCTTAGAAGCAAAATTGCCATCTCGAAAGGGCTGTTAAAGCATTAAGAAGACCCTGCCCTATAATACAGATGAGAAGGACAGTGGAGAGGTCACTGTGATACATGGGTAATAGTGAATAGTTGAGGTCACTTAATGCTAGAAATCCCCCCAAAAATGTTTACAGTTGTAATTGACAAAGTGAAATGTTTTGGGATCTTGCTCCATGCTCAACAACAGCAGCAACAACAATTCAATTATAAGTAATAAAAAGTGACAAAGTGACAATAAAGTGACAATAGTACAGGTGCAATAATGTCAGTGTGCAATAATATCAAAGGGCGGAAGGCAGCAGAAGGCAGCAGAACAGGGCATGGCTAGGGTGGCTGGGGTCCCTGATGATCTTCCCAGCCTTCCTCTTGCACCTCACAGAGTAGAGGTCCTGAATGGCTGGTAGCTTGTGATGTGGCCCGTGATGTACTGGGTCGTTTTCACCACCCTCTGAAGACCTTACAGTCGAGGGCGGTGCAGCTGCTGTACCAGGCAGTGATAGAGCCAGTCAGGATACTCTCTGTGGTGCATCTGTAAAAGTTTGTAAGGATCTGGGGGGGGTCCATACTGAATTTCCTCATTAGCTGGAGCTAATGAAGCCGGTAACAGCGTAATCATTTATGTTGTTGTTGTCCTTGAATACATTCCAGTCTGTAGAATCGAAGCAGTCCTGCAGCTTAGTGTCCAATTGGCTACTCCAGCGCTGGATCATCCGCGTCACAGGTGACGTTTGCTTCAATCTCTGTTTGTAGGCAGGTAACAGCAGAATGGAGGCGTGATCAGATTTGCCGACTGGAGGTTGACGGAGGGATTTATAGCCATCCTTGAAAGTGGAGTAGAAATGGTCTAATGTATTGTCCCCTCGCGTGGAGCAGGAAATGTGTTGAATGTACCTCGGTAGGACTTTCTTGAAGCTGGCTTGGTTAAAGTCCCCCGCAATGATGAAGGCGGCCTCGGGGTGAGCTGATTCCTGCCTGTTCACAGTCTCGTACAGTTCTTTGAGTGCAGTCGTAGTGTTCACTTGGGGAGGGATGTATACAGCAGTAATGATAGCCGATGAGAATTCTCGAGGGAGGCAGAAGGGTCTGCATTGAAGTATCAGATTGTAAAGAGATCCGTACACAGAGGCAGACGCAGTGCTTGCGATAGGGAATATTCCGTTTATTTATTTTGATCGTTCGTAGCGTCGACTTTTCAGTCGTCCTCGTCTCTCTCTTCTTTTAGCTTTTCAGCGTTTTATCTCCGTCACCGACATTCCCAGCCCACCTACTGAAAGCAGAGGCACACACATCTTAACCATTTCGTTAACGAGGCTTCATTCGCACCAGGTGCGCAACAAAGCCTCGCTTCCGTAACCCTGGCCACGGTCCTGTAGCTCCCTCTACAGGCCAAACGCTGCATGTCCCCCCACATACCCCCACCGCCCGACACAGGCCGGGGACACGACGGCCGACAACCTACTCCCCCCCCCCCCCCCCCCTGCACGGGAGAGGAAGTCTGCCACGACCATCTGCGACCCCGGTCTGTGAACGCCCGAAAAGTTGAAGGGCTGCAACGCGAGATCCTCGCGTTCACATCCTTCATGCGGTGGAGCCACTGGAGGGGAGCATGGTCAGAATAGAGGGTGAAAGCGCGACCCAGCAGGTAGTAGCGGAGGGCGCCGACCGCCCACTTGATGGCCAGGCACTCCTTCTCCAACGTGCTGTACCGGCCCTCCCTCTCCGATAGTTTGCGGCTCAGGTACAGCACCGGCCGGTCAGCCCCCTCCACCCGCTGGGTCAGCACTGCTCCCAGGCCTCTATCCGACCGTCCGTCTGTAGGGAGAAAGGGAGGTTAAAATCAGGCGCATACAGGACCGTTTCTCCACAAAGAGCGCCCTTAAGGGCCTCGAACGACCCCTGGCACTGGTCCGACCATTGGACCGGATCCGGGGCACCCTTCCGGGTGAAGTCTGTCAAGGGACTGGCTAGCTCGGAGAAACCCGGCACGAACTGCCGGTAGTAGCCAGCCAGCCCCAGGAACGCCCTCACCTCCTTCTTAGTCCTGGGCCGCGGCGATGGCCGCAGTCTTTTCAACCTGCGGCCGCACCTCCCCTCGACCCAAGTGGTACCCCAGATACCGGATCTCCCTCCGCCCGATCACGCACTTCTTCGGGTTGGCCGTCAGCCCCGCCTGCCTCAGGGACCGCAGAACAGCAGCCACACTCTGCACATGCTGCGCCCAGGTGTCACTGTGAATGACAATGTCATCCAGGTAGGCAGCAGCATAGGCAGAGTGCGGCCGCAGAATGCGGTCCATGAGGCGCTGAAAAGTGGCTGGGGCTCCGAACAACCCGAAAGGGAGCACCGTGAACTGGTATAGCCCGAGCGGAGTGGAGAATGCAGTCTTCTCCCGGGATACCGGCAAGAGGGGAATCTGCCAGTATCCCTTCGTACAATCCAATGTCGTAAAAAATGTGGCCGTGCCAAGCTGGTCCAAGAGCTCGTCAACCCGGGGCATCGGGAAGGCATCGAATTTGGAGACCGCATTAACCCTTCTATAATCCACACAGAAACGTATAGACCCATCCAGCTTGTTGACAAGCACGATGAGGCTACACCAGTCACTGTGGGACTCCTCGACCACACACAGCTCCAGCATGGCCTCCAATTCCTTGCACACAATGTCTCGTTTGTGTACCGGCAACCTATAGGGACGTGTACGCACTGTTAAACCCGGCTGCGTTTCTATATGGTGGTCGATAAGCGTAGTCCGACCGGGCAGGGGAGAGAACACGTCAGCGAACCTGGCTTGCAAATCTGCAACCTCCGTGGCCAGGCTAGCAGAGAGATGGTTATCAGTACCGACCGGAGTGCTAACTTTTGATTTTGGGACTTCCGGTCCGAACTCATCTCTCTCTGGAATTATTGTAGCCAGAGCAACAGTGACCACGTTGTTAAAATTTTTAAGGAGATTTACGTGATACACCTGCAAGCTATCCCCCCGGTCTGAGCGTACTCCCTCATAATCCACGTCCCCCATGCGACGTGTAACCACAAACGGCCCTTGCCACTTCGCGAGTAATTTCGTGCTGGAGGTGGGTAACAGTACGAGCACCTTGTCTCCTGGTGTAAATTCTCGCAGGTTAGTTCCCCTGTCGTATAGGCGCTTTTGACGCTCCTGGGCTTGCTGCAAATGCTCACGTGAGATAACCCCTAGGGCGTGGAGCTTTGTGCGCAAGTCCAGGACGTATTGAATCTCACTTTTACTGTCGCTAGACCCTTCCTCCCAATTTTCTTTAAGAAGGTCTAGGACACCCCGGGGCTTACGCCCGTAGAGTAATTCAAACGGGGAAAACCCGGTGGAAGCTTGGGGGACTTCCCGTACCGCAAACAGCAGGGGATCTAGCCATTTATGCCAATTCCGACTAGCCTCGTGTACAAACTTCCGGATCATTGATTTTAAGGTCCGATTGAACCGCTCACAAAGGCCATCAGTGGCCGGGTGGTACTCACTGGTTCGAACCGCCATGATGTTCAACAACCCGTACAGTTCCTTAAGGGTGCGTGACATAAAATTAGTGCCCTGGTCGGTAAGAATCTCTTTCGGGATTCCCACCCGGGAGATTACTTGAAACAATGCCTGCGCTACACTCCTGGCAGAAATATTGCGCAGCGGTATTGCCTCGGGGTATCGGGTTGCGTAATCTATCAAGACCAACACAAATCGATATCCCTGTGTACACCGATCAAATGGCTCGATAATATCCATGGCAATGCGGTCGAATGGGTTCTCGACCAATGGTCAGGGCCGCAAGGGGGCCCGTGGAATGGCTGGGGGATTTACCAACTGACATTCGCGACAAGAAGCGCACCACCTACGCACCTCTGCCCGAATTCCCGGCCAATAAAATCGAGCCATTATACGGTTTAGTGTTTTATCACAACCTAAATGGCCCACCATGGGGTTGAAATGAGCCGCCTGGAAGACCATTTCCCGGCGGCTATGGGGAACCAACAACTGGGTTACTTCCTCCTGACTATGTGAGTCACGACTTACTCGGTATAACCTGTCGCTGATAATCGCAAAATAGGGGTCGGCGCGCACTGTGTCTGGCCGTACCAAAGTACCATCAATTGCTATCACTTGGTCATAGGCCGATCGTAGGGTCTCGTCACGAGACTGCTCGAGGGGGAAGTCACCTAGCAGCGGATAGTTTAGCGGGGAAATCTCGGGTTGAGACCCCCCCACTGGCTCCGGCTCCTCGGCAGTGTCGCGAGGCGCCGCCTCAGCACAGACCACATTACACGCCTCACACCTCCCTCTCTGTCGTGCATGCACCCCGGTAGCCCGCTTTACTGCTTGAGGAATCTCCTCCCAATCTACACCCAGAATCAGGGGATGCGTGAGGCGCGGGCTAACCGCCGCCTGTACACTATGTTTTTTTCCCTCATAATGAATTTCGATAGCGACCACAGGGTATTCGTGGATGTCCCCATGCACACACTTCACCAACACCCTCGATGCCTTTAACAATGCCCCCGGTCGAACCAGGCGCTCCTGGATCATGGACTGCATGCAGCCCGAATCCGGGTCATGCCCTTCGGATTGGCCAACGCCCCAGCGGTCTTCCAGGCGTTGGTCAACGACGTCCTTCGGGATCTCCTGGACCTGTCCGTCTTTGTCTACCTGGACGATATCCTTATTTTTTCTAAGGACCTGGCCCAACATTCCACGTTCGCCAGGTTCTGCAACGCCTTCTCCGCCATCAACTTTATGTCAAGGCGGAGAAGTGCGTTTTTCACCAGGAGACAGTCTCCTTCCTGGGATTCATTGTTTCCAGGGGGGAGTTGCGCATGGACCCTGCCAAAGTCAAGGCAGTGTTGGACTGGCCCCAACCCTCCTCCCTGAAACAGCTGCAACGTTTCCTGGGGTTCGCCAATTTTTATAGGCGGTTCATCCGGGGGTTTAGTGCCCTGGCCGCTCCCTTGACTGTCCTCACCCAGTCCAGCCGCCCTCAATTCGCTTGGTCCCCCGAGGCAGAGAACGCCTTCGCCACACTCAAGCGGCGCTTCACCTCCGCCCCGGTCCTTGGGCATCCGGATCCTGCCCGGCCCTTCGTGGTGGAGGTGGATGCCTCCGACACTGCAGTGGGGGCGGTGATCTCCCAGCGGTGCCTTCCGGACGAGAAGGTCCATCCCTGTGCTTTCTTCTCCCGTAGGCTGTCCCCAGCAGAGTGGAACTACGACGTGGGCAACGGTGAGCTACTGGCGGTTAAGCTGGCGTTGGAGGAGTGGAGGCACTGGCTGGAGGGCACCGTCCAGCCGTTTGAAGTGTGGACGGACCATAAGAATCTGGAGTATATCCGGGGGGCCAAGCGATTGAACTCCCGTCAGGCAAGGTGGGCGCTGTTCTTCACCGGGTTCACCTTCACCATCTCTTATCGTCCAGGGGCGAAGAACATCAAACCAGATGCCCTCTCCCGTCAGTTCGACCCGGTGGACCTGGTGGAGACCCCCGACCCCATCATTCCGGAGGCGCTCATCCTCGCCCCTGTGTCCTGGGACATAGAGCGGGTGGTCAGGGCGGCCCTGGGGCGGGAGCCCGACCCCGGGGGGGTCCGCCGGGGACACTCTACGTCCCCAAGGCTGCGCACACGTCCTCCCTCGTCCGGATTCCATCCTCAGTCCAACGGGCAGACGGAGCGCGTCAACCAGGACCTGGAGGGCATGCTGAGGTGCTACGTCTCCGGGAACCCTGCGACCTGGAGCCAGCGACTGGCCTGGGCCGAGTACGCCCACAACACCCTCCTCTGCTCCTCCACTGGTCTGTCCCCCTTCCAGTGCCAGTACGGCTACCAACCCCCCTTGTTCCCTGAGCAAGAGGAGGAAGCGGAGGTGCCTTCGGTCCAGGCCCAAGTCAGTCGGTGTCGCAGGACCTGGAGACGGGTGCGGGTGGTGCTCAAGAGGGCTTCGGCCAAGTCCCAGCTCCAGGCCAACCGCAAGCGTCGCCCAGCCTCGGTCTTCCGCCCGGGCCAGAAGGTGTGGCTCTCGACCCGGGACCTTCCCCTCCGGGTCGAGTCCCGGAAGCTGTCCCCCCGCTTCGTGGGCCCCTTTCAGATAATTAGGCGGGTGAACCCGGTTCACCCGACCTTTCATGTCTCCCTCCTCAAGCCTGTTATCTCTTGCCCCCTGGCCCCCCCTCCCCGCCCTGCTCCCCCACCTCGTCTCATTGGAGGACAGCCGGCGTACACTGTAGACCGGATTTTGGGGTGTAGACGGGTGGGGAGGGGTCTGCAGTACCTGGTAGATTGGGAAAGGTATGGCCCGGAAGAACGGACTTCGGTGCCCCGGCGGAGTATACTAGACTCTGGCGCCCTCTGGTGATACGAGGCCAGTGGCCTCCCAATCTACCCAGAATTGTTTCACCTGTGTGTTCTGTCCCCTGTTCGCTATATCTAGCCTGTGTGTTCCCCATGTCTTTGTCAGAGATTCTCCTTGTCTGTCCGTGAGTACCCTTACTGCCCGTCTGTTCCGCATATTCTAGTTGTTTACCCCGTTGTTCGAGTTCAGTGTTTCTTTAGTTCTCGTTATTCCACTTATTAAGTGTGTACTTTTGTTTATGGAGCTGGTTTTCTCCACCCTTGTTTTACCCTTTTGTCCCAGTGTTTGTTTGTTTGCCGTTCCCCAGTTTTATGATTAAAACCCCCTTTGAATTATACTTTACGCTGTCGTCTGAGTATCTCTCCGCACTTGGGTCCACCGCACTATCACCCGCTAACACATCTCTGAACTCAAAGTGCTGACGCATCCCTCAAGGAATGTTCTGAGTGATTTGAGTTGCCTCTCCACATATTGGGTGACACAGACAGACCCAAACATATTGTCCTGGTCCAAGTGCCCTGCCACAGAATACCATTCTACCACACTGGATCCAAAAGCCCTAATCATGTATCAAGACAACAAGAGAGGAGCAAGAGATAGGGCTTCTCAGTAGCTCAGCATAGAGTCAGTGCAGAGAGAGAATGCAGAACATCACAATACAGAGCAGGCACTAAATTCTGTCCTGGCCCTGTCACTTCAAAGTCCTTAATTGAGCTTAAATGATTTGCGAATGATCCTCATTCCAAACATTAACACAATTATGACTGATGAAGAGGCTGATATTATGTTGGAAAAAACAAAACACCTGAAAGACAGTCCGCCGCCGGGCTGGACTAGACTTGTTTTGTCCTCCATAATCTCATTTATTCATTAATTAGCTTTTTGGCTGCTTTGATGCTTATCTTTTCCCTTTTCCCAGGGTGGTAACAGGGTGGTAATCCCTTCATTCTGATTAACATCTTTTTCAGTGCCAACCTCCACTGTTCTTTTTCTTTGTTCTTTATGGCATTTAGCAGTGTGCAATAATATGTGCAATAATGTCAGACGCCTTTATCCAAAGCGACTTACAACAAATACATTTGTTTAAGTAAGTGAATCATCTATCCACCAGTCATCAGTACTTTTTCATCAGAAAAAGTAATCTATGGTAGGATCAGGGGCTGTTTGCAGTCACAATGATAGAAGAAGGAAGAATTACTTTTTTTTACAGTTTTTACAGGAGAGAAACTTGTATAGTGGGGATGAAGAGGTCTTTAGGAGGGACAGTTAAGATGTAGCCTGAAGGGTCTTCAATCTACAGCGGAAGATAGGTAGTGACTCTGCAGTCATGACAGCAGTGGGAAGCTCGTTCCACCAGCGGGGCGCCAGGACAGTGAAAAGCCATGACCACTGGCAACATCACATCTCTCTCTCTCTCTCTCATGCACGCCCTCATCTCTCTCCTCCTCCTCCTCTCTCCTCTCTCTATCCTATGCCAAATGTGTTCTGTCTTGTCTGGGTAAATAATGGATCAGGTTAACAGAGAGCTGTCAGTAAACCAGCAGTGGGACGGTGCCAGAAGCATGGTGGGCATCTCCTGATGCATGCACGCACGTACACACACACAGACACACACACACACACAGACCTGGCTATCAAAGGACAGGCAGCCCCTGGTGAGAGAGAGAGAGACAGAGGCAAATAGACAGAGACAGAGACAGACAGACACACACACACACACACACGCTCTCTGACCCCTCCCGTCATCTTTTTATTCACACAGATAGAATGGTGTGTTATCTGAGCTGTCAGGCGTTCAGGGCAGGTATCAATAGATTCATTAGATACGAGATACAATGGGGAAGGGTGTGATTCATGAGGCAGATAAAATGGGGAGTGGGTTGTTCCCCATGCTAGAGAGGACTGAAATACTGCACTTCATACTATACTGCACAATACTACTGATTTCAACCACTAACCCTAACCCTATAAAACCTTATAACATGGTAAGGACATCTGGAGACTACTGAGGTTGAGGTCCCTCAGAGTCCCTCAACAGAGCATATAGGGAGACTGGGATGTGATGATCCTGAGTGATGTGCTTTGTCTGTCTGAGAATGGACAGTAGGGGTAGTAGACTCTAGCTACGTTGAGCACAAACACTCATTACTGGCTTGGTCTGAGGAGCACAGGGGTCAGGGCTGATCCAAACCCGCTGTGACAAGTGAAACACGCACGAATGCGCACACACACCCCTCCTAACCAGCTAACCATTCAACCATTCTGACCATTCAACCTGGCCCTAACTGGCGGTGTCTTTCTCCTCTCCTCCTGACCTTCTAACTCACCTCCTTGCCATATCACATAGATGTTAACCAAATTCAAGCATTCTGAGCTACTACATGGCTCAGCAAAAAAGGCAATAAGTTGCCTTTCCACTGAGAAACTGAGAGGGACATTTAAGCTTTAGCACAAAGACTCTCTCTGTCTCTCTCTCTAGCATGTACACACTCACACACACAGTGGAGCACAGCACAGGGAACCAGCATACAGAGGAGTTGACTTGCTCAATCATCTTGATGAATCACCCAAAATAATGGGCCTGGAGTATGGGAACTACCTTCTACATGCATAATACATGGACAACCTTACATCTAACTACCACAGAATGAATCTCATGACCTATACACACATGTACACATACCACTTCAATGGCATACCAATGGCCACCTACATATTCTACATGACTTCAAACACATAAAACCCTACCAAAGTTGTACATCTCCTGTAGTACATGGCCTACACGTGTAAAAAAAAATGTACACATAAAAATGCACTTGAGTTGAGGTGGGCTATATTTCCAGTGTGAATGGGCCATTCATGGGAGAGGAAACCACTAAATGGCATTGTTTCCTCTCTGCTGCATGTTCTAACCAGTGTGTGCACATACAAGCAACCTAGAACAAGCATCCATCACACAAAAAAAGGTGTTCTTAGAAATTGAATATGAAACACGTGAAATATGCAGTCAGCTCCTGCTATGTGAGTGCAGAGCGCTGCCTACTGACACACTCTCTCCTCAGTTCCCTGGATATGTTTTATTCAACAAAAATATTTGAAAAGCTGAAAGAACAATCTACTTCCACTTCCACTCCTCACTTCTGATTTACAGATCAATATTTTAAAAGATAGTCAAAAAACAGAGAGAAATTCCACTCAGTGCAGCCAGCGTCTGTCTCTCTTCACTCTCTCCATGCCTCTCTCTCTCTCCTCTCCCTCCTTTTACAAGACGTCTCGCAGATCTTCTCGCAAGACACACTCAAGGAGCAGGTTTGCTTAATTTTTTGAATGATTTCACAATTTGGTGAGAGAGCATTCAGGAGTATGAGAGAGGGGGAGTCGTTGGCCCATGGAGCAGAAGGAAGAGTGAGGCTTCTTCTGCCTCCACAGAAAGTACTGTCTCCAGTAGGAGACACACAGGGTCCCCAAACCCAACACGATCTAGGCTTCACATCTAAATTACTTCTCCCCAGTTTATCCAGTGAAATTAAGCAAATGATCAAATAGGAATTTATCTCTTTTTTGTATAGATAAAAAAAGCAATATGTCGTTACAATTTGGGATGAGTTTATGCACTCAATCATAATACCAAATTGTCATTCGCAGCAATATCCCAGTTCAAATATGAATAGAAATACACCAGCTGCATCAACCTACTAAAGTGAATTAGTCAATGCATCAATTTCAGGGATTAGTGGACACAATTCTGGCAAATGATAAATTGCTGTGAGCATGTACACACACTCACAAACATACATGCATGCACACACACACACACACACACACACACACACACACACACACACACACCTACAGGCAGGGCTATTGTTCTCCCTCAGCAAAGTCATGTGTGCCACCACATACTCACACACAGGCAGCAATAATGCAGGAGGTACTCACAGTCTCTCTGTGTTGCGGGGTATATTCCGTGGCATGGTTTTGATGCCCAGTCCATGGCAGTCTACGGTGGTGCCACTGCAGGTACACAAGGCAGGGCATGCACTGGCATAGCCTGTCAGTAGAGCACAGACAACCACCACCCCCACCCAGAGCCCCAGATCAGCTAGCCTCACCACGCCTGCCCCAGAACAGCCTTCTCTCCCAGGCATGATCAACACGTCGGCAGCCTGCTCCACAACAAACCTGGTTCTCTTTATCTCTCTATCTATCTCTCCCTCTCTCTCTTTCTCTCTCTGCAAACACAGTACACATCCTCTACAATCAAGGTAGTCTTGTCTAGGATAGAATGGAAAATATAAAATCCAACTGCGACAAAAATCCTGGAAAGATGTAAGTAATGTCCTTAGTTGGAAAGCAAAACAAGTCCAGTTATTTTATCTGCTGTAGCCTGTAGTTCTTCTACTGTTTGTGTATTGTGAAAAATGTTCTTTCTCTTTCTCTTGTTCTTTCCTTGCAATGGGAACTCTCCTCCTCTCTTCGCTTTGTGGAGTTGCTATGTTCTTCTCTGCGCTCTGAGGAGTTTTTCTCCTTCTGTCTCTCAGTCCTGCTCTGCTCTGCTTGCCTGTAGAGAGGGGGAATAGGGAAAGAGCAGAACGAAAAAAAGACAATCTCTCTCTCTCTCTTACACACACAGCAGTCATACATCAGAAGGATCTACAAATAGCAGACCCCCGACTCCACTCCTCCCCCTCCTCACAGAACACCCAGCGCCCCCCCCCCCCCACTCATTCTCTCTCTCCCTCATTCTTCAATTCTCTCCTTCATTGTGTTATTCACATTCTTAATCTTTCTCTCCATCTCCTCCTGTGTGTGTGTGTGTGTGTGTGTGTGTGTGTGTGTGTGTGTGTGTAACCATACATTGGTGAACTGGTATGAAGTGAGCTCTAGACACACTCTGGTGCGTAGAGGCTGCAGTGTGCTGGGATTACAAGACAGTGCTACAGTATGCAACAGAGTCAGCCTGTGTGTAGAGGGGAAGAGATACAACCAGACACCCAAGACTGTTTACTCTGATTGCAATAATAAAAAGCAACACAATGCCAAGTCTACACACACACACACACACACACACACACACGGCAGGGGGTTCTGAGGCGTGTCACACACCCAGGGGGGATTACCGTCTTGTAGCAGTGAGCTTTGATAGAGGAACTGCGTTTGTTGGACATTTTAGAACAAAAAAAAACCTTTTAATGCCTGGGTCATGTACTCTTTCAGCTTTTAATGAATACTGGGCCCAAGAAAAGCTAACTCAAAATGGCGGTTTTCAGGACAGAAATGAAGTCACATCCTGGACTGGACACTCTCAGTGGAGACCCTCCAGTCAAGGACTAGTTAATATGTGTCCTAGCTGACATGCAGTACAGCCAGATGTTTCCATGTTTCTAGAAACTGTACTTCTGTTGGCACCAAAAGTTTCAGTTCCCCCATCTCTCTCTCGCCCTACTTCTCTCCCTCGCTGATGTAGTTCCAGTGCTGCTCCAGTTGGTTCTGACACCTGACACGAAAACCACACCGAATGCGTACATCAGTGAGGGTCCGCAAGCGCATGTTTTACCCCGCATCTCAAATAGAAACCGGTCCTATTTGAGACACTACGCTCTAAGCGATATTTCGTAAGTCCCGCCTCTCCCACCTGTTCATTGGTTTGGGGAGAAACCCTGTTAGAATACTCCAATAGTGCATCAATAGGCTACTTCTCCCCTGCGTGTCTTAATCGCGTCTGATGTGGGCACCTAAACGTTCGGCATTCGCACACACTTTTCACGTTGTGCACGTGCCCGGCTAGTGCGGTTTCCGTGTGAGGAGGGGAGGTTGGCCGTATCAGGACTGGAAAAGAAAGCTAACAACTAGCATTATTCTCTTGATTCTACTGTGGAATGGAAAACTGCCAACGTAAACACTAAAACACAACCTGAAGGACCTTGGAACCACAACGTGTAGCTGACAAAATGAGCTGGGGAGAGAGACAGAGTGTCACGCCTGAGGTTGCTGTCTGGTGACTCTGGCGCCCTCCTCTGGCGATACGGGGCCAGTGGCCTCCCAATCTACCCAGAATTGTTTCACCTGTGTGTTCTGTCCCCTGTTCGCTATATCGAGCCTGTGTGTTCCCCATGTCTTTGTCAGAGATTCTCCCTGTCTGTCTGTGAGTACCCTGTCTGCCCGTCTGTTCCGCATATTCTAGTTGTTTACCCCGTTGTAGTGATGGGCAAATGAAGCTTTTGTGAAGCACTGAACCACTTGTGCCAATTGTTTCGAAAATGGGTTCATTACTCGAAGCTTCAGTTACAGTGACCTCTCCTGGCGAAGTGCAAGGCTGCAGTCAAATTAGGCAGGCTAGTTGGTGGACAGGAGGCTTTTAATTACACGCACGCACGCACGCACGAACACACACACCTCAATGAGCAGTGTTGGAGAAACTACTTTACTTTTGTAGAAAAGATCTTTTGTTCTGAAGCATCTTTGCTTTGATCAACCTTGGATTTAAAGTATTGTAACGACCCTGTGAAAGGCCCGTTAGCAATTCCGCCAAGGGAGTTACCGCTCTTGGTGTTGTGGCTAGCGCGGCCGGTTTGTAAGCGAAAGATTGCGAGTTCGATACCCGCTTAAGGCAAGCTGCTCTACCACGCCGTTCGCTACAGCATCTTTGCTTTGATGAAATTCTTTGATGCACACACACACACACTAAGACTGAATATCATGTTCTATTTACAAATAAAGATTGATGAATGTGTGTATTGTGTTATTGAGGAGAGAGTGCTGGGGAAAATATGGCATAGGTTGGGTGTGTTTGTGTAACTATGGCAGGGGGTGATTATGTGGGATGGGGAACACTCAAAGATTACAAGAAGAACACTCAGAGAATACAAACGCAATACCAACAACTCAACAGCAACAACGCACCTACTACGACAATCCACAAATTGTGCATTGTTTAGAGCGGTTATAAAGTGTTGAGGCACTCAAATTCAAAACTGTCGCAACCTGTCACCTGTCAGAATCGAGACGAGGCAGTGCCAGTGAATCACCTGATTGGACCGCGAACCAGTCAGGTGATTCATTCAGGCAACGAAGCAGTTGCTGCTTCGGACGTCATATGTCACGTGATTTTTTTCGCACCAAAGCAAGCTTCGAAGCAGTGCTTCGATAAAATTGTTGGTCAGTGTTTGAAGCACGTATCGAAGCTTCAGTGTCAAACTGCCATCACTACCCCGTTGTTCGAGTTTAGTGTTTCTTTAGTTCTAGTTATTCCACTGTACTTTTGTTTATGGAGCTGGTTTTCTCCACCCTTGTTTTACCCTTTTGTCCCAGTGTTTGTTTGTATGCCGTTCCCCAGTTTTATGATTAAAACCCCCTTTGAATTATACTTTATGCTGTCGTCTGAGTATCTCTCCGCACTTGGGTCCACCGCACTATCACCTGCTAACACAGAGAGAGAGAGAGTGAGAGAAAGAGTGGTACAGTAAGCGGAAAGAAGGGAGTATGTGCTTTCTCCTGGCCAAACACACACACACACACACACACACACACACACCCCTTGGAGAGAGCTCCATCTGGCCCAGTAAAAGTAATTAAAGAGAAGACAGTGGTGTTTAAAGGTAATGGGGGGGGGGGGGGGACTTCTCCCTCTCCTCTCTCAGAGCTGTGAAAGGAATGCGCACAAATACACAACAGCAATGATTCTGCTTTCCTCAGACTTGGGACGACAAATTACACAAGAGGAGCATTGGCAAAACAGCACATCAGACAGAAAGTGTTACAGAACACAGTTCACATAGAGTGGGATAAACCAATACATATGCCAGTTGGGTTTCTGTATTGTAAGCAGGTGGAATTGAAGAAAGACAACAATAGTTAAGTGGTAAAAGGCACTATTTTTAAATATTCTAAAATATCACTGTATGTATACTGGGCGCATGTATACTTACTTATGGGGTTGATTGGTGTGCACCTATAATGGCAGAATATATCTGAGTATGTCTAAAGTTGTGCCCATTTATATTAAACCCACTTGACTGTAACTTTGTGCAGAGAACAATGCTGTTACCAAGACTGGCCTGTTCTCCATTTTATGAGACATGAGACAGAGCCTTGCTGGAGGTCCAGAAATAGACATGTACAACATATACTTACAATACCAAACGTGCAACAACATGGACACCATTATTATACACTGTGACATTCCTCTGCATTGTGGAGGACCTCTCTCTCTCTTTCCATCTTCCTTTCTTCCTTTCCTTTCTCTTGTAGAACATACAGTATGAAGTTCCGACTCAGAGCTCTCAGGCAAGAAGTTAACTGCATTGTTATAATCAAAGAGCATTTAGAAATAGTCCAAATCAAATTATAAGAAAGTGAAAATGATATGGGTTGCACTTCCATACTGCAGGGGAGATTGTTGAGATGTATTCACTGACTTGAATTGATGATTTTTGATTGATGATCATTGAAAGTGCTCTGTTTTTTGGCAACTTAAACTTTACCATTTAATTGTCAGCTGTGTCAAAATGTAACATTCTGTACCTGCAAATGTGATCCGAGCCACTGGGTCTGATGTACACCAATATTCCATAGTGTTCAATCTGAAGAAATTATTTTGTTGTGTTTTTTAATTTTTCAGAAACAGATTATGAGACTCATTTCAAATTTCCATTTAAAACTGTCTAAACTCACTCTAAACTGTTAAATAAAAAATAAAAATTCATTTTTGACTGCCCTTTATTGAAGGTGTGTTGCATAGCTTTAGATTAGCACCAATAACGACAAGGTCAGTTCCAATGGCTTGGATCACATTTGCATTTACATTTACATTTTTGATATTTAGTCCAAAGCGACTTACAATAAGTCCATTTGTCTAAAATAAGTGAATCATCTATACATCAGCCATCATAAGCAAAAATCTATGCTAGGACCAGGTGCCATTGGCAGTCACAATGCTAGAAGAAGAAAGGATTATTATTTATTATTATTATTATTATTATTGTTATTAATAATAATATTAATAATAACCAAGTAATGTGGTCTGGCAGTGAGGTCTAGAAGCTGAGACCTAGTAGTTTAGTGATGGAGTGAGTTTGTGGTGTAGTGATGATGACTCACTCCTCCAAAGCTGACGTTCTCTTTCCCCTGCCTCTCCACTAAACCACTGGGTCCAGGAGTCTCCAGTCTATTGTCCGTCTTCTCCACAGACACCTGCATCACCGAAACTCTTCTCTGGTTCACAAACACAACACAATACTGTTATGGTATTGGTAGGGTGGACCCAAGTGCAGAGGGAAACTCAGGACGACAGATGTAACAAAAATAAAGATACTCTTTAATGAGAGGATTGGCGCATGGTATACAGGCATATACTGGCAAAAGGGTAAAAATAAAAGTGGAGAAAACCAGTCTCCATAAACTAAGGTACACACTTAACAAGTCGAGTAAACGGAGAAATAATACTAACTGGCCAACAGGGTACACGGCTGGCTGGCTGGCTGGCTGGCTGGCTGGCTGGCTGGCTGGCTGGCTGGACACACTTACGTTAGGACAGGGAGAATCTCTGACAAGGACATGGGGAAACACACAGGCTATAAATAACAAACAGGGGACAGAACACACAGGTGAAACGAATACTGGTAGATTAGGAGGGCACTGGCCCCGTACTGCCAGAGGAGGGCGCCAGAGTCACCAGACAGCAACCTCAAGCGTGACAAATACATTTCAGACCATTTCTATGAGCTGTATTTATTTCTTATCCCGTGTGTGTGCAGAAATTACAAAATGTTGAAAGCAAAACTAAGATGACACATAGTATGACAGAGCTTCATCACTGATTCAGTCCATATAGAGAGCTAGAGCATGTATGCTAAATGATGAAAGGAACCATTTAGCAGTGATGGGCATGGATGGACGCTGTACAGTATGTGGAAACTAGGGCTGACCCTGTTTAGTGACTATTTGGTCGTTTTGCTCTTAGTTGATTTTTTTAGTCGAGCAGTCGTTTTTTCTCATAGAGCACGGGCAACACACAAAAAAGTCCCAGCCTGTCTGAGCAGACTTATCCATTCCGGACACCAGGAATGGCACAGCCCATCATTCTAAGACATAATGCTGGTACTGAAATTATATAAGGTTAAATTATGTTAAAAAATTCCAGTCACAGGACTGCAGCCACATGCGAATCGCGGCTCAAATGAAGATACTGGGGTAACACTTTACATTAAGGTCACATTTGTAAAGGGTTTATAAATGGTTTAGAATTAGTTTCACTTGGTGCTTGCCAAATAGGGAGGTTGCGGTAACTACTGGATAGATATATTAACAAATAAAATCTGTGAACCTGCACGGTGTCCATGTTTAAATGAGGAACGTGTTGACAAGGACGTCAGGATTTCAAAGGCCATGGTACAAAAAACATGGTGACAGGTGTACTGTACACCAAGTGAATATCGAACAATCTAAACTAATGAGTTATTACTGTTTGTTAATTGTTTGTCATTGGGTTATAATTGAATAATAAACTGGTTATAGGTGATTTATTAACTAATTATAAACCTTTTACAAATGCCGTAGGCGTTTTTTGTCTGCTATTTAGCAAATCACATAGCCATCATAGCTAGCTGGCTGTATTCACAGTTCAGGTAATGAGTGTGTTAGCTTGCTTTTAGCTGAACTGTAATGCTAGCTAGCCAGTGAGATTACAGTTTTACAGTTAAATTTTGAACGAATCGATTACTCAAAAAAACTGATGCCTGTCAGTCAACCAAGACTTGTTTTAGTCGGGGACAGCCCTAGTGTAAACAGACCATGACGATTCCCCCAAAAGGAGAGGGAGCGTCTATGCTTCCTGTTGTTCTGAGGAGTCTGATGGTCACTCACAGGAGTCGTGGGAGCCTGCTTAGCAAACTATACATTAAAGTAACCACACACATTTCAACCAGATAATGAAAACAGCACACTGACAGCTCCATACTTTCTCATCACAAATGGCAGATTTTGTCAGTATTGTGAGTAAATACTTGAGTTTTTGTGTGTGTGTGTATCTCACCTGTCTGATGAGTTTCTTCTTCTTGGCAGACTCTGGCATGGTGCTGTGCTCAGCCTCAGTGTGATCCTGACTGATGGCACCGCCCCCACCTACACTGGCATCAACCACACCTCCTGTCCTCGTAGAGGGGGAGGGGCCATAGAGAGCCAAGTCATCCTGGAGGGGGAGAGAGATGATGGGTCCATCATACTGGCCCCATTCCTAAGAGATCTGTGTGCTGAACTCGACTTTCACTGATGTCAGGAGATTTGCCGGAATATTTGGGGTACACACATGGATCAAGTTTTCTTTTATTTTTTTACCACCACCACCACATGTATCTCAAGTTAGGTCTCTTACACTACAGTACAAGTACATGTTCAGTACATACTAACCTTTGACTGCAGGCTGTTTGATCCTGTGAGGCTGTTTGATCCATGTTCTTTAACATATGCAGGCGCCTTCATCAACACAAACAAACAAACACAAATGTCATTTGTCGATGCTATTGTTTGTACAAGCAACAACATCTAATATTACTTTTAAATCACACTTACAGCTATTTCTCTGGACCTAGCGTACATAAAAAACGATTGAATATCATGCAGTATTGACTCTGTTGAACATAACCATGATTGTTATTGTTCCAAATGATTAAGCACTATGTGGGCAGCAGGCTGTGAAAGGGAATATTGATTCAGAGTGAAGTGTTTGTGTGGAGAATGCCAGCCAGTCCTTCATGTAAGGCTGAAAGGTATATGATTATGGAGCTTGTGTGGTTTTACCCAATTCTTTTTCAATAAACTGTGCGTGTATTGGATTTTATTCAGATGCATATCGATTTTTGGGTTTGAAAGCATTAACCCCTTATCAACCTGAAGAGTTTCTGTGAATGCTTGATAAGAAAAGCCACGCCGTTATTCAGCTTCTTAATGTTTCCCTGCAGGTCGCTGGCTGTTACCTTGGAAACAAACACAACCAGAACAAGGACAAGCCACTGAGTATACACTGAAGGACCAGAAGAAGCCACTTCATGAAAACCGGTATTGTCATTCACTACATTACTACCTTTACTTAAAGTTACAGTAAATAACCAATTTTCGCCCCTTAGTACCTTTATCAGTGTGGTGCCGAGTAGTGTGTGACCCTTCTCTTTCCTATAAATCTACAAATCTATAAATCTACCTATAAACAATCACTGAAACAAAAAACATGTGCACTCACAGGAACAACAAGCATATGTCCACAGAGAGAAAAAGGGATTGAGGAATCAAAGCCTGCTCTGAGATTCTGGGAATTGACACCTACGTTTTTGGGCCAGATGAAGTGTGGGGCGAACATGGTGGCCAGGTGGTACAACAGGTCTAGGAGCAGTTTTAGAAGGCTGTGGTTCGCC
Organism: Argentina silus; assembly: GCF_951799395.1. Lineage (NCBI taxonomy): Eukaryota > Metazoa > Chordata > Actinopteri > Argentiniformes > Argentinidae > Argentina > Argentina silus. The sequence continues at coordinate 21,266,254 of NC_139654.1, read as the reverse complement.
AGGGTAATAACTATGAAGAGCAGCTGGAAAGCCTCTATCTGTTATCTGTTCCTTATCAGACGCACGTCTTATTCCCCCTCTCATCAAACTGAGTCAGCTCTGGGGACAAGAGAGAGTGGGCTTCAGAACAAAGGTAGGAGTCAATTCCTTTTTTCCATCTTTATTCAGTAAATTCAGGATTTTGAAATGAAGTGAGCATGGTACAGTAGTGTGTGTGTGTGTGTGTGTGTGTGTGTGTGTGGTTAATACCAGCAATCTTCAGATGAGCGTGGTAGTGTTTGTGTGTGAGCAGTGGCTCAGGCAGTTCTCCCAGGTAGGCTTTGAGCAGTGTGGCTGCATCGTCAGGGTGGAAGTCCCCAGTCTCCAGGTCTCTCTCTCTTTATCTATCCAGCATTCAGCATGCATTCAGCACACAGAACAACCCCTCTACATGCAGGTTTGACAGAGGGGAGAGATGGGGAGGAGGGGGGGGAGACAGTCGTAGAAAGAGGTGGAGGTAGAGGTGAGAGGGAGGGGGATACAGGGGAGAGTGGGTAGAGAATAGAAACAGATAGAAAGAAAGAGGGGGAAAGGGAGAGAGAGAGAGCACAAAGTGCTTTCAGATAAATTATTGACTCTAGTGTTAACTCCTAATGTACACTCCCAGCATATCACATCATCCCAGGCTGGAAATAGACCATGAGCTCATACTCACTCACTCAGCTCCTCAACTAAGTTACAGAATAGCTAATAACACTGAAGACCTCTGAAAAAAGACAAATTGAGAGACAGAAATAGGAAAACGTTATTAGGACCATTATGAAATGAGTAGTACAGTGTACTCACTTTTGCTGAGGTACTCAATGAGCTGATATGCAGTGCCCTGCGTAAGTAATGGGACAGTGAAGCATTTTTTCTTCTTTTGGCTCTGCAGTCTCTACAACTTGTGCTCTACAAAAGTTTCGATTTTAAATTAAACAATTACGATGACACTTTTTATGCATAGTCCCCCTATTTTAGGGTACCCAAAAGTAATGGGACAATTGGCTTGACAGGTGTTTCTGGTATCAGGCAGTTATTGCATGCAAAGGATTGTCGAACAAACACTAAACATGAGTAGTTTATTTGGACATTATATGATTTTTTCCAATACTTTTGGAGCCCTGAAATAGGGGGAGTATGTTTAAAAATTGTTGTACTTTCTAAATGGTGAACCCAATCTGAAAAAAAACCCATTGAATTAAAGCTGAGAATCTCTACTTTAACCTCATACTAATTGTTTGATTTCAAATCCAAACTGTTGGAGTTATAGCGCTAAAAAAAGACAAAATGCTTATTCTTTCCAATACTTATGGAGGGCACTGTATATTGCTAATTTGTTTCTCCCAATTCTTATATAGTCCAGTTTTGGTTTTGTTAATGTTCCATGCAATTATTATTATTATTATTATTATTATTATTATTATTATTATTATTCTCTCAAATTCTCCATTATTTCCTCCATTATTATTTTCTCTCATGCCAATGGGCTAAAGTTTACTTTGGTTAATTTCACTTAAGAAAATGTCAGACAAGTGTTGAAACTGCAAGGCTGACTTTGTTAAGGGGCCTAAAGGGTACACCCACAGACATGTCCTTAATGTAACCAGTCCCAGGACATCCTGGTTAGTGTTTGATAAGGACACAGATCCTGATAGTCATTTATATGTCTCCCATGTAACAAATTGTACACATTGCCTCTCTCAAGCCTCCCAAAGTCCTCACCCCAAAAAGCCAGGAAGATAGGGCCAGAGGGGTCTGCAATGAGACCACACCCTACCAAATTTGCAGATGCTTTAGGTTACCTGTCCAAGTACCAATACCTCAAGGCATTCATGCTATTTGGTATACAGGCAGCAAAAGAGGGCATGCTCAAGGCTGTTTAGGAAGTAATGATGGAAGACGTAAGCTCATCCAATAGCTCCAATCAATAGTTTGTGGAAATAATTTGCATTATTATTATAATTTGGATTTCATCACACCAGTCACAATTGTGATATTTAAAAAAAACAACAACATGGATTCCATCAAAAAAAAACATCATGGTCCTATTCTGTACATGACATTATTACAAGCCATGTGTATGCCTAATCTACCTCTTTCAACAGACTAAATGAAACATGATTCATAACTACCACTGTTTCAGAGGTTGGCATTGGTCAAAGACCTACAGTAGGTTTGACCACTCAGAAAGCCAGTGAACCAACAGAACATTCCAAGATTCTCATGAGATGAAACCTTGGACTTGGCTAAGAATAGGCACCTGTCATGATGCACTATTTGAGAGGTGTGGTGGATGTCTAGGATTTACCACTCTGTACTAACCCTAACCCTAACCCTTGCAAACAAGAGACAATAGCAGCCTAATAGCAGCCCAGTGTAAATATGGGGGTCTGTTTAGCGCAAGTCTGAAGAGGCGATTATCAGGGTTGTCTTTTATACAGATGAAACATAACGGTAGGAGTCACAAAGTCTATCAGCTGATGGGCTTGTGCTTAGACAGGAAGAGGGCGAGAGAGAGAGAACAATGGGGAGACTTTCTTATTGATCAATCGGCGTTCAACATTTCACACCTATCCACCTTCCTGTCGGCAAGATGTGTCTGTACCTTTATTGTCGCTCTCCCCCACCACTCCCTCCGAAACCACCGCTATCCATATGGTAATTATACAGCGTTTCTCAGAACAATAGAACTTTAGAGGTGTGGCAAGAGAAAATGTAATCACAGTATTTACACAAGTTGTATCAGTCATATTAAAGTGTATATCCTTCAAACAGTTCTATCAATGTATTTTCCATGACAGGGGTTTGTTCCTGTGGGGGGACATGCAGCGTTCGGCCTGTAGAGGGAGCTACAGGACCGTGGCCAGGGTTATGTCGGCGAGGCTTTGTTGCACACCTGTTGCAAATAAAGCCTCGTTGACTAGTGCTTAAGATGTGTGTGCCTCTGCTTTTTCAGTAGGTCGGCTGGGACCGGCGGAAAAGGAGTGAGAGGAGTTAAGACGGCTGAAAAGTCGTGGGTCTACTACTAAGCGCTGAAAAGCCAGAGACATTGTCATAATAAACGGGACTAACATTCCCTTAACGAAATACTGCGTCTGCTTCTGTGTATAACGGACATTGCTACAGTTCCCCAAGGCCTTTCACACAACAGGTCATCCCAAGAAAGGAAGTTGGCATGCTTCACTTTTTTTCCCATGTGTACCTCAGATACTTTCGGATACTTTCATCCATCAAATCCAAAATCAACTTAGGTTATTTGATTTGTTTGTGGGCATTAAGTAATGGCAAGTTTTATATGTGTTCTGTAACATGTTGATTATAGGATCTACACTTAATCCCCATACTGAATGCACCATTAGCCACACTGGATCAGATCGGTCTTAAGACAGGGAGGATCACAGGAGTGACATGGAAGACCTGCTCGATCGGAGGACAGGGATGGTATTGTGTATAGTCCTCTACACAACTTAAAATCAGAGGCAGAAGTTTGTGCAGTCTTGCATTGGCATCAAGATGTGGTGTTCAAATCCCTCAACTCCCTGGGTATCTGTCAGGGCATTCAGGCACCCCAGCGCCAGGTAGACCACCTAAGAGTTGTCCATGATGCCCAGTTGAAGGTGTGGAAGCAAGAATTGGAGGTAACATATTGTCAGTCCCAAATTCACTTAATATGGTACAGGATGGAAACTTTGATGTCTAAATTGTCATTTTATAATGTGAATTGTAAGGAAAACAGCAGCACTTGGTGATATATCCTTAGTCTACTTATATTTCGCCTATGTGTAAGGAGTCCTCTCATCCTGCTACTTCCCCTTCTGGCCATAATGGGCCGCCAGACATTCTATCTTTGTTTCTTATGTTATCTCTTTTAGTTAATTGGCACCACCTGTGCCTTGTTTATTGACCAGCAAATAAGTCTGGCCCTTTTGTTACTCTGTGTTCAGTCTTGAGCCAACTATGTTGTATGTTCCTGTACTACCTAAGTTATCTAATAAAGTACCTACGATTTGGATTATTGCAAATAAGATTGATCAAGTACGCGCGACTCTGGCTATCCAAGGAGCCACAGTTGGTAGGCATGAACAACTACTCTTACAAGTTATTGACAATGTACAAGCTCAACCTCACTGTGGTCATCCAGCAGCTCCAGGCTCAGGAGGCATCTCCGACTGACCCACCTCCACCGATTCATCCTGAGCCCATTACCCAGCAAGCCAGGGACCTATGACTGCTTACTCTGGAACGTTATAATGGTAATCCGGGTAGGTGCCAGGGGTTTCTGGCCCAACGCTCCTTGGTTTTTGAATTACAGTCTGCTATGTTTCCTAATGATCACACTAAAGTGGCATATACACTCACCGGCCACTTTATTACTTACACCTTGCAAGTACTGGGTAGGAACCCCTTTTGTAGCCCATCTGCTTCAAGGTTCGACGTGTTGTGCATTCAGAGATGGTCTTCTGCATACCTTGGTTGTAACGAGTGGTTATTTGAGTTACTGTTGCCTTTCTATCATCTCGAACCACTCTGGCCATTCTCCTCTGACATCAACAAGGCATTTTCGCCCAGAGAACTGCCGCTCACTGGATAATTTCTCTTTTTCTGACCATTCTCTGTAAACCAGAGAGATGGTTGTGCATGAAAATCCCAGTAGATCAGCAGTTTCTGAAATACTCAGACCAGCCCATCTGGCACCAACAACCATGCCACGTTCAAAGTCACTTAAATCACCTTTCTCCCCCATTCTGATGCTCGGTTTGAACTTCAGCAGGTTGTCTTGACTATGTCTACATGCCTAAATGCATTGAGTTGCTGCCATGTGATTGGCTGATTAGATATTTGCGTTCCCGAGCAGTTGAACAGGTGTACCTAATAAAGTGGCCGGTGAGTGTATAATTTCAGCCACCTCACCATCCCTCTACGCCTCTGTGTGGAGGATCAATATCACAAAACCATCCAGTTCCATCTCATCCACTCCCCAGAGTTCCCGGTGGTTTTTGGTTACCAGCAGATTGATGGTCCCTCGGTGCGGTGATGGAGGCCTACCTGTCATGCCACCTGCCTCTTCCCTAACTCCTCTCCAGTCTCCAGCCCCTCCAGAGTTGTCCTGGGTTCCCCCCGAATACACCGACCTGAGGGAGGTGTTCAGCAAGAGGAAGGCCACGCATACTACTGGGTGACTTCAACATCCAGTCGGAGAAGCTTCACTTGTCTGGAGCACTTGAACTTCTCTCCTCCTTCGGCCTTACCCTGTCCCACTCTCCTCCCACTCATAAGGCGGGCAATCAGCTCGACCTTGTCTTCACAAGATCCTCCCATACCTCAAACCTCACTGTTACCCCTCTTCCAGTTTCTGACCATCATTTCGTATCCTTCTCCCTCCCTCTCAAATGCTCACCCTCCCAACCAGTCTCTACCCACACTGTGTCCTCTCGTCGCAACCTGCGCACCCTCTCACTCACCACTCTTTCTTCCTCTGTCTTATCCGCCCTACCCTCTGTTGAATCCTTCTCTCTTCTATCCACTGATGCAGCTTCCTCCACCCTCCTGTCCTCTCTCTCCTCATCCTTCGACTCTCTCTGTCCACAGATCTCAAGGCTGGCACCATCCGCTCCCTGGCTGTCTGAAACCCTATAAGCTTGTAGAATAGGGCTCTGGGCAGCTGAGAGGAAATGGAGAAAATCTGGCCTTCCTGATGATCTAGACCCTTATTTCTCTCTCCTCCTCAACTACACCTCATCTGCATCAGCTGCTAAAGCCTTATACTACCATTCCAAAATTCAATCCTCTGTCTCTGACCCAAGGAAACTGTTCTCCACATTTTCCTCACTCCTCAACCCTCCTCCTCCCCCCTCCTCTCTGTCTGCCGATGACTTTGTCACCGATTTTGAAAAGAAGGTTGATGACATTAGCAGCTCCTTCCCTCTACCTCTCACCAACAATGCTACCTCTTCTCCCAAACCCACTGTGCAACACCCAGTCTCTGGTTTATCAGATTTCTCTCCCCTGATGATGTTCTAAAGCTGGTCACATCCAAGCGGGCAACCACCTGCCCCCTCGATCCTATCCCCTCCCCACTTATCCTGTGTGGCGAACATCACAGCGACAGTACGCTCCTGTAGATTCTTCCTCTACAACATCAGAAGGATACGTCCATTCCTCACCAGAGAAGCAGCACAACTTTTGGTCCAAACACTTGTAATCTCTCGCCTTGACTACTGCAATGCACTCTTGGCCGGACTCCCCGCCTCCTCCATCAGGCCTCTGCAGCTGATTCAGAACGCTGCCGCTCGTCTGGTGTTCAATCTCCCCAAATTCTCCCATGTCACGCCCCTCCTCCGCACCCTCCACTGGCTCCCGGTAGCAGCTCGCATCAAATTCAAGACCCTGGTGCTTGCCTACCGGGCGGCAAAGGGAACAGTCCCTCCCTACTTGCAAGCAATGGTTAGCCCCCAAACCCCTGCAAGATCACTCCGCTGGTCCACCTCGGCTGCCCGCCTGGCACCACCGCCTCTATGTGGATGCAGTGGTCGCACTACTCGGTCATGGCTTTTCACTGTCCTGGCTTTTCACTGTCCTGGCACTAGTCAACAAGGCTTTATTTGCAACAGCTGGTGGAATGAGCTTCCCACTACTGTCAGGACTGCAGAGTCACTTCCGATCTTCCGCTGTAGATTGAAAACCCATCTCTTCAGGCTACATCTTAACAGTCCCTCCTAAAGACTGCTTCACCCTCACTACCTCCCCCCATACTAACCCTAACCCTAGAGACCTCTTCACCCCCGCTACTTCCCCTGTACAAGTTCTCTCCTGCTAATAAAATAAAAAAATAAAAAATAGCCTACTGGCATTACGACTGCCTATGGCCCCTGGTGTGAGCATTGATTACTTTGTCTTATGATGACTGTTGGATAGATGATTCACTTACTTAAACAAATGTATTGTTGTAAGTCGCTTTGGATAAAGGCGTCTGCTAAATGCCATAAATGTAAAACATATCTTCCCTACCAGCGACCCTATGACTGCGCTATTGACTTGCTCCCTGGTTCCTGTCCCCCCTAGGGTAGAATCTTCTCTCTCTCCACTCCTGAGACGGCGTCCATGTAGGAGTACATCAGTGATGCTCTCGCTACTGGCTTCATTCGCCCCTCCACCTCACCAGCTGGCACTGGATTCTTCTTCGTAGGGAAGAAGGATGGAGGTCTCGGCCCATGCATCGAGTACCGTGGTCTCAACAAAGTGATTGTTAAAAAACGCTATCCTCTCCCGCTTATGTCCAGCGCCTTTGAACTACTCCAGGGGGCAGCAGTCTTCACCAAACTAGACTGAGACTGCAATGCCTACAATCTGGTCCGTGTCCGTGAGGGAGATGAGTGGAAGACTGCCTTCAACGCGCCTACTATGAGTATCTGGTCATGCCCTTCGGACTGGCTAACGCTCCAGCACTTTTTCAAGCACTCATCAACGACGTCCTCAGAGACATGCTCAATTGATCTGTCTCTGTCTACCTGGACGATATCCTCATCTTCTCTAAGAACCTTCACGAACACGTTCAACTTGTTAGGCAGGTCCTGCAGCGCCTCCTGAGTAAACATCTTTACATCAAGACAGAGAAGAGTGAGTTCCACGTCAGCACGGTGTCCTTCCTGGGGGGTTCATTATCTCATGGGGCAACATCCAGATGGATGCTGACCCGAGCTGTCAGCGACTGGCCTACTCCCTCCTCTACTAAACAGCTGTAGTGCTTCCTAGGCTTTGCTAACCTTTACCAGAGATTCATCCGGAACTTCAGCTCGGTTGCCACTCCTCTCACTGCACTCACCAAGGCCTCATCCACCCAGTTCAGTTGGTCCTCTGAGACGGAGAGGGCTTTCAAGGACCTCAAGCGGCACTTCACATCAGCTCCTGAGGACCCGGGTGGTGGTCTTTTGTCCCCACAAAGGGGACAGTTCGCTCCCAAGTCTTGCAGTCGGGGCACTCATCTCGTCTGACTGGACATCTGGGAATCACAAGGACCTTGGAGTTCATCTGTAGGTGGTTTTTCACCATGTACACAAAATAATGCTAAACTAACACTACCACATACTATTTGTCCTGATCAAAGTTTTGGTTTAAATGTAATTTCCATCATCAAGACCACTCGTATCAGAGGGCTCCCAAAGGAGAATGGTGACCCACCCACCACTTACTCCCTCACCTTCGACCATGTGCAGGTAATGAGCAACATGTGCAAATGGGCCATGAGACATAGTTTTAGACACTTGTCATTCACCTATATTGACCATGGGCATATGTGCTGAGATAATTCAATATACTGTGGAAGTAATGAAAATACCTTGCAAACAGTCATTGTCTTCTGTGATTGTTATGTCTATAACAAATGCATTTTTGTGAGTCTGATTTGGCACTTTTACATGTTTTACTCTTAAATGTAACGGCACAAAGCAATCATTTGTCTTAAAGTAGGTATGAATTGGGACTGTGATCACAGTATCTTTAACCTTATTCTTACAATTAGTTATTGTGCTTGCTGACTGGAATCCTTGAATATAGTGTTGCCAAATACAGTGCCCTGCGTAAGATTCAAGATTCTTTATTTGTCACGTGCATACAAGTATACAGTGAAATGCAAAAGTGACAGTGCCACAGAGTAGTGCAACAATACAATAAGTTTTAAAATAAAATAAAATAAAATAGAAGTACTAAAAAATATACAGTATGAACACTATAAACAGTATAAACAATATGAACAGTATAAGCAGTATAAGCAATATAAACAGCAGATGGATGATTATGTGTGTGCATATGTGTTATGATGTCAGTGAGTGTGTGAGTGACTTGAGGGGGGCACTGGTGGGGTCATCGTTGATGATCCTGATGGCATGGGGGAAGAAACTCAGTCTAAGCCTCTCTGTTCTTGCTGCATGACAGCGAAGGCGTTTGCCTGACCGCAGCAGCTGGAACAGTCCGTTTTTCGGGTGGTGAGGGTCCTTCATTATCCTGCAGGCTCTGGTCCTACACCTCCTGGTGTACAGGACATGGAGAGGGGGGGTTGGAGCTCCCATGGTCTTTTCTGCCAGGCGTAAGTAATGGGACAGTGCAGCATTTTTTCTTCTTTTGGCTCTACACTCCAAAGATTTGGATCAAACAATTACTTATTATTACTATGAAGTTAAAGAAGAGATTCTCAGCTTTTATTTGATGGTATTTGTGTACATAATGGAACATCTCAATTTGTATGTCCCAAATGTGGACAGGGTTCTATACCCTGTCCCCTGCTGCGGAGATGGGTTGAGCATAGAACAGTTGATCAACTGCCATTGTACCCGTTCAGGCCAAACACCTGCACTTCGACTTGAGGGTCTTGTGGATGCTCCACAGGAGTTCCACAAAGATAAATTACTCCTGCAGGTGAGCCCAACCTTCAGATTACACAGTCACACCTCACTTGTGACAACTTCTGTATATGATTATTGTCGCATACTGTACCATTTGTCATCATATTTTACATACTTTGCCATGGTCGCACTAGCAAAAAAGGCTTTTAACTTCAAGGCACCAGGTTTACTTATAGGATACATTAAAAAGATGCGATCAACAGTCACTGCAGCTTTAGATTCAGCTTGTGGCAACTGACTTGATGATCAATGATCTCTCACTTCTCCCTCTGACTTTGCACCACAGGATACAGTGCATCTGCTGTACACAGAGAAAAGTGTGCCTGCAAGGGGGACTCTTTGGCCGAACTCAAGTCCTACTTCACTCACAAGTCTCTAAACACCATCCAACATGTGTGGGTGATGATTGAGGTGAATCATCAAAACACAACCATTGTAGATGTGCTTATGCATATTATCTTGTCTCACATAACAGTATTTGAGTTCTTCAATGTGCCAACGACCATCACAAACCACTTCCAAGATCTGCAATTCTGCCTCACAACAGCAGAGTACATCATGGCAATCATTGGAAGTGGGAATAATAGCAGGGTGCACCATCTCCCCCCTAGCCTTCACCATGGCAATAGAAGTGATCATCCGAGCTTCCAGATGGGTCATAGGAGGAGAACGTCTGCAGTCCGGACAGCGGCTACCTCCCATTAGCGCCTACATGGATGATATGACCACCCTGACCTCAACCATCGCATGTACCAAGCGTCTGCTGGAAAAGCTTCATGCCAACATAACATGGACACGGATGAAACTCAAACTCAGCAAATCCAGGAGCATATCCATCGTCAGAGGAAAACTCGGAGACCAGAGATTCCACATTGTTGAAACGCCCATCCCGATGGTGTCGGAACTGCCAATCAATAGCTTAGGGCGGTGGTACAACGCAAGCCTCAAAGACTCAGACCAAAGTGACCAACTGAGGGAAGAAACCATGACAAGACATTGCTTCCTGGCAAGTTGCCTGCAGTTCGGATTGCTTCCCCGTCTGATGTGGCCTCTAACGGTCTATGAAGTCCCCATCACCAAGAAGCTGGAGAGACCAGTCAGTTCATACATGAAGAAGTGGCTTGGACTCCCGTGGTGCCTCAGCAGCATCGGCTTGTATGGGAACGGTGCTCTGGAACTGCCTGTCTCTAGCCTCACTGAAGAGTACAAATGCACCAAAGTGAGGCTGGACATGACCCTGACCGAGTTTCAAGACGTTATGATACAAGCGCTGCTCCTAGACTGGCAACTGGGACGAAGTGGACCCCGTCTGAGGCCATACAGCAAGCAAAATCTGCTCTCAGGCATGGAGACATTGTAGGATAGGTGCAGCATGGAATAAATGGTTTTGGACTCTGGACAAGTCGACCCACATGGCACAGGGCAACATCCACCCAGAGAAGAAAGCTGGTGGTAGCCGAGGTCCGGCAGCAAGAGGAGGTAGAGAGATGCGCAAAGGCAGTCTCAAAGTCCAAACAGGGCCAATGGACTAGCTGGGAAAACCTGGAGCATCGTAAGCTCACCTGGAAGGATCTTTGGGAGATGGAAGGAAGCAGACTTAGTTTCATCATCAGAGCCACCTACGGTGTTCTTCCCACACCCAAGAACCTAAACCAGTGGGTTGGAGAAGATCCATCATGTCCTCTCTGCCAAACCCCAGCAACATTAAGGCACATCCTCACTGGCTGCAACCCCAGTCTTTCCCAAGGCCGCTACACCTGGAGGCATAACCAGGTCCTGTGACAACTGGTGATTACCTTGGAAGGAAGGAGAACTACCACCAATGCCCTCTCTCCCCCAATGCCCAGATTCTCAAACACCACCACCTTCGTAAGAGCAGGACAACTTCTAGTGAAGCCATCTGCAAGAATGGAATCGACCCTGCTTTCCGCCAGAGATCATTACAACTAATCGCAGAAGTCCCTGTACATCGTGGAACTAACTGTGCCATGGGAGGCTTCAGTTGGTGAAGCGTATGAACGCAAAAGACTGAAGTACTTAGACATAGCAGCCGAGGCAGCACAACAGGGCTGGCGAACCCAGGTGCTCCCCGTAGAGGTTGGGTGCAGAGGTTTTGTAGCCGTATCAACAACCAGGCTGCTGAAGGGGATGGGAATCTGAGGACAGGCCTTCCGACAAGCCGTCAGGTCGCTGTCAGAGGCTGCCGAGCGAAGCAGCAACTGGCTTTGGCTGAAAAGAAAGAACGCCAACTGGGCCGCAAATGATGCCAGGTGTCGCTGTTGAGCCGTCTGGAGGTGTCATGGGCCTATCAACGAAACACCAAAGAAGGAGGGTGCCCAACTGATGACCCCGATGAAGTGATAACTCCTACCCCCACTCAAGACATTAAGAAAGTGCCGATTATTCTAAAAGATTGTAATATCAAGTTCTATGAGCTCAACTGAAAGTATCTCTTACTGGCTGGAAAACAACAATTATGACATACAGTCCTCTTATTTTCTTTAGTTTGCAACAAGTGCGGATGTCACCGTCTTCCAATTTCCAACTGTGGCTTGGGAAGTGTCGACCAACTTCCACCAGACTACCCAACTGAGAAAGACCAGCAACTGAGGTGGCTGTTCAAGGTTGCTGGGAAGGTGGTGTACTTCTGTTGGATGCCTCTGAGCCAGGAGGATATCTGTGCTGCAGCAGAGGCAACAACGGCAGAGACTGACTACCTCTACTGTGTTTGTAATGAAGGTACAGGTTTTTACATGTAACATTATGTATTCTCAGTTTCCTTTCTATTCAATCAGGATCCACAAAGTTACAAGTTGTATAATGGATTCCCTTGGTAGTTTTGAAACAACTCACAGCATTCTTTCAGTGGTTTAATCACCTAAACGTGAAATTGACTCTGTAAGTAACTCTTTGACACTTGTCTAAATCACAACAATCCTGTCTCGGAGGTCTACAAACAATTCCTTCAACCTGTGGGACCTTATATAGACAGGTGTGTGCCGTTCAATTGAATTTACCACAGGCTCCAATCAAGTCGTAGAAACATCTCAAGGATGATCAATGGAAACAGGATGCACCTGAGCTCAATTTCGAGTGTCATAGCAAATGGTCTGAATACTTATGTAAATGTAAAATGTAAGTTTTTTTATTTTTAATAAATTAGTAAACATTTCTAAAAACCTGTTTTTGCTTCGTCATTATGGGGTATTGTGTGTAGATTGATGAGGAAAAAATTGTTTTTCATCCATTTTAGAATAAGGCTGTAACATAACAAAATGTGGAAAAAGTGAAAGGGTCTGAAAACTTTCCGAATGCACTGTATACAGTTAGGTCCGGAAATATTTGGACAGTGACACAATTTTCATAATTTTGGCTCTGTACGCCACCACAATGGATTTGAAATGAAACAACCGAGATGCAATTGAAGTGCTGAAGGGTTGAACAAAAATATTGCATGAAACGTTTAGGAATTGCAACCATTATTATACACAGTCCCCTATTTTCCGGGACTCAAATGTAATTGGACAAATTAACAATCATAAATAAAATGTTCATTTTTAATACTTTATCGAGAATCCTTTGCAGGCAATGACTGCCTGAAGTCTGGAACCCATGGACATCACCAAATGCTGGGTTTCCTCCTTTGTGATGCTTTGCCAGGCCTTTACTGCAGCTGTCTTCAGTTGTTTGTTCATGGGTCTTTCTGCCTTTAGTTTTGTCTTCAACAAGTGAAATGCATGCTTGGTCAGGTTGAGATCAGATGTCCAAGTGTGCCATTTGCATTTGGAAGCTGTTGCTGTGAACGCACAACATACGGTATGCAGCGTTCGGCCTGTAGAGGGAGCTACAGGACCGTGGCCAGGGTGATGGAAACGAGGCTTCGTTGCGCACCTGTTGCGAATGAAGCCTCGTCAACGAAAAGGTTTAAGATGTGTGTGCCTCTGCTTTGGGGGAGGAAGGCTGGAAAGCCAGGAAAGTCAACACAAGAATTACTAAGTTAATTAATAAGTATTATCTCAAATGAACGGGACCATCCCCTCACCATCACACTGCGTCCGCGTCTCTGTACAAGGGACTCGTTACAGTGGCGCCCAACGTGAGGCAGAGGCATGGAGACGCTAACTACGGCCATCGCGAGGATGACGATGATCCTGGAGCAGCAGGCCCTCCTGCAGCAGAACCAGCAGGCCGAGGTGGGGGAGATGACGACGGCGAGGGCTGAGGACCGTGCCCTCCTCCGGGACCTCGTCAGGGCCATCAAGGCGGGCCAGCGCCCGGGTCGGCACAAGGTCCCCCCAAGGTCCACCTCCAGAAAATGGGGGACCTGGACGACACAGAGGCGTTCCTGGCGGTGTTCGAGGGAACGGCGAGGATCTCGGGGTGGCCGGACGGCGAGTGGGCATACCATCTGCTGCCCCTCCTGTCAGGGGAGGCGCAGCTCGCTGCCTACAGCCTGCCAGCGGCCGCCCAACGGGATTATCCCTCCCTAGCCCGGGCAATTCGAGACCGCCTGGGCCTCACGCCGGAAGAACACTATCGCCGGTTCCGGGCCCTGGCGATGGAGGAGGGGAGCCGGCCCTTTGCCTATGCCCAGCGGCTGAGGGACAGCGCGCGACGGTGGCTGGACCCAGGGAACAGCTCGGCGACCGGGTGGTGTTGGAGCACTTCCTCACGGGGCTCCCGGCTCCCGGCACTTCCTCAGGGGGCTAACCCTAACCCTAACCCTGCTAAGAGACTTCCCCCTCGAGCAGTCTCGTGACGAGACCCTACAATCGGCCTTTGACCAAGTGGTAGCAATTGATGGTACTTTGGTACGGCCAGACACAATGCGCGCCCACCCCTATTTTGCGATTATCAGCGACAGGTTATACAGAGTAAGTCGTGACTCACATAGTCAGGAGGAAGTAACCCAGTTGTTGGTTCCCTGTAGCCACCGGGAAATGGTCTTCCAGGCGGCTCATTTCAACCCCATGGCGGGCCATTTAGGTTATGATAAGACACTAAACCGTATAATGGCTCGATTTTATTGGCCGGGAATTCGGGCAGAGGTGCGTAGGTGGTGCGCTTCTTGTCGCGAATGTCAGTTGGTAAATCCCCCAGCCATTCCACGGGCCCCCTTGCGGCCCTTACCATTGGTCGAGAACCCATTCGACCGCATTGCCATGGATATTATCGGGCCATTTGATCGGTGTACACAGGGATATCGATTTGTGTTGGTCTTGATAGATTACGCAACCCGATACCCCGAGGCAATACCGCTGCGCAATATTTCTGCCAGGAGTGTAGCGCAGGCATTGTTTCAAGTAATCTCCCGCGTGGGAATCCCGAAAGAGATTCTCACCGACCAGGGCACTAATTTTATGTCACGCACCCTCAGGGAACTATATGGGTTGTTGAACATCAAGGCGGTTCGAACCAGTGTTTACCACCCAGCCACTGATGGCCTTTGTGAGAGGTTCAATCGGACCTTGAAGTCAATGATCCGGAAGTTTGTACACGAGGATAGTCGGAATTGGCATAAATGGCTAGATCCCCTGCTGTTTGCGGTACGGGAAGTCCCCCAAGCTTCCACCGGGTTTTCCCCGTTTTAATTACTCTACGGGCGCAAGCCCCGGGGTGTCCTAGACCTTCTTAAACAAAATTGGGAGGAAGGGTCTCACGCGAGCATTTGCTGCAAGCCCAGGAGCGTCAAAAGCGCCTATACGACAGGGGAACTAACCTGCGAGAATTTACACCGGGAGACAAGGTGCTCCTACTGTTACCCACCTCCAGCACAAAATTACTCGCGAAGTGGCAAGGGCCGTTTGTGGTCACACGTCGCATGGGGGACGTGGATTATGAGGTAGTACGCTCGGACCGGGGGGATAGCTTGCAGGTGTATCACGTAAATCTCCTAAAAAAATGGAACGACGTGGTCACTGTCGCTCTGACTACAATAATTCCAGAGAGAGATGAATTCGGACCGGAAGTCCCAAAATCAAAAGTTAGTACTCCGGTCGGTACTGATAACCATCTCTCTGCTAGCCTGGCCACGGACGTTGCAGATTTGCAAGCTAAGTTCGCGGACGTGTTCTCTCCCCTGCCCGGCCGGACTACGCTTATCGACCACCATATAGAAACGCAGCCGGGTTTAACGGTGCGCACGCGTCCCTATAGATTCCCGGTACACAAACGAGACATTGTGTGCAAGGAATTGGAAGCCATGCTGGAGCTGGGTGTGGTCAAGGAGTCCCGCAGTGACTGGTGTAGCCCCATCGTGCTTGTCAACAAGCCGGATGGGGCTATACGGTTCTGTGTGGATTATAGACGGGTTAATGCGGTATATCCAAGTTCGATGCCTACCCGATGCGCCGGGTTGACGAGCTCTTGGACCAGCTTGGCACGGCCAAATATTTCACGACATTGGATTCCACGAAGGGATACTGGCAGATTCCACTCTCGCCAGTATCCCGGGAGAAGACCGCATTCTCCACTCCGCTCAGGCTTTACCAGTTCACGGTGCTCCCATTCGGATTGTTCGGAGCCCCAGCCACTTTTCAGCGCCTCATGGACCGCATTCTGCGGCCGCACTCTGCCTATGCTGCGGCCTACCTGGATGACATTGTCATTCACAGTGACACCTGGGCGCAGCATGTGCAGAGTGTGGCTGCTGTTCTGCAGTCCCTGAGGCAGGCGGGGCTGACGGCCAACCCAAAGAAGTGCGTGATCGGGCGGAGGGAGATCCGGTATCTGGGGTACCACTTGGGTCGGGGGGAGGTGCGGCCGCAGATTGAAAAGACTGCGGCCATCGCCGCCTCTCCGCGGCCCAAGACGAAGAAGGAGGTGAGAGCCTTCCTGGGGCTGGCTGGCTATTCCCGGGATTTTCAGAGCCGGCCAGTCCCTTGACGGACCTCACCCGGAAGGGTACCCCCAAACTGTCGGAGAGGGAGGGCCGGTACAGCACGGTGGAGAAGGAGTGCCTGGCCATCAAGTGGGCGGTCGGCGCCTTCCGCTACTACCTGCTGGGTCGCGCTTTCACCCTCTACTCCGACCATGCTCCCCTCCAGTGGCGGGTGGTGGGGGTATGTGGGGGGACATGCAGCGTTCGGCCTGTAGAGGGAGCTACAGGACCGTGGCCAGGGTGATGGAAGCGAGGCTTCGTTGCGCACCTGTTGCGAATGAAGCCTCGTCAACGAAAAGGTTTAAGATGTGTGTGCCTCCGCTTTGGGGGAGGAAGGCTGGAAAGCCAGGACTGGAAAGTCAACACAAGAATTACTAAGTTAATTAATAAGTATTATCTCAAATAAACGGGACCATTCCCTCACCACCACACTGCGTCCGCCTCTCTGTACAAGGGAGTCGTTACAACGGTCAAAGGAGCTCTCAATGCAAGTGAAACAGGCCATCCTTAGGCTACAAAAACAAAAATCCATCAGAGACATAGCGGCAACATTAGGAGTGGCAAAATCAACAGTTTGGTACATTCTGAGGAGAAAGGAACGCACTGGTGAGCTCGGCAACACAAAAAGGCCTGGACGTCCACGGAAGACAACAGTGGTGGATGATCGCAGGATCCTTCACATGGTAAAGAAAAACCCCTTCACAACATCCAGCCAAGTAAAGAACACTCTCCAGGAGGTAGGCATATCATTATCCAAGTCTACCATAAAGAGAAGACTTCACAAGAGCAAATACAGAGGGTTCACCACAACGTGCAAACCATTCATAAGCCTCAAGAATAGCCAGCCTAGTAATGAAACAGCATTCTTTGGACAGATGAAACTAAGCTCAACCTGTGCCAGAATGAAGGGAAGAAAAAAGTATGGAGAAGGCTTGGAACTGCTCATGATCCGAAGCATACCACATCATCTGTAAAACATGGTGGAGGCAGTGTGATGGCTTGGGCATGCATGGCTTCCAATGGGACTGGGTCACTAGTGTTTATTGATGTGACAGAAGACAGAAGCAGCCGGATAAATTCTGAAGTTTTTAGGGATATACTGTCTGCTCAGATTCAGCCAAATTCAGCAAAGTTGATTGGACGGCGCTTCACAGTAGAGATGGACAATGACCCAAAACATACTGCGAAAGCAACCCAGGAGTTTTTTTAAGGCAAAGAACTGAAATATTCTGCAATGGCCGAGTCAATGGCCGAGTCAATGGCCTGTGTGACCAAGATGGCGGCGCGCATGCATCGCGACGCTCAGTGTCTCTCCAGAGTTTGCGAACTAGTAGTTATTTGCTTGTTTATCTTAAGTATTCTCGCTAAAAACAGTTTAGCGTACATATCGTACAGCCGACAAGAACTTCTGGACATCGGTTCCGGCACTCCAGTCATCTTTATCGACGATATACCCGAGATTAGCAAAACAGCGGGTCCAGCTAACTCCGCTACACCGACCGGAAGAGGCCCCAGACCGGCTCGGAAACGAAAACACAGGCGAGGGAGCCGAGGTGGGCTGAGAGCTAGGCTAAAGCTAACTCCACACCGACTCTCACTACCTAGCCTTTTCCTTGCAAATGTTCGTTCCCTGGCAAACAAGATGGATGAACTGCGGCTGCGGATCACCACCCACAAATGGATTAAGGAATGTAACATCATGGTTTTCACTGAAACCTGGCTCAACAGCGAGGTACCCGACAACGCTATCGAGCTAGCAGGGCGCTGCGTTCTCCGAGCAGACAGAACAGTAGGCGACTCCGGTAAGACCAGAGGTGGAGGTTTGTGCATTTATGTTAACAAGACGTGGTGCACGGACACTACCATCACCGAGAGTCACTGCTCAGCTAACCTGGAGTTTCTCATGGTTAAGTGTAGACCTTTCTATCTGCCCAGAGAGTTGACGTCTACTGTTATCACGGCAGCCTATATCCCCCCGGATGCTAATGCTAAGATTGCTATGAAAGACCTGCATGCTGCCATTAGCAAACAGCAGACTCTGCATCCCGAGGCAGCCTTCATTGTCGCGGGTGACTTCAATCACTCCAACTTAAAGACTGTACTGCCCAAATTCCACCGAAATGTCTCATGCCCCACCAGAGGAGACAGGACATTGGACCAAGTATACACCAGCATGGCTGAGGCGTACAAAGCCGTTCCCCTCCCCCACCTAGGTCAATCAGACCACCTCTCATTGTTCCTACTGCCCAAGTACTCAGCACTCATCAAACGAGTGAAACCTACAGTGAGGACAGTCAAGGTCTGGCCAGAGGGAGCTGACTCAGCGCTCCAGCAGCGTTTTGGAAACACTGACTGGGGTGTGTTTGCCACTCAGGCCACCCATGACTCCCACACGGACATTGATTCATATGCCTCATCTGTTTTGGACTACATCAATTCCAACATCAGCAGTGTCACCACACTCAAGCGGATCACCACTTTCCCTAATCAGAAGCCATGGATGAACAGTGAGGTCCGACTCCTGCTGAAGGCACGCGACATTGCCTTCAGATCAGGGGATGCTCGGGCCTATAGCTCATCCAGGGCTAATCTGCAGAGGGGCATCAAAAAGGCCAAGCACAACCACAAGCTGAGGATAGAGGATCACTTCAGAAACAACTCTGACCCCCGACGCATGTGGCAGGGCATCCAGGCCATCACAGACTACAAAACAACTAACACCTCACCCCTCTCCGTTGACGCCTCCCTCCCTGATGAGCTGAACCACTTCTACGGCCGCTTTGACAGGGACAACAAGGAGGTGGCCATCAAGGCTGTGCTCCCTGCGGATCACCAGCCCCTCACTCTATCTCCCACCGACGTGTGTGCGGCACTGAGCAGGACTAACGTACGCAAGGCTGCTGGTCCTGATGGGATTCCCGGACGCGTCCTCGGGGCCTGCGCTGTGCAGCTGACTAAGGTTTGGACTGACATATTCAACCTGTCCCTAGCCCAAGCAGCTGTCCCCGCGTGCTTCAAAACCACCTCCATCGTGCCGGTGCCAAAACACTCCACTGCAACGAGCTTAAATGACTTCCGACCAGTGGCACTAACGCCCATCATCATGAAGTGCTTCGAGAGGCTGGTCTTAGCTCAACTCAAGACCTGCCTACCACCCACACTGGACCCCTTTCAATTACAAGAGGAACTACATGTACCAGTACACTTCACAGTGAGGGAGCACAATATCAAGGGGTTGTAAAACAACTCAAATGGGAGAATACACTCCTATGGTGCTAAGGAAAATAACCACTGCACACTTCACGGTCAATATAGTCATAACAAAGTGACATCCCTGCACACAGGTAAATCTTAGGTAGATATAAGGCTAAAAATGTATGCCCTTACTAGTACACAGTAGGCTAACCACATCTGATGGACATAACTTTCTGGCCTTAGAGTTTCCCTAAAGGAATTGTAGATCAAATGAATCAACACAACAGTGGCAATAATGGCAAAAACATAATAGTTTTAAGACAAAAATGGAATTAAAACGTCCGTTTCCAACTCACGCCCCAGAGTCCCACCGTCTCTCCTCCTACTGCCGCAGTGAGTTGGAAATACAGAGTTAACGTAGGCTGTAGGCTAGCAGGCGGTCCCCCGAAGAACAGACGGGATACTTGCATCCGCACCAGGACCAGTAACACGAGCTGAGTAGAAGATTTAAAAAGAAAAGGACAGATCAGTGGACTGAATTTGGAGTATTAAAAGACTCACAGCAGTGTAGCTCAGGAATCACGTCCCTTTTAGAGAGGGCTAGAGAGCAGTGTCGGGAAGCCTCAATCTTTACGTGGCAGTGGTCAGTCGTTTGTCAGCGTTCACGGCAGCAGTGGTTGTCTCTCGGGCGGGGACAGCGCAGTGTGCTTGGAATCAACAAAGAGGTAGAATGGTGAGCGTTGCACGAGGCGCAGTCCTTACACCGGCGTGGTTCGGGCGATTACCGTAGGAGCTGCCATTTCGCAGGTCTCCGTCACCTTTATACCCTGTCGGCATCACCTTTCCAGTTCACCTGAGAAGCCAAAAGCACCAAACAAAGTGGCAACAATAGTGCAATCTCTATGCTTGATTTAGAGTCTCTATTAACAAATGTCCAGGATTCGACTCGGGGTGAGTCTCTTGTTTACAATGTCTGGGAATGTCAATGTCTCCGTATTACTGCGATACGGTGGTCGCATCCGCGATATCTGCAGCACCCATTTCCCCCACACATTGTGCATGATGAAGACATAGCAGAACAGAAACTACTGGCACCTAAAGCAGTTGTGCTCACTAGCATGGACTGCAGTGACACAGATTCCGCATCAGAATCTGACGCAGAGACCAGAAACCTGCCAGAGCCACTGGTAGCTCTGTATGATGCCAATCTGAGAGGCCTCTGCCCAAATGAAATACAAGAGAGGAGTGAAGAGACCTTTCGAAAACTGGGGCAAAAATTAACTCATGAGCAGTGTGTAAACCTTGAGCTTGCCACTAAAAATCAGGCCCAATCCCAGGCCTGGCATGAGACCTTTAATGAGGTTCTCGTTCCAGCCTTTTCTTCTGAGGGCTTGCAACCAAAGACGTCTTTAATGCGGTTAGTAAATGGTATGATGGTATTCGGTAAAAATTTGTAGTCTGATAATTCACCAATAGGGACCTTGTCAGAACCATACTGGGACGTTCTCAGGACCAAAATGTAACGTCCCTAGGAAAAGAAAAAAATGTACTGTAGTTACGTAGAACATTCTCCAAGAACATTTTTATTACATTTTGATAATGACAAATAACTGAGCATACTCATATTAGAAAAGAAAAGGCACTCTTCATTTTTTATATTCAATGTCTTTATTAATTTGGGCATATCCACAAGGATCATTGGAAACAAGGCAGAATTCGGCTGGGTGGCCTTCAGCAAAGTGTGAAACATTTTTAAAAATGATCTTCATGCTGAATTATTAGCATGAATTGGATTTCAATTTCGATTACATTTCTAACATGGATTACTGAAGCTCCTCCAAAGACATTTATTTTACATTTATGGCATTTAGCAGACACCTTTATCCAAAGCAACTTACAACAAATACATTTGTCTAAGTAAGTGAATCATCTATCCATCAGTCATCATAAGAAAAAGTAATCTATGCTAGGGCCAGGGGCTATTGGCAGTCACAATGCTAGAAAAAGGAAGAATTACTTTTTTCTTTTCTTTTTTTTGTATTAATTTATTTGTGGTAGAGAAACTTGTACAGGGGGGTAGTGGGGATGAAGAGGTCTTTAGGAGGGACAGTAAAGATGTAGCCTGAAGAGATGGGTCTTCAATCTATGGCGGAAGATAGGTCGTGACTCTGTAGTCATGACAACAGTGGGAAGCTTGTTCCGCCAGGACAGTGAAAAGCCGTGACTGAGTAGCGTGGCTGCTGCATCGACGTAGAGGCTGCATTGACGTAGAGGCGGCGGTGCAAGGCAGCCAGCCGAGGTGGAAGAGCGGAGTGATCAGGCAGGGGTTTGGGGGCTGACCATTGCTTGCAAGTAGGGAGGGGCTGTTCCCTTTGCTGCCCGGTAGGCGAGCACCAGGGTCTTGAATTTGATGCGAGCTGCTACCGGGAGCCAGTGGAGGGTGACTTCGGGGAGATTGAACACCAGACAGGAGGCAGCATTCTGGATGAGCTGCAGAGGCCTGATGGTGGAGGCGGGGAGCCCGGCCAAGAGTGCGTTGCAGTAGTCAAGGCGAGAGATCACAAGTGTTTGGACCAAGAGTTGTGCTGCTTCTCTGGTGAGGAATAGACATATCCTTCTGATGTTGTAGAGGAAGAATTTATAGGAGCGTGCTGTCGCTGTGATGTTCACCGCACAGGATAAGTGATTGTCAAGGATCACCCCAAGGTTCTTGGCTGTCTGGGAGGAGGTCACAGTCGAGTTCTGTAATGGAGAAGTCTTGGAGAGGGCAGGCTTTCCCTGGGAGGAAGAGCAGCTCAGTCTTGTTAAGGTTGAGCTTGAGGTGGTGGGCTGACATCCAAGCAGAAATGTCTGCAAGACACACAGAGACATGTGTTGCCACCTGTGAGTCAGAAGGTGGGAAAAAGACAAAGAGTTGAGTGTCATCAGCGTAGCAGTGGTAGGAGAAAGCATGTGAGGAAATTACAGAGCCAAGAATTTGGTATAGAGGGAGAACAATAAGGGCCCTACGACAGAGCCCTGAGGGGACCTCATGGGTGAGGGTTCATGGAGAAGATCGCTGTCCTCTCCATGAACCCTCACCCATGAGGTCCCCTCAGGGCTCTGTCGTAGGGCCCTTACTGTTCTCCCTCTATACCAAACCTGGTAAGAGCGATCGGCCAGGTAGGATGCAAACCAGGAGAATGCAGAGCCAGAGATGCCCAGTTCTGAGAGGGTGGAGAGAAGGATCGGGTGGTTTCCTATGTTGAATGCAGCAGACAGGTCCAGAAGAATGAGAACAGAGGAGAGGGAGGAAGCTCAAGCAGAGTGGAGGGCCTCCGTGATAACAAGGAGAGCAGTCTCAGTAGAGTACCCAGCCTTAAAGCCGGATTGGTGAGGGTCAAGGAGGTTGTTCTGAAGGAGGTAGTGAGACAGTTAGTTAGAGACAGCACGTTCAAGGGTTTTAGTTCAGAATGAGAGAAGGGATACCGGTCTGTAGTTATGGACAGCAGACGGGTCAAGAGTTGATTTCTTGAGAAGAGGCTTGACTCTGGCTGTCTTAAAGGCAACTGGGACAGAACCTGTGGGTAAATAGGAATTGATTATGGTGGTAAGGAACGGAAGATTTTCTTTTTCTCTTTTTCTCTCTTTGGAGATGGATTGGAGAAAGGGGTAGGGGATAGGATGGAGGGGGCAGGTGGTTGCCCGCTTGGATGTGACCAGTTTTAGAATATCATCAGGGGAGAAGGGGGCAAAAATCTGATAAACCAGAGACCGGGTGTTGCGCAGTGGGTTCCACTAACTACCAGCAGAACTGGAATCAACATGGACCATTCAGTGTTAGGTGTACATTGCTTCAAGTTTATTGGCCATATGTATAAAAGACATTGGAATTAATCGTCAAAGTGTTGCCTTACAATTCTCCTCAACTGGAGGAGCAAGAAGAATCTGATATCCTCATTTGATAATACATTAAAGTAAAGAATACTGGATACAGTGCCCTCCATAAGTATTAGAAAGAGGAAGCATGTTGTCTTCTTTTAGCTCTATCCTCCAACAGTGTGGATTTGAAATCAAACAATTACTATGAGGTTAAAGTAGAGATTTAATTCAATGTTTTTTCAGGGAACTAGTAGTATTGGAAAATTGGCTTGACAGGTGTTTCTGGTAAGTCAGGTGTGCATCATTTGTGCAGGCATAAGAGAGATGTCAATGTCTAGTATTGATTCTAGCCTTTACATTTTCCTTTGGGGTCTGCTGTTGGCAGCTGTCAAATGAAGATCAAAGAGTTGTCACTGCAAGTCAAGGAAGCCATTATTGGGC
Organism: Argentina silus; assembly: GCF_951799395.1. Taxonomy (NCBI): domain Eukaryota; kingdom Metazoa; phylum Chordata; class Actinopteri; order Argentiniformes; family Argentinidae; genus Argentina; species Argentina silus. The sequence goes on along the minus strand of NC_139654.1, from coordinate 21,242,458 downwards.
TGAGAAATCAGAAAGAAACTATCATAAACATATCCAAAACTTCGGCTTGCCAACAACAACAGTTTGGAACATCATCCAAAAGAAGAAAAACACTGGTGAGCTCAGCAATCGCAAATGGCCTGGTAGGCCAAGGAAGACTTCTACAGTGGATGACTGAAGAATGCTCACCATAAAAAAAAAAAACGACTGTCCCACAGATCAGGAACACTCTCCAGGAGGTAGGCGGGAATGTGTCAGACACTACCATACGCAGAAGACTTCACCAGCGGAACTACAGAAGCTACACTGCAAGGTATAAACCACGAGTTAGCAACAGAAACCGGATGGCCAGACTACAGTTTGCTTAAAAGTACCTAAAAGAGCTGGCAAAAGGTCTGAAAAAAGGTATTGTGGACAGATGAGACAAAGATTAACATGTACCAGAGTGATGGCAAATGCAAAGTGTGGAGAAAAAAGGAACTGCCCAAAATCCCTGGCATACAACCTCATCTGTGAAATATGGTGGAGGGGGTATTATGGCTTGGTGTGTATGGCTTCCACTGGAACTGACTCACTTGTCTTCATTGATGATGTAACTGCTGACGGCAGCAGCAGCAGAATGAATTCTGAAGTGTACAGAAACATCTTGTCTGCTGAAGTACGAGCAAATGCTCATTGGAAAGCACTTCATCATACAGCGAGACAATGACCCCAACCTAAAAACAAAACACAACTGAAGATAGCTGCAGTACAGGCCTGGCAAAGCAGATAATATACCCAGCGCCTGGTGGGGTCAATGGGGTCGCAGACTTCAGGCAGTTATTGCATGCAAAGGATTGCCCGACCAAATACTAAACATGAGTCCATCATATTTGGACATTATGATTTTTTCCAATACTTTTGGAGCCCTGAAATAGGGGGTATTTTCTAAATGGTGAAACCAATCTGAAAGAAAAAAAACATTGAATTAAATCTGATAATCTCTACTTTGACCCCATAGTAATTGTTTGATTTCAAATCCATAGTCCAATCCAAGTATAGAGCTAAAAGAAGACAAAATGCTTCCTCTTTCCATTACTTATGGAGGGCACTGTATGTTACAGAAATTACAAAGAAGAAATCTCTTCAAATGATAATGCATGACAGACGGGTAGAGATTATCGATAACCAGCATCTCGATCACACAGTGAGATTAATGCAGACCAATTGAAAGATAATTTAGTAACACAGTTGGTACAAGCAATGGTCAGATGCACAAGCCAGAAACATCAGTGTAAAAAACAAAAACCTTTAGATTACCTTTCGAGACATACACCATTCCTCTCTCTCTCACTTTTCAAGATTCAAGATTGAAGATTCTTTATTCGTCACGTGCATACAAGTATCCAGTGAAATGCAAAAGTGACAGTGCCACAGAGTAGTGCAACAATAAGTTTTAAAATAAAATAAAATAGAAATAATAAAAAATATAACCAGTATAAGCAGTATAAACGGCGGTGAAGCAATGTACACAATGGAATGGCTATGTACAATGGCAATGACAGGTTGACCGTACAGATAATTACAGTGGAAGATGAGTCTGCAATGGATATTTATGTGTGTGTGCATGTGTGTTATGATGTCAGTGAGTGTGTGAGTGACTTGAGGGGGGCACTGGTGGGGTCATCGTTGATGATGGGGGAAGAAACTCAGCCTTAGCCTCTCTGTTCTTGCTGCATGACAGCGAAGGCGTTTGCCTGACCGCAGCAGCTGGAACAGTCCGTTTTTCGGGTGGTGAGGGTCCTTCATTATCCTGTAGGCTCTGGTCCTACACCTCCTGGTGTACAGGACATGGAGAGGGGGGGTTGGAGCTCCCATGGTCTTTTCTGCCAGGCGTACCACCCTTTGCAGAGCTCGCCTGTCCTGGGCCGTGCTGTTACCGTACCAGACGGTGATGTTGCCAGCCAGGATGCTCTCCACAGCTCCAGAGTAGAAGGACTGAAGGATCCTCCGGGAGACTTTGAATTTCCTCAGCTGCCTGAGATGGAACAGGTGTTGCCTTGCCTTTCCCACCAGTGTACTGATGTGGGTAGTCCAGGTCAGGTCTTCTGTGATGTGGACTCCCAGGTATTTAAAACTGCTCACCCTGTCCACAGCAGTCCCACCGATGTCCAGCGGCGTGTAGGTCCTTGGATGTTGTGCTCTCCTGAAGTCCACAATCAGTTCTTTTGTCTTGGAGACATTCAGGATGAGGCTATTCTCCTGACACCAGAGTGACAGGTCTGCCACCTCGTCCAGGTAGGCTTCCTCATTGTTATCTGAGATCAGCCCCACCACAACTGTGTCGTCCGCAAACTTGATGATGGAGTTGTCGCTGGACTTAGCCACACAGTCGTGGGTGTACAGGGAGTAGAGGAGGGGGCTAAGGACGCAGCCCTGGGGGGACCCTGTGCTCAGGATGAGTATGCTGGAGGTGTGTCTATCCACCCTGACCACCTGTGGCCTGGCCGTCAGGAAGTCCAGGATCCAGGCACACAGGGGAATGTTCAGTCCTAAACCAATCATCTTTTCAGCCAGTCTGGTGGGGACTATGGTATTGAACGCTGAGCTGTAGTCTATAAACAGCATTCTCACATAGCCCCCCTTCTGACTGTCAAGGTGAGAGAGAGTGATGTGGAGGACCTGGGAGACTGCATCGTCCGTGGATCTGTTTGGTCTGTATGCGAACTGCAGTGGGTCCAAGGTCGGAGGGAGGGAGGAGCAGATGTATTCCTTAATCAGCCTCTCAAAGCACTTCATGACCACTGAGGTTAGAGCCACGGGTCTGTAGTCATTCAAGCAGGCTGGGGAGGTGATCTTGGGCACAGGGACGATGGAGGATCTTGGGAACAGGTGGTAACTACTGAATTAGCCAGTGAGAGGTTGAATATAGTGGTGAACACAGGAGCTAGCTGGTTAGCACAGGTCTTAAGTACTCTCCCAGATATGCCATCCGGGCCAGCAGCTTTTCTAGTATTCACCTTCAGCAGAGCCCTCCTCACGTCGTGTTCCGTCACGGAGAGTGCTTGGTCTGCCCCAGCGTGTGAACTCCCATCAGCCGCGCTAGCCAGCACTCTGACATTGTTGTTGTTAGCCGGCGCGCTAGCGGTGGTGTTGCCAGCCTCAAACCGTGCATAAAAAGAGTTCAGGTCTTCGGCTAGGGAAGACTTTATTCACAGAGAAAGAAGCCGTTTCAGATTTGCAAAGTTGAACTCCTTTCCACTTCCGTTACCTGTCTTTTTATAGACATCACATAGGTCAACGCCCTCCATTCAACAAATGTCTAGTTCCTGTCTACATACACCAATAACATTCAAGAACTGCATTTCGTCATCCAGGGAGATACTCCTACCTGGCTTGGCGCCAGTTTGTCTGGTCAAATCTTGATGAGCCCAGGCTGATTTCAAAAGCCTTTTGTTCTGGCTGTTTACAACTGTGTTTATTACTTATTTACCCTAACTTTTAATTACTCTATCCTGGTTTCTGCAGCTTTGATTCTTTGTTTTCTTCACCTCTAGTCAACCCTCACTTTAACCTCACCCTTCCTTTATTGCATTCTCCAAATATTCTAAGACCATCTGTTGTCCTTTAATCTCTTCCCTGGGTGTGGGATTGCTAACCCTGATATTGTCTTTAAATTTACCATAGCATCTGCACTTCCGGTTGAGGGGGGTGTGTTCCGGTAGTCTGTAATAGACCGTAGTCCTCGCCATAGGCCCCTGGTGTTGTTGTTCTCCATCTGCGCCTGCATTTTGTCTGCATATCTCCGCCCTCTGCAGTTTGTAGGACTCCGCTTTATACTCCTCCATGCTGCCGGATGCCAGGCCGGAGTTGTAAGCAGCGGTGCGGGCTCTCAGAGTGGCGCGGATGGAACTGTCGACCCAGGGTTTCTGGTTGGGGTTGATCTTTACCGTTCTTGTTGGTACAATGTTATCGGCTAATGTTGAGATGAAGTCCAAGACAGTCTCTGTAAACTTGCTGACATCGCTGGAACTTGATTTAAACATATCCCAGTCGATGTCACTCAGCGCGTCTTGTAACACGGCCTCTGATTGGTCGGACCACCGCTTTCCCTCTGTCTTCACGACCGCTACCTGTTGGATCTTCTGTTTGTAAACAGGCATCAACAAAATGGCGGAGTGGTCTGATTTCCCAAAGGGAGGGCAGGAAACAGCTTTGTACCCATTATTAAACTGAGTATAACAGTGGTCCAAAGCTCTATCTCCCCTGGTGGCACACGTGATGTGTTGGCGGAAGTTAGGCATAACTTTTTTAAGGTTAGCCCTGTTGAAATCACCTGTTACTACCATCGCCGCCTCAGGGTGGTTGCTCTGATGCCGGCACAGCGTATCATGTAGGGTCGATAGCGCTGCCTCGGTGTTGGCCTGTGGTGGAATGTAGACGGCTGTGATGATAATTGAGCTGAAGGTAGATGGGCGGCATGAGATGGCCAGATGCTCCAGGTCCGCCGAGCAGGTCTGAGAAAGCGTTGTTACGTTGATAGGGTTACACCAGTTGTTGTTGGTCATGAAACAAACTCCACCACCCCTGGATTTGCCGGACTCCTCCATTCTATCCGCCTGGAAAACAGAGAAGGACTCGGAAGGGCAGATGACTCGGTCCGGTACCAACGAGGTAAGCCATGTCTCTGTTAGACAAAGGATGTTACAGTCTCTTACGTCTCGCTGGAAAGTAATCCTCGCCCTGAGATCATCCATCTTGTTCTCCAGAGACTGGACATTAGCAAGAAGTATGCTAGGCAGAGGTGGACGGTGGGCCTGAGCTCTCAGTCGGTTCCGAATGCCTCCCCGCTTCCCCCGGTGTTTCCTGAAATAGTTATCAAAAATACTTGGTCTAAAGTTGTAATTTACATGTAGAAGTGTGTCCTTGTCGTAGGATATCAGTGCCAGTGAGTTTCTCACAATGAGAGAATTTAGAAAACACATAAAAGCTAAAAAAAACGCACATCCTCTGCGGAGCTCTCACAACGGCGACCGGCATCGGCGGCGCCATTTTTGGAGAAATATAAATATAATATAAATATAATACTCCTATAGTTGCAATACCCATGTCTTTAGTTTACTGTGTCTGATACGACCATAATAACTCGGAAATCAAAGAGAGTAGAATCAAAAATAATATCATCTACCCCACAGTGGCCCCCACCAACGCGCCCACAAAAACCCAGCCATATTCAGTATAGGGTCCCTTTCGTGTTCAAGGACCTGGCGGACACATCAGTGCATGTACACTACCAACTCACCAGGGTCTCCGACCAGCATACGGAAGCAAAACAAACGTAGCCCATTCATCAGCCTAGTCCCCGTTTTTTTTCAGAGTTTTGATGAAGGATTCAGCCTCTTGTGGAGATGTGAATTCCCTCTCCCTGCTGTTGAATGTGACACGCAGGCGGGCTGGGTGAAGGATTCCAAACCGAAGGCCCTCAATCCCCCTCAGCTGTCGTGCCCCCTCGGGCACGGGCTATCTTGGCGGTGTGGTCTGGGAAAACGGAGATGGTCATCCTTCCAAGTGCGATCTTCCTCCGCTCTCTTGCTCTCTTTAGGACACAGGTGTCAAACTCATTCCATGGAGGGCCGAGTGTCAGCAGGTTTTTGGTTTTTCCTTTCAATTAAGACCTTGTCAACCAGGTGAGGGGAGTTCCATACTAATTAGTGACCTTAATTCATCAATCAAGTAGTTGGGAAGAGCAAAAACCTGTAGACACTCGGCCCTCCATGGAATGAGTTTGACACCTGTGCTTTAGGATGTCCGCGCAATCTGAGTGATAATGCAATCTGGCCACAATTGCACGCGGTCTCTCACCTGGCTGAGGTCGGGGTTGAAGTGTGCGATGTGCTCTGTCTAACATCGGTTCCTTATCCAGATTGAAGGCCTCCCTGAGCAGCTTGGAAACGGTCGCGGTTGTGCAGGGGGAGCTTGTGTCCTCAGGAACACCGATAATCCTGATGTTGTTACGGCGTGACCTGGACTCAAGATCTTCACATTTGTTTTCCAATTTACCTCCTTCGTTTTGAAGATAATTTCATTTTCCCTGTATCACGGCGACATCGTCGGAGCACCCAGTTAAAGCGTCCTCCATCTTCCCGACCGTGCTTTTCAGTTCCACCACCTCCGACTGCATCGTTGCTATCTTGTTTGACCATTCGGATTTCAGAGCATGTAGCTCAGATTTAATGGTCGCCAGGTCTTCTCCCAAAGTAGAACGCAGCTCCGTCTTAAATATTTCCGCAATATCTTTGCGCAATGAAGTGAGAATCTCACATTTGAGGGTCGAGAAATCTCCCGCGCTGCTAGCCGGCGAGGAGGGTTCGGGGCTCAGGGCTAGCTTCGTTTGAGAAAGTGACGCATTCGCTGATTTAGCAGGTTTTGGGTGCATTTCTGCGGCCGAAACACCAACTAATAATGTGTAGGATATAATAAAGTAAATATAATCAAGAGGTGAGATTTGAAAACTATTTCTGTTGGAGCTCCTAAAACTTCGCGTCACTCCATAGTTCGCTCAGCCGGAAGTCAGGCGTGCGTGTTAACCAAGCAAGACACATACATTTGACAGTCTTGACCCCCCAATCTTCACCAGAAAGATCCCCCAGCAAGAATACTGTCTTGTGTGAAGAATGTCTTGTGTGAAGTCATTGGTGTTATTTTGCGTCACTGGTGTTACTGCATGTTTTTTCAGTGATGTGATATTATAGATGTTTTCTTTGTTTTTTTTACTTTCTAGCAATATCTTGTTTGTTGATTGGTGATGTAATCATTAGTTGATATTTTAAAGTTAGTATTAAACACTTTTTATTCAAATGTTGTTTAAACATGTGCAATTTTATTAGAAAATGTAAATAATAAAATATTTTTCTTGGTCTTATCATTCCACTACTCTGCCCTACTAAATATTCAGGTTGTAATGAAAAAAAATATTTTTATAAACATTTAATGTTGTTTGCATTATAGGTAACACCAATGACAAATAAACAGCACATGAATTCTTTAATGAAATGTATAAACATAATAAAAATACATTAAGCTCTACTTGTTGTGGATTCATCAAGTTTAGAAGTTAGTTATTGCTAATAAAGAAGATTTAGGTATGTAAGAAGGAATATATTTCAGCAGATTTGTATCACCCAGATTCCACCGTTCCTGTAGAATGACCCATACATGACGTAAACCGCCAAAACTACAGTCAAAATGCCTACAGACTAGTTTTTTTCCAGAAAACCACATGGCGGACAACATTGTTGATGCACTCCACGCAGCACTTGGATGCGAATAAACTCTCGGCCATAATGACTGACAATGCTGTTAACATTGCAGCCGCCATCAGGGCCCTGAATTGGCCATGGCTCAACTGTTTTGGCCACAACCTCAATCTGGCGGTGACAAACGCAGTGCAGAACCAGAAGCAACGGACAGACTGGGCCCTCTGACACTCCCAGAGCATTGTCATAATGGTAACTAAATCAATATTTTATAGACAAAGGATAGCCTGTAGGCTTTATCAGCGTTTCTCAACCGCTGTGCCGTGGCACACTAGTGTGCCGTGAGAGATCGTTGGGTGTGCCGTGAGAAATTATCCAATTTCACTTTTTTTTTATTAACATTTATTAATTATTATCTGCAAATAATATGCCATTGTCGAGTGTCTGTGCTGTAATATAGTGACTGGCAGAGTAATGTAATATTCGTCCGGGTGGCAGCAGGTAGCTAATTGCCTCGTTCCTTCTTAGAGACAAGAGAATTAGTGACGCATGCGACAGGTCGTGGTGACAGTGATGGAGAAGTTTTTAAAAAGGAAAAATGCAAACTCCGAACTGGGCCCAGGACAAGATTCTGACCCAGGTGAAGTACCAGGCCCTAGTATGAGTGGTGGTAAAAAGAAAGCAAAGATGGTGAGCTTGAGGCAATACAGCGAAAGCTATCTTTCGTTCGGATTTACTTTCACCGGGGATGAGACGACACCGACTCCATTATGCTTGGTGTGTGGCGAGAAGCTGTCCAACAGCGCTATGGTACCAAGCAAGCTTAAACGCCATCTCCAAACGAAACACCCGTTAAAACAAGCCGATGGACTATTTTGTTCGCCTGCGTGAAAACACAGAGAAACAGGCAACTTTTATGAGGAAAAACCACAAAGGTAAATGAGAAAGCCCTCAAAGCTAGTTACCTAGTTGCTGAACTCGTAGCTAAATAAAAAAAGTCCCACTCTGTGGCAGAGACATTAATACTACCTGCCTGCAAAGCCATTGTCAACGAGATGCTCGGCCCTGACGCGGTTAAAGACATAGCTAAAGTCCCACTCTCAGATAACACAATTGCCAGGCGTATTGATGACATGTCTACAGACATCGAAAGTCATGTTTTGGGAAAGATACGCATCAGTAGGAAATTTGCGTTGCAACTTGATGAGTCTACGGATATTATTGTATCAGGCTACAGAGTGTCATTTTGTAACATTTTTGGTTGGTGGTGTGCCGCAAGATTCTTTCAATGTAAAAAATGTGCCGTGGCTCAAAAAAGGTTGAAAAACACTGGGCTATATGACATAGGACATGAGACAAGTTATGTTTATATGAATGCAGTGTGTGATGCTTCTTATTAAGCTACCATATTATGCTATCAAACTGTTTAGTTCAGTTTGTCAAGTTGTTATTGGGATGTAAAGTTTGTTTAGGCTAAATGTCAGTCACCACATAAATAATTCAGTTTTTCAACGTAGATTAAATATATGGAGCAAAGACGGCTTCTGCCAGCCCCACGCAACGTTTTTTGTCCTCGGTAGGCTAAAAAGGTTGGTCTAGCTTGTATACAGTAGTTTGACTTTATCTTCAATTTTGCCTGTATTGGATATCCGATGAAATTATGTGAGGGGGCTACAGCCTAAAAATGGGAGAATGGGTGGATAGAATATTTATATTATGGAGTACGGGGGTGGGGGGGGACTGATTACAGCTAACCCATACTGCATGAGTCGTTGTATTATTCCTTCTTGCAAATAGTATTTGAATAGTATTTGAGCAGAGTGGGAGAGAGTAAGTGTTAATGTTAGTGTTAAAGTGTTAAAAGCTCTTTGGTTTATGAACACACTGTGGGGTGGCGGAATCAGGACAAATAGCCAAAATGCGAGGTGGTGCATGGTGACAAACAGTAGGCACCTGCTACTGTAGATTGCAGTGCATGACAAATATATGCAACGCTTATCAGAGCTGTTTATCGGCCTTGTGTCATAAATCTGAGATCCAATCATTTCATGCTTTTCACTCACACTAACCACTACGTTATTCTCCTGTCAAAAGTAACCAGATTTGCTTGTTGAACAATATTTTCCTGTCCTTGATACTGCATATTAGCTTCAAAACATGGTGTAAAACTGCCCGTTTGGCTCCGTGAGATCATCCTCCGTTCACCATGTAGCGATTACAATTCACAATCACATTACGTGTGAGCTCATTAGTGACCAAAATAATTGGCTAAAACACTTTCCAGAAACTGAAAATAATCCGATGGTGGGTATTGTTTATGCACGCTGTGAAATGCGCACTGACAAATGTATACAAACATGGATGTTTGCAAGTGCAAGGCGCATATCCCATCCTTCACAGCTCTTGTTACCATCTTGTGGTGGCTTTCGGCAGCACTTCACGCCATGAAATTTCTGCAGCGATGGGACTTCGACGTACCCCACTGAAATGTCGGCCTGTACCTATTAAACCCTTACTTACTGTAGGCTTTGTGCGCCTTGGACCGGAGGTGCATGCTGTCCAGCAGGGGGCTCTAGAGTACACAGAGTACAAAGACCTGTTTGACTGCAGCACTGTAGGTAAACTTCCTGTGGTGTATCATATGTGACTTGATGATTCTGTGCACCCCACGATATGGGCTCCCAGGCGAGTACCACTTGCCATGAAAGATAAAGTAGTCGAAGAGCTAAACAGAATGACAAAGCTGGGAGTCATCACACCAGTTGAGGAAGCCACTGAATGGGTCTCAGCTATGGTGATGCAAGATGGATGGGAGTATTAGACTGTGCATTGACCCTGTCCATCTCAACAAAGTGCTCCTCAGGCCACATCATCCCATGAAAACTGTGGAGCAGGTGATTGCTGACATGCCTGAAGCAAAGGTGTTCAGCATACTGGATGCAAAATTTGGATTTTGGCAAATCCCACTTGATGACAAGTCATCTAAGCTGACCACCTTCATGACCCCGGTGGAGTCATACGCCTTCTTCCATATGCTTTATGGAATCTCCACAGGAAATAAGGTGTTCCAAAGGTGTATGGAACAGTTGTTCTCAGGGCAGCCCTGTGACATCGTCGTGGATGGCATCCTGGTCTGGGGTCACACCAGGGAAGAACATGATCTGCAGCGTTTGTTACACTCAAGGAGTTCATCACCAGCCCTCCTGTTCTGCAGTACCTTAATGTGCACCAGCCAGTCATGCTGTCTGCTGATGCCTCTCAATATGGGCTTGGTGCTGTCTGTCTGCAGAACAGCAGACCAGTGGCGTTCACCTTGAGGGCCCTCACAGAGACTGAATCATGGTCTATGCCTGGCAGAAGTTCCATGACTACATATATGGCCTGCCCGTGACCATCGAGACTGATCATCAGCCACTCATCACCATCCTGAGGAAGCCGCTACACATAGCCTTAGCACACCTCCAGAGGATGATGCTCAGACTCCAGCGCTACAACCTTGATGTCATCAACAAAAGAGATAAAGAGCTGTTAGGGTTGGTAGGTAGTGCGAGGGACCCAAGTGCGGAGAGATACTCAGACACAGTGTAAATACTTGAAACGGGGTTTTAATACAAAAGAGGGGAATGGGGTACAAACAAACACAGGGACCAAACGGCAAAACAAAGGTGGAGGAAACAAGCTCCGCTAAATAAGGTACACACTTTAACAAGTGGAATAATACGAGGGTTATCACGGGGACTAGCAATACGGACGGACAGACAGGGTACTCACAACAGGCAGGGAGAATCTCGGACAAGAACATAGGGAACACACAGGCTAAATATACAGACAGGGGACAGAACACACAGGTGAGATGATTCAAGGTAGATTGGGAGGCACTGACCCGTCTAGCCAGAGGGGTGCGCCAGAGTCACCAGACAGCAACCTCAGGCGTGACAAACTGATGGCGGCCTGCTGTTCCGTGGTCAGTGATTCATCATTCCACACTCTCTCCAACACTACCATGTGAAACACATGCACCAAGGCCACCCTGGTATTGAAGTCACAAAGTGCAGGGCTAGAGAAACCATAGGTCCACTATGTACTGTGACATTGAAAGGGAGGTTTCCGGATGTGCCCCCTACAACGCTCTCAGACTGCATCAGATGAAAGAGCCCCTTCACCAACACGACATCCCTGACCTGCCATGGTCCCTCACTGCAGCGGACATCTTTGAGTGGCAGGGAAAAAGTACCTTGTGCTCGTTGATTCCTACTCTGGCTGGTTTGAGAGACCAGCTCCTCAACATAACCAGTGTGACACTGATCACTAAGCTGAAACGCCACTTTGCTACCCATGGGGTCCCTCAGCAACTAATGACTGACAATGCTGCATTGTTTAGCAGCAGGGAGTTCCAGGAGTTTGCATGTGGGACTTCAACCATGTCACCAGCAGCCCCCGCTACCTCCAGTCAAACGGGCTCCCTAAGAGAGACGTGCGCTCAGCCAAACACATGCTGGAGAAATGTGCATGTGACAGCACAGATATACGTACGTATATGCAGCTCTACTCAACCTCCGCAACACACCACGGACTGCCATCACCAGCTCAGCGTCTCCTTTCAAGGCGTACTAAGACACTCACCCCATGACCAAAGCCATGTACATGCCCAAGGTGGAGACACAGGTCCAGGCGGCTTTAACGCAGGCCAGACAGAGAGGGAAAGCGCACTACGACAAGTCAGCTAGGCTGCTGGGTCCACTGCACAGAGGGCAAACAGTAAGAATGCAAACAGCCCGTGGCTACGACAGGCTGGCAACGGTGATAGAAAGAGCTCCACAGCCCAACAGCTACCAGATCCAGGCTGCGGATGCCACGTACATGAGGAACAGACGCCATCTCCTTCAGACACCTGAGAGCTACGCCCCTTCGACAGCAGAGGCACCAACTACGGCCCTCCAACCCCCACAAGACCCTCAGTGTGACATTGCTGAGCATAGAGTGGTCACCACTTGCTCTGGGAGAGTATCCAAGCCCAACCCCTTTTACAGAGACTATGCTGAATGAACGATGACACTCATCATGGACTGTAACACACACACACACACACACGCTACATTGTTTATTCCAGTTATGGACTGTTCACACTCACACTATGACAGCCATCATTGTAAGACTGCCAAAGACTGTTAAAAAACAAAGCCTCGTTGACTAGATGGTTTAAGATGTGTGTGCCTCTGCGTTCGAGGAAGGGAACGGGGACTGGAAAGTCAACAGACGAAATCATAACTATTTGCATAATAAAAGGGACATTACCTTATCTCCACACTGCGTCCGCCTCTCTGTGAGCAAGGGACTTGTTACAGTGGCGTCCAACGTGCGGCACAGTGAAGGCGGAGGAAAAGGAAATGGAGGCGTTAAGCGCGGCCATCGGAGGGATGGCTCTCATACTGGAGCGGCAGGCCCAACTCCAGCAGGAGCAGCAGTCCGCGTTGGGAGAGATGGCGACGGCGAGGGCTGAGGACCGTGCCCTCCTCCGGGAGCTCGTCGGGGCCATCAAAGCGGGACCGGCGCCCGGGTCGCCACAAGGTCCCCCCAAGGTACACCTCCAGAAGATGGGGGACCTGGACGACCCGGAGGCGTTCCTGGCGGTGTTCGAGGGGACGGCGAGGATCTCGGGGTGGCCGGACGGCGAGTGGGCGTACCATCTGCTGCCCCTCCTGTCAGGGGAGGCGCAGCTCGCTGCCCACAGCCTACCAGCGGCCACCCAGCGGGACTACCCGTCCCTGGCCCGGGCAATTCGAGACCGCCTGGGCCTCACACCGGAGGAACACCATCGCCGGTTCCGGGCCCTGACGATGGAGGAGGGGAGCCGGCCCTTCGCCTGTGCCCAGCGGCTGCGGGACAGCGCGTGGCGGTGGCTGGACCCGAGAAACAGCTCGGCGGAGGAGGTCGGGCCATGGTCAGGCCGAGTGCCCGGTGATGGGGCACGTGGTGCGCATCGGCGACATACCGGGCCCTCCCCCCGGACCAGGAGCGGCGTATCGTGTTCCGGTAAGGATACAGCATGATACGCACCAGGCGTTCTTGAATTCGGGCTGCATGCAGTCCATGATCCAGGAGCGCCTGGTTCGACCGGGGGCATTGTTAAAGGCGTCGAGGGTGTTGGTGAAGTGTGTGCATGGGGACATTCACGAATACCCTGTGGTCGCTATCGAAATTCATTATGAGGGAAAAAAACATAGTGTACAGGCGGCGGTTAGCCCGCGCCTCACGCATCCCCTGATTCTAGGTGTAGATTGGGAGAGGATTCCTCAAGCGGTAAAGCGGGCTACCGGGGTGCGTGCACGACAGAGAGGGAGGTGTGAGGCATGTAATGTGCTCTGTGCTGAGGCGGCGCCTCGCGACACTGCCGAGGAGCCGGAGCCGGCGGGGGGGTCTCAACCCGAGGTTTCCCCGCCGAACGATGCTAGGCGACTTCTCCCTCGAGCAGTCTCGTGACGAGACCCTACGATCGGCCTATGACCAAGTGATAGCAATTGATGGTACTTTGGTACGGCCAGACACAGTGCGCGCCCACCCCTATTTTGCGATTATCAGCGACAGGTTATACAGAGTAAGTCGTGACTCACATAGTCAGGAGGAAGTAACCCAGTTGTTGGTTCCTCGTCGCCGCCGGGAAATGGTCTTCCAGGCGGCTCATTTCAACCCCATGGCGGGCCATTTAGGTTATGATAAGACACTAAACCGTGTAATGGCTCGATTTTATTGGCCGGGAATTTGGGCAGAGGTGCGTAGGTGGTGCGCTTCTTGTCGCGAATGTCAGTTGGTAAATCCCCCGGCCATTCCACGGGCCCCCTTGCGGCCCTTACCATTGGTCGAGAACCCATTCGACCGCATTGCTATGGATATTATCGGGCCATTTGATCGGTGTACACAGGGATATCGATTTGTGTTGGTCTTGATAGATTACGCAACCCGATACCCCGAGGCAATACCGCTGCGCAGTATTTCTGCCAGGAGTGTAGCGCAGGCATTGTTTCAAGTAATCTCCCGCGTGGGAATCCCTAAAGAGATTCTCACCGACCAGAGCACTAATTTTATGTCACGCACCATCAAAGAACTGTATGGCTTGTTGAACATCAAGGCGGTTCGAACCAGTGTTTACCACCCGGCCACTGATGGCCTTTGTGAGAGGTTCAATCGGACCTTGAAGTCAATGATCCGGAAGTTTGTACACGAGGATAGTCGGAATTGGCATAAATGGCTAGATCCCCTGCTGTTTGCGGTACGGGAAGTCCCCCAAGCTTCCACCGGGTTTTCCCCGTTTTAATTACTCTACGGGCGCAAGCCCCGGGGTGTCCTAGACCTTCTTAAAGAAAATTGGGAGGAAGGGTCTAGCGACAGTAAAAGTGAGATTCAATACGTCCTGGATTTGCACACAAAGCTCCACGCCCTAGGGGTTATCTCACGCGAGCATTTGCTGCAAGCCCAGGAGCGTCAAAAGCGCCTATACGACAGGGGAACTAACCTGCGAGAATTTACACCGGGAGACAAGGTGCTCGTACTGTTACCCACCTCCAGCACGAAATTACTCACGAAGTGGCAAGGGCCGTTTGTGGTCACACGTCGCATGGGGGACGTGGATTATGAGGTAGTACGCTCGGACCGGGGGGATAGCTTGCAGGTGTATCACGTAAATCTCCTAAAAAAATGGAACGACGTGGTCACTGTTGCTCTGGCTACAATAATTCCAGAGAGAGATGAGTTCGGTCCGGAAGTCCCAAAATCAAAAGTTAGCACTCCGGTCGGTATTGATAACCATCTCTCTGCTAGCCAGGCCACGGACGTTGCAGATTTACAAGCTAAGTTCGCCGACGTGTTCTCTCCCCTGCCCGGTCGGACTACGCTTATCGACCACCATATAGAAACGCAGCCAGGTTTAACGGTGCGCACGCCTCCCTATAGGTTGCCGGTACAAAAACGAGACATTGTGTGCAGGGAATTGGAAGCCATGCTGGAGCTGGGTGTGGTCGAGGAGTCCCGCAGTGACTGGTGTAGCCCCATTGTGCTTGTCAACAAGCCGGAATCTGTGTGGATTATAGACGGGTTAATGCGGTCTCCAAGTTCGATGCCTATCCAATGCCCCGGGTTGACGAGCTCTTGGACCGGCTTGGCACGGCCAAATATTTCACGACATTGGATTGCACGAAGGGATACTGGCAGATTCCACTCTCGCCGGTATCCCGGGAGAAAACTGCATTCTCCACTCCGCTCGGGCTATTCCAGTTCACGGTCCTCCCTTTCGGGTTGTTCGGAGCCCCAGCCACTTTTCAGCGCCTCATGGACCGCATTCTGCGGCCGCACTCTGCCTATGCTACGGCCTACCTGGATGACATTGTCATTCACAGTGACACCTGGGCGCAGCATGTGCAGAGTGTGGCTGCTGTTCTGCGGTCCCTGAGGCAGGCGGGGCTGACGGCCAACCCGAAAAAGTGCGTGATCGGGCGGAGGGAGATCCGGTATGTGGGGTACCACTTGGGTCGGGGGGAGGTGCGGCCGCAGATTGAAAAGACTGCGGCCATCGCCGCCTCTCCTCGACCCAAGACGAAGAAGGAGGTGAGGGCCTTCCTGGGGCTGGCTGGCTATTACCGGCAGTTCGTGCCAGGGTTTTCAGAGCTGGCCAGTCCCTTGATGGACCTCACCCGGAAGGGTGCCCCGGATCCGTTCCAATGGTCGGGCCAGTGCCAGGGGTCGTTCGAGGCCCTTAAGGGAGCTCTTTGTGGAGAAACGGTCCTGTATGCGCCTGATTTTAACCTCCCTTTCTCCCTACAGACGGACGCGTCGGATAGAGGGCTGGGAGCAGTGCTGACCCAGCGCGTGGAGGGGGCTGACCGGCCGGTGCTGTACCTGAGCCGCAAGCTGTCGGAGAGGGAGGGCCGGTACAGCACCGTGGAGAAGGAGTGCCTGGCCATCAAGTGGGCAGTCGGCACCCTCCGCTACTACCTGCTGGGTCGCCTTTCACCCTCTACTCTGACCATGCCCCCCTCCAGTGGCTCCACCGCATGAAGGATGTGAACGCGAGGATCACCCGGTGGTATCTCGCGTTGCAGCCCTTCAACTTTTCGGTCGTGCACAGACCGGGGGCGCAGATGGTCGTGGCAGACTTCCTCTCCCGTGCAGGGGGGGGGGGGAGTAGGTCGTCGGCCGTCGTGTCCCCGGCCTGTGTCGGGCGGTAGGGGTATGTGGGGGGACATGCAGCGTTCGGCCTGTAGAGGGAGCTACAGGACCGTGGCCAGGGTTGTGTCGGCGAGGTTTCGTTGCACACCTGTTGCAAATGAAGCCTCGTTGGCTAGTGCTTAAGATGTGTGTGCCTTTGTCATTTCAGTAGGTGAGCTGGGAACGACGAGAGAGCGTGGAGAGTGACTTAGGAGGAGGCTGGAAAGCCAAACAAGCATTATTACCCTGAACTTTATGAATAAACGGGAACCATCCCTGAACGATATACTGCGTCTGCCTCTGTGTAAGAACGGACATTGTTACACTAAATAATTAAAAGTAAGAATTGTGAGAGACAGTTGTAATAAAACGGGAAGACCGCCATCTTGAAACGTCATCCGAATTGGGCGGTATTATTGTAAAAGGGGGAGGGAATCAACTGAGTGGGTTGACTGCCTTTTATAACAATAGACTCCACAGCAGTTAGGTTTAAGATGAATGAATGAATAAATAATGAAATAAATAAATGAGATAGAATAAGAATATTTTATTATATAAGTATATGCTGAGTGAAAGTGATTCTTAATTGAAGAGATTCTTGTCTAAGCTCACACTAATTTAATTCACATTCTAGGGTCACACACACACACCTCACATTCACACCCACTCTACACACACATACCCCTCTCCCTCATCCCTACTTACACACACATCACACTCACAGACATAGACACACACACACATCACATACTACACTCATACACACACACACACATAGACATACACACCCACACACACATCTTATATACTCATACACACATCACATACTACACTCATACATACACAACACACTCACACACACAGACACATACACATAATTATACCAATATAGACACACACTCATTCATACATTGTCATACATACAAATATACTCTCAAGCGCACATACATACATGCAAGTACACAGTTGTTGGTTATACCTATATTTGATTCCCAGGGTGTAAGACACCAATTGTGATTAGGATATCTCAAGCTGATTCCAAAGCTGTTTCTTAACTTATTTCTTTAATTTTAAAGTGATATCCTAGATAACCAATAATACAATATTGTTCTCTTTTGACAAATTACAGAAAAGAGTGAAAATTAAGACATTTTACAATAACCCTAAAAATAATTACTGCAAAAGGAAAAATGGAGAAAGGGATTACCATGGTAACTCCAGTAGAAGTATTAGAGAATAAAAACCCTCTTTTAAATAACCAAATAAAAGAGATGTCAGAAAAATGGGAAAAATGAACCAGTAAGAATTATACTAAGTGGCCTAAGGAAGGGACATTTGATGTTGCAGTGTGTAAGGAAATGGGAACACTGATAAGAAACCACAAACCTCAAGAAAATTCAAAAAAGAGACAGAAGAAAAGAAAGAGAGAAATAGACATGTTGAAACTGTTCAAAACAGAAGGGGAAGCAATGTTAAAAGAAGAGAAGGGAAGTGAAGTGAGAAGGCGATCAAAATGCCCCCTAGAGCTTGATTGTTATGCAGAACTAAAAGAAACCCTACACCAGGTAGACAAAGGCCAGTGGAGGTCAGAGTCAAGACAAGAGAAGAGGACTAAACCAAGCGCACGCCGAACAGAGAAACAGCTATACAGCACACCCAGAGATGAGGGAGCAACCACCTGGGGACCCGGAGATGACCCAAGAGATGACCCGAGGTCCGGTGATGAGGAACAGGAGGAGAGGAGGTCTGGGATAAGCCAGAGGGAGATAGACCAAGCACAAACAATAGATGAAATACTCAGTGACTTGGAAGCTGATAGTGGAATAAGACATAAGGAAGAATCCAGGACTACTGAATGAGTGTTGAGGGGTAGGGGAAAGATAGGTCGCCCAGATAGATATCTTTGCCCCATCCTGATAAAAGGAAATCAAGGACACTATGTGCCCTGGGGTATGCAGGACATGCAGGGAATAGTTAACAGATTACCAGACATACATGATGGAGCAGGTAAATGGATTAGAAGCTTTGAGGAAGAGACTGCAGGGAAACTGCTGGCGGTGGGAGACCTCAAAGCCCTGTTGGCCAAGGTACTGGGGGTGGCAAAGATGGAAGACATCCTCATAAGCTGTGGACTGGAAGGAGCAAAGGGCAATACCAGAGCCGATGGGATGTCATTTGACCAGACCAGAAATGAGATGTGGACAACCCTGAGAGAAGAATATCCACACAGGCTGGATATTAAGACCCTGAAGGGAGACCCACTGGGAGAGACTAAGAATCCTGCCACATACCTGCACCAGCAATTGAAGAAGTGGAAACTAGAGACTGAAGTAGACCCAGAGGGAGACCCACTGATGACAACTCTGTTCAGAACCACAGTGATAGATGCCATGTCCCCTCCGGTGAAAAGCAGGTTAGAGGATGTGGTGGGACTCACGTCCAAAACACATAAGGAATTCTGTGATCATCTGGTCCATGCGGTGGAAAAATACCGGAAAGAGGAATCAAGGCTAAAGGAGCAAGAAAAGGAGGACCAGAGAAAGTTAATACAGCTCCAGCTGGGGGAACTCACAGAACGAAACAAAAAGAAGGCACAAGGCGTAATGGGCGCCGAAACCAAGAAACCAGTTCCATACAGAGCCACACCAGAACCACTTCCAGTGCTGAGACCTCAGGGACAAGAGCAACCCACCGTACCTGTAATTCAGGTGTATACCCGGCAGCCCCAGCAGTTTAAGCCATGGAAGGGCAGAAAGAGACCTCAAGAAAGGGTCCTAAGGACAGACCCACTAAGTCCACCAGGTGTGTGCTGGGGATGTCACCAAGCAGGACACAACAGAACGAATTGTACAACTAATCCATGGAAGATAGAGGGAGAATAGTAAACAGGGCTATGGTCAGCAGCAGCAGAGGCCTCCACAAGGACCGGCCAATCCATATAGGGGACTAAATTATGGTTACTAGCTTCCAGTATTAACCACAGAAGCTGATCAAGAACCAATGCTGTAGGTTCAAATAGAAGATAGGAGACAGAGCCACAACCCTGCCCATACTGACCTATGACCGGTCATCGGTGAATCTCTTGGGGAGGGATGCATTATGCATGCTGGGGATGAAAATATGGTGTTCCCCAGGTGTATATGTAGATAATATGGCAATAAAGACACAAGAAACACCAATTACTGCAAGCGCAAATGTTTACTGGTTAGGGGAAATAAATCATGAAATAGAGAAAAATTGGTTAAAATGGAGAAAATGTATTGAAGCCCAATTGCCAGATGCAAAAAGACCACGATTTGACTTAAATTGCAACTCCTGCCAAGAACAAATCTGGCAGGAGCAAACCATAAATCTGGTTGTCCCATTAATGTCCCAATATATTATAGGGGGAAAACAGGGAGCAGCTATACAAATGGTGTAATATACCTAATGCTGCTCATCATGTGTCATTAATGGTAAATAAAGGGTATAGAGCAAGAGTTTTGGGACCAAGGATGAGAACCGCATTAAAAAGTAATTGGAAAGAAACAAGTAACCCATTGGTAAAACATTTTGCGGATACGGAATTCATGAAAATAATATATACCACAGGAAGTAGCCATATTGGTTAAACAACAGGTTCAGATGAAAGAAAAGTCAGATAATCAATTAAATAGAACCAATAGCGCAGCTAGAGGATATGATACGCATGCATCGGATTGCAGGGCCATTTGAGCAATCCATGTGGCTCCGAAAGGGGGCTCTACAGGATTGTGGAGATCATATGAGGGTACTATAGTAGCGCCTACTGGGGATTTTGATCACTGGTGCGCATGGTTTTGACCATTGCGCAAGGGGGGAAGTTGTGAGAAAGATAAAAATCCAAGGGTATTGGGCACCCTATTTACAGGCAATGGTAGAAAATGCATTTAAACATTTGGTAATGGACTATGGAGACATGATAAAATAGGTCATTGGGAAAAGATACATGCTTGTTGTTACAGATAGATTCAGCAGATGGGTAGAAGCAAGGAACAGGGGTTACATTTTTAACAAGAG
This sequence comes from Argentina silus, assembly GCF_951799395.1. Lineage (NCBI taxonomy): Eukaryota > Metazoa > Chordata > Actinopteri > Argentiniformes > Argentinidae > Argentina > Argentina silus. The sequence continues at coordinate 21,222,008 of NC_139654.1, read as the reverse complement.
AAGTAATACCCAGATTTGGAATAACTAATGAGATTAGCTCAGATAACGGTGCAGAATTTATTCAGAAAACTGTCATACAGCAGTTAAGAATAAAGCAAAGATTGGGTTGTGTCTACCATTCACAATCACAAGGAATGGTAGAATGAATAAATGGTACCCTCAAAACAAAGCTGAATAAGATATGTGCCAGCACAAAGCTTGATTGTGTAAATGCCTTGCCACTTGTATTAATGAATTATCGCATGCAGACTAACAGAAACACGCATTTAACACCGCATGAAATGCTTACGGGTCGACCCATGCCAGTACTAACAATACGAGGACCTTACAAAGGACCACCACTTGAACAAAAAAGGTTTTTACGGCAGGAGGACTGGAAAGTCGCAGAGGAGAAGACCAAACAATAATAAATAATAAACGGGTTGAGTCCCATACCACTACCTCTGTCTACGAACATTGTTACGATATTGTATTGTCATTCAAATATACCATATTTCTATTATACATTCATCAGCTTTCTCTCACTTTCACATGGCACAGCAGTGAAACCTTTAGGGAGATGAACAGCCAAAAGCAGTAGCAACCTCTAAAAAGCCTAAGCATTTGGAATCTGCAGTTGCATCTTAAATATGAAGCACATGTTGTGGTCTGTTCCCAGCAGTTGAATCAAACAAGGCTACTGTAGATGCAGCCGAATGGGAGAGTAGGCCTAATACCTAAACTCTGACTCACCAGAGACACAAACTCTAGGACAGGGGTGGCCAACACGCGGCTCGCGAGCCGCATGCGGCTCTTTGCTCATTAATGTGCGGCTCTTCTTTTTAAAAATGATTTTCTATTTAAAAACATAAATAATAATAAAAAAATAATAATAATATGGAATACACATTACATCTTACATTAACTTGTATTTGTCATATTTTTACTCATTTTAATTTGGGAGTTATACGTTTAAATCTGCATCCTACTGCCGAATGTGTGAATTAGTTGAGTAACGTTAACTTATTGCTGTAGCAGCGGAACCAATCCACTGAACTAGCGAACCAATCACATACCTTGAAATTGAAAAAAAAAGTGCTTCAGCGCGGGTTCATGATTTTGCTGGTGAGGTCTTTGCATGACATGTCTGAATTGTTTGGCTAGTAATCATCGTTGGCAGCTGACGTCCTGAAAAGGAGCACAGCACGGTATGCAACATTGCTCGAAAACCTTGAAGATGGTTTCGTAGCCAGATTCCAAGATCTACAGCTGAGAAAGCCGCAGATTGCATTCCTGATTGACCCTTTCACTGCGGAGGCGGACTGTTTGAAAGCCCCGTTAGTCACAGACGAAGCAACTTCTCAGCTGGAGATGATCGAACTGTCTGAGGATGACAGATTGAAGTCTGTTCTGAGGGAAGGAGCCATTGAGTTCTGGAAAAATGTGCCGATGGAGAAATACCCCAATGTCAAAAGGGCTGCGCTCAGACTACTGTCAATGTTTGGCTCAACTTACGTGTGTGAGTCGGTGTTTTCTACCCTGAATCTAGTGAAGTCGAAGCATCGATCTGTTCTAACTGACACACACGTGAAGGAACTACTTCGAGTGGCCACAACCGACTACAAGCCAGATTTGAGGAGGATTGTTGAAGGCAAGATTTGCCAAAAGTCCCACTGAATCAAAAACTGATACATGGCAAGAAAAAAATATTGTTGCTCAGAGAATAAATTATTTTCTCATTGTTATTGTAGTGTTGAGCCATTTTTATTACATTTATAGGGGGGGGGGGGGGAACATTATAATTATGAAAAAGTTATTTAATTGCAAGGTGTGTGTGTGTGTGTGCGCGCGTGCGTACGCACTATGTGGCTCTTTGCAGTAGCCATGGCAAATTTTTTGGCTCATAGTCTCTGACTGGTTGGCCACCCCTGCTCTAGGAAATAACTCCAGCTGGGTGTCCAGCAGGCAGAAATGGTCAGAGGCCATTCATTCACATAATGGGACTGAAATAGGTCTGCTAATGTGTGGTCCTGCGGTTACAGTATAGTGTACATGTGCAGAGCCATCCTGAAACCACAATGAGGCTATTTTCAACAGGGGGGAAGAGGTGCAGTTGAGTGGCAAAAAGGAGGACTGAAGACACACACATGTAACACACACGTGTCACGGTTCCATCTGTACACTAGGGGGGGGCGGCGGAGACCGCCCCATCAACTAACTGGCACAACAGGTGCTCCTTATAATTTCATTTGGACCTTCCAATTTAAATTGGACGTTTTTGTTATTCCTGTGTGGTTGCTTGACTCTCGCCATTGATATGTTCCTCTCATGGTCCTCTAGGACGCGTCTTAGTTAAAGATTCTCTAGTGTCTTAGTTGTTTTAGTTATATCCTATTGTGGAGGTGCGGTAAACAATGAGACAAGGAGGCGAAGGCAAGTCGAGTCCGTTTACTCTCCACATAAAAGACAACTACCAACAACACCGAGCGGGCATGACAGTGCACCCGGAACCAAAACACATCTACACTTCCGCCCACCACCCTCTCTCTTAAAGTCACAGATGCCCTGGTGGTCTTTCTCTCTCCTCCCTTGTAGGTCACTACACAGGCCCCCCCAGAATTCACCATAACAAAACGCAGTCAATCAATGAACAATAATCATAGCAACAGTCAACGTGGCGGTGGCCGTATCAAGCGGCCAAAACGGCTGCGTTGAGCAGGAGGGGGGTCAAGGGCCCTGGGCGGCTTTAGAGCCCGGGCAGGGGCAGGGCCGGAGGCCGCAGCAGGGGGGCGTCCCCGCCGTGGGGGTAGGGCCAGCTGAACCGGCTCGTCAACGTCCAGATGAGCAGGCTTGAGACGGTCCACTGTGACCCGCTCTGGCTTACCCCCCATGTCCACAACAAAGGTCTTAGCTCCCGCCTCCAGTACGCGTAACGGCTGTAATGGAGTCCGATGGCTGTCATGGCGGATGAAGACGTATCTGGCCGACAGCAGGTCCTTGGGCACGTAGGACTGGGGAACGCAGTGGCGAGATGTTGGGATGGGGACAAAGGCCTCAACGACGCCCTGGGACACCGCCCGATGAGAGTCGGCAGACCAGGGGGATGCGGCCTCCGGGAGGAACTCCCCCGGAACTCGCAGTGGCTGGCCGTACACCAGCTCGGCGGATGAGGCCTGGAGGTCCTCCTTGGGAGCAGAACGAAGACCGAGCATGACCCACGGGAGGCGGTCAGCCCAGTTGCTGTCCGTAAGGCTGGCCCGCAGAGCAGCCTTCATGGAGCGATGGAACCTTTCACAAAGTCCGTTACCCTGCGGATTGTACGCCGTAGTGCGGTGGAGCTTCACCCCCAGGCCCTCAGGCACCGCAGTCCAAAGCTCTGACGTAAACTGTGGGCCCCTGTCGGCGGTGAGGTCAGCCGGCGTGCCGAACCGGGCAACCCAGCACGCGATGAACGCCCGGGCCACCTCTGCTGATGTGGTGGACGACAGGGGAATGGCTTCTGGCCACCTGGTGGTTCTGTCCACCATGGTGAGGAGGTGAGTGAACCCAAGGGAGGGGGGCAGGGGGCCCACCAGGTCCACGTTCACATGATCGAACCGCCTCTCCGGCACCAGAAACGGTGCCAAAGGGGCCTTGATAAGGCGTTGTATCTTGGCACGCTGGCACGCCACGCAGGAGCCAGCCCACGTCCTGACGTCCCTTCTGAGGCCCGGCCAGACGAACTTGGCCCCCACCAACCTAGTGGAGGCTTTCACGCCCGGATGGGAAAGGCCGCGTAATCCAGTCCCAAGTGTACGGACCCCACGACCGACCGGGAAAGGCAGTTGGCGACGGAGTTGTCCTTGCCAGACACATGCTGGATGTCCGTGGTGAACTCGGATATGGCAGAGAGCTGACGCTGCTGTCGGCCCGACCACGGCTCCACGGTTTTGGCCATGGCGAATGTCAGCGGCTTGTGGTCCACGAAGGCGGTGAACCGGCGGCCCTCCAACAGGAACCTGAAGTGTCGGGTGGCGAGGAAGAGACCCAGGAGCTCCCTGTCGAAAGTGCTGTACTTCCTCTCATTGTCACGAAGCTGCTTACAAAAGAAAGCCAGGGGCTGCCAGGCCTCGCTCACCCACTGTTCACACACCGCTCCCACTGCGTAGTCTGATGCGTCTGTCGTGAGGGCGACCGGGGCAGTGTGAAATGGGTGTGCCATCAGCGCCGCGGTGGCCAGCGCAGCTTTGGCCGCGTCGAAAGCTCCGTCCCTCCCCGGGGACCAGTCCACGTCATCCTTGGGCCCTTTTCCCCGCAGGGCCTCGTACAATGGCCGCATGAGGTGAGCCGCATGGGGAATGAACCTGTTGTAAAAGTTCACCATGCCCAGGAACTCCTGCAGGGACTTCACAGTGCAGGGGCGTGGGAAACTGGCGACGGCGTCCACCCTGGCGGGAAGGGGGACCGCTCCCTGGGGAGTGACATGGTGTCCAAGGAAGGTAATGGACGACAGGCCAAACTGACACTTGGCCGGGTTGACGATAAGGCCGTGCTCGCTGAGCCGCTCGAACAGCAGCCGGAGGTGTGTCAGGTGCTCCCCTGCACACGCGCTGGCCACCAGAATGTCATCCAAATAGACAAACAAGAACGGCATGTCCCGCAGCACAGAGTCCATCAGGCACTGAAACGTCTGCGCCGCCCCTTTAAGGCCGAAAGGCATCCGCAGGAACTCAAACAGGCCAAAGGGCGTGATGACCGCTGTCTTGGGGACGTCCAGTGGTTGGACCGGTACCTGGTGGTATCCTCGCACCAGGTCCACCTTGGAAAAGATGGTGGCCCCCGCCAAGTGGGCGGAGAAGTCCTGTATGTGCGGGACGGGATACCGGTCGTGGCGTTGTTCAGGCGACGGAAATCTCCGCAGGGGCGCCAACCGCCATCAGCCTTAGTCACCATGTGCAGGGGGGAGGCCCACGGGCTGTTCGAGCGGCGCACGATGCCGAGGTGTTCCATGGTGGCGAACTCCTCCCTGGCAATCACAAGCTTAGCAGAGTCGAGGCGCCGAGCATGAGCGTAGACTGGAGGGCTGACGGTGGTGATGTGGTGCTCTACGCCGTGCTTTGCCACTGCCGACGAGAACGTGGGAGTGGTGAGGACAGGGAACTCGGTCAGTAGGCGCTGATACGGATCCCCGGTGGCAAATGTGTTTAACAGGCAGAGCCCGCCAACCCCTCCTAGCATGCAGGGGTATGTAGCAAAGGCCACAGCATCGATCAGGCGGCAGTTCGTAACATCCACCAGTAACCTGAAGGCACAGAGGAAGTCCGCGCCCCGGATCGGCGTAGACACAGCGGCCATAACGAAGTCCCAGCCGAAACACACCTCCACATACCTGGTGCCGTAGGTAAGTATAGGCGTGCCATTGGCGGCGTCCATCTGTGGGCCGTGTCCGCCAGCCATGATGTCCACGGGCTGTTCTGGCAGGATGCTGCGCTGGGCGCCCGAGTCGACCAACAGACGCCGGCCGGAGATGGAGTCGGTGACAAACAGCAGCCTGCAGTCACGACCAGCACCCATAGCTGCTAATGAGCGCCGGCCCTGGCGTTTCCCTGCACCCCGAAACTGCATGGTTGGCGACACTGCTTAGCCTTAGCTCCAAACCTGGCATGGTAATAACACAACCCGTCGTCGCGCTGGTGGCGGGCCGTCACCGCGGCTGCGGTGCCCATGGTGTCCTCCGGAAACCATGGACCAGGAAAATCCTGTCTGCCTCCGCAGCCAGCTCACGGTAGTCCTTGGAGGAGGAGAGGGAGGAGCTGGCTAGCGCAGTGCGCACAGGCGCTGGGAGCTGCCGCAGGAAAATGTGAGTAAAAAGGAATGAGGGATCATCCAAGCCCAGCACAGCCAGCATTTTCTCCATTAATTCGGACGGCTTGCTATCCCCTAGGCCGTTGAGGGACAGCAGGCGGTCTGCCTTCTCCAGTTCAGACAGTTCGAAAAGTCTCAAGAGGAAAGCTTTGAGTGCGGCGTACTTGCCGACAGCCGGTGGAGCCTCTAGCAGTGCCATCGCTCTGGCCGTCGTCGAGGCATCCAACGCCGCCACCACATGGAAGTACCTCGTCACATCCTGTGTTATACCTCTTAGCTGGAACTGGGCTTCAATGTGCTGAAACCACGGCCGTGGGTTGCACTGCCAAAAGTCAGGCAACTTGATGGTCGCGGCGTAGATGGTAGCATTTGCCGCTTCTCCCGCCCCGCTCGGTCCAGGCATTGCAGGGTAGTCGTTGCCATCTTCGGATGTCGACATATTCTTCTCACAGGGTCACCAATGTGGAGGTGCGGTAAACAATGAGACAAGGAGGCGAAGGCAAGTCGAGTCCGTTTACTCTCCACATAAAAGACAACTACCAACAACACCGAGCGGGCATGACAGTGCACCCGGAACCAAAACACATATACACTTCCGCCCACCACCCTCTCTCTTAAAGGCACAGATGCCCTGGTGAATGTCTCTCTCTCTCCTCCCTTGTAGGTCACTACACTATCCTATTATATCCTATTGTTTGTTATTTTCTAAAGTTGTTCCTGTCTAACCGATGGATTACCTTAAGTAAAGTGCCTTTGTCTTTAAACTGCATTCCCTCGTCTGGTCTCTTCTCTGCGTCTGGGTCCTACCCCACACAATGTTACAGCAAGCTACCACACCAACATGGACCCAACGGAGTTCAACCAGATCCGTAAAGTGGTTTCCCACCAGCCAGGTCTACTGGGGCGACAACAGGAGCAACTTACCCAAATGGCAGAAGCACTCCGGGCACTTACCCTCTCCACCCAGCAACATCTTCCAGTGGGTCATTCGCCGGTGGAGACCCCCCAGTTAATCAGTTCCGCGAACTCAGGATGTTGGCCACCCAGGAAGATGCAAGGGGTTCCTTACCCATTGTTTCCTGGCATGCGAGCTGCAACCCTTCTTGTTCCACACCGACCGGGCCAAGGTTGCTTACATCATCTCCCTGCTCTCAGGGAAGGCCTTGGCGTGGGCTACAGTGGTGTGCAAACAACAGTCGCCATCCTGCAGCTCTCTCCCCAGCTTCACCTGCGAGTTGTGATGTGTCTTCGATCATCCTGTCGGAGGACGAGAAGCGGCAAGTCGACTCAGCTTCACCAGGGGCTCAGGTCAGTGGCGGACATTGCCATTGAGTTCCAGACCCTCGCGGCGGCGAGTGGCTGGAATCCGGAGGCGTTGATCACCACTTATCACCATGGATTATCTGCTGCCATGAAGGACGAGCTAGCTGCTCGGGATCTAGGAGGGGACCTCGAGTCGTTAATCAGTGGGTGAGATAACGCCACATCAACGCCACCCTAGTATGAGATTCGGACCATTTACATTACATTTTTGCCATTTAGCAGACGCTTTTATCCAAAGCGACTTACAACAAGTACAATTGTCAAAAGTAAGTGAATCATCTGTACATCAGTCATCATAAGAAAAAGCGGTGCCAGGCGGCCAGCCGAGGTGGAAAAATGGAGGTGGAGGAACGGGCAAGGGTTTGGGGCTGACCATTGCTTGCGAGTAGGGAGGGACTGTTCCCTTTACCGCCCGGTAGGCGAACACCAGGGTCTTGAATCTGATGTGAGCTGATACCAGGAGCTAGTGAAGGGTGCGGAGGAGAGGGGTGACATGGGAGAATTTGGGGAGATTGAACACCAAACGGGCAGCAGCATTCTGCATGAGCTGCAGAGGTCTGATGGTGGAGGCGGGGAGTCTGGCCAAGAGTGCATTGTCGTACTCAAGGCAAGAAATCACAAGTGCCTGGACCAAGAGTTATGCTGCTTCTCTCGTTTGGAATGGACGTAACCTTCAAATGTTGTAGAGGAAGAATCTACAGGAGCGTGCTGTCGATGTGATGTTCGCCGCACAGGACAAGTGATTGTCAACGATCACCCCAAGGAAATTGCAGAGCCAAGAGATTTGGTATAAAAGGGACAACAGTAAGGGCCCTAGGACGGAGCCCTGGGGGACCCCAGTGGTGAGGGCACGTGAAGAGGACAGCGACCCTCTCCACGTCACCTGGTAAGAGCGATCGGCCAGGTAGGATGCAAACCAGGAGAGTGCAGAGCCAAAGATGCCTAGCTCTGAGAGGGTGGAGAGAAGGATCTGATGATTTACTGTGTCAATTGCAGTGGACAGGTCCAGAAGAATGAGAACAGAGGAGAGGAAGGAAGCTTGAGCAGAGTGGAGGGTCTCCGTGACAGCAAGGAGAGCAGTCTCAGTCGAGTGCCTGGCCTTAAAGCCGGATTGGTGAGGGTCAGGGAGGTTGTTCTGAAGGAGGTAGTGAGACAGTTGGTTAGAGACAGCACGTTCAAGGGCTTTAGATAAGAAGGAGAGAAGGGATACCGGTCTGTAGTTATGGACAGCAGACGGGTCAAGAGTTGGTTTCATGAGAAGAGGCTTGACTCTGGCTGTCAAGAAGGCAGCTGGGACAGATCCTGTGGATAGAGAGGAATTGATTAAGGTGGTAAGGAACGAAAGGAGATCTTTGGAGATGGATTGGAGAAAGGGGGATGTGACCAGCTTTAGAACATCATCAGGGGAGAGGGGGAGAAATTTTGGAATGGTAGTATAAGGCTTTAGCAGCTGATGCAGATGAGGTGTAGTTGAGGGGGAGAGAGAGATAAGGGTCTAGATCATCAGGAATGCCAGATTTTCTCCATTTCCTCTCAGCTGCCCGGAGCCCTATTCTACAAACTTGCAAGGTTTCAGACAGCCAGGAAGCGCGTGGAGTGGATGGTGCCGGCCTTGAGATCTGTGGACAGAGAGAGTCGAAGGATGAGGAAAGAGAGGACAGGAGTTGTTCAAAAACCAGGTCACACTGCATCAAAAACGAACGACACAATCCCAGCTTTCCGTCATACCGCTCCGGGGTGGGAACCCAGGGCTCCTTGACCGATGGTGGCGACGGGGCAGATGGGATCGGCGGCCCGGATGCGGCACCGGCAGCCGCACTCATCTGGTACTGGAGGCTGGACAGAGTAACAGACAGGTTGCAGAGATTCTCCACAACCTCCCGCAGGGTAGTGTCGTGCTGGCTGAGGAAACTGCATGGCGAACTGATTCTAGGTCTGCTGGGTTCGTCATGGCTGGGTCGTACTGTCACGAATCAGCAGACTAGGGACAAGCAGGTAAGTGTAAAGCAAGTTGATTTAATCAGACAGGTATAATAGAAAGTAACAGGCAGGGGTCGGGCAGGCAGATGGATAATCCGACAGGCAGGGTACTGGAGCTGGAAGCGTGATACAAAGACAAAACCATGAATGGCAAACGATCCGGCATTGACTAGCAGCAGGTGCAGGGTATAAGTAGTGGGGAGTGATGACTCGATTGCCGACAGGTGTGCTAGTCACTGCCGGCAGAGATCATGGAGGCGGAGTCGTGACACCACGGCTACACAACCAGAACTGTAAAATAAGGAAGCCCTGAGCACTGTTAATTTTCCGAAAGGTTATGACAACAATTGTTACAAAAAGAACATGATTTTACAGCTAAGGCTTCTCAAATTAATATTTTCTATATGGATGTGCCGCCCATACTGAATGTTTAACTGCCAATGATAATTGATGTTGACAGGAAGAGGCATAACAGCTTCTAGTCTGTTAATGTAGGAGAAGTAGGCTGATGAACACTGCACCATAACAGAAACCCTGATGTAACTCCCCAGGTATAAATGCATGTTTCAATCTAAATAACATATTAATTACTTTAGTCAATTATTTTGTCATGACAATAATAATATTGATAATAATAAGACATAATGTGCTCGGCGTAAGTAATGGGACAGTGATGGTTAAAGTCGAGGTTCTTAGCTTTTATTTGATGGTATTTGTGTACATATTGGTTTCACCATTCAGAAAGGACCTGAACACTTTTTATTCGTCGTCCCCCTGTTTCAGGATACAGAAAAGCAATGGGACAGATGTATAAAATGTCCTGAAGTCTACAACCCATTGACCCCACCAGACATTGAGTGGCTTCTCTGGTGACGCTCTTCTAGGCCTATACTACAGCCATCTTCAGTTGTTGTTTGTTTTGAGGTATTTTGGCCTAAAATCTTATCAGGAAATTAAATGCATGTTAAATTGTATTTAAATCTGAAGGTTGACTTGGCCAGTCAAGAACACTTTTTGGCCTGAAAAACTCCCTAGTTTTATCTGTCCACAAAACCTTTGTCCAGACCTCTGCAGGCTTTTTAGGTACTTTTTAGCAAACTGTAAGTGACCATCCTTTTTGAGGATAACTAGTGGTTTGCACCTTGCAGTGAAGCCTCTGTAGTTTGCCTACTGATGTATTCTGCTGTCATGGGGTGGAGTGGTGTGGACCCAAGTGCAGGAAGAACACAGGAGTCAAGGTTTGCAATAACCCAAAATGTAGGAACTTTACGAGAAAACATAGGTATACAGGTACATACAACATAGTAGGCTCAAGACTGAACACAAAGTAGCGAAAGATGCAGGCTCATATGCTGGCCAGATAACAAGGTACAGGTGATGTCAATTAACTAAAAGAGATAACATTAGAAACAAATAGAGAGTCTCTGGCGGCCAATGGTGACCAGAAGGGGAAGTAGCAGGATGAGGGAACTCCTTACAGACCCCCCAGGAACGGCACCTGACGTTCACCCGAGGTGACGGAGACGGAACTCCTTGAAAAGAGCCGGATCCATGATGTCTCGGGCTGGAATCCAGGACTGTTCCTCAGGCCCATACCCCTCCCAATCCACCAGATACTACAGGCTCCTGCAGACCCAGCAGGAGTATAGCTGCCGCTGGACGGTGTAGGCGGACTGACCCTTGATGATGCGAGGTGGCGGTCTCGTCCCCGGAACCAGGGGACTGGTGGACACTGAAGGTGGGTTTAATCTGCATGTTCCAGGGCAGTTGGCCACTGGGCCTGAGGACCTTGAAGGGACTGATGAAGCGGGGGGAGAGCTTGTGGGACTCCACACACCGGGAGGCCTTCAGCAGGGCCGACCGAGCTCTCCTCCAGGTCCTGCGGCAACGAGCCGCAAGCCTCTGCATGGCTGGCACCTCCACCTCAGGCTCCTACTCCGGGAACAGTGGGGGCTGGTAGCGAGGAGACACTGGAAGGGAGACATGCTAGATGCTAGTGGAGGAACAGGTTAGGGTGTTGTGCGCATACTCAACCCACAGTAGGTGGATTCAGGCCGTGGGGTTGGAGGATACCAGACACCTCAGGGTTGTCTCCAGGTCCTGGTTGACCCTGTCTGTCTGGCCGTTTTTTGAGAAACGATCGACTATAACCAATATGGCGGTGTTAACTTGTGAGGGTGGGAGACTGGTGATGAAGTCCAATGATATGTGAAACCAAGGATGGTTAGAAATGGGAAGAGGATGTAGTAGACCTTCAGGGCATGACCGGGGTTCTTTGTTCGAGATGAAGACAGGGCAGGCAGCAACAAAGACTGCACAGTTCTCATGATGGGCCACAAAAACCGCCTACGGATGAACTCCAAGGTCCTTCCTGGATGTCCAGTCAGATGAGATGAGTGCCCCCACTGCAAGCTCCACCTCGATGACGAAGGGGAGTGCAGGATTCGGCATAACCAGGACAGGAGCTGATGTGAAGCGCCGCTTGATGTCCTTAAAAGCCCTCTCCGCCTCAGAGGACCAACTGAACTGGCTGGATGAGCCCTTGAGAGGAGTGGCAACCAAACTAAAATTCCGGATGAATCTCCAGAAAAAGTGAGCAAAACCTAGGAAGCACTGCAGCTGTTTAGTAGAAAAGGGAGTAGGCCAGTCACAGACAGCTCGGGTCTTGCCAGGATCCATCTGGATGTTGCCCCCGGAGATAATGAACCCCAGGAAGGACACTGTGCTGACGTGGAACTTGCTCTTCTCTACCTTGATGTAAAGATAGTTACATAGGAGGCGCTGCAGGACCTGCCTAACATGTTGAACGTGTTTGTGAGGGTTCTTAGAGAAGATATATCATATATCAAGGATATCATCCAGGTAGACAAATTGATTGACCATATCTCTGAGGACGTCGTTGATGAGTGCTTGAAAAACTGCTGGAGCGTTAGCCAGTCTGAAGGGCATGACCAGATAGTCATAGTGACCGGTAAGTGTGTTGAAGACAGTCTTCCACTCATCTCCCTCATGGACACGGACCAGATTATAAGCATTGCGGAGGTCTAGTTTGGTGAAGACCATTGCCCCCTGAAGGCGCTGGACATAAGCGGGAGAGGATAGCGTTTTTTTACAGTCACTTTGTTGAGACCACAGTAGTCGATGCACGGGCGGAGACCTCCATCCTTCTTCCCCACAAAGAACAGTGCCAGCTGGTGAGGCAGAGCCAGAGCATCACCAATGTACTCCTCCATGGACGCCGTCTCGGGAGTGGAAAGAGAGAAGATTCTACCCCTGGGACGCAGTCGTAGGATCAATGGCAGGGAAGAGATGTGGCCCTCCTCTTGCTGAACACCCCCCTCAGGTCGGCGTATTCGGGGGGAACCCGGGACAACTCAGGAGGGGTTGGAGACTGGAGAGGCTGAAGAGAGGAGTTAGGGAGGAGACAGGTGGCATGACAGGTAAGCCTGTCCCCATCTTATCACAGCACTGAGCGACCAGTCAATCTGGGGGTTATGACGGACCAGCCACGGGTAACCAAGAACCACCAGGAAGTCTGGGGAGTGGATGAAATGGAACTGGATGGTTTCGTGGTGTTGATCCTCCACACAGAGGCTTCGAGGGATGGTGAGGTGACGAACCCATCCGGAACCCAGGGGTCTGCCGTCAAAAGCAGTAACAGTGACAGGTTGGTTGAGACTGGCCAGAGGAGTCTTGAGTTGTTTGGCCAGTCCGATAAAGTTGCCAGCCGCTCCCGAGTCTATGGATGCCTTGAGAGGATGGAGATGGTTGTCCCAGGAGATGGAGGCTGGCTGCCAACAGGACACCAGACCTGGAGGACTCGGGAGGAATGATAGGACTCGTCACAAGTCTCCTACTCCCGGTCTGTTCTTTTCCCGAGAGCTCTGGACAGGCTGAGCGGAAGTGGCCTGATACTCCACAATAGAGACAGCGCCTCTCCCTCATTCTAAGATCCAGTTCCTGCTGAGTGAGTTGGGTTCTCCCCAACTGCATCGGTTCCTCGACCGTAGACCGAAGGGGACATGGGGAGACTCATCGCCACTCTGGTGATGATGGAGCAGGAGCTGTTCGGGACTCAGGGAATGAGGAAACTGTAGACAATGTCTTTCCCGTATGCAATTATCCACACGTATGGACATATCCACAAAGGCGTCGAAGTCAAAGGCAGTTTCTTGGGTAGCCAGGTAATCCTTAACCTCCTTTGTAAGCCGATGGCGAAAAGTGGTGATTAGGGCCTTGGGGTTCCATCCACTATTAGCGGCGAGAGTGCGAAACTCGATGGCAAAGCCCGCCACACTCCGTGAGCCTTGGCGTCCGCTGACAGGATGGTCGAAGACCTTTTTCATCTCCCTGGTGAAGAGGTGGTATTTGGAACTCAAGGATGTTTGCTGGTCCCAAATAGCTGTGGCTCAAGAGAGAGCTCTATCGGTGAGTGCTGAAATTAGATACGCCACTTTAGTACGATCATTAGGAAACATAGCAGACTGTAGTTCAAAAACCAAGGAGCATTGGGCCAGAAACCCCCGGCACCCACCCGGATTACCATTATAACGTTCCGGAGTAAGCAGTAGTAGGTCCCTGGCTTGCTGGGTAACGGGCTCGGGATGAATCGGTGGAGGTGGGTCAATAGGACATGCCGTCTGAGCCTGGCACTGCTGGATGGCCATGGTGAAGGCTTGTGAGGAGTTGTTGTTCATGCCTACCGACCGCGGCTCCTTGGACAGCGGCACGTACTTGGTCCATCTCTGCTGGGTCCATGTTTGGTGCAGGAAGAACGCAGGAGTCAAGATTTGCATAATCCAAAACGTAGGAACTTTACTAGAAACGGATCACAGACCTTAATGACTACAGACCAGTCGCCCTGACCTCTGTGGTAATGAAGACCTTTGAGCGCCTCATGCTCACCCACCTCAAGGCCATCACCAACCCCCTCCTTGACCCACTGCAGTTTGCCTATAGAGCCAACAGGTCTGTAGACGACGCAGTCAACATGGGACTTCACTTCATCCTCCAGCACCTAAACTCCCCCGGCACCTACGCCAGGATCCTGTTTGTGGACTTCAGCTCTGCATTTAACACAATCGCCCCAGCTATTTGATATTTGAGTTGTACTGGTACAACTAATGTGACCACTTGCACTAGCTAAACATTTATTCGTGAAAATAAATCTTCTAACCTGCGCAGCTTTTCATACTGTCTCTGTTTCTAGGATGATGGGGAAAGTTAAATAAAACACTAGTCAATTTTATAACAATGGGATCAAGCCATATATTACCATTTTCATGTCAGTTTTGCAGCGCTGAACATTTGTTTGGGTCTCCAGTGACGTTCCACTTTAGGAGCTCATCTTCACCGAGTCGTGGCTATCCCCATCGGTACCAGACGCAGCCATTAAACAAGGCCGCTGTTCATTACACCGACATGATTGCACTATAGACTCTGGGAAGCGTAGGGTCGGAGGGGTATGCTTCATGATTAAGCCAGCTTGAACAACATTACATTAGACCATCTCTACTCCACTTTGAAAGATGGCTATAAATCCCTCCGTTGACCACCATTCGGCAAATCTGATCAAGCCTCCATTCTGCTGTTACCAGCATACAAACAGAGACTGAAGCAAACGTCACCTGTGACGCGGACGATCCAGCGCTGGAGTAGCCAATCAGACTCTATGCTGCAGGACTGCTTCGACTCTACGGACTGGAATGTATTCAAGGACATTACCAACATCAATGATTACGCAGAGGCTGTTACCGGCTTCATTAGCAAATGCGTCGGTGACTGTGTCCCCACTGTCACTGTTTGGACTTACCCTAACCAGTGAGATTCGTGCTCTAAAGCATGGACCAACCCATTCAACTCCGGCGATTTCAAAGAGTACAAGAAATCGAGAGGCGATCTGCGCAGGGCCATCAAGACCGCAAAAAGGAATTACAGACGCAAGGTTGAAACACTACACCAGGGCACTGATGTTAGAGGTATGTGGCGTGGACTTCAGACTATTACAAACTATAGACAGAAAGCTGACAGCTTGGGTAACGATGCTGCACTACCGGACGAGCTTAACAACTTCTATGCTCGGTTCAACGGCAGCAACACTGTGCCCCGCATCAAGTCTCTCACTGCTCGCGAAGACAACGTGCTAGCAATCAACGTGGCCGACGGGCTTTTAAGCGCGTCAACACCTGCAAAGCTGCCGGACCAAACGGCATCCCTAGTCGTATCCTCAGAGTATGCGCTGACCAGCTGTCAGATGTCTTCACAGATATATTCAATCTATCCCTGTCCCAATCTGTAATACCCACCTGTTTCAAAGCGACCACTATCATCCCAGTCCCCAAGAAGAACAAGGTAACCTGCCTCACGGACTACCGCCCCGTTGCACTCACCCCAATCATCATGAAGTGCTTCAAGAAGCTGGTTTAGTCTCACATCAACTCATCATTACCTGCCACTCTGGACCCTCTTCAGTTTGCATACCGCCCCAATAGATCCACAGACGACGCCATCGCTTACGCCCTGCATCCCACCTGGACAAGAGGGACACCTACGTGAGAATGCTGTTCATCAACTACAGCTCAGCATTCAACTCAGGGACCTGGATCTGGGACTTCCTGACGGGCAGACCCCAGGTGGTGGCAGCATCACCTCATCCACTCTGACTCTCAACACAGGGGCTCCCCAGGACTGTGTGCTCAGCCCCCTACTGTACTCTTTGTTCCCCACAACTGTGTGGCCACGTACAGCTCCAACTCCATCATAAAGTTCGCTGATGACACCACTGTGGTTGGCTTGATCACCAAAAATGACGAGTCAGCCTACAGGGATGAGGTAAGAGTCCTGGCGGACTGATCGTGGACTTCCCCAGATCCTTACTGTGGGGGGACATGCAGCGTTCGGCCTGTAGAGGGAGCTACAGGACCGTGGCCAGGGTGACGTCAGCGAGGCTCTGTTGCACACCTGTTGCAAATGAAGCCTCGTTGACTAGATGGTTTAAGATGTGTGTGCCTCTGCGTTCGGGAGGAGGAGGGCGACTGGAAAGTCGCCGAGTGTTTTGGTTTTGGAGGGCTAAAAAGCCGAACTATTACTGAACTATTACTGACTTTATGAATAAACGGGACCTTTCCCTCACCGACACGCTGCGTCTGCCTCTCTGTGTACACGGACATTGTTACATTGGCGCCCAACCTGGGACACAGAGATGGAGGCGTTAAGCACGGCCATCGGAAAGATGGCCCTCATATTGGAACAGCAGTCCCACCTCCAGCATGAGCAGCAGTCCGCGATGGGAGAGACGGCGAGGGCTGAGCACCGTGCCCTCCTTCGGGAGCTCGTCGGAGCCATCAAAGCGGGACCGACGCCTGGGTCGCCACAAGGTCCCCCCAAGGTACACCTCCAGAAGATATGGGGACCTGGACGATCCGGAGGCGTTCCTGGCGGTGTTCGAGGAGACGGCGAGTGGGCGTACCATCTGCTGCCCCTCCTGTCGGGCGAGGCGCAGCTCGCTGCCCACAGCCTGCCAGCGGCCGCCCAGCAGGACTACCCGTCCCTGGCCCGGGCAATTCGAGACCGCCTGGGCCTCACGCCGGAGGAACACTGTCGCCGGTTCCGGGCCCTGACGATGGAGGAGGGGAGCCGGCCCTTTGCCTACGCCCAACGGCTGCGGGACAGCGCGCGGCGGTGGCTGGACCCAGAGAACAGCTCGGCGGAGGAGGTCGGGGACTGGGTGGTGTTGGAGCACTTCCTCACGGGGCTCCCGGCCCGGACCGCCGCCTGGGTCCAGTACCACCGGCCCCAGGATCTCGCGGCCGCCGTTACCTTGGCGGAGGACCATCTCTCCCTCCCACCGCAGGAGCCCCGGCGACCAACCCCGGAAGGTGCCGTGCTGCCGGAGGAGGAGAGGCCGGCGCCCGCCCCGAGGACGAGATGGCAGGGGCAGGCATGTCGAGAACCAGCCCTGGCCCCACAGGAAGCACCCCGAGCGACAGGGGGGGTGTGTTGGCGCTGCGGACGGCCGGGCCATGTACGGTCGGAGTGCCCAGTGAGGGAGGTGGGGCAGGTCGTCCGCATCGGCGACATACCGGGCCCTCCCCCCGGACCAGGAGCGGCGTATCGTGTTCCGGTAAGGATGCAACATGATACGCACCAGGCGTTCTTGGATTCGGGCTGCATGCAGTCCATGATCCAGGAGCGCCTGGTTCGACTGGGGGCATTGTTAAAGGCATCGAGGGTGTTGGTGAAGTGTGTGCATGGGGACATTCACGAATATCCTGTGTTTGCGATCGAAATTCATTTTGAAGGGAAAAAGCATAGTGTACAGGCGGTTAGCCCACGCCTCACGCATCCCCTTATTCTAGGTGTAGATTGGGAGGGGTTTCCTCAAGCGGTAAAGCGGGCTACCGGGGTGCGTGCACGACAGAGAGGGAAGTGTGAGGCGTGTAATGTGCTCTGTGCTGAGGCGGTGCCTCGCGACACTGCCGAAGAGCCGGAGCCGGCGGGGGGGTCTCAACCCGAGATTCCCCCGCCGAACTATCCGCTGCTAGGTGACTTCCCCCTCGAGCAGTCTCGTGACGAGACCCTACGATCGGCCTATGACCAAGTGATAGCGATTGATGGTACTTTGGTTCGGCCAGACGCAGTACGCGCCCACCCCTATTTCGCGATTATCAGCGACAGGCTGTACCGAGTAAGTCGTGACTCACATAGCCAGGAGGAAGTAACCCAGTTGTTGGTTCCCCGTAGCCGCCGGGAAATGGTCTTCCAGGCGGCTCATTTCAACCCCATGGCGGGCCATTTAGGGTATGATAAGACACTAAACCGTATAATGGCTCGATTTTATTGGCCGGGAATTCGGGCAGAGGTGCGTAGGTGGTGCGCTTCTTGTCGCGAATGTCAGTTGGTAAATCCCCCAGCCATTCCACGGGCGCCCTTGCGGCCCTTACCATTGGTCGAGAACCCATTCGACCGCATAGCCATGGATATTATCGGGCCATTTGATCGGTGTACACAGAGATATCGATTTGTGTTGGTCTTGATAGATTACGCAACCCGATACCCCGAGGCAATACCGCTGCGCAATATCTCTGCCAGGAGTGTAGCGCAGGCATTGTTTCAAGTAATCTCCCGCGTGGGAATCCCGAAAAAGATTCTCACCGATCAGGGCACTAAGTTTATGTCACGCACCCTCAATGAACTGTATGGCTTGTTGAACTTCAAGGCGGTTCGAACCAGGGTGTCCTAGACCTTCTTAAAGAAAATTGGGAGGAAGGGTCTAGCGACAGTAAGAATGAGATTCAATACGTCCTGGACTTGCGCACAAAGCTCCACGCCCTAGGGGTTATCTCACGCGAGCATTTGCTGCAAGCCCAGGAGCGTCAAAAGCGACTGTACGACAGGGGAACTACCCTACGAGAATTTACACCGGGAGATAAGGTGCTCGTACTGTTACCCACCTCCAGCACGAAATTACTAGCGAAGTGGCAAGGGCCGTTTGTGGTCACACGTCGCATGGGGGACGTGGATTACGAGGTAGTACGCTCGGACCGGGGGGATAGCTTGCAGATGTATCACGTAAATCTCCTCAAAAAATGGAACGACGTGGTCACTGTTGCTCTGGCTACAATAATTCCAGAGAGAGATGAGTTCGGTCCGGAAGTCCCAAAATCAAAAGTTAGCACTCCGGTCGATATTGATAACCATCTCTCTGCTAGCCAGGCCACGGACGTTGCAGATTTGCAAGCTAAGTTCGCGGACGTGTTCTCTCCCCTGCCCGGTCAGACTACGCTTATCGACCACCACATAGAAACGCAGCCGGGTTTAACGGTGCGCACGCGTCCCTACAGGTTGCCGGTACACAAACAAGACATTGTGTGCAGGGAATTGGAAGCCATGCCGGAGCTGGGTGTGGTCGAGGAGTCCCGCAGTGACTGGTGTAGCCCCATCGTGCTTGTCATCAAGCCGGATGGGGCTATACGGTTCTGTGTGGATTATAGACGGGTTAATGCGGTCTCCAAGTTCGATGCCTACCCGATGCCCCGGGTTGACGAGCTCTTGGACCAGCTTGGCACGGCCAAGTATTTCACGACGTTGGATTGCACGAAGGGATACTGGCAGATTCCACTCTCGCCGGTATCCCGGGAGAAAACGGCATTCTCCACTCCGCTCGGGCTATTCCAGTTCACGGTGCTCCCTTTCGGGTTGTTCGGAGCCCCAGCCACTTTTCAGCGCCTCATGGACTGCATTCTGCGACCACACTCTGCCTATGCTGCGGCCTACCTGGATGACATTGTCATTCACAGTGACACCTGGGCGCAGCATGTGCAGAGTGTGGCTGCTGTTCTGCAGTCCCTGAGGCAGGCGGGGCTGACGGCCAACCCAAAGAAGTGCGTGATCGGGCGGAGGGAGATCCGGTATCTGGGGTACCACTTGGGTCGGGGGGAGGTGCGGCCGCAGATTGAAAAGACTGCGGCCATCGCCGCCTCCAAGACGAAGAAGGAGGTGAGGGCCTTCCTGGGGCTGGCTGGCTATTACCGGCAGTTCGTGCCGAGGTTTTCAGAGCTGGCCAGTCCCTTGACGGACCTCACCCGGAAGGGTGCCCCGGATCCGGTCCAATGGTCGGGCCAGTGCCAGGGGTCGTTCGAGGCCCTTAAGGGAGCTCTTTGTGGAGAAACGGTCCTGTATGCGCCTGATTTTAACCTCCCTTTCTCCCTACAGACGGACGCGTCGGATAGAGGCCTGGGAGCAGTGCTGACCCAGCGGGTGGAGGGGGCTGAACGGCCGGTGCTGTACCTGAGCCGCAAACTATCGGAGAGGGAGGGCCGGTACAGCACGGTGGAGAAGGAGTGCCTGGCCATCAAGTGGGCGGTCGGCGCCCTCCGCTACTATCTGCTGGGTCGCGCTTTCACCCTCTACTCCGACCATGCTCCCCTCCAGTGGCTCCACCGCATGAAGGATGTGAACGCGAGGATCACCCGGTGGTATCTCGCGTTGCAGCCCTTCAACTTTTCGGTCGTGCACAGACCGGGGGCGCAGATGGTCGTGGCAGACTTCCTCTCCCGTGCAGGGGGGGGGGGAGTAGGTTGTCGGCCGTCGTGTACCCGGCCTGTGTCGGGCGGTGGGGGTATGTGGGGAGACATGCAGCGTTCGGCCTGTAGAGTGAGCTACAGGACCGTGGCCAGGGTGACGTCAGCGAGGTTCCGTTGCACACCTGTTGCAAATGAAGCCTCGTTGACGAGATGGTTTAAGATGTGTGTGCCTCTGCGTTCGGGAGGAGGAGGGCGACTGGAAAGTCGCCGAGTGTTTTGGTTTTGGAGGGCTAAAAAGCCGAACTATTACTGCACTATTACTGACTTTATGAATAAACGGGACCTTTCCCTCACCGACACGCTGCGTCTGCCTCTCTGTGTACACGGACATTGTTACACTTACAAACTTTTACAGATGCACCACAGAGAGTATCCTGACCAGCTGTATCAACGCCTGGTACGTCAGCTGTGAAAACGGCCCAGTACATCACGGGCCGCAAGCTACCAGCCATTCAGGAATTCTGCTCTGAGAGTTGCAAGAGGAAGGCTAGGAAGATCATCAGGGACCAGAGGCGCCCGAACTCGAGCTCTATAATACCCCCCCCTCCCCCTTTGATCAGAAGACATCTGACAATATTGTACTAGTTCTATTGTCACTTTGTCAAATGTTTAATTGTTGATTGTTGCTGACTGTTATTGTTGAGCGTGGAGCAAGATCCCAAAACATTTCACTGTCAATTACAACTGTATGCGATATAAATGACAAATAAAAGTTGATTAGATTTTTTGGGGGGGATTTGATTTATTTAGAACACTAGAACATAAACATGTGATATCTGGACAAGAGGGCATGCAGGCTGTGATGTCCAGTGACTTTGCCATCTCTAGGTTTAAACACCTTCGAAAGCTGCTACTAGTCCACGGCCACTGGTGCTACACGCGCCTGGCCAACATGATCCTCTACTTCTTCTACAAGAATGTGATGTATGTCATTTTGAACTATGAGTCATGATTTTGGCAATTATTCAGTCCCTGGAGAGAAATTGTAGGATAAATAGGTTCATGATTGTTACTTAGTAATAGCCTAAAATAAATCTGAAGTCTGATTGTAGCTATACAAAACCTGATTCCCCTTACCTCAGTGAACCATGGAAATAGCAGCAAAGATGAGCTTAAACTCAAAAAGCAGACATCACAAAAGCTGTGACAGAAACACATTCAAACACAACGTTTGTTTTGAAGTATTGTTGCATCTCCCTCAAACACCTGCAGGCTACAGACGCTACTCCTATCAAAAGCCTTAGGCCTAGATAAAGGGTTTGTATCTGTGACTCTGACAACCAATCCCATTCACGTTTTATTTGCAATTACAGATAACTTTGACACAATGGCTCTGTCTCTCACAGTGCATTCAACAGAAGACACCAGACCTTATTCAGCCAAGGGTGAATAAACACAGAGTACAAACTACATGTGGCCATCACTTTGGCAATGAATAGGCAATTACTGTTAGTACCGTGTGAATCAAGTAGAGATTAGTCCCATTAACCCCTGGAGAGCAGCAGGTTGAGGGACGTTCGTTCTCGAGCAACAGACGGCCCTGCTGCAGACCCAGCAGGCGACACTAGAGGAGCTGACGGCGGCGAGGCTCGCGGACAGGGCCGGCGGGCCGGCGCCGGGGACCGGAGCGGCACCAGGTCCCCCCAAGGTCCAGCTGCAGAAGATGGGGGACCTGGACGACCCAGAGGCGTTCCTCGCGGTGTTCGAGGGGACGGCGAGGATCTCGGGGTGGCCGGACCGAGAGTGGGCCTACCATCTGCTGCCCCTCCTGTCAGGGGAGGCGCAGCTCGCGGCCCACAGTTTGCCGGCGGCCGCCCAACGGGATTACCAGTCCCTGGCCCGGGCGATTCGGGACCGCCTGGGCCTGACACCGGAGGAACACCGGCGCCGGTTCCGGGCCATGTCCATGGAGGAGGGGTGCCGGCCCTTCGCCTTCGCCCAGCGGCTGGGGGACAGCGCATGGCGGTGGCTGGACCCCGAGAACAACTCGGCGGTGGAGGTCGGGAACCGGGTGGTATTGGAGCAGTTCCTCGCGGGGCTCCCGGCCCGCACCGCCGCCTGGGTCCAGTACCACCGCCCCAGGACCTAAAGACCGCCGTGGGTCTGGCGGAGGACCATCTCTCCCTCCCACCGCGGGGGCCACAACGACCAACCCCGGCCCCGCGGCAAGGGGGGGGGGGCCAACGCCCAGGAGGAGCCGGGGGAGCAGAAGGAGGGAGGCCGGCGCCCGCCCCGAGAACGAGATGGCAGGAGCACGCTGATCCGGAACCAGCCCCGGCCCCGCAGAGAGAACCTCGAGCGACAGGGGGGGTGTGTGCATGGGGACATTCACGAATATCCGCTGGTCGCTATCGAAATTCATTTTGAGGGGAAAAACCATAGGGTACAGGCGGCGGTTAGCCCACGCCTCACGCATCCCCTGATTCTAGGTGTGGATTGGGAGGGGTTTCCTCAAGCGGTAAAGAGGGCTACCGGGATGCGTGCACGACAGCTAGGGAGGTGTGTGGCGTGTAATGTGCTCTGTGCCGAGGCGGCGCCTCGCGACACTGCCGGGGAGCCGGAGCCGGAGCCGGCGGGGGCGCCTCACCCCGAGACTTCCTCGCCGAACTATCCGCTGCTAGGCGACTTCCCCCTCGAGCAGTCTCGTGATGAGACCCTCAGATCAGCCTTTGACCAAGTAATAGCAATTGATGGTACTTTGATACGGCCAGACACAGTGCGCGCCCACCCCTATTTCGCGATTATCAGCGACAGGTTATATCGAGTAAGTCGTGACTCACATAGTCAGGAGGAAGTAACCCAGTTGCTGGTTCCCCGCAGCCGCCGCGAAATGGTCTTCCAGGCGGCTCATTTCAACCCCATGGCGGGCCATCTAGGGTATGACAAAACACTGCACCGTATAATGGCTCGATTTTATTGGCCGGGGATTCGGGCAGAGGTGCGTAGGTGGTGCGCGTCCTGTCGGGAATATCAGTTAGTAAATCCCCCGGCCATCCCACGGGCCCCCTTGCGGCCCTTACCATTGGTCGAGAACCCATTCGACCGCATTGCGATGGATATTATCGGGCCATTTGAGCGGTGTACACAGGGTTATCGATTTGTGTTGGTCTTGATAGATTACGCCACCCGATACCCCGAGGCAATACCTCTGCGCAATATCTCTGCCAGGAGTGTAGCGCAAGCATTGTTTCAAGTCATCTCCCGCGTGGGAATCCCGAAAGAGATTCTCACCGATCAGGGCACTAATTTTATGTCACGCACCCTCAAGGAACTGTATGGCTTGCTGAACATCAAGGCAATTCGAACCAGTGTTTACCACCCGGCCACGGACGGCCTTTGTGAGCGGTTCAATCGGACCTTGAAGTCAATGATCCGGAAGTTTGTCCACGAGGATAGTCGGAATTGGCATAAATGGCTAGATCCCCTGTTGTTTGCGGTGCGGGAAGTTCCCCAAGCTTCCACCGGGTTTTCCCCGTTTGAATTACTCTACGGGCGTAAGCCCCG
Source organism: Argentina silus (assembly GCF_951799395.1). Taxonomy (NCBI): domain Eukaryota; kingdom Metazoa; phylum Chordata; class Actinopteri; order Argentiniformes; family Argentinidae; genus Argentina; species Argentina silus. Next base: position 21,198,294 of record NC_139654.1, on the reverse strand, counting down.
GGGTGTCCTAGACCTGTTTAAAGAAAATTGGGAGGAAGGGTCTAGCGACAGTAAGAATGAGATCCAGTACGTCCTCGACTTGCGCACAAAGCTCCACGCCCTAGGGGCTATCTCACGTGAGCATTTGCTGCAAGCCCAGGAGCGTCAGAAACGCCTGTATGACAGGGGGGCTACCCTACGAGAGTTTACACCGGGAGACAAGGTGCTCGTACTGTTACCCACCTCCAGCACGAAATTACTCGCGAAGTGGCAAGGGCCGTTTGTGGTCACACGTCGCATGGGGGACGTGGATTATGAGGTTATACGCTCGGACCGGGGGGATAGCTTGCAGGTGTATCACGTCAATCTCCTAAAAAAATGGAACGACGTGGTCACTGTTGCTCTGGCTACGATAGTTCCAGAGAGAGAGGAGTTCGGTCCGGAAGTCCCAAAATCGAAAGGCAGCACTCCGGTCGATATTGATAACCATCTCTCTGCTAGCCAGGCCGCGGACGTTGCAGATTTGCAGCTTAAGTTCGCCGACGTGTTCTCTCCCCTGCCCGGTCGGACTACGCTCATCGACCACCATATAGAAACGCAGCCGGGTTTAACGGCGCGCACGCGTCCCTATAGGTTGCCGGTGCACAAACGAGACGTTGTGTGCCGGGAGTTGGAAGCCATGCTGGAGCTGGGTGTGGTCGAGGAGTCCCGCAGTGATTGGTGTAGCCCCATCGTGCTTGTCAACAAGCCAGATGGGACTATACGGTTCTGTGTGGATTATAGACGGGTTAATGCGGTCTCCAAGTTCGATGCATATCCGATGCCCCGGGTCGACGAGCTCTTGGACCGGCTTGGTACGGCCAGGTACTTCACGACATTGGATTGCACGAAGGGATACTGGCAGATTCCACTCTCGCCGGTGTCCTGGGAGAAAACGGCATTCTCCACTCCGCTCGGGTTATTCCAGTTCACCGTGCTCCCTTTCGGGTTGTTCGGAGCCCCAGCCACTTTTCAGCGCCTCATGGACCGTATTCTGCGGCCGCACGCCGCCTATGCTGCGGCCTACCTAGACGACATTGTCGTCCACAGTGACACCTGGCCGCAGCATGTGCAGAGGGTGGCTGCTGTTCTGCGGTCCCTGAGGCAGGCGGGGCTAACGGCCAACCCGAAAAAGTGCGTGATCGGGCGGAGGGAGATCCGGTATCTGGGGTACCACTTGGGACGGGGGGAGGTGCGACCGCAGATTGAAAAGACTGCGGCCATCGCCGCCTCTCCCCGGCCCAAGACAAAGAAGGAGGTGAGGGCCTTCCTGGGGCTGGCGGGATATTACCGCCAGTTCGTACCTGGGTTTTCAGAGCTGGCCAGTCCCTTGACGGACCTCACCCGGAAGGGTGCCCCGGATCCGGTCCAATGGTCGGGCCAGTGCCAGGGGTCGTTCGAGGCCCTTAAGGGGGCTCTTTGTGGAGAAACGGTCCTGTATGCGCCTGATTTTAACCTCCCTTTCTCCCTACAGACGGACGCGTCGGATAGAGGGCTGGGAGCAGTGCTGACCCAGCGCGTGGAGGGGGCCGACCGGCCGGTGCTGTACCTGAGCCGTAAGCTGTCGGAGAGGGAGGGCCGGTACAGCACCGAGGAGAAGGAGTGCCTGGCCATCAAGTGGGCGGTCGGCACCCTCCGCTACTACCTGCTGGGTCGCGCCTTCACCCTCTACTCCGACCATGCCCCCCTCCAGTGGCTCCACCGCATGAAGGATGTAAACGCGAGGATCACCCGGTGGTACCTCGCGTTGCAGCCCTTCAACTTTTCCGTCGTGCACAGACCGGGGGCGCAGATGGTCGTGGCAGACTTCCTCTCCCGTGCAGGGGGGGGGGAGTAGGTCGTCGGCCGTCGGGTCCCCGGCCTGTGTCGGGCGGTGGGGGTATGTGGGGGGACATGCAGCGTTCGGCCTGTAGAGGGAGCTACAGGACCGTGGCCGGGGTTGTGTCGGCGAGACTTTTGTTGCACACCTGCTGCGAATTAAGTCTCGCCGGCGAATGTTTAAGATGTGTGTGTGCTTCTGCCATTTCGGTAGGCGATCTAAGCTGGAGACGGCGAGACAGGCTGACAGTAGAGCGAACGTCGACTGGAAAGTCGCCTGAGCGTGGAAAGGCTGGAAAGCGGGGACGGGAAAGTCCCAACGAACAGTTAAAACGCCCTGTATGAATAAACGGGAAAGTTGTTCCCTCAACGTAAACGCTGCGTCTGCCTCTGTGTACCATCGGACATTGTTACAATCGTACAGCCAACGAGAACTTTTGGACATCGGTTCCGGCATTCCAGACATCTTTATCGACGCAATACCAGAGATTACCAAAACAGCGGGACCAGCTAACTCCGCTACACCGACCGGAAGCGACCCCAGATCGGCTCGGAAACGTAAGCACAGGCGAGGGAGCCGAGGTGGGCTGAGAGCTAGGCTAAAGCTAACTCCACATCGACTCTCACTACCTAGCCTTTTCCTCGCTAATGTTCGTTCCCTGGCAAACAAGATGGATGAACTGCGGCTGCGGATCACCACACACAAATGAATTATGGACTGTAATATCATGGTTTTCACGGAAACCTGGCTCAACAGCGAGGTACCCGACAACGCTATCGAGCTAGCAGGGCGCCACGTTCTCCGAGCAGACAGAACAGCGGCCGACTCCGGTAAGACCAGAGGTGGAGGTTTGTGCATCTATGTGAACAAGACGTGGTGCACGGACACTACCATCACCGAGAGTCACTGCTCAGCTAACCTGGAGTTTCTCATGGTTAAGTGTAGACCTTTCTATCTGCCCAGAGAGTTCACGTCCACTGTTATCACGGCAGCCTATATCCCCCCGGATGCTAATGCTAAGATTGCCATGAAAGAACTGCATACTGCCATTAGCAAACAACAGACTCTGCATCCCGAGGCAGCCTTCATTGTCGCGGGTGACTTCAACCACTCCAATTTAAAGACTGTACTGCCCAAATTCCACCAAAATGTCTCATGCCCCACCAGAGGAGACAGGACATTGGACCATGTATATACTAGCATGGCTGATGCTTACAAAGCCGTTCCCCTCCCCCACCTAGGTCAATCTGATCACCTCTCATTGTTCCTACTGCCCAAGTACTCAGCACTCATCAAACGGGTGAAACCTACAGTGAGGACAGTCAAGGTCTGGCCAGAGGGAGCTGACTTTTGGAAACAATGACTGGGGTGTGTTTGCCACACAGGCCACCCATGACTCCCACATGGACATTGACTCATATGCTTCCTCTGTTTTGGACTACATCAATTCCAACATCAATAGTGTCACCACACTCAAACGGATCACCACTTTCCCTAACCAGGAGCCATGGATGAACAGTGAGGTCCGACTCCTGCTGAAGGCATGCGACATTGCCTTCAGATCAGGGGATGCTCGGGCCTATAGCTCATCCAGGGCTAACCTGCAGAGGGTTATCAAAAAGGCCAAGCACAACCACAAGCTGAGGATCGAGGATCACTTCAAGAACAACTCTGACCCCCGACGCATGTGGCAAGGCATCCAGGCCATCACTGACTACAAACCCACTAACACCTCACCCCTCTCCATCGACACCTCCCTGCCTGATGAGCTGAACCACTTCTATGGCCGCTTTGACAGGGACAACAAGGAGGTGGCCATCAAGGCTGTGCTCCCTGCAGATCACCAGCCCCTCACTCTATCTCCCACTGACGTGTGTGCGGCACTGAGCAGGACTAATGCACGCAAGGCTGCTGGTCCTGATGGCATCCCCGGACGCGTCCTCAGGGCCTGTGCTGTGCAGCTGACTGAGGTTTGGACTGACATATTCAACCTGTCCCTAGCCCAAGCAGCTGTCCCCACGTGCTTCAAAACCACCTCCATCGTGCCGGTGCCAAAACACTCCACTGCAATGAGCTTAAATGACTTCCGCCCAGTTGCACTCACGCCCATCATCATGAAGTGCTTCGAGAGGCTGGTCTTACCTCAACTCAAGACCTGTCTACCACCCACACTGGACCCCTTCCAATCGCCTACCGGCAGAACAGGAGTACAGAGGATGCCATCTCAACGGCACTTCACTCCGCCCTGTCCCACCTCGACAAGAGCAACACTTATGTGAGAATGCTGTTCATTGACTTCAGTTCAGCATTCAACACCATCATCCCCTCCAAACTGATCTCCAAACTCAGGCAACTGGGCATCAACCCCTCCCTCTGCAACTGGATTCTAGACTTCTTGACCAACAGGCCGCAGTCTGTTAGGCTTCACAACCACACCTCCTCAACCCTCACCCTGAACACCGGCGTTCCACAAGGCTGTGTGCTGAGCCCCCTCCTTTACTCCCTCTTCACCTACGACTGCACACCTGTACATGGCTCAAACACCATTGTTAAGTTTGCAGACGACACAACGGTGATTGGTCTCATCAGCAACAACGATGAGTCGGCCTACAGGGAGGAGGTCCAGCACCTAACAGTGTGGTGCAACGACAACAACCTGGCTCTCAGCACGAGGAAGACCGAAGAGCTCATTGTGGACTTCAGGAAGTCAAAAGCTGGCACACACACCCCCATCCTCATCAACGGGACTGAGGTGGAGCGAGTCACTAGCTTCAAGTTTCTGGGTGTCCACATCTCTGAGGATCTCTCCTGGACCCTCAACACCTCTACCCTGATCAAGAAGGCTCACCAGCGTCTCTTCTTCCTGATGAGACTAAAGAAGGTCCATCTGTCTCCTCAGATCCTGGTGAACTTCTACCGCTGCACCATCGAGAGCATCCTCACCAACTGTGTCACAGTATGGTATGGCAACTGCTCTGCATCTGACCGGAAAGAGGGTGGTGAAAACTGCCCAATGCATCACCGGTTCCTCACTCCCCTCCATTGAGGCTGTCCAGGGCAAACGATGCTTGCGTAAGGCACGCAGCATCGTCAAGGACATTTCTCACCCCAATCACAGACTGTTCACCCCACTCCCCTCCGGGAGGCGCTACAGGTCTCTCCGCATCCAAACCAGCAGGTTCAGAGGTAGCTTCTTCCCTGCGGCTGTCACCCTACTGAACTCCAACTCTGCACCTAGGTGACAACCTACCAACCCCTGCACCCCCCCCCGGACAATTGCAATTACAAGCTGCTCTTACTCCATACCACTGCTCTTCTGTACATATCTGTCTATACTGTTCATAATGCACATATCCTATATTTTTCTTTAATACTACTGTTAATACACTGCACATATCTGTACATACCTGTTTATACTGTTCATACGGCATTCCATATTTATTCTGCTATTTACTTAACTAATGTTATTGATAATACGTATACCTAGACTGCATTGCCTATACAGCTCATATGCTGCTATACTGTTCATACTGCATCCTATTTATTTATTCTGCTATAATGCTCCTGCTAATTCATATACTGCTTACACTGCACTACCTGTATATACTGTTCACACTGCACTTTTCTGCTTTTTTGCACTTCTGGTTAGACGCTAACTGCATTTCGTTGTGTCTGTACCTGTACTCTGCACAATGACAATAAAGTTGAATCTAATCTAATCTAATCTATCCTTAAGCCACTGCATTGTTCTTTTGGCGGTATGTTTAGGATCGTTGTCGTGTTGGAAGGTGAATGACCTGCCCATCTTCAGCTGTCTAGCAGAGGGACGCAGGTTGTCCTCAAGAATTTGGGTGTACTTGGCAGCATCCATTTTCCCTTCAATCCTGACCAATTGCCCAGTCCCCGCTGAAGAGAAACATCCCCACAACATAATGTTGCCACCACCATGCTTCACAGTAGGTATGGTGTGTTTTGGGTGGTGTGCAGTGTTTGCTTTTCGCCAAACATAGCGCTTGGAGTTCAGTCCAAAAAGTTCAATCTTAGTCTCGTCTGACCACAGAATGTTACAGAATGTTCCAGGTGTGTTTTTGCATAGCACAAACGAGACTGACTGTGGCACTTTTTCAGAAAAGGCTTCTTTCTTGCTACCCTGCCATACAGGCCAGCTTTGTGTAAAGCTTGTGAGATTGTTGTCACATGCACAGACAGACCAGTCCCAGCCATAAAGACTTGGAAGTCCTTCAAAGTTGCCTTTGGCGTCTTAGTAGCTTCTCTGATCAATGTCCTCCTGGCTCGGTCATCCAGTTTGGACGGACGGCCTGATCTAGGCAAGGTGTTGGTGGTGCCATACGCCTTCCACTTCTTAATGATGCTCTGAACGGTACTCAGAGGGATAGCTCTGATTAGCTCTAATAGCACTCTAATTAACTCCCATGTTAGCAGTCCATATTAGATTGGTTCTCCCATACTTATTATTTGCATTTGAACAAGGCATCTCGTTCCTTGCTTCTTTCTTTGGAGCAAAACGTAATGGGGCGGTTCTAAAAACAAACATACCTCATGGTTCGTTCAATTGAAAAAGATAAGTGATACAGGGGGTACACCAACCAGCATAGGGCACAGCCCCTTCAATATTCACTCACCGTGCCGACAATATTAAAGGGCCTCCCTAGACTCTGCAGTCAGGTACAGAGTATTACGGACTTCGAGGCGCACTTTAGCAAGGCTAAGACAGATGGGCATGTTACGGTTCCCTCTCCTAACCAACCCTCTAGCACCACCTCAAGGCCGCGGCAGTCATCACTGGAGCGTCTTCCCAGTCGACAGCGCACCTGGACCCGATCCCCAATCAACGGCCGACTGAAACCCTGCCTGAGCTTCAGTCCAGTGCCAGAACGTACTGTGACCATATGGTAACCTCTAGAGTATTCTCATCACTACGCTTCAGCCCTCCAGTGTTTTTTTTCCCGTCTCCTCGTCGTTGCCTCACGACTTGTCTCCTGTGTTTTCCTCCTGCAGTCCCGACCTCCTTGGTTTTCCCTCGTCGACCCTTCCACAGACCTAGCCCCTTGCCTGTTACTGGACCTCCCCGCCTGCTCGACCCACTGCCTGTCCGACTACCCGTCTGCCTGCCCGACCACCTGCCTGTCTGACTTCCCGTTCTCCTGCTGACCCTGGACCGACCCTGGACTACTCTCTTCGGATTCTCCACTCGTCCCCATTCCCCTTTTCCTTATTATTATTATTAAAGACACCTTCGGGCAATATCGCTTTCCTCCGCTCCCTGTGCCGTTATTGGTTCCACACGAACGTCCTCGCGTAACAGGGAAGAAAGTGAAAAAACAAGGATATATTTTTACTGCATATTTTGAGACATTTCTCCTATCGTTCTCAATCTCTCATTACTTAAATGACACTGCTGTCACTCATGGTGCGGCAGGCTCCCAGTCTCACAGCTAGACAGCAACATCTTATAGAACAAAAAGCTGAATGACTTTTCTAAATCCAACAATGTCAATTCTCTCAATGATAGGTACAAACTACATACAGTGCATTCGGAAAGTATTCAGACCCCTTAACTTTTTCCACTGTCACGAATCAGAGACCGAACCCAAATGCAGACTAGGGACAAGCAGGTAAGTGTAAAGCAAGTAGATTTAATAAGACAGGTATAATAGAAAGGAACAGGCAGGGCAGGCAGGTAGTCAGACAGGCAGGCGGTTAGTCAGACCGGCAGGGGTCGAGCAGGCAGGCAGGGTACTGGAGCTGGAAGTATGGTTTAAATTTAAGACAATATCAGGGTTAGCAACCCCACACCCAGGGAAGAGATTAAAGGACAACAGATGGTCTTAGAATATTTGGAGAATGCAATAAAGGAGGGGTGAGGGTTGACTAGAGGGTATGAATACAATGGATCAAAGCTGCAGATACAGGATAGATGAGTAATAAACACAGGTGTAAACAGCCTGGGCCAATCAATCTTTCAACAGACTGACCAGCGCCAGGTCAGGTGGGAGTAGCTCCCTGGATGACGAAATGTAGTTCTTGAATGTTATTGGTGTAAGTAGACAGGAACAGAGGTACAGTGGGGGAAATAATTATTTGATCCCCTGCTGATTTTGTTAGTTTGCCCGATTACAAAGAAATGAGCGGTCTATAATTTTTATGGTACTTTTATTTTAACAAATAGAGACAGAATATCAACAAAGAAGTCCATAAAAAACACATTATATAAAGTTATAAATTAATTTGCATTTGATCGAAGGAAATAAGTATTTGATCCCCAAGCAAAACATTACTTAGTACTTGGTGGAGAAACCCTTGCTGGCAAGCACAGAAGTCAGACGTTTCTTATAGTTGGTCACAGCTGTGAAATGGTTATGGGGCATGTACACTATAAATTAGAATCATTTAAAATAATTATAAATTACACTGTCAGTGCATTGTGTGTGTGACAGGGTGGGGGGGGGTGGAAGTCCCAGAGTCAGTGAGAGGCAGGGGGCTTGTTTGTGAGCCCCACTGCCATGGGGAAGAAACTGTTCAGGTGGCGCAAGGTTTTAGTCTTGATTGACCAGTCTGCCTTTGTCCTTGGCAGTGGAGGCAGCGAACCAGACGGTGATCGATGAGCTGAGGATGGACTCAATGATGGCCGTGTAGAACTTGACCATCACTTTCTGCAGCATGTTGAATTTCTTCAGCTGCCGCAGGAAGAACATCCTCTGCTGGGCCTTCTTGATGGTGGAGGTGATGTTCTCCACCCACCTGAGGTCCTTTGAAATTATTGTCCCCAGGAATCTGAATGACTCCACAGTGTTAACTGGGGAGTCACACATGATGAGGGGGGCGGTTGGGGCTGGGCTTCTCCTGAAGTCTACTACCATCTCTACAGTTTTTAGGGTGTTCAGCTCCAAGTAGTTCTGGCTGCACCAGGAAGCCAGGCTGTCAACTTCCTCTCTGTAGGCGGACTCATCACCATTGGAGATTAATCCGATGAGGGTTGTGTCATCCGCGAACTTCAGGAGTTTGACAGAAGGGTGGCTAGAGGTGCAGCTGTTGGTGTAGAGGGAGAAGAGTAGAGGAGAGAGCACACAGCCTTGTGGGGCTCCGGTGCTGATGGTCCGGGGCTCCGAGACAAGCTTGCCCAGCCGTACCTGCTGCTTCCTGTCTGTCAGGAAGTCAGTGATCCACCTGCAGGTGGGCTCAGGCATGCTCAGCTGGGATAGCTTGTCCTGGAGGAGAGCTGGGGCGATTGTGTTAAATGCAGAGCTGAAGTCCACAAACAGGATCCTGGCGTAGGTGCCGGGGGAGTTTAGGTGCTGGAGGATGAAGTGAAGTCCCATGTTGACTGCGTCGTCTACAGACCTGTTGGCTCTATAGGCAAACTGCAGTGGGTCAAGGAGGGGGTTGGTGATGGCCTTGAGGTGGGTGAGCATGAGGCGCTCAAAGGTCTTCATTACCACAGAGGTCAGGGCGACTGGTCTGTAGTCATTAAGGTCTGTGATCCGTTTCTAGTAAAGTTCCTACGTTTTGGATTATGCAAATCTTGACTCCTGCGTTCTTCCTGCACCAAACATGGACCCAGCAGAGATGGACCAAGTACGTTCCGCTGTCCAAGGAGCCGCGGTGGGTAGGCATGAACAACAACTCCTCACAAGCCTTCACCATGGCCATCCAGCAGTGCCAGGCTCAGACGGCATGTCCTATTGACCCACCTCCACCGATTCATCCCGAGCCCGTTACCCAGCAAGCCAGGGACCTACTACTGCTTACTCCGGAACGTTATAATGGTAATCCGGGTGGGTGCCGGGGGTTTCTGGCCCAATGCTCCTTGGTTTTTGAACTACAGTCTGCTATGTTTCCTAATGATCGTACTAAAGTGGCGTATCTAATTTCAGCACTCACCGATAGAGCTCTCTCTTGAGCCACAGCTATTTGGGACCAGCAAACATCCTTGAGTTCCAAATACCACCTCTTCACCAGGGAGATGAAAAAGGTCTTCGACCATCCTGTCAGCGGACGCCAAGGCTCACGGAGTGTGGCGGGCTTTGCCATCGAGTTTCGCACTCTCGCCGCTAATAGTGGATGGAACCCCAAGGCCCTAATCACCACTTTTCGCCATCGGCTTACAAAGGAGGTTAAGGATTACCTGGCTACCCAAGAAACTGCCTTTGACTTCGACGCCTTTGTGGATATGTCCATACGTGTGGATAATTGCATACGGGAAAGACATTGTCTACAGTTTCCTCATTCCCTGAGTCCCGAACAGCTCCTGCTCCATCATCACCAGAGTGGCGATGAGTCTCCCCATGTCCCCTTCGGTCTACGGTCGAGGAACCGATGCAGTTGGGGAGAACCCAACTCACTCAGCAGGAACTGGATCTTAGAATGAGGGAGAGGCGCTGTCTCTATTGTGGAGTATCAGGCCACTTCCGCTCAGCCTGTCCAGAGCTCTCGGGAAAAGAACAGACCGGGAGTAGGAGACTTGTGACGAGTCCTATCATTCCTCCCGAGTCCTCCAGGTCTGGTGTCCTGTTGGCAGCCAGCCTCCATCTCCTGGGACAACCATCTCCATCCTCTCAAGGCATCCATAGACTCGGGAGCGGCTGGCAACTTTATCGGACTGGCCAAACAACTCAAGACTCCTCTGGCCAGTCTCAACCAACCTGTCACTGTTACTGCTTTTGACGGCAGACCCCTGGGTTCCGGATGGGTTCGTCACCTCACCATCCCTCGAAGCCTCTGTGTGGAGGATCAACACCACGAAACCATCCAGTTCCATTTCATCCACTCCCCAGACTTCCTGGTGGTTCTTGGTTACCCGTGGCTGGTCCGTCATAACCCCCAGATTGACTGGTCGCTCAGTGCTGTGATAAGATGGGGACAGGCTTACCTGTCATGCCACCTGTCTCCTCCCTAACTCCTCTCTTCAGCCTCTCCAGTCTCCAACCCCTCCTGAGTTGTCCCGGGTTCCCCCCGAATACGCCGACCTGAGGGGGGTGTTCAGCAAGAGGAGGGCCACATCTCTTCCCTGCCATTGATCCTACGACTGGGGTAGAATCTTCTCTCTTTCCACTCCCGAGACGGCGTCCATGGAGGAGTACATTGGTGATGCTCTGGCTCTGCCTCACCAGCTGGCACTGTTCTTTGTGGGGAAGAAGGATGGAGGTCTCCGCCCGTGCATCGACTACTGTGGTCTCAACAAAGTGACTGTAAAAAAACGCTATCCTCTCCCGCTTATGTCCAGCGCCTTCAGGGGGCAATGGTCTTCACCAAACTAGACCTCCGCAATGCTTATAATCTGGTCCGTGTCCATGAGGGAGATGAGTGGAAGACTGTCTTCAACACACTTACCGGTCACTATGACTATCTGGTCATGCCCTTCAGACTGGCTAACGCTCCAGCAGTTTTTCAAGCACTCATCAACGACGTCCTCAGAGATATGGTCAATCAATTTGTCTACCTGGATGATATCCTTGATATATGATATATCTTCTCTAAGAACCCTCACAAACACGTTCAACATGTTAGGCAGGTCCTGCAGCGCCTCCTATGTAACTATCTTTACATCAAGGTAGAGAATAGTGAAGTAATAGTGAAGATGGCGGCGCGTGCACACGCAGCGACCACTCGCGCTCCAGAGAATGCGGTGTTTTGTTTGTTTAATAAGTGTTTGCCCGAAAGTTTGTCGTGTTCGTCTCGTCTGTCTGCGTCGAAATACAAGTACAGTCGACAGGCTCTGCTAGACATCTGTGAGAGCAAGATTTACAACGTTTTGGACACCACAACAGAGACACTCAAAGAGCTCGGATTACTTCGCCGGCCCGCGACTACTCGACCCGACCCGACTCGACTCGACTCGACTGCCACCACTCCCCCGGAAAGGAGAGGTCGGAAGCGGTGCGCGAGGAAGCAGAAGAGGGGCAAGCGCGGAGGTATCCGGGCTAGGCTAGCGGCTAGTCCAACTCGCCCAGCCATACCATCCATCATCCTGGCCAACGTACGATCCTTGGACAACAAAATGGATCATATACGACTGCTGAGGTCAGCGAATCGGACAGTGAGTAACTGCTGTGTACTTGTTTTCACTGAAACATGGCTGAACGACAACATCCCCGACTCCGCTGTACAACTTGAGCAGCTAACATGCTATCGAGCGGACAGAGCCCTCGTCAACGGAGGTAAACAGCGTGGCGGCGGAGTTTGTGTTTACATTCGTGATGCGTGGTGCCGGGACGCTGTGGTAGTATGCAGACACTGTTCACCACTGGCGGAGTTTATGATCATAAAGTGCCGTCCTTTCTATCTGCCGAGGGAGTTTACTGCGGTCTTGCTAGCCGCAGTATACATCCCTCCAACCTCCAGCAACAGTGACAGGAATGCGGCACTTTGTGAACTGTACCAGGCCATCAGTGAACAACAGACAGCACACCCAGATGGATTTACCATCCTCGCTGGAGATTTTAATCATGCTGACCTTAAGACTGTCCTACCAAAACTCCATCAGCATGTCAATTTCCCAACAAGAGGGGAAAACACCTTGGACTTGGTCTACACTTCTCACAAAGGAGCATACAAGGCCTCCCCCCTCCCCCACATCGGACTCTCTGATCACATCACTGTCATGCTAATGCCAGCATATAGGCCCAGAGTGAAAGTCGGAAAACCGGTCCGGAAAGAGATAACTGTGTGGCCGGAGGGGTCCAGGTCTGCTCTCAAGGACTGTCTTGCAACAACAGACTGGGACATGTTCAAGCAAGCAGCCACACAGAACAACCATACGGACAATGAGGAGCTTACAGACACTGTCCTCTCCTACATCCGAAAGTGCTCTGATGATGTGACCCACAAAAAGACCATCATCACTCGGGCTAACCAGAAGCCATGGCTGACAGGGGCAGTCCATCGGCTGCTGAGGGCCAGAGACAAAGCCTTCAGAGCCGGGGATGAAAATGGCCTAAGAACAGCGAGAGCCAGCCTGTCCCGTGGCATCAAGAAAGCAAAACTGGACTACACAAATAAGATTACCTGCCACTTCAAGGACAGCAGAGACACGCGGAGCCTGTGGCAGGGCATTCAGACCATAACGGACTACAAGCCCGCGCCACAGACCTGCGACAACAACATCTCTCTGCTCAACAACCTCAACAGCTTCTTTGCACGGTTTGAAGCAACAAACACTACAAGCCCACAGAAAACTCCACCCCCCCCCCCCACGATCAGGTCCTGTGCCTGTCTGCTGCCAGTGTGAAGAGGACACTCTCTACCATCAACCCCCGCAAAGCAACAGGCCCAGACAACATCCCAGGCCGTGTGCTGAGGGACTGCGCAGAGGAGCTTAAGGATGTCTTCACGGACATCTTTAACACTTCTTTGCGTCAAGCTGCTGTCCCATCACATTTCAAGACCTCCATCATCATACCTGTGCCAAAGAAATCCGCTCCATCCTGCTTCAATGACTATCGCCCTGTAGCACTGACCCCCATCATCATGAAGTGCTTTGAACGGCTAGTCATGTCTCACATTAAGTCCATCCTCCCCCCCACCCTGGACCCCTTTCAGTTTGCATACCGAGCAAAACGTTCCACAGAGGACGCAATCTGCTCTGCTCTCCACCCAGCCCTCACCCACCTGGAAAAAGCAGACTCATATGTGAGAATGCTTTTCATAGACTTTAGCTCAGCATTTAACACCATAATCCCGCAACAACTGATCTGTAAACTGGACCAGCTGGGGCTCAACACCTCCCTCTGCAACTGGCTGCTGGACTTCCTCAGCGAGAGACCACAAGCAGTACGAGTCGGCAACAACACCTCGAGCAGCATCACACTCAGCACAGGGGCCCCCCAAGGCTGTGTGCTCAGTCCCCTGCTCTTCACCCTGCTGACTCACGACTGCACATCAACCCACAGCACCAATCACATGGTGAAGTTTGCGGACGACACAACTCTGGTGGGTCTCATCTCCAAGAACGACGAGACCCACTATAGAAAGGAGGTCAACCTTCTGACCACGTGGTGCAGAGACAACAACCTCCTGCTGAATGTCAGCAAAACGAAGGAGATTGTGGTCGACTTCCGGAGAGGGCACACCGAACACCCACCACTGACCATCGATGGTGCTGCTGTGGAGAGAGTGAGCAGCACCAAATTCCTGGGGGTGCACATCAGTGAGGACCTCTCCTGGACCACCAACACCGCATCACTGGCGAAGACAGCCCAGCGGCGCCTCTACTTCCTCCGCAAGCTGAAGCGAGCGAAAGCTCCCACACCGATCCTGACAACATTCTACCGAGGCACCATTGAAAGCATCCTGTCCAGCTGCATCACTGTGTGGGGCGGTAGCTGCACCGAACACAGTAGGAAAGCACTGCAACGCATTGTGAACACAGCTGCTAAGATCATTGGTGCCCCACTCCCTTCCCTGCAAGACACTTACTCCACCCGCCTCACCCGCAAAGCTACCTCGATTGTGAGCGACGCAAGCCACCCCGCACACAGTCTGTTCAGCCTCCTGCCTTCTGGAAGAAGGTATAGGAGCCTCCGTGCCCACACCACCAGACTCACGAAAAGCTTCATACCCCAAGCTGTCAGGAAGCTAAATTCTCTCCCCTCACTTCCCCCAGCCACATCCTCCAAGCTGTCAGGAAGCTGAAACCACCACCCCACCCCCAAAAAAACACTACGGACTCTGGACAATCCACTATTCCATTGCTACAATGCACTATTGCACTATTATTTTTTTATACAGAATACACAGTATTTGGCTGCTAATTACTGTCTTTACTGACTGCTCTTTTTGCACTGTTTAAATTATTTTTATTGAATGTTTTACTTTTAGTATGTGTTATCTGTTGTGCCTGGGCACTTTATCTGTCTCACCGTGGGAGAGTGAGAAACGTCCTCTCGATTCCTTTGTATGTCTTGACATGTGAAGAATTGACAAAGCCACTTTGACTTTGACTTTGACTTTGAGAAGAGCAAGTTCCACGTCAGCACAGTGTCCTTCCTGGGGTTCATTATCTCCGGGGGCAACATCCAGATGGATCCCGGCAAGACCCGAGCTGTCTGTGACTGGCCTACTCCCTTTTCTACTAAACAGCTGCAGTGCTTCCTAGGTTTTGCTCACTTTTTCTGGAGATTCATCCGGAATTTTAGCTTGGTTGCCACTCCTCTCAAGGGCTCATCCAGCCAGTTCAGTTGGTCCTCTGAGGCGGAGAGGGCTTTTAAGGACATCAAGCGGCGCTTCACATCAGCTCCTGTCCTGGTTATGCCGAATCCTGCACTCCCCTTCGTCATCGAGGTGGAGCTTGCAGTGGGGGCACTCATCTCATCTGACTGGACATCCAGGAAGGACCTTGGAGTTCATCCGTAGGCGGTTTTTGTGGCCCATCATGAGAACTGTGCAGTCTTTGTTGCTGCCTGCCCTGTCTTCATCTCGAACAAAGAACCCCGGTCATGCCCTGAAGGTCTACTACATCCTCTTCCCATTTCTAACCATCCTTGGTTTCACATATCATTGGACTTCATCACCAGTCTCCCACCCTCACAAGTTAACACCGCCATATTGGTTATAGTCGATCGTTTCTCAAAAAACGGCCAGACAGACAGGGTCAACCAGGACCTGGAGACAACCCTGAGGTGTCTGGTATCCTCCAACCCCACGGCCTGAATCCACCTACTGTGGGTTGAGTATGCGCACAACACCCTAACCTGTTCCTCCACTAGCATCTAGCATGTCTCCCTTCCAGTGTCTCCTCGCTACCAGCCCCCACTGTTCCCGGAGTAGGAGCCTGAGGTGGAGGTGCCAGCCATGCAGAGGCTTGCGGCTCGTTGCCGCAGGACCTGGAGGAGAGCTCGGTCGGCCCTGCTGAAGGCCTCCCGGTGTGTGGAGTCCCACAAGCTCTCCCCCCGCTTCATCAGTCCCTTCAAGGTCCTCAGGCCCAGTGGCCAACTGCCCTGGAACATGCAGATTAGTTATTAAGTTTGTGACGGCCGCCGGGGTGTGCGGGCGCGTCACGGACCCAAACACAGTGTAAGCAGAGAGATCCACACCAGAATTACAGTCAAAATTATTTATTCGATTAGCGGGGAGAGGGAAATGATAGAGAGAGGGTGGGGTTGAGAAGGCGTCGTGTCGTGCACGGGCCCCGCAGGAGATCCGTCGTCGGGAAGATAGCAGGGGGTTTCGGTACACGGTGGGTGGTCCTCTTACGTTCCAGGTCGGGGCGGCAGCAGGGTAGTCAGACAGGCGAAGGTTGGCAACGTAGCGGGCTCTCGGACGGTCTCGGGGTCGGGCTTCAAAGGGGGCTCTCATATGGTCAGGGATCGTACACAGGTCGACGGTGACTTGGCTTACTCTCGCTCTCATCCACTACTCCGTGGTTCGCCTTAGCAACTCCTCCTCTCTGGGTGCTCCGTGGGCTCCTTTTGTCCCGTCTCTGCTGCTCCTGCTGATGCCCTTCACCTGTGCCTTGATGGGCAGGAACTCCATGTATGGGCATACGGTGCTTATCTCCACGGGTTGCAGCTGTGGCCCCTTGGGGCGCAGGAACTCCATACATGGTCCTGCCAAAGACAACACGGGGCAAGAGAGGGACAGCAGAAACAGCAGAGACAAAGCGAGGCGAGATATACACTCCACTTACCACCGTCCCACACTCGCGCATGGGCTTAGGCACGGGGCGGGCGCCACAAGTTGCTAATAAATAAATAAAAACCCAAAAACTACTACCTTTCAGTTTTGTAAATATTGATTATAGTGAAAAGTCTTTCCTTTAGGTTCAAATGTATTTGAGAATTAGACCATCCAGTTAAGATAAATGTTATGTTGTTGGTTGTTAAAATCTGGATGAAGGATATTTTATTTTACTTTTTATTTTTCAGTTTTCCCCCTGAGGGATTGCCACCTTATTGTGGTCAGGGGGTTTGTGTGCCTCAGTGACCCTAAGAGCTATACCAGCAGGAGCTTTAGTCTTCAGGTGGGACACCCAAGTTGGACAGGTCTTAGGGTAGAGGCCTGACAGAGTGCAATCCACTTCTCCAGGTTGAGGGCTGGACACACAGCTAACAGCCCATGCCGTGAAGAAAACACTGTTATAAAAAAAAAGTGCTGGCACATGATGTGTATGCATAATGCCCCCTTCACATTTCTGACTGCCCCCTCATATGTGCATTCCTAGAACCGGCCCTGCTGTGGAGGCCATTGAAGTACAGAACTCATTGTCATGTTCAAGAAACCAGTTTAAGATGATGTGAGCTTTGTGACATGGCGCGTTATCCTGCAGGAAGTAGACATCAGAAGATGGGTACACTGTGGTCGTAAAGGGATGGACATGGTCAGCAACAATACTCAGGTAGGCTGTGGCCTTTAAACAATGCTCAATTGGTACTAAGGGGCCCAAAGTGTGCCAAGAAAATATCCCCCACACCATTACACCACCACCACCAGCCTGAACCGTTGATACAAGGCAGGATGGATCCATGCTTTCATGTTGTTTACGCCAAATTCTGACCCTACCATCTGAATGTCGCAGCAGAAATCGAGACTCATCAGACCAGGCAACGTTTTTTCCAATCTTCTATTGTCCAATTTTGGTGAGCCCGTGCAAATTGTAGCCTCAGTTTCCTGTTCTTAGCTGACAGGAGTGGCACCCGGTGTGGTCTTCTGCTGCTGTAGCCCATCTGCTTCAAGATTCGACGTGTTGTGCATTCAAAGATGGTCTTCTGCATACCTTGGTTGTAACGAGTGGTTATTTGAGTTACTGTTGCCTTTCAATCATCTCAAACCAGTCTGGCCATTCTCCTCTGACCTCTGGCATCAACAAGGCATTTTCGCCCAGAGAACTGCCGCTCACTGGATATTTTCTCTTTTTCTGACCATTCTCTGTAAACCCTAGAGATGGTTGTGCGCGAAAATCCCAGTAGATCAGTAGCTTCTGAAATACTCAGACCAGCCCGTCTGGCACCAACAACCATGCCACGTTCAAAGTCACCTAAATAATCTTTCTTCCCCATTCTGATGCTCGGTTTGAACTTCAGCAGGTCGTCTTGACCATGTCTAAATGCATTGAGTTGCTGCCATGTGATTGGCTGATTAGATATTTGCGTTAAAGAGCAGTTGAACAGGTGTACCTAATAAAGTGGCCGGTGAGTGTATATATATATATGAATTTCATGTTTAACTATTTAATTGATATAACATTATATGATTCACTGCAAGAAATCCACTAAAGGCTTATTTTGATGTGTACATTTAATTGAAAAATATAGTATATACAGTAACCAGCAATCCAGTAAATAAACAAATAAATAAAAAACATGCAACACAAACAACACAAAAATGTCAAATGGGAGAGAATACAACCCCTTAACCTCAAAAAAGGGCACTAGAAGAGCTCTAAATTAGCTACATAAACACTGTTCAACAGCCCCAAATGAGGTAGATATAAATATACAGTTTCAATGACTTTGAAACACCGGGCCTTCTTGCTAGCAAAATCGTCAATCAAATGCTTGAAATCTAGTGATAAAGCCAACTTCCTTTCGATTGACAATATCGCAAGGTTGTTCAACCTCTCCTGAGACATTGTTCATCTCAAATAACTTTTGATAAGTTTCAGTTTGCAAAATACCCTTTCTCCGCCCGCAACGGGAACTGGGAGAGTGCAAATAATCCTAAGAGCAACGCAAACCACTCCAAAAATGCTCTGGAGTTGCATTTTATAAATTGCATTTAGGAGAGCAAGAGAGGTACAGTCAGAGGGGAAAGTGGCAGAAAATATCGAATTGAGATGCCTGACTTCACTCTCAAACTGAGGTGTGAGGTCTCTTGTGTACTTAATTATCAATGGCTGACACACAGAAGCAAGAGTACTGTCACTCAACTGCCCAACTTTAAGTATGGCCGCAAATTCCTCTACAACATTTACTGTGGTTTGGAACCGAGTGTCCAAGTCACTTATTATCTGGTCCATGGCAGTGAAAAACACAGTGTTACGAAATGTTGTTTCTGTCCTGTCCTCCTGACCTGTTTCTTCAGGTGTCTCGTCATGGAACCTGTTCCTCCTCCTCTCGCGGCTAAGTTCTTTTTTAAATTGAGGTGGAACCCCCATTTGATTAGCAATCAATGATGCCTCAGAGAAGAGAGCATCCCGTCCATTTCTCAGAGCCTGCATCTCTTCTTTAAGTGCATTTACATTAGCTGCCTCCACCTCAAGTGAGATTTTCCCTGACTGGAGTATCACATTCCTGTCATCAATGCATTGCAAAACATTTAACCAAATGGTGAGAAGGACAATGGCATCAAATGACATGAAGTACTTCCTCAGACCAAAACATTCAGCTCTGGCCTCACTTGAGAGACTGTATGAGCGAAGTATGGTGCCAAGGGCCTCAAGGACATCAGGCAAGTGCTTTGCAACAGGTTTAACAGCATCAATTCTGGCACTCCAGCGAGTGTCACATAGGCTATGCAGAGAGCAGCCTGTTTGGTCTTTGTATATAGCATTACACCATGGAAATTAAAAGAAATCAAATCTAACTTTTTTGAGCTGTATGTACACATTATAACCCTAATCATCAAAGTGAAAATAAAATGTAAAAAAATTCTGGACAATTATTAAAAAATAATTAGTGAAATACCTGGTTTGGTTAAGTGATCAGCCCCTTAGAGTATACCATTATAAACTTGCTCAGGTGCAACCAATCAACTTCCAGATCAAACACCAGGCTAATTGCCCCCCACCTGACATCAATTGTAGTGGTTTTGATTACTTCAGAATAAAACCAGCTGTTTCTTGAGAATTCCACTACTAGAAGTGCATGGTTCTGCAAAGAATTCACCATGGTTGGAAAAGTACTTTCAAAAGGCCTCCGGGATAAAGTTGTAGGAAGGCACAAGTTAGGTGAAGGCTACAAAAAGATTTCGAAGGCTTTAGCTATCCCTCTGAGTACCGTTCAGAGCATCATTAAGAAGTGGAAGGCGTATGGCACCACCAACACCTTGCCTAGATCAGGCCGTCCGTCCAAACTGGATGACCGAGCCAGGAGGACATTGATCAGAGAAGCTACCAAGACGCCAAAGGCAACTTTGAAGGACTTACAAGTCTTTATGGCTGGGACTGGTCTGTCTGTGCATGTGACAACAATCTCACAAGCTTTACACAAAGCTGGCCTGTGTGGCAGGGTAGCAAGTAAGAAGCCTTTTCTGAAAAAGTGCCACACTCAGTCTCGTTTGTGCTATGCAAAAACACACCTGGAAGATTCTGTTGCCATGTGGAAAAAGGTTTTATGGTCAGACGAGACTAAGATTGAACTTTTTGGACTGAACTCCAAACGCTATGTTTGGCGAAAACCAAACACAGCACACCACCCAAAACACACCATACCTACTGTGAAGCATGGTGGTGGCAACATTATGTTGTGGGGAAGTTTCTCTTCAGCAGGGACTGGGCAATTGGTCAGGATTGAAGGGAAAATGGATGCTGCCAAGTACACCCAAATTCTTGAGGACAACCTGCGTCCCTCTGCTAGACAGCTGAAGATGGGCAGGTCATTCACCTTCCAACACGACAACGATCCTAAACATAAGAAAACATAACAAAAGAACAATGCAGTGGCTTAACCCTTTGGGGACCAGCGGTATTGTCTCGATTTTTACATACATTTTTTCTTTCTCAATTTGAAGGCACTTCCATACAGAATAATACCCAAGTGTTTCATATCAATATGTTCAGTACAAACTCAGCTTTCTTGATTGTGATGGATGTTTACCCCAAGAGCACTGTGTGAAGAGGTAAGTAGGCCTAAACCTGAACATTTCGAATCCGTTTTTCAGAAATGTTTCAAATCCCATGTGAAAACATACCTTTACCCATGTGGATGAATTGTTTTGGTGCTTGAAATTCATTTATGAAGTCCTGAGCTACACAGAAATGGTATACAATATGAATAAAATACTAGACAGAATATAAAAAAGCACTTCTAATGGATCCTTGTAAACACATCTTCTCTGCTATCTGTCTCTGTCACTGAAATGTTTGTCAATGCCGACAACACGTGTAGCGAAGAAGATGGATGTGCGAATCAACCAATCACCGACGGTAAAAGGCAGTGTCTGAGCGACTCAAGCTAATCTGCTACCAAATTCACCAATTACGCAGGGAGGGCGTGTACCAAGCTGTGCCGAGGCTCATAGCTCCGTCTGTGAGTGAGAGGGCATGTCACAGGAGGGCGGAATCGAAAGCTGAGAGTCTACCGATTCAGGGGATATTTAAACCATGTTTCTACGCCGTATTATCACAGAGATATTGATCAAAACAGTTTGGAAACCCCTGAAAACGCGGCCGCGCGTTTGAGGTCCCGAAAGGGTTAAGGATAGAAAGGTGAATGTCCTTGAGTGGCCAAGTCAGAGCCCTGACTTAAATCCGATAGAAAATCTGTGGATGGACTTGAAGAGAGCAGTCCATCGCCGCTCTTTTTTTTTTTTTTTTAATGGGTTTTGATTTCAGGCTGTACGACAAATATAGTAACTATTTCAAAGGGGTATGATGACTTTCTATAGGCACTGTATGTCTATTCCTTGGTCTGAAAGCACACCCCCCATCATCCCTGCTATTTCGCTTCTAGTTTTTCTGTTGAAATTTTTGAATTCAACAAACCTTTCAGTAATCTCCCATTCGTCTGTGTTGTTATTACAATGGACATATCGTATGAGCACAACATTTTGCTCAGTGTGGGAAATGTCTGGTGTAGCATCACAGATAATTCCATAGTAGATTGCATCCTCCCTTTCCTTCAGAATGGTTTTCAAAACTCTTTTGTCACACAATTCAATAAACTCATTTTTTATGTCCTGATTTTCTGTAAGTGCTCTTTCAGCAGAGGATCATGTGCCAAAAGCTCTCGCGTGCCTAGGAAATTGCCATTGTGGACATCGCCTAAATCTTTAGTTTTACCTCTAAAAGGTAAATTCCTTGATGCCAAGTGCAGAGTGACATGAAGGAGTCTCTGCAAGAGAGCCTTATTTCTCTCAATTTCAGATTGTAGCTCTCTTTGCAACTGATGGTCGATGCCAGTTGCAGCCATAACAGAACACTACAGGTTTTTCCATTTTAAATAGCAGTCCCTGTGAGCTCTGTTGTTTTCATGGCTTAGGAATTTGTCATACATACGACGCCACTTAATGTCACACATCTTGTACTCATGGTCACTATTCAGAGCACTATGTGAAGGTCTTTTCAGCTCATGACAGAAAAGGACACATGGGATGCAAAACAGTGCATTTGCGCCATCACTGTGAATTAACCAGTCCCTTTTCATCTTTTCTCTACTATTTGCTGCCTTGCTGTAGTTCAGGTAGTCTGGAAATGGCTTTCCCTCTGAATCATGAGGCATTTCTCTGTCTTCCCTCATTGCTAATTTTCTAATAATGGTTGCCCTGTCCTTGTCAATTAATCTTGCTGGTCACAAACCTGGGCCAGCTGACAGCAGATCATCTTCTTCTGACACCAGTACATGTGGCTCAGTATCTAATGCATCCTTAATCTGAGCCTCACTTTGTCCCTTGCACTGGATGTTCTTCTCTGCTGCTTCCTCCTCATCTGTGCTGCTGTAACTGTTGGCACTTTCCATTGCCTCTTCTTCTATTTCAAAACCGGTGGTTCTGCTTGTCTCCTCTCTGGCTGCATGGCTTGAAGAGGGCCCTGGCTCTATAGTAACCATAAGGTACATAATTCACAATCTGTCCTATAACAGTATTAACATAGTAATAATACATCGAAATAGAGTTATCATAATACATTAACATTCTGCTGATTGATTTGGAATGAGCTGGGCTGCAATACCCCCTTTACACCACATGAGCTGTCTTAAATGTTGTCCAGCAAGCTAACAATGTTATTTTAATGGGCCAGTTGTCAATGTACATTACTGGAAGAACTAAATTAGCTAAATGTTACCATTAGCTAAAGTTATATTCCATGCCTGCTAGCCAGCTAGCTGCTCACATGGTAATACAGCATAGATTAAAATATTCAAAATCAGTTTGTATGAGCCTTAACCCCAAAAAACTTTAGCTTCATGGATTGCACTGCTGTAAACATAATCAACGAAATACTGCTCACCTCCTTCTCCTACAACTGGGAGGTGTGTTGAAGGAAGGGTTTCTAACCAGAGTAATGTTGGCTAGGTAGGTACGTGTAACTTAATGGGCACCAAAGGAGGGTACGTGAATAAATATATACCTTTCTTTGGAAAAAAACTGGGTGACTGACTGTCGGCCCTTTTTCTCCCTCTCAGCTTTCTGTTGCCTCGCTTTTCGTTTCTGATGTCCCGACTTCTGCGACGATGACACGTCAAATTTACTGATCTTGATCTGTTCTGCTTGTCAGCGCACCGACTGGAATATTCTAGTAGGGATGGTATGGTAAATTTAAAGACAAGATTCAAGATGATTCAAGATGGTTTTATTGTCATATGCACAACAGTTACAGAGCAATCGCTGGCAATGAAATTCTTAAGTCTTGGGCTCCTCCAACAGTGCAATAAGAAGTGTAAATAATAAAAATAAGAAACAACAACAATAACAATATTTACCTAAATATAAAACTAAATAAATGTAAATGTAAAATGTAAAAAGTGAAATGTAAACAGACGTTTTTATCCAGATGTCGACTGGTCTAAAGTGGCATTTTATAGTGGCATGTTATAAAGTGGCATAGTTAAAGTGTCATTGTGGTGAGCTAAGTAGCTCAGGAGTTCAACAGTCTTATAGCCTGTGGGATGAAACTGTCCCTGAGTCTGGTGGTGCGAGACCGGATGCTGCGGTAGCGTCTGCCAGACGGGAGCAGCCGAAACAGTTTGTTGCTGGGGTGATGAGGGTCTTTAATAATCCGGTTAGTCTTCTTCCTGCAGCGCTGAGTGTAGAGGTCCTCCATGGATGGCAGCTCCGTCCTGGTAATGTGCTGGGCAGCTTTCACCACCCTCTGTAATGTCTTACGGTTGAGGGCGGAGCAACTGCCGTACCAGGCGGTGATGCAGCCAGTCAGGATACTCTCTATGGTGCACCTGTAGAAGTTGCAGAGTATCCTGGAGTCCATGTTGAACCTCCGCAGCCTGCGGAGGAAGAAGAGCCGCTGTCTTGCCGTCTTTGTGATGGCGTCGGTGTGGTGAGTCCAGGTCAGGTCCTCGCAGATGTGGACCCCGAGGAACTTGAAGCTGCTGACTCTCTCTACTGCCGTCCCGTTGATGGTGATAGGGGCGTGCCCGGCTCCCTGCCGCTTCCTGTAGTCCACAATCAGCTCCTTAGTTTTGCTGAGGTTGAGCTGGAGGTTGTTGTCCTGGCACCAAGATGTCAGGACTCTCACCTCCTCTCTGTACGCCGTCTCGTCGCCGTCGGTGATCAGGCCGATGACGGTCGTGTCGTCAGCAAACTTGATGATGGTGTTGGAGCTGTGTGTGGCCACGCAGTCATGTGTGAACAGGGAGTAGAGGAGAGGGCTGAGCACGCAGCCCTGGGGTGCGCCGGTGTTGAGAGTCAGGGTGGATGATGTGGCGCCTCCTATCCGCACTGCCTGGGGTCTGCCCGTCAGGAAGCTCAGGATCCAGTCACAAAGCGTGGTGTTGAGCCCGAGGTCCCTGAGCTTCACAGCGAGCTTGGAGGGCACAATGGTATTGAATGCTGAACTGTAGTCAATGAACAGCATTCTCACATATGTGTTCTTCTGGTCCAGGTGGGAGAGGGCAGTGTGGAGGGCGAGGGCGATGGCATCGTCTGTGGACCTGTTTGCCCTGTATGCAAACTGCATGGGGTCCAGTGAGTCAGGGAGGGAGGAGGTGATGAATGATTTGACTAACCGCTCAAAGCACTTCATGACGATGGAAGTCAGTGCTACTGGTCGGTAGTCGTTGAGGCAGGATGTTTTTGACTTCTTTGGGATGGGGATGATGGTGGACTTTTTGAGACATGTGGGGACCACCGACTGGAGCAGTGACAGGTTGAAAATGTCTGTAAACACACCTGCCAGCTGATCTGCACACACCCTGAGAGCCCGGCCAGGTATGCCATCCGGACCAGGGGCCTTGTGTGGATTGATCCTTTTGAAGGATTTGCACACATCTGCCCTTGTTATTGCTAGTGTGCAGGGGTCCTGGTCCATCTGTACTTCCTCAGCCGGAGAGTAGCTCTCAAAACGTGCGAAGTAGGTGTTAAGGTCATCTGGGAGAGATGGAGACACTTCCTCAGTCACACTCGTAGTCCCTTTAAAGTCTGTAATTGTTCTGAGTCCGGTCCACATGTGCCTTGAGTTGGAGCCCTCAAAGTTGGACTCCATTCTGTCCTTGTATTGTCTCTTAGCAATGTTAATAGCTTTCCTGAGTGCATACCTGGAATTGCTGTACTCCTCCAAATCACCTGAGTTGTAGGCGGCAGTCCGTGCCTTAAGTTTGGCTCGGACTTCTCCATTAACCCAGGGCTTCTGATTGGGAAATGTCCGTACAGCAATCCGCGGCACGACGTCATCAATGCATTTGCCAATGTAGCAAATCACCGAGTCCGTGTGTGTGTTTAAATTGTCGTCCTTAAACACATCCCACTCCGTAGTGCTGAAACAGTCCCGTAATGCGGAGTCTGATTGGTCAGACCAACGTTGAATGGTCCGCGTCACCGGCCTGTCACGTTTGAGTATCTGCCTGTAGGAAGGCAGAAGCAGTACTGAGCTGTGGTCTGATTTGCCGAATGGGGGTCGTAGGAGGGCCTTATATCCGTCGCGGAAGGGAGAGTAAACATGGTCGAGCGTGTTTGCGCCTCGCGTAGGAAAGCTGATGTGCTGGCGGTATCTCGGCAGGACTTTCCTCAAGTTGGCTTTATTAAAATCCCCAGCCACAATGAAAGCAGCCTCGGGCCGTGAGGTCTCCGTCCTGTCGATAACTCCATACAGCTCGTGCAGCGCTTGGTTGGTATCAGCGTCTGGTGGTATATAGACAGCTGTAAGCACAACCGATGTAAACTCCCTGGGCGAATAATAAGGTCGACATCCGATCATGAGGTGCTCTAAATTGGGAGAACAGTCCGATGAAAGTATCTCCACGTCTGAACACCACTTGTTATTCACCATGAAGCAGACACCTCCCCCCTTGCTCTTCCCCGATGTCATTGTCCTGTCCTGGCGGTGAATGGAGAATCCGTGTGGAACAATGGCGCAATCTGGGGCCGAAGGGTCGAGCCAAGTCTCCGTGAAAACCATAACGTTACAGTTCTTAATGTCCCGTTGAAACGCCATCCTGCTCCGGAGTTCATCCAGCTTGTTGTCCAGTGACTGGACGTTCGCCAGAAGAATACTGGGGAGAGGAGGCCGGTTCTCACGTTTCCTCAGCCTGACCAGCACTCCCGCCCGCGAGCCTCGCTTCCTCCGTCTCCTCCATTGTCCAGGTGAGGCAGCAGGTAGCCAGGGTAGATTGCCATTGTTTGCGGGTGGTGGTGAAAAAGTGTTTTCCACCGACGATCTAATGCGCAAAAGTTTTTCTCTATCATATCGTATGATAGGGCTCGCTTTGGCCGTTCGCCTGTTACCGAGAGTTAGGCGTAAATATAAAAATAAACTAGCAAGATAAGTTAAGACAATAAAAAGGTGAGGAGGAGCGTGAGACACGGCAGCCTTCCTCGGCGCCATCTTGTAGATTCGCCATCTTGCGAATCTACAATATAAGGGTGGTGATCCCACACCTAGGGGAAAAGGTCACAAGGACACCAGAGGGTCCTGGAACATCTCAGAGGGGTGAGATCAGATAAGTGGGGGTTGACTAGAGGGTATGGATGCTTTGAAGTAAAATGGTACACAGCTGTATAAACAGGATCGAGTGATCTAGGGACAGGATGGATGGGTGATAAACACAGTTGTAAACAGCCAGGACAAAAGGGCTTTAGAAAATAGCCTAGGTCAATTGATCTCTCAAGTAGACTGACAGACGCCAAGTCAAAGGGGGAGTAGCCCCTGGATGACGAAATGTAGTTCTTAAATATCATTGGTATAAGTAGACAGGAATTTGAATGAAGGGCGTTGACCTGTGTGATGTTTATAAAAGGACAGGTAACGGAAGTGAAAGGGGTTCAACTTTGCAAACCTGACCCGGCTTCGTTCTCTGTGAATAAAGTCTCTGAATGAATCAACAGCCCTGGGTAACGGTATTTTATTTCAAAATACTATGATTTAAATTCTACGACATATTTGGCGTCACGAACAGGATGGATTAATAAGGCTCGCATCGTGAACTATCGTTGAGAAGGGGACCTGACGATTTATACAAATTTAATGAGCTCAAAAACAAAGTAAGCAGAATTCCTGCTTTAGCATAGAGAATTTGTGTAGATCGCCCTGGACCTTTGGCCTCCGCGGTGGAACACGTGCATGAGTCTTACCCATAAAGAAACCAAATTTAGGATTTGAACTAGAGCTGTTGAGAATTTCAGAAAATGTGCATGCTGTAATTGTTAACAATAAGGTAAATCCCGTGGATAAACGCTGTGATATTAAATAAATATTACAGGGCTGTACGGACGGAAGAGCTTAGGATAAACGCCAAATCAGATCAATATTTCAGGTCTGCTCGGGTAAAATGTAAATTTTATGGAATACCGCTGAAATTGAAATTGATTGATTTGGGGCTGGACGGTAAGCTAAAGAGTTAGAGCGATATTTGAGGTCTGTATAGGTGTATACTAATCTGTGGATGCCGCTGTCATATTAAATAAATATTACAGGTCTGAACGGGCAGATTATTGCATGAATAACTCAGAAATATCGTTGATGTCTAGTTTTAGTGAAATAGTGCTGGATAGAAGTGTTAAATAGGCGGACGCAGAGAAACAGAAGTGCTTGTTAGTGCTGTGTTCTATAAGAAAGCTGCCGCCTGTAGTTTTCGTGAAATATTGATGTGTATTAGTATTGTGACGTAGCGGACGTTGTTGTGTAGTTTTAGTGTAAGAACGCTGTGTCGTGTTGTGAAAATGTTCGTAAAAATTGCTATGTTGTGAGTGTTGAAAAGCGCTGAGTTGTGTTGAGAGAGTGATATTTTGTTGTGCTGGCTTGTGTTGAGAGAGATATTCTGTATAAACACTGTTGGTCGGGAATTGAGGACGACAGTTAGTATATAACATAAGAGAGAAGACAAAAGTTTAATTAATTAGACATATTATAGAAATTAGGTATAGAAGAATAAAGAGTATACATTTATAGAGAACGGGTCAATGTGTGAACTTTTTAGGCCTCCCGGAGTACAGAATAATGAGAAAACTGTGATATATAGTATATCTGTGTATACGGAATTGGAAGAAAGCCATCGGTGCCTCTTAAAGGAAACGTAAGATACTTCTTGTAAAAGCCAAATTATCAAAAGTAAGAATAGAGACAACCCTTTTGGGGAGTCGGAGTGTAATAATTGGAGACGTTTAAAGAAAAACGGGCAGACCGCCATCTTGAAACGTCATTCGAGTTGGGCAGTATTGTTGTAAAAGGGGGAGGGAACCAACTGAGTGGGTTGAGTGCGTATTATAACAATAGACTCCACAGCAGTTAGGTTTAGGATGAATGAATACATTGGAGTGACCAACAAGGGAGGAGAGAGAGAGACATTCACCATGGCATCTGTGCCTTTAAGAGAGAGGGTGGTGGGCGGAAGTGTATATGTGTTTTGCTTCCGGGTGCACTGTCATGCCCGCTCGGTGTTGTTGGTAGTTGTCTTTTATGTGGAGAGTAAACGGACTCGACTTGCCTTCGCCTCCTTGTCTCATTGTTTACCGCACCTCCACATTGGTGACCCTGTGAGAAGAATATGTCGACATCCGAAGATGGCAACGACTACCCTGCAATGCCTGGACCGAGCGGGGCGGGAGAAGCGGCTAATGCTACCATCTACGCCGCGACCATTAAGTTGCCTGACTTTTGGCAGCGCAACCCACGGCCGTGGTTTCAGCACATTGAAGCCCAGTTCCAGCTAAGAGGAATAACACAGGATGTAACGAAGTACTTCCATGTGGTGGCGGCGTTGGATGCCTCGACGACGGCCAGAGCGATGGCACTGCTAGAGGCTCCACCGGCTGTCGGCAAGTACGCCGCACTCAAAGCTTTCCTCTTGAGACTTTTCGAACTGTCTGAACTGGAGAAGGCAGACCGCCTGCTGTCCCTCAACGGCCTAGGGGATAGCAAGCCGTCCGAATTAATGGAGAAAATGCTGGCTGTGCTGGGCTTGGATGATCCCTCATTCCTTTTTACTCACATTTTCCTGCGGCAGCTCCCAGCGCCTGTGCGCACTGCGCTAGCCAGCTCCTCCCTCTCCTCCTCCAAGGACTACCGTGAGCTGGCTGCGGAAGCAGACAGGATTTTCCTTGGTTGCTGGTGGATGTTACAAACTGCCGCCTGATCGATGCTGTGGCCTTTGCTACGTACCCCTGCACGCTTGGAGGGGTTGGCGGGCTCTGCCTGTTAAACACATTTGCCACCGGGGATCCGTATCAACGCCTACTGGCCGAGTTCCCTGTCTTCACCACTCCCACGTTCTCGTCGGCAGTGGCTAAGCACGGCGTGGAGCACCACATCACCACCGTCGGCCCTCCAGTCTACGCTCATGCTCGGCGCCTCGACTCTGCTAAGCTCGTGATTGCCAGGGAGGAGTTCGCCACCATGGAACGCCTCGGCATCGTGCGCCGCTCGAACAGCCCGTGGGCCTCCCCCCTGCACATGGTGACCAAGGCTGATGGCGGTTGGCGCCCCTGCGGCGATTTCCGTCGCCTGAACAACGCCACGACCGCCGACCGGTATCCCGTCCCGCATATACAGGACTTCTCTGCCCACCTGGCGGGGGCCACCATCTTTTCCAAGGTGGACCTGGTGCGAGGATACCACCAGGTACCAGTCCAACCACTGGACGTCCCCAAGACAGCGGTCATCACGCCCTTTGGCCTGTTTGAGTTCCTGCGGATGCCTTTCGGCCTTAAAGGGGCGGCGCAGACGTTTCAGCGCCTGATGGACTCTGTGCTGCGGGACATGCCATTCTTGTTTGTCTATTTGGATGACATTCTGGTGGCCAGCACGTGTGCAGGGGAGCACCTGACACACCTCCGGCTGCTGTTCGAGCGGCTCAGCGAGCACGGCCTTATCGTCAACCCGGCCAAGTGTCAGTTTGGCCTGTCGTCCATTACCTTCCTTGGACACCACGTCACTCCCCTGGGCGCCGTCGCCAGTTTCCCACGCCCCCGCACTGTGAAGTCCCTGCAGGAGTTCCTGGGCATGGTGAACTTTTACAACAGGTTCATTCCCCATGCGGCTCACCTCATTCAGGCCTACTGTACGGCCCCCACTGGGCTGCAGCTGGAGGACGTGGTGTTTGATGACGCCAAAGCCACGCTGGTCCGCGCCCCATGGTGCCTGCTGGCTGGCGGCGCCGTGTTTTCGACACCATCCACGGCCTTTCCCATCCGGGCGTGAAAGCCTCCACTAGGTTGGTGGGGGCCAAGTTCGTCTGGCCGGGCCTCAGAAGGGACGTCAGGACGTGGGCTGGCTCCTGCGTGGCGTGCCACGCCATATCAAGGCCCCTTTGGCACCGTTTCTGGTGCCGGAGAGGCGGTTCGACCATGTTAACGTGGACCTGGTGGGCCCCCTGCCCCCCTCCCTCGGGTTCACTCACCGCCTCACCATGGTGGACAGAACCACCAGGTGGCCGGAAGCCGTTCCCCTGTCGTCCACCACATCAGCAGAGGTGGCCCGGGCGTTCATCGCGTGCTGGGTTGCCCGGTTCGGCACGCCGGCTGACCTCACCTCCGACAGGGGCCCACAGTTTACATCAGAGCTTTGGACTGCGGTGGCTGAGGGCCTGGGGGTGAAGCTCCACCGCACTACGGCGTACAACCCGCAGGGCAACGGACTTTGTGAGAGGTTCCATCGCTCCATGAAGGCTGCTCTGCGGGCCAGCCTTACGGACAGCAACTGGGCCGACCGCCTCCCGTGGGTCATGCTCGGTCTTCGTTCTGCTCCCAAGGAGGACCTCCAGGCCTCATCCGCCGAGCTGGTGTACGGCCAGCCACTGCGAGTTCCGGGGGAGTTCCTCCCGGAGGCCGCATCCCCCTGGTCTGCCGACTCTCATCGGGCGGTGTCCCGGGGCGTCGCTGATGCCTTTGTCCCCATCCCAACATCTCGCCACTGCGTTCCCCAGTCCTACGTGCCCAAGGACCTGCTGTCGGCCAGATACGTCTTCATCCGCCATGACAGCCATCGGACTCCATTACAGCCCCCATATGATGGACCCTTCCGCGTACTGGAGGCGGGAGCTAAGAACTTTGTTGTGGACATGGGGGGTAAGCCAGAGCGGGTCACAGTGGACCGTCTCAAGCCTGCTCATCTGGACGTTGACGAGCCGGTTCAGCTGGCCCTACCCCCACGGCGGGGACGCCCCCCTGCTGTGGCCTCCGGCCCTGCCCCGGCCCCTGCCCGGGCTCTAAAGCCGCCCAGGGCCCATGACCCCCCTCCTGCTAAACGCAGCCGTTTTGGCCGCTTGATACGGCCACCGCCACGTTGACTGTTGCTATGATAATTGTTGATTGATTGACTGCGTTTTGTTATGGCGAATTCTGGGGGGGCCTGTGTAGTGACCTAGGGAGGAGATAGAGAGACATTCACCAGGGTGGTGGGCGGAAGTGTATACAGTGGGGGAAATAATTATTTGATCCCCTGCTGATTTTGTTAGTTTGCCCGATTACAAAGAAATGAGCGGTCTATAATTTTTATGGTACTTTTATTTTAACAAATAGACACAGAATATCAATTTAAAAAGTCCAGAAAAACATATTATATAAAGTTATGAATTAATTTGCATTTCATTGAAAGAAATAAGTATTTGATCCCCAAGCAAAACATTACTTAGTACTTGGTGGAGAAACCCTTGTTGCAAGCACAGAAGTCAGATGTTTCTTGTAGTTGGTCACCAGGTTTGCACACATCTCAGGAGGGATTTTGGTCCACTCCTATTTACAGATCCTCTCCAAATCCTGAAGGTTTCAAGGCTTTTGCTTGGCAACTCGAAGCTTCAGCTCCCTCCACAAATTTTCTATAGGATTAAGGTCTGGAGACTAGCTAGGCCACTCCATGACCTTAGTGTGCTTCTTCTTGAGCCACTCCTTTGTTGCCTTGGCTGTATGTTTTGGGTCATTGTCATGCTGGAAGACCCATCCACGACCCATCCTCAGTGCTCTGGCTGAGGGAAGGAGGTTCTCGTCGAAGATCTTATGCTACATGGCCCCGTCCATTGGCCCCTCAATGCAGTGAAGTCGTCCTGTACCCTTAGCAGAGAAACAACCCCAAAGCATAATGTTTCCACCTCCGTGTTTAACGGTGGGGATGGTGTTCTTGGGATTGTAGCATTCAGCATTTCTCTCCCTCCAAACACGAAGAGTCGAATTTATGCCAAAGAGTTCAATTTTGGTCTCATCTGACCACATCACCTTCTCCCAAGCCTTCTCTGAATCATTTAGGTGTTCATTGGCAAACTTCAGATGGGCCTATGCATGTGCCTTCTTGAGCAGGGGGACCTTGCGGGCACTGCAGGATTTCAATCCGTTACGGTGTAGTGTGTTACCAATGGTTTTCTTGGTGACTGTGGTCCCAGCTGCCTTGAGATCATTACCAAGCTCCTCCCGTGTAGTTCTGGGCTGATCCCTCACCCTTCTCATGATCATCCTTACCCCACGAGGCGAGATCTTGCATGGAGCTCCAGGCCGAGGGCGATTGATGGTTATTTAGTATTTCTTCCATTTTCTAATAATTGCACCAACAGTTGTCTCCTTCTCACCAAGCTTCTTGCTGATGGTCTTGTAGCCCATTCCAGCCTTGTGCAGGTCTACAACTCTTACCCTGATGTCTTTTGAATGTTCTTTGATCTTGCCCATGGTGGTGGAGAGGTTGGAATGGAAGAGATTGATTCTATTGACAGGTGTCTTTTATACCCATAACAAGCAGAGATTAGGAGTACTTTCTTAAAGTGACAGGACTAATCTGTGTGCCTCATGGGCATATAACCGGTCTGTATGAGCCAGAATTCTTGCTGGTTTGTAGGGGATCAAATACTTATTTCCTTCGATCAAATGCAAATGAATTTATAACTTTATATAATGTGTTTTTTCTGGACTTCTTTGTTGATATTCTGTCTCTATTTGTTAAAATAAAAGTACCATAAAAATTATAGACCGCTCATTTCTTTGTAATCGGGCAAACTAACAAAATCAGCAGGGGATCAAATAATTATTTCCCCCACTGTACATGCAAATACACACAGTGTTGGTTATATCTATATTTGATTCCCAGAGTGTAAGACACCAATTGTGATTTGGATATGTCAAGTTGATTCCAAAGTGGTTGCCTTACATATTTCTTTAATTTTACAGTGATATCCTAGATAACCAATAATACAATATTGTTCTCTTTTGACAAAATTACAGAAAAGAGTGAAAATTAAGACATTTTACAATAACCCTAAAAATAATTACCACTGAAGGAAAATAAAAGGAAAAATGGAGAAAGGGATTACCATGGTAACTCCAGTAGAAGTATTTGAGAATAAAAACCCTCTCTTAAATAACCAAATAAAAGAGATGTCAGTAAAATGGGAAAAACGAACCCATAAGAATTATACTAAGTGGCCTAAGGAGGGGACATTTGATGTTGCAATATGTAAGGAAATGGGAACACTGATAAACCACAAACCTCGAGAAAATTCAAGAAAGAGACAGGAGAAAAGAAAGAGAAATAGACATGTTGAAACTGTTTAAAGCAGAAGGGGAAGCAATGTTAAAGGAGGCTAGAGAGCTAAGAAGGTTGGAGAAGGGCAAAGGGGAAGGAAATGAGGAAGAAAAGGTGATGCCCCCACCCTACAACCATGGGGAATTCCCTGTATTATCAGCAAAGATACACCTGGATGGGATTATAAAGGTGGAAGAAGAAGATGAGGAAGAAGAGAAGGGAAGTACAGAGAGAAGGGGATCAAGAAGCCCCATAGGGCTTGATTGTTACGCAGAATTAAAAGAGGCCTTAAATCAGGTAGACAAAGGCGGGTGGAGGTCCGAGTTAAGACAAGAGAAGAGGACTACACCAAGCACACGCCGAACAGAGAAACAGCTACACAGCACACCCAGAGATGAGGGGGCAACCGCCTGGGGACCCAAAGATGACCCAAGAGATGACCCGAGGTCCGGTGACGAGAGGAGGTCTGGGATAGCCAGAGAGAGATATACCAAGCAAAAACAGTAGATGAAATACTTCATGACTTGGAAACAGACAGTAGAATAAGACTGTAACAAAGTCCGTTGTACACAGAGGCAGACGCAGTATCGTAGTGAGGGATTTTGTCCCGTTTATTATCACAAACATTCACTTTATCGGCTTTTCAGCCCGTCTCAAAGTTCTAGCGGCTTTTTAGCCCTTCTCAAAGTTCCTGCGACTTTTCAGTCGTCTGTCTCGGAAGCCACTCCTGTCGTTCCCAGCCCACCTACTGAAAAGACAAAGGCACACACATCTTAAGCACTAGCCAACGAGGCTTCATTTGCAACAGGTGTGCAACGAAGCCTCGCCGACACAACCCTGGCCACGGTCCTGTAGCTCCCTCTACAGGCCGAACGCTGCATGTCCCCCCACAAAGACATAGGGAAGAATCCAGGAATACTGAACGAGAGTTGAGAGATAGGGGAAAGATAGGTCAACCAGATAGATATCATTGCCCCATCCTGGTAAAAGGAAATCAAGGACACTATGTGCCCTGGGGTATGCAGGACTTATAGGGAATAGTTAGCAGATTACCTGACATACATGATGGAGCAGGTAAATGGATTAGAAGCTTTGAGGAAGAGACTGCAGGGAAACTGCTGGCGGTGGGAGACCTCAAAGCCCTGTTGGCCAAGGGACTGGGGGTGGCAAAGATGGAAGACATCTTCATAAGTTGTGGACTGGGTGTCATTTGACCAGACCAGAAATGAGATGTGGACAACCCTGAGAGAAGAATATCCACAAAGGCTGGATATTAACACCCTGAAGGGAGACCCACTGGGAGAGACTGAGAATCCTGCCACATACCTGCACCAGCAACTAAAGAAGTGGAAACTAGAGACTGAAGCAGACCCAGAGGGAGACCCACTGATGACAACACTGTTCAGAACCGCAGTGATAGATGCCATGTCCCCTCCGGTGAAAAGCAGGTTAGAGGATGTGGTGGGACTTACGTCCAAAACACATAAGGAATTCTGTGATCATCTGGTCCATGCAGTGGAAAAATACCGGAAAGATGAGTCAAGGCTAAAGGAGCAAGAAAAGGAGAACCAGAGAAAGTTAACACAGCTCCAGCTGGGGGAACTCACAGAACGAAACAAAAAGAAGGTACAAGGCGTAATGAGCGCCGAAACCAGGAAACCAGTTCCATACAGAGCTGTTACGTTCCACGTAGGTTTGTCTGTTCTGTTTTCCCTCTTTCTTTATAGGGCGACATCACCACTCCCATTTGCTGCACCTGCTGCCAATCCTCCTAATCACCTGCCATCCCAGTCCAACCCCAATCAACTCCCTTCATTTAGTATTTAAGCTGTGTGTTTCATGCCAGTCGCTCTCTTCCTGAGCTCATGCTTTGTTGTACACTTTGATGTATGTATCCCCCACTGACACTTGTTTCCCCCTACCTTGATTGTGTGTGTGTGGTAGTTGTTTGTATGGTCCAGGCCCTGGGGCAGGTAAGACAGAGGCCTCTATACTCTCACACGTAGGTGGAACTGTTGTATCGAAACACTAGGAAAGGGGTGGTTGCCAACCATGTACATTTTGATGTCCTTGGTTTAGAGTAGTTAGTTAGTCAGAGAGGTATTTTGAGTTTGGATGTTTAGTTAGGATCAGTTAGTAGCCTCTCCTAACCCTCCTAGAGTTTTGTT
This sequence comes from Argentina silus, assembly GCF_951799395.1. Classification (NCBI taxonomy): domain Eukaryota; kingdom Metazoa; phylum Chordata; class Actinopteri; order Argentiniformes; family Argentinidae; genus Argentina; species Argentina silus. The sequence goes on along the minus strand of NC_139654.1, from coordinate 21,162,509 downwards.
ACTTTCTTTTCTTTGGCAACATCCGTGTCCCCTTGGCCTGTGGGCTGCTAGTGTTGTGTGTGTCTGTTGTGTTGTGTGTACACTGCCCGTACACCCCCCCCCACTATTTACAATATACTACTATTTCAGTTCAATCCCTCCTGGTCTGGTCTCTTTTATTTCACACCAACGCGCTCAAGATTCCTTCCCTTTACCCTAGACCCAACTGAGTCGTAACATATTTTGGGGGATACATACATCAAAGTGTACAACAAAGCATGAGCTCAGGAAGAGAGCGACTGGCATGAAACACACAGCTTAAATACTAAATGAAGGGAGTTGATTGGGGTTGGACTGGGATGGCAGGTGATTAGGAGGATTGGCAGCAGGTGCAGCAAATGGGAGTGGTGATGTCGCCCTATAAAGAAAGAGGGAAAACAGAACAGACAAACCTACGTGGAACGTAACCAGAACCACTTCCAGTGCCGAGACCTCAGGGACAAGAGCAACCCACCGTACCTGTAGTTCAGGTGTATACCCAGCAGCCCCAGCAGTTTCAGCCATGGACGGGCAGACAGAGACCCCAAGGACGGTTCCAAAGAACAAGCCCACAAGGTCCATCTGACGTGTGCTGGAGATGTCAAATACCAGGACATTTCCGAAGGGATTGCCCTAATCCATGGAAACCGAGGGAAAAGAGTCAACAGGGCTATGGTCAGCAACAGCAGAAGCCTCCACAAGGACCAGCCAATCCATATAGGGGACTAAATTATGGTTATTAGGGGTGCCCAGAGAATCCAAAAAGGGAGGGTCAGCTTCCAGTGTTAACCACAGAAGCTGATCAAGAACCAATGCTGCAGGTTCAAATAGAAGATAGAGACATACCCATGATGATAGATACAGGAGCTACCTACACTTGTGTAGGTCTAAATTATGCCTCTCACCTCCCCAGGTCAGGAAAATTTGTTAAAACAGTAGGATTCTCGGGACAAGCGCAGCTAATTCCAATGACAACTCCAGTAAGTCTGAAGATAGGAGACACAACCCTGCCCATACTGATCTCTGACCAGACTCCGGTGAATCTCTTGGGGAGGGATGCATTATGCATGCAAATGGAGAAAATATATTGAAGCCCAATTGCCAGATGCAAGGAGGCCACGATTTGACTATCACTGCACTGTGCAGTTTGACTCAAATTGCAACTCCTGCCAAGAACAAATCTGGCAGGAGCAAACCAAAAATCTGGTTGTTCCTTTAATGTCACAATATATTATAGTGGGAAAACAGGGAGCAGCTCTGCAAATAGATGAATCAGAATTTGTACAAAAATGGTATAACATACCTAATGCTGCTCCTCATGTGTCATTAATGGTAAATAAAGGGTATAGAGCAAGAGACTTGGGACCAATGGTGTGAACCGCATTAAAATGTAATTGGAAAGAAACTAGTAACCCATTAATAAAACAGTCGGCAGACAAGGAATTCATAAAAATAATATGTGCCACGCCTATGAATTCTATACCACAGGAAGTAGCCATATTGGTTAAACAACAGGTTCAGATAAAAGAAAAGTCAGGGTAGACCAGGTGTACATCAAAGTCTTCAACAAAACAGGGTAGTGTATTACCAAGAAAAGCCCAATATCCTATGAAACCTGAAGCTGAGGAAGGAATAAGCAAAACAATAGAGGGTTTGATAGCAGCAGGAGTTTTAGAAAAAACAAACAGCCCGTGCAATACCCCCCTTCTCCCAATTCTAAAAGCAGACAAGTCCAAATGGAGATTGGTACATGACTTAAGGGCAGTAAATGAGGTGGTACAGGATTGGCCAGCAGAAGTACCAAATCCTCATACATTGTTAACAAATGTTCCTCCAACAGCCAAATACTATACAGTGATAGATTTATGTTCAGCTTTTTTCAGTGTACCATTAGCAGAAGAAAGTCGGTACTTGTTTGCATTTACCTACAGAGGACAACAGTACACTTACACTAGAATACCTCAAGGGTTTAAACATTTACCTCATGTGTTCAACCAAGTGCTAAAAGCAGATTTAGAAGACCTAGAGATAAACAGCACAGTAATCCAATACGTAGATGACTTGCTAATTTGTTCAACCACATTGGAACAATGTCATGAAGACTCCATAAGAGTTCTCCAACAATTGGCAAAGGGGGGACACAAGGTGTCAAAAACTATCTGGGTATGTTCAAAAATAATGATTAACATACCCAGATATCACTATCAAGAGATGTAGTACAGTAAATCCAGCTGAATTAATTAAATCCAGCTGGCAGATGAAGGGGAAGAACATGATTGTATAGCACACTCGCTAACATTCACTAGGTTAAGACCAGACTTAGAATCAACACCCTTACCATATGCAGAAAACACATATTTTGTAGATGGTTCATGTTACAGAGATCATTTAGGTAATCATGCAGGGTACGGCATAGTCAAACAAGTCGGGCAGACGTTTCAAGAAGAGAAGATAGACAGCTGTCCACAACCATGTTCGGCCCAGTTGGCAGAACTAAGAGCGCTGACAGAAGCCTGTAAAATAGGAGAAGGCAAAGCAGTGAACATTTTTACTGACTCAGCGTATGCGCATGGAGTCTGTCATCTGTTTGGAGCAGTATGGAAACAGAGAGGTTTTTTGAAAAGTGATGGATCACCTATACAGCATTGTGAGCAAATTAAGGAATTGATGTCGACCATGATGAAACCAAAGCGGTTAGCGATTATTAAATGTCAGGCGCACCAGAAAGGTAATGATTACATTATTCAGGGCAATAATGCTGCCGATGAAGCGGCAAAGAGAGCGTCTAAGTGTGAGGTGGCTGTGTTGGCCCCAATGGTATTAATAGAACCAATAACGCAGCTAGAGGATATAATACGCATGCAACGGATTGCAGGGCCGTTTGAGCAATCCATGTGGCTCTGAAGGGGGGTGAAGGTGGACTCTACAGGAATGTGGAGATCATATGAGGGTACTATAGTGGCACCTACGGTGCTACTGGGGATTTTGATCACTGGTGCACATGGTTTTGACCATTGCGCAAGGGGGGAGGTTGTGAGAAAGATAAAAATCCAAGGGTATTGGTCACCCTATGTACAGGCAATGGTAGAAAATGCATTTAAACTTATAGATTAATTAATTAAAAACATTTAAATTACAAATTTGGTAATGGACTATGTAGACATGATAAAAAAGGTCATTGGGAAAAGATACATGCTTGTTGTTACAGATAGATTCAGCAGATGGGTAGAAGCAAGGAACAGGGGTTACATTTTTAACGAGAAGTAATACCCAGATTTGGAATAAATAATGAGATTAGCTCGGATAACGGTGCAGCATTTATTCAGAAAACTGTGAAACAAGTCATACAGCAGTTAAGAATAAAGCAAAGATTGGGTTGTGTCTACCATTCACAATCACAAGGAATGGTAGAATGAATGAATGGTACCCTCAAAACAAAGCTGAATAAGATATGTGCCAGCGCAAAGCTTAATTGTGTAAATGCCTTGCCACTTGCATTAATGAATTATCGCATGCAGACTAACAGAAACACGCATTTAACACCGCATGAAATGCTTACGGGTCGACCCATGCCAGTGCTAACAATAAGAGGACCTTACAAAGGACCACCACTTGAACAACTCCAGATAGAATTGAAACAATATATGAAACAATTAACTGAGATACACAAAGTTATATGTTCACAGGAAAAAGACAAGCAGCCGGAGCCGGAGACACCCCTGCCCAATCCGATAACTCCAGGAGACCAGGTGTACATCAAAGTCTTCAGAAGGAAGTGGAATGAGCCAAGGAGAGAGGGACCGTACGAGGTAGTGCGAGCCACCCCCACTGCAATACAAGTCAGAGGGAGTTTAACCTGGTACCACTTGAACCACTGCACCAGGGTCCCGAGGCAAGAACTCAGGCAAACCAGAGAAGAAGACGAAGGAATGGGTGAGATCGTACAGGAGCACAGAGGAAATGAGGGCACAGACTTTGGGAAATTAGACTGGTTAGACATGTCTCCCGGGTAGCTCAGTACAGAACTCCCGACCAACCTCAGATCTTGTTATGGATCCTCAGCCTGAGGGGTCTTACCCTGTCAGATGCTGACTGGTCCTATGTAGGTTGGTGTCGATTAGATTCACTCCGCTGTTAACGGTCTACATCCCATAGTTCCTCCCATATCTTCCTCTACCCACCTCAGCTGAACTGAAAAATCTCCCCAAACCTAAAAACTGTACACCGAAGTGGGTAGTCTCTATGGTTAACGACCGCTCTAATCTTATATGAGTGCCAGTTGGTGTGGTTGCGGATAAAGGGTTTATCGGTAAGGATAATTTACCCAAAGGAGGTAATAAGAGGTCAGATATAACCCTTCAGATCCTAAGATGTATTAAGTACAGCAATCTATAATATTTTATGTTACCAGGAGGAGGTAAAAGGCTTATGAGGGATGGAATGATTAAAAATATAAAAAATAAAAATAATAAAAAGAAAATAATAAAAATTAAAATTAAAATTAAGAATTAAAATTGTGAACTGTTCCTTTAAATGCAGGTTAAATTCTTTAATGATGGCTTAAAACATTACAGCATTACAGGCAGAGTGATTAAATGGTAAAATGCTAGTATTCAAAAATGATAAAAATTAGAAAATAATAAAACCTATCAGTCTGTCCCTACTCTGCCTGTGAAATTTAGAGAAGTCCCAGTTTCACTTGTCCAGAGCGAAGCCGGGTCCTCTATCTGCCAGAGCTGTTGTTATAGAAACAAAAAGGTCCGCCAAGGTCCTCCGTTGTACTAGTGTAGCGAGGCCGACAGTCAGAATTCAATCAGAGTGTGAGCTCCGGACAAGGAGAATCTGCTAGAGTATTTGGTTTTCAACACACTCGGTCCTGCTCCGGTCCTTCAGGTGTTACGCTCCGCAGCGGGGAATGACCGATGTACTGCTCCAGGGAGCTCTTTTTATAGTTTGCAAAGGGGCTTTCCTTTACCCCCACCCTTTATTATCTAATTCATTACGTCAGGCATTGAATTCGATCTAGCTCTCAGTCAAGCATAGAATTCTATCTAATTCATTACATCACCCTGAGTTCGCATTCATGCTTGGGCATGTCCCTAAGGGCACCTGTTGTTATGTCTACTAGACATACTTATCACTCTCCTGCTCATACTGGACTCAAGGCCACTTCTTATTGTGGACTTATACAATTCTTTTCTATTTTCGTAACATAAAAATCTAGGCCTTTCTCAAAGTTAACATCTAGTACATATGGTATACAATTATCATTAGCCCACATGAATTATACAGTAAAACATTAACATGGTGGCCTACTTCAGCAATCATTTCTGAGTAAGAATTATACAGTCAAACATTAATATGGTTTGGTTGCCTACTTCAGTATCAGTTTAACTGTTATCACTACGAGGTCCAACTAGATATGTTGACCTGGAGTCATACACTACCTTTATAATTTATTTTGTTAAGTTTTGCCTTTCGCACATACTTGAACTCATTTATCATTAACCTATTTATTAATACACAGGACAAGATGTTATAATCCCTTGTGCCATGATCCAAGGTAAAACAGATGTAGAAGGCCAAATCAAACCAACAAAGCGAGTGATATATCCACCATTCGATGCAACACCATAGCAAACATCAGGCTACGCCGTCATAGGTCTACGGAGTCATTCCTCAGGTGGTACCATTCACCGGTTACCTACTCTAGCCAACTGAGGTAAGCAGCATGTCATTGGGGTTATCAAGTGGGCACCTTCTGTCACCGGTGTTTCGTTAAGTTAGGCCCACGACACCTCGAGAAGGCTTAACTGTGTAGTCCAGCGTCCTGGAAACACCCCCCTCAACACCACTACCTCAATACTATCTTTAACTTAGACCCTACAACCAACCTATCAGCCTACCCACCCCATCAGTGTGTGTGTGTGATGCCCTATCTAGGGTAAATGTTTTCTGTAAGGTAAGGGAACGGTGTATGTGGGGGCCTAAATAGTGTGTGCATGTGTTTATGTTTATGTCTTTATATAAGTGTAGATGCAGGGATTCAAACCCTAATTTAGGGTAGAGGGAAGGGTTAGAGGTGGGGAAGCCCCCGGGTGGATACGGTCCCGGATTAGGGAAAGGAGGGGTGAGTGTGCCCTTTATTTATGTTGTGGGGGAATGTTTGTGTCCGTGCAACTTCATGGCTAGCCTACACTGGCTAGCAGTACTAACCCCCCCCACCACACTATGACACGATATCCTCTCATAAATATAGCCAAACAATGGCAGTACAAAACCCCTCACCACCACAATATGACACGATGCCTTCTCATTAATATAGCCAAACAATGCCAAGCTATGCTACCTCATGCTCTAGTCAAGTCGCTGTTGCATCTTACCTTTAACGGGAACCCCAGCTACTGATCTTCCGCCTCAGCCACAGCCACTGGCTAGCGCTCTCCGCTGCTACCGACATATTCTTTATCGCCAGTTTCAATTCTCGTCCGCGAATACCCAGCTCCGTTAGCAGTGCATAGGTTGTCTTGGCCACAAATCCTCGACAACCAATTTCCACTGGGCGAACAAAAGCGGTCCACCCACGCTGTGTCGCGTCTGCCGCTAATTCTGCATATTTAGCTTTCTTTCGTTCATAAGCCTCGTCAACCCGGTCTTCCCAAGGGACCGTGAGTTCGATAATATAAACTAGCTTCTGTGCTTCAGACCACAGCAGCATGTCTGGCCGCAAATTAGTGCTAGCAATTTCAGCCGGTACGATTAGCTGTTCAATTAAATCTACCTTTAACTTCCAATCTGCGCCAGTTCGCAACTGTCCCTGTGCGCAGCTGCGCCCTGGCCTCCTTACGCCAGTCTCTCCCTCTCTTATAAATGCAATGTCTTTCCGCTGGCCACTACTAGCTAGCGAGTTTACTTCTAGCCGTTTTCCCTCAACTGCAGCAGCTAAACATTTCAACACTTGATTGTGACGCCACGTGTATCGCCCTTGAGAAAGACTGATTCTACACCCAGTCATTATATGCCTAAGTGTGCATACGCTGGAACATAACGGGCAGGCAGCATCCTCACCCAACCATTGATTAAGATTTTGGGGAGATGGCAGTACGTCATAAGTAGCCCCTACGATAAATTTAATTCTGCTTGCCTCCATGCTCCACAAATCCTTCCACTTCAAGCTTCTCTTCACTACACTCTCCCAGTTTACCCACTGGCCTTGTTTTGCCTGTGCCACCGCCCTTGTACATCTTATCATCTCCTCCTGTCTGTGTATTTCTTCCACTACCAGTTTCCTCCTTTCTACTGCTGTTGCCTTACTCCACACAGGTTTTCCTGCACACAGCCCTAGACCTCCACGTCCATGCTGAACCTGCCCAATGATATCCCTATGGCTAAGGGCTGCCTGTGCCTGTTGCACTGCCTCTTTAGGCTTCCACTTCCTTCCAGTTTTAACTATGGGCGCTGCACTTCTAACAACTGGGTCCTTTGACTGGGTTAGAGTCATTTCCAGTCTAGCCTTGGCACATTTAAATTCCTCTGTCAGACTAGAAATCGGCAGCTCTAGCATGCCCTTTCCATACAGGGCCACACTGGTCAGACAGCGCGGGGCTCCAAGCCACTTTCTAATATTAGAGTTAATCAACCTTTCCATTTTTTCAACCTTCGATATGGGAACCTCGTAAACTGTCAGTGGCCACATCAGCCGAGGCAACAATCCAAACTGTAGGCACCACAACTTTAGCTTGCCTGGGAGCCCTGACTTATCTATACCTTTGATGCCTTGAATCATCTCCTGCCTCAACTCCTCACATTGACTCTTGTCATTGAGGCTTGCGTCATACCATCTTCCTAAGCTTTTAACCGGTTTCTCTAACACTGTTGGAACCACTTCCCCACCAATGAAAAACTTTTTATCAGCTATCTTCCCTTTGACAATGGAGATACTCCTAGACTTGCTTGGCTTCACTTTCATCCTAGCCCATTCTAGGTTGCTATTTAGTTTATCCAGTAGCCTCCTAGTACAAGGGGCTGTTGATGTCATAGTTGTCATGTCATCCATGTAAGCCCTGATTGGTGGGAGGCGCAGCCCTCCCTGCAACCTTTCCCCACCCACTACCCATTTCGAGGCTCTGATTATGACTTCCATTGCCATGGTAAAGGCCAAAGGGGAAATTGTACAGCCTGCCATAATGCCTATCTCTAGCTGTTGCCAAGCTGTAGTGTACTCTGCTGTAGTAAAACAGAGTTGAATGTCACAAAAGTACGCTTTAACTAACCTCTTTATACTGTCTGGCACTTTAAAAAAGTCAAACGCCTCCCATAACAGACTATGCGGTACTGACCCAAAAGCATTCGCCAGATCCAAAAATACCACATGAAGGTCTTTCTTCTCATGTCTAGCTGTCTGAATTTGATTCCAAATCATGCTGGTGTGTTCCAAGCACCCGGAGAAGCCTGGAATTCCAGCCTTTTGCACCGTAGTGTCAATTAAGCTATTCTTTACTAAGTAACTAGACAACCTCTGTGCCACCACACTAAAGAAAACCTTCCCTTCCACATTAAGAAGGCTTATAGGCCTAAACTGACTAATGTCTACAGAGTCTCTTTCTTTGGGAATAAAAATTCCCCCTGCTCTACGCCATGCCCTAGGAATAACCTGTTTCTTCCAGACTACCTTCATCAATGTCCATAAGAACCTCAGCACATCTGGCGCACTCTTGTACAGCCTGTAAGGGACTCCATTGGGCCCTGGGGCTGAAGACGCCCTAGCCCGCCTTACTATCTCTTGTACCTCTTTCCACCTAGGTGGGCTATCGTCACACTGACTGGTTATCTCTCCAATAGGTGGAATGTCAGGGGGGAGGGGTAGCTGTCTAGACCTTTCTCTGTCTCTATGCACTTCCTCCAGATGTCCCTCAAGCTCCTGTTTTGGAGCCCTAAGGCTACCATTTTTCCCCTTACTAAATAACGATTTCACAAATCTAAATGGATCTTTGTAAAATGCTGTTCTAGCTCGCTCTCTCTTTTTCCTGTTTTTCCTAATGCTCTCTGCTCTTCTTAACACTGCCAGTCTCTCCTTCACATCTACCTGCAGCCTATTTAACCCTTCCTTCTCAGCCTCTGTAGCTTTCCTCCACTGTTTCCTGAGCTGTCTTCTCTCCCTGATAAGTCTATCCATTTCCTGTTGGCGCCTAGATTTAATTACCTCAGTACCTGTCTTCTTCTTTTTCTCGGACACGCCAAATCTTTCTGCTCCATAATCATAGATAATATCGCCCATTTTCTCCAGTTTACTCTCGGCAGTACCTTTCAACTTGTCTAAAATCCTACTCAAGTCACTGTTGATACCTTCCCATACCCTGTTTTCTGAAGCCCCTGGCCATTTAACTCTCGGCTTCTGGGCACTAATCTTTTCCCTTTTGGGCTGGCTGGTCTCTCTGTCTTCTTCAGTGCTAGGACCTACTTCAGGGGTGCTGATGTCCTGCGAACTGTGGTTTACTTCCTGCCGCTGGACTTCAACCGACTGACTTGACATACTTCTGAGGAAATAATTGTCAATGCGGGATCCCTGTGTTCCCTCTACCAAGCACTTCCTCCTCCCTTGATGGATTCTAAGACCCTTCAAAGTTGTTACCTTTTGCCAGCCGCATGAACAAGTTTGGAGCTTCTTCCCACCCATCTCTGATCTAGTGCCTTCCACAGCCATGTTTTCCCTACTCGTAGTCAGGTCCGTTCCAGAGTCAATAACCATGTTAGCCATAGATGAGTCATCTTCCGCCCCCGCTCTCGCAGACTCTAGGGGTGTTTTTCTCAAAGTCGTTTCTGTAGCTAGGTAGGGTGTAACCACTAGGTTTATACAACCTTGGTTACTGCAGCATTGAGTTGCTAACCCAATGCCGCCCCGGTGGGGTCTATTTCCTCCTGTCAGCTGTCTTTCCATTCTGTCACAAGGTCTTTCCCTAGTTGTCAGCTGCTCTATTCACAACAGTCACTAGCCTAAGCTAGCTTTAGCATTTATTAATACACAGGACAAGATGTTATAATCCCTTGTGCCATGATCCAAGGTAAAACAGATGTAGAAGGCCAAATCAAACCAACAAAGCGAGTGATATATCCACCATTCGATGCAACACCATAGCAAACATCAGGCTACGCCGTCATAGGTCTACGGAGTCATTCCTCAGGTGGTACCATTCACCGGTTACCTACTCTAGCCAACTGAGGTAAGCAGCATGTCATTGGGGTTATCAAGTGGGCACCTTCTGTCACCGGTGTTTCGTTAAGTTAGGCCCACGACACCTCGAGAAGGCTTAACTGTGTAGTCCAGCGTCCTGGAAACACCCCCCTCAACACCACTACCTCAATACTATCTTTAACTTAGACCCTACAACCAACCTATCAGCCTACCCACCCCATCAGTGTGTGTGTGTGATGCCCTATCTAGGGTAAATGTTTTCTGTAAGGTAAGGGAACGGTGTATGTGGGGGCCTAAATAGTGTGTGCATGTGTTTATGTTTATGTCTTTATATAAGTGTAGATGCAGGGATTCAAACCCTAATTTAGGGTAGAGGGAAGGGTTAGAGGTGGGGAAGCCCCCGGGTGGATACGGTCCCGGATTAGGGAAAGGAGGGGTGAGTGTGCCCTTTATTTATGTTGTGGGGGAATGTTTGTGTCCGTGCAACTTCATGGCTAGCCTACACTGGCTAGCAGTACTAACCCCCCCCACCACACTATGACACGATATCCTCTCATAAATATAGCCAAACAATGGCAGTACAAAACCCCTCACCACCACAATATGACACGATGCCTTCTCATTAATATAGCCAAACAATGCCAAGCTATGCTACCTCATGCTCTAGTCAAGTCGCTGTTGCATCTTACCTTTAACGGGAACCCCAGCTACTGATCTTCCGCCTCAGCCACAGCCACTGGCTAGCGCTCTCCGCTGCTACCGACATATTCTTTATCGCCAGTTTCAATTCTCGTCCGCGAATACCCAGCTCCGTTAGCAGTGCATAGGTTGTCTTGGCCACAAATCCTCGACAACCAATTTCCACTGGGCGAACAAAAGCGGTCCACCCACGCTGTGTCGCGTCTGCCGCTAATTCTGCATATTTAGCTTTCTTTCGTTCATAAGCCTCGTCAACCCGGTCTTCCCAAGGGACCGTGAGTTCGATAATATAAACTAGCTTCTGTGCTTCAGACCACAGCAGCATGTCTGGCCGCAAATTAGTGCTAGCAATTTCAGCCGGTACGATTAGCTGTTCAATTAAATCTACCTTTAACTTCCAATCTGCGCCAGTTCGCAACTGTCCCTGTGCGCAGCTGCGCCCTGGCCTCCTTACGCCAGTCTCTCCCTCTCTTATAAATGCAATGTCTTTCCGCTGGCCACTACTAGCTAGCGAGTTTACTTCTAGCCGTTTTCCCTCAACTGCAGCAGCTAAACATTTCAACACTTGATTGTGACGCCACGTGTATCGCCCTTGAGAAAGACTGATTCTACACCCAGTCATTATATGCCTAAGTGTGCATACGCTGGAACATAACGGGCAGGCAGCATCCTCACCCAACCATTGATTAAGATTTTGGGGAGATGGCAGTACGTCATAAGTAGCCCCTACGATAAATTTAATTCTGCTTGCCTCCATGCTCCACAAATCCTTCCACTTCAAGCTTCTCTTCACTACACTCTCCCAGTTTACCCACTGGCCTTGTTTTGCCTGTGCCACCGCCCTTGTACATCTTATCATCTCCTCCTGTCTGTGTATTTCTTCCACTACCAGTTTCCTCCTTTCTACTGCTGTTGCCTTACTCCACACAGGTTTTCCTGCACACAGCCCTAGACCTCCACGTCCATGCTGAACCTGCCCAATGATATCCCTATGGCTAAGGGCTGCCTGTGCCTGTTGCACTGCCTCTTTAGGCTTCCACTTCCTTCCAGTTTTAACTATGGGCGCTGCACTTCTAACAACTGGGTCCTTTGACTGGGTTAGAGTCATTTCCAGTCTAGCCTTGGCACATTTAAATTCCTCTGTCAGACTAGAAATCGGCAGCTCTAGCATGCCCTTTCCATACAGGGCCACACTGGTCAGACAGCGCGGGGCTCCAAGCCACTTTCTAATATTAGAGTTAATCAACCTTTCCATTTTTTCAACCTTCGATATGGGAACCTCGTAAACTGTCAGTGGCCACATCAGCCGAGGCAACAATCCAAACTGTAGGCACCACAACTTTAGCTTGCCTGGGAGCCCTGACTTATCTATACCTTTGATGCCTTGAATCATCTCCTGCCTCAACTCCTCACATTGACTCTTGTCATTGAGGCTTGCGTCATACCATCTTCCTAAGCTTTTAACCGGTTTCTCTAACACTGTTGGAACCACTTCCCTATTGTATATTTGACTCAACTTATCATAAATCAGTTACACACATTTGAATCAACTTATCAGTTACACACCTTTGAATCAACTTATCATTAATCAGTGGTTATACACTTTTGATTCAACTTGTCATCAATCAGTTACACATCAAACTGGGTCATTTCATAGATCAAATCAAGGAAGGACACTTCTCCTCCATAGGCCATTCCTGCTGTGCTTAACTGGGTAACGTTGGGGATGGTGTTTAGGCCGGGAAAAGGCCATATTAATCTCGCCCTCGGCGACAGACAACATCCTAGGATCATGGGGAGGAATGTTGGCGAAAATGGGAATAATGGTTGTGATAGTGATTGTAGTGTTAGGACTGTTATTTTGTTGTATAATGCCTGTTTTGAGATCCTTCTTTATACAGGGCATCATTAAGCAGATGAATAGCTCTGTAACCAGAGGGATAGCTCAGATGGCAGTCAACAAAATAGGAGGCCACCTAGACCTATATCCTGTTCTCATCCGATGATGACGAGATCGTCTAGACTCCCAGCCAGGACTAGCAAGCGCTAACAACTACACCTACAGGGGAGAAGCATTGCTACAATCCTCAAGAAAGACGAAATCCTGGCTATACAAGGACTATATTCCCTTTGGAATATTGACAATTTGAATGGACAATGATGTGTTTTAAGGTGTTATGTGTAACAATTATTGTGATAGAATGACCATGTTGAATGTATGCATAGAGACATAATGGGATGGCCATGGATCAGAGACAGGGGATGGTCCCCTGTGTTGGACATAAAGTCCCATTATAGGTTGATATGTTGTGTGTTGTTTTACTTTTTATTAACAATTTGTGTAATCATTTAAATGTAGTTAAGTTGTTGCTCATGGGGACGGGTGCTCATTTGCAGACCTGTAAAGTGATTGCTCAAGGATGATTGGATAAGGTGAGAACCGTGGGGGAATTTTCCCAAATACAAGGATGGGTTTTTCGCCCCCACCTGTAAAGGAGGCGTGTCCCCAGGAGCTAATAGAATGTCATACTGTTGATGCCATACAGGTTATGTTTACTTCTGTGAGTTGCCTATGTATATTGTCTTGAAATCACTTGTATGTTTTATTAGTATATCATTTACAACTCATTAATATAGGATGTGGGACTGTTAAGTCCCAAAGGGGGGAGTATATGGTAAATTTAAAGACAATATAAGGGTGGTGATCCCACACCTAGGGGAAAAGGTCACAAGGACACCAGAGGGTCCTGGAACATCTCAAAGGGGTGAGATCAGATAAGTGGGGGTTGACTAGAGGGTATGGATGCTTTGAAGTAAAATGGTACACAGCTGTATAAACAGGATCGAGTGATCTAGGGACAGGATGGATGGGTGATAAACACAGTTGTAAACAGCCAGGACAAAAGGGCTTTAGAAAATAGCCTAGGTCAATTGATCTCTCAAGTAGACTGACCGGCGCCAAGTCAAAAGGGGAGTAGCCCCTGGATGATGAAATGTAGTTCTTAAATATCATTGGTATAAGTAGACAGGAATTTGAATGAAGGGCGTTGACCTGTGTGATGTTTATAAAAGGACAGGTAACGGAAGTGAAAGGGGTTCAACTTTGCAAACCTGACCCGGCTTCGTTCTCTGTGAATAAAGTCTCTGAATGAATCAACAGCCCTGGGTAACGGTATTTTATTTCAAAATACTATGATTTAAATTCTATGACAATGGTCGGATCGATACCTAAATATCGATACTTCGATCTTAATGCTTCAGTTTTGAGAATCGATCCTCATATAACAAAATCGATAACAGCCACTGTCTTTAAGTAGTGATTTCATTACTTTCAGCTTTCAAAGCTGTTTCCCACCCTCCCTTTGGGAAATCAGATCACTGCGCCATTCTGTTAATGCCTGTTTACAAACAGAGGATCCAACAGGTAGCGGTCGTGAAAAGGGAGGGAAAGCGGTGGTCCGACCAATCAGAGGCCGCGCTACAAGACGCGCTGAGTGACGTCGACTGGGATATGTTTCAATCAAGTTCCAGCGATGTCAGCGAGTTTACAGAGACCGTCTTGGACTTCATCTCTACATTAGCCGATAACATCGTACCAACGACAACGGTAAAGATCTACCCCAACCAGAAACCCTGGGTCGACAGCTCCATCCGTGCCGCTCTGAGGGCTCGCACCGCCGCTTACAACTCCGGGCTGGCATCCGACAGCATGGAGGAGTATAAAGCGGAGTCCTACAAACTGCGAAGGGCGGTGAAAGCCGCCAAGAGGAGATACGCAGACAGAATGCAGGCGCAGATGGAGAGCAACGACACCAGGGGACTATGGCGAGGACTACGATCTATTACGGATTACCGGCACACACCCTCCTCAACCGGAAGTGCAGATGCCTCCCTAGCCGAAGACCTGAACTCTTTTTATGCACGGTTTGAGGCTGGCAACACCACCGCTAGCGCGCCGGCTAACAACAACAACGTCAGAGCGCTGGCTAGCGTGGTTGATGGGAGTTCACACGCTGGGGCAGAGCAAGCACTCTCCGTGACGGAACACGACGTGAAGAGGGCTCTGCTGAAGGTGAATACAAGGAAAGCTGCTGGTCCAGATGGCATACCTGGGAGAGTACTTAAGACCTGTGCTAACCAGCTAGCTCCTGTGTTCACCACTATATTCAACCTTTCACTGGCTAATTCAGTAGTTCCCACCTGTTTTAAAAGATCATCTATCGTCCCTGTGCCCAAGATCACCTCCCCAGCCTGCTTGAATGACTACAGACCCGTGGCTCTAACCTCAGTGGTCATGAAGTGCTTCGAGAGGCTGATTAAGGATTACATCTGCTCCTCCCTCCCTCCGACCCTGGACCCACTGCAGTTCGCATATAGACCAAACAGATCTACAGACGATGCAGTTTCCCAGGTCCTCCACACCACTCTCTCTCACCTTGACAGGCAGAAGGGGGGCTATGTGAGAATGCTGTTTATAGACTATAGCTCAGCGTTCAATACCATAGTCCCCACCAGACTGGCTGATAAGATGATTGGCCTAGGACTGAACATTCCCCTGTGTGCCTGGATCCTGGACTTTCTGACGGCCAGGCCACAGGTGGTCAGGGTCAGTAGACACACCTCCAGCTCACTCACACTGAGCACAGGGTCCCCCCAGGGCTGTGTCCTTAGTCCCCTCCTCTACTCCCTGTACACCCACGACTGTGTGGCTAAGTCCAGCGAAAACTCCATCATCAAGTTTGCGGACGACACGGTCGTGGTGGGGCTGATCTCAGATAACAATGAGAAAGGCTACCTGGACGAGGTGGCGGACCTGTCACTCTGGTGTCAGGAGAACAGTCTCATCCTGAATGTCTCCAAGACAAAAGAGCTGATTGTGGACTTCGGGAGAGCACAAAAACTAAGGGCCTACACACCGCTGGACATCGGAGGGACTGCTGTGGACAGGGTGAGCAGTTTTAAATACCTGGGAGTCCACATCTCAGAAGACCTGACCTGGACTACCCACATCAGTTCTCTGGTGGGAAAGGCAAGGCAGCGCCTGTTCCATCTCAGGCAACTGAGATCAAATTCAGAGTCTCCCGGAGGATCCTTCAGTCCTTCTACTCTGGAGCTGTGGAGAGCATCCTGGCTGGCAACATCACCGTCTGGTACGGTAACAGCACGGCCCAGGACAGGCGAGCTCTGCAAAGGGTGTTACGCCTGGCGGAAAAAAACATGGGAGCTCCAACCCCCCCTCTCCATGTTCTGTACACCAGGAGGTGTAGGACCAGAGCCTGCAGGATTATGAAGGATCCTCACCACCCGAAACATGGACTGTTCCAGCCGCTGCGGTCAGGAAAACGCCTCCGCTGTCATGCAGCAAGAACAGAGAGGCTAAGGCTGAGTTTCTTCCCCCACGCCATCAGAATCGTCAACGATGACCCCACCAGTGCCCCCCTCAAGACACTCACACATGCACTGTCATCTTAACACATATGCACACACATAGTCATCCATCTGCTATTTATATTGCTTACTTATATGCTTACCGGTTATACTGTTCATATTGTTTATACTGTTTATACTGTCCATACTGTATATTTTTTAGTACTTCTATTTTTATTTTATTGTATTTTAAAACTTATTGTATTGTTGCACTACTCTGTGGCACTGTCACTTTTGCATTTCACTGTATACTTGTATGCACGTGACAAATAAAGAATCTTGAATCTTGAATTAACTTCATAGTTTTCATTTGTTTTAATTTTTTAATTGCTGTTTGGGATAGGAACTATTTTTCCTTTCTTCTCGCTCCGCTCCCCATAGAAAGGCAGTACTAAGGCCCGCACGCAGACTAGAGAAACAGTTCTGCAAGTTGCAGTTTGTCACAATGGCAGAAAGAAAGCGGAGCAATTTCACGGCAATAAACACAAATGAAAAAAAGAGAGAGGGGTGAAATATAAAGGCTATACTGATCATTTTGCCAAAAATGGAGAAACAAACCACACGTTTGTTTCATTCGTAACGTTTTAATAGATACAATTCTCATTTTAATGACTTATAATAATAATAATAATAATAGTGTAGCGTCGGGGGGCAGGGCTACAGTTTATGCCGTGTTCCCATGGTGCATTGTGTGTGTGTTTTGTTAAGAGACAACCCATAGTTCACAGTGTGGTTCGTTTTCATGACACCAACTCGTCTATTTCTACTTATCTATTGCCACAATAGTGTGCTTTGAGGGCCCTGTCAGTGCTGGGCCCTTAGAATCGTCCTAACTTTTGTCGCCCTTCCATCTATTACCGAAGTCCAAAAACTAATTGATGAACAATTGGGACGGTGGGACTGTGATGATGGCAAACTCGAGGAATATTCGGAACAATTAAGCACAAAAGAAGAATTTTTGTTTTAGCTTGACGTAGACATTGAGGATATAACCAAAACAGAAGATTTGCCAAGTCAAGTGGAAAAATCTAGGGAATACAAAGATCACATTACCGCATGAAAAGCCAACATGAGAAGAGTGCTGCAACAAACCCAGGAGCAGGAGGACGCCTCCTCAGTTGCGTCTAAAATGCGAAACCATGTGAAGTTACCAAAACTAGTCATAGACAAATATGCAGGTGACATTAGTTTATGGCAGACCTTTTGGGGTCAATTTGAAACTGCAGTCGATAAGAATCCTACCCTGAATAAGACAGACAAGTTAATTTATCTGAAATCTTATCTTACTGGCGCAGCAGCCAACATAGTGGCAGGTTTCACATTGTCTGAGAGCAATTATGATAATGCTATTGAAATGCTACACAACAGGTTTGGCCGCAAGGATTTAGTTCTTAGCGCTCATATGACTAAATTGCTTAACCTTACCCCAGTTAAGAATGCCAATGATACCAGAGCACATCTGTATGATGAATGCGAGATCGAAATACGCAGCCTGACAGCCATAGGAGTTGTGTCAGACACGTACGTGAGTCTCCTGTGTCCTATCCTCATGGAAATCATACCAGAAGAAATAACACTTGATTTCAGTAGGAAAACAGATGAGGATGAGGAGGAATAGGACAATGCAAAGTGCAGGACTTGATGTTTTTCTTTCGGCTTGTCGAACTAAAGGCATCTCCTGTGAAAAGTATGGCAGGCATCATCATAAGGCCATATGTGAGTATGAAAGAGAGGAAAGGGGTAGTTCAAACTTCCCACCCATTGATACAGTCAACGAGCTCCTGGATCGGTTGGGCAATGCTTGTTTTTTCACGACCCTGGATTTGACCAAGGGCTACTGGCAGATTCCCTTGTCGCCAGAGTCCCGGGAGAAAACAGCCTTTTCTGCATATGCTGCCTCCTAACTTGGATGATGTCATCATCCACAGTGCAAACTGGGGGTAGCATGTGCAGCAGGTAGCCACCGTGCTTGAATCCTTGAGATGGGTGGGGCTCACCGCCAACCCGAAGAAGTGTGCGGTTGGATGGAGGGAGGTACGGTATCTGGGGTACCACTTGGGCGGCGGGCAGGTACATCCTCAGGTGGACAAGATGGCAGCTATTGCGGTCTGCCCAAGACCCAAGTCTTAAAAAGAGGTGAGGCGGGTCTTGGGGCTGGGGCAACTATAGGCATATAGGTTCATCCCTGCCTTTGCAGGCCTGACCAGCCCCCTGACCAACCTGACCCGAAAGGGTGCCTCAGATCCGGTCCAGTGGTCAGACCAGTGTCAGCTGGCGTTTGAGAGGGTAAAATAGGCCCTCTGGGGGCCGTTTCGTCCCAGGAGGTCCAGAGGGCTACCTCTTGGGGGCGCTCATTCACCCTCTGTTTGGACCACGCCCCGCTCCAATCAAGTTTATTAATGCAGCTCATGAATTGCAGAGATGAAGAGTGGAAATGGTTTAAATATCAGGTTATTTTAACGAGGGCCAAGCAACTCCTATCTAATCTCATACCGTCATCACGCATTCTCTCACAGTGCAGAGAAACAGGGGGAAATGTTTTAGCGCAGTCTGACATGAATAATTTTCAGCAATGGCAGCCTTCTCTCGTTTTTTGTCAACAAAATTGTCATGTTTTTTTTTTTTTTTTTTTACAAAAAAAAGAGCTTGTAAGCAGTATTGGCAAGGAACCCGCTGGGTCAAACACCAAGCCCAGGCCAATGATTGTTCGGTTCCACTACTTCCAGGACAAGGACAGCGTCATGAGGAGCGATCGGAGCCAGCTCAGCTACCGAGGCCGGCGCATCCTCCTCTTCCTGGATTACAGCGCAAGCGTGTCCAAGAAACGAGCCGAATTTGCGGAAGTGAAATCTCTCTGTTAAAGAAAAGAATCAAGTTCTGACTGCTCTTCTCAGCTACGCTGAAGTTGGACTTTGATGGCAAGACGCACGAGTTTGCCCGGGCTGACTAGGCACAGAAATCCTACGACCCACACATCAACACCGGTGGTGGGACCGAGGGACTGCTCGGTTGGCGTTGATTACACTAACGTTATCTCGTGGCATGGGGCTGGCTAGCTGCTGTCGTGACAACTGGACATTGCACGGACTAGACTTTCATTTGCGATGCTGAACATTATCATTTCAGAAGAGAGGACTATATCAAAATGCAAAGACCAATATTGTTTTGATGGAGAGGACTTGTGACACTGCTATGTAAGTCATATATATTCAACCGAATGACATGTCAACCCAAATGGGCCCGTTTGTGTTGCTTACTCTCAAAGCTAATTGACTGCTATGGCTGGGGCCCGTAAAAACTGCAGGCTACCGGGCCTACAGCCGGCTACTGTTTGTTTACCAAGCGAACGTCCACAAGCTAGCTAGCTTACATTAGCTGGTCAGCTACAACCTTTCTTTTGTTTTCTAGGATATGCTCACGTTATTGTTATAAAAACTCACCTCTCCTGGTCCTATTTGTGTTTTAATTAAGATGTAATCTAGTCTTTCTATTATTTCTTTTTCAAAATATGCCTGACAGTCAGCTGGTTGGCCTAGCTATCATATTAGCCAGAAGGCTAACATCAACCAAAAACAACGCCATGGGGCTTGCATACATAATCTTTTATTTGGATTCAACTTTAATAATTCAGTGATTGGTAAATCAGTACACGGGTGTCTTATTTCGTTTTTTACTAAGGTAATCTATTTTGTGTCAGTGTTGGGGCGGCCTGCTCCGCCGGGGAATTTCCTGGCCTACGTGGCCGGGTCCTCCCTCAAACCCAGTGGTAATATCTACTCTTATGATCTGGGCTCAATTCCGTAACCATTTTGGTTTCAAAAATTGCTCTGAAATAGCCATATATGCAATCACCACTTGTTCCCCCCTGGCTGCCAAGATGCAATTTATTTGGCTTGGAAAGGCAAAGGCGTCACCAAATTTGTAGATCTTTGTAGAAAACAAGGTTTTCAGTAGCTTTGAAATTCTCTAGACTAAAAAATCTCCCACAACTGTTTTTTTCGTTATTTTCAGATTAGGCACTGTGTCCAAAGCAAGTTTCCTGAGTTCCCCCAGATGCCAAACATACTGCCATGGACATTTTTTTTTACATTCCTACCTGACCAAAAAGGTCTGATTTCATGTCTGTAGATCAGGGGTGCCCAACCTTTTTTGACCCAAGATCTACTTTTCAAGTCGCCAACCTCCCGAGATCTACCAGTCCAGTGTCAACATCGCAAACCCACACACATCGTTTCCAGCCTGCAGTAACTAACCTCACAACACTTTTTCTTGTTGTCACACAACCACGAGACATCACATCACAAACCCTCCCTCTCTCAAACACACACACAGACAAATTCCTCTCACACAGTTGCCAGTTTGCATAGTGTGCTGTAGCACAAACTCGCTCTCTCTGCTCCTCTCTCTCTCTCTCACACACACGCCAATCTGCATGATGAGCAATAGCCATAACTGACCTTAATATGAACCAAACAGAAAAATAAACCAGATACAAAACAGGTAGATCTCTGTGTTACGACTCCAGATGAGAACTCGTCTACGTCTAGGGGCGGTAGAGGAGTCGCAACAAAAAGGTCGTGCATCGGACTTATTGTAGGAATTAAACAACCACAAACCACAATTCAACTATGTACAGTTATTTATTTCCTCGGGGAAAACACAACACAAGACACACGCCAAGGAGAAAAGGGAACTACGAGTGGTGCCAAAGCAAAGAAATCATAAACAAAAGTGATGTCCTAAACTAGTGCAATAGTAAGCTATACTATCAGGGCTATGCTAAAGTGCTATGCTACACTAGACTAGAACATACATGGTGCGGCACCCACTCCTAACCTGGTGAATTGTAACAGAGGTGAGCCGACGTGTTCGAAATGTAAACCCATGGGTCTCTTACCTATTCACCTTACCCCTATGGCGTACAATTAACAGACAGACAAATTATGAGAAAAACAATAAGTAAACAATGACGTAAATATAACAAAAGAAAACTAGATGTAAACAAGTACGTCGGAGGTTTCGATCAACCAGGCAACAGCGAGTCGACAGCAAACACAAGACTACGGTGAAAATGGGTCGACTCCTGAGGGGAAGTCCAGCGGAGCTTTTAAGGACACGAACAGCCCTCTGATTGGTCAGGAACAGTGATGAGTGATGGGGACGAATGGCCGATTGCTGACGGACACCTGAATGTAGAGTGACAGGGTAAGGGAAAAACAGAAGGAAACACAAAACACAACAAGGATACACGCACATGTAGGAGTGGGAACGTAACACTCTTGATTTCAGTAGGAAAACAGATGAGGATGAGGAGGAATAGGACAATGCAAAGTGCAGGACTTGATGTTTTTCTTTCGGCTTGTCGAACTAAAGGCATCTCCTGTGAAAAGTGTGGCAGGCATCATCATAAGGCCATATGTGAGTATGCAAGAGAGGAAAGGGGAAGTTCAAACTTCCCACCCATTGATGCAGTCAACGAGCTCCTGGATCGGTTGGGCAATGCTTGTTTTTTCACGACCCTGGATTTGACCAAGGGCTACTGGCAGATTCCCTTGTCGCCAGAGTCCCGGGAGAAAACACTCCTAACTTGGATGATGAAAAAAGTTTGAAAAAAGGAAATCACTTCCTACCTTAGTGGGAGACCTGTGTAACACTTACCGCGAGTTGTAGATAAGTATGCTATGTTAGGACCAGTGACTAGGCTCGTAGGGAGCAGTAGTAGTTAAAACAGTAATAATAGCAAAATAATAATCAGACACACCACAGACCATCAAGTAAGTTTTAAATGCCGGCTTGTTTATACACATTTGTAGAAAAAGTTAGAAGTAGAAAATTGGTACCATAAGACAGTTTACATTACACATACATACATTGAATACTGAAAACAATTGCATCTAAATACAAATGGGTCAATAATAAACCTCTTCTTTAAGGAATATCAAGAAAAACAGAGTCTCTCAGTTCAAGAAAATATTTCTAAAGTGAAGTCTCGGTTAAAGTTTCTTTTAAAGTTCTATTTGGTTTCTAATTTCAATAGTTAACTATTTTAAATTCAATGGCTATCTTACTTTTCCATAAGATTATTCTATCTAAGTATCATTAAGATCTTTTAAATCTTCATTAAATCAATATTTTCACTAGGCCTATTTAGTATTAATCTCCTATTTTAGCAATATAAACCAGTGAGCTACTATGTTTAGCGAGTTCAGAACAAAATCTAAATCAGTTTGGCATTAGCATGAAACCAGTAGGCTAACAATAATACCATCAAACATCAAGTAAAACATTCACCATTCAACATTAACATCAAGGCTATGTATAGTGAATAACTATCAAGTATCAAGTTAAATGCTAATCAATCTTTTCAGTCAACAATGCAATTCAATCATAGACCGTATACAACGGTCAACGAATTCAACCTTGCTAGCAACCAGGCGAACAGTCCAGCGAATGCCACGTGCGAACTTAGTTTTCATTGAGTCCACGCTTACCGCAAATTAAAGTCCAAACGAATCCTCTTGCAACGAAATAACGAAGGCTTTACACAGTCCTACCGCAAATCCGATGAAAGAGTCCTTGTTCTTCTCCAGAATGTTGATGAATCTTGTGGATGCAACGTGATGATGATCCGATGGTTCTTCTCAAAAATGTAGGAGGCTCGCCAGCGGGAGCGTGGCTCCGGATAATACACGGTTTTACTCTCTTATATAATGTCTAAATAAACCACAGTCTACCTTTGCAGACAGAATACAACATAAAACACTTTCAAATCAAAGAAAATAAACGTTTTCACTCGGTTTTGCTGTTATTTTGCTCACTGGTTAGTTCCACTAGCTTTCGCTCAACTTGCTTCGTCTCTGACTAGCATTCTCAATGAAAAAGGAAGTTGCAACCAGCCATTCTGATTGGCTGACTAGTTTAAGTGACAAAACTTCCTGTAAAAATCAATATTGAAACAAATTAATTTTAATCCTATTTATTAGACTAAATCATGGACTTTTATTTCTAATGTCAGAATATTTATTCAGAAATATTTTTACTGTTATTTATTCAAGTATCTGTTTATGGCTATTTTAACCTAGGTTACACCTGGCACTGGGAGGAGGAGGCTAGCTTCTCGTAGTCAGGAGTGTAGGAGCTGGTTGCAAGGCGTAGGCAGGCTGCAAGGTGGTCATCAGTCATTGTTGATCTGTACTTGGACTTGATGATTTTCATGTGCGAGAAAGCAGACTCGCACAAATAAGTTGATCCAAAAAGAGCTGTCAGGTTCAAGGCACATCTTCTGAGATTGGGATACTTCTCCTCCACCAGTAGTTTCCAGAACACTACATGCTCTCCAGGTTGAGCGGATGTTGATCTGGCTTTGATCTCAATGTCATTTTGCAATGTCAAAATCTCATCCTCAAGAGCGGAGCTTTCCAAGTCGAAAAGTGATTTGACTTTGTCGGCAATGTCACCAACATCAATACTTGCACCAAATGGATAACACATATAGCTGGCTACAGGCTCGATGGATGCAAAGTCAGTAAAACGCCTCTCAAACTCTGACGAGATGCTCTGAACATGCTCCTTATAACGTGCACTGTCAAGCTGTGTCACACCTTTACCTTGACGTTGTAGTTCTGCTTGCATGTGAGGGAAGTTGCGCAGGTTACCACGCTGCAGCCTGCTTGACATCAGCTGTAGCTTGCTTTTAAACGTGTTCACTGAACTCATCATGTTGACTACATCTTTACCCTTACCCTGCAGCTCTAAATTCAATTCATTGAGCTCGACAGTGAGATCAGTGAGGAAAGATAAATCTAAAAGCCACTGGTGGTCCTCTAGCTTTGTATGGTAATCCACATGTTTTGAAAGCTTCAGGAAGTCCTTGATTTCAGGCAACAGCTCTGTAAATCTGGCCAAAAATGTACCTCTGCTTAACCACCTAACATCCGTGTGAAGCAGCAGGTCTGTGTGCTCAGCATCATTCTCCTCCAAGTGAGCATGGAAAAGACTCCTGGCCCGAACTGAGCACACAATCTTCATTGCAATATCCATCACTTATTTCATATTTAAAATCTTTCCACACAACGCTTGCTGGTGAATTATACAATGATAATTCAGGATATCTGGGAAAGATTCACTTTCTTTGCACAGTGCAATGAACCCACTGGTGCGGCCCATCATAGCAGGCGCCCCATCAGTTGTGATGGAGATCAGCTTGAAGAGCGGCAGTTTTGTCTCGCTAACAAATCCCATGAAAGCATTAAACATATCCTCACCTCTGGTGTGTCCTTTTAATGGCAAAATGGTGAGTAGCTCTTCCTTGGCGCTCATGTCTTCAAAAACCATCCTGATGAAAACACACAATTGTGCCACATCCACCATATCAGTCGACTCGTCAAATTGGAGGGAAAATCACTCGCGTCAATATCCTTCCTCAGTTGCTCCTCCACAGCCATTCCCTCACATCGCCTTGTAGTCGTATTGCGGGAGAGTTGCACTTCTTTAATGGCCTTCACGATCTCTGTTTTATTTTTAAAGTCGTCAAAAAGGCTATCCGCTGCCTCGAGAAAGGCTTCCTTCACAATATCGCCGTCTTTGAATGGCTTCTTGTGCTTAGCAAGGACGTGACTGATGCGATAGGAAGCAATAGTTGCGGCCTTACCCTGGGTCTTCGGTTTGGTGAAGATTGACTGCCGTGCTGCAAGCTGTGCTTTCAAATCCCACACTTTTGTGGCGCGTAAAGGCGTTTTTGCAGGGAAATCCCTCTCGTAGCTCCCGTGTACTGTTTTAAAATGCCGCTCCAGATTCCCTTTCTTTGCCAACGCCACCGTTGCATTGCAGATCAAACAAACAGGCTTTGAATGAGAATAAACAAAAAAATAATCTTCCTCCCATTCAGGGTGAAAATGGTAGGTCTTGGCTCGTTTCCCCTCAGACATGTTAAAGTTTAGTAGTGCGTAACCGCTCTGATCGGTAGCTGCTAGCTACTGCTGACAGCTGTCAACTTCCTATCATGCATGTCACGCGCTACCGTAGGTTAAACGTGACCTACTTTTTTCTTTTTTTTAATACTTTTTTTTGTGGACGTGTTTAAGAGACTGATGGGGTGCGCAGGCAAGGACTCATGATAGGCTGTAGTGTACATTTAATACAAAATATAACACACACACACACCCACAAAACAAAACATATCCAACAACGCATAACTACAACAAAACAAAACATACAGTTACACATAAAAAAAACTTCCCCTCGCGGTCGACTTGGGATCAGTCCTGATCGACTGGTTGGGCACTCCTGCTGTAGATGTAAGCAGCCTTGATGGTGTCGTGGAATTTAAGTAATGGTATTGTAAAATGAAAATACCGTTTACCAGAGCTGTTGATTCATCCAAAAGACTTTATTCACAGAGAACAAAGCCGGGTCAGGTTTGCAAAGTTGAACCCCTTTCACTTCCGTTACCTGTCCTTTTATAAACATCACACAGGTCAACGCCCTTCATTCAAATTCTTGTCTACTTACACCAATGATATTTAAGAACTACATTTCGTCATCCAGGGGCTACTCCCCCTTTGACTTGGCGCCGGTCAGTCTACTTGAGAGATCAATTGACCTAGGCTATTTTCTAAAGCCTTTTGTCCTGGCTGTTTACAACTGTGTTTATTACTCATCTATCCTGTTTCTGCAGCCCTGAACCATTTTGCTTCAAAGCCTTCATACCCTCTCGTCAACCCCCACTTATCTGATCTCACCCCTTCTGAGATGTTCCAGGACCATCTGGTGTCCTTTTCCCCTAGGTGTGAGATTACAACCCTTATATTGTCTTTAAATTTATTTAGGGTAAGAGTAGTACAATTGTCCGGGGGGGGTGTAGGGGTTAGTTGGTCGGTTGTCACCTAGGTGCAGAGTTGGAGTTCAGTAGGGTGACAGCCGCAGGGAAGAAGCTTCCTCTGAACCTGCTGGTTCGGGTACGGAGAGACCTGTAGCGCCTCCCGGAGGGGAGTGGGGTGAACAGTCTGTGGTTGGGGTGAGAACTGTCCTTGACGAAGCATCGCTTGCCCTGGACAGCCTCAATGGAGGGGAGTGAGGAACCGGTGATGCGTTGGGCAGTTTTCACCACCCTCTGCAGTGCTTTCCGGTCAGATGCCGAGCAGTTGCCATACCATACTGTGACACAGTTGGTGAGGATGCTCTCGATGGTGCAGCGGTAGAAGTTCACCAGGATCTGAGGAGACAGATGGACCTTCTTTAGTCTCCTCAGGAAGAAGAGACGCTGGTGAGCCTTCTTGATCAGGGTAGAGGTGTTGAGATTCCAGGAGAGATCCTCAGAGATGTGGACACCCAGAAACTTGAAGCTGGTGACTCGCTCCACCTCAGTCCCGTTGATGAGGATGGGGGTGTGTGTGCCAGCTTTTGACTTCCTGAAGTCCACAATAAGCTCTTTGGTCTTCCTGGTGTTGAGAGCCAGGTTGTTGTCGGTGCACCACACTGTTAGGTGCTGGACCTCCTCCCCGTAGGCCGTCTCATCGTTGTTGCTGATGAGACCAATCACCGTTGTGTCGTCTGCAAACTTAACAATGGTGTTTGAGCCATGTACAGGTGTGCAGTCGTAGGTGAAGAGGGAGTAAAGGAGGGGGCTCAGCACACAGCCTTGTGGAAAGCCGGTGTTCAGGGTGAGGAGGAGGTGTGGTTATCTAGCCTAACAGACTGCGGCCTGTTGGTTAGGAAGTCCAGAATCCAGTTGCAGAGGGAGGTATTGATGCCCAGTTGACTGAGTTTGGTGATCAGTTTGGAGGGGATGATGGTGTTGAATGCTGCACTGAAGTCAATGAACAGCATTCTCACATAGATGTTGCTATTGTCAAGGTGGGACAGGGCGGAGTGAAGTGGCATCCTCTGTACTCCTGTTCTGACGGTAGGCGAATTGGAAGGGGTCAAGTGTGGGTGGTAAGCAGGTCTTGAGTTGAGCTATAGGACCAGCCTCTCGAAGCACTTCATGATGATGGGGGTGAGTGCAACTGGACGGAAGTCATTAAGGCTCGTTGCAGTGGAGTGTTTTGGCACCGGCACGATGGAGGTGGTTTTAAAGCACACAGGGACAGCTGCTTGGGCTAGGGACAGGTTGAATATGTCAGTCCAAACCTCAGTCAGCTGCGCAGCACAGGCCCTGAGGACACGTCCGGGGATGCCATCAGGACCAGCAGCCTTACGTGCATTAGTCCTGCTCAGTGCCACACACACGTTGGTGGGGGAGAGTGTGAGGGGCTGGTGATCTGCAGAGAGCACAGCCTTGATGGCCACCTCCTTGTTGTCCCTGTCAAAGCGGCCATAGAAGTGGTTCAGCTCATCAGGCGTCGATGGAGGGGGGGGAGGTGTTCGTAGGTTTATAGTCTGTGATGGCCTGGATGCCTTGCCACATGAGTTGTTCTTGAAGTGATCCTCGATCCTTAGCTTGTGGTTGTGCTTGGCCTTTTTGATGCCCCTCTGCAGGTTAGCCCTGGATGAGCTATAGGCCTGAGCATCACCTGATCTGAAGGCAATGTCACATGCCTTCAGCAGGAGTCGGACCTCACTGTTCATCCATGGCTTCTGATTAGGGAAAGTGGTAATCCGTTTGAGGGTGGTGACACTGTTGATTTTGGAGTTGATGCAGTCCAGAATGGAGGAGGCATATGAGTCAATGTCCGTGTGGGAGTCATGGGTGGCCTGTGTGGCAAACACACTCCAGTCAGTGTTTTCAAAAAGCTGCTGGAGCGCCGAGTCAGCTCCCTCTGGCCAGACCTTGACTGTCCTCACTGTAGGTTTCACCCGTTTGATGAGTGCTGAGTACTTGGGCAGTAGGAACAATGAGAGGTGATCAGATTGTCCTCGGTGGGGGAGGGGAACGGCTTTGTATGCATCAACCAAGCTGGTATAGACATGGTCCAATGTCCTGTCTCTTCTGGTGGGGCATGAGACATTTTGATGGAATTTAGGCAGTACAGTCTTTAAATTGGAGTGGTTGAAGTCACCCGTGACAATGAAGGCTGCCTCGGGATGCAGAGTCTGTTGTTTGCTAATGGCAGTATGCAGCTCTTTCATGGCAATCTTAGCATTAGCATCCGGGGGAATATAGGCTGCCGTGATAACAGTGGATGTGAACTCTCTGGGCAGATAGAAAGGTCTATACCATGGCTGCCCAATTTGGGGCCCGCGACCGATTATATTTGGCCCGCGCCTTATCCACTGTATAATTTTTTTCCCGCCATCAGCGCTCGGAATCTGCGCTCGCTCTCATTGAATATTATTTATTGGTGCACTTCCACTCCTGACCAGAGAATAACATTGTGATACATTGATGGTAGGGTGGCGCTGTTGAGCTCCTACCAGATGCAATCCGGTGAGACGAAGACCAGTGAGTGAGAGGATGCAAGGATGGAGCGTGTTAAGCAGTGGCACACAGACAAGCGAAAATTCAAAAAAAGTTGGGAACGTGATTATCTTTTTACCGAGGTCGATTCCACCGCAGTGTGTCTGGTATGTAAGCAGAGGGTCGCTGTTTCAAAGGAGTACAACATTCGTCGTCACTATGAAACTATGCATTCTCACCAGTTCGCAAAATACACAGGTGACGATCGCAAGCTGAAGGTAGCAGACTTGCTAAGAAAGCTAACCACACAGCAGCGAACTTTACTTCAGCCGTCCACTGCACAAGAAAATGCCACTCGGGCAAGTTATCGCATTAGCAAAGTCATTGTCAGAAGTGGACGAGCTTTTGCTGCGGGTGATTTTGTCAAAGAGTGTCTGACAATTGCTGCTGAAGCTGTGTGTCCAACTCAGATGCGGGCATTTTCTCAGATTAGCCTGTCACGGAACACCGTCACCCGCCGCGTTGAGGACATGGCCGAAGACGTTCGGGGCCAGATAGCCCAAAGAGCAAGTCGGTTTTCTGCCTTCTCCATCGCAAGCGATGAAAGCACCGACATATCTGACTCAGCACAGTTGCTGGTGTTTTTGCGAGGCGTCAATGAGGACTTTGAAGTGTGTCAAGAAGTAGCGGGCCTTGAAACACTGAAAGGGACAACAAGAGGTATCGATATTTTTATGGCAGTGCAGCGAATTATGGACAAGAAGTGGGAAAACCTGGCATCACGACTGATGGAGCCCCGGCCATGGTCGGTAAGAGAGCAGGCCTAACTGCACTTGTGTCGGACAAAGTCCGTGAGTTTGGTGGCTCGATTTTTAAATACCATTGTATTTTGCATCAGGAGCAACTGTGCGCTAAAAACATCGGCCTGAAGAACGTGATGCAGGATGTCGTTGGCATTGTCAATAATATTCGCTCAAAGGCGCTCTCACACCGTCAGTTCAAAGCTCTTGTTGATGAGATGGATGCCCAGTATGGTGATGTATTGTACCACCAGGAGGTGCGGTGGCTGAGCCGTGGGAAGGTTTTACGACGTTTCTTTGAGTTGCGTGAGGAAATCAGGGTGTTTCAAGCCACAAAGAAGAACAGCATCCAAGTGCCCTCGGACAATCACTGGCTTGCAGACCTGGCTTTTCTTGTGGACATCACAGAGCTGCTGAATATCCTCAATCTTCAGCTTCAAGGGAGAGACCAGATAATCACTCAGATGTATGACCATGTCAAAGCCTTCAAGCAAAAGCTCCAGTTGCTTAGCAGACATCTCTCAACAGGTGAGATCTAACTTTAATATGTTATTGAACACACAACAATGTAGTAGGCTTGTTATTGATCACAACCATGTTATTATATTTGTGTGATGCATGCATACTTTGTGTTTGTGGAAAATGGATGTTCTATTTAAATCTAGGCATTAAATCCAATCACAGAAGCAGTATTTGTTTTTCATACTGCAGCCATAAACAAAAAAAAAGTAGTTTTTTCTCATTTGATTGATGTTTGGTATTTAATTGAAAATCAAATGAACAATCTTGCATCTTACATTGCTCCTTTTGTCTTTGTGTCTGTACATTCAGGAAATTTGGCACATTTTCCCAGCCTCAGAGAAGTTGGGTTGATGGAGGAAGACACACCAAAATACCTCGACATTCTCAGCAATCTTGTGGTGGAGTTTGACCATCGCTTTGAAGATTTTCGTGGAAATGAAACAGCATTTGAGCTGTTTGCGCAACCCTTTTCTGTAAATGTGGATGCAGTCAGTGAGGAGCTTCAAATGGAACTTTTGGAACTTCAGTCTGATTCGGACCTCCGTAGCAGGTTCAGAGAGCTTTCCTTACAGGACTTTTACAAATGTGTTCCTGCACACAGATATGGCAAGATCCGCAAACATGCACAGGTGATGTTATCCCTCTTTGGAAGTACCTATGTATGTGAGCAGGCTTTCAGCCTGATGAATCTTAATAAGTCCAAACTAAGAAATGCTTTATCTGACTCTCACCTACATGACATTCTCACTTTGTCAGTTAGTCAGCTGGAGCCTGATATTGAGAGACTTTTAAAAACCAAGGACAGGCTTCATGTCTCCCACTGATAGGCCTAGCCTACTTCAGGCAGGATGTGTAGGCCTAGGCCTCCAATGTGTCAGAGTATGTTCTGCTCTGTATGATTAATGGGGGCATGTTTTGTCCCATGTTACTTTGTTTATTGCACTTGTAAGTACAGTACTGATTTCTACAAACCTTCTCAAGCTGTTGTCCAATTCTACTACTATTCCTGATTTAAAAATGATTGTTCAAACCAGTGAAGAATGTATTTTGGTCCCATGGAGACATGTTTTGTCCCATGTTATTTTGCACTATAAATGTCTTTGTATTTGAAGATATAGGCCCAAGGCCTAGTAATGTTCCATGTCTGTCTTCAAATATTTCATAGTGCTTCAATTATTTTTCTAATTTAAAGAAGCCAGATTGACGTCAGTAATTTTTTGAACATTAATGTGAAGCACAATAAATCATTCCTTTTTCGAAATTACTTTGTGATAGTGTTTATTTTGCACACACATGCTATATATACCCATATTTAACTTAATGTACTGCAAAATTAACATTTTGGCCCACGACCCTCCCCCCAGATTAAATTTTGGCCCTCCACTGGGAAGAATTTGGGCACCCCTGGTCTACACTTAACCATGAGAAACTCTAGGTTAGCTGAGCAGTGACTCTCGGTGATGGTAGTGTCCGTGCACCACGTCTTGTTCACATAAATGCACAAACCTCCACCTCTGGTCTTACCGGAGTCACCCGCTGTTCTGTCTGCTCGGAGGACGTAGCGCCCTGCTAGCTCGATAGTGTTGTCGGATACCTCGCTGTTGAGCCAGGTTTCCGTGAAAACCATGATGTTACAGTCCATAATCCATTTGTGTGTGGTGATCCGCAGCCGCAGTTCATCCATTTTGTTCGCCGGGGAGCGAACATTGGCGAGGAAAAGGCTTGGTAGTGAGAGTCGATGTGGAGTTAGCTTGAGCCTAGCTCTCAGCCCACCTCGGCTACCACGCTTGTGTTTACGTTTCCTAGCCGGTCTGGGGTTACTTCCGGTTGGTGTATCGGAGTTAGCTGGTCCCGCTGTATTGGCAATCTCAGGTATTACGTTGATAAAGATGTCTGGAATCGATGTCCAAAAGTTCTCGTCGGCTGTACGATATGTACGCTAAACTGTTTTTAGCGAGAATACTTGAAATAAACAGGCAAATAACCACTAATTCGCAAACTCAGAAGAGACACCGAGCGTCGCGATGCGTGCGTGCCGCCATCTTAGATGCATGCACTGTATCAGCATGTTGTGATCTCTGTATCGTGATCTCTGTGGCTAATCACCAGCTTCTGGACCTCTTATCAAGGGTGGTGTCGGTTCGTCTTGAACCTTCCTCACATGTAGCTGTCTTTGGAGTTCCAGAGGACTTTGATACTCTCTCTACATCCAAAGATACAAATATTGTTACTTTTGCCACCCTGTTGGCAAGGTGCAGAATTTTACTTTGTTGGAAGTCTCCTGACTCTCCCTCAGCAGCTATGTGGCTCAAATATGTTATGTACTTTCTTAAACGTGAGAAGATCAAATTCACACAGAGTTCGACAAAAAAATGTAAAATAAAAATATATATACACTACAACACTCACAACTGAGTTCCAAACTGCCTCTGGAAGCAACGTCAGCACAAGAACTGTTCGTCGGGAGCTTCATGAAATAGGTTTCCATGGCCGAGCAGCCGCACACAAGCCCAACATCACCATGCGCAATGCCAAGCGTCGGCTGGAGTGGTGTAAAGTACACCACCATTGGACTCTGGAGCAGTGGAAACGCATTCTCTGGAGTGATGAATCACGCTTCACTATCTGGCAGGCTGACGGACAAATCTGGGTTTGGCGGATGCCAGGAGAACGCTACCTGCCTGAATGCACAGTGCCAACTGTAAAGTTTGGTGGAGGAGGAATAATGGTCTGGGGCTGTTTTTCATGGTTTAAGCTAGGCCCCTTAGTTCCAGTGAAGGGAGATCTTAATGCTACAACATACAATGACATTCTAGAGAATTGTATGCTTCCAACTTTGTGGCAACAGTTTGGGGAAGGCCCTTTCCTGTTTCAGCATGACTATATGCCCCTGTGCACAAAGCGAGGTCCATAATTACATGGTTTGCCGAGTTTGGTGTGGAAGAACTTGACTGGCCTGCACAAAGCCCTGACCTCAATCCCATCGAACACCTTTGGGATGAATTGGAAAGCCGACTGCGAGCCAGGCCTTCTCGCCCAACAACCTCACAAATGCTTTTGTGGCTGAATGGGAGCCATGTTCCAAAATCAAGTGGAAAACCTATCCAGAAGGGGGGACCAAGTCCATATTAATGCCCATGGTTTTGGAATGAGATGTTCAACAAGCACATATGGGTGTGATGTTCGGGTGTCCACATACGTTTGGCCATGTAGTGTGTGTATATGTATATATCTACACTCACCGAACACTTTATTAGGAACACCTGTACACCTGCTCCTTCTTGGCACACTTTGGGCCCGTTAATAGCAATCAATCATCGCTTGAATGCCACAGCCTATTTGAGTATTACTGCTGACCATGTGCATCCCTTCATGGCCACAATTTACCCATCTTCTAATGGCTACTTCCACCATGTCTCACAGCAAAAGTCGTCTCAAACTGGTTTCATGAACATGACAATGAGTTCAGTGTTCTACAGTGGCCTTCCCAGTCACCTGATCTGAATCCAATAGAACACCTTTGGGATGTGGTAGAACGGGAAATTCACAGTTTGAAAGTGCACCTGAAAAATCTGCAGGAATTGCGTGATGCAATCATGTCATCATGGGCCAGAATCTCAAAGGAATGTTTCCAACATTTTGCGGAATCAATGCCATGAAGAATTGAGGCTGTTTTATATATATATACACACTGCTCAAAAAAATTAAGGGAACACTTAAGGGACACATCAGATCTTGATGAACGAATTATTCAAGTTGAAAATCTTTACTGATGTACATTGTATAATTTGTTGAGAACAAAATGACGTAACAACGGTCAATGGAAACCAAAATCATCAACCCATTGAGGGCTGGATTCAAAATCACACCGAAAATCTAAGTAAAAAATTCAAATCACAGGCTGATCCAACTTGTGTGAATTTTATCACGGCAACTCATGATGTGATTCAGTAGTGTGTATGGCCCCTGCGTGCCTGTACGCACTCCCGACAACGTCTGGGCATGCTCCTGATGAGTCGGTGGATGGTGTCCTGGGAGAAACTCCTCCCAGACCTGGATCAGGGCATCAGTGAGCTCCTGGACAGTCTGTGGCGGTACTTGGTGGTGTCGGATGCACCGATACATAACGTCCCATAGGTGCTCAATTGGATTTAGGTCAGGGGAACGAGAGGGCCATTCAATGGTATCAATGCCTTCTTCATCCAGGAACTGCCTACACACTCTGGCCACATGAGGCCGGGCATTGTCCTGCACTAGGAGGAACCCAGGGCCTACTGCACCAGCGTAAGGTCTGACAATGGGTCTGAAGATCTCATCCCGGTACCTAACAGCAGTCAGGGTACCGTTGGCTATGACATGGAGGTCTGTGCGACCCTCCAAGGATATGCCTCCCCAGACCATCACTGACCCACCGCCAAACCGGTCATGCTGGATGATGTTACAGGCAGCATTACGTTCACCACAGCATCTCCAGACTCTTTCACACCTGTCACATGTGCTCAGTGTGAACCTGCTCTCATCTGTGAAGAGAACAGGACGCCAATGGCGGACCTGCCAATTCTGGTGTTCTCCCACGAATGCCACTGCTGCACAGTGCTGGGCAGTGAGCACAGGTCCCACTAGAGGACGTCGGGCCCTCATGCCACCCTCATGGAGTCTGTTTCTGACAGTTTGGTCAGACACATGCACACCAGTAGCTTGCTGGAGGTCATTTTGTAGGGCTCTGGCAGTGCTCCTCCTGTGCAACCTGAGTGGGCTGCAGGTACCACCTCATGCTACCAGTAGTGACAAGGACACTAGCAGAACACAAAACTAGAGAAGAATCAGTCAGGAAGGATAAGGAGAGAGCAATTGTCTGTGGCCACCACATGCAAAACCATTACCTTTTTGGGGGTTGTCTTGCTTTTGCCTCTCCAGTGCACCTGTTGTCACTTTCATTTGCACCAAAGCAGGTGAAATTGATTCACAATCACTTGTGCTTCCTAAATGGGCAGATTGATATCCCTGAAGTTTAACTGACTTGGTGTTACACTGTGACGATTAAGTGTTCCCTTAATTTTTTTGAGCAGTGTGTATATATATGTATATATATTTCTATCCCTGTGGCAAACTGAAATAAGACTCTCCCGCCAGATTGAGATTTCACTCTACTGTTAGGGATGATCTCATATCTAACACAGACTGATGTAGCCTAGGCCTATAGCCTCTGGTTGATCAATGCGTTGATCCAAATTACCCTATACCTAAACTATGTGGTGTTTGTGAGAGAGATAAGGTACTCTTATGTTTATTATTATTTTCTGTTCCTTTTTTTATTTTTTTATAATGTTTATTTATTCGCTTTGCTTGTACAGTTTCTTACTGGTATGGGGAAGGGTGGTGGGGAAAAAGGAATCTGGATACTGTATATTGTAATTTTGTACTGCATTCTTTTGGAGTACAAATATGTAAAGAAAAACAACAGACATTTAGGAAAAGTCAGGGAAGGAGGTGGGCATCTGTTTCACAATTAGTTATTTTATTATAGTATTACATCGCACCTGTGGACGTGCAGTTGGTATGACTAGTGTTGTTAGATATGTGTAATTTCTTCCGCAGCAACACAATAGTTTCCAGGTTTGCAATGAGAGTAAATAGATCAAAGAAATCTGAAGGTTGACATCTTTTGGAGAGGGTACTTTATTCGATGTTACAAAGAAATGATGTTTCAGGCTAGCAGATTATGTCTCTCTCTAGAAATTATATAAACTAGCAATGGAATTTGACCTTGGAGACCACAGGTCCTTATTCCTCTACTCCCTTTCTCAAGCACCTGGTGTTATTTAGTCTCTGTGTTGTGTATTTGATAGGTTGCAACAATAAAGACATCAAAACATAAAAAGTATAAACGTATAAAAAACAGCCAGAATAAGGAGTGGTTTTATTCATTTACTTAACAACGTCCTCATACAGAATCGCTGTCAGATTCTGGAACTTAATACCATTAAACCCAGGGAGGGGTGGAGGCTGCTTCAGCTATACAGCTTGAAAAGTTACAACAGTTGATTATTCTTAAGTGGGAAAACAAAGTACAATAATCAGAAGTAAAAAAATGAATGATAAAAAAGATATTAAAAAAAATGTATCCATCTCCTCTGCCAACATCCTGATTTCAGACAGGACATAGTAAACACAGGTGAGAATACAGAGAGAATAAAAATATGGGAAACCTTGAGAATGAGTCATTTTGGATGTTGCATCAGTACTCAGTTAATATCTAGTGTGTGTGAGTGTTGCACATAGTCAGAAGGTAGTTGTTATGTCTCGTCTTGTTTGTTAGTTTGTTTCTCTTTGTTTCATGTTATAAAATTTTTGTTCCCTGTTTATTTTTGTGTCTCTCACCTTATCTCTCGTTCCAGACACTTCACTACCTGCCCTTGTGTGTTTCCCACCTGTGTGATCGTCTACCCCGCCCTGATTGGATTCACCTGTTCCTCATCATCATTCCATGTGTATTTAGCCTGTCTTGTTGCCAGTTCGTCTTTGTGCCTTCGTGTCAAAACGTCCCAGGGATTTTCTTTGTGATTTCTTGTCTACCTGGTTTTTGATCTTTGTTAGTTTTTCAGAGTTTGTCTTTTGCCTATTCCCTGTTGGATTATCCTTTTGTGTGAGCTTTAGTCTTGATGATTGACACTTGCTCAGGTTTCTGTAGGGCCACCAGTAGATTGTGGACCATCTCTCCATTCTTGACTGGTGCTCCTAATACATTGAGGAGTCCTCGATTCCTCCAAATTTTTCCAAAGTCATGAGTCACGCCGAAGGCATATCTTGAATTTGTGTAGATGTTTGCGGTTTTCCCTTGTGCTAGATTGCATGCTTCAGTGAGGGTCCGCAGTTCCGCTTACTGTGCTGAGGTCCCAGGGGGCAGAGTGCCAGAGGCAATCACATCGCTGTCAGTGGTGACAGCCCATCCACCATGGAGGACCCATCGGTAAACAGTATCATGTCAAGGTTGTGGATTTAACCGTTCCTCCATCTGCCTGGTCCATGACAGTTGTGCTCCAAGATATCGTTTGTTTCAGGTGGAGTTATCATTCAAAGATTCAAGAGATTCAAAGTGTTTATTATCATATGCACAGTAGAAAACATGTTTCCCTGTACAACGAAATTCTTGCTTTGCTGTCCGCAGAATGCCAACCAATGTAAAATATACAATACTAAAGAATATACAATATATACTAAACAAAATGTACAAGACAGCAAAATTTAAGGCATAAAATAAAATAGCAGCAATAATAATAATAAAACAGTGCAAATGTAGCAGTGCAATTATGCATGTGCAAACTGGAAAATTCAGTTATTTGAGGTAGTAAGGTTATATTAATCTCCTATGGGTTGTTTAGGAGCCTGATGGCAGTGGGAAAGAAGGAGTTCTTCAGTCTGGTGGTCCTGCATTTAACACTTCTGTACCTCCGGCCTGAGGGTAGAAGTGTGAACAGTCCGTGCTGGGGGTGGGTGGGGTACTTGAGGATGGAGGCGGCTCTCCTGTGGACTCTGCGGTGGTAGATGCTCTGCAGAGAGGGCAGTGGAGTCCTGGTGATTTTCTCAGCGGTCTTCACCACTCTCTGCAGGCGTCTGCGGTCCATAGCTGTAGTGCTGCCGTACCACACAGTGATACAGCTAGTTAGGATGCTCTCAACAATGCAGCTGTAGAAGTTGCTGAGGATCTTGGGCGACGTGCCAAACTTCCTCAGCCTCCTCAGAAAGTACAGCCGCTGTTGGGCCTTCTTAACCAGCTGAGTGGTGTTAAGTGTCCAGGTGAGGTCCTCGCTGATGTGGACGCCCAGGTATTTGAAACTGCTCACCCTCTCTACTTCAAGTTCCCGGATGTACAGTGGCCGATGAGGTCCCCTCTTCTTCCTCATGTCCACTATCATCTCCTTTGTCTTGTCCGTATTGAGGGTGAGGTTGTTGTCCTCACACCATGCTACCAGACTGGCCACCTCCCTCCTGTAAGCCGCTTCGTCCCCGCCAGTGATGCATCCTATCACTGCGGTGTCGTCTGCAAACTTTAGGATGATGTTGTCCTTGTGGGAGGCGACACAGTCGTGGGTGAACAGGGTGTAGAGGATGGGGCTGAGGACGCATCCCTGTGGAGTGCCAACATTTGTAATAATGCTGGCTGAAGTCCTATTACCAATCCTGACAGACTGGGGCCTGCCAGTCAAAAAGTCTAGGAGCCAGTCACAGAGGGTGGGGTGCAGGCCAAGTGTGGACATTTTGTGGATGAGTCTGTGGGGGATGACTGTATTAAAAGCGGAGCTGTAGTCTACAAAGAGCGTCCTGATGTAGGAGTCTTTGTTTTCCAGGTGGGAGAGGGAATAGTGGAGGACAGCAGCGATAGCATCTGAGGTGGACCTATTGGGCCGGTAGGCATACTGCAGGGGGTCTAGGGTGTCCGGCATGCTGCTCTTAATGTGTGCCAGTACCACTCTCTCAAAACACTTCATAATGATTGGAGTGAGTGCTACTGGCCTGTAATCATTCAGGCAGGCAGGTTGGCTCTTCTTGGGAAGGGGGACGATGGTTGTGGTCTTGAAGCAGGAGGAGGGAACAGTGCTGTGACTGAGGGAAAGGTTGAAGATGGAGGTGAGAACATCAGCCAGCTCGTTGGCACATGCTCTGAGAGCCCGCCCAGGGATGTTGTCTGGTCCTGCTGCCTTGCGGGGGTTGATCTTCCTCAGGGCTTTGTTTACCTGGCCTGATGAGATGGTTAGTGGAGGGGAGGGGGGTCCCGGTGTGTGTGTGCCTCCTCTCTGTGCTGTGGCTGGAGGTCTCAAAGCGGGTGTAGAAGATATTTAGGTCGTCCGGCAGGCTGTCTGTGGAGCTGATGGTGTTGGTGGTGGTCCTGTAGTCTGTGATGTGCTGCAGGCCTTGCCACATCCGCCCGGAGTCAGCAGTGGAGTAGAAGCCGTCCAGCTTCTCTCTGTACTGCCTCTTGGCCGCTGTAATGGCTTTTTTCAGTCCATACTTCGCAGCTTTGTACTCCGTCTCATTGCCTGATCTAAATGCAAGAGAGCGAGCACGCAGCATGTGGCGTACCTGACTGTTTATCCAGGGCTTCTGGTTGGGAAACTTCCTGACTTGTATGGTGGGCACGATGTTGTCAACACAAGTGCTAATGTACCCAGTGACATACTCAGCATAGTCCTGTATGCTGACAGAAGAGTCCTCCAGCGTGGCTGCAGCTTTAAACACATCCCAGTCTGTCTGAGCAAAACAGTCCTGCAGGGTGCTCTCAGTCTCTGGGGTCCAGAGTTTGATTTGTTTAGTGACAGGGTTTATCTGTTTCAGTCTTTGTCTGTAGGCTGGATACAGGAACAACGAGATGTGGGGCGGGGTGCAGCCTTGTATGCACTGCGTATACTGCTGTAAACATGATCCAGTGTATTCTTCTCACGGGTGGGAATATCCACATGTTGGTAGTATTTGGGAAATACAGTCCGTAAATTGCACTGGTTAAAGTCGCCGGCGGCGATAAAAACACTCCCACTCTGCTCAAATGCATTTGAATAGAATTATTGGGGGAAGGGACGTTGCAAGTATATTTCGCGAGAAGGAATAATACAACGAGCAAAGTGAAGCCTAAACCTGGATGTTACATCGACCTGGGTGAATGGAATATTAATCAAATAACGCCTTGCCCATAAAAAACATAATCGTCCTCCCTAATCTCGAACGGCACCTTCCAAATAGGCAATGGCATTATGATAAAAAATGTGTACAAAAACAACATTACATTGCATTATTTTATTTTATTTGTTTAAACAAAAACCGAGATTTAGCGTACTGGTGTAAGTTGTTCTCAACTGTAGTAAACAGACCTGTGTCATTACAACAGAGATAAAAAATAAAATAAAAAAAAATCTCACTTTTGGCGCGTCTCTATTCACAGACTTCAGTCAAAGTAAGGCTCATGTAATATTGATGGGGGAGGGTAATCTTTGTGTGAGGGAACGGGAGGGGATGCAACAGTGTGCAGGAAATTATTGAATGTGTCACCTTGATTACTTCAATGTTACTCTCCTCCTGTGCACTTGCGTTATAAACGTTCATTTGTTGGCTAGGTTGTAGCAACCTCATGATGGGTATAGGGTAAATCTGAGTATAATGCCCGGGGTGGGTATGTAAACAGCCTACACCTATCGATGTTACATCGACCTGGGTGAATGGAATATCCATTCATCCAATATCCAGCCATATACTATAGATAGAAATAACGCCATGCTCGTTGCCCGCGCGCCTCCTTTCCCCTCTACATATTTCAGAGAAAACACATTACAATTTGTGCAAATCTCATTTGTATTAATTTGTGTTTTGAGAGCCTCAGGTATTCAGTAGTCAAGTCCAAAAGGCTGTTTGTATTTGCGGCAATATGGAATTAGCGAAACCAAGGGGATTACAAATAAAAGGAAGGGTAATCTTTTTCTTGATCGTTTCCAATTAACAAACAAAGGCGTGACAATTTATCCAACATGCTCTTCAAACGATCCCTCAAAAAGCGCTACAGTACACAAAATAAATGCATCATTATTATTACATTGTGTTAACGATAGAAGGATGGCCTTGCTGAAAATGTGGACATTCACACCCTATTATAACTGTTAGGCTACTTTTCTACCCAGTCTCAATCCCATGGAAACCCAACATATATTGTACTTACTGCTGTCAGGCATGAACATTCCTAACTTCATTCTGTTACATAATTATAGCCGACTCCTGCATATTCATGTTAGACTGCACTAAAAGATTTCCCCCTGTTTCTCTGCGCTGTGAGTGAATGTGTTATCTGCAATTCATGAGCTGCTATAATAAACTTGATTTTGCCAATCTACAGTACATGTATATAATAAGGCAAACCATTCTCTTTTCAAACATCCTTCACAACTCTTTTCACCACCTTGTGGTGGCTTTCAGGCAGCACTTCACACGCGTGTATGGTGCAGCGGCGGTGTGCAGGGATTAAACCCCTGTCAACTGTAAGGAACTGTGTTTCACCATAGACTCTTCTTGTTTCTCAGTTTAATAAGTGATTATAACTGCCTCTGCAGGTTTGTTTTTTACAGTAATAAGCTTTTGGAGTGTTATGTCAGTATTTTTCATGTCCTAATGCCGATTGACATGAGAAAAAAAATAATTTAATGAACAGGGTCAATTAACTTTATGAAAATTATATCCTCAAGGGCTAGGTATGTGCTGGTTTTCTTCTCACTTCAGAGCATAATTGATAAATCCATAGCACAGATTGGTCACAGAGTCCACTCAACTGGTTTCCCTCCTACAAATCAGCATGGATGAAATCCAGTGCACACAAAATGAGACCCTTTAATCCTTACATTTACATTTATGGCATTTAGCAGACGCCTTTATCCAAAGCGACTTACAACAAATACATTTGTTTAAGTAAGTGAATCATCTATCCATCAGTCATCATAAGATAAAGTAATCAATGCTCAGACCAGGGGCCATAGGCAGTCACAATGCTCGAAGAAGGATTTTTTTAATTTATTTTTTTATTAACAGGAGAGAAACTTGTACAAGGGGGTTGAGGAGGTGAAGAGGTCATTAGGAGGGACCGTTAAGATGTAGCCTGAAGAGATGGGTCTTCAATCTACGGCGGAAGATTGGTAGTGACTCTGCAGTCATGACAGCAGTGGGAAGCTCATTCCACCAGCGGGGCGCCAGGACAGTGAAAAGCTGTGACCGAGTAGTGCGGCTGCTGCATCCACGTAGAGGCAGCGGTGCCAGGCGGCCAGCCGAGGTGGAAGAGCAGAGTGATCGGGCAGGGGTTTGGGGGCTGACCATTGCTTGCAAGTAGGGAGGGGCTATTCCCTTTACCGCCCGGACAGCTATTCAGGTAACAGACAACTGATTCACACATATGCAAAACATCATCACGTCTCAGGGACAAGGCTTAAAAGAGCCGAATTATGCAACACTCCACCAGGGTTAAACAGTGTAAGGCTATGAGAGTTTTACTTGTTGGTCGTCTCACTTTCTAAGCATCATTAGAGTCAAGTAAAGACAATTACCGAATTACAGCAAAGCTATGAATTAAACTATTGTGTTATACAGTATGTGTGTGGGTGTGTTTCAAAATATATGCACCAGGACACACTTTATAGACCCCAATCAAACAGTGTATTATGGAGCTTACTCTAATGTATGCCCTGAGCACACAGATAGAGGAAGGCATGACTAATAAGAGAAGAGTCAGGGGAGAACAAGGCATAACCAATCAAACTTCACATTGTGGACCAAACCTCTGTATTGATGGAATGGGTCAGTGTTGACGGATTTGGTGGCACCAGCTATGTGATTTAAATGCGGCTGATACAAAGACAGTGATTGTGAATGGTGATCAATGCCCCCCCTCTGTTGTTGGCATGGTATTTAAGGACAAGCACAGCACAGAGTTTCTCGGGGTAGCCTACGGGTACCAATCTCCTTTGTCCTTGACCGTTAAACGTATGGTTAAACTTCAATTTCTTTACTACAGTTATATATATATATAGTATAATACAGTTCCTTTGAATCTGTTAAATTGGTTAATTTGTTGATACGCAATTCTCATTTTTCCTAGGTGCATTAATGTGATGTTGTGCGCTAGATAAACAGAGACAGAGTTGAGATGCTCTGAATACACACCATACCAACAAGACACCAAAGGTGATTTATTACACTTTGTTTAAGACTGCAGATGTGTTAAATATTCATACTCCAGCTGCTCAAGGGGAGACATAAGGCAGACCCTCAAAAACTGCATCAAAAGATCACCAGTTATGACATCCCTGCGTATACACACACACCCAAAAAGGAACATGTTAATCGATCCTGCACACACAGAGTGATGATTGATCAATCAATAAAAGCTCAAATGAACTTTAAATGACACCTGGCCAATGCTTATTGATAACACTATTTACTTTCTCAGCAGTGCTTTTGACAGTACACAACAGACAGTACAAATGATGTAATGTAGTATATGTTACACAGAAGGTCTGAGGAACCAAACGACGGCACACAGAGAGGGTAGATAAAGCCCGAAGGCGTATTTAATAATGAACGGGGACAAGTGGATAATCCAAAGAGAGTAGTCGAAGTTCGGTCCAGAGGTCGGCAGAAGAGCGGGCAGTCAAACAGGCAGGAGGTCGGGTAGTCGGACAGGCAGATGGTCGGGAGGCAGGGAGGTCCAGTAGTTGGTAAGGGGGCTAGGTCCGTGGAAGGGTCGACGAGGGGGAAAACCAGGGAGGACGAGGTATCATGGACACAGTACGATCTGGCACTGGAGTGGAGTTCAGGCAGGGTTCTTATAGGGCGGTGATTGCAGATGGTTTGCAGGTGTGCTGAGGGGAGACAGGGAACAGGTGCGCTGTCGACTGGGAGCTGGACGCTCCAGCGATGATCGCCGGGGCCTCAAGGTGGCGCAAGAGGGATGGTTAGGAGGGGGAACCGTAACAGTACCCCCCTCCCTACGGGAGACACCGGGCGACCGTCCTGGAGCGTCCGGGTGGGCCCGACAAGGAGGGGTCCGCGAAGTAGGAAGCCAGGACCCAGTCTCGATCCTCAGGCCCATAACCCTCCCAGTCGACGAGGTACTGGAAACCGCGACCCCTACGGCGGACCGCTAAGAACCCCTTCACGGTCCACACGGGGTCGCCGCTGTCCAGCACTCAGGGCGGAGGAGGGGCTTTGACAGGGGGAGACAGAGGGCTGGAGACTGAGGGCTTGATCTGTGAGACGTGAAACACCGGGTTAACGGACATAGAGGCAGGGAGGAGGAGACGTACTGCGGTAGGGTTGACGACCCTGTCGACTGGGAAGGGACCCACGTAGCGGGGGGCGAGTTTCTGGGAGGTGGAGGGAAGGTGAAGGTCCTTTAGCTCTCAACCAAACCTGTTGTCCGGGACGGTAGGTGGGGGCGGGTCTGCGGTTAGCGGTGCGCCTGGACCGCTTGGTGGCTCTCTCTAAAGCGGCCCGAGCGGACCTCCAGACCCGCCAACACCGACGGAGGTGGACCCTGGTGGAAGGGACCGCCACCTCTTCCTCTTGGCTGGGGAACATAGGGAGTTGGTATCCCAGAGAGCACTCGAATGGGGACATGCCTGTGGCGTTGCTGGTCATGGAGTTGTGGGCGTACTCAATCCAAGGAAGGTGTCGGGACCAGGAGGAGGTATGACGGGAGGAGACACAGCGGAGGGCAGCCTCTAAGCACTGATTGGCCCGTTCCGCCTGGCCGTTGGATTGGGGGTGGTACCCTGATGTGAGGCTGATCGTGGCCCCAATCCCCTTACAGAAGGCCTGCCACACCCGGGAGTCGCACCACGTGTACCACCAGGAGGTCGGCGGTCTCGGCAGAGGAGGGGAGTTTGGGAAGGGCGATGAAGTGGACGGACTTCGAAAACCGTTCCACAATGGTAAGGACCACGGTGTTACCCTGGGAGATGGGGAGACCGGGAACGAAGTCCAGGTCAATGTGGGACCAAGGGCGGCTGGGGATAGGAAGGGGTTGTAGTAGCCCGGCTGGGGGTTGATGAGAGGCCTTGCTCCGTGCACAGATGGTACACGCGGCGACATACTCCCGGGTATCCGACTTCATGGCGGGCCACCAGAACCGTCGGCGGACGAAAGACAACGTCCGGCCCACCCCCGGGTGACAGGCGAATTTACTAGCGTGTCCCCACAAGTACTCCACGGAGGCGGTGTGGAATTGGCACTTCTCGGCCTTCACGAAGAGTCTGTTCTCCAGGAGTCGCTGGAGGACCAGACAGACATGCTGGTA
This sequence comes from Argentina silus, assembly GCF_951799395.1. Classification (NCBI taxonomy): domain Eukaryota; kingdom Metazoa; phylum Chordata; class Actinopteri; order Argentiniformes; family Argentinidae; genus Argentina; species Argentina silus. The sequence continues at coordinate 21,117,693 of NC_139654.1, read as the reverse complement.
GTGCTCCTCCTCACTCCTGGAGAACACCAGGATGTCATCAAGGTACACCACCACGAAGACATTCAACATATCACGCAGCACGTCGTTCACCAAAGCCTGGAAGACGGCCGGGGCATTAGTGAGCCCGAAGGGCATCACTACATACTCAAAATGCCCCAGGTGAGTGTTAAAGGCCGTCTTCCATTCATCCCCTGCCTGCCTGTCTGACTACCCGTTCTCCTGCCGACCCTGGACTACTCTCTTCAGATTCTCCACTCGTCCCCATTCCCCTTGTTCCCTATTTATTATTATTATAATTAAAGACACCTTCGGGTAATATCGCTTTCCTCCGCTCCCTGTGCTGTTATTGGTTCCACACGACAGTCCTCGCGTAACTCACCACTCTGTTTGCCAGTTATTGAGCAGTGCCAACAATCGCATTCTGAAAGCTAATTACCCAGCTCACATAGCTCATAACGTCTGCGATCAGCTGTCAGTGGATATTGAGTCAATTGTTTTAAAGATCTACAGCCACTTCTCAGTATCTGCTTCCTGCGTTTTTTGGCGTGAAATTCTGAAACATGTTTGCACACAATGGCTCTCTCTTCATCCAGCTGTCGATTGTCTCCTGCAAAGCTGGCCAGTGCATGTGGCACTGAAGAGGATTTGAGGATGAAGAAAAAACTGGAGCTGCTGAGATTTAAGCTGGAGGAAACAAAGCTCTGCATCACAGATATTTACGAGGAAGTCCGAATGTTCAAAATGAAGATGCTTCAGCGTAAACAGGACAACTTTTTTGGATACCAGACCAAGCAGCTGATGTACAAACAATTGTCAGCACAAAGGTCCAAGCAGCATCAGGACTTTGTGAAGTTCTATGACTCATTGTCATTGCATACATTGACAAGTGGTTTGATTTCTCACCAGAAAATGTAATGGTGGAACTGAAATCGATCGGCCTTTATGAGGAGCTCTCCTTCACTGACCTGGAGCAGGTCCCTCAATGACAGTCAGTACGGACTAACTCTATGAAGAGTTTTGTGCTAGCCGGGAGGAAATACAGAAAGCCGGACAGGATACCACAAAATCCACCAGTGAGAAGTGGGTGGCAGTTTTCCAAAACATAGGGAAAGCCAACTTGATCAACATGTTCAGGATTGTCTCATTTGTCCTCAGTGTGCCAGGCTCAAATGCCTTTGTAGAGAGGATTTTCTCTTTGATGACCATTTGACAAATGACTGCTTGAATCAGTCAAGAGCAGCAACAAATATCCATGGAAAAAGTAGACTTAATGACTCATGCCCCTCTATTCCTCTTTTGCATTTGAAATGTTTTTCTCATTTTGGGTTTTTTTTTTGCTGTAAAGGTCCAAATTGTGATTTCTTTAATTTATTTTGAGGTTTATTCACATATGTTTACATAATGATACAGTTTTAGTAAAGCTATAGACTAAATGGAATTACACATTTTTTGCTTTTCCAATTGAATAACAATATGAATATACACTGTATATTCACACAACACCATACCCACACCGCTGTGGCACGCCACCTTTTGTCCCCGATTTGGAGGTGAGAAAGTTAGCAACCCTAGTGGTAATTGAGCACTTTGCCATTGCTATTAATCTTGTCTAGGTTAACTAATATAATTGATATTCGATATCATGGAGCCACTGACAAACCTGCTTACATATTCAATGACAAATATGACTAGACAGACAGCAAAACGTAGCAAGGGAAATAGCTAGTTATGTTCTGTCTAGATTAAGTGTATAACCAACTAGCTAGTTATCCAACTTTTCACAAGAGGTATATTAATTTACTATCTATTAAGCTAGCTTGCTCGATATAAATGCATATTAGCTTAATTAAACCCCTAAACACCCCGTAAATACGATCTGTGCTCTCTGAGTTCCAATAGTGGAACTCCGCCCATCTACTTCCAGTCAATATACAGTGGGGGAAATAATTATTTGATCCCCTGCTGATTTTGTTAGTTTGCCCGATTACAAAGAAATGAGCGGTCTATAATTTTTATGGTACTTTTAGTTATAGAGACAGAATATCAACAAAGAAGTCCAGAAAAAACACATTATATAAAGTTATAAATTAATTTGCATTTGATCGAAGGAAATAAGTATTTGATCCCCTACAAACCAGCAAGAATTCTGGCTCATACAGACCGGTTATATGCCCATGAGGCACACAGATTAGTCCTGTCACTTTAGGAAAAGTACTCCTAATCTCTGCTTGTTATGGGTATAAAAGACACCTGTCAATATAATCAATCTCTTCCATTCCAACCTCTCCACCACCATGGGCAAGACCAAAGAACATTCAAAGGACATCAGGGTAAGAGTTGTAGACCTGCACAAGGCTGGAATGGGCTACAAGACCATCAGCAAGAAGCTTGGTGAGAAGGAGACAACTGTTGGTGCAATTATTAGAAAATGGAAGAAATACTAAATAACCATCAATCGCCCTCGGCCTGGAGCTCCATGCAAGATCTTGCCTCGTGGGGTAAGGATGATCATGAGAAGGATGAGGAATCAGCCCAGAACTACACGGGAGGAGCTTGGTAATGATCTCAAGGCAGCTGGGACCACAGTCACCAAGAAAACCATTGGTAACACACTACACCGTAACGGATTGAAATCCTGCAGTGCCCGCAAGGTCCCCCTGCTCAAGAAGGCACATATACAGGCCCATCTGAAGTTTGCCAATGAACACCTAAATGATTCAGAGAAAGCTTGGGAGAAGGTGATGTGGTCAGATGAGACCAAAATTGAACTCTTTGGCATAAATTCGACTCTTCGTGTTTGGAGGGAGAGAAATGCTGAATGCTACAATCCCAAGAACACCATCCCCACCGTCAAACACGGAGGTGGAAACATTATGCTTTGGGGTTGTTTCTCTGCTAAGGGTACAGGACGACTTCACCGCATTGAGGGGCCAATGGACGGGGCCATGTAGCATAAGATCTTCGACGAGAACCTCCTTCCCTCAGCCAGAGCACTGAGGATGGGTCGTGGATGGGTCTTCCAGCATGACAATGACCCAAAACATACAGCCAAGGCAACAAAGGAGTGGCTCAAGAAGAAGCACACTAAGGTCATGGAGTGGCCTAGCTAGTCTCCAGACCTTAATCCTATTGAAAATTTGTGGAGGGAGCTGAAGCTTCGAGTTGCCAAGCAAAAGCCTTGAAACCTTCAGGATTTGGAGAGGATCTGTAAAGAGGAGTGGACCAAAATCCCTCTTGAGATGTGTGCAAACCTGGTGACCAACTATAAGAAATGTCTGACTTCTGTGCTTGCCAGGAAGGGTTTCTCCACCAAGTACTAAGTCATGTTTTGCTTGGGGATCAAATACTTATTTCCTCGATCAAATGCAAATTAATTTATAACTTTATATAATGTGTTTTTTCTGGACTTCTTTGTTGATATTCTGTCTCTATTTGTTAAAATAAAAGTACCATAAAAATTATAGACCGCTCATTTCTTTGTAATCGGGCAAACTAACAAAATCAGCAGGGGATCAAATCATTATTTCCCCCACTGTACATTTATGTACAGTGCATTCGGAAAGTATTCAGACCCCTTCACTTTTTCCACGTTTTGTTATGTTACAGCCTTATTCTAAAATGGATTCAATTCATTATTTTCCCTCATCAATCTACACACAATAACCCATAATGACAAAGCCAAAACAGGTTTTTAGAAATGTTTGCTAATATGTTACAATTAAAAAACTGATATCACATAAGTATTCAGACCCTTTACTCAGTACTTTGTTGAAGCACCTTTGGCAGCGATTACAGCCTCAAGTCTTCTTGGGTATGACGCTACAAGCTTGGCACACCTGTATTTGGGGAGTTTCTCCCATTCTTCTCTGCAGATCCTCTCAAGCTCTTTCAGGTTGGATGGGGAGCGTCGGTGCACAGCTATTTTCAGGTCTCTCCAGAGATGTTCGATTGGGTTCAAGTCTGGGCTCTGGCTGGGCCACTGAAGGACACTCAGAGACTTGTCCCGAAGCCACTCCTGCATTGTCTTGGCTGTGTGCTTAGGGTCGTTGCCCTGTTGGAAGGTGAACCTTCGCCCCAGTCTGAGAACCTGCTTCAGAGCACTCAGGACTTCATCAAGGATCTCTCTGTACTTTGCTCTGTTCATCTTTCCCTCAATCCTGACTAGTCTCCCAGTCCCTGTCGCTGAAAAACATCCCCATAGCATGATGCTGCCACCACCATGCTTCACTGTAGGGATGGTATTGGCCAGGTGATGAGCGGTGCCTGGTTTCTTCCAGACGTGATGCTTGGCATTCAGGCCAAAGAGTTCAATCTTGGTTTCATCAGACCAGAGAATCATGTTTTTCATGGTCTGAGAGTCCTTTAGGTGACTTTTGGCAAACTCCAAGCGGGCTGTCATGTGCTTTTTACTGAGGAGTGGCTTCTGTCTGGCCACTCTACTATAAAGGCCTGATTGGTGGAGTGCTGCAGAGATGGTTGTCCTTCTGGAAGGTTCTCCCATCTCCACAGAGGAATTCTGGAGCTCTGTCAGTGTGACCATTGGGTTCTTGGTCACCTCCCTGACGATGGCCCTTCTCCCCCTATTGCTCAGTTTGGTTTAGCCAGCTCTAGGAAGAGTCTTGGTGCTTCCGGTACTGCCGTAGATTGAAGACCCATCTCTTCAGGCTACATCTTAACGGTCCCTCCTAAAGACCTCTTCACCCCCACTATACCCCCCTGTACATGTTTCTCTCCTGTTAATTAAAAAAAAAAAATCTTCTTCTAGCATTGTGACTGCCTATGGCCCCTGGTCTGAGCATTGATTACTTTATCTTATGATGACTGATGGATAGATGATTCACTTACTTAAACAAATGTAGTCGCTTTGGATAAAGGCGTCGTAAATGTAATGTAAATGGTTCCAAACTTCTTCCATTTAACAATGATGGAGGCTACTATGTTCTTGGGGACCTTCAGTACTGTCGATATTTTTTTGTACCCTTCCCCAGATCTGTGCCTCGACACAATCCTGTCTCGAGTGTCATAGCAAAGGGTCTGAATTCTTATGAATTCGTATATTTTTATTTTTAATAAATTAGCAAACATTTCTAAAAACCTGTTTTCGCTTTGTCATTATGGGGTATTGTGTGTAGATAGATTCAAAATAAGAGGTGTCTTGAAATATTTGAAAAATAGCTCTGTACAGTCCATTATGTGTCCTACACAGTGCAGGTTTCAACATGTTGCTTCTCACTCAACATGCTGCCTATTTGTCCAACCATTACTTTTTCATCTATCCGACCATCCCACATTTTATCCACCAGAACTTTAATCATACTTCAATCCATCCAGAAATGTTGTACTGTCCTTTTACCCAGCCCTGATCTGAATTAATAATCTCAGATTACAATAATATTGTACGAACAAGTGTGCATCTGGATTGTTTGTTGTTGTTGTTTTGGCCAAAGAGTTCAATCTTGGTTTCATCAGACCAAAGAATCTTGTTTTCATGGTCTGAGAGTCCTTTAGGTGCCTTTTGGCAAACTCCAAGCCGGCTGTCATGTGCTTTTTACTGAGGAACCTCGAGAACGTATTGGGCCAACCTAGTTGTAGAGTAATGGGCTTGTTGTTGATTAACTACACCACACATTCAATGACAAATATGACTAGATAGATGGTAAAACGTAGCAAGGGAAATAGCTAGCTAGATATAATTAGCAGTAACACGCATCATGTTCAGGCTGGATTCGATGTATAAGCAGCTACTATATAAATTAGCCAACTTTACAATGGCAAACTCGCAAAAAAGTGTTATTTCTTGAGACAACACATGCTAATTTACGATCTATAAACGCATATTATCTTAATTACACCCCTTAAATATGCTGCTGCTTGTCTTTCACATAGTAAAGTAAGATTATTGCGCAATATCAACAACGCGTCACAATGCAGAGCGACACGACCGGAATCTGGACCCGAGGACGAGAATTACTCCACACCAGCAGATCTATCAAAAACATTATCTAGTCAAAATGATGTTTTCGCAAATACATTTCTCTGGAATCCATCGTGGTAAGTACTGTGGTTATTATGTGTTTTCAGTGTGTCCCTGAGATCACTGTGCAACTAATTATCTGAAGCCGGTGATATAATAAACTGGCTAGCTAACGTCAGCTAGGTAGCTAGCTACTAGCTCTATCAGCACAAAGAAGTGTTCAATGCCTTGTGGTGCTCATGCTAGCAAGGTAGCTTGTTTACTAGCATTCGTTATTGACAGCTGTTTTCCCAAAGAGTTAAATTGTAGCTAGCGTGTTAGCTAGCCAGTTGCATTGGTTAGAACCGGTTAGAACAAGACGTCAAGAATCCGGCTGTGGAAGTGTCCGTGTACACAGAGGCAGACGCAGCGGTGTAGTGAGGGAAAGGTCCCGTTTATTCATACAGTCAGTAAATAGTTCTATCAGAGTTCGTTGGCTTTCCAGCCTCGTTAGAGCGTCTCTCTCTCTCCGACAGCTGTCCGCTGTCCGCTCTCCTCGCCTCTCGCCGTTTCCAGCTTCGCTCTCGAAATGGCAGAAGCACACACATCTTAAAGATTCGCCGACGAGACTTAATTCGCAGCAGGTGTGCAACAAAAGTCTCGCCGACACAACCCCGGCCACGGTCCTGTAGCTCCCTCTACAGGCCGAACGCTGCATGTCCCCCCACACCGGCACTCCTCGCAAGCCGACATGGCGTTAAACTATTGTTTGCCTGGAAATGCCCAATTACATGGCAGACTGTGGCCCCCCCCCCACACATTTTGATATTTGGTAAACAAACAACTGTCACATGATTATTATGCTAATTAATTTTAGTTTATCTATTTATATTTAGATATTCATACGCAATGTGTAATTTCGGACTAGGGAACCCAGATGCAGAACACAGAGTCGGACAGCAATGTCAATGAAACGTATATTTAATGATGGGGTAGTAGGACAAGATCCAAGATTCAAGATTCAAGATGGTTTTATTGTCATATGCACAACAGTTACAGAGCAATCGCTGGCAATGAAATTCTTAAGTCTTGGGCTCCTCCAACAGTGCAATAAGAAGTGTAAATAATAAAAATAAAAGAAACAACAACAATAACAATAGTTACCTAAATACAAAACTAAATAAATGTAAATGTAAAATGTAAAAAGTGAAATGTAAACAGACGTTTTTATCCAGATGTCGACTGGTATAAAGTGGCATTTTATAAAGTGGCATGTTATAAAGTGGCATAGTTAAAGTGTCATTGTGGTGAGCTAAGTAGCTCAGGAGTTCAACAGTCTTATTGCCTGTGGGATGAAACTGTCCCTGAGTCTGGTGGTGTGAGACCGGATGCTGGTAGCGTCTGCCAGACGGGAGCAGCTGAAACAGTTTGTTGCTGGGGTGATGAGGGTCTTTAATAATCCGGTTAGTCTTCTTCCTGCAGCGCTGAGTGTAGAGGTCCTCCATGGATGGCAGCTCCGTCCTGGTAATGTGCTGGGCAGCTTTCACCACCCTCTGTAATGTCTTACGGTTGAGGGCGGAGCAACTGCCGTACCAGGCGGTGATGCAGCCAGTCAGGATACTCTCTATGGTGCACCTGTAGAAGTTGCAGAGTATCCTGGAGTCCATGTTGAACCTCCGCAGCCTGCGGAGGAAGAAGAGCCGCTGTCTTGCCGTCTTTGTGATGGCGTCGGTGTGGTGAGTCCAGGTCAGGTCCTCGCAGATGTGGACCCCGAGGAACTTGAAGCTGCTGACTCTCTCTACTGCCGTCCCGTTGATGGTGATAGGGGCGTGCCCGGCTCCCTGCCGCTTCCTGTAGTCCACAATCAGCTCCTTAGTTTTGCTGAGGTTGAGCTGGAGGTTGTTGTCCTGGCACCAAGATGTCAGGACTCTCACCTCCTCTCTGTACGCCGTCTCGTCGCCGTCGGTGATCAGGCCGATGACGGTCGTGTCGTCAGCAAACTTGATGATGGTGTTGGAGCTGTGTGTGGCCACGCAGTCATGTGTGAACAGGGAGTAGAGGAGAGGGCTGAGCACGCAGCCCTGGGGTGCGCCGGTGTTGAGAGTCAGGGTGGATGATGTGGCGCCTCCTATCCGCACAACGGACCCAGACAATAGGGAAGGCAAGGAGTAGTGGCAGGCAGGTCATACTGGCAACGGACCCAGCAGGCAAGAAGGCGGGCAGGACCGGGGGGGCGGGCGGACAGGCAGGCAGGCGAATAGGTGGGCTGATCACCAGGCAGAACAGGTGGTGTGGTGGAAGTCTAGGATTTACCACTCTGTACTTTAGCTCTTCGGAGGTAAGAATCAAGAAACAAGTCCTGAGTAGCCACAATATCTGAGTCCGGTATTTATTGCTTGCAAACAAGAGACAAGAGCGTAACAGCAGCCCAGCGTAGAACCGGGGATCCGTTCAGCACAAGTCTAAAGAGACAATGATCAGGTTTGTCTTTTATACAGTTTGAACATATTGCCAGGCGCCTACAAGGCTATCGGCTGATGGCCTTGTGCTTACGTGAGAAAGGGCGGGGGAGAATGAACAATGGGGAGGCTTTCTTACTGATTAATCGCCGTTCAACATTTCACACCTATCGACAGGATGCGCCTGTCCCCCCATTATTGCTCTCTCCTACCACTCCCTCAGAGATCACCGCTGTTCATATGGTAAATCATACAGTGCTTCTCAGAACAATGGCTATAGAACTTTAGAGGTGTGGCAAGAGAAAATGTCATCACAGTAGTTACACAAGTTGTATCAGTCATATGAAAGTGTATAACCTGAAAATAGTTCTATGAATGTATTTTCCATAACAGTGGACAGGTAGACGGCGAGATGGCTGGGTCTGGATCCTAGTGAACAAGTAATACGAATATTCGTAACATGTAACAATAGCACTTGGCAGGCGTGACAATTTGTTTATTGTGTGTTGTCATTTATTTATAATGGAAAGTATAGCCCTATATTATACATTTCATTTATATGCATTTTACATTTAATTAATTAATGTGTATTTACTTATTTGATTTAGATATTTAAATAGAAAACTTACATTTATAGATGCTTTCTCCTGACTTTCGATGAGACGAAGTCCTCGATGATGTCATTAAAATCCAGGGAGGTCGTAAATACATTTTCAATTGCCAACAGGGCAAAGGCGTTTAGTTTTGTTTCCCTTATTGTAGACCTTAGGTACGTTTTCAGACGTTTTAATGAAGAAAACGACCTTTCTCCTGAACAGTTGGCGATAGGTAAGATCTGAGGTCTGAGCTTCTTGTACATATCCAGGACCGATTGTTCATTTTTCACCATTGAGGTGAACTGGCAAAACTCTGCTGTGAAGTCATCCTCAATATCATGTGGCTATATTTCCTTTAGTTTTTCTGTCGCTGCACGCATTTCTCTGTTGTTCATTGTTTGGGCTTTTGTTAAGAAACCAAATTTCTCCTCCACATGTTTGTACGCTGCTTTGCGACGTTGTAATTCCTGTGACAAGCGGTCACAGATTACATAATTGTTACGTTTTAATAACGGAGACTGAAGCCATAGCTAACTTCGGAGCGTGCTCTCCATTTTATTAACCAAAATGCCACTAACTGAAAACAGGTACGGTCATGTGAATTGCACGTTGCCGTAAAACACATTGCACTGACGCAGCAGTGCCAGATGTAACAATTCCCCCCCCCTCACAGAACTAGGAGTGATACTCAGTCACAAAGTCACGCAGGTGCTCGGGCCTGCCGCGTGCCCGAACTGGGCGGGGTTCAGGTGCAGCAACAACCACTGGCCCGTCGGCTGGGATTGGTGCAGCCTCTAACCATGCAGCCGGCAGAACTCTAGCAGCGGGCACCACCAGGTCTGGGCTCGGGGGGGGGGGGGGTGTACCTTGCGCAGGCGGCTAGCATGCCAGCATGTGCCGTCGGCGAGCCTGAATGAAGCTGGGCCAAACTGTTGGCTGACCTGGACCGGGTCCGACCAAAACAACTGGAGCTTGTTGTCACGATGAGGTCGACGAATCCTGACCCGGTCCAAGACAGCGATGGCAGGTGGCTTAGCACGTCGGGCCCTGTCGAAACGGTCCTTCATCCGACGCTGGCATGTGTCGACGGCGGCTCGAACCGGGTGGGCTAGGGCCCAAGCTGCTGTAGGGCGGAGCCTATCCAGAGGCAGCTGAAGCTCCCGCCCCAGCATGAGGGAGGCTGGGGAGACTCCTGTGGTGGCGTGTCGGGTGGCCCGGTAATGCAGCAGCGTTTGGAGGAGGCTGGTGGTGAGTGTGCACCCTTGTGCCAGATGGGCCCTGAAGCCATTTTTCAATGACTGGTTCAGCCGTTCCACCCCCCCATTCGCAGCCGGGTTGTAGAATGCTGTGCGAATGTGGCGTATTCCTTTCCCCTCCAGATAAGAGGACAGTTCGTGGGAGACCATCTGGGGACCATTGTCGGTCGTGATCCTCTTGGGCAGGCCCCGAACAGAGAGTCGAGAATGTCAATCAACACCTTGGCTGTGACCGAGCCCACGGGCGCTACCTCTGGCCACTTAGAGTGGAGGTCGTAGACAACGACGAGGAACCGCTGGTGATGGGGTACTCCATGCAGCTCGCCGCAGATGTCAAGTTGTAGGTGCTCCCAGGGTTGGGACGGCCAGTCCAGCAGGTGCATGGGCGGGGGTGGGGCTGGGGCCCTGGTCTTACCGCTAAGAAGGCAAGCAGTGCAGTCCTTGACCAGGGTCTCGATTTCCCTATCGATGCCTGGCCACCACACCACGACACCGCTGTTTGAGCTTGACTATGCCCAAGTGGCCCTCGTGCACCATAGCAAGGACACACGCCCGAAGGGCACTCTGGACCACAGTGCAGAGCCCGCGAGCGATGCAGGTGTCGTTCCAACATGACAGTTAGTCCCTGACCCTGGAGTAGGGGAGCATCTCATCTGGTACCCTCACCGGCCAGCCCTGACTGATGTAGGTCGAGAGTGTAGAGAGGGTGAGGTCGTCAGCTGAGGCGTCCTGGATCTCCCTCAGTGACACTGTCTCCTGGAGGGGTGTGTGGAGGAGCTGGACGAGGTCGTGCTCGGCCTGGTCCTGACCGGGGGCCAAAGATGGATCTGGGGGTGGGTTGGGGATTGCACGTGACAGCAGGTCAGCCACCACGTTGTCCCGGCCCGGTGTGAACTGCAGGCGGAAGTTGTACTGCTGCAGGCGGTCGACCCAACGATGGAGACGGAGTGGTTTGTGGCCGGTGCCAGACGTGGCTAGGAGGGTGGTGAGGGCCTGATGGTCCGTCCTCAGCGCTCACATGCCCACAAGGCACGCTAGGGCTTCCCGCTCCCCCACCGAGTACCTCTGTTCCGTGGGGCTGAGAGCCTGTGAGGCGAAGGCGATCGGCCTCTCCACACCCCCTTGCAGCTGGGACATCACAGCACCGATGGCCGTGGCGGAGGCGTCACATGTGACGAGGGTGGGGCTGGCTGGGTCGAAGTGAGCCAGGACCGGTGGTGTGGTGAGCTGGGACTTCAGGAGGCGCACAGCATCTGAGCAGGCAGACGTCCAGAGCCAGGGCTCACCATGTTTCAGCAGCTGTCGCAGTGGCGCGGTCGTGGCCGAGTACTGTGGCAGGAAACGTAGGTAGAACGCTGTCATGCCCAGGAAGGAGGCCAACTGAGTGGCTGAGGTGGGATCCGGGACACGGTGGATGGCCTCTGTGTTCGAGTGGAGTGGGTATATGCCATCAGCCGAGAGACGGAACCCCACAAACTCAATGGCCGGGGCAGCGAAGACACACTTCTCGCCGTTGAGTGTGAGGTGATGCTTGGCCAGTGCGCTGAACACGCTGTGGAGGCGCTTGTCGTGGCTCTCGACAGTGGCCCCGTGAACCACGATATCATCCAGGTAGATGGCCACACCCGGGATCCCAGCGAAGATGGAGGCCATTATCTTTTGGAAGCAGCTGGGGGCAGAGCTTAGACCAAAAGCCATGCGTTTGTAACAGAAGACCCCTTTGTGGGTGATGAACGCGGTGAGGTTGCGGCTCTCAGGGTGTAGTGGCACCTGGAGGTAACCCTGGCGGAGGTCTAGTTTGGAGAAAGTGGTGGACCCGTGGAACTGGGCGGTGAGCTCCTCTGTCGTTGGCAAAGGGTATTTGTCTGGGATGATGGCCTTGTTTACCGCTTTTAGATCCACGCAGAGTCGCAGCCCCCCAGACTTCTTCTTTGCCACCACAATGTTGGAGATCCAGGGCGATGCATTCACCTGCTCGATGATGTCGCCATCGAGCATGCTCTGTAGCTCAGAGGAGATGTCATCGTGGAGGGCCAGAGGAGAGCGGCGGAGGGGCTGGATGACAGGTGTCACCTGCGGGTTTAACAAGGGCTGGTGGGCGAAAACATTGAGGCAGCCCACACCGCTGGATGGCAACAGTGTGAATCTCTGAGCCAGCGGTGTCTAGCAGAGTGAAACCGAGGCTGTTGAAAAGGTCGAGGCCTAGGAGGTTGGTCCCGTGGCGTGCGATATTGAACCTGAAGAGTGGCAGTGTCTTCTCTCCGTATTTCACAGGCAGCTGAAGGGAGCCCACAATGTCAATCTTGGAGTTGGCATAGCCACGCAGGGTGGTGGTGGGCTGCCCCAGTGGCTCGTGGGAGAAAAACTGTGTGTAAGTCGATGTTCAGGAGGGACACCGTGGCTCCAGTGTCTAGGAGGAGGGGCAGAGTAACATCACCAACCATCAACGAGCATGTTTTAAATGGCGCTCGTCCTGAGCTAACATTGTGGATGATTGTGGTAGGTGGGGCAGACCTACATACTTTGTGAAAGTGGTTGAGTTTCCCGCAGTTGGAGCAGGTTTTACCACGGGCAGGACAGATCTGAGCTCTTGAATTGTGCGCAGAAGAGCCACAATTCCCACATGGCTGGTGTGGGTGGTCACGTGACTGAGAGGCTAGTAATATGTTCTCCGCGCTGCTGTCTGCACTCACGTGGAGGAGGGGCACCCGTGACTCGAGTGGGCCCGCTGCCTTGGCCAGTGCTAGAGAGTTGGAAGAGGTGGATAAACTAGCTGCACATTCCAGAGCAGATTCAACCTGAACTGCAAGGTGTAGAGCAGCTGCTAATGTTAAATCATCATTTTCCAGGAGCAGTCTTTCCCTTATTTTGTCACAGTTCGTGTGCAGTATCAGGTGGTCCCTTATCATTTCGTCCTGTAAGGCCCCGAACTTGCACAAGCTAGCTAAACCTCGTAAATCAGCCACGAACTGCGTCACTGACTCACCCAACCGTTGGTGCCTCCGTCGGAATATGACACGACGGAGCAGAGCACTTTGTGGAGCTGCGAAATGTGCTTTTAGTAGCTCCACGGCATTTGTGTAAGTCGTTGCAGTGCCGAGAGTTCCAAACACGCGCTGTCCCTCCGCTCCTAGGCAGTGCAGCAACAGTGCACGTTTCCTCACTGCCGAAACATCCTCTAACCCGGCAGCTCGAATATATGTTTGGAACGAGGAAATCCAGCTAGGCCACGGCACTGGTGGTTCTCCCGGTAGGGCTAGGAAGGGGGAGGGTGGTGGTAGGGAGCAATCAGCCATCTCTCGTCGCCAATGTTAAGTTTTAATAACGGAGACTGAAGCCAGAGCTAACTTCGGAACGTGCTCTCCATTTTATTAACCAAAATGCCACGAACTGAAAACAGGTACGGTCACGTGAATCGCACGTTGCCGTAAAACACATTGCACTGACGCAGCAGTGCCAGATGTAACAATAATGTGTGTCAATTAGGAACGTGTCTCGTACTGAGCGTCGCACCTCTGGGCCTGCAGACTCATCGAACATTGATTTCTTCACGCGACTTCTTCGGCTATCTGTCGTGTACTCGGTTGCTGCGAGAGTTTTGGCCTCTGCTTCGTAGGCTTCAAACTCATTTCTGGCCTGGAGTTTGAATTGTACAAGAGAATTGTACAAAATAGGAACTGTGCATATGTCAATTTGTACCTGCTGCAACACTTTGCTTGTTAAATGTATCTTTTTAAGAAGGTCATCCCACACTATGGTCATAACTGCGGTTTCAAGAGTGCCCATTACGGTGAATAATTGAGACGCCTCATATTGCGCAGCTTTGGGCGTTCCATTATCAATTTGGATTTCATTCAATGCATCCTGAATTTCTTTGTAGCCAAATCTCAGAGCCTTCGTTGCGTCAGCTCTCGCAGACCACCTTGTAGCAGAAAGGCTCTTTAGCGTCAAACCTCGGCCACACTTCGTGAGGTGGGTTGTTAAAATCTCCCACCGCGGTGTCGAAGCTGAAAAAAAGTTGCACAGACTTTGAATGAAGCCAAAAAATTTAACTGCTTCTAGGCAACATTCTGCTGCACATGCACCAACAAAATTAAGGGAATGTGCAGAACATGGTATGAAGTCAGCATGAGGGTTTTCATTTCTAATCCTAGCCTGAAGTCCAGAATATTTGCCTGCCATATTACTGGCATTGTCATAGCTTTGCCCACAACAGTCCATCAAGTCAATGTCCAAGTCTTTTAACACAGATTTGAGCGTTGTCTCCATGTGTTCTGCGCTATGACCATGTAGTGGTATGAACTCTAAAAACCTCTCGACAGGCTGCCCACTCTTGTTCTGGACATAGCGAATTATCAGAGCAAGCTGATCATTCGAGCTGATCGTGTGTGACATCGGGTGTTGAGTCCACAATGATGGAGAAATACTTGCCATCTTTAACTTCCTTTACAATGGCACGCAGGACCTTTTCAGCCATCAACTGAATGAACTCATCGCAAACGGTAGAGGACAGGTAATTGGTATGTCCCCTGCCCTGGTTTCCATATTTGGCTAAATGTTCTGATAGCAGTGGATCAAAGTGACTAATCAATTCCAAGCAGCCCAAAAAGTTCCCATTGTGGGATGATCCCAGTAGCTGATCGTCGCCACGGAAGGGCAGTCCTCGGGAAGAAAGAAACTGGATAGTCGCCACTATATGTTTTAAAATGTTGCGCCAGTATGCTCTCTCAGATTCCACTTGCTGTACTAAATTTGAATCTATTCGTGCATGTGTATTTGCAAACAATGACAAACTGAGCACAGCACTGCGATGGTCCAAAGTATTTTCGTGATCATGTAAGCGACTGGAACAGTTTTTCCAGTCATTAAATCCGGTGGTAAATGCACTGTCTCTATTACTGAACAATTTGCAGTGATGACAGAATACAGAGCCAGTACTTGGCGAATACACTAACCATTCTCTCGACAGGATTTCTCCATTTATTTTTTTTCTAAAGAAATCCTTAGTTAAGCTGCGATTAGTATCTCCATATTTTCTCAGTGATGCAGAAAAATCCCCAATATTTTGACATGGTTTGCTTGATGCGAAGTACTCACGAATTGTGTTCCAATTTGCATGGTCAGATGAATAGCTTGCTATGAGCCTGTCTGGGTCCAGTGGTTGTGTGAAAAAAACATTTGGCTCATGTTCTCTTCTCTTGTCCTGCGATGGTGATGCCAGGTTGTTATTTTCATCGGTTGTGCATTCTTGTTGCTCGGTATCTGCGACCCGCTGCTGCTCTACTGTGATTGTGACTGTGTTTGGGCTAAAATCACCTGCTTCTCCCGCCTCAGATGCCGGGCCTCTGTCCTCCTCCTCCGCAGCGGAGGGCCTTGTTGCAGCCGGTAGTTGAGTCTGGCTTGAAAGGTCCTAGAGAAACTTGTGAAAAGCCCCTTTCTGTCGTTTTCTGTCCTCTATTTTCTTCCTTTTTTTGCGCTTTGCTGCACCCGAAAGCATTTTGAAAATATGAATGTAAATGTATATGAAAAGATGTGTTACTGTTGCTAGCTGATGACCGTTATCTCCACTCGACCGAAAATATTTTTCCCCGCCTATTGGCGCTAATTTAACGTTGTGCATGTTTTAAAAAATAAATGAATAGATAAGCATTGATTTAAAGTTTAAGATCTGATTTTTATATATGTTATATTTTAAAATACTTTATATATATATATATATATATATATATATATGTATGTTTAACATTATTTTGGCAGTTGATGTTCTTACTGCTTGCTGTCTGGGCCCCATTGTGGCGAGAGGGCCCTAGGCAGCTGCCTAGTCTGCCCATGCCTAGATACGGCCCTGGGCCTCGCCACACAAAGGTTCAGAAATGTACCACAACTGTGTTACCCTTCAAGATTGTGACATGTAGCTAGGCCTATAGCCTTGCACAGAACTGAAAGTGTTTTCGAATGATGACTATCCTAAGCGCCAGTACACAACATGAAGACCATTTACCCAAGCCTTGCGCTAAAGTGGAATCTTGTCTCTATTGCTGTGGTGTACTATTGACACATCCCTCTCAGAGACTGAGATTGGAACAGCCAGCTGGAGGGCCTGTGGCTGCCATCATGCAGTCAGAGCGTCCCACTGTGCTCTAGGAAAGGCGTCTCCGTCCCTGGCTCCGGGGCCGGCTCTACGCAGGGGCAAGAGGGGGCAACGCCCCCTCAAACAAATGGCCTGCCCCCTCAAATCAAAAATTTAGAAGTGAAAAATCCGCAAAAAAAAGCACAAGTTAAATGCTTCCCCTCATCTCTCATCTCCGTGCAGCGTGTCTTCACACAGCCTGCAGTCAGCAGAGATCGCCCCTCTCCCCTGCCCCCTCAGCCCTCCGTAAACATCCAATCACTGTTAGTATGCAAATGAGCCAAGAGCAACCTGACTGTGGTGTCAGGTTTCCAGACAGAGCGGTTAAGACTTTGAGGAAGCAGCTAAAACTCCACTAAACTCGTCGTAGCGACCCGTGAGATAACTAATAATTAACAACAATTAAAACAAAAGTTAATATAACATCCATATATATTTGTGCAGTCAACTGGGGAATAGTCTGCTGTTTT
Organism: Argentina silus; assembly: GCF_951799395.1. Lineage (NCBI taxonomy): Eukaryota > Metazoa > Chordata > Actinopteri > Argentiniformes > Argentinidae > Argentina > Argentina silus. The sequence continues at coordinate 21,100,829 of NC_139654.1, read as the reverse complement.
TTCCCCAGTGGGAGTGTTTCTCAAGTCACACAAGCACAGACTAGACACTGTCCGCTGCATGTAACAGACTGAGGACTAGAGATGGGTCGTTCGCGAACGAATGGCTCTTTTTGAACGGCTCTCTTTGGTGAACGTAGGGAACCGATTCTTTTTGGTGAACGATCCATTTGGTTTGGCTCTTTTCCCCCCCGTTAGCTAACATTATGTGACCAGACAGACAGTGGGGTTGTGAGCGCTGCGGTTGCTACAATAATGTTAAAATGCACAAGCACAACTCTTTAACAGGTTCAATGGTTGAGTGAACTAAGTAAAAAACAATAAAACTAGTGTTTTGTTACTCAGCTCGCCTCGTATGTGCCTACGTTTGAACCAGTCTCAACGCGTTAATTTGCTGATACACTCTATGGAAACTCAACGTCATACGACACTTCAGTCTTGAAACTGACAGCTGACAAGACATTATTTTCTCTCAAGTAAATCATATGCGAATATTCTGTAAAGAATAAAATAAAAAATCAAGTACCAAATAATAGCGTATTTCTTGTGTATTAATTTTTTTTTTGTCACTGTCTATTCTATATCGTTCTATGCCGGCTGGATTAGCTATATAAAATGTTATATAATAACGGTGTAGAATTTATTTATTTGTGTAATGCTATTTGTGGGGGGACATGCAGCGTTCGGCCTGTAGAGGGAGCTACAGGACCGTGGCCGGGGTTGTGTCGGCGAGACTTTTGTTGCACACCTGCTGCGAATTAAGTCTCGCCGGCGAATGTTTAAGATGTGTGTGCTTCTGCCATTTCAGAGAGAGAGGTGGGCTGGGAACGGCGGAACAGGAGAGAGAGAAAGGGGCGACTGGAAGGTCGCAGAGTGTTTTGAGGAGGCTGGAAAGCCAACGGACATTATCACTAACGAACTTTATGAATAAACGGGACCTTTCCCTAATCCCTACACTGCGTCTGCCTCTGTGTATAATCGGACATTGTTACACTATTGTTTTGTAAGCACACTTAAATTTGTCATGATCTGTCACTTACATGAGCTGTGCAATTAGGCTAGTATTACATATATTGCAGTAGGCTATAATAAGTGCTAAACAAATTCCTGTAAAGCCAAATAAAGTATTACGTTTAAGTCCATGTCCGATGAACAAATCAGAACTAAGGGCCATGAGTGTCGAATTACACATAGGATACCCCTTTGGCGAGATTTGTCCATGAGTATCGAATTACAGGTTACCCCTAGATTTGACCCAAATTAAGTCACCTTAATTTGCATATTCTCCGAGATGCACGTGAAGCAAAGACGCTAAGAAGAAGATAACATGAGTGACAATAGAAAACGAAGTATCATTTGGACCTTTTTCACCTGTAAAGATGCATCAACTGCAGTATGCAATATGTGCAAGGGGAGCATTTCCATTAAAGCATTTCCATTTTTATATCACATTAGTATCATAGTTGAAGGATGAAGTGATCTAGTCGTATTTAATTAAACTGTGGGTAATTAATAATTAATATAACACATTAATCAATAAACATAGGCCTATACATTACACTAAATAAAACCATAGAAATGTCACGGACACCGTGGCAGCACTGTCGTATGCGTCCGACACTCACAGTACGTAAGTGGAAAATCAAACTGCATTTTTTTCGAAAAACCGGAACTATAAGTGAACGAAGAGCCAAATGAACGGCTCTTTTTAGTGAACGGAGCCAAAAGATCCGGCTCCTCGAAAAGACTCGGAATGCCCATCACTACTGAGGACAATGAGCTGTGTCTGCCAGACCCCTACGTGAAGCCCCGCCCCAGCCTCTGGCTCTGCACAGTTTTGTTTCAGACTGCTAAGGGATATAATTACTGCGGTTTTCTCAAAACTTGCACTCCAGCTTCCAGCAGCTCACAAAGAGAGAGTTAATGCTGCGAGATGCATCCTTTTTTCATAGCGTTCAAAACAAGTGTTGCTCCTGCATGTACTAAAAGCAGTAGCAGTGATACTGCTGCTAGTACCAGTGCATCAGAAGCAGCAGCTAGCATAAATCCACCTGTACCATCAGCAAGCACTGCTTCTCCTGTTCCTCCTCCCTCAACATGTGCTGCCCCAAAACCCCTTGCTCAGCTACCTAGTGACTTAAATGTCAATGCACCATCCCAGCCAATACTGGGTAGCTACCCAAAGCGTGCATTTGGTGCTACATTAAGATCATTCAATCCTGCCTGGTACCGCACACGACCATGGCTGGAGTACTCTGTTGTGCGGGACGCATGCTTCTGTTTCCCCTGTCGCAAATATGGCAACACTGCTAATGAGAGGGATGTTGTTTTCACCCTAACTGGTTTTAACAACTGGAAAGCAGCACTTGAACGAGACAAGGGGCTACATAGGCATATGTCCAGCCACAACCATGTGCACTCTTCCACCACCTGGACTCAGCACAAAAGCAGAGAGGCTACAGGGGGGACTGTTGACTCCCTGTTGGTTGGTAAAACCCAACTTGAAAAAAATCATTATTATGTCAAGAGTGTGGGCAGTGCTGTTAAGTTTCTCTGTGTGAATGAGTTGGGGCTCCGTGGGACTGCAGAAACTTTGAGACATGATGCAGCTGGTGATGATGTTGCTTCAGGTCTTTTTCTGAAACTCATGGAGTATACAATAGAGAAGGATGAGAAGCTAGCAAGCATTGTTAAGGGTATCCCAAAGAATGCAAAATACACATCTAAGGATATCCAAAACGAAATGATTCAAACACTGGCAGACATGGTGCTTGGAGAGGTCAGGAAAAAATATGAAAATGCTGATTCTGCAGGGTTTTGCCTCAAAAGTGATGGGACCAGGGACAGGTGCAATGTGGAAAATGTGTCTGTGATGATTCGATTTGTCAGCAATTCCATGCCAGAGGAGCATCTTATTGGGTTGCTTGACTTGCATCAACTTGATGCAGAGTACATCACGTCTGAGATACTGACACATCTTTCTGATGCTGGCTACAGTGCTGACAACATACTTAGCCAGTGTTATGATGGAGCTTCTGTGATGAGTGGGATAAGAGGTGGTGTACAAGCTCTGCTCCAAAATAAGCTTTCTAGGTATATCCCATACATCCACTGCTACAACCACCAGCTGCACTTAGTGGTTGTGCATGCCATCCAGAGTGAACCATGTGCAAAGAGATTTTTCGACCTCTCAAGTTCACTGTACACGTTTTTTTCAGCACCACTATGTGTCTGAGAAATATAATGCACCTAACCTTAAAAGGCTGCTTGAAATCCGATGGACAAGCCACTATGAGGTGACAAGGTGCATTGTTGACAATCAAGACCATATTCTCAGTATCCTATCTGAGATGACAGAGGATGATGGTGCTGCTGTTGACCTGTGCACCGAGGCATCAGGCCTGCTATGTCAAATTAAGAGGCATCACTTCTTTGAGACTGGAAAGTTTCTAGTGCGGGTGCTTGGTGTCTTGAAACCAGCAAATGCAATTCTACAGTCTCAGTCTGTGGATATGTGCCGTGCTTCTGAGGTTGTTGGTGCAGCACTGGAGTCCCTAAAAAGCATCCGTGAAGATGAGAATTGGGGAGAGTCATCTCAGTCAGCTGCTGGGGATGATTCACAGCCTCCAAAGAGAAGGAGGACAATGAGCAAACGCCTTGGTCAAAGTGTTGTGCTCTCAACTGTGGGCCATACAGACTCGGATGATCCTACCATTTCCCCCCCTCAGTCTCTGAAAAGATGTCTGCTCAACATCCTTGACAGGGCCATTTCAGAAATGGAGAATAGATTTTCTCAGAAGAACGTTGAGCTGATGAAAGCCATATCTAGTCTTGCACCCAAATCCAGCGCATTTCTAGATTCAACCCTGTTGCATCCTCTGGCTGTGCTGGCTGGCACTGTGGCAGATGATCTAAAAAATGAAATTCTTGTGGCAAAACAGATGTTGCTCAAGAAATGTCCAAATGAAACAGACCTATCCACTGTCTGTAAACACCTGCAGGAGTACAAGGAAGCCTTTCCCGAGTTACATAAATTGTATGTAACAGCCATGGTAATTGGTGTGTCTTCGGCATCGTGTGAGAGTTCCTTCTCCACATTGTCACGGGTCCTAACCCCCTATCGTCGCACCATGCTACACAAGCGAAAGAGAAATTTGGTGATCTTGGCCCATGAGAAGTCCATAACAAGTAACTTGGATATGGATGAATTTGTGAGAGTTTTTGCAAAGGGAAACAGGAGACTGGTGTTGTAGAGTAGAGTGGAGTTGTAGAGTGGAGTGGAGAGAAAAAATAGTGAGATGGAGAGAAAGGAGGAGATTTTAGTTATTAAGTTGCTAATAAATAAATAAAAATCCAAAAACTACTACCTTTCAGTTTTGTAAATATTGATTATTGTGAAAAGTCTTTCCTTTAGGTTCAAATGTATTTGAGAATTAGACCATCCAGTTAAGATAAATGTTATGTTGTTGGTTGTTAAAATCTGGATGAAGGATATTTTATTTTACTTTTTATTTTTCAGTTTTCCCCCTGAGGGATTGCCACCTTATTGTGGTCAGGGGGTTTGTGTGCCTCAGTGACCCTAAGAGCTATACCAGCAGGAGCTTTAGTCTTCAGGTGGGACACCCAAGTTGGACAGGTCTTAGGGTAGAGGCCTGACAGAGTGCAATCCACTTCTCCAGGTTGAGGGCTGGACACACAGCTAACAGCCCATGCCGTGAAGAAAACACTGTTATAAAAAAAAAGTGCTGGCACATGATGTGTACGCACAATGCCCCCTTCACATTTCTGACTGCCCCCTCATATGTGCATTCCTAGAACCGGCCCTGCCTGGCTCTGCTCTAGACTACAGTGCAGATCTGTGCTAGCTGATTACCAACTGCCATTTTAAAAAGGTCACACCGTAACACATGAGAGGAAAAGCCTAGCTGCTGAGTCATTTCACATGATCATAAGTGTTTTAAGCATTGACACATGTAACCTTTTACCTTTCTCCCAGCATGGTGAGGAGAGTGTATTCCATGTTGCATTAGTGGACATGTGACATGCTGGCCTGTCTGCCTGCATCAGGTGACCCTACCACCCGACTTCTCTCCTACACGCAGATGAACACTGGACTTCAGAAATGTAAGTGACCCCTCCATGCCCTATTCTAATTTAGAGAAGCCCCTCATCAATATCATAGTTTTCTTTTGAATAGAATTTAATACTTTGACATTTCCTGTGGTCACATCCATTCCATTAAATGAGTCAAGTCCTGTTTAGTCCAATGCCCCGTTTTAATGCATTGAAAAGTAAAGCTTCTCTTCCCCCCTTAAAGTAATTACTGAACAAACATGATTGGTTCGGTTAAAAAGAAGAAGAAAAAAGAAGCTTCCCACTGCATAGCTTTCACCTATAAGTAAGATCGTGATTGATTTCCTCAAGAAAGGGAGGGAGGAAGGATGCATTTTAAGAGTATTCAAACAGGGCCCTAGTGTATGAACTTTTTCTCTTTTACTTTTTTCACGTTCTAGGGGACACTACACAGAAGATGAGATCTGCCAAATATCCAACCCCAGCGGAATTGGATGCCTATGCTAAGAAAATCGCCAACAACCCACTGACCATCAAGATCTTCCCCAACAGCGTTAAAGTACCTCAGAGGAAGCACATTCGCCGCACAGTGAACGGGCTCGACACCTCCAGCCAGCGCCACAGCCCCTACCAGTCTCAGGTCAGTGCCAGAGCAGGGCTCCTGGCCGTTCTCCGGTCGCCCGCCAAAGGTATCCTCAAAAACACAGACAGCAGCCAAGTCCGCCTGCTCCCCAAAGTCTCCATGAACCCCCACAGCGGGCTGTACGTCACTCGGAGCACTTTAAACCTCCCTCAGCCTGTCCCCCCGAAGCAGGGCCTGACCCATCCACAGGCTTTACAGCAACAGAAAAGCATCTCTCTTCCCATGACTCGACAGCTAAATATGCCTCATACACAAGCTTTACAGCAGCACAGTATGGCTCATCCGCAAGCTTTGCAGCGGCAGCAAAGCCTGTCCCAGCTGCAAACTTTACAACAACAGGAAGGCATGGCTCATGCACAACGTATACAGCAGCAGCAGAGCTTGCCCCACACTCAAACCTTGCAGCAGCAGCAAAGTCAGCCGCGCCCACAAACCTTGCAGCAGCATCTCGCTCATCAGCAGCTTCAGAGGCTTCCTCACCAACAAGCTTTACTGCAGCAGGCAGCAGCCCAGGGCCTAGGGCTCCTGTCTGATGGGGCTCAGTCCCCTACCCTGCAGCACATCCAGGTCCGGCCCCCGTCACAGTCCCTACCCCAGGACCCCGGTACCGGGCCACCCACTGCACCCAACACCCTTCTGCAACAGCAGCAGCCCCCACTCAGCCCCTACGGGCCCAGGAAGCTGTCGGATGCAGACACTCCTCCAAATGCGACTGTATCTACCTCAACCATCCCACTGTCTATGGCAGCCAGCCTGCACCAGAACCAGCAAACGGACCTGAGCAGCATTGTGCACCAGATCGACCAGTTCTGCCATGCGCGGGCCGGTATGGGCGCCACCTCTGCGTGTGAGGGCCAGATTGCCAACCCCGGCACCATCAGCCGTGACCTGATCATCAATGCCAGCTCCAAGGTGTCCATGCACAACCCTGCCTTTGGCCCCCTGCCTTCCTGGCTGCTGGGCCCCACAGACAAAGCCCACCCTCAGGCCCCTAGTAGTGCTGGCCCTCAGCCTACTATGGCTGCCATTATCAGAATGCCGGGCTTCCACACTGATATGAAACGGCAGCAGCAGTTACAACAGCAACAGTTACAGCAGCAGCGCTCCTGGAGCCAACACCAACTGGCTCACATGCAGCAGTTGCCGGAGGGTGCCCATCCTTGCAAGAACCCCAGGAGAGAAGCCCCCACTGCGCCTGGATTCCCCGCCAAGAACCTGAGCTACCCCCATGAGCTGTGTGCTGCCCAGCCCTACCCAATGAAACACCCCACAGACAAACCCACACCCTCTCCCCCGGTCAACGGGCCACCAGGCTCCATGGCCTACACCAATGGGCACTACATGCAGCCACCATGGCCAACGGCCAACAGTGATGGTTCAGGGGGCCCTCAGGACTTGCCCACGTCCTTCCAAGGGGGCCTGACAAGGGCTGCCTTGGACTGCCAACCAGGAGCACAGTACAGACCTAGAGCGGTGGGACCGACGGGCCAGACTACCCACATGCAGAGTGTGGATTTCCTGGGTGGGGGTTTCCAAACACCCTGCTTCCATGAGCAGAACCTGGATGTGATGGGGAAGATGCAGAGACCTCCCATGGGTAGAGCCCCAGAGCCACACGACAGTAGAAACGGCCACCCTCATCACCCAGGCTATAGATAAAAAAGATTAACTCATCGGCCAGTCTGTGTTATAAGTTGGTGATAACAAGGTCATTCATTCAATTGTCCCCATGTCTGTTCTAGGTCTTGCAAGTGATCAATTGAATGTTCACTGTTGTTTGCTCCTCCTGCTTTTTGGGGGGGTGGTTGTTATAAAAAGGTCTTCAGGGCTTAGATGTAAAGGGTTTTTAGTTTGTGATTCCAACAATGAGGAATAATCCTGTTCTCACCATTAGCAGATTCACTCTACTGCTGTGATCAGTATTTCCTTGGACACACTATTTATCGGTTCACTGATGTAGGTAGAGGAGTACTTCCTCCCCTTTATGAGATGCAAAATTATACGCTGGAACCCCTTCTTTTTACAACATTAGTGGCCTTACAACTGCCCAGTAGCTGGATTTTGGGCATCTTTTTTTCCCTTTCCTATGTTTTTACATTTGTAATTGTATAAGAATTCCATGGAGAAATAGACAATGATGGAGAATATTGTTGCTTGTACCCAATGAGACTGTTGATTTTGTAATGGGGTATTTTTCTATGTTAACAATCAGGTCCATGTGTCCAAGGTCCCTCTCAGAGAAGAAGAGTAGAGAGGATGTTAACACAGTCAGATTCCACCATTTTCTTTTCTTCAATCTCTCAACATTTAAGTCAATATGCCAGACCCATAAGTGTCCTCTATTGTATGGAGTAAGACCTGAAGTCAGGAAGTGATTTGAAATAATTAAAATCTTTTGCAATATATGTTCTGTTTACTGAAGTTGAATTGCTGCTACTTGAATTTCAAAGATCAGTAGTTCAGAGAATGAGAGTTTGGAGGTGGTGAAATGGTTTTAACATTAGCGAAAAAGGAACATAAAATCAGGTTGGAAAACATTCAATGTCTTTAAATTATGTGAAATAGAAATGGTATCTCTTTTATCTCTATTATGGACTTGTCTGTGTGTGAAGACGAAATTGATCACTTGCAAGTGTGCAAGTAGCCGACTCCAGAAATGCAAAAAGGGGAGGGGGGGGGGGGGGGGTCTTTATCTCTTGACACTGGTTTAACCACTATACTACTGTTACAAAAGTGAAATGGTTCCATGTGGATGTTGCCTGTCTGTGTGGGTTGTGGTAAGCTGTTCCTCCTCACCCTGTGTGTTCCCTGTACTACTTATAAAGGAGAACTGAAGTTCAGTCCAGTCTTTTGATGCAGGTTACCTCCTTGTGCTAAATAGGTCTAGCATGCAGACACCATTATTGGCATGGGTGAGAACATATTCTTGTTGGGGGGTTGATACATGGGCACCCCACTCGCTCCGTTCCGCCTCCTCTAGCCCTTGAAAAAGCCTTAAATGTTATGTTACTTTCTACCCCATGCCTTGAAAGCTGGTATGTTGTAGAATGTAATATGGAAAAATAGTTGTGTTAGCAATTGTTAATGCCACTGTTTTTTTTTTAAAGTAACTGTTGAATTGCAAATAACAAATCCTTCTTTAAATGATATGATTATGATGAATAGTACTCGGCAGAGTTGTAGGTGTGTAGCACTGAGCTGTAATAATGGTCTTCAGACTACATTTCTTTAGTTGTTTTACTCGACAGCCTAATTTTAGTTTCCTAATTTATTTTCTTGACCACTGCATCCTGAAGCCATAGGTGTTTCCTTCCTCATAGGTGCCATAGGTAAAGCATATCAGACGCAAAACAATGCAAAGTAAGGTCTCAACTGGCTGTACCCATATAGAGGTGCAAACAGAAGGGTTTAACCATAACTCTATGGATTGGGCTTTCTTCCTTGAGGGCAAAGAAGTTGATTCTGTTTTTTTTATATTTATTTTTATTTTTTTTTAAGTTTTCCTGTTGTTGCTGATATGCCTGGCCCTTAAAGCTGCTATTGAATTCCAGTCTTAAAACACGCACTATTGCTCTTTGTGTGTGTACATAGTAACAATGTATGGGCTGTTATTGTGGAATAAAGTTCCTATATATGGAGTGGGTGTCATCATGCATTTTTGAAATGAGAGATTGTGAAATCTGCTTGTAACAATGTCCGTTATATACAGAGGCAGACGCAGAGTGAGGATGAATCGCTATTCCGTTTATTGTACAAGATTGTTCGAAAACACTCGGCGACTTTCCAGTCGTCGTTCTTGTGTAGTTCCTCCTGCTCCGCCGTTCCCAGCCCACCTACTGAAAGCAGAGACACACACATCTTAACCATTTTGTTAAACGAGGCTTCATTCGCACCAGCTGTGCAACAAAGCCACGTCCCCCGTGACCCTGGCCACGGTCCTGTAGCGCCCTCTACAGGCCGAACGCTGCATGTCCCCCCACACTGCTATTAGGAGGATGGACCAGCCATGCAATTGACTTGTTCCATTTTGTTGTACTGCCATGTTACAGCTGAGAAAGTCAGGTTCCACATTTTCTGTTTCATATGATGTGCCTCCACTGGGCTAAATATGGAGTGTGTGTGAGAGAGTGAGCGAGAGATTGGCCAAGTTCCAAACTGTCTGCAAAGCAGTTTGCCTACCAGATCTCACAGCCCCTAGATAAGTGTTTTGTATGTCAGTAACCACATCAAGATGATTTGGGCAGCACTACTGCTTTACAGCTGGTCTGATTCGCCACCAGTGTGTTCTATATAGGTACTTGCTCCTACAGTTGTACATTCATACAGTGGTGCACTATCCATTGTCGGTGGACAAAGCTAATCACTATAACTACTGATGCCATGGCATGGACTTAAGTCCTGGGCTGTGTTTCATTCCAGAAAGTTGTTCCTTCCAGTCTGCCCTCCCCTTCACAGACTGGGCTTGTTACATTTACATTTATGGCATTTAGCAGACGCCTTTATCCAAAGCGACTTACAACAATACATTTGTTTAAGTAAGTGAATCATCTATCCAACAAAGTAATCAATGCTCACACCAGGGGCCATAGGCAGTCGTAATGCCAGTAGGCAATTTTTTTTTTTATTAGCAGGAGAGAACTTGTACAGGGGGGGTAGCATGGATGAAGAGGTCTCTAGGGTTGGGGTTAGGGTTAGTATAGGGGGGGTAGTGAGGGTGAAGCGGTCTTTAGGAGGGACTGTTAAGATGTAGCCTGAAGAAATGGGTTTTCAATCTACGGCGGAAGATCGGAAGTGACTCTGCAGTCCTGACAGTAGTGGGAAGCTCATTCCACCAGCGGGGCGCCAGGACAGTGAAAAGCCGTGACCGAGTAGCGCGGCCACTGCATCCACGTAGAGGCGGCGGTGCCAGGCGGGCAGCCGAGGTGGACGAGCAGAGTGATCTTGCAGGGGTTTGGGGGCTAACCATTGCTTGCAAGTAGGGAGGGGCTGTTCCCTTTGCCGCCCGGTAGGCAAGCACCAGGGTCTTGAATTTGATGCGAGCTGCTACCGGGAGCCAGTGGAGGGGCGTGACATGGGAGAATTTGGGGAGATTGAACACCAGACGAGCGGCAGCGTTCTGGATGAGCTGCAGAGGCCTGATGGAGGAGGCGGGGAGTCCGGCCAAGAGTGCATTGCAGTAGTCAAGGCGAGAGAAGTGTTTGGACCAAAAGTTGTGCTGCTTCTCTGGTGAGGAATGGACGTATCCTTCTGATGTTGTAGAGGAAGAATCTACAGGAGCGTGCTGTCGCTGTGATGTTCGCCACACAGGATAAGTGCTTGTCAAGGATCACCCCAAGGTTCTTGGCTGTATGGGAGGAGGTCACAGTAGAGTTTTCTACTGTGATGGAGAAGTCTTGGAGAGGGCAGGCTTTCCCTGGGCGGAAGAGCAGCTCAGTCTTGTCAAGGTTGAGCTTGAGGTGGTGGGCTGACATCCAAGCAGAAATGTCTGCAAGACATGCCGAGACACGTTGCCACCTGTGAGTCAGAAGGGGGGAAAGAGAGAAAAAGTTGAGTGTCATCTGCGTAGGTGTGGTAGGAGAAACCATGTGAAGAAATTACAGAGCCGAGAGATTTGGTATAGAGAGAGAACAGTAAAGGCCCAAGGACAGACCGCTGGGGGACACCAGTGGTGAGGGGTCGTGGAGAGGACAGCGATCCTCTCCACGTCACCTGGTAGGAGCGACCGGCCAGGTAGGATGCAAACCAGGAGAGTGCAGAGCCAGAGATGCACAATTCTGAGAGGGTGGAGAGAAGGATTGGGTGGTTTACTGTGTCAAATGCAGCAGACAGTTCCAGAAGAATGAGAACAGAGGAGAGGGAGGAAGCTTGAGCGGAGTGGAGAGCCTCCGTGACAGCGAGGACAGCAGTTTCAGTAGAGTGCCCAGCTTTAAAGCCGTATTGGTGAGGGTCAAGGAAGTTGTTTTGAAGGAGGTAGTTCGACAGTTGGTTAGAGACAGCATGTTCAAGGGTTTTAGATAAGAAGGAGAGAAGGGATACCGGTCTGTAATTATGGACAGCAGACGGGTCAAGAGTTGGTTTCTTGAGAAGAGGCTTGACTCTGGCTGTCTTGAAGGCAGCTGGGACAGATCCTGTGGATAGAGAGGAATTGATTAAGGTGGTAAGGAACGGAAAGAGGTCTTTGGAGATGGATTGGAGAAAGGGGGATGGGATAGGATCGAGGGGGCAGGTGGTTGCCCGCTTGGATGTGACCAGCTTTAGAACATCTTCAGGGGAGAGGGGGGAGAAATCTGATAAACCAGAGACTGGGTGTTGCAGTGAAGCTTCTCCGACTGGATGTTGAGGTCACCCAGTAGTGTGAGCGGTGTGCCGTCCTCAGGGAAGAAGCTGAGAAGGACATCCATCTCATCTAAGAAGTGGCCAAGCTGACCTGGAGGACGATAGATAACAACAATGTGAAGTTTGACTGGGGAGGTGATAGAAACAGCATGGAATTCAAAGGAGGATATGGACAGGTGTGACAGGGGAAGGACATTATGTGACCACTTAGGCGAGATCCAGAGAAGTCCTGTTCCTCCTCCTCGACCATAGAGTCTAGGGGAATGAGAAAAGGAGTAGGCATCAGGAAGTGGAGAGACATGAAGCAGGCATAGGCTGAGATAGCCTCTGCTTTCCGGACCGCTGATTGGCAGTTCCAAAGTCCTCCCGTGACAATTAGGTCGTGGTCAGTTGAGCATGGTGGGTAGGTTGCGAGTGGCGGTGTAGCGTTGATGTGTCCTCCTGATGTAGGAAATAACAGGAATGGGGAGAAAGCACATTGTGATTTTTTGCCGGTATAGAGGGAGAGGGTTAGTGGGAAATGTAGGGTACAGGTAGGCTCAATACATTCAGGGTAATGATTTTATTTATTTTTTTATTTATTTTTTGAATAAATCAAAGTAGAATTAAAATACTTAGTAGTATGGCCTTCCTCGATGGACTCCACAGATAGACTCCTATGTCTTTGTGTCTGGAGGCTGTCGCTCTGCGAACGTCACAAAATAAATGCAGATTCTGTGATTGCTGATGAATAGAAGGGTAGTATCCCCTCCCACCTGACGATCAGTTAACGACCAGACAGGTTTCACCACTCACTCAATCCCAAATGTATTTGTCGTGGTCCAGGGTGAGCAGGAGTTAAATACCTGGCAGGATTGTGTTTAGGCCCTCCCACTGGAGATTGACAGCACTTCCCAGCTAATTGACTTCAAACATATGGCTTCCAATAGAAACTACTTAAGGCAGGATAGCCAAACAAACAACTCGATTAAACTGACTTACTCAGACTGGAGAACAGGCTTCAGGCAGGATAGCCACTGCAAAACAAACAACTCCTAATAGCACTCTCACTAGAAACAAGATTAAACTAACTTACTCAGACTGGAGAACAGGCTTCACCACTCACTCAATAAGCCACAGCTCCACCACATAGGTGTAAGCCAATCAGATCTGTGAAGGGGAGTGACGTGGGCAGATTGGAGGGAACAACCTTCTGGATTAAACACAGCCTGGTGTACCACGATGCCAGACTGATGTTGGGAGTTAGAACTGTTGCTGCTGAATCACTAACCAAAGTGACCAAGCCTTCCTTTTCATCACCACGGCCCAAGACCTAGTCGAAGTCGTCTTGGCAAATTTGTCTTGATACCAGATCAACAATCACTGATCTAAAAAGATTGGATTGGTCAAAGCAAGCTTTTCACTGCATTGCTTTCACCAGTCAAGTCATGTCAGATGAGTGATTTCTTCAAGGATGATTGGAAAGAAGGATACATTTTAAGAGTATTCAAACTGGGCCTTATTTCTCCCTGAAATGTGCACCTGTGCACTCCCCCCACATGGATTTTTTTTTAAAGAAATGGGCTGGTGGAAGAGAGGTGGTGGAAAAAACCCCAACACCTTTGAATCCATGTGGGGAAGTGCACCTCACAGGGAACGGGTAGAGAGATTATTTTTTGTGTGTGTGTCCGTATGAAGGTGGTGACAATAATGGGGGGGCTTCAGCCCTCCTCGGAACAGTTGTAGGTAAAGCATGTGGGATTGTATTGACCATGTTGTGAGATGTTATTATGACCGTCTTTGCTCCACAAAGTTCCAAATGTGACATGGCGGTGGGGGAGGCTCACTTTCTCTACTTTGTAGAGATGTGTTATTCCAGTTTTCAGGAACAATGTCTTGAACAAACATTCCCCCCTAACCAAAATAAAGTTTGCATTTACAAAATGTATTGCCCCCGGGTCCTTTGTCTCTTTATTTCCTACAGCAATTAATGGTTATAAGATATGGATTGTGTCAAATAGTCATTGCACATTGAGTTGGACATATCAGCCGCACTGCATCATGGCAAACCTCTGCATGCATTTGTATATCGACACATGAACAATATTGAAACAGTGTTAGTTGTTACAGTGAAACAGTGAATGTTCCATTCAAAATACAATTTGACATGATCATTCTGTTTTTTTGACTAATCACACTGAATGTAACGTGGGTGTGTTCAGCAGTTTGGTGAACACACTTCAGAGAGCACTGTCCAGGGTGTGTTAGCCAGGGTGACCTCAGATAGGGCTGACTGTAGAACCATGTAGATGGGCCTGTTGTGGCTGATGCCGCCGACTGAACCCCCCTCAGCAAAGAAGGCCTTCGCCATTGTCCTCCTGCAAACACATTGGCTGGAGTACATGTATCCAGTTCTGGTGTGCATTCTGCTATGGTATGTAATAGGTATAGATGCTCTCCTTCAATCTTACATAATCTTATTTGTGTTACATGTGAATGAAATTAAATTATACAACGGCCATAAAAGACGTACTGCAGAAATACAAGCCAGATAAAAGACTTCAGCTCAAATGAAAATGGATGTATAGAATTTACTGGCACTATATGGTAAATTTCCATACCTCTGTGTACAGTGGTCTCATGAGGTTGTGGTCTGATAATGTCACAGCTCCCAGGGTCTTCCTTGTGGACAATTCCCAATTTAGTGTGCATTTTTTTCCAGTTAACCTCCTCCACTCTAAAAATGTTACCAAAGACATAAGATCATACTTGCAACAACTCTTTACTAGCCTTGTCTAGTCTCACACAGAGCGTAATTGTCTTCTGTATGAAGTCTGCCACTTGAGGCTTGCCTTTGTGGCTCAAGATGTTTAACCGTACCTAAACCTGTGACTCTTCTTCAGCCACCAAACCTAGCCCCTTCACCACTCCAGAACGCAGCTTTTTCCTCAGGCACATGGGTCTCAAGGCCCTCTGTGGATGCACACACAATCCAGAGTCACATGCATACTTAATGTGCACATACATGCATGCACACAGCATTTGCGTGAAGTGTTGTGTCATATACTTACTGTTGGCCATTTTAATTTTCAAAATCACTATAAGGCTGATTTGTTAGTACAGTACCTGTAGCTTCCAGATACTTTTGCCCTCCCTGGAGACTCTCCCCACTGTCTCCCTCATGAGGGGTATAAGCATGTTGAGCAGCAGGATGTTGGTGAGCACAATGTAGGAGATGAGGAGGATGTATAACACCTCCTTGTACTGTACTTTACATTTACAAGTAAGTGAATCATCTATCCAACAGTCATCATAAGACAAAGTAATCAATGCTCATACCAGGGGCCATTGGCATTCGCATTTTTTTAATTATTATTAACAGGAGAGAACTTGTACAGGGAGGTAGTGGGGGTGAAGAGGTCTTTAGGAGGGACTGTTAAGATGTAGCCTGAAGAGATGGGTTTTCAATCAGTGGGGACCTTGTTATGGAAATCTTTCAGTGAACAACAATAAACGATGTTTGGTCTCAGTTGAGAGTTTTAATGCATATAGAAAGTATTATACAACGTTGGTCAGCTGGATCAGCATTCCTTCACCAACAGTGTGGATTCAGATACTGATGCTGTGAATGAGGAGAAGACCATCCTTAACTCCAATGCTCATACGTCATAAGTCTAGGGGTAAACATATCTTGCACCTATTTGCTGATAAAGAAGCTGGGAAAGAAGCGTAGGCGTTGTGAGCCACTATCTCTAACCTCAGCCTGCAGTTAGGAGTGTTCCAAGGTCACATAACATCTTTGATGCAAGGAGAAGGAGCAGTCGGTTTTGGTTCTTCCTCAGTCACATAATTAAAAATAACAAAGTACATTGGGTCACAGAAAGGTCAATACATTTCAGTATAAAACTAAAACAAAATAGTACAAATATATTTTTTGCCATTACAACCTAGAGTTCACTGAGCAACTTGAGGGACGGGGACTCATCTATGACAGTCACCACAGCTATACAGATGAGAAGGTTAGAATAGAAATATGAATTATGTTAAATACTATCTTGAAAAAATATGTGCAGAGTATCGATCTCCTCGACAGGTTTGAGCAGATAGGGGGACACATTTTGGGTGGAACATGGAACTATAGATTTTATGTGACCAGAATTCACATTTAGGGCTATATTAGCGTAAAAAACTGTCAATCCCGGGCGCTGGCAGTGGCGCTATTTTCAAGGCCAGACTATTTTTAGAGCAACTGATGGCACTTGGCCTGTTCATTGTCATGAATGCGCCTCTATTACCGCTACTCCACCCACCTCAGCGCAGGCAAGACTTGTGCCGGCTGAAAATAGAGCCCTTAGAGTGTCATAATATACAGTGCCTATAGAAAGTCATCATACCCTGGAAAAATCTTTACCTTTTGTCACATTACACCCTGGAAATTAAAATAAATCAAATCGAACTTTTTTTAAGCTGTATGTACACATTATAACCCTCATCATCAAAGTGAAAATAAAAATGTTAACAATTCTGGACAATTATTAAAAATTAATTAGTGAAATACCTGGTTTGGTTAAGTGATCAGCCCCTTAGAGTATACCATTATAAACTTGCTCAGGTAAAAATGTCTCCCGGGTATTCAGGCCCTGTACAGCAGCCCCCGACCAACCATCTGATAACAGTTGTGGATCCTCTTTCGTCTTACCCTGTCAGATGCTGACTGGTCCTATGTAGGTTGGTGTCGATTAGATTCACTCCGCTGTTAACGGTCTACATCCCATAGTTCCTCCCATATCTTCCTCTACCCACCTCAGTTGCACTGAAAAATCACCCCAAATAAAACTGTACACAGAAGTGGGTAGTCTCTATGGTTAACGACCGCTCTAATCTGATATGAGTGCCAGTTGGTGTGGTTGCGGATAAAGGGTTTATCGGTAAGGATAATTTACCCAAAGGAGGTAATAAGGGGCCAGATATAACCCTTCAGATCCTAAGATGTATTATGCACAGTAGTCTATAACATTTTATGTTACCAGGAGGAGGTAAAAAGGCTTATGAGGGATGTTATGACTAAAAAATAAAAAAATATAAAAATAAAAATTAAGAATTAAAATTGAGAAAACTGTTTCTTTAAATGCAGGTTAAATTCTTTAATGATGACTTAAAGCATTGCAGCATTACAGGCAGAGTGATTAAATGGTAATATGCTAGTATTCAAAAATGATAAAAATGAGAAAAGAATAAAAGCTATCAGTCTGTCCCTACTCTGCCTGTGAAATTTAGAGAAGCCCCAGGGTCACTTCAGAGCGAAGCTGGTTCTTCTATCCGCCAGAGCTGTTGTTATACAAACAAAGGTCCGCCAAGGTCCTCCGTTGTACTCGAGTGGCGAGTCCGTCAGTCAGAATTTAATCAGAGTGTGAGCTCCGGTCACGGAGAACTGCTCGGGCGCTAGAGTATGAAAGCTCCAGTTTCCACTCCGGGGTAGTCTTCAACACACTCAGTCCTGCTCCGGACCTCCAGGTGTTACACTCTGCAGCGGGGAATGACCGTTGTACTGCTCCAGGGAGCTCTTTTTATAATCTTGCAATGGGGCTTTTTGTTACCCCCACCCTTTCTTATGGGGCTTCCTGTTCATCTAACACCAGAGTGCCGGTGCTTTGTGTGTTTGTCCCTAAATATTTGTTACACATAGTGTGGGTTTCTTTCTTTTTCTCCATGTATTTCTGTGTTAGACATAGTCTCTGTGTTTGTAAGGCCATATTAAGTGTTTTTTAGGGAAGTTCTTTTTAGGAAGTATCTCTGTCCCTCAACTCTCAGGGTCGCAAAACATATAATCATACACTTTAACTTTTACACTCACTGAGTCAGGCATAGAATTCGATCTAGTTCTCAGTCAAGCATAGAATTTGATCTAGTTCATTCAGTCAGCACTCTGAGTTCGACCCCATGCTTAGTCATGGGTATAAGAGCACCTGTTGTTATGTCTACTAGACATACTTATCACTCTCATGCTTAAACATGGACTCAAGGATACTTTTTATTGTGGACTTCTGCAACCTGACCCATTACATCCCGTAGATCCTACACTATCAACCCTTCTTGTGCCATACTAATCTAGGCATTTCTCAAAGTTAACATTTAGTACATATGGTATACAATCAACATTAGCACATATGATCAGTATCAGTATTAAACCGTTATCACTATGAGGTCCAATCAGATATATTGACCCAGAGTCATACACTACCCTTATAATTTCTCTTCTTCAGTTTTGCCTTTTGTACATATTTGAACTCATTTATCATTAACCAATTATATATATTTGACTCAACTTATCATTAATCAGTTACACACATTTGAATCAACTTATCATTAATCAGTTACACACTTTTGAATCAACTTATCATTAATCAGTTACACACATTTGAATCAACTTATCATTAATCAGTTACACACATTTGAATCAACTTATCATTAATCAGTTACACATATTTGAATCAACTTATCAGTTACACACTTTTGAATCAACTTATCATTAATCAGTTACACACATTCGAATCAACTTATAATCAACTTATCAGTTACACACTTTTGAATCAACTTATCATTAATCAGTTACATACTTTTGAATCAACTTATCATTTATAAGCAGTAATGCAGTTTACACCTATTTTAATCAACTTATCATTCATAAGCAGTTATGCAGTTGCACCTATTTGAAGGATAGATAAAATGTGTTTCAGGAACATCCGCAGCCGCGGTGTCCCTCGTCAGGTTGGGCCCCCAGCTGCTAAGCTTTTTCTCTTTCTAGCAGTATCGTGGCTCTCAAACCTCGGGCCAATCCTGCTGTGCTTAACTGGGTAACGTTGGGAATGGTGTTTAGGCCGGGAAAAGGCCATAATAATCTCGCCCCCGGCGACACAACCAATCAACTTCCAGATCAAACACCAGGCTAATTGCCCCCCACCTGACATCACTTGTAGTGGTTTTGATTACTTCAGAATAAAACCAGCTGTTTCTTGAGGATTCCACTACTAGAAGTGCATGGTTCTGCAAAGAATTCACCATGGTTGGAAAAGTACTTTCAAAAGGCCTCCGGGATAAAGTTGTAGGAAGGCACAAGTTAGGTGAAGGCTACAAAAAGATTTCAAAGGCTTTAGCTATCCCTCTGAGTACCGTTCAGAGCATCATTAAGAAGTGGAAGGTGTATGGCACCCCCACACCTTGCCTAGATCAGGCCGTCCGTCCAAACTGGATGACCGAGCCAGGAGGACATTGATCAGAGAAGCTACCAAGAGGCAAAGGCAACTTTGAAGGATTTACAAGTCTTTATGGCTGGGACTGGTCTGTCTGTGCATGTGACAACAATCTCACAAGCTTTACACAAAGCTGGCCTGTATGGCAGGGTAGCAAGAAAGAAGCCTTTTCTGAAAAAGTGCCACAGTCAGTCTCATTTGTGCTATGCAAAAACACACCTGGAAGATTCTATTGCCATGTGGAAAAAGGTTTTATGGTCAGACGAGACTAAGATTTAACTTTTTGGACTGAACTCCAAGCGCTATGTTTGGCGAAAACCAAACACAGCACACCACCCAAAACACACCACACCCGTGAAGCATGGTGCTGGCAACATTATGTTGTGGGGATGTTTCTCTTCAGCGGGGACTGGGCAATTGGTCAGGATTGAAGGGAAAATGGATGCTGCCAAGTACACCCAAATTCTTGAGGACAACCTGCGTCCCTCTGCTAGACAGCTGAAGATGGGCAGGTCATTCACCTTCCAACACGACAACGATCCTAAACATACCGCCAAAAGAACAACGCAGTGGCTTAAGGATAGAAAGGTGAATGTCCTTGAGTGGCCAAGTCAGAGCCCTGACTTAAATTCGATAGAAAATCTGTGGATGGACTTGAAGAGAGCAGTCCATCACCGCTCACCAGGGAATTTGACTCAACTCGAACAATTCTGCAAGGAAGAATGGGCAAATATTCTCCAATCTAGGTGTGCAAAGCTAGTAGAGACATATCCAAACAGATTGATGGCTGTAATTGCAGCAAAAGGTGGCTCTACAAAGTATTAAATCAGGGGACTGATGACTTTTCCAACGCTGTTATTCTTGTTTTTCATTTTTTTAATACATTTTCAGAACTGTCGCCTTTTTTTTCATTAGTTTGATGTTGTATGGCTAAATCTGTACAACAAATATAGTAACTATTTCAAAGGGGTATGATGACTTTCTATAGGCACTGTAACAGAACCATAAAAGGGGCTCTTATGGATGGACCTACCTGAGTATACAGTACAGAGACTTAATCTACTAGTCAACATTGATGGACCTCCAAGTATCTCCATACATAAGCCTACACTTAACTATCACTTGTACCCAGGGGCACCACAAGGGGGGGGGGGGGGGGGGGCACCATGGGAACACGGCATAAACTGTAGCCCTGCCCCCCGACGCTACACTATTATTATTATTATTATTATTATTATGATTATCATAAGTAAGTTAATGTAATTAAAATGAGAATTGTATCTATTAAAACGTTACAAATGAAACATGTGTGGTTTGTTTCTCCATTTCTGGCGAAATGATCAGTATAGCCTTTATATTTCACCCCTCTCTCTATTTTTTTCATTTGTGTTTATTGCTGTGAAATTGCTCCAAACGATGCTCCGCTTTCTTTCTGCCATTGTGACAAACTGCAACTTGCAGAACTGTTTCTCTAGTCTGCGTGCGAGCCTTAGTACTGCCTTTCTATGGGGAGCGGAGCGAGAAGAAAGGAAAAGTAGTTCCTATCCCAAACAGCAATTAAAAGAATAAAACAAATTAACACAATGAAGTTAATAAAATCACTACTTAAAGACAGTACCTGTTATCGATTTTGTAATATGAGGATCGATTCTCAAAACTGAAGCATAAAGATCGAAGTATCGATATTTAGGTATCGATCCGACCATCCCTACTAGAATATTCCAGTCGGTGCGCTTACAAGCAGAACAGATCAAGATCAGTAAATTTGACGTGTCGTCGTTGCAGAAGTCGGGACATCAGAAACGAAAAGCGAGGCAACAGAAAGCTGAGAGGGAGAAAAAGGGCCGACAGTTAGTCACCCAGTTTTTTCCAAAGAAAGGGATATATTTATTCACGGACCCTCCTTTGGTGCCCATTAAGTTACACGTAGCTACCTAGCCAACATTATGCTTACACTGCCTGGATGATCTAGCCAACTAACAAGTTAAGTTAACTTACAGTGCAGTGTCATTTCACTTAAATATTTGGTAGGTTACCTTCATCGCCACCGAAAATGAGATGAGTGCAATTTTGGTCCGAATAATTAATAGAGCTCAGTGAATCTGTAGCCAGCTAGTGCACACTCTTGCTATAGCTAGCTAACTAGCATACATGCTAACTAGCTTGTTCAATAATCAGATCTCCCCTCATCGTGCACAGATGCAGCTTCAGGGTTAGAAACCCTTCCTTCAACACACCTCCCAGTTGTAGGAGAAGGAGGTGAGCATTATTTCGTTAATATGTTTACAGCAGTGCAATCCATGAAGCTAAAGTTTTTTGGGGTTAAGGCTCATATCAACTGATTTTTAATATGTATGCTGTATTACCATGTGAGCAGCTAGCTGGCTAGCAAGCATGGAATATAACTTTAGCTAATGGTAACATTTAGCGAATTTAGTTCTTCCAGTAATGTACATTGACAACTGGCCCATTAAAATAACATTGTTAGCTTGCTGGACAACATGTGGTGTATTGCCACTTTTGTTACCCTTTTTATGAATTTTTTTTTTTTTCAATCAACCACACTGCTACTAATCAAGTATGCAGCCCAGCTCATTCCAAATCAATCAGCAGAATGTTAATGTATTATGATAACTCTATTTCGATGTATTATTACTATGTTAATACTGTTATAGGACAGATTGTGAATTATGTACCTTATGGTTACTATAGAGCCAGGGCCCTCTTCAAGCCATGCAGCCAGAGAGGAGACAAGCAGAACCACCGGTTTTGAAATAGAAGAAGAGGCAATGGAAAGTGCCAACAGTTACAGCAGCACAGATGAGGAGGAAGCAGCAGAGAAGAACATCCAGTGCAAGGGACAAAGTGAAACTCAGATTAAGGATGCATTAGATACTGAGCCACATGTACTGGTGTCAGAAGAAGATGATCTGCTGTCAGCTGGCCCAGGTTTGTGACCAGCAAGATTAATTGACAAGGACAGGGCAACCATTATTAGAAAATTAGCAATGAGGGAAGACAGAGAAATGCATCATGATTCAGAGGGAAAGCCATTTCCAGACTACCTGAACTACAGCAAGGCAGCAAATAGTAGAGAAAAGATGAAAAGGGACTGGTTAATTCACAGTGATGGTGCAAATGCACTGTTTTGCATCCCATGTGTCCTTTTCTGTCATGAGCTGAAAAGACCTTCACATAGTGCTCTGAATAGTGACCATGAGTACAAGATGTGTGACATTAAGTGGCGTCGTATGTATGACAAATTCCCAAGCCATGAAAACAACAGAGCTCACAGGGACTGCTATTTAAAATGGAAAAACCTGCAGTGTTCTGTTATGGCTGCAACTGGCATCGACCATCAGTTGCAAAGAGAGCTACAATCTGAAATTGAGAGAAATAAGGCTCTCTTGCAGAGACTCCTTCATGTCACTCTGCACTTGGCATCAAGGAATTTACCTTTTAGAGGTAAAACTAAAGATTTAGGCGATGTCCACAATGGAAATTTAACATAGGCACGCTAGAGCTTTTGGCACATTATGATCCTCTGCTGAAAGACCACTTACAGAAAATCAGGACATCAAAAAAAGAAACCCGGCTAACTCATTATTTGAGCTCAGACATACAGAATGAGTTTATGGAATTGTGTGGCAAAAGAGTTTTGAAAAACATTCTGAAGGAAAGGGAGGATGCAATCTACTATGAAATTATCTGTGATGCTACGCCAGACATTTCCCACACTGAGCAAAATGTTGTGCTCATACGATATGCCCATTATAATAACGACACGGAGGAATGGGAGATTACTGAAAGGTTTGTTGAATTCAAATATTTCAACAGAAAAACTGAAAGCGAAATAGCAGGGATGATAGAGAGTGTGCTTTCAGATCTAGGAATAGACATAGGTGATTACAGGGGGCAAGGCTATGATAATGGGGCAAACATGTCAGGGAAAGTTAAGGGAGTCCAAGCCCAAATATATAAAAAAAAAAAAAAACATCTTGCTACATTCTCATCTTGTGCCTCCCACACATTAAATCTTGAAGGCGTGCATGCTGCAGGGTCAAGCCTTGAAGTGTCAACTTTTTTTGGCTACGTCAATTGCCTTTATACATTTGTAAGTGCAAGCCCAGAGCGATGGGCTATATACAAAGACCAAACAGGCTGCTCTCTGCATAGCCTATCTGACACTCGCTGGAGTGCCAGAATTGATGCTGTTAAACCAGTTGCAAAGCACTTGCCTGATGTCCTTGAGGCCCTTGGCACCATACTTCGCTCATACAGTCTCTCAAGTGAGGCCAGAGCTGAATGTTTTGGTCTGAGGAAGTACTTCATGTCATTTGATGCCATTGTCCTTCTCACCATTTGGTTAAAAGTTTTGCAATGCATTGATGACAGGAATGTGATACTCCCGTCAGGGAAAACCTCACTTGAGGTGGAGGCTCTGAGAAATGGATGGGATGCTCTCTTCTCTGAGGCATCATTGATTGCTAATCAAATGGGGGTTCCACCTCAATTTAAAAAAGAACTTGGAGGAGGAGGAAGAGGTTCCATGACGAGACACCTGAAGAAACAGGTCAGGAGGACAGGACAGAAACAACATTTCGTAACACTGTGTTTTTCACTGCTATGGACCAGATAATAAGTGACTTGGACTGTTACGTCCCCAAGTAAGGTCTAGGGGATGAGGGGAGTAACAATAAAGTGGACCGGGGGACAGGGACAAAGAGCGGAGGCAGATGGGAGAATACAGATAAACCAATAATTTATTGATCATATGAAATAATAGCAAAGTTCAGAGAACTTGCAAATGCAAACTGAAAACTACCTTCTCAAAAAGGGGAGAAAGCGAGGACTGGTTTAACAAAAGATAGCAGTTATAGAAAAATAAGGTTGTAACAAAGTCCGTTTATACACAGAGGCAGACGCAGTATATCGATAAGGGAATTCGTCCCGTTTATTCATAAAGGGGTTCCGCTGGCACGGTTTGGCTTTCCAGCCTCGTTCAATGTCTCTCTCTCTCGTGTCTCGGTTCTCGGCTCTGCTCTCGTCGCCTCGCCTTCTCCAGCTTAGCTCCCCTACTGAAATGGCAGAAGCACACACATCTTAAACATTCGCCGACGAGACTTAATTCGCAGCAGGTGTGCAACAAAAGTCTCGCCGACACAACCCCGGCCACGGTCCTGTAGCTCCCTCTACAGGCCGAACGCTGCATGTCCCCCCACATACCCCCACCGCCCGACACAGGCCGGGGACCCGACGGCCGACGACCTACTCCCCCCCCCCTGCACGGGAGAGGAAGTCTGCCACGACCATCTGCGCCCCCGGTCTGTGCACGACGGAAAAGTTGAAGGGCTGCAACGCGAGGTACCACCGGGTGATCCTCGCGTTTACATCCTTCATGCGGTGGAGCCACTGGAGGGGGGCATGGTCGGAATAGAGGGTGAAGGCGCGACCCAGCAGGTAGTAGCGGAGGGTGCCGACCGCCCACTTGATGGCCAGGCACTCCTTCTCCACGGTGCTGTACCGGCCCTCCCTCTCCGACAGCTTGCGGCTCAGGTACAGCACCGGCCGGTCGGCCCCCTCCACGCGCTGGGTCAGCACTGCTCCCAGCCCTCTATCCGACGCGTCCGTCTGTAGGGAGAAAGGGAGGTTAAAATCAGGCGCATACAGGACCGTTTCTCCACAAAGAGCCCCCTTAAGGGCCTCGAACGACCCCTGGCACTGGCCCGACCATTGGACCGGATCCGGGGCACCCTTCCGGGTGAGGTCCGTCAAGGGACTGGCCAGCTCTGAAAACCCTGGTACGAACTGGCGGTAATATCCCGCCAGCCCCAGGAAGGCCCTCACCTCCTTCTTTGTCTTGGGCCGGGGAGAGGCGGCGATGGCCGCAGTCTTTTCAATCTGCGGTCGCACCTCCCCCCGTCCCAAGTGGTACCCCAGATACCGGATCTCCCTCCGCCCGATCACGCACTTTTTCGGGTTGGCCGTTAGCCCCGCCTGCCTCAGGGACCGCAGAACAGCAGCCACACTCCGCACATGCTGCGGCCAGGTGTCACTGTGAATGACAATGTCATCTAGGTAGGCCGCAGCATAGGCGGCGTGCGGCTGCAGAATACGGTCCATGAGGCGCTGAAAAGTGGCTGGGGCTCCGAACAACCCGAAAGGGAGCACGGTGAACTGGAATAACCCGAGCGGAGTGGAGAATGCCGTTTTCTCCCGGGACACCGGCGAGAGTGGAATCTGCCAGTATCCCTTCGTGCAATCCAATGTCGTGAAGTACCTGGCCGTACCAAGCCGGTCCAAGAGCTCGTCGACCCGGGGCATCGGATATGCATCGAACTTGGAGACCGCATTAACCCGTCTATAATCCACACAGAACCGTATAGCCCCATCTGGCTTGTTGACAAGCACGATGGGGCTACACCAATCACTGCGGGACTCCTCGACCACACCCAGCTCCAGCATAGCTTCCAACTCCGTGCACACAACGTTTCGTTTGTGCACCGGCAACCTATAGGGACGCGTGCGCACCGTTAAACCCGGCTGCGTTTCTATATGGTGGTCGATGAGCGTAGTCCGACCGGGCAGGGGAGAGAACACGTCAGCGAACTTAAGCTGCAAATCTGCAACGTCCGCGGCCTGGCTAGCAGAGAGATGGTTATCAATATCGACCGGAGTGCTAACTTTCGATTTTGGGACTTCCGGACCGAACTCCTCTCTCTCCGGAATTACCGTAGCCAGAGCAACCGTGACCACGTCGTTCCATTTTTTTAGGAGATTGACGTGATACACCTGCAAGCTATCCCCCCGGTCCGAGCGTACAACCTCATAATCCACGTCCCCCATGCGACGTGTGACCACAAACGGCCCTTGCCACTTCGCGAGTAATTTCGTGCTGGAGGTGGGTAACAGTACGAGCACCTTGTCTCCCGGTGTAAACTCTCGTAGGGTAGTCCCCCTGTCATACAGGCGTTTCTGACGCTCCTGGGCTTGCAGCAAATGCTCACGTGAGATAGCCCCTAGGGCGTGGAGCTTTGTGTGCAAGTCGAGGACGTACTGGATCTCGCTCTTACTGTCGCTAGACCCTTCCTCCCAATTTTCTTTAAGCAGGTCTAGGACACCCCGGGGCTTACGCCCGTAGAGTAATTCAAACGGGGAAAACCCGGTGGAAGCTTGGGGAACTTCCCGCACCGCAAACAACAGGGGATCTAGCCATTTATGCCAATTCCGACTATCCTCGTGGACAAACTTCCGGATCATTGACTTCAAGGTCCGATTGAACCGCTCACAAAGGCCGTCAGTGGCCGGGTGGTAAACACTGGTTCGAATCGCCTTGATGTTCAACAAGCCATACAGTTCCTTGAGGGTGTGTGACATAAAATTAGTGCCCTGATCGGTGAGAATCTCTTTCGGGATTCCCACGCGGGAGATGACTTGAAACAATGCTTGCGCTACACTCCTGGCAGAGATATTGCGCAGAGGTATTGCCTCGGGGTATCGGGTGGCGTAATCTATCAAGACCAACACAAATCGATAACCCTGTGTACACCGATCAAATGGCCCGATAATATCCATCGCAATGCGGTCGAACGGGTTCTCGACCAATGGTAAGGGCTGCAAGGGGGCCCGTGGAATGGCCGGGGGATTTACTAACTGACATTCCCGACAGGAAGCGCACCACCTACGCACCTCTGCCCGAATCCCCGGCCAATAAAATCGAGCCATTATACGGTGCAGTGTTTTGTCATACCCTAGATGGCCCGCCATGGGGTTGAAATGAGCCGCCTGGAAGACCATTTCGCGGCGGCTGCGGGGAACCAGCAACTGGGTTACTTCCTCCTGACTATGTGAGTCACGACTTACTCGATATAACCTGTCGCTGATAATCGCAAAATAGGGGTGGGCGCGCACCGTGTCTGGCCGTATCAAAGTACCATCAATTGCTATCACTTGGTCAAAGGCTGATCTTAGGGTCTCGTCACGAGACTGCTCGAGGGGGAAGTCGCCTAGCCGCGGATAGTTCGGCGGGGAAGTCTCGGGGTGAGGCGCCCCCGCCGGCTCCGGCTCCCCGGCAGTGTCGCAAGGCGCCGCCTCGGCACAGAGCACACTACACGCCACACACCTCCCTAGCTGTCGTGCACGCATCCCGGTAGCCCTCTTTACCGCTTGAGGAAACCCCTCCCAATCCACACCTAGAATCAGGGGATGCGTGAGGCGTGGGCTAACCGCCGCCTGTACACTATGGTTTTTCCCCTCAAAATGAATTTCGATAGCGACCACCGGATATTCGTGAATGTCCCCATGCACACACCTCACCCGCACCCTCGATGCCTTCAACAGTGCCCCCGGCCGAACCAGGCGCTCCTGGATCATGGACTGCATGCAGCCCGAATCCAAGAACGCCTGGTGCGTATCACGTTGTATCCTTACCGGAATACGATACGCCGCTCCTGGTCCGGGGGGAGGGCCCGGTATGTCGCCGATGCGGACGACCTGTCCCACGCCCATCGCCCGACACTCGGCCTGCACGTGGCCCGGCCGTCCGCACCGCCAACACACCCCCCCTGTCGCTCGAGGTGCTCTCTGCGGGACCGGGGTTGGTTCCGGATAGGTGTGCTCCTGCCATCTCGTTCTCGGGGCGGGCGCCGGCCTCTCTCCTTCTGCTCCCCCGGCTCCTCCTGGGCGTTGGCCCCCCCCCCCTTGCCGCGGGGCCGGGGTTGGTCGTTGTGGCCCCCGCGGTGGGAGGGAGAGATGGTCCTCGGCCAGACCCACGGCGGTCTTTAGGTCCTGGGGGCGGTGGTACTGGACCCAGGCGGCGGTGCGGGCCGGGAGCCCCGCGAGGAACTGCTCCATTACCACCCGGTTCCCGACCTCCACCGCCGAGTTGTTCTCGGGGTCCAGCCACCGCCATGCGCTGTCCCCCAGCCGCTGGGCGAAGGCGAAGGGCCGGCACCCCTCCTCCATTGTCATGGCCCGGAACCGGCGCCGGTGTTCCTCCGGTCCCGAATCGCCCGGGCCAGGGACTGGTAATCCCGTTGGGCGGCCGCCGGCAAACTGTGGGCCGCGAGCTGCGCCTCCCCTGACAGGAGGGGCAGCAGATGGTAGGCCCACTCTCGGTCCGGCCACCCCGAGATCCTCGCCGTCCCCTCGAACACCGCGAGGAACGCCTCTGGGTCGTCCAGGTCCCCCATCTTCTGCAGCTGGACCTTGGGGGGACCTGGTGCCGCTCCGGTCCCCGGCGCCGGCCCGCCGGCCCTGGTGAAGTCCTGGAGGAGGGCCCTGTCCGCGACCCTCGCCGCCGTCAGCTCCTCCAGCGTCGCCTGCTGGGTCTGCTGCACGGCCGTCTGTTGCTCGAGGACGAGCGTTATCCTCGATATTGCCGCTGTCAGCGTGTCCATCCTGCCTGTATTCTGTGTCCCAGGTTGGGCGCCAATGTAACAAAGTCCGTTTATACACAGAGGCAGACGCAGTATATCGATAAGGGAATTCCTCCCGTTTATTCATAAAGGGGTTCCGCTGGCACGGTTTGGCTTTCCAGCCTCGTTCAATGTCTCTCTCTCTCGTGTCTCGGTTCTCGGCTCTGCTCTCGTCGCCTCGCCTTCTCCAGCTTAGCTCCCCTACTGAAATGGCAGAAGCACACACATCTTAAACATTCGCCGACGAGACTTAATTCGCAGCAGGTGTGCAACAAAAGTCTCGCCGACACAACCCCGGCCACGGTCCTGTAGCTCCCTCTACAGGCCGAACGCTGCATGTCCCCCCACAAAGGTTGACACCGTAATTAAACTCACTCAAAGAGAGTCAAATTTACCGACACCGGCACACACTACCACCATAGTAAAGGAGCGCTATAACACAACACGATAGGTTGCTGAATGGCCCACTGGCAACATCTGTGAGTTCCTCCCAGCCTTTTATGGTCCACCCTTGATGACCAGGTGAGAACAGGTGTGCACACCTATGCCGTCACCATGGCAACAGGAAGGGAAAGGGCGGTTGTAACAAAGTCCGTTTATACACAGAGGCAGACGCAGCGTTACGGTAAGGGACAAACTCTCCCGTTTATTCATCAAGTTCAGTTTCACACTTGTCTGGGCTTTCCAGCCTCGCCAGAACGTCTCTCTCTCGCGACTCGCCGTTCCCAGCTCTCCTCGCCTACTGAAATGGCAGAAGCACACACATCTTAAACATTCGCCAACGAGACTTCATTTGCAGCAGGTGTGCAACAAAGTCTCGCAGACACAACCCCGGCCACGGTCCTGTAGCTCCCCCTACAGGCCGAACGCTGCATGTCCCCCCACAGCGGTAACCTGGGAAGAGGCACAGGGAACAACAAAAACACACACACAACACACTACAGCCGTAACATGGACACTCGGTTCCAAACCACAGCAAATATTGTTGAGGAATTTGCGGCCATACTTAAAGTTGGGCAGTTGAGTGACAGTACTATTGCTTCTGTGTGTCAGCCATTGACAATTAAGTACACAAGGGACCTCACACCTCAGTTTGAGAGTGAAGTCAGGCATCTCAATTCGATATTTTCTGCCACTTTCCCCTCTGACTGTACCTCTCTTGCTCTCCTAAATGCAATTTATAAAATGCAACTCCAGAGCATTTTTGGAGTGGTTTGCGTTGCAAATTTTTTGCACTCTCCCAGTTACCGTTGCGGGCGGAGAAAGGGTATTTAGCAAACTGAAACTTATCAAAAGTTATTTGAGATCAACAATGTCTCAGGAGAGGTTGAACAACCGTGCGACATTGTCAATCGAAAGCAAGTTGGCTTTATCACTAGATTTCAAGCATTTGATTGAAGATTGTGTTGCATTTTTGTTGCTTGTGTTGTTCAAATATTCATTTAATTTAATAAGTTGTTGAATGTTTTTTATTTATTTATATATTTACTGGATTGCTGGTTACTGTATATACTATATTTTTCAATTAAATGTACACATCAAAATAAGCCTTTAGTGGATTTCTTGCATATATAATATAAGATATTCTTATATCAATTAAATAGTTCTTCATCAAACATATATATATATATATGAGAAAATATATATATGAATCAATAAATGAAGGAGACAAGTGGATGAACTGGGAAGTTTGTTTACTGAGGAAGTTTGCAGCAGCAAGGCCGACACTCAATTTCTTATAGTTATCTACTAGCTACAGCCAGGGTAGGTCTCTAACTAAATACTGACACCTAGTGGTGAAAAGTAATAGCAGGGTATGAAGTAGGTCTGTCTTTTCTGTGACATTTTACAGAGGTGTTTAGAGTCAGCGTGGCATTACTGGCGTTTGACAAACTTTGGAAACATATTGACCAACATTTCAAATACCACTGAATTTCAATGAATTCCTCAAAACTGATTTTGAATTCACATGTCTTTTTGCCAGAAAACAACAGTAATGAGAGATGCCACTCATGTACCTCTGACATTCATACATCAATGGTCAATGACAGTAGGCTAAGTATTGGGTAATTAACACTAGACTACACTAGAGCTACCAGTCTATTAAAGTACGGGTCGTCAAATGGGCTTTCTAGGCTGGTGGGTGGTTTAGGTTGGAGGAGGGGGAGGGGCAATATTATATTCTTTGTGGGGGGACATGCAGCGTTCGGCCTGTAGAGGGAGCTACAGGACCGTGGCCAGGGTGACGTCGGCGAGGCTCCGTTGCACACCTGTTGCAAATGAAGCCTCGTTGACTAGATGGTTTAAGATGTGTGTGCCTCGGCGTTCGAGGAGGAAGGAGGGCGACTGGAAAGTCGCCGAGTGGCTTTGTGTTACGAACTGGAAATTATTACGAACATTGTATAAAATAAACGGGATTTCCCAGAAAAACACTACCTCGACTCCGCCTCTGTGTCACGGACTTGTTACAGTGTTGTCTTAAAAAAAAGAAGCTCCTGGGGATAGGGACTGACAATGCCTCTGTTATGATGGGGATTAACAATAGGGTCCATAAAGTGCTGAAGGAGGAGTATGGCCTCAAAGATCTGGTTCTTATTCGCTGTGTGTGTCACTCTCTGCAGCTTGCTGTAAGTCATGCTTCCAATGACACCATCCCCCGTAGTGTGGAGTACTTGATACGGGAGACTTATAACTGGTTTTCAGTGTCTCCAAAGCGCAGGGAGGCCTACAAGGCCATATATGAGACCATCAACTGTGGGAGGAAACCCTTACAAATAACCAAGGTGTGTGCCACATGTTGGCTCTCCATTGAACCAGCGGTTTCACGCATTTTGGACCAGTGGGAGGCGCTTAAACTGCATTTCGCATTCACCAAGTCCAGTGAACACTGCTACATGGCTGAGGTTTTATACTCCATGTACAGTGATCCTCAAAACATCTTGTATCTGACTTTTTTTAAGTCAGTGCTGGGTGAGGTACAGTTGGCCATCAAGGCTTTTGAGGGAGAACAGGTAGATCCTGTTAAACTTCTTGACAGCTTGGTTAGCCTGATAAAGTCTGTGAGTAGCAGGGTGCTGAATCCACTGGCAAATATTGATGTACTCAAAGAGCCAATTGATGGATACATCAGTCCCAAACCATACCTTGGTTACATTTTTGAGTCAAAGGTAGCTGAGCTCCACCTTGTGCCTGAGGACAAGAACAATGTCCAAAAGCGGTGTGTAGCCTTCACCATCTCCCTCACTAACGAGTTGAGGGTGAGACTGCCGGACAACATCGAAGCATTGTATGGTAAATTTAAAGACAATATTAGCCTTAGCAATCCCACACCTAGTGAAGAGATCACAGGACAACAGATGGTCCTGGAACATTTGGAGAATGCAGTCAGAAGGGGTGAGATCAGATAGTGGGGGTTGACTAGAGGGTACGAATACAATGAAGTACAATGGTTCAAAGCTGCAGAAACAGGATAGAGTGATCTGAGGACAGGATAGATGAGTAATAAACACAGTTGGGACAAAAGGCTTTAGAAAACAGCCTGGGTCAATTGATCTTTCAACAGACTGACCGACGCCGAGGAATTAGAAGTTTGTTGAATGGAGGGAGTTGACCTGTGTGATGTTTATAAAAAGACAGGTAACGGAAGTGGAAAGCGTGTTCAACTTTGCAAACCTGACACGGCTTCTTTCTCTGTGAATAAAGTCTTTGAATGAATCAACAGCTCCGGTTAACGGTATGTTATTTCAAAATACCAGTAATTAAATTCTACGACAATTGCAGTACATGTCAGTTTTCAATGTAGAGGAAACTCTAAAGCACAACAAGAGCCTGGGAGAAATAGAAAAAATAGCCAAGCTCCTTGACTACTCTCCTGCAGAGATAGACAAGATTGTCCAGCAATGGCGTACCATCCATCTTAATAAGTGGAATGAAACAAAAAACACAGTGGGCTTCTGGAATGAGATTTGGAAGTTCAGGGATGCAGCTGATATCAACCCGTTTCAGGAACTTGCCATGGCTGCTGTGTCTGTGTTGTCCTTGCCACACTCGAATGCTGAAGTCGAGAGATTATTCAGCCAGATGAGTGTGGTAAAAAGCAAACTTAGAAATCGAATGTCCTTGCAGACCCTTAACTCCATCCTGTATGTCCGATATGATCTGAAGTTGTCTGGTGAGGCTTGCTATGAGCACAAGCTGCCTGATAATGTTTTGCAGCTTTTTGGCACATCAGCTGCTTACTCATTTAAGTCAGCTCCCTCAGTTGCTGAACCTGCCATAGAAAGCCTTGACCAAAATGAAGATGACCTACTCTTTCTGTGAGCCAGCACAGCGTGTGTGTGTGGAGGGGGGTCTGAAAAAAACAAACAATGAACCTGAATTAGGGCCAGTTACCATCATTTTCTCACATTGCTATTGACAGTTTTTTCTATTGTCTCTTTTTGGTCCATTTAGATTGTTAATGTTGTCAAGTTAAAACCGTCTATACAAAAAAAAAAATATATGTTATAGTTATGGCAAAAAATGTTCATGTTTTACTGTGACTTGTTGTAGGCTCCTAAGTGGAGCAAACTTAAGAAAACTAAACACAAAAAAAAAAAACTTAAAAAAAAAACCTAAGTAACTCTGCCAGAGTGTCTCTTTTGGGTCACTTTGCCGGTCCCAAGCCCGGATAAAGGAGGAGGGTTGGACTTAGAGCTAGCAATTCCACCCCACATAACAGTATTTTGATTAAATTTGATATTCTAACATTTAACAATACAGGACAAAATTGTTTTATGTAATGTGCGTGTAGACAAAGCATTAAAGTCATGAAGTTATTTTGAGAAGTGATTTCAATGGCAAAATTTAAAAAAACAAAAACAAGAATCAACAGAAGAAAGTTCATTTGTAGTTCTAAACATATTTAGGGTGTTTTTTACTCACTTTTTGTCTCTCCCACGACGTTATTCCTCTCTCCTACAGCGTCCATTACAATTACATGCAAATGAGATGTTATGCAAATTAGGCGATGACGTCATTTAGCGACTTTTAGGACAGCCAATAGCTACTTTCCTTACTGAGGAGTTGGCAACACTGCGCGAGACAGCCCGCAATGAAATGTAAGCAGACCGCAGCCAATCAGATATAAGGGATGCTGACGAGTGATGTCGCCTAAACTTCTGGAGTGCATGTGCGCCGCCCATCATTCATTTGAGTGTAAGTAAATGACGGGCTATTCACTTCAAATTATCGTATACACATATAGGCTATAATGTTAGGCTATTAAAAAAAACATCTATATAGTTCAGGCTAGTGATGGGCAAATGAAGCTTTTGTGAAGCACTGAACCACTTGAGCCAATTGTTTCGAAAATGGGTTCATTACTCGAAGCTTCAGTTACAGTGACCTCTCCTGGCGAAGTGCAAGGCTGCAGTCAAATTAGGCAGGCTAGTTGGTGGACAGGAGGCTTTTAATTACACGCACGCACGCACGAACACACACACACACACACACACCTCAATGAGCAGTGTTGGAGAAACTACTTTACTTTTGTAGAAAAGATCTTTTGTTCTGAAGCATCTTTGCTTTGATCACCCTTGGATTGAAAGTATCTCTGTGTATCTCGACCCTGTGAAAGGCCCGTTAGCAACTCCGCCAAGGGAGTTACCTCTCTTGGTGTTGTGGCTAGCGCGGCCGGTTTGTAAGCGAAAGATTGCGAGTTCGATACCCGCTTAAGGCAAGCTGCTCTATCCCGCCGTTCGCTACTTTGATGAAATTCTTTGATGCACACACACACTAAGACTGAATATCATGTTCTATTTACAAATAAAGATTGATGAATGTGTGTATTGTGTTATTGAGGAGAGAGTGCTGGGGAAAATATGGCATAGGTTGGGTGTGTTTGTGTAACTATGGCAGGGGGTGATTATGTGGGATGGGGAACACTCAAAGATTACAAGAAGAACACTCAGAGAATACAAACGCAATACCAACAACTCAACAGCAACAATGCACCTACTATGACAATCCACAAATTGTGCATTGTTTAGAGCGGTTATAAAGTGTTGAGGCACTCAAATTCAAAACTGTCGCAACCTGTCACCTGTCAGAATCGAGACGAGGCAGTGCCAGTGAATCACCTGATTGGACCGCGAACCAGTCAGGTGATTCATTCAGGCAACGAAGCAGTTGCTGCTTCGGACGTCATATGTCACGTGATTTTTTTCGCACCAAAGCAAGCTTTGAAGCAGTGGTTCGATGGAATTGTTGTTCAGTGTTTGAAGCACGTATCGAAGCTTCAGTGTCACACTGCCATCACTAGTTCAGGCTACAACTTTGCTGTTTTGCTATCCACCTGTCAATTGCAACATGAAGAAGCCATTTTTGAAATACTAGTTATTTTTCAAGCCAAACCTGCTTCATCCATATGCTATCAGGATTAGTCAGTGACTTCACCACCGTATGCTGTACAGAGCTTGCAAAACAATGTTTATACAACAAATAAACATAACCAGATCTAAACGACAGAGGCTACCGGTTGGCCAATATGGAATGTTGACGAGCAACCAAGCTTTCCCAGTTTCTGTTCCCATTGTCCCAAAAGAGGGTGGCTGAGGGCCGGGAGAGTCGCAGGCTTCCGGGGAGGCATCGCGAAACAGCAAACGTCGGGCTTCGGAAGGGCGAACGTCCATCATCAGACACAATTCGGATACAGCCACTGTTCCCGTGGAACGTTGTAAAATGTCAAGAAAGGTCCAGAGAACCGAGGTGTGCGCCGACTGCAGCGCACCGGGTAAGATGGAAAAATATGAAACAATACGTTGTAAATATGTGAGAGATGGGATAGCGAGATTGAGATGGGAGGCCTGTGGCTGTGTCTGCTATACTGTCAGTGGGATCAGCGGAGTAGGAAAACGGCCCGGGTTGTTAGGCAATGATCAGGCCCATAATAAAGAGTTTGAAATAGGCGTGATGTCGCATGCTGATAAATAAAGTCTGGTTCAGGAATCACACAATTTGAATACGTAGCCGTTATAGTTGCGAGAGGGAGAATTTGAGTATGACAGATTTGTTTCGCCCGCCCTTATGCCGAGGCATCGAGCTAGTTTGTTTTGATTTCGTGACTGGACACAGGCTAGCTAGGTAGCTGTCTAGCTAACAATGTCAGTTCGCAACATTAACCTTATAGCATTTCTAGCAAACTAAAGTTCATTCAGTGGATGATGCAATGAATTTGCTATTCAGCCTTGTTAGTTAACATTTTAATTTAAATGTGTTTGCTAGATTGCTAGCTAACGTGTGCTGAAGCCTGAAGTGGATGTAGCGTAGTTAGCTGGAACCCCCCCCAGAGGACACAATTTCAGTGAGTTGTGGTGGCGAATTATACACATGCGAACTCTCAGGTCTTTCAGGGAGTGATGCGGCTGCGACGTTCGTTCGTGGATGGGAGAGAAGTCATCGCACTGGCTAGTGAGGGGGGGTGAATGTCCTTCTTGTAGACAGATACGGCGACAAAATTAAGTTTGGTGACGTTTATCGGTAGGGATTATACAGTCAAGATTATTCATACAAATAATTAATGTATGCTGGTATAGCCTAAGATTACAATTTTATGACATCTATTGGGCCTGCAGTGAATAGCCTACCATGAAGGCCCTGATCGCATGCATCTGCAAAATTGGCCTTTGTTTGTCTAAGTCGTTCTTGTTATGGTCCTTTATTAAGGGAAGCAATATTGCTTGGATGGATAATGGTATGGTTGTGGGCAGCAACATAATGTACTCAATAAGAGGCCCTGTGTAATGAGACATAGAACGAGAACACGCTGTGTCTGTGTCTGTGTGTGTATACACATGCCGTAACACCATTATTATTATTTATTTTTTACATCGGCCTTTATTAAGTGACAGCAGTTATTTAATTCAACTTGAAAACTGATTTCTTGGTTGTGGAAGATTGATTGCATAGCCTATTGATCTAATGATGCTGATGTTGCAGATATGTCTGCTCAGCCACCCATCCGTAAATCCATTGGATTGTAGAGCTTTTATAGAGCTTTGAGCTGGCAGCCTAGCATAGCACGTTAGCATGTTCCAAACGGCTAGTCTCATTCACTGAGAATAAGGCTGGATAGCCTAGTAAAATTCATGGGAACACTTTAGTTACGTATAAGGCACTAATTTGTATACGTGTTTAAGAAGTAGCTAATTGGGCAATTTTGGGGTATTACTTTATTGTTTATCCCCTTGTTGTGCCGTAGGCCCCTTTTTCTTTAAACCCAGACGGGGTGACTAATGCAGACACAGAAGATTGGACATTGTAATGCATGGAATATGTTGATACCATTCCTCTTTCCATTCTATGCATTACAATGAGCCCATCCTCAGATTTCTACCTCCACCAGCCTCCCCTGATATATGGTCATCTTCAGTGTAATGTATGTTTGAGCAAATTTGAACTACCTACTGTACCTATCTCTGTGTTGAGTGGACTTCAAATCCCCCTTCACACACACATTTTCCTCCATGGACAGACTTTAACATCACTAGGTAGTCTCTAGCCATCCGTAGCAGCTAATGTGGTGCAGTACACACGTGATTTGATACCATTCCTCATTCCGTTCCATACATTACAATGAGCCGGTTCTCTGATGTCTACCTCCACCAGCCTCCTCTGAGTTACATAGAGGTCTGTGGCTCTGGCTTATTTAGTAGGCTTATAAGAATGGGTGGAATTTTGGTGCATCATGGTAGTTATGCAACTTATAAGAACTCTTTATGGGGGTGCTGCAGTAAACCCCATTGTTTTAGACAAACTGTTCATAAGTGCTCCTCCCACAGTAGGCTATTTGATCCTCATGGTTGCTGTCAACAATCATCAACAACAACAACATTGGTCAAAGATCAAATGTCAACATTTACTGTCAAAAGCATTAGCCTAAGTTATAGCCTATATGCTATTGCTGTAACTCTTCTTGTTTTTCTGAAATTCTCTCTCTCTCTGTGTTTTCAGATCCGGGTTGGACCAGCATTAACAGGGGGGTTCTGATCTGTGACGAGTGCTGCTCTGTCCATCGCAGTCTGGGACGCCACATCTCCATCGTCAAGCACCTGCGGCACAGTGGCTGGCCCCCTGCACTGCTGCAGGTACCAGGGCAGTGGCAGAGCTGGGGAGGGCTCGGGGCTGGGGTGGTATTGCTGCAGGTACCGGGGCTGGGGCAGGGCTAGGGGCTGGGGTGGTATTGCTGCAGGTACTGGGGCAGGGCTAGGGAGGGCTCGGGGCTGGGGTGGCACTAGTGGTACCAAAGGGGGGGGGGGTTATAATGTGCCCGTCCTCTAATTTCTACCTCCACCAGCCTCCCCTGATTTACCTATACTGTATCTGATGCCGGTGGTGTGGTTTCAGATGGTGCAGACCCTGGTCAGCAATGGTGCCAACTCTATATGGGAGCATTCCCTACTCGACCCAGCCCAGGTTCAGAGTGGGCGCAGGAAACCAAACCCACAGGACAATGTCCAGTAAGTGTAAAAAAACAAAAACATTGTAGAGCCTAACTCCCACTTCCTCTTTGAGGTGGCTCACTGTTATGAAAATCGGCCCGGTTGCACCTAACTACTAACGAGTCACTTCTGTTTTGGTGTGAATGGATCACTGGAAGTGGAGGCTGGTGGGAGGTAGATATTGTAGGACAGGCTCATTGAAATGCTTAGAACACGGTGTGTTTGATACCATTCCTCATTCCATTCCATGTATTACTATGAACCTGTCCTCCAATTTCTACCTCCACCAGCCTCCCCTTGATGGATAAGTATTACTATGGCCAAAAATCCCTCAAGGCCATCAGAAGCCTATTTTTATCACGCGTATGTAGGTTCTGTGACTTGTTCTTTGACCCCCCCCCCCCTTCATTGTCTTGTCGTGCCCAGCCCGACCAAGTCAGAGTTCATCAGCGCCAAGTACCAGATATTAGCCTTCGTACACAAGCTGCCGTGCCGCGACAACGACGGTATCACCACCAAGGACCTCAGCAAGGTGAGGACATGCCCACAGGGGGGGGTGCATAGGTCGGAGATCAAGAGGTCAAGGTTAATCTAGAAAGCTTCTGAACGAGGACAGGCAGGAGGAACAGGACAATGTTCTAGAATGAGATGCAGCCCAGCAGGTCATGCTGGTGGTCCCACTGAGCCTCTCCCCTTCTCACTGCCTCAGCCTACCCAGCAGGAAGTCCCTTTATGGAAGTATTATTGGGTCCCTACTGCTCTAGCGGCCGAACTGAACTAATGAGGAGATTTACCTCTCTGTCTTTCTTTTCTACTCTCTCTCTCTCTCTCTCTCTCTCTCTCTCCAGCAACTGCACTCGAGTGTGAGGACAGGGAGTCTGGAGACGTGTCTACGGCTGCTGTCCCTCGGAGGCCAGGCCAACTTCTTCCACCCCGTGAGACCCCCCCCCACACATACACACACACACACACACACACACACACACGCGCATCTTCTATCACTACTACTCTATCACCAAAAACAATCTCCCCCCCCCCCAGGAGAAGGGCACCACTCCCCTCCATGTAGCGGCCAAGGCAGGCCAGGTTCTGCAGGCAGAGCTGCTGGTTGTCTACGGGGCAGACCCTGGGGCCCCAGACATCAATGGACGCACACCCATGGACTATGCCAGGTACTGCATACCACCAGGGGAGGCTGGTGGAGGTAGAAATCGGAGGCCGGGCTTATTGATGGGAATGGAACGGAATGAGGAATGGTATCAAATGTGTGTGTGTGTGTGTGTGTGTGTGTGTGTGTGTGTGTGTGTGTGTGGGGGGGGGGGGGGGGGGTGCTGTGGCAGGCAAGTGGGCCAGGTGGAGCTTGCAGAGCGGTTGGTGGAGTGTCAGTACGAGCTCACAGACAGGCTGGCCTTCTACCTGTGTGGTCGACGTCCTGGTGGGTACTCTCTCTATGTTCTCTATGTCAGGGGAGGCTGGTAGAGGTACAAATCAAAGGACGGGCTCATTGTAATGCATGGAACGGAATGAGGAATGGTATCAAACACATGTGAGCTGTGTCTATATCTATGTCTTGACCATGGCCTTGGTGAGCATAATGTGGAGGAGCGATATGTGATTATAGACACAAAGAAAATCAATCAATGTCAAGAAAAGAACAACAAAATATAGATTCACACTGGTTTATGCTCCCAAAAACTGCTCTGTTTCATCATTATTCGATAAGGACAATGTTTTGACCCTGGCTAGGTCTTTGTATGGGAGAATTATTTGTACACTTTTGTACAGATTGATATGGTATGCATCTTACTGCATAACAGGAAAAGGCTTAAATGGCCATGCTTCAATCAGCCAATGGTTGTAGACACCAGTGATTCTGATTCAGAAAACTTTGTTGTCCTTTAAATGTTAATTTAGACAGAAAATTGTCTTTGACATACTGTAGGCTCAGTTCCTTATAAAGAACACAAACACATGAACACAATACTGTAACACATACATAAAGAGAAGGTCAGTAGTCAAATATCTACTAAGCAATATTGAAGTGCAGTGACTTGTGCAAAAAGTGTTTATTTAGGATTATTGTGAATGAAGGATTTTTTTTGTGGGGGGCAGAGGAACTTTATGAATGATGAACCTTATGATTTATGAGTGATTAATTATTGTTTATTCTACCCCCTCTTCAGATCACAAGAATGGCCATTACATTATCCCCCAGATGGCGGACAGGTAAGGATTGCGAGTGTGTCCGTGTGCATACGTGCGTTATGTCTTTGGCTTCACGTAGGTCATGAGCAATACCATTGAGATTGTATTGAGTCTACAATACAATATTTATGTTTTTGTTGTGTGGTGGAGGCATGAGTGAAATGGGTTGATGGTGCACTTCAGTGTTTTGACCAATAGGTGGTGCCATGTCAGGCTGTAACTTCCGAGAGAAAGAGACTAGTTACACTCTCCCTCCTTGACTGGCCCGCTTATGCAGCTGACCGGCTGGCATG
The DNA here is from genome assembly GCF_951799395.1 of Argentina silus. Lineage (NCBI taxonomy): Eukaryota > Metazoa > Chordata > Actinopteri > Argentiniformes > Argentinidae > Argentina > Argentina silus. The sequence goes on along the minus strand of NC_139654.1, from coordinate 21,060,158 downwards.
TCTGTGGTCCAGTTCCTTATCCCTTTCCCCAAGTGTGCACTCGTTCACTCCGAAGTGTGCACTCATTAATTGCCATTATGGATTTAAAAAAAACAATGGACTGGGTTAGAAGACATGGTGGAACCTCCATGGGCCTCTAGCCTCACCAAAGTTTACACCAATCCAATGCTTTTTGATAGGTGAAGAAGAGTGAACAAGTGCACACTTGGATGTGGAGAATGGATGTACTGTTCTTTACTTTGACACTTGTGTTCACCTAAGTGTTTGATATACACTCACCGGCCACTTTATTAGGTACACCTTGCTAGTACCGGGTTGGACCCCCTTTTACCTTCAGAACTGCCTTAATTCTTTGTGGCATAGATTCAACAAGGTGCTGGAAACATTCCTCAGAGATTTTGGTCCATATTGATTCCACCACATCCCAGAGGTGCTCTATTGCATTGAGATCTGGTGACTGTGGAGGCCATTGGAGTACAGTGAACTCATTGTCATGTTTGAGATGATGTGAGCTTTGTGACGTGGCACGTTATCCTGCTGGAAGTAGCCATCAGAAGATTGGTACACTGTGGTCATAAAGGGATGGATATGGTCAGCAACATTACTCAGGTAGGCTGTGGCGTTTAAACAATGCTCAATTGGTACTAAGGGGCCCAAAGTGTGCCAAGAAAATATCCCCCACATCATTACACCACCACCACCAGCCTGAACCGTTGATACAAGGCAGGATGGATCCATGCTTTCATGTTGTTTACGCCAAATTCTGACCCTACCATCTGAATGTCGCAGCAGAAATTGAGTCGTCAGACCAGGCAACGTTTTTCCAATCTTCTATTGTCCAATTTTGGTGAGCCCGTGCGAATTGTAGACTCAGTTTCCTGTTCTTAGCTGACAGGAGTGGCACCTGGTGTGGTCTTCTGCTGCTGTAGCCCATCTGCTTCAAGGTTCGACATGTTGTGCGTTCAGAGATGGTCTTCTGCATACCTTGGTTGTAACAAGTGATTATTTGAGTTACTATTGCCTTTCTATCATCTCAAACCAGTCTGGCCATTCTCCTCTGACCTCTGGCATCAACAAGGCATTTTCGCCCAGAGAACTGCCGCTCACTGGATATTTTCTCTTTTTCGGACCATTCTCTGTAAACCTTAGAGATGGTTGTGCGTGAAAATCCCAGTAGATCAGCAGTTTCTGAAATACTCAGACCAGCCCGTCTGGCACCAACAACCATGCCACGTTCAAAGTCACTTAAATCACCTTTCTTCCCCATTCTGATGCTTGGTTTGAACTTCAGCAGGTCGTCTTGACCATGTCTACATGCCTAAATGCATTGAGTTGCTACCATGTGATTGGCTGATTAGATATTTGCGTTAACGAGCAGTTGAACAGGTGTACCTAATAAAGTGTCCGGTGAGTGTATATCGTAAGTCATATCACTGTCGCAAAATTAGCGCAACATGGTGTTTTTTCTATATTGTGCAGCCCTTATGTATACAGCACACTCTTACTGGACTATACTCTGAGAGATGGGTATTCTTATAATCTGTTGATGGGTCTACCTCCCCCTCTTTCTTTCTCTCTTTCTTATCTTTTTCTCTCTCTCTTTCTCTCTCTCTCGCTCACTCGTTTTCTGTTCTCTCCATTTTGCTGCGCATGTGGAGACAGAGCTCGCCCTAAGTGCCCGACTCAGAGGTATCGCCCCCTTTCGTCTCCTTCTACCTTTTTCTCAACATCATCCTCCTCTTTCCTCTCCTTCTTATTCTCTTGTGTTTATGACGAGCATAACTAAGTCCTTGTAAAAATGTAAGAAACCAAGGTACAACGTGAACATTTAAGTATTTGAAACCCTACCTACCGTCTATGGTTAGTAGCTGTTATCATACTCACTTCAATACACACCACACAACATAGAATAGGTCAAAGTCATCTGGTATTGAACCGGCAACCTTATCTGCCCCTCTCCGCACCACTCTCATACCATCCCCCTATCCTGAACAAAACCCTGTTTCAACTCCTCCTCCTCCTCATCCCTCCCTCCCTCCCTCTCTCTCTCTCTCTCTCTCTCTCTCTCGGTGTGGGTGTGGTGGTTTAACTGTGCTGTTGTGTTTGTGTGTGTGTCTCAACGTAGTCTGGACCTGTCAGAACTGGCCAACGCAGCCAAGAAGAAACTCCAAGCGGTGAGTCACAACGCAAGACATGATTTACTAAGAGCTCCTCTGATTTCTACCTCCAAAAGTCTCCACTGATATACACAGTAATCTCATAGTCAAGAGAAGCTAAGTGACTCTAGCCTGGCTACAGCTTGATTGTTTCACTGTGGCCCAGGCGACAGGGTGCAATATTGACCTAATTCTGTGTTTGTGTATTGTCTTTTCTTTTTCCTCTCCCTCGCTGGTATTTACATGTGTGTGTGTGTGGGTGTATATACTGTGTCTGCATCCCATATGTTTCATGTGCGTGCATGTATGCACTACAGCTGAATAACCGGCTGTTTGAAGAGCTCTCCATGGACGTGTATGACGAGGTGGACCGCAGGGAGAACGATGCAGGTTAGATCTTCTCCCTTTCTTCTTCTTCTCCTCCTCCTCCTCCTCCGCCTTCTTCTTCTTCTTCACCTGCTTCTTCTTAACCTTCTCCTTCTCCTCCTCCTCAGAGATACCGGCCTCTGTCTTGCCCAGTTTTCCTTGTACTAGGTCTTGCTCAGGTTATCCCCTATTTCAGAACCCTTGGTGACGCTACACCACCAATATCCGCCCTGGATCCACTTTCAACCTATTTTTCAAAATCCTTGCAGTAACATAGGCCTTGCCATGAGGAACAACCAAAGCAGAGCAACAACTCAAACTTCAGCCTTTTCGTTACTGACTATTGGATTATGGTTCCAAACCTTAACCCATCGGGGTAAGAGGGCATAGAGACGCAGTTCAAGGCTCTCCTGAGACGAGTGACTATGGGAAATGTTAAGAGAAAGTATACTTCCCCCTCTCGGATCCTATTTCTAAAACCAGATAGAGCTATAGGTATGAGACCTTCATATTTTGACCTGGCTTTTCAGTCCTTCTACGGTCAGTAGGCAGACTCAGCAGTACTGGATAATATAATTGTATCTATCATCCCTCAAGCATGGATAAGCTACACACAGTGGTAAAGAAACCAGACCTTCACACCACCTACTGCCTTTTGTGAATTTGCCTATTTATGACAATTCCCTTTTATTTCACACACAAACCAACAAGTTACACTATGAACACAATTTCCTTTCCTTTGGATAATAGTTGCTGCTGTGCTAGGTGATCGGTGACTAGTTTGTCCCTATGACAGTTGAGTATAAGATCTGCAGCAACCTTTCATACAATTTAGATCTGTAATTATCTCTCCTTGTAGAACAAAAATGTATATATTCTCTGGAGTAAGACTGAGAGCGCGTCCGTGGAAGAAAGAGAACTATTATCTCTCTGCTCCACGTTTTATACTTTTACAGCCTGTGACATGTACATTCCTTTGACTCCAAAGCATAAGTGTTTTTTCTTCAATTCCTCTACAGTCGTTTCTAATGTTCAGTCCTTCCTCAAGGTTCGTTGAATCAATCAAGTTTATTTGTATAGCACATTTTACACAGACAAATGTTGCAATGTGCTTCACAACAAAAATAATACTAAGCAATAAATACAATAAAAACAATATTAAGTGCTAGAATTTATAGAATGGCAAATGATATATCTAGGTTCTGGGCTACGGTAGTTTGTTACTAAGACTTCAGCAATATCAGTATCACGCGATAGAACTAAATCCAGAGTATGATGATGGCAGTGGGTAGGTTCAGTTACATGTTGGAAAAAAAAAAAAAAACCTTGTCAATTAGTGCTAAGAAAGCTTTTCTGAGTTGTTAAATAGTTGTGTAATTTCTTCCACAGCAACACAATAGTTTTCAATGAGATGAAATAATGAGATCTGAAGGTCGACGTCTTTTGGAGAGGGTACTTTATTCGTTGTTACAAAGAAATGATGTTTCAGGCTAGCATGTTCTCTCTCTCTCTCTCTCTCTCTCTCTGGGATTCTCATCTCCCAGAGAATATATAGACTTGTAATGGAATTTGGCCTTGGATGCTACAGGTCCTAGGCCGCCCTTTCCCTAGCATCTGGTGTCATGTCTCTGCCTTGTGTACTGGATACGAATGATGTTTTACTCTGTGAAAGGTGAGAGGCCCATAGAATTTTGTACAATTCCAATGGGTCAGCATTATCATCTATATGCATGTTGAAATCTCAGAATATCACAATCTTATCAGCCTGAATTACCAGATCAGACAGGAACTCCGCAAATTCATTAAGGAATGTTCAGTACGACCCAGAGGGTCTATACAGAGTAATCAGAGGGAGCGACTGCGGAGTGAGTACCGTGCTATAGTAATGCGTAACGAGTAACGAGTCCTGCTGCAAAAACTTAATTACTAGAACCTCAAAAGTTGAGAACACCATCACCGTTTTAGGCGTAAGACCGAGATGTGTGTCATAGATCATAGCGACCCCGGGACATGGCTGTTAATAAATCCAGGAGGAGAGGCTTCATTTAACTGAATATACTCATCTGTTTTAAGACAAGTTTCAGTTCGTCCTATCACATCTAATTTATGGTCTGTAATAAGCAAATTAACTAGAATAGCCTTAGAAGTAAGCGATCTAATGTTTAGTATGCCCAGTTTAAGCTGGGTGTTGGAAAGAGAGACAGAGTGCAGTTTACTCAACAGAGGGGCACATTTCTATACCCACCAGGTTACTAGGACAAGGATCTGATTGTCTATTTAGCTTAGTTATACCAGATGCATGACGGGGACAGAAACAGTCTCAATATGATGAGCTAAAATACCCAAACTGTGTGTACTAATACTGTTGGCAGACTCCTCTGAACTAGAAGACTTGGGGTTAAAAGTCTGCTGCCTGGTGTGTGCCCTAGAATATCATCGTTGATTAGACTGACGCAAGCTATCATCTATGTTCCTAGACAAGAGATGAGCCATCACTCTAACAAGCCAGACTTACCCCAGAACGTGGACCAGTTGTCAATAAACCCTACACCTTGTGTCGCGCAACATTTAGCCAGCCAGCTATTGAGAGACGCAAGTCTGCTGTAAATCTCGTCGCTCCCCCTAGCTGGGAGGGGACCAGAGACAATTGCTCGATGCCGACTAATTTTTTTTAGCGAGATCACAGGCTGTAGCAATGTTGCTTTTAGTTACCTCTGACTGCTTCATTCTAACATCATTGGAGCCGACGTGAATAACAATGTCCCTATACTGCTTAAGCTCCCAAGTTTTGTAAGATGTCAGCACTTTCAGATTAGCTGCTGTCGGTAGCCCTGGCCCCCGGTAAACAATGTACAGTAGCTGGTGACGATAATGTAATATTATGAGTTATGTAGTCGCCAATGACTAACGTTTGATTTGTAGGAAAGCTGCGATCTCGAGGAGACACAGACACCTGACGTGCTTGTGTGCCACTGTTGAGAACGAGAACTAGAGAACGTAGATATAACGTTCAATTCAAAATGTTTGTTGAAAGCTGTAAAATAGCACGCACGAGACGGTCAGAGCGGAGGTTATGGGGCCCCTCCGTCTCCACAGAGCTTGCTTCATTCCCTGCACATGTTAGTCATAGAATCTGTTTGGACCTGTTGCAGGGAGGCTCCAAACTATACTCAGAGACTGGAAAATATCATGTTATAAACATTGTCTGTAGAAGGATACTGGCCTGGGAAAGGAGTAAAACGAGAGAGGGAGAGCGAGTTGGCCAGGAAGTGGCTCAGGAATTCTTGAGTTTCTCTCTCCTCTTAGCGGTCAGAGCAGTAGCAATCTGCGTAGTCTGACTGAGACTGCAGATAAGCAAAACTGGGTGAGGCAAACGCACGCACGTGCGGCACTGGAGGGAATCCACACAGTTTTGAGCATAGCAGGCTAGTGTGGGAGGTAGGGTGTGGAGCTGTGTGTACCTCCAGCTGAAATGACCTTACACACACGTATAAAATGTATCTTTCTTTCTCTTCTCTCTCTCCCAGTGTGGCTGACAACTCAAAACCACAGTACTCTGGTGACAGAGCGCAGTGCGGTGCCTTTCTTGCCTGTGAACCCGGAATACTCCGCTACACGAAACCAGGTAATACACAGCATCACCCACCAGGGGCCCCATTTATTAAATGTATTTTGTTTTTAAACTAAGGCCCCAGCCACACCAAACTATACTATCCGTTCATTACAGATTTAGCCAATGGTTTCTCTATGGGAGTCATCCGCTGACGGACAACAGAGATGACAAGGGTTCGTCCGTGTCCTTTTTGTATGTTTTGGCAGTTTTTTTTATGGACAAAAAAGTTCTAAGGAGTTGAACTTTCCACAGTCCATTTGTTCCGTTTAACCAATTAGAAACAAGGTTTCTTATTGAGTTGCTGGGTTGCGTTGTTCAGTTGCTAGGTTGGGGGGGGGGGAGAGAGAGGGGTGCGGGAGAGAGAGGGGTGCGGGGGGGGGGGGGGGGAGAGAGAGAGGGGGGAGAGGGGATAGAGAACATCTTCAACATCTTGCCTGTGTAGGAATATACTTTTTCACTCTAAATAAATAATGTGATACAGACACCAGTGTTACATTTATTGGGATAAATCAAATTAATAATTTATTATCGTTCATTCAATACTCAATCAATGTTGAAGTGAAATGCAGGGGGAAAAAAAAACTGGAAGCCACAGCTTCCAACGACTCTGACGAAAACTTGAACATTCATTTGTTATATACTGAAAAGACCTTCTAAAACATTTGCGTGGAGAGGACAGGTAACTCGTCCTGTGACACTTGTATCTCACCCCGGGGCCATCGTCTAAATTCCCCACCTATCTCAAAACATAGCTCCTGACACACAAGGCTCTTCTACTTAATAACACATTACACAGCCAGTATTAGTTGTTCCTGAGCATGAGGGACATAACTGTGTTATGCGTTTAAACCTTCTGTTACATACATTTTAAAACATAGTTGGTAACAACAAAGTGTAAGACATAGTATGAATGGAAGTTCAATAAGAGGTCAAGACAGACATCCATTCACAGGACCAATTCCTGTGATTCAGATTCCTTCACCTGTGTACACTTAGGTCAATACGCTGAAAGCTAAAGCTTATGCCCCCCCCCCACCACCACACACACACACACACAAACACACTTTTTCTGTCTTTTTCTCTCTCTCTCAGGGTCGACAGAAGTTGGCGCGTTTCAATGCTCGTGAGTTCGCTACACTGATCATCGACATCCTGAGTGACGCCAAGAGGAGACAACAGGGGAAAGGCCTGAGCAGCCCGACTGGTGAGAGGAGAGGGGGAGGGGGGGAGGGAGGAGAGAGGAGAGAGGAGACGGGAGGAGACAACAGGGGAAAGACCTGAGCAGCCTGACTGGTGAGAGGAGGGAGGGGGGAGGAGACAGGAGACAACAAGGGAAAGGCCTGAGCAGCCCGACTGAGGAGGTGAGAGGGGGGAGGGGAGAGAGGGAGAGGAGTGTACTGTGTTGTCTTGTCTTGGACTGTGTTGTCTGGTCTTGTATAGGGCTGGGTTAAAAAAAAAAAAAAGATTTTCCAATTAAAATCGATCTTCATTTGAATTATCTGATATTGATTCATAAAATCCCGAGATCGATCTTTTAATATATGCCTTTTCCCGTGGATGCTTGAACACGTTAGTCTCGCGTGGCCAGATCTCGCGCAACGAGATCTCTCGTTGATTCAAAATACATGGTGGGAGCTGCTCCACTGAAGGCACCGCCGCCAAGCCTAAAGGCAGATGTCTGGTTGCATTTCGGATTTAAAAACCATGAAGACAGAGATGAGCTGGACAAAAGCAAAGCCATATGTAAGATGTGCAAAATGGAGGTGAAATATTGTGGAAATACCACACATCTCCGAAACCATTTAACGAGCTAGCATCACGCAATCTGCAAAAACGTCCGATCCGAAACAAACCTCACTGGAGAAGGCATTTGTGTTGTTACCATCCATTCTCTGCGTGCCCCAAAAATAACTGAGGCTGTCATATGCAAGGATATACGCCCGTACAGCGTTGTTGAAAATGATGGCTTCCGAAGCCTCATTAATATACGACAACCATGCTACGTTTTACCAACACGCAAACAGTTGAGTGAAGTGGCAATCCCAAACCTGTATGGAGATGTGAAACATAGCGTTGCAACTTCACTTGAGTCAGCAGAGTGAGTCGCCCTAACTTGTGACAGCTGGACATTCAAGATTCAAGATCCTTTATTTGTCACGTGCATACAAGTATACAGTGAAATGCAAAAGTGACAGTGCCACAGAGGAGTGCAACAATACGTTTAAAAATAAATAGAATATAAACAGCAATGTACACCATGGAATGGCTATATACAATGGCAGGTTGACAGTACAGTTAATTACAGTGAAAGATGAGTCTGCATCCTACATCCAGGGCAACGGAGTCGTACCTAACAATCCCTAACCGAAACGATATCGAATCGGCAAATAATCAAATCGGGACCTTGTCTTGTACTGTGTTGTACTGTCTTGTACTGTACTGTGTTGTCTTGTCTTGTACTGTGTGTTGTCTTGTACTGTACTCTACTGTCTTCTCTTGTACTGTGTTTTCTTGTCTTGTGCTGTATTGTGTTGTCTTGTACTGTACTCTACTGTATTGTACTGTGTTGTCTTGTCTCGTACTGTCTTGTCTTGTACTGTGGTGTCTTGTCTTCTCTTGTGTTATGTTGTGTTACGTCCCCACATTTGTGTGCGTGTGGTGTCGTTTGTCTGTTTGTTTTTCCCTCTGTCTCTCTCCCAGGTATTGGTTCATCCCCCTGTCAATCATCGTTTCGTCCGTCACTCCCCCTGTTGCCCTTCGACCAATGGGTTCACCTGGCGGCATCCATCAACCAATTAGACCATCGTCCGTCTCCGTTTAAAAGTCCCACGCACTCTTCAGGAAGGGAGGGGTGTGGTAGCATCGGTTAGCGGTTTTTCTGTCATTTTGTATCATAGTATTCTACTGTTCTTGTAAGTGTCTGTCCTACCATTGTGTCCGCTGCCACACCTGTAGTTAGCCCCAGGGGAGGGCAAGTTAGGCAGGTAAGACGGCCATGGGCTTACACCTCCACCACGCAGGTTTGGTTTTGTTATATACATTAGGTTAGTTTCCCCAGGCGGGCGCCACCTCTTGTATTTCGGGTCTAGGGTAGGCGGGCAAGACTTAGTTAGTTAGATAGCAGACTTTTCGTAGAACAGATAGGATTAGAATATTAGCTTTGGGGTTATTTTTGTTTTCATTTATTTGGCGCCGTCTGGTGTCCTCCCCTTAGTTCCCTCTCTATGTTTCCCCCGTGTTGTCTGGTTGTTTGTTGTATGTATTACTAATAAATCTGTCTTGTTTGCATTTTACTCAGTCGTTGTGTGTGTTGCACTACCACCGCACCGGCAGTTCTCAGCAGCATATTCAGATACTGTATGTTACGTTTCTCCCCCCTTTTATATCCCTAGATGTAGTATCTTGGGGGCGGGGGGGGGGGGTTCGTAACAGTTGTGTTCTCTTGTCTTGTCTCATACTGTGTTCTCTTGTCTTGTGTTGTACTGTGTTCTCTTGTCTTCTCTTGTGTTGTGTTCTCTTGTCTTGTCTTGTCTTGTCCTGTACTGTACTGTCTTGTCTTGTCCTGTCTCGTACTTGTCTTGCCTGACCCCCCCCCCCCCGTCCTGTGTCTTGTACTGTGTTCTCTTACTGTTTGTATTGTCTTTTGCTGTGTTGTACTGTACTGTGTTCTCGTCTTGTACTGTGTTGTCTTCTCGTACTGTACTGACCCCCCCCCATCCTGTGTCTTGTACTGTGTTCTCTTGTTCTTGTTCTTTTACTGTGTTGTACTGTCTTCTCGTATTGTACTGTGTTGTGTCGTATCTGTCCCCCCTCATCCTGTGTCTTGTACTGTGTTCTCTCGTTGTCTTGTCTTTTACTGTGTTGTACTCTACTGTCTTGTCTTGTGTTGTCTTGTACTGTGTTGTCTTCTCTTGTACTTTACTGTGTTGTGTCATACCTGACCCCCCCCCCATCCTGTGTGCTGTAGACGGTCTGGACTTGGGCGACCAGGTGGATGACGACCAACACGACTACGACAGCGTAGCATCTGATGAGGACACGGACAGCGAGCTGACCACTCAGAACAACAACACCCAACACAATAACCGTGCGAAGGTGAGACGCACACACACACATTGTAGAGAGAGGGGGAGAGAGAGAGACGCAGGGGGCCGAGAGATATGGAGGGGGAGGGGGAAAGAGAGGGAGGGAGGGAGGGGGCGAGAGATATGGAGGGGGAAAGAGAGAGAGGGAGAGAGACGATGAAAATTGGGTGTCATCTCAGATCATTCCTGCGCCCGTGTGCGCATGTGTGTCTTCTGTCAGAGCATGGACTCGTCGGATGGACCAATCACCCTGCAGGAGTACCTGGAGGTGAAGAAAGCCCTGGCCTCCTCAGAGTCCAATGTCCAACAGCTGATGAAGGTCAATAATAACCTGAGTGAGGAGCTACAACGACTACAGAAAGAGGTAGAGGTGGAGGGAGGGAAAGAGAGAGATATGATGGAGAGAAGGGTTGGGCAGTATCACTTGTCATACCTTTTATACCGTCCTAACATTTTCCCAGGGTATACAGTATTACCGTGAAAAATAACAAAATTGCTCCATATATTTAATCTACGTTGAAAAACTGAATTATTTATGTGGTGATTGTTCTACTGTATGACATTTATCCTAAACAATCATTTAAACTTGACATCCCGATAACAACGTGACAAACTAAACTAAACAGTTTGATAGCATAATATGATAGCTTAATAAAAAGCTTATCGGCCATCATTTGTCTATAAAATATTGATTTAGTTATCGTTATGAGACTGTGCTCTGGGAGTCCTAATTTTGCTTACTTCTTTTTGAGCTCTCTCTTTCGGGGCCAGCTGTAAGAGAAGGCGGCGGTAATTGCACGGCAGAGTCCTAAGGCCCAGTCTGCCTATTGCCTCTGGTCCTGCACTGTGTTTGTCACCACCAGATTGAGGTTGTGGTAAAACAGTTGAGCCATGGCCAATTCAGGGCCCTGATGGCGGCTGCAATGTTAGCAGCATTGTCAGTCGTTATGGCCATGGGTTTATTTGCATCCAAGTGCTGCACGGAGTGCATCAACAGTGTTGTCCGTCGTGTGGTTTTCTGGAAAAAAGCTAGTCTGTTGGCATTATTTGGCAGTTTGATAGATAATGGAACAGAAATGTTATGACTGTATTGGGAAAAAAAACTAAAAACTTTTCAAATCCTGCGGGATACCGTATTACCGTTATACCGCCCAACCCTAATGGAGACAGAGAGATATGATGGAGAGACAGGAGACTATCTTTGCTTGTGAATGTGTTGTGGAATGTGATGTCTGTTACTAGCTGAGTAGTGGAACATTTTTTTTCTTGTTGCCTTCAATGTGAATGTCTCATCTCTGTCAGTGTGTGCTTAGAGCTGTTCTCGTACCCAAGGCAAATGATGCCATTGAGAGCAGCGTTTTGTTTTATTTGTTTTTGTTTTGTTATTCAGTGTGTGTAAATCTTTTTGTTATCTTTTACCCTGCCATATTTGGTCACTTCCTGTCTGCTGGTTGTGTCGTTCCATCGTGTTGTTGTGTTTTCTTGATGAGTGTCATGTCCCAGAATCCATGTCTTCACCTGAGATGGTGAAATAGCAGACTGCACATGCATGCACGCACACACACACATACATTGACAAGAATATACAGCAATACAGTGCCAGCCAGCGATACAAATCTCAATAAACCATGCATGTACTTATTCTACAAGCAATTTGACCTTGCCCCCCACCCCCAGTAAACCTAGCATGTTGTATGTACCTAAACCCCCTAAGTATGTACTTTGTACTTTTACTCTACAGTCTAGGGTAGTACTTTAACCCCGTATTATCCTTCCAGTAGGGGAGGTAGAACACAGCTTGTTTGACACCATTCCTCATGCCGTTCCATGCATTACAATGAGACCGTCCCCTGATTTCTACTCAACCAGCCTCCCCTGCCTTCCAGTGTAGACTTGTAGCCCTGTACCTAACACATGCTCCATGTATAGCCTTGTATACCCTCCATATCTCGTCTCTGGCTACTAGCTTAGACTCCTGTATCTGTACCTCCTGTAACCTTTGTGTGGTGTCAATGCTTTGTCTGTGACACATTTAGGTGACCCCCCCCCATCTCTACCGTAGATCTCGCGGATGCAGACCGAGAACGGTGCATTGCGTGGCAGGGGCCAGGTCGGGGGGTCTGTTGGTCTGGGAGAGGGTGGTGGTGGTGGTGGCGGCAGACCAACGCATTGGCCAGGGGGGGTGAGGGGAGGTGAGGGAGACTCCAGCCTAGCCGTGTTCTCGTACACCACACCCCCCCATCGGAGAGACAGACAGGCGTTCTCTATGTACGAGCCGGGGGCCGCCACCCCCAAGCCACACCACCACCACCAACATCCTCCGGCCCTGGACCCCCTGACAGGCCGCCTTCAGTCCCAGCCCAGTGTAAGTGACGCTACGGCCCGCCTCCTTGCCTGCCTCTCGCGTCTGTCTGTCTGTGTGTGTGTGTGTCTGTCTGACTGTGTCTGTTTCTGTCTGTCTATCTGACTGACTGTCTGGCACCTCTCTCCATCCTGCACTTTAACCTTTAACTTCTATTAGAAACCTTATAACCCACTAAACCCAGCCTCTGTTACACACACAAACACACACCAAGTATCCTTGGTGCCTAAAACGCTCTGATTTACTAACTTTCACCCTCTCACTCTTACTGACTCAATTCAATTCAATTGGCTTTATTGGCATGGGAAACAACAGTTTACATTGCCAAAGCAAGTGAAATTACAAATAAACAAAAATGAAATAACCAATAACAAATCTAAACATTACACAAAGAGTATCAAAAGAATAGTAACTAAAAGTAAATAAACGTAAAAGAATGTAAGTGTTTTTGGCATTTAAAGTGTTATATTATGGACGATTTACAGTGTTTATCAATGTGCAAATAGTTCAAGTACCATAGGAAAAATAGTTAAATAATGGTTGTATTTACAGTTGTGTTTGTGCTCCACTGGTTGCCCTTTTTCTATGGCAACAGCTCACGAATGTTGCTACTGTGATGGCACACTGTGATATCTCGCCTAGCAGATATGGGAGTTTATCCAGGTTTGATTTGTTTTCGAATTCTTTGTGGGTCTGTGTAATGTAAAAAGGGAAATATGTGTCTAATATGGTCACACATTTGGCAGGTTAGGAAGTGCAGCTCGGTTTCCACCTCATTTTGTGGACAGTGTGCACATAGCTTGTCTTGGGAGCCAGGTCTGCCTATGGTGACCTGTCTCGACAGCAAGGCTATGCTCGCTGAGTCTGTACATAGTCAAAGCTTTTCTGCCACTGTTTAGGGCTTTGTTTTTTGGTTGATTCTTTCCAATGGGTCAAGTAATTATCTTTTTGTTTTGTCATAATTTGGTTGTGTCTAATTGTGTTGCTGTTCTGGGGCTTTGTGAAAAAAGCCCCAAACCAGCTGGTTGAGGGGACTCTTCTAGGTTCAACACTCTGTAGGTGATGGCTTTGTTATGGAAGGTTTGTGAATTGCTTCCTTTTAGGTAGTTGTTTTCTGGAGTTTTATAATTAATGGATATTGTCCTAATTCTGCTCTGCGTGCATTATTTGGGGTTTTGCGTTTCACGCGGAGGATGTTTTTACAGAATTCTGCATGCAGAGTCTCAATTAACCCTAACCCTACACCGCATTGCACCAATTTATATAGCAGACCCTTGTGCCAAATTGAGTCAAAAGCTTTTTTGAAATCAACAAAGCATGAGAAGATTTTGCTTTTGTTTTGGTTTACTTGTTTGTCGATTAGGGTGTGTAGGGTAAATAAGTGGTCTGTTGTTCGGTAATTTGGTAAAAAGCCCCCCAAAAAATTCTCATTTGCTCAGGAAATTGTTTTCTCTGAGGACATGTTAGAGTCTGCTGGTTGATGATACTGCAGAAGATTTTCCTGAGGTTGCTGTTGACGCATATCCCATGGTAGTTATTGGGGTCAAATTTGTCTCTACGTTTGTGGATTGGGGTAATTAGTTCTTGGTTCCAAATATTGGGGAAGATTGAGGTTGTTGAGGATGATGGTAAAGAGTTTAAGTATAGCCAATTGGAATTTGTCGTCTGCATATTTAATCATTTAATTTAGGATGCCATCAACACCACAGGCCTTTTTGGGTTGCAGGGTTTGCATTTTATCATGTACAGTGCCTATAGAAAGTCATCATACCCTGTGAAATCTTTACCTTTTGTCACATTACACCCTGGAAATTAAAATAAATCAAATCTAACTTTTTTGAGCTGTATGTACACATTATAACCCTCATCATCAAAGTGAAAATATATATTTTTTTAAATTCTGGACAATTATTAAAAATTAATTCGTGAAATACCTGGTTTGGTTAAGTGATCAGCCCCTTAGAGTATACCATTATAAACTTGCTCAGGTGCAACCAATCAACTTCCAGATCAAACACCAGGCTAATTGCCCCCCACCTGACATCAATTGTAGTGGTTTTGATTACTTCAGAATAAAACCAGCTGTTTCTTGAGGATTCCACTACTAGAAGTGCATGGTTCTGCAAAGAATTCACCATGGTTGGAAAAGTACTTTCAAAAGGCCTCCGGGATAAAGTTGTAGGAAGGCACAAGTTAGGTGAAGGCTACAAAAAGATTTCGAAGGCTTTAGCTATCCCTCTGAGTACCGTTCAGAGCATCATTAAGAAGTGGAAGGCGTATGGCACCACCAACACCTTGCCTAGATCAGGCCGTCCGTCCAAACTGGATGACCGAGCCAGGAGGACATTGATCAGAGAAGCTACCAAGAGGCCAAAGGCAACTTTGAAGGACTTACAAGTCTTTATGGCTGGGAATGGTCTGTCTGTGCATGTGACAACAATCTCACAAGCTTTACACAAAGCTGGCCTGTATGGCAGGGTAGCAAGAAAGAAGCCTTTTCTGAAAAAGTGCCACACTCAGTCTCGTTTGTGCTATGCAAAAACACACCTGGAAGATTCTGTTGCCATGTGGAAAAAGGTTTTATGGTCAGACGAAACTAAGATTTAACTTTTTGGACTGAACTCCAAACGCTATGTTTGGCGAAAACCAAACACAGCATACCTACCCAAGCATGATGGTGGCAAGATTATGTTGTGGGGATGTTTCTCTTCAGCGGGGACTGGGCAATGGGTCAGGATTGAAGGGAAAATGGATGCTGCCAAGTACACCCAAATTCTTGAGGACAACCTGTGTCCCTCTGCTAGACAGCTGAAAATGGGCAGGTCATTCACCTTCCAACACGACAACGATCCTAAACGTACCGCAAAAAGAACAACGCAAAAGGATAGAAAGGTGAATGTCCTTGAGTGGCCAAGTCAGAGCCCTGACTTAAATCCGATAGAAAACCTGTGGATGGATTTGAAGAGAGCAGTCCATCGCCGCTCACCACGGAATTTGCCTGAACTCGAACAATTCTGCAAGGAAGAATGGGCAAATATTCTCCAATCTAGGTGTGCAAACCTAGTAGAGACATATCCAAACAGATTGATGGCTGTAATTGCAGCAAAAGGTGGCTCTACAAAGTATTAAATCAGGGGACTGATGACTTTTCCAACCCTGTTGTTCTTGTTTTTCATTTTTTATAAATTTTCTGAACTGTCGCCTTTTTTTCATTAGTTTGATGTTGTATGGCTAAATTTGTACATAAAGCTGGAAAAAGTTTTTTTTTTTTTTTTTTTTTTAATGGGTTTTGATTTCAGGCTGTACGACAAATATAGTAATTATTTCAAAGGGGTATGATGACTTTCTGTAGGCACTGTAGTTTGTTCGATGTAATTGGAGAATCCAGTGGGTTCTGGTGGTCTTTAATAACTGATTCTAAAGTTTGCAATTGATTTTGTGTTTGTTGTTTGTGCTTTGTTATAGGACCCAACAGATTGGAGAAGTGGTTTATCCATACATCTCCATTTTGGATAGATTGCTCCTCATGTTGTTTATTTAGTGTCTTCCAATTTTCCCAGAAGTGGTTAGATTCTATATATTCTTCAATTACATTGAGCTGATTTCTGGTGTGCTGCTCCTTCTTTTTTCTTAGTGTGTTTCTGTAATATTTTAGCATTTCACCATTGTGAAATAGGAGTAGTAGGTTTAGGTTTTCTGGGTCCCTGTGTTTTTGGTTGGATAGGTTTCTAAAATTCTTTCTTAGGCTTTTTTGCGTTCTTGATCAAACCATTGTCATTGTGGTTAGTTTTCTGAGGTTGTCTGCTTGAGATTTGAAGATTTGTTAGAGAAGCTGAAATGTGCAGCTTTTGCACCTTCATTATTGCAGTGGAACCTTTTGTCCAGGTTGTCTAAGAGCGATTGTATTTGTTGTTGGCTAATTGTTTTTTTGGTAGGTTTCTATACTACTTTCCTTCCATCTATAGCATTTTTTAATAGTATGCAGTTTGTTGGGTATTAATGCCCCATGATTGATTATTCTGTTCATGTAGACTGTGATTTTGCTGTGATCTGATAGGGGTGTCAGTGGACTGACTATGAACATTCTGAGAGACTCTGGGTTGAGATCGGTAATACAGTAGTCTACAGTACTGCTACCAAGGGATGAGTTGTAGGTGTCCTCTCTTAGCCTACCATTCACTATGTACAGACACAGCGTGCGACAGAGCTGCAGGAGTTGTGACCCGTTTTTGTTGGTTGTGTCATAGTTGTGTCTACGGGGGTATATGGGGGAGGGAATGTTGTCACCTACAGATCGGTGTTTGTCCCCCTGTGTGCTGAGAGTGTCAGGTTCTTGTCCAGTTCTGGCGTTTAGGTCGCCACAGACTATTACATGTCCCTGAGCCTGGAAAAGGTTGATCTCCCCCTCTAGGATGGAGATGCTATCTTCATCAAAGTATGGTGATTCTATAGGGGGGATATACAGTGTCTTCGGAAAGTATTCAGACCCCTTCACTTTTTCCACATTTTGTTGTGTTATAGACTCAATTTAAAATGGATTAAATTAAAATAATTTGCCATCAATCCACACACACAAATACCTCATGTACATAAGTATTCAGACCCTTTGCTATGACACTCTTAAAATTAGCAAAAATGTCATCAACAAATCATGTAAGTTGAACTGAGTCCATCTTAATGCAAGGATAATAGTTCATGTAATTTCAGAATTATTATCTTTGTTTTTATAGGGTCTCTGATTTGCGTAGCATCTGGGGTGGGCTGTTCTGGCTGTTCCGGCCACCTCTCTCATTGGTTGCTCACTGTCTCAACTTCCTCACCTCTTCCTTCATCTCCTCAAGTGCACTTGTCTTGTCTTGCATCTCCTGTTGGAGCTGCCACGACCATCTGCGCCCCCGGTCTGTGCACGACCGAAAAGTTGAAGGGCTGCAACGCGAGATACCACCGGGTGATCCTCGCGTTCACATCCTTCATGCAGTGGAGCCACTGGAGGGGAGCATGGTCGGAGTAGAGGGTGAAAGCGCGACCCAGCAGGTAGTAGCGGAGGGCGCCGACCGCCCACTTGATGGCCAGGCACTCTTTCTCCACCGTGCTGTACCGGCCCTCCCTCTCCGATAGTTTGCGGCTCAGGTACAGCACTGGCCGGTCAGCCCCCTCCACCCGCTGGGTCAGCACTGCTCCCAGGCCTCTATCCGACGCATCCGTCTGTAGGGAGAAAGGGAGGTTAAAATCAGGCGCATACAGGACCGTTTCTCCACAAAGAGCTCCCTTAAGGGCCTCGAACGACCCCTGGCACTGGCCCGACCATTGGACTGGATCCGGGGCACCCTTCCGGGTGAGGTCCGTCAAGGGACTGGCCAGCTCTGAAAATCCCGGCACGAACTGCCGGTAATAGCCAGCCAGCCCCAGGAAGGCCCTCACCTCCTTCTTCGTCTTCGGCCGCGGAGAGGCGGCGATGTCCGCAGTCTTTTCAATCTGCGGCCGCACCTCCCCCCGACCCAAGTGGTACCCCAGATACCGGATCTCCCTCTGCCCGATCACGCACTTTTTCGGGTTGGCCGTCAGCCCCGCCTGCCTCAGGGACCGCAGAACAGCAGCCACACTCTGCACATGCTGCGCCCAGGTGTCACTGTGAATGACAATGTCATCCAGGTAGGCCGCAGCATAGGCAGAGTGCGGCCGCAGAATGCGGTCCATGAGGCGCTGAAAAGTGGCTGGGGCTCCGAACAACCCGAAAGGGAGCACCGTGAACTGGAATAGCCCGAGCGGAGTGGAAAATGTAGTTTTCTCTCGGGATACCGGGGAGAGTGGAATCTGCCAGTATCCCTTCGTGCAATCCAAGGTCGTGAAATACTTGGCCGTGCCAAGCCGGTCCAAGAGCTCGTCAACCCGGGGCATCGGGTAGGCATCGAACTTGGAGACCGCATTAACCCGTCTATAATCCACACAGAACCGTATAGCCCCATCCGGCTTGTTCACAAGCACGATGGGGCTACACCAGTCACTGCGGGACTCCTCGACCACACCCAGCTCCAGCATGGCTTCCAATTCCCTGCACACAATGTCTCGTTTGTGTACCGGCAACCTATAGGGACGCGTGCGCACCGTTAAACCCGGCTACGTTTCTATATGGTGGTCGATAAGCGTAGTCTGACTGGGCAGGGGAGAGAACACGTCGGCGAACTTGGCTTGCAAATCTGCAACGTCCGTGGCCTGGCTGGCAGAGTTATCAATACCGACCGGAGTGCTAACTTTTGATTTTGGGACTTCCGGACCGAACTCATCTCTCTCTGGAATTATTGTAGCCAGAGCAACAGTGACCACGTCGTTCCATTTTTTTAGGAGATTTACGTGATACACCTGCAAGCTATCCCCCCGGTCCGAGCGTACTACCTCATAACCCACGTCCCCCATGCGACGTGTGACCACAAACGGCCCTTGCCACTTTGCGAGTAATTTCATGCTGGAGGTGGGTAACAGTACGAGCACCTTGTCTCCCGGTGTAATTTCTCGCAGGTTAGTTCCCCTGTCGTATAGCCGCTTTTGACGCTCCTGGGCTTGCAGCAAATGCTCGCGTGAGAACCCCTCGGGCGTGGAGCTTTGTGCGCAAGTCCAGGACGTTTTGAATCTCACTTTTACCCTTCCTCCCAATTTTCTTTAAGAAGGTCTAGGACACCCCGGGGCTTACGCCCGTAGAGTAATTAAAACGGGGAAAACCCGGTGGAAGCTTGGGGGACTTGCCGTACCGCAAACAGCAGGGGATCTAGCCATTTATGCCAATTCCGACTATCCTCGTGTACAAACTTTCGGATCATTGACTTCAAGGTCCGATTGAACCACTCACAAAGGCCATCAGTGGCCGGGTGGTAGACACTGGTTCGAACCGCCTTGATGTTCAACAAGCCATACAGTTCTTTGAGGGTGCGTGACATAAAATTAGTGCCCTGATCGGTGAGAATCTCTTTCGGGATTCCCACGCGGGAGATTACTTGAAACAATGCCTGCGCTACACTCCTGGCAGAGATATTGCGCAGCGGTATTGCCTCGGGGTATCGGGTTGCGTAATCTATCAAGACCAACACAAATCGATATCCCTGTGTACACCGATCAAATGGCCCGATAATATCCATGGCTATGCGGTCGAATGGGTTCTCGACCAATGGTAAGGGCCGCAAGGGGGCCCGTGGAATGGCTGGGGGATTTACCAACTGACATTCACGACAAGAAGCGCACCACCTACGCACCTCTGCCCGAATCCCCGGCCAATAAAATCGAGCCATTATACGGTTTAGTGTCTTATCATACCCTAAATGGCCCGCCATGGGGTTGAAATGAGCCGCCTGGAAGACCATTTCCCGTCGGCTACGGGGAACCAACAACTGGGTTACTTCCTCCTGGCTATGTGAGTCACGACTTACTCGGTACAACCTGTCACTGATAATCGCGAAATAGGGGTGGGCGCGTACTGCGTCTGGCCGTACCAAAGTACCATCAATCGCTATCACTTGGTCATAGGCCGATCGTAGGGTCTCGTCACGAGACTGCTCGAGGGGGAAGTCACCTAGCAGCGGATAGTTTGGCGGGGAAATCTCGGGTTGAGACCCCCCCGCCGGCTCTGGCTCCTCGGCAGTGAAGCGAGGCGCCGCCTCAGCACAGAGCACATTACACGCCTCACACCTCCCTCTCTGTCGTGCATGCACCCCGGTAGCCTGCTTTACTGCTTGAGGAAACCCCTCCCAATCTACACCCAGAATAACAGGATGCGTGAGGCACGGGCTAACCGCCGCCTGTACACTATGCTTTTCCCTTCAAAATGAATTTCGATCGCGACCACAGGATATTCGTGAATGTCCCCATGCACACACTTGACCAACACCCTCGATGTCTTTAACAATGCCCCCGGTCGAACCAGGCGCTCCTGGATCATGGACTGCATGCAGCCCGAATCCAAGAACGCCTGGTGCGTATCATGTTGTATCCTTACCGGAACACGATACGCCGCTCCTGGTCCGGGGGGAGGGCCCGGTATGTCGCCGATGCGGACGACCTGCCCCACCTCCCTCACTGGGCACTCAGCCCGTACATGGCCCGGCCGTCCGCATCGCCCACACACCCCCCCTGTTGCTCGGGGTGCTTCCTGTGGGGCCAGGGTTGGTTCTCGACATGCCTGCCCCTGCCATCTCGTCCTCGGGGCGGGCGCCGGCCTCTCCTTCTCCGGCAGCACGGCTCCTTCCGGGGTTAGTCGCCGGGGCTCCTGCGGCGGGAGGGAGAGATGGTCCTCCGCCAAGGTAACGGCGGCCGCGAGATCCTGGGGCTGGTGGTACTGGACCCAGGCGGGAGCCCCGTGAGGAAGTGCTCCAACACCACCCGGTCCCCGACCTCCTCCGCCGAGCTGTTCCCTGGGTCCAGCCACCGCCGCGCGCTGTCCCACAGCCGCTGGGCGTAGGCAAAGGGTAGGCTCCCCTCCTCCATCGTCAGGGCCCGGAACCGGCGACGGTGTTCCTCCAGGGTGAGGCCCAGGCGGTCCCGAATCGCCCGGGCGAGGGAGGGATAGTCCCGCTGGGCGGCCGTTGGCAGGCTGTGGGCAGTGAGCTGCGCCTCGCCCGACAGGAGGGGCAGCAGATGGTACGCCCACTCGCCGTCCGGCCACCCCGAGATCCTCGCCGTCCCCTCGAACACCGCCAGGAACGCCTCCGGGTCGTCCAGGTCCCCCATCTTCTGGAGGTGTACCTTGGGGGGACCTTGTGGCGACCCGGGCGCCGGTCCCGCTTTGATGGCCCCGACGAGCTCCCAGAGGAGGGCACGGTCCTCAGCCCTCGCCGTCGCCATCTCTCCCATTGCGGATTGCTGCTCGTGCTGGAATTGAGCCTGCCGCTCCAGTATGAGGGCCATCCCTCCGATGGCCGCGCTTAACGCCTCCATTCCTCTGTGTCCCTCGTTGGGCGCCACTGTAACGATGTCCATTGTACACAGAGGCAGACGCAGTGGTGTAGTGAGGGACAGGTCCCGTTTATTCATAAAGTCCGTTATACTTTGGCTTTTCAGCCCTCCACAAACTCGGCAACTTTTCAGTCGCCGTCCTCCCTCTCGAACGCAGAGGCACACATCTTAAACCATCTAGTCAACGAGGCTTCATTTGCAACAGGTGTGCAACGGAGCCTCGCTGACGTAACGCTGGCCACGGTCCTGTAGCTCCCTCTACAGGCCGAACGCTGCATGTCCCCCCACAAAAGGTAACAAGGGTCATACAGAATCAGTGGCTACTACAATAGAAAAAAGGACCGGCAGGGGCTGTTCAACTCAAATAAACAAATATAACCAAAAGAGAGCTCATAAATGGCGAGCAAAACCTAAACTTTCATTATCTAATCAAAACCAAAGCGAAAACAAAACCACACTGGCCTAAAGCAGTGGACAAAACTTAAATACAGTCAAGAACAGCCACCTCTACTCCTGGAGCGTCTAAACAAAAGAATCCACTACGTGTGGTGCAAAATCAGTACAACAAAACTAAACTTGGCCCAATTTTCGGTAACCATAACAAATAATAAACGATTGCGCTATGCACAGTATCACAATACAAAGTCCCAGACACCACTGGGACAATTTTGACTAAACTTGGGTGAATGATGCCATCTTGCCATAGAGATCCGGCATGTTTACCTATACAGTAGCAACAGAAATTCCAAACTTTGAACAAGCATATGTCCTTTCCCGTTCGAGCTAGAGTCAGGAAATTTGGTACATATTTGCAACCCCTCATGAGCAACAAGTTTCTTATTAGGACCTATAAGCTTCGCCCATTAGATTTTCTGCTAATTAGACTTTTTGTCTCCCTCCAAACTTTGAATTCTCTCTCTTATTCATCCACATAAAATACATTTTAATAATTGTCACTAATTCACACAAGGAGGGGCGCTACATCATTCATGGGGGACAACATGTTTACTGTAGACGTAGACTTGTTTTATTTGCACACAAAAAAGATGACGGTGAAAGAGAAGCCAGTGAAGCCCATTGGTAACCTGTCTGAACTGTAACGTCTTCACCTTAACATTTCTGAACCTGTCTGTCAGAAGTATTCCTATGGTTGTTCCTCTCTGTCCTCCTCCTAAAATCCTCTCTCCTTCTCTCCATCCATCAGATGAGGAGGGGTGGGAAGCACCTCTCTGGGTCCATGGAGGTGGGGAGGTACATGGTAAGGACATCGGGCTGACACTCCTTTACACTAGTTATTTACAGTGGACTCCCTACTGTATTATTATTACTCATTATGGTGCATTCATGACCAACTTGGAATTCCCACTTGTGATCTGGGACCTCCGAATTTCGGAGCATTCAAGTGATTTGAGGTCGGAAACTTTCCAACTGGGAGGGCCGTTCAAATAGATTTTTTCCACTTGTCTTGAACGACCCATTAACACAAGTATAATTTGTGACAAGGCCTCACAGCAATCAAGTTTTCTAAATGGCCCAGTGAAACTTTGGTAGCAAGTCTCAGTGTATCCTGCAGGTCATTCCATGCCCTGCACAGTAACTTGTTTTTTTGGTGAATATCTGTGTCATGTTGATTGTTTGATTGATTGTTTCCTGCCTACAGAAAATTAGCTATCCAGCTAAATTTGGTGCAATGACATGTTGCACAGGCATCCCTGACAAATAAACAAACAAACAAATAAATACATAAAATAAAAAAATAACAGCCAATAACAGTATTGGTTCAGTTGATGCTGTGACAGCATGTTGTGTGTCCTCCAGGTCCCAAGAGGGGAGAAGCACGGCAGTGGCACGGACAGTGATTACGACAACACTCAGACATACGAGCTATCGCTGAGGTAAGACTTCGAGAGCAGGTGGAGAAGTAGCAGCGGAGGCAGACATTGGAGGACGGGCTCATCGTAATGCATGAAACGGAATAAGGAATGGTATCAAACATTCCATTCCATGCATTACAATGAGCCCGTCCTCCGATTTCTACCTCCACCGGCCTCCCCGGAGAGAGGTGTACAGGGAGCCTCTCACCTTCCTTCCTTCCGTCTTTGAAGTGATCATGTATCTGACACAACTTGGATTGGTGAAAATCCAGTTGGTGAATTCAATCCACTGGAAAGCTTTGCTTTGACCAATCCAATCATATTAAGATGCATGATTCACTCAAGGAAGGAAGGAAGGAAGGATGTGTTTTTCAAGTATTTGAAGCAGATTAGGGTCTCCTCTTCTCAGGCTTATATCACATGGGGTGGGGGGGGGGCGAGGTAGCAGTGGAGAGCCATATTGTCAGACTGTGTGTTAGTGTTAATTACTGAAGAGGCGCTCACTTCCTCTTATGAGTCAAGGTGTAAATGAGATTCATTTTCATTAACTGTGTTTGTGTGTGTGTGACACAGTATGGGGCGCAGCAGTGAGGAGGAGGGCCGGGGGGAGTCGGAGGATGGGGGAGGGGGGGCAGAACCGGACCCCACCCTGCCTTGCACAGAGGATGTCATTATGAAGACGGAGCAGGTGACCAAAAACATCCAGGAGCTTCTGAGGGCTGCGCAGGAGTTCAAACATGACAGGTACAATATGAAACACAGATGACAGACAGAATTCAGTTCTTTTAGTTTGTACAGTGGCTTCGTAAAGTATTCCGACCCCTTCACTTTTTCCACATTTTGTTGTTATACACTCAATTTAAAATGTATTAAATTGAAAAATGTTGCCATCAATCCACACAATACCCTATATCAATTCCAAAATCACATGAACTACACTGCTCAAAAAAATTAAGGGAACACTTAAGGGACACATCAGATCTTGATGAACGAATTTTTCAAGTTGAAAATCTTTACTGATGTACATTGTATAATTTGTTGAGAACAAAATGACGTAACAGTCAATGGAAACCAAAATCATCAACCCATTGAGGGCTGGATTCAAAATCACACCGAAAATCCAAGTAAAAAAATTCAAATCACAGGCTGATGCAACTTGTGTGAATTTTATCACGGCAACTCATGATGTGATTCAGTAGTGTGTATGGCCCCTGCGTGCCTGAACGCACTCCCGACAACGTCTGGGCATGCTCCTGATGAGTCGGCGGATGGTGTCCTGGGGGATCTCCTCCCAGACCTGGATCAGGGCATCAGTGAGCTCCTGGACAGTCTGTGGCGGTACTTGGTGGCGTCGGATGCACCGATACATAACGTCCCATAGGTGCTCAATTGGATTTAGGTCAGGGGAACGAGAGGGCCATTCAATGGTATCAATGCCTTCTTCATCCAGGAACTGCCTACACACTCTGGCCACATGAGGCCGGGCATTGTCCTGCACTAGGAGGAACCCAGGGCCCACTGCACCAGCGTAAGGTCTGACAATGGGTCTGAGGATCTCATCCCGGTACCTAACAGCAGTCAGGGTACCGTTGGCTATGACATGGAGGTCTGTGCGACCCTCCAAGGATATGCCTCCCCAGACCATCACTGACCCACCGCCAAACCGGTCATGCTGGATGATGTTACAGGCAGCATTACGTTCACCACAGCATCTCCAGACTCTTTCACACCTGTCACATGTGCTCAGTGTGAACCTGCTCTCATCTGTGAAGAGAACAGGACGCCAATGGCGGACCTGCCAATTCTGGTGTTCTCCCACGAATGCCACTGCTGCACGGTGCTGGGCAGTGAGCACAGGTCCCACTAGAGGACGTCGGGCCCTCATGCCACCCTCATGGAGTCTGTTTCTGACAGTTTGGTCAGACACATGCACACCAGTAGCTTGCTGGAGGTCATTTTGTAGGGCTCTGGCAGTGCTCCTCCTGTGCAACCTGAGTGGGCTGCAGGTACCGCCTCATGCTACCAGTAGTGACAAGGACACTAGCAGAACACAAAACTAGAGAAGAATCAGTCAGGAAGGATAAGGAGAGAGCAATTGTCTGTGGCCACCACATGCAAAACCATTACCTTTTTGGGGGTTGTCTTGCTTTTGCTTCTCCAGCACCTGTTGTCACTTTCATTTGCACCAAAGCAGGTGAAATTGATTCACAATCACTTGTGCTTCCTAAATGGGCAGATTGATATCCCTGAAGTTTAACTGACTTGGTGTTACACTGTGACGATTAAGTGTTCCCTTAATTTTTTTGAGCAGTGTTTTATCCTTGCATTAAGATGGACTCAATTCAACTTACTGACTTGTTGCTGACATTTTTGCATTTGAGCACAATTTAAGAGTGTCATAGAAAAGGGTCTGAATACTTATGTACATGACATGACGTACAATTTTAATACATTTCTAAAAACGTGTTTTCGCTTTGTCATTATGGGGTATTGTGTGAATACTTCTGACATTGATGGCAAAAAATATTAAATCCATTTTAAATTGAGTCTATAACACAACAAAATGTGGAAAAAGTGAAGGGGTCTGAATACTTTACGAGGCCACTCTACTTATCCGATTATCTTGTGGTGGTGGTGGTGAACAAGGTGTTACTCTCCTCTCTTCTTCAGCTTTGTTCCGTGCTCCGATAAGATCCGTACGGCTGTCACTGAAATGGCCTCTCTCTTTCCCAAAGTAAGTTTCTGGTTGCTTTGTCTTTTCTGTACTATCACTCTTAATTCTGTACATACACTAAGAAATTAAAAAGTCAAGAAACATTGGACAAGTTGGATGATAAAAGGATCTCTTTCATCTTTGAATGGCACATGGATGAAGCTGTTATGCTAGGTCATGATGCTCTCCAGCTAGCCAGTATCAGTGTTAGGCATGGGTTAGATCAGTGGTTCACAAACTTTTAACAGTCATGTACCCCCTGTCGGTTATTTTGTAGCCTAATTGATATTCTATTAACATTATCTCTTACATATTAGACATTGTCATAATATTATTCTGTTGGGTAGGGTGCATGCATTTATTTTTGGTACTGCAGTGAGACTGCAGTCGGCTATTCAACAGGACTGTTTGGGAAGGTAAATCACAGATTTATTTCGCGTACCCCCTAGATCGATTTTGAGATTAGACAATCGTGGACCTCGGCATCAATACAAAAATAGTTCATCGATGAGTCCAAAAAAACACAAGAAAGATCATTACAAGTAGACAATATTCTCCAGTATATGCGAGATTCAAATATACAGTGGGGGAAATAATTATTTGATCCCCTGCTGATTTTGTTAGTTTGCCCGATTACAAAGAAATGAGCGGTCTATAATTTTTATGGTACTTTTATTTTAACAAATAGACACAGAATATCAACAAAAAAAGTCCAGAAAAACATATTATATAAAGTTATAAATTAATTTGCATTTGATCGAAGGAAATAAGTATTTGATCCCCAAGCAAAACATGACTTAGTACTTGGTGGAGAAACCCTTGTTGGCAAGCACAGAAGTCAGACGTTTCTTGTAGTTGGTCACCAGGTTTGCACACATCTCAGGAGGGATTTTGGTCCACTCCTCTTTACAGATCCTCTCCAAATCCTGAAGGTTTCAAGGCTTTTGCTTGGCAACTCGAAGCTTCAGCTCCCTCCACAAATTTTCTATAGGATTAAGGTCTGGAGACTAGCTAGGCCACTCCATGACCTTAGTGTGCTTCTTCTTGAGCCACTCCTTTGTTGCCTTGGCCGTATGTTTTGGGTCATTGTCATGCTGGAAGACCCATCCACGACCCATCCTCAGTGCTCTGGCTGAGAGAAGGAGGTTCTCATCCAAGATCTTACGGTACATGGCCCCGTCCATTGGCCCCTCAATGCAGTGAAGTCGTCCTGTACCCTTAGCAGAGAAACAACCCCAAAGCATAATGTTTCCACCTCCGTGTTTGACGGTGGGGATGGTGTTCTTGGGATTGTAGCATTCAGCATTTCTCTCCCTCCAAACACGAAGAGTCGAATTTATATTTATAAGAGTTCAATTTTGGTCTCATCTGACCACATCACCTTCTCCCAAGCCTTCTCTGAATCATTTAGGTGTTCATTGGCAAACTTCAGATGGGCCTGTACATGTGCCTTCTTGAGCAGGGGGACCTTGCGGGCACTGCAGGATTTCAATCTGTTACGGTGTAGTGTGTTACCAATGGTTTTCTTGGTGACTGTGGTCCCAGCTGCCTTGAGATCATTACCAAGCTCCTCCCGTGTAGTTCTGGGCTGATCCCTCACCCTTCTCATGATCATCCTTACCCCACGAGGCAAGATCTTGCATGGAGCTCCAGGCCGAGGGCGATTGATGGTTATTTTGTATTTCTTCCATTTTCTAATAATTGCACCAACAGTTGTCTCCTTCTCACCAA
Source organism: Argentina silus (assembly GCF_951799395.1). Classification (NCBI taxonomy): domain Eukaryota; kingdom Metazoa; phylum Chordata; class Actinopteri; order Argentiniformes; family Argentinidae; genus Argentina; species Argentina silus. Next base: position 21,032,318 of record NC_139654.1, on the reverse strand, counting down.
GCTTCTTGCTGATGGTCTTGTAGCCCATTCCAGCCTTGTGCAGGTCTACAACTCTTACCCTGATGTCCTTTGAATGTTCTTTGATCTTGCCCATGGTGGTGGAGAGGTTGGAATGGAAGAGATTGATTCTATTGACAGGTGTCTTTTATACCCATAACAAGCAGAGATTAGGAGTACTTTCTTAAAGTGACAGGTGTATTTTCTGGACTACTTTGTTGATATTCTGTCTCTATTTGTTAAAATAAAAGTACCATAAAAATTATAGACTGCTCATTTCTTTGTAATCGGGCAAACTAACAAAATCAGCAGGGGATCAAATAATTATTTCCCCCACTGTACATGTGGGTGTGTTTTGTCATTCATTCAACAACCTCGCTCGAGTTGATTCATCCACTCTTGTTTGGTGCCGTGGGCTATCATTGAGTGTGACCACCGTGGAAAGAGTTTGCATGGGCAAAAAGAGATAGTCGTTCAATGTAAACTTGGTAATAGTAAGTTCATGTACCACTATTGGACAACTGTAACCCAAAGGAAACAAAACGTCCAGCTATCTCCAGTGATGCTGAGAGCGACAGCCAAACTGATATGACGAACTTTACAGTTCAAACATAGACCCGTTAAATGGTTATTTATTTTTCATGGCAGACATGTTTGAATAAACAAGATTCTAATTGTATTCAAGATGTGACATTTTTTAAATACACAGTATATATAAGTCGGCATACGTATAGCATAGCATACACGCATGCCTCTTTATTTTTGCCGGAGACATTTTAGATTAATTGATGATAAAGCGCTTTTAACAACCATCGACTAATCATTTGTAAAAATAAATAAATAATGGAGTCGGACCCATCCCTAATCAGTGTATGACTGACCTCCTCCTCCTCTTCCCTCCTTCCTCCTAGCGGCCGGCGTTGGACACGGTCCACTGCTCCCTGCGTCTCCTGGCCTCCAGCGCCTCGCGCCTGCAGGTGGAGTGTCGTAAGGCGGTGCCCTTGGACCCCTCGGGACCCGTCGTTGACTACCAGCTGCTCACCCAGCAGGTCATCCAGTGCGCCTACGACATCGCCAAGGCCGCCAAGCAACTGGTCACCATCACCACCCGCGAGAAGAAGCAGTGACCGAGCGGGGGGGAGGAGCGAGAGAGACCGAGAGACCGACCAGGGGACTGAGGGAGCTGCAGGAGGACTGAGGGAGATGGATGACAGACAGGGAGGGGTAGAGGAAGAGAGATTGGATAAAGAGAATACAGGAGAGAGGGAAGGGGTAATCTGAGAAACATTGCAGCTCCCTGACTTTTCTGAGAACCAGTAGAGGTTTGATGTCTTACTGTAACTACAGACAGGAGGGTTCTACTGGTGACCAGGGAGTCTGGGGTCTGGTCCATCTCTCCGCCCTCTCATCTCTGATCCCTCGATCTCTCCCTAAAGCCATGCGATGGGGAGTGAACACATCTGGGAAAAGGGTTTGTGAATGGGACCATGGTCGACCTCACGTTCACGCCATCTCTTGCCCCTCCTGAAGATGGAGGGGAATCTCCACAACTCTCTCCCTCTGTAGCCCACCCACCCACCCACCCATATAGACTGGCTGGCTGGAGGCAAGGTGGCAGGGACATCTGCCTTGCTCTTGCTTCTACCCCTCTCTCAGACCCTGGGCTGGACTAGGGAGAGGGCCCTGGTCCCTCAACACCCTATGGGGCCCCAAACAGTAGAACTTGGTGTCATCTATGGTCTGGGTGTGTGTTTGTTTTTCCACGTTTTCCCATTTTTTTTATATATATATATATATATATATACATATATACACACTGCTTAAAAACATTACTGTATATATATATATATAATTATTATTATTTTATTTTATTTTTTTAATTGTGTGCCAATCCGTTGTACCTCTGACTTGTGAAAAAAAAACACTTACACTGGAATTATTGTGATGATTATTGTTGTTTTTTTGTATTATTATGTTTACTGTCATGAAGAATTGCTGTTATTATTGTGTATGTTTTTATTTTGACGTCGTCTCATGTACAGCTCTCCTTCAGTGGAATGGGGAGAGCTGTGAGAAATGAGAAGGCTCTCTCCCTTCTGTCTGACTGGTTACACACACGCACACAAAATGGTCCTCATTACTCCTGGAGCCCTCCTATTATTGTCAGGGGTGACATTTCACTTTTGCCATTGATTTTTCTACCTGTCATGTTTTACTACAGTATGTCAGTAGCCAAGGTGTGAAACAGCTGCCAAAGGAGAAGAGGGGTATGATACCATGTCAGCCAAACGTGTTATGACAAACATCATACTTGACAATCTCTCGTGGCCGGGTTGTAAAGAGAAATTAAGTACCACGTTAGCGACAAAGCTTTAGGGAAGCTGGGCCATGGTTAGTGGTCATTTTTACTATGCTACAGGCTTGGTTGGCTAGTGGAGGAAGATGATCTAGCTGGTCGGTTAGCTGCTTCAGTTTCATCTAGCCGGTCGATTGGCTGCTTCAGTTGGTCAATCAAACTCATCTCATTCAGACTACAGGTGAATCCACACAGCTTGCTCTAAAATCTGACAATTTTAGGCACGAACTTCAGGAACAAATTTGTGAGAGACAACAAACTGCTCTTCGCTATCGTAGGACTGTGCTGAATCAATGGATACTCTAGCAAAGAGATTGCGGACCGATAGCCCTCATGTTCAGTTGGTTTCTCTGCTTCATGGACTGTAGTTAGTTAGTTATCCTCTGTTTCAGTTTTCTGTCCAGCATCCTTAGTAGTAGTAGTGTAGGCTCCACCCAGCGTACAGCACAGTCATCTTCTTAGATTCAAACCCCTCACTAGTTTCTTGTTACTCTGAACCAGTAGAGGTATAAATCAGAGGACGGGCTCATTGTACTGCATGGAACAGAATGAGGAATGGTATCAAACACTTATTCCATTCCATTGAGCCCGTCCTCCGATTTTCTGCCTCCACTGCTCTAAACACCTGAAGTGCTTCCATTTCAGCTCGACTGTTAGTGTGTTGTTCACTAGCCAAGAACCAGATGGTTTCTCTGTCTCAGTCTGTGCTCTTTGTTTTTGACATGTACAGTGCCTTCGGAAAGTATTCAGACCCCTTCACTTTTTCCACGTTGATGTGTTATAGACTCAATTAAAAAAATTAATCATTTGCCATCAATCCACACACAATACCCCAGAATGACAAAGCGAAAACAGGTTTTTTTTAAATGTCAGTGAATTTATTAAAATTTAAATACCTCGTACATAAGTATTCAGACCCTTTGCTATAACACTCTTAAAATTAGCTCAAATGCAAACGTCATCAACAAATCACTCAAGTTGAATTGAGTCCATGTAATTTTGGAATTAATATCTGTGTTTTTATAGGGTCTCTGATTTGCATAGGAATCAATTACACACTGTGTGTGTCTGAGAGGAACAACATTGCTCAGAAATGCGACCCTGAGGCCTGGGGAGACTTACAAAAATGTATTTGTAATGGAGGAGAGGAAAAAGCACAGTCGATGGGACATCATCATCTCGGTCACTCTACAAAATTGGTCTATAACCAAGTGGCCAAAAAGAATCCCTTAATGGAAAATAATCTGTCTCACATCCATAATTGTGTGTGCAACAATGAATTCAAGTGATACAGCAAAGAAAGTGGCTGGAAATGTGTTTATTTGGTTTTACTACAAAGCATTAAGTTTAGTGCAAATCCAGCACATGCAATGCAGTTTCCGCACCATCTCTCGTGTGAAGAATAGTGGTAGCTGCATCAAGTTATGGGTATGTTTGTCACTGGCAGGGACTGGGGAGTTTGTCAGGATCAAGAGAAAATTATTAAATTTGCTGAGTTGGTAGTAACATCCTAATCTACACAGTGTGTAATTGATTCCTATGCAAATCAGAGACCTTATAAAAACAAATATTAATTCCAAAATTACATGAACTATTATCCTTGCATTAAGATGGACTCAATTCAACTTATTGAGTGATTTGTTGATGACATTTTTGCATTTTAGCTCATTTTAAGAGTGTCATAGCAAAGGGTCTGAATACTTATGTACATAAAGTATTTCAGTATTTCAATTTTAATAAATGTACTCAAATTTCCAAAAATGTGTTTTTGCTTTGTCATTCTGGGGTATTGTGTGTGGATTGATGGCAAATTATTTTAATTTAATCAATTTTAAATTGAGTCTATAACACAACAAAGTGTGGAGAAAGTGAAGGGGTCTGAATACTTTCCGAAGGCACTGTATGTACCTGCACGGGAAGGAGAATCTCTTTGTTCCCTGTAGAAATTATATCCAAAAAGATTGTCAAATGTGCAGGCAATTGTGATTACAAAGTACATCTCCTGCAAGACTGGTTTACCGTGGAATGCTGTAAGTACTGTGTGGTTCCCCTAGGTGGACACCTGGGTCAGGCTTCATTCATGCATGTACAAGACGTGAGTTGAGATTCAAGATTTAAGATTCAGGGATTGAAAAAAATTGGCCATTGTTTTTCTGTGAATTTGTCAATTCAGGTTTTGGTTGTTTTTTTTAATATGTTTTCTTGCATTAAAGGTAGACTCTGGAATATGACGTCATAGCAAAACGAGCGGGGCGACTGCCAGACAAAAACGGAGATGCAACGGACAAGAGAATAGAGTGTGTTGCGACAGAGCAAGTTGAATGCGATCGTAAGATCGTATGAAATATATTTTTTATATTTACATTCAAGCAAATGTGTGTCATTGGGGACAAATGGGTTGTGTTGTTAATATTGCATATTGTAGAAAAATATTCAGCATATCAAAATATCCAATATATAAGAACGATGTTGAAATAAATGTAGAGTAAAATGGTGTTGTGGGGTAGTGACATTAGGCTGCTATTGATCCATAGTGATTGGCTGAGACCATGGTTCTAGACTTTATTGGCCCAATCAGAACTGGGAAGGAAAGAATAAATACCACCCCTTTTGAGAATCTTGAATCCACTCAGATTTTGTACTTTGGATTGTTTGAAACCTGTTAAATACGGAAATAAATAGCCCTTCTAAACTGCAAGGTGATAGAATACATGTTTTAAGTTTTGTACAATTTTGTCCATGAAAGTCTCTATTTCCAAGCAGTATCAATTCAAGAGGAATTTTGGGATTGGTACACACATTGTTTGACGTTTAAATGAATGATATATCGTTGTTGATTCTTGAAGAATATAACTTATAAATGCCTCATGAGTTTAGATCCCCATCAGAACCCAAAATATAAGCTTGTTTTACTGCAAACTTCTTCAGCTAACTCCTATGTTTTCATTTCATCAGTTTGTTAAACAATAGAATGGGCGGATGAGGAGCATGCAATTCAGGTGGAGCATACAGCAAAATGTTTCATGGGGTGTGGAGGACTTGCTTACAACTTCCGAAAGCACTTTTTACTGCCTGCGCCCCCAGAATCTCAATCGAGAGAGATAAGTTTCTGGGATCCGAGACTACATGTCGTCACCTGTAGGTTGTTGAGCCAGTGTTGTGGAGGGCAGTACAGGAACTCCAAAGTGCCTCGTCTTGATTGCAAACAGTGGTAGTAAAAATCATGTTTAGCCTTGGAAAAGATGTTGTGTGTGACACCCCTCATGGTTGAAACTGTATACTAGAAGTGTTGTTGAGTAGATTGGTAGTAAAAGTCACCTACCAGGTTTTGAAACCCATCGAGTTTCACAAAGGAGAATAGTCTGACCGTGAACCACTTTTGATGTGAGGGATACTTGACTCCCTCCCCAGGGACAACAGTCAGGAACACAGTCCTTTGGTGATTACCGCTAAAGGGACACCTGATGGTGAAAACAGACATTTCAACAACACGTAAAGAATGAATCATCTATGGCAAACATCAAACCAATTTTAGTGAGTTTACCCTTTAACCAGCACGTTCCATTTGCGCTGATCTTGTGGGTCTTTACTGGGCATGGCCCAACAGTCATCCAATAGAAGCATGAGCTGCCTGTCCTCTCGTTTGAGGGCAAACACCTCCACATACACAGGCTGGCCCAGTTCACGCATCACTGGGGGGCTCCGGGGCGAGTAGAAGGACCTGGACGTGGCATCTGGAAAAATCACGAGGTTTCTGTAAAATTTATGTCAGTGACAATATAAGCTGCAGTATGTATTGAAGGCAACCTTATCTTGAATCAAGCTGATCTTCAGTAAATATAATGAAATTAACTGTGTTTGTTTTTTAAACAATATTTTAGTTTAAAAAAAACGATTTTAGGACTTATTGTGATATTGTCTCAAGCAAACACAAAATGTGATATTATGTTCAGCACTGGACAGCTATGGAATTCAGCACCCTTATAAAAAAATAAAAAATAACTGCACCTTTGGCAAACCTCAGCTCAGTCCACAGAATTCCCTCACTCTTCAGTGCTGGTGGGTGCTCTACTCTCTCAGTTTGGACCTGCATGACTTGTGACACTCTGGCCAATGCATGTCTACAGCGGACTGTCAGCCTCATAAGGGAAATAACAAGCTAACATTCAGCACGTGTTTGATACCATTCCTCATTCCATTCCATGCATTACAATGAGCCCGTCCTCCGATTTCTACCTCCTCCAGCCTCCACTGGTCGTAAGATGTAATGGAGCGACAGTGGGACCTCTGATTTCTACCTCCACTGCTTACTACTTACATACTGTAAGTAACAACATGTACTACGGAAGTCATGCTGTACCTGAGGGGGGAATCTCAAAATACACTCACCGGCCACTTTATTAGGTACACCTGTTCAACTGCTTGTTAACGCAAATATCTAATCAGCCAATCACATGGCAGCAACTCAATGCATTTAGGCATGTAGACATGGTCAAGACGACCTGCTGAAGTTCAAACCGAGCATCAGAATGGGGAAGAAAGGTGATTTAAGTGACTTTGAACGTGGCATGGTTGTTGGTGCCAGACGGGCTGGTCTGAGTATTTCAGAAACTTCTGATCTACTGGGATTTTCACGCACAACCATCTCTAGGGTTTACAGAGAATGGTCCAAAAAAGTGAAAATATCCAGTGAGCGGCAGTTCTCTGGACGAAAATGGCTTGTTGATGCCAGAGGTCAGAGGAGAATGGCCAGACTGGTTCGAGATGATAGAAAGGCAACAGTAACGCAAAGGTTGGTGGTGGTGTAATGGTGTGGGGGATATTTTCTTGCCACACTTTGGGCCCCTTAGTACCAATTGAGCGTCGTTTAAACACCACAGCCTACCTGAGTATTGTTGCTGACCATGTCCATCCCTTTATGACCACAGTGTACCCATCTTCTGATGGCTACTTCCAGCAGGATAACGCGCCGTGTCACAAAGCTCACATCATCTCAAACTGGTTTCTTGAACATGACAATGAGTTCACTGTACTCCAATGGCCTCCACAGTCACCAGATCTCAATCCAATAGAGCACCTTTGGGATGTGGTGGAAGGGGAGATTCGCATCATGGATGTGCAGCCGATAAATCTGCAGCAACTGCGTGATGTTATCATGTCAATATGGACCAAAATCTCTGAGGAATGTTTCCAGCACCTTGTTGAATTCATGCCACAAAGAATTAAGGCAGTTCTGAAGGCAAAAGGGGGTCCAACCCGGTACTAGCAAGGTGTACCTAATAAAGTGGCCGATAAGTGTATGGATCCTTGTTTATAATGTAATTGTCGTTCTGCTTCAACATTTACCCAATGTGATTTGTCCATTGGAAATCTGAAAGAGAGAATCATAATCTGCAGATTCTGCACATAAAGTGCAATTAAAAGTGCAATTATTGTGTATGATGATAATAAATAACATTAATGAGTCAGAAACCTGTCGGGAAATAATCTATTTCTCGACATTGACCTGACTGATAGCCTACCTGCAGGGGGGGGAGAGTCTACGTCTCATCCAAGTCATTTGCGAGTAAGCGTAACACATTTTCTGTCGTGTCGTGAATCTACTTTCATCACATGATGCGCGAGCTAACATCTTCCTGTCTGCTCTGTCGGCTAAACTCCCCTGCTGCTGGATAGACCGTGTCGTGCCGCAAAGTTGAAATAACTTTTAGCTACACTTCCAGGCAGCGTGGAGAACACACTCACGGTAAGCAACCTGTTTTCGAAGTAATTATGCGGCTGGTAAGGTTAGCTTGGCTTGTCAAATTAGGTTTCTTCTAAGTTAGCTATGGCGCTTCTCCATTGACCAGCACGTATGGTACAGGACGGCAAGCATGTATTTACGTTAGCATCACCAGTCCAGGAAGCCTAACTACCACGCTTCAATTTGTTTTCAGAATGAGAGAATTTGAACAGGAGGATGCCCTTACTGTGGCTCAACTAGAGTCAGGTGTAAATAGAGCTGGTTCCAAGAACCATTGATGCTAGACTCAGAGTGATGTAAGGAGAAAAGAATATGTGTTCCCTATGTCACAGTTTTTTAAGAAAATAGAGAAACCAGGCCATGCCCGATGCAGCCTCTGCTGCAAAGAGATCAATTATTCTACCAAGGGCTCCCATGCCCCTTTGGCACACTGTAAAACCGAAAAACATAGCAACTCAGGGCCCATCACAGCAGGGGCCATCAATGTAGGGCCCTGAGCAGATGAGGGAAAGAGTGAAGATGCCGGTACCCCTGTTTGAAAGGGTAGCAAATGCAGAGGTGAGTGTTGGTTAGCCAGTATGTGCTAGTTGTTATCTACAGTCATGAGAAAAAGTTAGGACACCCCCCAAAATATTAAGTTATTCTCTTAAAAATATGGACATATCAATATGTTATCTTCTTTCTAACAATGTCTATAGATAAAGGGGATGTAATTGAACAAAAAACTATGAAAATGTAACTTTGTAATCATTTATTTAACGAAAAATTAACAATAATGCCAATTCCTACTGAGGAAAAAGTTAGGACACCCTATGCCCTAATAGCTAGTATTGCCCCCCTTGGCTGAAATAACCTCAATTAGACGTTTCTTATAACTGTCTACAGGTCTCTGACATCAATTGGGAGAAAGTTTTTCCCACTCCTCCTTGCAGAATTCTTTCAGCTGTGTGATGTTCGAGGGGTGTCTTGCATGCACAGCCAGTTTCAAATCAATCCACAGCATCTCAATAAGATTAAGATCCGGGCTTTGACTTGACCATTCCAGAACTCTCAATTTATTTTTCTTGAGCCATTCCTTGGTAGATTTACTGGAATGTTTTGGGTCATTGTCATGTTGCATGGTCCACATCTGCTTCAGCTTCAACTTTCGAACAGATGGTCTCACATTTTCCTCAAGCACCCTCTGATACAATACAAAATTCATAGTGGATTCTATGATGGTGAGCTGACCAGGCCCTGCTGCAGAAAAGCAGCCCCAAACCATGACATTTCCACCCCCATGCTTCACAGTTGGTATGAGGTTCTTGTTCTCAAATGCTGTCTTGGTTTTGCGCCAAACATGTCTACTCTTACTGTGCCCAAATAGTTCAACTTTGGATTCATCTGTCCAAAGCACATTGTTCCAGAAGTTCTGGTCTTTCTCTCGGTGTTCTCTGGCAAACTTTAGTCTTGCCCTGATGTTTTTTTTTGACAGCAGGGGTTTCCTCCTTGCACACCTCCCATGTAATGCAAACTTGTTCAGTCTCTTTCTTATGGTGGATGCATGTACTTTGACATCAATTGTGGCAAGAGATACCTGTAGGTCTCGTGATGACATTCTGGGATTGTTGGAGACTTCTTTAAGCATCTTTCGGTCAGCTCTTAGGCTGAACTTGCTTGGGCGGCCTGACCTGGCCATGTTGGTGGTGGTTTTAAATGTTCTCCACTTGTAAATTATTTTCCGGACAGTGGAATGGCCAATTTCGAATAGTTTGGAGATCTTTTTATATCCCTTCCCAGACTCGTATGCATCTACAATTTTTCTTCTGAAGGCCTCAGAGAGCTCTTTTGATCTCGCCATGGTGATGCAACTCACTTCAACAATCAAGAGCAAACCAAACTAAATATCTGAGGTTTAAATAGGACAGGCTCCTCCAAAATCCTCTGTAACGCTGTTCTAATCATTTGCACCTGATGTGGTGCTCTTTATTATAATTGTAGGCATTTTAAGTGGAACTAAATGTGGGGGTGTCCTAACGTTTTCCTCACAAGAAGATTGCATTTCTATTAATTACATTTTACCAATCATTTTTTAAATAATTTGTTTCAGTTGTATTTGTTTAGTTATATTACCTCAATTTTTCAATATTGTTCAAATGAATATCAAATGTCCATATGTTTGAATATGTTGAAGAAGACAAAGGTTTTCATAGGGTGTCCTAATTTTTTCTCATGACTGTATATAAAGTCTCAAGCCTAGACTTTGATAAGCAGAATAGGAAATCCCCCATAGATCCCCCATAGTACATTCAATCTCAGTATTGAATTATTTTTGTAATGATGTCAAGTTTACTTATCACAAGCTATGTGCCTTGCAAGTGGAAAGATATCAAATACAGTTTTTTCCAGGCAATGGTTCTTGGAACCATTGCAGAACATTCCCTCCCCCTATCTGTAGCTCCTGTCATTGTTGAGCTTGTCCAGACACTGGCTCTGGATAAACCAGCTTTGGGGGGGCATGAAGCTATCCTGGGCTGCTGCCTCGTACAAGATGGTCCAGGGCCTGGGGCACACCTTCTCAGAGAGGATGTTTGAGAGCATCAGGTCAAGCCCATTCTCAATCAACTTGGATGAGAGCACATCAAGCTCCAATAAGAAGGTGCTGTCAATTCTAGTAAGCTTCTTCAATCAGGAGCTGAAGCATGTAGTAGTTGAACACCTTGGCTCCATTGTCCAAGTCCTAAAGGGAACTGCTGATCATTTGGAAAGGGCCCTAGTGACCTTTTTCAATGACCATAAAATCCCATTTGCCAACATGGTCAGTATGATGATGGACTCCTGTAACGTAATGCGAGGGAGCAAGTCCGGGCTGGAGACCAGAATAAGAGCAAAGTACTGCCAGAACCTGTCAAGGCTGAGCATCTTCACACTACACCAAAGAAGCTCATGGAGATGAATTTCAGGGACAAAATTCTGCCTCTCTAGGAGCTGTATGTCGGACCGGTGGCTAAGAAAATCCACATCATCCGGTTAGTAAATGTATTGAAAATTGCAAATTAAACATTAATCCATTTCTGTAGGTAAAATGATTTAATTACAATCGTTTTATTTTGATAATGTTTTCCAGAGTGTGCTGCAGTTTCTCGACACAGTGAAGACTGTGTACATGTCCACAGCAGCCTACATGCAGAAAAAGCTGCCACTGAACAGCAGGACCCTACAATCACTGTCTGCTCTGGACCCATTGGTGAGAGGCCACTCAGAGACTGGCATACTCCTGAAGCGGCTGGCAGGGATGATGGGCCACTTGGTGCCACCCCAGTGTGACGTGCCACTGGGAGTGGTAAAGTTCAATGTGGATTCCACCCTTCCCCTGTACATTGATGGTGACAACATGGTGAATTGGGCGAATGTGATTGACACTGGTAGGTATGTCACTTTATGTAATTTATTTGTCATTTCACAATTTAAAATTCTAATAGATGTGACTGAGTTTTTATTATTGTTAGCACTGCTTCATATAGTAGGTCTGTGTGGGGGGACATGCAGCGTTCGGCCTGTAGAGGGAGCTACAGGACCGTGGCCAGGGTTGTGTCGGCGAGGCTTCGTTGCACACCTGTTGCAAATGAAGTCTCGTTGGCTAGTGCTTTTAACGTGTGTGCCTTTGTCATTTCAGTAGGTGGGCTAGGAGCGAGAGGAGTTATTGCCGAGAGACGACTGGAAAGTCGCGAGGAGTACGAGACAGGCTGAAAAGCCAAGAACGAATGTGTTTAATAAACGGGACGAAATCCCTCTCTAAAATACTGCGTCTGCCTCTGTGTACAACGGACATTGTTACAGTCTGAATATCACTGACAGGCCTTTATGTGTCACTTTAACAGAGCTTGTATAGAAAAATTTAGCATGCATCATGGGAAGGGGCCTGGGCGCCGCACATTGATCATTTTCTTCGTTTTCAAATATGCTGTCTCCTTTTTGGGCCGTCACCAGTTTGCACCCCTGTACCTGTGATTGGGTGCCACAGGAAGTGAATGTAAAACGGAAAGTAACAGAGTTAGCAGTTGTGGTTTTGGGCTTGCAGTTCTGGCTTTGGCTCGAGGTGATCCGGACTTAGTTCAGGTTCAGAGGAGGAGCAGTGATATTCTGGAAGATAGTACTGAGGATAACGCTGGTGGTTGATCAACTTGGTTGATTTCCCATAGATTGTTGATAACTGAGATTTTTTAATAGAGCTTACATTTTTTTTTATTTTGTGCTAATTGAACATTATGGAAATGTAACTGTATCTGTAGTGGAAACAGTTGTAATTTTGCAGATGAAAGGCACTCTCTTGGTAATCTCAATCGCTGCCCTCATCTATCGTAAACTTGATGACCACTTTCAAACTTGCAGTATCCCCCTTGCAAATTATGAGAGGTTTGCATACAAACTAAACAATATGTTAAACAAAACAAAAAATAAGTTAAATGTTGGGGAGAAATGTATTCTCAGCCTACTTGTCTTTTAATGAGAGAACTGTTCCCTATTACGTCTAAGGAAAGGAAACTCTGTTCCTTGTATGATATAGTGGCACTGAAGTGCAATCTCCGCTGCTTTGTACTCATTTGTGAGAATGAAATTACACAGGCCTTAAACCTAATCCTACCTACCCATTTTGATGCTAGGGCCAAATGTGAGAAGCCTTGTATGTACAGTAGAGCACATTTTCGAGTTGTGTGTACTAAATTATAGTTTGGTGGTTCAGCAAGGATGACATGGGATGCATACTGAAATGTGTATTCACTGTACAGTACAATAACATCTGCAATAATCATTTAAGATGAATTTGTTTTATTCTCAAGCCAAGTTTTCATGTTGCCATAGTAATGTCGTCCTAGACTTGATTGCCGTAATCTGCTGAGGAGATCTGGGGAAAGTAAATTGACAAGCTGCAGTTATTGTGAATTCAAGTATTTCATACAGAGAAGTAGCCAGTGAAGGCTGGTGGAGGTAGAAATCTGTCTGTCTGTCTGTCTGTCTGTCATGGAGCTACAGTGGGACCTCCGGGATTTGTTTGTCCCTTGCCAAACCTTCGTGTGGAAGCTGATGTTAATATAAATGCTCTACACCTTGAATGAAAAAGGTAACCACAACCATGAACGCACCATAAATGGGTTGCTCATTGACGGTTCCTAAAGTAGGAAATGCAACACATGATGTGAGTATTGATATTTGAATAGACCACCAAAACAACAACAACAATCAGTCCTTGAACAATTGATCAAATATGTATTTCTACTTGTATTTCCAGTACTGTAAATTGTTAATGAGGCTGATAGCCTGGGTAGCCCCCCCAAGACAACATACACACACTGCACACCCCCCCTCCAAGAGGACACACGTGCACACCCCCAAGGGAGAACAGAGCTCTGGGCACAGGGTCAGCCATATTCCAGCACCCCTGGAGCAGTTAGGGGTTAAGTGCCTTGCTCAACTGGTAGGCACCTGGATATGATGCCAGTAACCCTCCAGATCACATCCGGCTCCCTTCTGGAGTGGGGATCGAACCAGCAACCTTCCAATTGCTGGCCGGCCTCTCTAACCTCCAAGCTACCTACCTGCTAGTCACTGCCCACAATGTAATAAGTAATAAGAGTCAGAGACCAAACAGCAAACATTTACGTACTGGTATTGATGCGGATGGAGAAGTTACCCAGGTTACACTGGTTGGGGAAGGCCTTCACCCTGCCCTGCCTGGGGTCCAGAAGTTTGACCTGCCCCAAGGATGTGATATTAATCCCGGGGCCCGAGCCTGAGCCTACAGAGGTGTTCTCAAAGCTGCATGAGAGAAGCACTGCAGAACCAATTGGAGCCCTTGCAGTGCATGTATTACAGGAATCATGGCAGTGTATCTCACCTCGAGTAGGGTTTGGAAAAGTTCAAGGAGTGGTAATAGTTAATGATATCGGGTTATTCTGGTCAGGAATCACAGCAGTAACATTTTACTTTAAATTGCCCTTATACCTGTGTAGTATGCCAGTAACAACATTCACATGTTATAAAGTAGAAAGAAGCTAATTTGGTAATTTCATGGAGTGGAATGTTTTTTGTATTATTATACTTATTGTAAGTGGAGATGAACAGTCCTTTACTTGAATTGTCCTTATTCCCATAAAACCCATGTTTCCTTGTAGGCGGCCACCCACGGAAAGTGACGCAGTCTGGAGGTATGGGCCCTTTCTCTCTTCCCTCTTTAAAAAAGCGTTGGAGGAGAATATCAGGGAAGGCTTCTCCTCCAATGCCTTTTGTGTAGGAAGCGAGTAGAGAGGAGAGGATGTTGAGGATTCGAGTTATTCAAAACTTAGAAAGGGCCATGGTGCCCCTGTTGCTAGTACCATGTGCTTGGGCGAAGAACGTTTGTAAGTAAAACGAAACCTGGGTTGCATTGCTTCCTGTGTTTGTTTCTTTGGTTTGTGTTTGATTAAGTAAAATGGAAACCATTGTGACAACTTATTGTAAAGTGTGATCAACAAAACTATTTTGGAGAACATGAACAAAAGTTGAAAGCATACAAGCATACATCAATACAGTTGACAGTCAATATCTCTTATATATCGCTATATATAACCATTTTGATCCAGAACACTGCTACATATTCTAAATGTCAGCTGTATCAATTGTTGATATTCCAATACAGTAGTCTAGAGCAACTTAAATCACATGCTCTATACATCCAGTCAAAAATTAAATAAGAAAACGAAGACAAAAATAATAATTTGCTTAATTACTGTGGGGATAGTCTTTTTTACATCAATGTTTTCTATTGCACAACAATGCACACATGACCTGAGATCTCATCTTTTATTTCTGTTCCTCTATTCTAAATATCTTTGCTCCTAAATTACTTCTAACAAAATGATTTACTTATAAGCTTAAACAATCTTAAACACTTACCATTTGAAGTAATAGGTATAGTGCTATCCAGAGGATCCAAAATGTAGCGTTGACAATGAACATTGTTTCATATGGCAGTGAGTGGTCACAGAAATGCAAGTGAAAGTACACTTTTGTAACATGTGCAGTACTGCGAGTAGTTCAGCAAAGTAATGGGTTAACCTCCACAACTCCACAACACCCGAAGCAATTGATTTGGTAATTTCCTGAGTTGCTTTGTTCCACTACCTTTGTGTGGCTCTGCTTACATATTGTTGGAATTGTCCAAATATTCTATGTGCCCCTCACCTTTCACCTAGTAGCAACTTATCAATTCAAAACACAACGCAGAGACTAAGTAACACCAAATGCTAGGGAAAGGGAGTAGGGGGGACTAGGACCTGTGGCCTCCAAGGTTAAATTCCATTGCAAGTCTATATAGTTTCTCTGGGAGAGAGAGAGAACCTGCTAGCCTGAAACATAATTTATTTGTAACATCAAATAAAGTACCCTCTCCAAAAGACATTGACCTTCAGATCTCTTGATCTCATTGCAAACCTGAAAACTATTGTGTTGCTGCAGAAGAAATTACACAACAATCTAACAATATATCTCTTGAATCTATCCTAAATCTGAAACCAGTAATAGTAAGAAGACTACTGTCCGAATTCTGTATATTCTGAATTGTATCTGTTGTTGGTTAACAACAAAACGTCCTGTTAATCTTAATTAATATGTCAGTCCGTTATTTAGTTGTCTTGTTATCCTGTCAGTCCGTTAACTATCGTTTTGTTCTGGTAATTGATCACTACTAGGGTTAAAACTAAAACTAAAAATGCCACCTAAAGAAAATAGCATCGATAAGCCCACGATTCAAAAATACTTGATGAATTGGTTCTAGATGTCGGAAAACACCTAAAATTAGATACGATTTGAAGCAAGATAATTAGCAAATACGACGTAAACATTTATGATAAAGGCTTATGGCCAGTAGACGCTATTCAAAAAGGGTAAAATTCAGCTTATGAAAGCTGGAGAGGAAAAACACCAATGGTCATTGATAGTGGTAGGAGTAATTTGTGCAAGAAAATAATTTTACATGACAACGGAACACGAGCGAGTACTTCAGCCTGAAAAAACTAAAACCAGGGCACTGGTCGAATCCAAAGTGGAAGCAGAACAAAGGGCTAGGGCGCTGCCTGAATCCATAGTGGAGCATGAACGAGCCAAGCTCGATGCAGACCAGACAGCCAGGGCGTGGGCGCAATCCAAAGTGGAGTCTGACCGAGCCAGGCTTGAAGCAGACCAGAGAGCCAGGGTGTTGGCTGAATCCACAGTGGAACACAAGCGAGTCAGGCTTGAAGCAGAACAGAAGGCCAGGGCGTTGGCTTAATCCACAATGGAACACGAACGAGCCAGGCTTGAAGCAGAGCACAGGACTGAAGTGCTAAAGGTGAAGATCGAGACAGGATGCGCTCAAATCCAGAAGTGGAGTGAGAACTAAAGAGAGACGAAGGGAGGAGGAGAGACGAACGTAGGAGGAGCCAGCAAATGGCAACTTCAGTGCCAGGAGTTTACAGCTCAGATTAATTCTCTTCCTCTGATGATGTTGTTGCAACAAAGACCAAAACTAAAGAGATAAATGTACGACCAGTTAAAGTTATGAAACCAAGAAAAAAAAGCCGGTAAAGACACAGAGGATGAAAAACTCTTCTTCACACACCAGGTCCCTGACCCCAAGGATGTCGACAAGTGATCAAAAGAGGTATCACACCCACGCACAGTAGGTCTCAAATCCTGGGAGCAAGTGCAACGTCTGAAGAACATCTACAGATGGCATCCCAACGACGCACTCCAGGTTTACTCCTATGGGCTCAACCCTCGAGAGAGTGAAGCCTTGAGACAAAAAGTGGTCGTCACTCTGGGTGAAGATGGGCAGAACCTGCCTGGAGCCTGGGAGAGTATGCATGCATGGGTGAGGAAAACCTCCCATTACACCACTGACTGGACTGAGATAGCCAAGTGCTTCCTTAAGCCTGGTGAGCACTTTGCAGACTTTGAGGAACGCTTCCGTCAGACGTGGCTCAAACACAGTGGCTTGCCTTCCATAACTTCAGACAACATTGACAAGAAAGCCAATGGAACCCTAAACCACCAACTGATGCAAGCAGTGAGAGAGGGACTCCAAAGGAGTATGGTCACAATAAATGCAGGCTGGAGAGATGCAGGTTATGGTGACCTCGTGAATAGATTTTCACAACTGGATCGTGACATGGGAACAGGACAACGGTCAGAGTGGTCTCAAAGAACCGAAATCGAGCACCTAGACGGGAAGGACAGTGTCACTACTGCAATAGACCTGGACACTGGAAGGAGGACTGCAGGAAAAGAAAATGGCAGGAATCCCAGAGGGAGAAGACAAGATTCCTAACAATCCAAACTACTCTCAAACCAATCAACAAACTCAAACCCAATGCTTCACCCAATTGTTCAACAATTTGCCCAGCTGTCCCCGGAGCACCAGAGGTCTCTGATGTCCTCGTTGACTAGATGCCCCCCTCCTGCACCCTCTTCAGGCTGCCGTTCACATGAGAACTGATGGGATATACACTCACTGAGCACTTTATTTGGAACACTATACTAATACTGAGTAGGGCCTCCCTCTCAAAATAGCCTCAATTATTTGTGGCATTGATTCCACAAGATGTTGGAAACATTCCTTTGAGATTCTGGTCCATGATGACATGATTGCATCACACAATTCCTGCAGATTTTTCAGGTGCACTTTCAAGCTGTGAATCTCCCGTTCTACCACATCCCAAAGGTGTTCTATTGGATTCAGATCCGGTGACTGGGAAGGCCACTGAAGAACACTGAACTCATTGTCATGTTCATCAAACCAGTTTGAGACGACTTTTGCTTTGTGACATGGTGCATTATCATGCTGGATGTAGCCATTAGAAGATGGGTAAATTGTGGCCATGAAGGGATGCACATGGTCAGCAACAATGCTCAAATAGGCTGTGACATTCAAGCGATGATTGATTGGTATTGCAATTGGTAACGGGCCCAAAGTGTGCCAAGAAAACATTCCCCACACCATTACACCACCTTCACCATGAGAAGGTGTACAGGTGTTCCTAATAAAGGGTTTCGTGAGTGTATGCTTCACTGGATGTCTGGGGTAGAACAATTTACTTCCTGGTAGACACTGGAGTTGAAATAACAATTATCTCGAGCAGTAGCCTTAAAGGAATCGACATCTCCTACACCAGAAAAACACAGAGTGCGCAGGGAGTAGGAGGGGGGGAAACTGGAGCTTCACAAAACCAAGCCAGTGGAGATAGGAATTGGACCCACAACCCTCACGGCAAAATTGTGGATTGGGAAGCATGTGAAACAACCCATCCAACCAATCCTAGGACTTGACAAGGTCTCATGGGTAATTAGACGAGTTGCCAGACAACAGACCTCGTAAGACACAAAATATGGTCAGATGACAAAAATTACTGTGGAAGTCTCGACATGGAACCGGTGACATTCACTGGACGACCACCCCCAAGCACCAAACAGTACCCCATCAACAAAGAAGCAGTTGCAGCAGATTGTTGATGACCTGGAGGAACGAGGGATACTGGTTAAGACTGTGGTGGAATTCCAAGTTAAAATACTTTGAAATAAAAAATGCCAATAACCAGAGCTGATGGTTTATCCAGAGACTTTTATTCACAAGTAATAAAAGCCGAAACCAGTTTGCAAAGGAGTTTTCGTCATCATTACAATCCGCCATTTTATACTTTCAAATATAGGTTACCTCCCTCATATGCAAATCATTTACACTTCCTAGCTGTAACCACCAATATCATATCATTTGGTTCCTATACCTCGTCACGGCCTGGTTTCCCCTCCCATTTCTAAAGACAGTTCTCGCGTTACTTCATATTGGTGATGAACTCATTGTGTTTATTACTGTGATTCTAGTGCCTGGCACGGTTGACCTTATCCTCACCTACCAACCGCAATGTTTATTAGGGTTTTAATAAATCTTCACTCCCTCTCTTCCTTATCCTGTTTTCTCACGAAATAAGTGTATCTGGTTTCCATAATCTGCTCTCAGCTTCTTTGTCCTGTCCACTTGGAATGTCCACAACTGGTTAAATTTACCTCTCCCTTCACTCTTTATTTACCCTTTCCTGTTTCTCATGCCCTAGTCATCTGCTTTCTTCAAACTTTGCTCCCTCCATGTAACCTTTAAGAACCTCTTCTCTTCTTACTCTCCCCTCACAAATCAACCACTGGCCATCCTGGTCTTAATCCTCTCTCTACCTTTCCTTTGTGGAATTAGGAATCTTTATTTTTCATAAGACACACAGCAGCTCGAACTCCCCCGTGTGGAGAGTTTGTAAATGTTCCGTACTGCTGGCTTTGAACGCCTCAAGGTCTTCACAACAAGTTGGTGCATAGTCCATCTGTGTACCACCACAGGCCCTTCAAAAACAGCTCAGAGAGATGCCCCAAATCAAATCCACGATACTCCAATATGTGGACGACATCCTGTTGGCGTCAGAGGACAAGCAGGAGCATGAGATGGACCTCAGGACCCTCTTGGACCATCTTCAGATAAAGGGTCACAAAGCCAATAGAGACAAAGCTCAGTTGGTGCAGCAACAAGTGACCTACTTGGGTCAGCAGATCTCCTAGGGAAAACGAGAAATCACTCAAAACCAAACTGCGGCAATCCAACAGACTCCGGAACCAACGAAAGTCAAAGAAATCAGATCCTTCTTGGGGCTGTGCAACTACAATTGAGCCTGGATAGATGCATACACTGAAATATCTCAACCCCTGAACGAACTGCTGAAAGGTCAACCAGAGTCCAAGAGTCCAATTCAACTGAACAAAGAACAAAGAAAGTCATTCCAGAAGTTAAAAGCAGCACTGAGCACTGCTCCAGCTCTTGGAATACCAGACAATGGACAGCCCTTTGTGTTGTATGTGTCAGAGAGAGACGGATACATGACCGCCGTCCTCGCACAATAACACAGAGATCGACAACGACCTGTGGGGTACTATTCAGCCAAGTTGGATGCTGTGGCCTTAGACTATGGAGCCTGCCTTTGAGCCCTACAAGCAACATACCTTGCTATGGGACTGGTGTCCAGCATCACTCTCGACCAAAAGTTGATCAACTGCCCACATTCGGTGCACGTCCTGCTGACCATGAACAGAGCAGCTCAAGTCACTGCGTCGTGATGGAGCAAGTGGTCAACAGTTTTGGAAGCGCCCAATATCTCCATCGAGAGGGGAACCCTCTCCTGCCACGATGATATCTCTGAAACAGATGATATCCTGGAGCACAACTGTCAAGACCTGGTCATGGACCAGGCAGATGAAGGAATAGTTAAATCCACACCCTTAGACAACCCTGACATGATACTGTTTACCGATGGGTCCTCCTACGTGGGCATCGGAGTGTGGAAGGCTGGATGGGCTTTCACCACTGACAGCGACGTGATAGCCTCTGGCGCTCTGCCCCCTGGGACCTCGGCACAGCAAGCGGAACTGCGGGCCCTCACTGAAGTATGCAATCTAGCAGAAGGAAAAACCGCAAACAATCTACAGACATTCAAGATACGCCTTTGGCGCGACTCATGATTTTGGAAAATCGAGGATCTACTGATGGCCCGACAGAAACCTGAGCAAGTGTCCATCATGAAGACTAAAGCTCACACAAAAGCTGACACCCAGCCCTGCGGGCAGTGTACACCATCGATACACTGAAACACATCCAATAGATGCAGGAGGCTGCAGAGAAGGGAGAAATATGGTTCTGGATGGAATCGGAGCCAAACTGGGTCTAGATGTAGTGTGGCGGTATGGTCAAAAGACTGTGACCCCCTCGGAAGCTATTACCCAGGCTACTCAGATTCATTCACTGGGTCATATCGGAACAGACAAAATGGTTCACCGCTATACCAACCAGTGGTGGAACCCAGCTTTCAGGAAAGAGGCAGAAAGAGTCGTATCTCAGTGCCCTACCTGTCAGAAAAACAACAACCAAGGAAGAGTCAAGGTGCAACAGCGCACGACTCCAACACCCTCGGGACCTTTCCGACACCTCTAGGTGGACTACATCACACTCCTGTGGTCACTCCACTGTCCCTATCACCCTCAATCATATGGGCAGGTGGAACGAATGAATCGAACTTTTAAAGAAAGACGCGACAAAACGCATCAGGAAGGGATGCCCTGGCCAGAGGCCCTGCCTGCAGTACTGTGCAGTATTAGAGCAACACACAATAATACCACAGGACTGAGCCCCTTCGAAGTCATCACAGGCAGACCAATGTCACTACCCGGTACTATTTATCTGAGACGAGCAGACATACATCTGAAGAGCGACCTATCAGGTTTTGTTGATAACCAACAGAGCAGTTAAAGTAGAGGGGAAATCAAAATGGATACATGCCAGTCACTGTAATCTCGTTGATCATAATAACACCTTAAAAAGAACCTAGTTACTGCTGTCTTTCAGGTGGAGTTGTCCAAATCAGCGTGAGTTGTGAGCTGCACGAATTCCAACTGACATCACTCCTGGAACTTCGACGTTACCGTGTCACCTATCAAGTGTGCTTCAGAGACGACTTAATAGATCAGTGAAAAACATATTTTATGGAAAGCTGTCATATTTACGCAAACACAGTATAACAACAGTGTAGACTGAGAGTCATCAAGACTGACATGACGTATGCTTGGTAAAGACCTCTGTGTGCATTAACATTTGAGAACCCTGGTATTTGATTAATTTGTATATGACATTGCTTGCTGTTTTTTTTATGTCTTTTGTATTTTTATCATTCATTTTTGTATTTCCTTATTTTGATTATTGTACTTTGTTTTCCCACTAAAGAATAATCAACTGTTGTAACTTTTCTTGGTGTAAAGCTGAAGTAGCCTTCACCTCTCCCTGGGTTTAATGATATTAAGTTCCAGAATCTGATGGTGATTCTGTAGGATGTTGTCCTAGAGACAACAAGGGGGTGTGTTAAGTATATGAAGGAATGTAATCACTTTTTATTCTGGCTGTTTTTTATACTGCCCCCTTCCTTTATAGCTGTCCTTCACTATGGACCCCTGAACTCTTGCACCACATTTGTTTACTGTTCAGCACCTGATCAGCCAGAGGAGGATGGGTCTCCCTGGAGTCAGGTTCCTCTCAAGGTTTCTTCCTCTGAGGGAGTTTTTCCTTGCCACTGTGCCCTATATTTTTCTCCCCTCTGGGGAGTTTTTTCCTTGGCTTACTCCTGGGGGTCTATGATTTGGTGATGATCATATTGTTTGTATTGTATTTATTGTTTTGCATTATTTAGTTGTGAAGCATTTTGTGACATTTGTCTATGTAAAAAGCACTATACAAATAAACTTGACTGATTGATTGCACCTGAAAACCAGGGAAGGCTGATGGAGGCAGAAATCGGAGAATGGGCTCATTGTATTGGAATGAGGAATGGTGATACCACCACAATAATGCACAACTAATTTGCATGCTTTTGCCTCTCTGATGATTCACATGCACAATTTGACCTTGCCGACTGGCAATAGTTGATTCGTGGGTGATTCTAAGACGTAATATTTCAATGAACAATAGGTAGATCGATTTCAATAAACCATCCAAAAACACTACAGCACAATGGCAGTTAAGTTGCAGTTTTTTTTGTTTATTTATAAAAGTTGGACTGTCACAACATCATTTCCGTTCATGGGCTGACAATGAACAGCTGTTGTAAAGCCACCCAATCAATTTTGTGCAACAAATTGATGACCGCAAACCCAGGGTCTGAACATGAGCGTGCCTTTCTCCCTCACTGACTGTTGCAATAATCCAAGTAATAAATACACAAACACAATATGAACACACCGTGGCTTGTCTGGTGCAACAAACACACAAAGGCAACTTGTACTCAGGTGGAGGTATTTAAGCTCATTATGGTGGCCATATTGGATTCACAGTAAAGTGAAACAAGTGTACAGTAAACATATTGTCCCCCACAAATTATGTTGTGCTTCTCTATAAAAGGAGAGTGATGAAGAAGCATCTAAATGAAGCAAAATGTTTATTCATAAAGTGCTGCGTGCCTGTTGCGCACAGGGAGGGCTTTTTTTTGGTGTGATCACCTTCTGTGACCAAAGAGAAAAATAAACTTTGGACATAGTGGCCTTCCTAATAGAGAACCCGTACCAGGGAGCTGACCTGGCGATAGAGACTCCCAGGGGAACGCGGTCCTGCACGCCTGCACTGACTTTGTCACCAGGATGGACGTTGAGATTATCATCAACGGCACCAAACTGGAGGAGGCTGAAAACAACCAGGGGCTGACCCCCTTGAAGCTAGCAGCCAAGACTGGCAAGATACCACTGGATGACTCGGGTTCCTTCATGTGTGACTCTATTATAATACTATTATATACTATAAATCATTTATTTTCACTGAGCATTAGTTACTGAAGGTTTATTCAGCACCATAGCTATATGTTTAATAGTTATGAATCTTCCCACAGAATCACCATGACATGCTCCAAATAGAGTCTCTACAAAGACTCCTTGAGGACAAGTGGGACAAGTTTGCCAGTAAGATATTGTTTATGAATTTCCTGGTTTACGTCATATACCTGGGCATCTTCACAACTGTGGCCTTTTACAGGAAGGAAAGACAGGTGGGTCAAAAATTATCTATAATATCTAAAAACTGAATATGGTCGAAACACAGTCCACAAACCTTTCAGGATTTTTAAGGTGAATATAAGACTTTAATGTTTTCACTAAATCCTCAAATCCTCTGATAGAATGAATGAACAGCAGCATACAGCAGCATATTGCATCATAGCATCATTACAATCAGGGCCGGTTCTAGGAATGCACATATGAGGGGGCAGTCAGAAATGTGAAGGGGGCATTATGCGTACACATCATGTGCCAGCACTTTTTTTTTATAACAGTGTTTTCTTCACGGCATGGGCTGTTAGCTGTGTGTCCAGCCCTCAACCTGGAGAAGTGGATTGCACTCTGTCAGGCCTCTACCCTAAGACCTGTCCAACTTGGGTGTCCCACCTGAAGACTAAAGCTCCTGCTGGTATAGCTCTTAGGGTCACTGAGGCACACAAACCCCCTGACCACAATAAGGTGGCAATCCCTCAGGGGGAAAACTGAAAAATAAAAAGTAAAATAAAATATCCTTCATCCAGATTTTAACAACCAACAACATAACATTTATCTTAACTGGATGGTCTAATTCTCAAATACATTTGAACCTAAAGGAAAGACTTTTCACTATAATCAATATTTACAAAACTGAAAGGTAGTAGTTTTTGGATTTTTATTTATTTATTAGCAACTTAATAACTAAAATCTCCTCCTTTCTCTCCATCTCACTATTTTTTCTCTCCACTCCACTCTGCAACTCCACTCTACTCTACAACACCAGTCTCCTGTTTCCCTTTGCAAAAACTCTCACAAATTCATCCATATCCAAGTTACTTGTTATGGACTTCTCATGGGCCAAGATCACCAAATTTCTCTTTCGCTTGTGTAGCATGGTGCGACGATAGGGGGTTAGGACCCGTGACAATGTGGAGAAGGAACTCTCACACGATGCCGAAGACACACCAATTACCATGGCTGTTACATACAATTTATGTAACTCGGGAAAGGCTTCCTTGTACTCCTGCAGGTGTTTACAGACAGTGGATAGGTCTGTTTCATTTGGACATTTCTTGAGCAACATCTGTTTTGCCACAAGAATTTCATTTTTTAGATCATCTGCCACAGTGCCAGCCAGCACAGCCAGAGGATGCAACAGGGTTGAATCTAGAAATGCGCTGGATTTGGGTGCAAGACTAGATATGGCTTTCATCAGCTCAACGTTCTTCTGAGAAAATCTATTCTCCATTTCTGAAATGGCCCTGTCAAGGATGTTGAGCAGACATCTTTTCAGAGACTGAGGGGGGGAAATGGTAGGATCATCCGAGTCTGTATGGCCCACAGTTGAGAGCACAACACTTTGACCAAGGCGTTTGCTCATTGTCCTCCTTCTCTTTGGAGGCTGTGAATCATCCCCAGCAGCTGACTGAGATGACTCTCCCCAATTCTCATCTTCACGGATGCTTTTTAAGGACTCCAGTGCTGCACCAACAACCTCAGAAGCACTGCACATATCCACAGACTGAGACTGTAGAATTGCATTTGCTGGTTTCAAGACACCAAGCACCCGCACTAGAAACTTTCCAGTCTCAAAGAAGTGATGCCTCTTAATTTGACATAGCAGGCCTGATGCCTCGGTGCACAGGTCAACAGCAGCACCATCATCCTCTGTCATCTCAGATAGGATACTGAGAATATGGTCTTGATTGTCAACAATGCACCTTGTCACCTCATAGTGGCTTGTCCATCGGATTTCAAGCAGCCTTTTAAGGTTAGGTGCATTATATTTCTCAGACACATAGTGGTGCTGAAAAAACTTGTACAGTGAACTTGAGAGGTCGAAAAATCTCTTTGCACATGGTTCACTCTGGATGGCATGCACAACCACTAAGTGCAGCTGGTGGTTGTAGCAGTGGATGTATGGGATATACCTAGAAAGCTTATTTTGGAGCAGAGCTTGTACACCACCTCTTATCCCACTCATCACAGAAGCTCCATCATAACACTGGCTAAGTATGTTGTCAGCACTGTAGCCAGCATCAGAAAGATGTGTCAGTATCTCAGACGTGATGTACTCTGCATCAAGTTGATGCAAGTCAAGCAACCCAATAAGATGCTCCTCTGGCATGGAATTGCTGACAAATCGAATCATCACAGACAAATTTTCCACATTGCACCTGTCCCTGGTCCCATCACTTTTGAGGCAAAACCCTGCAGAATCAGCATTTTCATATTTTTTCCTGACCTCTCCAAGCACCATGTCTGCCAGTGTTTGAATCATTTCGTTTTGGATATCCTTAGATGTGTATTTTGCATTCTTTGGGATACCCTTAACAATGCTTGCTAGTTTCTCATCCTTCTCTATTGTATACTCCATGAGTTTCAGAAAAAGACCTGAAGCAACATCATCACCAGCTGCATCATGTCTCAAAGTTTCTGCAGTCCCACGGAGCCCCAACTCATTCACACAGAGAAACTTAACAGCACTGCCCACACTCTTGACATAATAATGATTTTTTTCAAGTTGGGTTTTACCAACCAACAGGGAGTCAACAGTCCCCCCTGTAGCCTCTCTGCTTTTGTGCTGAGTCCAGGTGGTGGAAGAGTGCACATGGTTGTGGCTGGACATATGCCTATGTAGCCCCTTGTCTCGTTCAAGTGCTGCTTTCCAGTTGTTAAAACCAGTTAGGGTGAAAACAACATCCCTCTCATTAGCAGTGCTGCCATATTTGCGACAGGGGAAACAGAAGCATGCGTCCCGCACAACAGAGTACTCCAGCCATGGTCGTGTGCGGTACCAGGCAGGATTGAATGATCTTAATGTAGCACCAAATGCACGCTTTGGGTAGCTACCCAGTATTGGCTGGGATGGTGCATTGACATTTAAGTCACTAGGTAGCTGAGCAAGGGGTTTTGGGGCAGCACATGTTGAGGGAGGAGGAACAGGAGAAGCAGTGCTTGCTGATGGTACAGGTGGATTTATGCTAGCTGCTGCTTCTGATGCACTGGTACTAGCAGCAGTATCACTGCTACTGCTTTTAGTACATGCAGGAGCAACACTTGTTTTGAACACTCTGAAAAAAGGATGCATCTCGCAGCATTAACTCTCTCTTTGTGAGCTGCTGGAAGCTGGAGTGCAAGTTTTGAGAAAACCGCAGTAATTATATCCCTTAGCAGTCTGAAACAAAACTGTGCAGAGCCAGAGGCTGGGGCGGGGCTTCACGTAGGGGTCTGGCAGACACAGCTCATTGTCCTCAGTAGTGATGGGCATTCCGAGTCTTTTCGAGGAGCCGGATCTTTTGGCTCCGTTCACTAAAAAGAGCCGTTCATTTGGCTCTTCGTTCACTTATAGTTCCGGTTTTTCGAAAAAAATGCAGTTTGATTTTCCACTTACGTACTGTGAGTGTCGGACGCATACGACAGTGCTGCCACGGTGTCCGTGACATTTCTATGGTTTTATTTAGTGTAATGTATAGGCCTATGTTTATTGATTAATGTGTTATATTAATTATTAATTACCCACAGTTTAATTAAATACGACTAGATCACTTCATCCTTCAACTATGATACTAATGTGATATAAAAATGGAAATGCTTTAATGGAAATGCTCCCCTTGCACATATTGCATACTGCAGTTGATGCATCTTTACAGGTGAAAAAGGTCCAAATGATACTTCGTTTTCTATTGTCACTCATGTTATCTTCTTCTTAGCGTCTTTGCTTCACGTGCATCTCGGAGAATATGCAAATTAAGGTGACTTAATTTGGGTCAAATCTAGGGGTAACCTGTAATTCGATACTCATGGACAAATCTCGCCAAAGGGGTATCCTATGTGTAATTCGACACTCATGGCCCTTAGTTCTGATTTGTTCATCGGACATGGACTTGAACGTAATACTTTATTTGGCTTTACAGGAATTTGTTTAGCACTTATTATAGCCTACTGCAATATATGTAATACTAGCCTAATTGCACAGCTCATGTAAGTGACAGATCATGACAAATTTAAGTGTGCTTACAAAACAATAGTGTAACAATGTCCGATTATACACAGAGGCAGACGCAGTGTAGGGATTAGGGAAAGGTCCCGTTTATTCATAAAGTTCGTTAGTGATAATGTCCGTTGGCTTTCCAGCCTCCTCAAAACACTCTGCGACCTTCCAGTCGCCCCTTTCTCTCTCTCCTGTTCCGCCGTTCCCAGCCCACCTCTCTCTCTGAAATGGCAGAAGCACACACATCTTAAACATTCGCCGGCGAGACTTAATTCGCAGCAGGTGTGCAACAAAAGTCTCGCCGACACAACCCCGGCCACGGTCCTGTAGCTCCCTCTACAGGCCGAACGCTGCATGTCCCCCCACAAATAGCATTACACAAATAAATAAATTCTACACCGTTATTATATAACATTTTATATAGCTAATCCAGCCGGCATAGAACGATATAGAATAGACAGTGACAAAAAAAAAATTAATACACAAGAAATACGCTATTATTTGGTACTTGATTTTTTATTTTATTCTTTACAGAATATTCGCATATGATTTACTTGAGAGAAAATAATGTCTTGTCAGCTGTCAGTTTCAAGACTGAAGTGTCGTATGACGTTGAGTTTCCATAGAGTGTATCAGCAAATTAACGCGTTGAGACTGGTTCAAACGTAGGCACATACGAGGCGAGCTGAGTAACAAAACACTAGTTTTATTGTTTTTTACTTAGTTCACTCAACCATTGAACCTGTTAAAGAGTTGTGCTTGTGCATTTTAACATTATTGTAGCAACCGCAGCGCTCACAACCCCACTGTCTGTCTGGTCACATAATGTTAGCTAACGGGGGGGAAAAGAGCCAAACCAAATGGATCGTTCACCAAAAAGAATCGGTTCCCTACGTTCACCAAAGAGAGCCGTTCAAAAAGAGCCATTCGTTCGCGAACGACCCATCTCTAGTCCTCAGTCTGTTACATGCAGCGGACAGTGTCTAGTCTGTGCTTGTGTGACTTGAGAAACACTCCCACTGGGGAAAAAACAGCAGACTATTCCCCAGTTGACTGCACAAATATATATGGATGTTATATTAACTTTTGTTTTAGTTGTTGTTAATTATTAGTTATCTCACGGGTCGCTACGACGAGTTTAGTGGAGTTTTAGCTGCTTCCTCAAAGTCTTAACCGCTCTGTCTGGAAACCTGACACCACAGTCAGGTTGCTCTTGGCTCATTTGCATACTAACAGTGATTGGATGTTTACGGAGGGCTGAGGGGGCAGGGGAGAGGGGCGATCTCTGCTGACTGCAGGCTGTGTGAAGACACGCTGCACGGAGATGAGAGATGAGGGGAAGCATTTAACTTGTGCTTTTTTCGGCGGATTTTTCACTTCTAAATTTTGGATTTGAGGGGGCAGGCCATTTGTTTGAGGGGGCGTTGCCCCCTCTTGCCCCTGCGTAGAGCCGGCCCCGATTACAATCTTAATTAACCCCACAAAACTGACATTTGATTTGTCTGAATTTCAGCCACCATTTCCTGTTGAAGATTTTCCAATGGACTTCTTGCGTCTCTTTGGCGAGCTCGTCAGCATCCTTGGAGCAGTCACTTCTTCTGTGAAGGGGTGAGGATATGTCATGTAGTTCTATCAGTGGAGGCTGGTGGAGGTAAGCTCATTGTAATGCATGGAACAGAATGAAGAACGGTACAGTTGTCAGAAGTTTAGAGCCGAGCCGCTGGTGTGACGATGTCGCGACGGCACTGGTGATGTCAAAACAACCATCAGGAGGCATCGTTGAGCATCATGGATATGTTTACAGTGTACAGTGTACAGTGTACAGTGTCAGCAGTAGGCTATATGGACACAGTGCGCTCACAAAGCAAAGAGCGCAGTTCGTGTCATGAATTTTCTGCTCTAGCACTGAATGTATTTCACGATTGAAATGAGAACTTTCATGAAGCAATCAAAAATGTTTACATGCCATGTGCAATGACGAGAATAAAACAAATAAACAGCTCTGATCATAAGAGCGTTGCATATATTTGTCAGTATGTCAATCTGATCTGATCACCCTCGCATTTTGGCTATTCGTCCCGGGACGTATATTTCGCAAGGGGGTGCTGCCTAAAATGTTGTGACCCAGAGAAAATGTTGCATATCATCTGTTAAACAAGCAATGCTGGTAAATAACATTCTGGTTAGTGCAAGTGAAAAGCAAGAAATGATCGGGTCTCAGGTAAATGACACTAGGCCTACAGCTGATATACCCATGTGCACCCATCCGGACCCGATAAACAGCTCTGATCACGAGAGCGTTGCATATATTTGTGAGTATATCAATCCCAACTCATCCAAACCTGCACAACAAGGAGCCTATGTCACCACCACACAAGTGATCGCAGAAGATGCCCCCCCCCCCCCCTCCAGCACACTCACAAAGCAAAGAAGGTTTAACACTTGAACACACTAACATTAACACTTACTCACTCCCACTCTACTCAAATGCATTTGAATATTATTGGGGGAAGGGACGTAGCAAGTATATTTCGCTAGAGGGAATAATACAATGAGCAAAGTGAAGCCTAAACCTATCGATGTTACATCGACCTGGGTGAATGGAATATGAATGACAGTCATCCAATATGCTGTAATAGAAATAACACCATGCTCATAACAAAAATAATCGTCCTCCCTAATCTTGAACGGCACCTCCGAAAAAGGCAATGGCATTATGGTAACAAATGTGTGCGCAAAACAAGATTACACTACATTATTTTATTTGCTCCATGTTTAAACGAAAATCGAGATTTTGCCTATTGGTCATAGTTGTTAAACTGTAACTGTAACTTTTGGCGCATCTCTATTCACAGACTTCAGTCAAAGTTAGGCTGATGTAATGTTGATGGGGGAGGGTAATCTTTTCCATTACAATGAGTGTGAGAGAATGGGAGATAAGGGGGATGCAAGAGTGTGCAGGACGTTATTGAATGTGTCACTGTCACCTTGATTACTTCAATGTTACTCTCCTCCTGTGCACTTGCGTTATAAACTTTAATTTGTTGGCTAGGTTGTAGCAACCTCATATAGGGTGGGTAAATTTGAGTATCATGCCCGGGGTAGGTATGTAAATAGCCTAAACCTATAGATGTTACATTGACCTGGTTAATGGAATATGAATGACAGTCGTCCAATATGCTGTAATAGAAATAACGCCATGCTTGTTGCCTGTGCACCTCCTTTCCCCTCTACATAATTCAGAGAAAACACATAGCTGCAGTCGGATGGACCCTGTAGCCTATATTGATGATTTACGTAAATCGCATTTGTATTAATTTGCGTTTTGAGAGCCTCAGGTCATTTTGGCATTTCAAGTCCAAAAGGTTGTTTGTATTTGCAGCAATATGGAATTAGCGAAACCAAGGGGAATACATGTCCACGATCGTAAAATGTCCATTCCAGTCGTCTATATGGAAAAAGACACACCTCTGCTGTGGAAGACATTGAAGAGAGACGTGGCCAAATTAGTTTTCAATAATGGTTGTCATTCTTACCAAGACGGCCTCTCAATAGTGTCCTATTTGTCACCAAAAATATCCGACTGCCTCTCTCGCTAGAGAGGATTTAGAGAGCGCACGGCGGATGATTAGAGCCACCTAAAATCCAGTGTGACTGAAGCTATATGTGTTTTTGTAATTGTTTAATGTTGAAACTACAAGTTCCCGAGCCAGCCAGGAGTTGAAGGTTTAATCTTAGGATATACCGATGGGGGAGGGTAATCTTTTTCTTGATCGTTTTTCCGATTAACAAACAGGTGTGACAATTTATCCAGCATGCTCTCCCCCTTCAAACAATTCCTCAAAATGCATCATTGTTATTATTACATTGTGTGAACGAGAGAAGGCTGCCCTTGCTGAAAATGTGGACATTCGCACCCTATTATAACTGTAGGCTACTTTTCTACCCAGTCTCAATCCCACTGAAACCCAACATACTGTCCTTACTGCTGTCACGCATGAAAATTCCTAACTTCATTCTGTAATCATACATTATTACATGATTATAGCCAACTCGCGCTTATTCATGTTAGACTGCGCTAAAACATTTCCCCCTGTTTCTCTGCGCTGTGAGCAAATGTGTGATCTGCAATTCATGAGCTGCTATAATAAACTTGATTTTGCCCAAAACATTTTTTTATCTGATTTTTTTATCTGAAACCATTCTCTTTTCAAACATCCTTCACAGCTCTTCTCACCACCTCGTGGTGGCTTTCGCCAGCACTTCACACCATGTGTATGGTATGCCGAAGTGCAGCAGTGTGCAGTGGCGGTGTGCAGGGATTAAACCCCTGCCAACTGTATCAAAAACATGTTTGCTCATTCCTCATTCCGTTTCATGCATTACAATGAGCCCGTCCTCCGATTTCTACCTGCACGAGCCTCTGACTCTGTGTTACTAATAAGTGTTACTTACTAAAATGTTGTAAATGGCTCCAGGGGGACCCATCCTCCTCTGGCTGGTGCTGAAGAGTAAACTAATGTTGAATGTTGAATGTGGTGTGGTGCAAGAGTTCAGGGTTCCATAGTGAAGGGCAGCTTCACTATGGACCAGGATATAGGGTGGAGGAGACTCAGCCTGGACGAATTCAGGAACTGGAGTCGAGTTTTGAAGGGCTCAGAGCCCCTCGGACAGATAAGCACAAAGAGGACAACACAAGATTAGAGGCTGTTGCAAACTGGAAAACTGATACATTAAACAGTCGGAGAGAATCGTGGGGGGTAGGTCAGAGGGTCAATGGAAGGGTGAGGATGGGAAACAGGATACAGACCCGGGTTAGGGTGAGGGAGAGAGTGGGATTGAGTAACCACCCAGCAAGCCAGCCACCCGGGCAGAGACAGCAAGGATGGTTTATCACCGGGCTAAGACCGGTCGTAACACTGACTAAAGAGATGAGTCTTGAGCCTAGATTCGAAAATTGAGACTGAATCTGACTCCCTAACATGAATCGGAAGATTATTCCAGAGATGGGGTGTTCTGTAGCAAAATGCTCTGCCCCCTGCCGTAGTCTTAGATATTCTGGGAACAGCTAATCTCCCTGTGTCTTGTGAACGAAGCGCACGTGAAGGTTTATTCAGCTGAAGGAGGTCGGCGAGATATGAGGGAGCGAGTCCATTAGAGCGAGTCTATTATTAGCTTTATAGGCTAATAATAGATTTTTAAAGTTTGCTTGTGCTTTAATCGGAAGCCAGTACAAAGATGCAAGTACTGGAGTGATGTGATCATACATTTTGGTTCTAATAAGGACAACTACTTTGGTTCTAGTAGGGTTAGGGTTAGAGTTAGATGAATGCTTACAAGAGAAAAACAAAACAAAAATCCGACTTTGTATGATGGATTTAGCTAAATTCTATTTTGAGTGTCTTAAAAATCTAAAGGTCTATCTATTTTGTGAACATTAGATAGAAAGTGACACTCTTTCCTTTCCTATATTTTCCTGCAAGCAGTGTTACTCATTGTCTGTGCAGCTTTGAACAGCTGTGGACAGAGGCAGTATGTTGGGCCCCTGGTGCTCTCTGTCACCCTCTCCTGGATCAATCTGCTCTACTACACCAGAGGCTCCAAACACATGGGCGTATGCCATGTCATGATGCAAAGGGTACAAGCAGGGGCGCCGCTAGAGATTTTGGGCCCGATGAAATAATATAATATTGGGCCCCCCCCTCCAACCTAAACCACCCACCAGCCTAGAAAACCCATTTGACGACCCGTAGTTTAATAGACTGGTAGCTCTAGTGTAGTCTAGTGTTAATTACCCAATACTTAGCCTACTGTCATTGACCATTGATGTATGAATGTCAGAGGTACATGAGTGGCATCTCTCATTACTGTTGTTTTCTGGCAAAAAGACATGTGAATTCAAAACCAGTTTTGAGGAATTCATTGAAATTCAGTGGTATTTGAAATTTTGGTCAATATGTTTCCAAAGTTTGTGAAACGCCAGTAATGCCCCGCTGGCTCTAAACATCTATGTAAAATGTCACAGAAAAGACACAGACCTACTTCATACCCTGCTATTACTATTACTCCTCTGTTTTATCCGCCCGGAAAACAGAGAAGGACCGGACCGAGTCATCTGCCCTTCCGAGTCCTTCTCTGTTTTCCGGGCGGATAGAACGGAGGAGTCTGGCAACGCTTTCTCAGACCTGCTCGGCGGACCTGGAGCATCTGACCATCTCATGCCGCCCATTCTACCTTCCCCCGGGAGTTCAGCTCAATCATCATCACAGCCGTCTACATTCCACCACAGGCCAACACAGAGGCAGCGCTATCGACCCTACATAATACGCTGTGCCGGCATCAGAGCAACCACCCTGAGGCGGCGATGATAGTAACAGGTGATTTCAATCGGGCTAACCTTAAAAAAGTTATGCCTAGACCCGTGGCTCTAACCTCAGTGGTCATGAAGTGCTTTGAGAGGCTGATCAAGGAATACATCTGCTCCTCCCTCCCTCCGACCCTGGACCCACTGCAGTTCGCATATAGACCAAACAGATCTACGGACAATGCAGTTTCCCAGGTCCTCCACACCACTGTCTCTCACCTTGACAGTCAGAAGGGGGGCTATGTGAGAATGCTGTTTATAGACTACAGCTCAGCGTTCAATACCATAGTCCCCACCAAACTGGCTGATAAGATGATTGGTTTAGGACTGAACATTCCCCTGTGTGCCTGGATCCTGGACTTTCTGACGGCCAGGCCACAGGTGGTCAGGGTGGGTAGACACACCTCCAGCTCACTCATACTGAGCACAGGGTCCCCCCAGGGCTGCGTCCTTAGTCCCCTCCTCTACTCCCTGTACACCCACGACTGTGTGGCTAAGTCCAGCGAAAACTCCATCATTAAGTTTGCGGACGACACAGTCGTGGTGGGGCTGATCTCAAACAACAATGAGAAAGGCTACCTGGACGAGGTGGCGGACCTGTCACTCTGGTGTCAGGAGAATAGCCTCATCCTGAATGTCTCCAAGACAAAAGAGCTGATTGTGGACTTCGGGAGAGCACAATAACTAAGGGCCTACACACCGCTGGACATCGGTGGGACTGCTGTGGACAGGGTGAGCAGTTTTAAATACCTGGGAGTCCACATCTCAGAAGACCTGACCTGGACTACGCACATCAGTTCTCTGGTGGGAAAGGCAAGGCAGCGCCTGTTCCATCTCAGGCAGCTGAGGAGTCTCCCGGAGGATCCTTCAGTCCTTCTACTCTGGAGCTGTGGAGAGCATCCTGGCTGGCAACATCACCGTCTGGTACGGTAACAGCACGGCCCAGGACAGGCGAGCTCTGCAAAGGGTGGTACGCCTGGCAGAAAAGACCATGGGAGCTCCAACCCCCCCTCTCCATGTCCTGTACACCAGGAGGTGTAGGACCAGAGCCGACAGGATTATGAAGGACCCTCACCACCCGAAAAATGGATTGTTCCAGCCGCTGCGGTCGGGCAAACGCGTCCGCTGTCATGCAGCAAGAACAGAGAGGCTAAGGCTGAGTTTCTTCCCCTACGCCATCAGAATCATCAACGGTGACCCCACCAGTGCCCCCCTCAAGTCACTCACACACTCACTGACATCATAACACATATGCACACACATAATCATCCATCTGCTGTTTATATTGCTTACTGCTTACTGCATATTGTTTATACTGTCCATACTGTATATTTTTTAGTCCTTCTATTTTTATTTTATTCTATTTTAAAACTTATTGTATTGTTGCACTACTCTGTGGCACTGTCACTTTTGCATTTCACTGTACACTTGTATGCAAGTGACAAATAAAAGAATCTTGAATCTTGAATATTTTTACCACTAGGTGTCAGTATTTAGTTAGAGACCTACCCTGGCTGTAGCTAGTAGATAACTATAAGAAATTGAGTGTAGGCCTTGCTGCTGCAAACTTCCTCAGTAAACAAACTTCCCAGTTCATCCACTTGTCTCCTTCATTTATTGATTCATATATATATACAGTGGGGGAAATAATTATTTGATCCTCTGCTGATTTTGTTAGTTTGCCCGATTACAAAGAAATGAGCGGTCTATAATTTTTATGGTACTTTTATTTTAACAAATAGGGACAGAATATCAACCAAGAAGTCCAGAAAAAACACATTATATAAAGTTATAAATTCATTTGCATTTGATCGAAGGAAATAAGTATTTGATCCCCAAGCAAAACATGACTTAGTACTTGGTGGAGAAACCCTTGCTGGCAAGCACAGAAGTCAGACATTTCTTATAGTTGGTCACCAGGTTTGCACACATCTCAGGAGGGATTTTGGTCCACTCCTCTTTACAGATCCTCTCCAAATCCTGAAGGTTTCAAGGCTTTTGCTTGGCAACTCGAAGCTTCAGCTCCCTCCACAAATTTTCTATAGGATTAAGGTCTGGAGACTAGCTAGGCCACTCCATGACCTTAGTGTGCTTCTTCTTGAGCCACACATTTGTTGCCTTGGCTGTATGTTTTGGGTCATTGTCATGCTGGAAGACCCATCCACGACCCATCCTCAGTGCTCTGGCTGAGGGAAGGAGGTTCTCGTCCAAGATCTTACGGTACATGGCCCCGTCCATTGGCCCCTCAATGCAGTGAAGTCGTCCTGTACCCTTAGCAGAGAAACAACCCCAAAGCATAATGTTTCCACCTCTGTGTTTGACGGTGGGGATGGTGTTCTTGGGATTGTAGCATTCAGCATTTCTCTCCCTCCAAACACGAAGAGTCAAATTTATGCCAAAGAGTTCAATTTTGGTCTCATCTGACCACATCACCTTCTCCCAAGCCTTCTCTGAATCATTTAGGTGTTCATTGGCAAACTTCAGATGGGCCTGTACATGTGCCTTCTTGAGCAGGGGGACCTTGCGGGCACTGCAGGATTTCAATCCATTACGGTGTAGTGTGTTACCAATGGTTTTCTTGGTGACTGTGGTCCCAGCTGCCTTGAGATCATTACCAAGCTCCTCCCGTGTAGTTCTGGGCTGATCCCTCACCCTTCTCATGATCATCCTTACCCCACGAGGCAAGATCTTGCATGGAGCTCCAGGTCGAGGGCGATTGATGGTTATTTTGTATTTCTTCCATTTTCTAATAATTGCACCAACAGTTGTCTCCTTCTCACCAAGCTTCTTGCTGATGGTCTTGTAGCCCATTCCAGCCTTGTGCAGGTCTACAACTCTTACCCTGATGTCCTTTGAATGTTCTTTGGTCTTGCCCATGGTGGTGGAGAGGTTGGAATGGAAGAGATTGATTCTATTGACAGGTGTCTTTTATACCCATAACAAGCAGAGATTAGGAGTACTTTTCCTAAAGTGACAGGACTAATCTGCGTGCCTCATGGGCATATAACCGGTCTGTATGAGCCAGAATTCTTGCTGGTTTGTAGGGGATCAAATACTTATTTCCTTCGATCAAATGCAAATGAATTTATAACTTTATATAATGTGTTTTTTCTGGACTGCTTTGTTGATATTCTGTCTCTATTTGTTAAAATAAAAGTACCATAAAAATTATAGACCGCTCATTTCTTTGTAAGCGGGCAAACTAACAAAATCAGCAGGGGATCAAATAATTATTTCCCCCACTGTATATATTATTATTTTTTTATATATATATTTTTTTCTCTCATATATATATCATGTTTGATGAAGAACTATTTAATTGATATAAGATTATATGATTCACTGCAAGAAATCCACTAAAGGCTTATTTTGATGGACATTGTACATTTAATTGAAAAATATAGTATATACAGTAACCAGCAATCCAGTAAATAAATAAATAAATAAATAACATTTAACAACTTATCAAATAAAATGAAGATTTGAACAACACAAGCAACAAAAATGCAACACAAAAAGGAGATAGGAGATAGGAGGATAGGAGATAACGGGCTTGAGGAGGGAGACATGAAAGGTCGGGTGAACCCGCATGGAGGGGGGGAGTTGCAGCTTGTAGGAGACCGGGTTCACCCACCTAATCACCCGAAAGGGACCCACGAAGCGGGGGGACAGCTTCCGGGACTTGACCCGGAGGGGAAGGTCCCGGGTCGAGAGCCACACCTTCTGGCACGGGCGGAAGACCGGGGCCGGGCGACGCTTGCGATTGGCCTGAAGCTGGGATTTGGCCGAAGCCCTCTTGAGCGCCGCCCGCACCCGTCTCCAGGTCCTGCGACACCGACTGACTTGGGCCTGGACCGAAGGCACCTCTGCTTCCTTCTCTTGCTCAGGGAACAGGGGGGGTTGGTAACCATACTGGCACTGGAAGGGGGACAGACCAGTGGAGGAGCAGAGGAGGGTGTTGTGGGCGTACTCAGCCCAGGCCAGTCGCCGGCTCCAGGTCGCAGGGTTCCCGGAGACGTAGCACCTCAGCACGCCCTCCAGGTCCTGGTTGACGCGCTAGGTTGACACCTGGTTGACACGTTGCCCGTTAGACTGAGGGTGGAACCCGGACGAGAGGCTGACGGAGGCGCCGAGGCTGGTGGCGAACGCCTTCCAGAACCTGGAGGCAAACTGGGGACCCCGATCCAACACCACATCCTGGGGGAGACCGTGGATCCTGAAGACGTGCTGCACCATCAGGTCCACGGTCTCCTGGGCCGAGGGCAGCTTGGGAAGTGGGTAGTGGATAGTGGATAGTGGTGAACCCGTCGGAGGGGGGAAGGCCCGATATAAAATCCAACAAGATGTGGGACCAGGGGTGCTTGGGAATGGGAAGGGGCCGGAGGAGACCCGCCGGGGCCAGACGGGGGCTCTTGCTGCGCGCGCACACCGCACACGCCGCCACGAAGGCGCGCGTATCCCCCTCTGCCATGGGCCACCAGAACCTCCTCCCGATGAATTCCAAGGTCCTGGCGGCCCCTGGGTGACCCGTGAGGGAGGATGCGTGCGCCCACAGGAGTAGCTGCCCACCTTGCCTGACGGGAGTTCAACCGCTTGGCCCCCGGATGTACTCCAGATTCTTATGATCCGTCCACACTTCAAACGGCTAGACGGCGCCCTCCAGCCAGTGCCTCCACTCCTCCAATGCCAGCTTAACCTCCAGCAGCTCACGGTTGCCCACGTCGTAGTTCCGCTCTGCTGGGGACAGCCGACGGGAGAAGAAGGCACAGGGATGGATCTTCCCGTCCTTAAGGCACCGCTGGGAGAGCACCGCCCCCACTGCAATGTTAGAGGCATCCACCTCCACCACGAAGGGCCGAGCAGGATCGGGATGCCCAAGGACCAAGCGCATTGAGGGAGGCTGGACTGGGTGAGGGCGGTCAAGGGAGCGGCCAGGGCACTAAACCCGCGGATGAACCGCCTATAAAAATTGGCGAAACCCAGGAATCTCTGCAGCTGTTTCAGGGAGGAGGGCTGGGGCCAGTCCAACACTGCCTTGATCTTGGCAGGGTCCATATGCAGCTCCCCCCTGGAGACGATAAAACCCAGGAAGGAGACGGTCTCCTGATGAAAAACGCACTTCTCCGCCTTCACATAAAGTTGGTGGCGGAGAAGGCGTTGCAGAACCTGGTCGAACGTGTTGTCTATGTTGGGCCAGGTCCTTAGAAAAATAAGGATGTCATCCAGGTAGACGATAACGGATAGGTCCAGAAGGACGTCATTGACCAGTGCCTGGAAGACCGCCGGGGCGTTGACCAACCCGAAGGGCATGACCCGATACTCGTAGTGGCCCCTGGGCGTGTTGAATGCCGTTTTCCACTCATCCCCCTCCCGGATCCTCACCAGGTTGTAGGCGTTGCGTAGATCCAGCTTGGTAAAGACCCGGGCCTGCTGCAGGGATTCAAAGGCCGATGTCATCAGGGGGAGTGGATAACGATTCTTCACCGTAACGGTGTTCAGGCCCCGGTAGTCGATGCAGGGCCGCTGTCCCCCGTCCTTCTTGGCCACGAAGAAGAACCCTGCACCCGCCGGGGATGTGGAAGGTCGGATATGCCCCGCGGCGAGTGCCTCCTCGATGTACTCCTTCATGGCCAAGGTCTCTGGTCGGGACAGGGAGAACAAGCGACCCCTAGGAGGCATGGAACCTGGCAGGAGGTCAATAGCGCAGTCGTAGGGCCTGTGGGGCGGCAGGCTCTTGGCCCGTAACTTACTAAAGACCTCTGCCAGGTCCCAATACTCCAGGGGAACACCGGTCAGGTCGGGAACAGGGGAGGTAGGTGGCAGTGGGCGGGAAATGGGAGTAAGGGGACTGGATGGACGTGCGTGGACGGTCGACCCTACCCCCAGAAAAACCTGCCCAGTGGCCCAGTTAATCTGGGGGTTGCTGGAAGCCAGCCAGGGGTGACCCAGGACAAGGGGGCAGTCAGGAGCCTCAATGATGAAAAAATGAGCCTCCTCCCAAGGAGCCCCCTCGACCTGGAGGCGCACGGGGATAGTGCGCTGTGTAATCAGGCCAGCTCCCAGGGGCCGACCGTCCAGAGCCCGGACCGGAATGGGCTCCGCCAGCTGGATGAGCGGGACTCCCCATCCAGCCGCCAGGCTCGTGTCCATCAGGTTCCCCGCTGCTCCGTGTAATCTTGTTTTGCGCACACATTTGTTACCATAATGCCATTGCCTTTTTCGGAGGTGCCGTTCAAGATTAGGGAGGACGATTATTTTTGTTATGAGCATGGTGTTATTTCTATTACAGCATATTGGATGACTGTCATTCATATTCCATTCACCCAGGTCGATGTAACATCGATAGGTTTAGGCTTCACTTTGCTCATTGTATTATTCCCTCTAGCGAAATATACTTGCTACGTCCCTTCCCCCAATAATATTCAAATGCATTTGAGTAGAGTGGGAGTGAGTAAGTGTTAATGTTAGTGTGTTCAAGTGTTAAACCTTCTTTGCTTTGTGAGTGTGCTGGAGGGGGGGGGGGGGGCATCTTCTGCGATCACTTGTGTGGTGGTGACATAGGCTCCTTGTTGTGCAGGTTTGGATGAGTTGGGATTGATATACTCACAAATATATGCAACGCTCTCGTGATCAGAGCTGTTTATCGGGTCCGGATGGGTGCACATGGGTATATCAGCTGTAGGCCTAGTGTCATTTACCTGAGACCCGATCATTTCTTGCTTTTCACTTGCACTAACCAGAATGTTATTTACCAGCATTGCTTGTTTAACAGATGATATGCAACATTTTCTCTGGGTCACAACATTTTAGGCAGCACCCCCTTGCGAAATATACGTCCCGGGACGAATAGCCAAAATGCGAGGGTGATCAGATCAGATTGACATACTGACAAATATATGCAACGCTCTTATGATCAGAGCTGTTTATTTGTTTTATTCTCGTCATTGCACATGGCATGTAAACATTTTTGATTGCTTCATGAAAGTTCTCATTTCAATCGTGAAATACATTCAGTGCTAGAGCAGAAAATTCATGACACGAACTGCGCTCTTTGCTTTGTGAGCGCACTGTGTCCATATAGCCTACTGCTGACACTGTACACTGTACACTGTACACTGTAAACATATCCATGATGCTCAACGATGCCTCCTGATGGTTGTTTTGACATCACCAGTGCCGTCGCGACATCGTCACACCAGCGGCTCGGCTCTAAACTTCTGACAACTGTACCGTTCTTCATTCTGTTCCATGCATTACAATGAGCTTACCTCCACCAGCCTCCACTGATAGAACTACATGACATATCCTCACCCCTTCACAGAAGAAGTGACTGCTCCAAGGATGCTGACGAGCTCGCCAAAGAGACGCAAGAAGTCCATTGGAAAATCTTCAACAGGAAATGGTGGCTGAAATTCAGACAAATCAAATGTCAGTTTTGTGGGGTTAATTAAGATTGTAATCGGGGCCGGCTCTACGCAGGGGCAAGAGGGGGCAACGCCCCCTCAAACAAATGGCCTGCCCCCTCAAATCCAAAATTTAGAAGTGAAAAATCCGCCGAAAAAAGCACAAGTTAAATGCTTCCCCTCATCTCTCATCTCCGTGCAGCGTGTCTTCACACAGCCTGCAGTCAGCAGAGATCGCCCCTCTCCCCTGCCCCCTCAGCCCTCCGTAAACATCCAATCACTGTTAGTATGCAAATGAGCCAAGAGCAACCTGACTGTGGTGTCAGGTTTCCAGACAGAGCGGTTAAGACTTTGAGGAAGCAGCTAAAACTCCACTAAACTCGTCGTAGCGACCCGTGAGATAACTAATAATTAACAACAACTAAAACAAAAGTTAATATAACATCCATATATATTTGTGCAGTCAACTGGGGAATAGTCTGCTGTTTTTTCCCCAGTGGGAGTGTTTCTCAAGTCACACAAGCACAGACTAGACACTGTCCGCTGCATGTAACAGACTGAGGACTAGAGATGGGTCGTTCGCGAACGAATGGCTCTTTTTGAACGGCTCTCTTTGGTGAACGTAGGGAACCGATTCTTTTTGGTGAACGATCCATTTGGTTTGGCTCTTTTCCCCCCCGTTAGCTAACATTATGTGACCAGACAGACAGTGGGGTTGTGAGCGCTGCGGTTGCTACAATAATGTTAAAATGCACAAGCACAACTCTTTAACAGGTTCAATGGTTGAGTGAACTAAGTAAAAAACAATAAAACTAGTGTTTTGTTACTCAGCTCGCCTCGTATGTGCCTACGTTTGAACCAGTCTCAACGCGTTAATTTGCTGATACACTCTATGGAAACTCAACGTCATACGACACTTCAGTCTTGAAACTGACAGCTGACAAGACATTATTTTCTCTCAAGTAAATCATATGCGAATATTCTGTAAAGAATAAAATAAAAAATCAAGTACCAAATAATAGCGTATTTCTTGTGTATTAATTTTTTTTTTGTCACTGTCTATTCTATATCGTTCTATGCCGGCTGGATTAGCTATATAAAATGTTATATAATAACGGTGTAGAATTTATTTATTTGTGTAATGCTATTTGTGGGGGGACATGCAGCGTTCGGCCTGTAGAGGGAGCTACAGGACCGTGGCCGGGGTTGTGTCGGCGAGACTTTTGTTGCACACCTGCTGCGAATTAAGTCTCGCCGGCGAATGTTTAAGATGTGTGTGCTTCTGCCATTTCAGAGAGAGAGGTGGGCTGGGAACGGCGGAACAGGAGAGAGAGAAAGGGGCGACTGGAAGGTCGCAGAGTGTTTTGAGGAGGCTGG
The DNA here is from genome assembly GCF_951799395.1 of Argentina silus. NCBI lineage: Eukaryota > Metazoa > Chordata > Actinopteri > Argentiniformes > Argentinidae > Argentina > Argentina silus. The sequence goes on along the minus strand of NC_139654.1, from coordinate 20,989,496 downwards.
AAAGCCAACGGACATTATCACTAACGAACTTTATGAATAAACGGGACCTTTCCCTAATCCCTACACTGCGTCTGCCTCTGTGTATAATCGGACATTGTTACATTGGCGCCCAACCTGGGACACAGAAGGCAAGATGGACGCGCTAACAGCGGCAATATCAAGGATAACGCTCGTCCTCGAGCAACAGACGGCCCTGCAGCAGACCCAGCAGGCGACACTGGAGGAGCTGACGGCGGCGAGGGTCGCGGACAGGGCCCTCCTCCAGGACTTCCCCAGGGCCGGCGGGCCGGCGCCGGGGACCGGAGCGGCACCAGGTCCCCCCAAGGTCCAGCTGCAGAAGATGGGGGACCTGGACGACCCAGAGGCGTTCCTCGCGGTGTTCGAGGGGACGGCGAGGATCTCGGGGTGGCCGGACCGAGAGTGGGCCTACCATCTGCTGCCCCTCCTGTCAGGGGAGGCGCAGCTCGCGGCCCACAGTTTGCCGGCGGCCGCCCAACGGGATTACCAGTCCCTGGCCCGGGCGATTCGGGACCGCCTGGGCCTGACACCGGAGGAACACCGGCGCCGGTTCCGGGCCATGACCATGGAGGAGGGGTGCCGGCCCTTCGCCTTCGCCCAGCGGCTGGGGGACAGCGCATGGCGGTGGCTGGACCCCGAGAACAACTCGGCGGTGGAGGTCGGGAACCGGGTGGTAATGGAGCAGTTCCTCGCGGGGCTCCCGGCCCGCACCGCCGCCTGGGTCCAGTACCACCGCCCCCAGGACCTAAAGACCGCCGTGGGTCTGGCCGAGGACCATCTCTCCCTCCCACCGCGGGGGCCACAACGACCAACCCCGGCCCCGCGGCAAGGGGGGGGGGGCCAACGCCCAGGAGGAGCCGGGGGAGCAGAAGGAGGGAGGCCGGCGCCCGCCCCGAGAACGAGATGGCAGGAGCACGCCGATCCGGAACCAACCCCGGCCCCGCAGAGAGCACCTCGAGCGACAGGGGGGGTGTGTTGGCGGTGCGGACGGCCGGGCCACGTGCAGGCCGAGTGTCGGGCGATGGACGTGGGACATACCGGCCCTCCCCCCGGACCAGGAGCGGCGTATCGTATTCCGGTAAGGATACAACGTGATACGCACCAGGCGTTCTTGGATTCGGGCTGTATGCAGTCCATGATCCAGGAGCGCCTGGTTCGGCCGGGGGCACTGTTGAAGGCATCGAGGGTGCGGGTGAGGTGTGTGCATGCGGACATTCACGAATATCCGCTGGTCGCTATCGAAATTCAGTTTGAGGGGAAAAACCATAGAGTACAGGCGGCGGTTAGCCCACGCCTCACGCATCCCCTGATTCTAGGTGTGGATTGGGAGGGGTTTCCTCAAGCGGTAAAGAGGGCTACCGGGATGCGTGCACGACAGCTAGGGAGGTGTGTGGCGTGTAATGTGCTCTGTGCCGAGGCGGCGCCTCGCGACACTGCCGGGGAGCCGGAGCCGGCGGGGGCGCCTCACCCCGAGACTTCCTCGCCGAATTATCCGCTGCTAGGCGACTTCCCCCTCGAGCAGTCTCGTGATGAGACCCTCAGATCAGCCTTTGACCAAGTGATAGCAATTGATGGTACTTTGATACGGCCAGACACAGTGCGCGCCCACCCCTATTTTGCGATTATCAGCGACAGGTTATATCGAGTAAGTCGTGACTCACATAGTCAGGAGGAAGTAACCCAGTTGCTGGTTCCCCGCAGCCGCCGCGAAATGGTCTTCCAGGCGGCTCATTTCAACCCCATGGCAGGCCATCTAGGGTATGACAAAACACTGCACCGTATAATGGCTCGATTTTATTGGCCGGGGATTCGGGCAGAGGTGCGTAGGTGGTGCGCTTCCTGTCGGGAATGTCAGTTAGTAAATTCCCCGGCCATTCCACGGGCCCCCTTGCAGCCCTTACCATTGGTCGAGAACCCGTTCGACCGCATTGCGATGGATATTATCGGGCCATTTGAGCGGTGTACACAGGGTTATCGATTTGTGTTGGTCTTGATAGATTACGCCACCCGATACCCCGAGGCAATACCTCTGCGCAATATCTCTGCCAGGAGTGTAGCGCAAGCATTGTTTCAAGTCATCTCCCGCGTGGGAATCCCGAAAGAGATTCTCACCGATCAGGGCACTAATTTTATGTCACGCACCCTCAAGGAACTGTATGGCTTGTTGAACATCAAGGCGATTCGAACCAGTGTTTACCACCCGGCCACTGACGGCCTTTGTGAGCGGTTCAATCGGACCTTGAAGTCAATGATCCGGAAGTTTGTCCACGAGGATAGTCGGAATTGGCATAAATGGCTAGATCCCCTGTTGTTTGCGGTGCGGGAAGTTCCCCAAGCTTCCACCGGGTTTTCCCCATTTGAATTACTCTACGGGCGTAAGCCCCGGGGTGTCCTAGACCTGTTTAAAGAAAATTGGGAGGAGGGGTCTAGCGACAGTAAGAGTGAGATCCAGTACGTCCTCGACTTGCGCACAAAGCTCCACGCCCTAGGGGCTATCTCACGTGAGCATTTGCTGCAAGCCCAGGAGCGTCAGAAACGCCTGTATGACAGGGGGTCTACCCTACGAGAGTTTACACCGGGAGATAAGGTGCTCGTACTGTTACCCACCTCCAGCACGAAATTACTCGCGAAGTGGCAAGGGCCGTTTGTGGTCACACGTCGCATGGGGGACGTGGATTATGAGGTTATACGCTCGGACCGGGGGGATAGCTTGCAGGTGTATCACGTCAATCTCCTAAAAAAATGGAACGACGTGGTCACTGTTGCTCTGGCTACGATAGTTCCAGAGAGAGAGGAGTTCGGTCCGGAAGTCCCAAAATCGAAAGGTAGCACTCCGGTCGATATTGATAACCATCTCTCTGCTAGCCAGGCCGCGGACGTTGCAGATTTGCAGCTTAAGTTCGCCGACGTGTTCTCTCCCCTGCCCGGTCGGACTACGCTCATCGACCACCATATAGAAACGCAGCCGGGTTTAACGGTGCGCACGCGTCCCTATAGGTTGCCGGTGCACAAACGAGACGTTGTGTGCCGGGAGTTGGAAGCCATGCTGGAGCTGGGTGTGGTCGAGGAGTCCCGCAGTGATTGGTGTAGCCCCATCGTGCTTGTCAACAAGCCAGATGGGACTATACGGTTCTGTGTGGATTATAGACGGGTTAATGCGGTCTCCAAGTTCGATGCATATCCGATGCCCCGGGTCGACGAGCTCTTGGACCGGCTTGGTACGGCCAGGTACTTCACGACATTGGATTGCACGAAGGGATACTGGCAGATTCCACTCTCGCCGGTGTCCCGGGAGAAAACGGCATTCTCCACTCCGCTCGGGTTATTCCAGTTCACCGTGCTCCCTTTCGGGTTGTTCGGAGCCCCAGCCACTTTTCAGCGCCTCATGGACCGTATTCTGCGGCCGCACGCCGCCTATGCTGCGGCCTACCTAGATGACATTGTCATCCACAGTGACACCTGGCCGCAGCATGTGCGGAGGGTGGCTGCTGTTCTGCGGTCCCTGAGGCAGGCGGGGCTAACGGCCAACCCGAAAAAGTGCGTGATCGGGCGGAGGGAGATCCGGTATCTGGGGTACCACTTGGGACGGGGGGAGGTGCGACCGCAGATTGAAAAGACTGCGGCCATCGCCGCCTCTCCCCGGCCCAAGACAAAGAAGGAGGTGAGGGCCTTCCTGGGGTTGGCGGGATATTACCGCCAGTTCGTGCCTGGGTTTTCAGAGCTGGCCAGTCCCTTGACGGACCTCACCCGGAAGGGTGCCCCGGATCCGGTCCAATGGTCGGGCCAGTGCCAGGGGTCGTTCGAGGCCCTTAAGGGGGCTCTTTGTGGAGAAACGGTCCTGTATGCGCCTGATTTTAACCTCCCTTTCTCCCTACAGACGGACGCGTCGGATAGGGGGCTGGGAGCAGTGCTGACCCAGCGCGTGGAGGGGGCCGACCGGCCGGTGCTGTACCTGAGCCGCAAGCTGTCGGAGAGGGAGGGCCGGTACAGCACCGTGGAGAAGGAGTGCCTGGCCATCAAGTGGGCGGTCGGCACCCTCCGCTACTACCTACTGGGTCGCGCCTTCACCCTCTACTCCGACCATGCCCCCCTCCAGTGGCTCCACCGCATGAAGGATGTAAACGCGAGGATCACCCGGTGGTACCTCGCGTTGCAGCCCTTCAACTTTTCCGTCGTGCACAGACCGGGGGCGCAGATGGTCGTGGCAGACTTCCTCTCCCGTGCAGGGGGGGGGGAGTAGGTCGTCGGCCGTCGGGTCCCCGGCCTGTGTCGGGCGGTGGGGGTATGTGGGGGGACATGCAGCGTTCGGCCTGTAGAGGGAGCTACAGGACCGTGGCCGGGGTTGTGTCGGCGAGACTTTTGTTGCACACCTGCTGCGAATTAAGTCTCGCCGGCGAATGTTTAAGATGTGTGTGCTTCTGCCATTTCAGAGAGAGAGGTGGGCTGGGAACGGCGGAACAGGAGAGAGAGAAAGGGGCGACTGGAAGGTCGCAGAGTGTTTTGAGGAGGCTGGAAAGCCAACGGACATTATCACTAACGAACTTTATGAATAAACGGGACCTTTCCCTAATCCCTACACTGCGTCTGCCTCTGTGTATAATCGGACATTGTTACACTATTGTTTTGTAAGCACACTTAAATTTGTCATGATCTGTCACTTACATGAGCTGTGCAATTAGGCTAGTATTACATATATTGCAGTAGGCTATAATAAGTGCTAAACAAATTCCTGTAAAGCCAAATAAAGTATTACGTTCAAGTCCATGTCCGATGAACAAATCAGAACTAAGGGCCATGAGTGTCGAATTACACATAGGATACCCCTTTGGCGAGATTTGTCCATGAGTATCGAATTACAGGTTACCCCTAGATTTGACCCAAATTAAGTCACCTTAATTTGCATATTCTCCGAGATGCACGTGAAGCAAAGACGCTAAGAAGAAGATAACATGAGTGACAATAGAAAACGAAGTATCATTTGGACCTTTTTCACCTGTAAAGATGCATCAACTGCAGTATGCAATATGTGCAAGGGGAGCATTTCCATTAAAGCATTTCCATTTTTATATCACATTAGTATCATAGTTGAAGGATGAAGTGATCTAGTCGTATTTAATTAAACTGTGGGTAATTAATAATTAATATAACACATTAATCAATAAACATAGGCCTATACATTACACTAAATAAAACCATAGAAATGTCACGGACACCGTGGCAGCACTGTCGTATGCGTCCGACACTCACAGTACGTAAGTGGAAAATCAAACTGCATTTTTTTCGAAAAACCGGAACTATAAGTGAACGAAGAGCCAAATGAACGGCTCTTTTTAGTGAACGGAGCCAAAAGATCCGGCTCCTCGAAAAGACTCGGAATGCCCATCACTACTGAGGACAATGAGCTGTGTCTGCCAGACCCCTACGTGAAGCCCCGCCCCAGCCTCTGGCTCTGCACAGTTTTGTTTCAGACTGCTAAGGGATATAATTACTGCGGTTTTCTCAAAACTTGCACTCCAGCTTCCAGCAGCTCACAAAGAGAGAGTTAATGCTGCGAGATGCATCCTTTTTTCAGAGTGTTCAAAACAAGTGTTGCTCCTGCATGTACTAAAAGCAGTAGCAGTGATACTGCTGCTAGTACCAGTGCATCAGAAGCAGCAGCTAGCATAAATCCACCTGTACCATCAGCAAGCACTGCTTCTCCTGTTCCTCCTCCCTCAACATGTGCTGCCCCAAAACCCCTTGCTCAGCTACCTAGTGACTTAAATGTCAATGCACCATCCCAGCCAATACTGGGTAGCTACCCAAAGCGTGCATTTGGTGCTACATTAAGATCATTCAATCCTGCCTGGTACCGCACACGACCATGGCTGGAGTACTCTGTTGTGCGGGACGCATGCTTCTGTTTCCCCTGTCGCAAATATGGCAGCACTGCTAATGAGAGGGATGTTGTTTTCACCCTAACTGGTTTTAACAACTGGAAAGCAGCACTTGAACGAGACAAGGGGCTACATAGGCATATGTCCAGCCACAACCATGTGCACTCTTCCACCACCTGGACTCAGCACAAAAGCAGAGAGGCTACAGGGGGGACTGTTGACTCCCTGTTGGTTGGTAAAACCCAACTTGAAAAAAATCATTATTATGTCAAGAGTGTGGGCAGTGCTGTTAAGTTTCTCTGTGTGAATGAGTTGGGGCTCCGTGGGACTGCAGAAACTTTGAGACATGATGCAGCTGGTGATGATGTTGCTTCAGGTCTTTTTCTGAAACTCATGGAGTATACAATAGAGAAGGATGAGAAGCTAGCAAGCATTGTTAAGGGTATCCCAAAGAATGCAAAATACACATCTAAGGATATCCAAAACGAAATGATTCAAACACTGGCAGACATGGTGCTTGGAGAGGTCAGGAAAAAATATGAAAATGCTGATTCTGCAGGGTTTTGCCTCAAAAGTGATGGGACCAGGGACAGGTGCAATGTGGAAAATTTGTCTGTGATGATTCGATTTGTCAGCAATTCCATGCCAGAGGAGCATCTTAATGGGTTGCTTGACTTGCATCAACTTGATGCAGAGTACATCACGTCTGAGATACTGACACACCTTTCTGATGCTGGCTACAGTGCTGACAACATACTTAGCCAGTGTTATGATGGAGCTTCTGTGATGAGTGGGATAAGAGGTGGTGTACAAGCTCTGCTCCAAAATAAGCTTTCTAGGTATATCCCATACATCCACTGCTACAACCACCAGCTGCACTTAGTGGTTGTGCATGCCATCCAGAGTGAACCATGTGCAAAGAGATTTTTCGACCTCTCAAGTTCACTGTACAAGTTTTTTCAGCACCACTATGTGTCTGAGAAATATAATGCACCTAACCTTAAAAGGCTGCTTGAAATCCGATGGACAAGCCACTATGAGGTGACAAGGTGCATTGTTGACAATCAAGACCATATTCTCAGTATCCTATCTGAGATGACAGAGGATGATGGTGCTGCTGTTGACCTGTGCACCGAGGCATCAGGCCTGCTATGTCAAATTAAGAGGCATCACTTCTTTGAGACTGGAAAGTTTCTAGTGCGGGTGCTTGGTGTCTTGAAACCAGCAAATGCAATTCTACAGTCTCAGTCTGTGGATATGTGCAGTGCTTCTGAGGTTGTTGGTGCAGCACTGGAGTCCCTAAAAAGCATCCGTGAAGATGAGAATTGGGGAGAGTCATCTCAGTCAGCTGCTGGGGATGATTCACAGCCTCCAAAGAGAAGGAGGACAATGAGCAAACGCCTTGGTCAAAGTGTTGTGCTCTCAACTGTGGGCCATACAGACTCGGATGATCCTACCATTTCCCCCCCTCAGTCTCTGAAAAGATGTCTGCTCAACATCCTTGACAGGGCCATTTCAGAAATGGAGAATAGATTTTCTCAGAAGAACGTTGAGCTGATGAAAGCCATATCTAGTCTTGCACCCAAATCCAGCGCATTTCTAGATTCAACCCTGTTGCATCCTCTGGCTGTGCTGGCTGGCACTGTGGCAGATGATCTAAAAAATGAAATTCTTGTGGCAAAACAGATGTTGCTCAAGAAATGTCCAAATGAAACAGACCTATCCACTGTCTGTAAACACCTGCAGGAGTACAAGGAAGCCTTTCCCGAGTTACATAAATTGTATGTAACAGCCATGGTAATTGGTGTGTCTTCGGCATCGTGTGAGAGTTCCTTCTCCACATTGTCACGGGTCCTAACCCCCTATCGTCGCACCATGCTACACAAGCGAAAGAGAAATTTGGTGATCTTGGCCCATGAGAAGTCCATAACAAGTAACTTGGATATGGATGAATTTGTGAGAGTTTTTGCAAAGGGAAACAGGAGACTGGTGTTGTAGAGTAGAGTGGAGTTGCAGAGTGGAGTGGAGAGAAAAAATTGTGAGATGGAGAGAAAGGAGGAGATTTTAGTTATTAAGTTGCTAATAAATAAATAAAAATCCAAAAACTACTACCTTTCAGTTTTGTAAATATTGATTATTGTGAAAAGTCTTTCCTTTAGGTTCAAATGTATTTGAGAATTAGACCATCCAGTTAAGATAAATGTTATGTTGTTGGTTGTTAAAATCTGGATGAAGGATATTTTATTTTACTTTTTATTTTTCAGTTTTCCCCCTGAGGGATTGCCACCTTATTGTGGTCAGGGGGTTTGTGTGCCTCAGTGACCCTAAGAGCTATACCAGCAGGAGCTTTAGTCTTCAGGTGGGACACCCAAGTTGGACAGGTCTTAGGGTAGAGGCCTGACAGAGTGCAATCCACTTCTCCAGGTTGAGGGCTGGACACACAGCTAACAGCCCATGCCGTGAAGAAAACACTGTTATAAAAAAAAAGTGCTGGCACATGATGTGTACGCATAATGCCCCCTTCACATTTCTGACTGCCCCCTCATATGTGCATTCCTAGAACCGGCCCTGCCTTAGGTACGTTTTCACACGTTTTAATGAAGAAAACGACCTTTCTCATGAACAGTTGGCGATAGGTAAGAACAAATACATACGGAGGCAAATCTCCACGTTAGGAAAAGCATCCCTCAGGCCTAATTCTCTGAGCTTCTTGTACATATCCAGGACCGATTGTTAATTTTTCACCATTGAGGTGAACTGGCAAAACTCTGCTGTGAAGTCATCCTCAATATCATGTGGCTATATTTCCTTTAGTTTTTCTGTCGCTGCACGCATTTCTCCGTTGTTCATTGTTTGGGCTTTTGTTAAGAAACCAAATTTCTCCTCCACATGTTTGTACACTGCTTTGCGACGTTGTAATTCCTGTGACAAGCGGTCACAGATTACATAATGTGTGTCAATTAGGAACGCGTCTCGTCCTGAGCGTCGCACCTCTGGACCTGCAGGCTCATCGAACATTGGTTTCTTCACGCGACTTCTTCGGCTATCTGCCGTGTACTCCTCGGTTGCTGCGAGAGTTTTGGCCTCTACTTCGTAGGCTTCAAACTCATTTCTGGCCTGGAGTATGAATTGTACAAGAGAATTGTACAAAATAGAAACTGTGCATATGTCAATTTGTACCTGCTGCAACGCTTTGCTTGTTAAATGTATATTTTTAAGAAGGTCATCCCACACTATGGTCATAACTGCGGTTTCAAGAGTGCCCATTACGGTGAATAATTGAGACACCTCATATTGCGCAGCTTTGGGCGTTGCATTATCAATTTGGATTTCATTCAATGCATCCTGAATGTCTTTGTAGCCAAATCTCAGAGCCTTCGTTGCGTCAGCTCTCGCAGACCACCTTGTAGCAGAAAGGCTCTTTAGCATCAAACCTCGGCCACACTTCGTGAGGTGGGTTGTTAAAAATCTCCCACCGCCGTGTCGAAGCTGAAAAAAAGTTGCACAGACTTTGAATGAAGCCAAAAAATGTAACTGCTTCTAGGCAACATTCTGCTGCACATGCACCAACTAAATTAAGGGAATGTGCAGAACATGGTATGAAGTCAGCATGAGGGTTTTCATTTCTAATCCTAGCCAGAATATTTCATTATCTAATCCTAGCCAGAAATCCAGAATATTTGCCTGCCATATTACTGGCATTGTCATAGCTTTGCCCACGACAGTCCATCAAGTCAATGTCCAAGTCTTTTAACGCAGATTTGAGCGTTGTCTCCATGTATTCTGCGCTATGACCATGTAGTGGTATGAACTCTAAAAACCTCTCGACAGGCTCCCCACTCTTGTTCTGGACATAGCGAATTATCAGAGCAAGCTGATCAACGTGTGTGACATCGGGTGTTGAGTCCACAATGATGGAGAAATACTTGCCATCTTTAACTTCCTTTACAATGGCACGTAGGACCTTTTCAGCCATCAACTGAATGAACTCATCGCAAACGGTTGTAATGAGAGAATATAGTATTCACCTTCTGTCAAAAGGTGATGACGTCACATGAATTTAATCATCAAAAATAATACTTGAAAATTATAAGTCCCGCCCGTTTGGGGTGATGGGGTTTGTGTTGATGATTGTGCAATGAGATGTAGGTGAGAGGTCTCTTATAACTCCCGCCCGTTTGGGGTGATGGGGTTTGTGTTGATGGTTGTGCAATGAGATGTAGGTGAGAGGTCAAGGTGTTCTGCTCTTTGTGAAATTAGAAATTAACCAGGGGCCCTGAGAGCTGGTCACAACGGATCAAAGACTTGATCAGCTGCATCAAAACTGAACTGGCTGAACCCCAAGCAAGGGCTAGTGATGACTATGTGTCGTGATGACTTCATACATACATCTATGTCAAAATTGCATATGTGGCTTAAAATAAAGGCTCAATACAGAGGGTTAAAATGTGCAATTAAAAAAAAAGGCCATTAAAAAATGGTTAGGCTGCTACTCTAGTGGTAGTAATGTGTTCAATAATGAAGGGTTAGGGTTAATAAAATGGGGAATTAAAAAATGGTTAAATTTTTAAAAATGACAGGTCGCGGGCGTGTCACTGATAAGATCACGTGTTTCCCGGGCAAAAGGTGTATATATATGAGCCTGTGTGAGATCTGTAGTAGTTGTCACTATATGACAGTGTCTAAAATGTCATCTACAAGTATGATGTGGGAATTGGAAGACGGTCGTGTAGTGCGTGTAGAGTTTGCATCAGGAGGTGCATTCCCCTATGTGGACATATACACTTTCGAAAAAGAATCTGAGAATCTTCTGAGAATCTATTCATCAGAATTCGAAAGATTGAAGGGTCACATCCGGGAATTCATCCACTACATGCATTCTGTGCACGACAAGCAAAATTGACCCTGGAGGGTATGAAACCCTCTATCCAGATGAACGTGGATCCCAGAGTACCGAGCCGTTCCCTGCAGGAAGCTTTTCTTGTTGACTGTTCAAGATCTCACATATGGCTGTTGGTGCGATTCCAGACAGAGGCAGAGTCTTCTGAAAGACCAAAGACGGTGATGGAGAAAGAGCGCTACTGGCCGATTAAACTGGCATTCAAAGTGGTAGACTTCTCAAGGTTGACAAATCTCTTGAAAGCTATCACCGAGTTTTTCAATCAGGAAAGTCAGAGACTGAGACTCATCCAGCTGTCAAAACGTCTGAACACGTGCTCTGGTAAACGGATCTCAGGCCCGTCCAGGCGTTTAACCCCTAGATCTCTGTCTGGCTCTGAGTCATACAGCCGTAATCTTTTTCCCGAAGACATGCTTGAAACAGACGGTGTTGAATCATAGTAAATCATGCTAGACATCTCTACTACCAATGGCTACTAGACACGTCTACTAGACACGCCTACTAGACACGCCTACTAGACACAAGCCCTTCCCCTCCCCTCACCTTCAATCTATATAAGAAGTTTGGAAAAACGAGTTTGTGCGACATTACTTATTACTTCAACATGGCAGATTTTTTCACAGTCAACGATTTGCCTTCCTCAAGTGAAGACGAAGGCTACTCTACATCTGGGGAATGTAAACCCCTAGAATCTCAGGATGAAGAGTCTAAGCTTCTCAGCTATCTTCCGAGCCTTTCTCAGGAATCTGGCGGCTGCGATGATTTGTATAAACCGGTTCTTGAAGACTACCGGAATGCCCAGACGGCCGACCTCACAAGGTGGAAAGCCCTAGAGCATCAGAGCGATTCCGAGGCGCCTATTAGCCTTGTCACCTACTCTCCCGACTCGCCCAACAGCGACGTGTCAAATACTCTGGACGGGCCTCTTGAACTCCCCGTCAGAAGATATAAGCCATATACCGACAAGCCAACATCGGACAAAGCACCCTGTCTGTACACCCCTGGGTGTCAGGCTTCAGATTTTGCTGCCCCCGTGGCTGAAGATCATTCTGTCCTCAACGCCTATCCTACACCTCCGAATTCGCCTCGTCTGCAAGTAGCGGGATCCCCTGTGGTTCAGAACGAACCCTACCGGCTTCAATCTCAGCATCAGGGTGGTGATGTTTTTCTGGACACGGTGAAGGCCAGCGTTGCCCTTGTGTTAACATTGGTGATAGAGGATCAGATAAAAAACGAATGTTATGGGTGTAAAACCGGTCATCCAAGCCAACGTCAGCATGCTTGTCTGTACCCTCTAGAGAGTGATTACTTTTACAGCAACTTTGAGGCGCTGATGACCGCCCTGTGGACATGGAAATTTCTCCCGACTCTTATGGTTGCTCTGGAGACGGTTGGATTAGGGGAGATAGCAACCAGCCGTGTTCAAGGAGCAGCCGAGGCCTTTCTATACGGTCTGAAGTATGAAGAAAACATCCAGGGGAAGCTTAAAGAGATTGTTGATGCGTATGTGGGGGTTAACAAGGACCGGGATCGTATGACAGATGAACTCGTATCCTACTGGGAGCGTGTTGACATAGTTCACACCCTCTTTTGAACTAGTCTAAACTGATCAAAAATGGGGAATGCTTTCAGACTATTCTTTAACTTTTTAAATTCCACTTCAGGTCATCCTGGGGTCAGCTCTCTTGTAAAACGGGCTATTGCTAATCGTGTTAATGATGAATCTTTATTTCAAACATGTAGCGATGTTGACATTGAACAAGTTGTCCGTTTTGAGAGGTCATTGGAAATTGTGAGAGATTGTGTGTCTTTTAACCGTTGGAAGGAATTGGTGTATATTGGTTCAAATGCATCTGATGCGGAGAAATTTGAAAAAACATTAGATGAAATTATTAGAGAAGTGTCTAGGCATAGCTTCAAATTTAGTCATCTCATGGTGTTGTATACCTATATAATTGATGTAGCAGCATATCGCTTTAAGAATGGTCTACCATTTGATGTTGATAGGGCCCTAAATGCCTTACACACTTCTGTGGGGTTGTATTAAAAACATGTATTAATCATTCAAATGTAATGACATGTAGTCAATAAATAATTATGCAAAATCGTCATTGTACTCAGATCTTGCATGCTTACTAGTCGTCATGACCTCAAAAAAGTCTGAGCGTGTAATGAAGAGAATATATTATGACCCTGCACACCCGGGATCATTTGGAGGGGTAGAAAAACTTCAAAAAGCCGTCGAAGAGCAGACGGCTGAAAAAGTTAGCCCTGATCAACTACGAGAATGGCTGTCTGGTCAGGAGGCGTATACCTTACACAAAACGGCTAGAAAAACCTATGTTAGAAATCGTGTTTTTGCGCCACGTCCTATGTATCAATTTCAAGCGGATCTTTGCGATATGAGTGCACTGTCTAAAGACAATGATAACTTTAAATTTCTGCTTACAGTAATAGATGTATTTTCAAAAAAAGCTTATGCACGCTCTTTAAAAAACAAGACGGCCGTCGTAGTTGCAGAGGCCTTTGCTGCAGTCTTAGAGGAGAGCGGTATACCTGTTAAAATTCAAACGGATGCAGGAAAATAATTTTTTAACCGTATCTTTGAAAAACTAATGAAGAAACATAATATTCAACACTTTGCAACGGGTAGTGATTTGAAGGCGTCAGTCATGGAACGTTTTAACCGTACGCTGAAGACGAAGATGTGGAGGTTTTTCACTGCTAAGAACACCCGCAGATATATTGATGTGATTCCGGATTTGCTTGATAGCTATAATAATAGTTATCATAGCAGTATCAAAATGAAACCTGTTGAGGTAACACCCTCCAATAGCATGCAAGTCTTTGAGAATTTATACGGGACTTTACCTCTGAACAGTAAGCCCCCAGTGTTTAAATTCAAAGAGGGTGACATTGTGCGGATTTCCAAATACAGGGGGATATTCGATAAAATGTACGAACAATCATTCACTGATGAATACTTTATAGTTAACGAATGTATACCTAGACTCCCGACCGTTTATAAATTAAGGGATATAAAAGGTGAAATTCTTACTGGCACATTCTATGAGGCAGAACTGCAGAAAGTGAGAATCACCCCTGACACGGTCTTTCGGGTAGAAAGGATTTTAGACAAGAAAATTCAAAATGGATGGAAGATGGTTTTAATCCACTGGCAAGGTTGGCCTAGTCAGTTTGACTCATGGCTGCCTGCTAAAGAGGTCATAGAGCTTGGGAAGAAGAAAAACAAGAAGAAGCCAAACTAGAAGAAGCAAGGATGGAGGAGCGAGAATCTTTCTATGTGACGCTCCCTTCAAATGCATGTCACAACGTTTACCCTAGCAATAACAGTTCAAATTATACGATAACGCTGTCTCAGCCTATAGAGTTACATGGACCTTATGAGGTGGCAGAGATAATGTACTGTCATACATGGAATAATATTATAAGTTTAGAAGATACCTATGACCTGAAAGACCATTCGAGACCGCGGGACCCTCCAATCTACCAGAAAATCCCTACAGGCTATTATGACAGTGTCGATGCGATAGTGAAGGAGATAAATGCCATATTTAAGAAACAAAAAACAGATCTACTTTTATATTACAGTTCTATACATAAAAGAATTTCTGTATTAGGACCTGATAAATATTCTCTCAGGTTCAAGGCTCCACTAGCCTACATGCTAGGATTTGAGCCTGACGAATGGACACGAACGGGTGGAAATCCCAGGAGTAAATATCCCAGCGATATTAATGCAGGGCAGTATAATTTTTTCGTCTATACGAATATCGTGGAAGCACAGCATGTCGGAGACTATGTTGTTCCCCTTCTAAGAATCGTTAAAAAAGAAGGATCTTACGGTGATGTAATCACTCTCTCCTATAGCAAGCTACACTACGTTCCTGTTAATAAACAGCGCATACAGGATATACAGATTGAGCTAAAAACGGATTTAAACAAGCCGATTCGATTCACATACGGGAAGACAATTTGCAAGCTGCACTTTAAACCAAAGTCTCTCATCTGAATCTATAGAACAAAGCAAAAACAGCCGCAAAAAAATAAATAAATAATAAAGAATGGATTCACAAAGATTTGTGAATTATTACGTAAACCAAACAGGTCGTGGCAGTCTAAGTGGGTTTGTAGGTGCTCCTGTGCAATATGGCCGAGGGTTAGGGTCTATCTTAAGTCGGGCGTTCAGATTTGTCCTACCGTTTCTTAAGCGAGGGGCAAATATTGTTAAACCACATTTGAAATCAGCAGCGAAGGGGATAGCATCAGACGTTGTGGGGGCCGTAACCAGTCATATCGCCAATCGAGCCAGCCAGTCTCAGGAAGGATCAGGAATAGGACGCCTTGCCAGAGGAAGAAGAAAAAAAAGATCTGTGGCATTGTTAGAGCATCGCACCTCTAAGAAACGCATATCAAAAAAACCCAGAAAGGCTAAAAGACTAAGTGACGGACATATATTCTAAAAATAATAAGAATAATAATAATAAGAATGTCTCTTGTACATCATCTCTCAGCTGAGTGCACCAAATCGGAACTTGACCTTTTTGCACCGCCCATGACCCAATTGTCTATAGAACAAAGCAGTTATGTGGAGATCCATCCTCTAAACTCTATTGTGGATCAAGAGGTTCTGGATTTTCAGATATCCGGAAGTGGAAGTGCCTATCTAGATCTAAACTCAACATTGCTCTATCTACGACTCAAGATTACCAAGGCAGATGGAACAGATCTTGCAGGCGCTGATAATTGTGGAATAATACAATACCCATTAAATACTATATTCTCACAGGTAGATGTCAATCTGAATGATGTTCTCATTAGCTCATCGTCCGCAACACATCCTTACAGATCTATTATTGAAACTCTGCTCAACTTTTCAAAAGAAACCTTGGAGAGCCAGTTTTCAGCAGGGCTTTGGTATAAAGATGAAGGTGTTGATTTGGATTCTGTGTCTATTGCGGCTGATGGTCCTAACACAGGGCTTGTTAAGCGCGCGAGCTTCTGTCGAGGTTCACGCGCATTCGAACTAATGGGACCTCTACACAGTGACATATTCTTCTCCGAAAGACTTTTGTTAAACAATGTGGATGTCCGTTTGAAACTGGTGAAAGCCAAAAGTGCTTTTACACTGGTGTCAGCTGCTGACCAGGAGTATGCATTAAAAATCCTATCTGCAAGTATTTTTGCGAAAAAAGTACAGGTTTCACCCGATGTCATGTTAGGACATTCGGCTGCTCTGATGAAATCCAATGCGTTATACCCTATAAGCAGGGTAGTCGTTAAGAATTATACAATCCCTAGAGGCTCAATGGTGTGCGCGCAAGACAATTTATATTTAGGGAGGCTCCCTAAATATCTAGTAGCGGGATTAGTTGATCATCGAGCTTTCGTTGGAGCAAGGGAAAAGAACCCGTTCAGATTCCAGCACTTGGATCTTGAATATCTCAGTCTCAGTGTAAATTCACGCTTTATCCCCGCAAAACCCTACCAACCCCACTTTGATAATAATGAATAATGATAATAATGCATTTTATTTGGAGGCGCCTTTCAGGTCACCTTACAGAAAAGAAGCAAAAGCAAAAGCATGACATCAATCATTTAAAAACAAAACAAACAACACATCAAGACAAAAACAAGTGAAGTGCAGAGTGTCCAATTTATGGATAGTATGCCAGTTTGAAAAGGTGGGTTTTGAGTTGGGACTTGAATGTTGTGATGGAGTCTGACTGTCTTATGTGTGGGGGGAGAGAATTCCAGAGCTTGGGTGCTGAGCAGCTGAAGGCTCGGGCACCCATGGTGCTGAGGCGTGACGTGGGGATGGTTAGCAGTCCAGCAGAGGTTGAGCGAAGGGAGCGGGAGGGAGTGTATTCATGGAGGAGGTCACGGAGGTAAGTGGGGGCTAGATTGTGGAGGGATTTGTAGGTGAGGAGAAGGTTTTTGTACTGGATGCGGTAATGTACCGGGAGCCAGTGAAGTTGGATGAGGACAGGGGTGATGTGGTCAGATGATTTAGTGCGGGTGATGATCCGGGCGGCCGAGTTCTGAATGATCTGCAGTCTGTTGATGAGTTTGGTGGGGAGTCCGGTAAGGAGGGCATTACAGTAGTCGATGCGTGGTATGACAAGTGAGTTGACCAGGATTTCAGTGCTGGATTGGGTCAGTGATGGACGGAGTCTGGAGATGTTGCGGAGGTGGAAGAATGCAGTCCGGGTGATGTTCTGAATGTGGGAAGTAAATGACAAGGTGTTGTCCAAGATGACGCCGAGGCTCTTGACTTGGGGGGAGAAGGGTACGGGGAATCCATCGATGATGATGGGTGGAGCTGGGGTGTGTTGTGATTTGGTGAGGGTGGATTTGGAGCCGATGAGCAGTACCTCAGTTTTGTCGCCGTTAAGTTTCAGGAAGTTCCTGCTCATCCAGCTCCGGATGTCTTCCAGGCAGGTGATGAGGGAAGTGGGAGGGATGGCGGCAGTGGGTTTGGAGGAGATGTAGACCTGTGTGTCATCAGCGTAGCAGTGAAAATGGACCCCATGGTGACGGAGGAGTGTGCCCAGGGGGAGGAGGTAAATGGTGAACAGGAGTGGACCCAAGACTGACCCCTGGGGGACACCCAGTGAAACACCCGAACACCCAGACTTGTGGTTGCTTAGTTGAACGAATTGTTGGCGGTCAGTGAGGTATGACGTGAACCAGGACAGTGCAGCACCAGTGATCCCAATGCCAGCCAGGCGGTCCAGGAGCAGAGGGTGGGAGATGGTATCGAAAGCTGCGCTGAGATCGAGGAGGATGAGAATGGTGAGTAGTCCGGAGTCAGCTGCACGGAGGAGGTCGTTGGTGATTTTGACTAGGGCTGTTTCAGTGCTATGTTTTAGACGGAAGCCAGATTGGAAGGGGTCGTGGAGATTGTTTGTGTCAAGGTGGGACTGTAGTTGTGCGGCGACCACCCTTTCAAGTGTTTTGGAGATGAAGGGGAGGTTGGAGATGGGCCGATAATGGTTGAGGTCGGCTGGGTCAGCACCAGGTTTTTTCAGGATGGGTGTAATGGCAGCCAGTTTGAGAGTGGGGGGTACAGTACCAGTAGAGAGGGATGAGTTAATTATGTTGGTGATCATGGGGGAGATGGACGGCAGACATGCTTTGACAAGGGAGGTGGGAAGAGGGTCGAGCTGACAGGTGGTGGTTTTGGCTTTGTGGATGAGTTCTGTGACGGTGTGTTCTGATACTGGGGTGAAGTCAGAGAGGGGGCTGATGAAAGGTTGGCCAGTGGTGATCATCCAGGGCGGATCGTTTGAGATGCAAGATGAGGCCAGTTGTTGGTGAATAGTGTTGATCTTAGAGCTGAAGAAGTCCAGAAAGGCAGTGCACTGATTGGTGGAAATGTCTGGAGGGAGGGTTTTAGGAGGCTGAAGTAAGTGACTTACTGTTGAGAAGAGGACTCTGTTGTTACCTGAACCAGTGTTGATGAGGTTGGAATAGTATGAGGATTTGGCAGTGGTGAGGGCATTCTTGTAGTGATGGAGGTGGTCTGAGTACATTTGGCTGTGTACAGTGAGTCCAGTCTTTTTGTAGAGTCGCTCCAGTCGACGGCCAGTGGTTTTGAGCTGGCGAAGTTCAGGGGTGAACCAGGGAGCAGTGTGAGTGAATGAGACTGAACGGGTTTTCAGGGGAGCCAGGGTGGTGAGGGAAGAGGAGAGGCAGTTGTTATAGTGAGTCACCAGGTCAGCTGAGGAGGATGCTGGGGGAGGGTTGGGGTAGGAGCTGATCAGGGTGGAGAGGTCTGTGGTGTTGATATGTTTGATGTTTCTGAAGGAGATGGTCCGTTGTTCCTTGACTTTGTGTAGTTGGGTGTGAATGTCAAAAAGTACAGCTTTGTGGTCGGAGATGGGGAAATCAGTGACATCAAGGTTGGTGGGAGTGATGTCAGTACAGCAGATTAAATCCAGTATGTGACCTTTGTTGTGGGTTGGGAGGTTGACGTGTTGTGTGATACCAAGACAGTCCAGGAGTGATGTGAAGTCGTTAGCTGAAATCACCGAGGAGGATCACAGTGGGGGACATTGCGCATACGGCTGTAAGTAGTGATGAGAATTCGTTGAGGAAAACAGCAGAGGGTTTTGGTGGTCTGTAGATTGTAACAATGAAGGTGGGTTTGGGGCCTGTGAGTTTTACAGCTAGACATTCAAAAGAGGAGTGATGGGGGACTGTGACGGCAGTGACTTTGATGTTCTCACGGTGAAGAAGAGCGAGGCCACCCCCTCTCCCAGTAACACGGGGTTTACTAAAAAAAGAATATCCTGGTGGGACGGCCTCATTAAGATGGGAGAAGTCATTTGGCTGTTGCCAGGTTTCAGTGAGGCAGAGAATGTCCAGGTTGTGGTCAACAATAAAGTCAGTGATCAGAAGAGCCTTGTTACTGAGGGATCTGGTGTTCAATAAACAGAGTTTCAGACAGGTGAGTGGAGTGTAGGAGGTTGCTTTAAGCAGGGGGGACAGTACACTGTGATTGACAGGACTGGCAGAACGGGCAGTGTGAGGAGGGGGGCGGGGCCTGTCTCCCGGCAAAAGTTGAGTTCCAGTTTAAAATATGAAATTCACAAAACCAGAACTCATAGCCCAGTACAGGGCTCCGGTACCAACCCTCTAGTAACAGGTTTGGACCTCGGGGTCCGGTGTAGGTCGGTGGTGGTTAGATTCACTCCGCTGTTAACAGCCTAAAAATCCCATAGTTCCTCCATAAAAGCTTCCTTCACTCACTTCAAATGCACTGAAAAGTCACCCCTATAAAACCGTGCACAGAAGCAGGCGACCTCTATGGTTGTACGGCTGCTCTAACCTTAATGAGTGCCAGTTGGTGTGGTTGCGGATATAAGATTTATCGGTATGGACAATATACCCAATGGAGGTAAAAATAAGGGGCCAGATATAACCTTTAAGATCCTATGATATCACATGCACAGTAGCCTATAACTTTTTACATTACCAGGAAGAGTAATATGACTTATACTGAGTTCTTCAATTTAGAGTAAAATGATAATACATCATTAAATTTCTTGAAACTGTTGCTTTAAATGCAGGTTATGATGTTTAATTAATAATTCAAAGCATTACAGCATAGCTAAAATATCAATAAATGGGGTTACAGACAGCTTGATTAATTGTTAACATGATAATACTAAAATGATATAACTTGAAAATAATAAAAACCTATTAGCATGTCTTACTACTGATCAGTGAAGATTTAGAGAGGCTCCGATTCCAAACCCCGTCGAGTTAGACCCGCTTCCTCTATCCGCCGTGTTTGTGGTCAGCTCGAGCTTCCTCTACCCAGCCAAGAGGCTCTGATTCCCCGCAGGGCTTCAGCCTTGCCCCTGACAGGCAGGATCCATAAAAACTACTAAAATTATTTTCTTTTGGTATTGATTGAAGAATCCTGAATTCCAGACGATCCTGAACTCCCAATGTTCCGGAACTCCAATTGATCCTGAAATCCTGTGTCCAATATTATCTGTGAAACTGATGAGAACTCCTGTAACAATACTGTATCCAAGGGGGTTCCTCTTAAAACAATAATACTTAGAAAACAACAAAACTATAATAATTGTTCCTTCGTGTGAAAACCTATGATAAATGCTCCTTAGAATGAAAACCTATGATAATAGCTCCTCAGGGTGAAAACCTATGATAAATGCTCCTCAGGGTGAAATCCTATGATAAATGCTCCTCTGGGTGAAATCCTAAAGCCACAGCCCCAACAGCTAAGGGTTAAGCCCTGTGCTGAAAGAGAAGCTGTGGAGTTCTCAAATTTTGGTCTATTCCCTAAACTGAGTTCCAAATACTTATCAAGAAGACTCGTCTCCAAAAGTTGTTCGGCGGTGGCAATCCGTAAGTCAGAATATGATCAGAGTATGAGCTCCGGGCTTGGTCTCCAACACACTCAATCCTGCTCCAATGCCTCAAGTATTACGCTCTGCAGCGGGGGTGCGCGCCCAGCGAAATGCCCCAAAATGTAGGTTTTATACCTTGGATAAGGTACCTCCCTGTCTGGGACACTACGTCAATGCCTGAATCACTGGGTCCAAGCCTGAATCATTGGGTCTATGTCTGGACATTGTCTATATCTGAATATTGTGGGTCTAGGTCTGCTTGCACAGTACATATCTATGTTTTGCATGCAGAACTTCTCTATCTGTTGTACATCTATGCCTTGGTTACAGTGCATCTATTACACTATTACACATCTTATTACACACTTCACATAGTTTGGTTCTCTGGTTGGTACACAGCAGGCCTGCCATGCTTCCTTTCCAGAAGTCAAAAGATTAGAAGGTGGGGGCTGCTGTTGCTCCGAATGTAGCAACCCTGTGGTGAGGCCGTTATCCCTTCCCCCAACCAGTATGGCTTCCAGGCTCCATTATCTACGCACTTTCCTATCGTATAACATATAATAATTAATCATGTTAAAAGCCTTAAAACCAGCAAATCGCTATATTCCTTATATTAATAATATTACACTTCACACAGTATATTTGTACTTGATTTCAAACGCCATGGCACTGTCCAGCTGGGGACTTTTCATCTCCTGACCTGACCTTTAGACGGGTCTCACTTCCCATTTTCTCTTCTACAGCCGTTGCCCTTTGTACACATGACGCCAACTTTCCAAAGATATATTGCCTTGTCTCAGCAATCAACTCTGAGCAAGAATACACAGTTAAATATGGTTAATTCTAGCACTTTCTTTGTTAGTGGGCCCACTTTATACACAAGGCCTAAGCAGCTATAGTGACTCTGGGTCACACTTGCATTCTAATTCCTCTTATTCAGTTATGCAATTACACATATTGGAAACTACTCATTATTTGCAGGTTAAGTATATGGTTATATAGTTGCTCTTCTTCTAAATCATTATACTTTCTTTAAGCAATTCTTGGATATATATTTATTTTTGGCCAACTTATCATTCCACTCAGTCCAGGAAGATAGAGTCGAGGAAGGGATCCATTACTTCTTCCAGAGCTGGCATTTCATCAGATGGCAGGAGAAACTCATAGATGTCAGAGAGATCGATATCAAAAGTCACTGCTCCTTCACGAGGGGGGGTCTGCATCATATCCTCCTCTAAGGTACCAATAACAATAACCTCTCTCTCGGGAACGGGGGTCTGCAGGGCAGCTTGAACCTCAGCCACAAATGCCGCAACTGATTCCTCCATGACCGGTGTTGGTTTAGCCAATCCATTTCTGCAAGGGGGAGAGAGGTTAGGAGAGAGAGGATAGATGAGGGTGGCACGGAAGGGGGCACCAGGGGGTTCAGTTGCAGCCGGTGTATCCTCAGTCCAATCGTTCTGGACGGGTGAATCTTGATGGGAGGTCACTTCATCCACCACCACCCAGCCGGGTGGCAGTTCCACACTCTCCATTTCCCCCCCCACTGCGGGGTGGTAAACAAGATTTCTGATCAAATCCTCTGGTGTGCCCAAAGAGGCTGGTGAACCTGGTGTAGGTGATGGTGTATCCGCCTTCCTTTCCTGAGCCCTGTGGCTTTTATGTGGTCCTCCAATAGGTCTAAAACCCATACGTCTATCCACTCTACGCATTCTACTCATACGTTTCTCTAACCTTTGCCCACTAGGCCTAGTCCCAGGCCTATACTCAGAAACATCAGATTCAGAGTCTGTTGACTCGGTGTCAGTATCTGTGGTAGAGGTCCGTTCACTAGGCAGTCGTGACCTCCCAACTCTACGGGGTCTCAATTCTCGTCCAATGCTTACCGGCTTGGTCTCTTTGGCCTTGCTTTCAGCTGTGTCTGGCTCCACCTCCTGGGTGTTTACGGGTAATTCCTCTCCCTCCGTGGATGCCTCCTGCTTACAAAGTTTCACTGGTACTCCGGCTCCCATCTCAAATGGCTTTGGTGTTATACGATAGGTGTTCTCGGCTCCCCCATCCGTAGGCATTTCCTCCGGGATACATTCCCACAGCACATATTCTGATTTCTTACTACTGCTTTGGTAATTCTGAGTGTGGTGCTGAGGCCGGGTAAAGGCCATACTAGACTCGCCCTCGGCGACAGGCCCAGTGGACCAGAAGGAGCGGATATTTACGTTGCTGTTGTGTTGGGTGTACTGAAAGTTCCGTCCAGAGCCACGGTGGATGTACCTTTTGTCGTTTGAGGATGTAATGGTGGGATGCAAGCTGAGGAGGGGGGATCCTTGAGAAGGTCCGGAGACGTAACAACTCCGTTACCGAGTACTGGAGTGGCAGAGATGCGCTCGTGAGAGTCAGACAGAGCGCAATCCAGAGAAACAAATTAAAGATCCACATGGTGTGAGATCGGCAACGACGTAATCCAGTGGTGGGTGGTCCAGGTGATGGCGAGCTTCACTGGAGACGGCTAGCCGGCCGGCAGGTGAACACGGTCGGGTAGAGGTGTAGCAGGGAGGCGGCGTCCTCCGCGGTGACAGCAATCCGCGGTCGCAGGTAAACGTCCGAGAGTGCTGGCAGTGTGGCAGCGGACCGGTCCGAACGGGCGTGCTTCGTGGGGCACACCAGAGCAGGCTATCCAGCCACAGAGTGCGGAGAGGAGCCACGGGAGTCCCGACAGGTGAGCCCTGTACCGGCGAAGCTAGCCTCCGGCTAACGCGTGACGAGGCAGTAGCAGTAGACAGGTAGAGACCGATGTTTTGGTGTCGCAGAGTGACGAATCGAGGAAGCCGAATTGAGCAGAGGGACTTTAAGTCCAACATTCGTGACAGACAAGCTTGATGGATCGATTTGAAGCATCCAAAATAGTGATAGTAGTGCGAACAACGCGGAGGCGCGGCAGCAGCTTGCTTGATACACATCAGAGTGTTCGAGAATTTTACAACTTATATGTGGGTACAAACCGACATATCAGAGACTCTCCGCTCTGCATTAACCGTGACAACTTTGAAAACGGTTACTCATTGTTCCTGTTCAATTTGTCGAGGGATGATGAATTAGACAGCGAGGCTCTCTCACCCTCGATGCATGGTACCTGTCGTCTGGATTTAAGATTCAGAGTAGCCCTGCCTCAGACAATGACCTGATAGTGTATGCCTGTTATGACAGTGTCATAGAGATAAACTCAAAGCGACAAGTCCTGATCGACTATTAAAAAAAGTGGAAACCTTTAAACCTGAAAAAGGATGGATAACCATCAGCTGGAGTCTATATTAAAGCCAATTTTAGGTGATGCTTTTGCAGGTGTTTGGCCTAGTGATTTACTACCCTCCAAGATAGATAGACGACCGAGCTATCTAGTCGTTAACACGCACGATCAGAACAGAGAAGGCGAACATTGGGTGGGTATGATTATTGAAGCTGAACCTGACAAGGCAACATTTTTTGATTCATATGCAAATCCTCCAGATCACAGATTCTACCCTGAAGCGTTTATGCGTTTTCTATCAAGGAATGCTCATGAAATACGCTATAACAAACAGAAGGTTCAAGATGATTATTCAACGACTTGTGGAGCCCATGTAGTATTCTTCCTCTGTCAACGATTTAAAGGACTCTCCTTTCAAGAAACAATGCGATTGTATTCTGATCATTTAAAAAAGAATGATGTTATGGTCAGCAAGTTTGTCAAGAAATATGCTAAATGTATTTCACGGGTGAAGACTGTTAAAATGTATAATCAGAATGCCTGCTCTTTTTAAAGAGTGTTATAATTGTCATGAATGAATACTCTTTCGGTCATATATTAATTTCAATAAATCATTTTATTGATTAAAACATCATACAGTCTGCTTGAATTCATTTTTTTCGATTGAAATCTAGCCATCTAGGATGGATGGGTGTAGAGAGCTGCCATTCGGTGGGCGTTGACCATTCAGAGTCTGCTGATGTAGCCATCTGTAATATATCCTTAGGTGTTTTAGAAGGGGTCCTGGCGTAAGACATGTCTAATAATAATGATGTTGACAATGGAGATTTTAATTTTTTTTCTCCACGGTTTCTCTTGCTGTGACGTATCTGAGGAATTGATTCACTCGAGGTTTTGGAGGGTTTAAGCCGTAATTGCTGGCGAGCCAGTGTGTTCGTAACCGTTGTGATTGGAATATTTAATTCAGAAATTGTATTTAAAAATACATCCCATCCGCGTGGTAGAGTTCCGGAATGGAACCGACGGTTTGACAGCGTCTTCATCAAATCGAAAATATGAGATCCTTTAATAGGGGTATCCTGGACAATTATCTCGCCTGAACGATTCCATCTTAGAAGGTTTGATTGACGAAGCTTCTGCAGAATGTTGGCGGCATTTTTTCGATTGCGAGAACCTATATTCTCCAAAATCTCACCCTCCAGGTTGTCAGAAGCTTCTTCCTCCTCTCCCACTCTTATGTAGCCTTCATCAGCTTCACCTGATTTCTCAGAGGGCTTGTCAGGTAGTTTAAAAACGATTTCGCGATCTAGAGTCTCCCCCTTGCGGTGTAAGGTTAGATATTTATCGAGTAAATCATTGAACTGCTTGGCTTTAGTATGCGAGTCAACACTTGTCTGTTTCAGAACTCGTTCCATATTGTTTTGCAAGACATGTTGGGCTTGCTCACCAATGCTCTGTGAACTCTTTTGGGTTAAATTATCCAGCTGTTGTGGAGAAATCATGTACATTTTATTAAACGCAGCCATAACCAGAGTGTCTATGGCTATCTCTGACGAGAGAACAGACTAGTTATAAACGGAATTGCAGTGGCTAATAATGGTAGCAGGAAGCCCCCAGATTGCGTCAGCACTTTCCGCTTGTGCTTAAATCCAGTTTTACGCTCGGCAAAAAGCTTGATAAATTTTTTCTGTTTTTTTAATTTAGTGAACTGGTCAGGTGTGAGAGGGATGTTTCCCTTCAATATGTTTAATGCAATCTCACACAGTGCGAGTATGAGATCTTCCGAGCCCCTACATAGAAAGCTTCTTCTCTCCTTGGGTTTTAGAGCGAGCAAAGCTTTTAAAATGGGAAGGTTTCTTTTTATCCGTTGAGACATTGTTTATTTATTTATTTAAAAAGTCTCTTGTCACTTTCTAGGTTGATAGACCGTCGGCCACTCTCCTGGAAGTATCCCGCTTCTTAGTCTTAAGGCTTCTGGGCAATTAGGACGTAGGTCAACGAATATGTATACGGTTCCCTTGTAGCATCTTCATAACTTTCTAAAAAGATTTTTTTCAGGCCGGGATACATTTGTTGAGCTAAAACCCGGATCTGCATTTTATCACGCGGTGATTTAAACAGCACCATGTAATTAGTGTTTAAACTAATCGTGCGCAAATGTTTCCCTTGATTAAACAAATTCTGAAGCAGATAAAATACGCTCAATTTTTTATGATGTCGATATTCTGTGAACGCTTTCATTAATTCATCATGATTGCCTCCCACATCCATGGAATCATCTACTACTAAAAGATTGTGCTGGTTCCGAGGGAAAAGATTTTCATCATTAAAGTTTGCGGGAATACCTTCTATGAATTCGATATTGACATTTTGACTGAGTTCGTCATACAATGGCTGGTATGAAGAGTATGCCCAGATTATACGAGCCGGAACTTTTGAAAATGTACTCTCCATGTTTTCAAGTAATTGTTTTACAAAAAAAGTTTTACCTGAGCCACTAGGCCCCACTATTAGCATGCTACATGGCATTTGGAATGCCAGGTCGGCTGTCACCTCCATTCTCAAGGCTGAGTTATAGCAGACTAACAGCATGGTTAACTGTGAACCCTGATTTTATCCAGCCTGGAATATGTAAAAATGATGAGGCGGGGTGACGTATGAATAAGAATTTAATGAGATATACATTTTTCAATTTCAATAAAACACCATTAGGATACATCGTAGAATACATTGTAGAATACATTTTTCAAATACAATAAAACACCATTAGGATACATTGTAGAATACATTGTAGAATACATTGTAGAATACATTTTTCAAATACAATAAAACACCATTAGGATACATTGTAGAATACATTTTTTCAAATAATGTTCCTACACAACTATAGAAAACACCCGGTAATATTGTGAACACAGTCTATTGTGAACCTAGGTAATAACAGGTGATAACAGGTAATAACAACTCAGTAACCAAACGGCAGTGTTCTACCTGAGGGGAGAAGGCGTCTCTTATCAAAAACAACTGAAAAGTTGATCACTTGTTGTTTATTAGTGAGCGAAAAAGCTTTGATATCACGTTTAATTCTATTGTAACGGGCAGGGATCTCGCGTCGCGTGTTAGGATCTATAATATAGGCTTCTACCAGATCAGTCAAATTATTAAAGTTAAGTTTTTTACAATTTTCATAATTCTGGATAAAACCTTTGACTTTCAAACACACCTTTCCTTGCTGGGTGAGAAAGCCGTAGGATTTTGGCCCCGCTGCTGTCCACGCACAAATATAATCATCAGCCGCTAATTCCGATGTCAAATCACCTAAATAATTGCCTGTCGGAGGGGTATAAAGATCCTCAGGGGTAGAGAGGTAAACGATTGAGTCGGTGTCATAGTATAGGACTCGCTCTTGCAATAAATGTAACTGTTTGTATAATACACCTCTCGCATATGCGGTCGTAAACGCAGCTAAAAAAATATTTGATTCGCCGGGGGGTAAGACACACCTGGAATTATGACGCCATTGAATGATTGCAACATCATTATTTATGAAATGGAACTGTCTTATATCATACTTACTGCTAAAGAGGTACTGAAAAAACTCTTTGGGTTCTTTCACGATGGAGGTTGTAAGTTGATTAGATCTTTGAGCCATTTTTCCCCAGAGGGAATTCAGTAAAAGTTTTGCGATCTGACGCTTGGCTGCGTTGTACTCAATTTTATGAGGGTCAAGTTGGATA
The DNA here is from genome assembly GCF_951799395.1 of Argentina silus. NCBI lineage: Eukaryota > Metazoa > Chordata > Actinopteri > Argentiniformes > Argentinidae > Argentina > Argentina silus. The sequence continues at coordinate 20,961,816 of NC_139654.1, read as the reverse complement.
CCTTGGTTCTCTATATAATCGTTTATGTAAGCCTGTTTACTAACCTCGTCTGTAACCTCATCAGGATACCCAGAGGCCTCCTGCTTCTGCTTAAGGAATGTGTAGATGTAATCTTTAAACAATTTATCGGATCTCTGTTCAAATTGCCAGACCTCATAAATTTCAGCTATAATGTAGCCTCTTTTTTGGGCTTCTATTAACTCAATACTAACCCATACACCTTGAAGCGCTCTCTCTTCCTGTGAGTGCATGCACGCCGTTGCTTGATTATTCTCAATCCCACATGTTCGACAGAGTGTAAAAAGCAGTTTACCTTCGTAAGCAGTTTACCTTCATTTTTCATAGGTAGCACAGGGAAAAACAAACGCCTCGGCGGGTGAACTTTAGCATGTATGAAGCCAAAGTAATTTTCAACCGGTTTAAAATCTTTTCTGATTATAACCGGGTGGCCAATTGGATATTCAAACTCTGCATTACAGTACGGATATAAACTGGTAAAATCGACATATTGAACGGTCTGACCCTGTTCAACAATATGCCTTCAGCATATGGCCTCTGTTCTTCCTCTGAATAGCGCGGCCCGGGGATTTAAAGGGCTCGGCTCCTGGTATCTCTCAAGGAATATGTTACGGCCGCAGCCGATACCCGCCCGTATGTCTCTTAGTATGCTGTCAAGCAGGCTGCGCGCTACAAATTCCAAGGCTCCGCCCACTCCGTCGACATCGCCAGCGCGGATCCGGATTGGATGCATCGCAACCAGCGCGCCTATCGGGTCCCAGCGCGGGCCGGATAAAAAGCCGGGCCAGCTTGTCAGTCGGCGGGCTGTGTATGTTTGACCAGTACCCGTGAGACTTGTGTAGAACACTTGACTTTGTAGAGACTCATTAGAAAGATAGACTTTGTAGAAACTTGTTAGTATTGTGTATTGTGATACTGTGTATAGCATAATCGTTTATTAGTTTATGGTTACCGAAAATTGGGCCAAGTATAGTTTTGTTGCACTGATTTTGCACCACACTCTGTAGATTCCTTTGTTTAGACTCTCCAGGAGTAGAGGTGGCTGTTCTGCACTGTATTTAAGTTTTGTCCACTGCTTTAGGCCAGTGAGGTTTTGTTTTCGCTTTGGTTTTGATTAGATGATAAAGGTTTAGGTTTTGCTCCCTGTTTATGAGCTTGCTTTTGGTTATATTTGTTTAGTTGAGTTGAACAGCCCCTGTAGGTCCTTTTTTCTATTGTGGTAGCCACTAAATCTGTATTACCCGTGTTGCCCTTAAGACAATTTAAGTTCCTTGTTAATAAAATAACTATAATTTACCAATTCCACCTGGTTATATGTTGCTTCCCTTTCCCCTAGCGAGCCGGGTTGTAACATAAGTGGGGGCTCGTCCAGGATATTTATCTGTTAAAGGATTAATTCCCGTAGCCAAACAAGAAGTTATTGACAACTGGGAGGTTGGATTGTTTTTATAATAATACAATAGGGTATTGTGTGTGCTTATAGTACCCGTTGAACATGGCACTGTTCAACGTTAACACATTCCTGGCTAATCCCACTCTTGGGCAGATTGATAGCTGCCGTAAAGATGACTTAGCACAGATAGCACATCACTACGGTCTAGTTTATCCCAAGCGGATAATTAAGAAAGCCGAGCTTAAGGCTTTAGTAATACACGAATTGGTGGAGAGAGAAGTCATTGTATTGTCGCAGTCAGAGTCCGCTGTGCTCTATGGTAGTGCACTGGGTGAAGTGGCAGGTGATCCTCAAGGTGCTCAGGCAAGTGCGGAAGTGGAGGGTGAGACAGATGAGCGGGTGAAAACTCCGTTTACGCTGCCTCGCTACGATCCCTCGCCTTTTACCAGCACTGGGTCCAAAGACGGGGCTCGGCTAAAAGTCCGTCTTGCCCGTCTCCACATAGAAGCCCAGGAGAAAGCACAAAGCAGGCAAGCACAGTTACAGCTGGAAATTAAAAAGCTGGAGATCGAGGCTGACACCGCTGTGAGAATTCGACAGCTGGAACTCGACTCCCAGAGAGCGGCGCAGGCACTGCATGCGTCCGCTGCGGCAGACGGTATGTCTCCTCCTTCCACCACTTCACCGCATAAAACTTTTGAAATTAGCAAGCACATTGCACTAGTGCCAACGTTTAAGGAAACGGAGGTGGACTCCTATTTTGGTGCGTTTGAGCGCATTGCTTCAGCGCTGCAGTGGCCGGCTGAAGTGTGGGCACTATTATTACAATGCAAAATGCATGGCAAAGCCCAAGAAGCAGTTGCTTCCCTCCCTATAGCGGATAGTCTAAATTATGATAATGTAAAAGCCGCGATTTTACGCGCGTACGAATTGGTCCCTGAAGCGTATCGACAGAGGTTTCGAAATCTAAAGAAAGCCCCAAACCAGACTTATGGTGAGTTCGCAAGGGAAAAGGGAACAATGTTTGATAAGTGGATCACAACCTGCAAGGCCAATGATTATACTTCATTGCGGGAGTTGATTTTGTTGGAAGAATTTAAGAAGAGCTTGCCCGATCGCCTTGTTGTCTATCTAAATGAACAGAAAGTAAGTTCACTCTCCTCTGCTGCTGTACTGGCCGACGAGTATGTGCTAACTCACAGGACTGTGTTTCCGTCAGTCTCTGTTGAGACGCCTCGTCATGCTCCGGCGGTGCACACTCATTCGTTTAAGTCACAAAATCCTAAGAAAGAGGAAAGAGAGTGTTTTTATTGTCACAAACCTGGTCACATAATTGCAAACTGTTTGACTCTTAGACAGAAAGAGCAACAGCCTTCTCAGAGGGGCCCGTATCCGAAAAGTGTCGGATTAATTAAAAGTGAACCGCGTTTTGACACCGAGACTAGTGTTGCGGAAGTTGAGGCATGTTTTGAACCATTCACATTCGAGGGGTTAGTATCACTGACAGGCGAGACTGGTGATCAGCGCCTGGTGCGTATTTTACGAGACACGGGTTGCTCGCAGTCGGTAATGGTCGCCGATGCGTTGCCCTTCACAGAGCAGTCTGCATGCGGGTATGGAGCTGTGTTGCGTGGCCTTGAAATGGGTTACGTCCCTCGGCCAGTACACCGCATACACATACGATCAAAACTGATCACAGGTTTCTTTCCTGTTGCTGTTTGTCCTGCGTTGCCAGTTAGAGGTATTGCCTTTTTAATGGGTAACGACATAGCTGGGGGTAAAGTGACTCCTACACTGGAAGTGTTGGATTTCCCTCAGTGCTCGGAGTTACGAAAAATGGGACAGTCTCAAACGGAGTTGTTCCCTGCGTGCGCAGTCACTCGCTCACAGTCAGTCAGAGATAAGGATAGGGATGAGGATATTTCTCTCTTTGACAGTGTGCTTGCGCAGACCTTTTCAGGAGAGGGTGGGACGGAGGTCGCAACCGCATCCTCTAATGAAGGTGCCGCAGATCAAGTGCGCCCGACCGGCCCAGAGACGCCGTCTTCTGATACCCTGTCACTTCCCGTGACCCGCGAACGCCTGTGCGCTGCTCAGAGAACTGATCCGACGCTGGCTAAGTGTTTCTCCAATGTGGTGAGTGCTGACACCGTAAAAGAGAAGGTAGCCTACTTACTCCATAACGAGGTTCTGGTGCGTAAGTGGTCGCCTCCCTTAGCGAACAATTCTGATTGGAGTACTGTCTATCAGGTAGTTGTTCCGTCTGTGTATCGTCCCCATGTTTTGTCGGTAGCTCATGAAAGCCAGTGGTCAGGACATTTAGGGATAACCAAAACTTATCAGCTCATCCTTAGGCACTTCTTTTGGCCAGGGTTAAAGGCTGATGTAGCTAACCATTGTCGCTTTTGTCATGTATGCCAGCTGGCAGGGAAACCAAATCAAACCATTCCTCCGGCCCCATTGCATCCTATACCTGCAATAGGAGAGCCGTTCGAACGGGTAATAGTTGATTGTGTTGGTCCCTTGCCCAGAACAAAGAGTGGAAACCAGTATTTACTTACCATTATGTGCGCTGCCACTCGTTTTCCCGAAGCTGTCCCGGTGCGTAACATCACCGCCAGTTCGGTAGTGAAGGCGCTAAATAAATTCTTTTCCACATTCGGCCTGCCCCGTGTGATCCAAACGGATCAGGGCACAAATTTTAAGTCAAAGCTTTTTAAGCAGGCTTTCAAAATTTTAGGTGTACGGCATACATTTTCTAGTGCATACCATCCTGAGTCTCAGGGTGCATTAGAACGGTGGCATCAAACCTTAAAGGCTATGCTCCGAAAATACTGCCTAGAAACTGAGAAAAGTTGGGACGAGGGAGTTCCATTTATGCTATTTGCAGCCCGTGAAGCCGTCCAGGAATCTTTAGGATTCAGCCCCGCAGAGCTTGTCTTTGGCCACTCGCCCCGTGGTCCACTGAAATCGTTACAAGACACATTTTTAGCGTCCGAATCTTCCGCCGAGCGGAACGTGTTGGACTTTGTTAGTCAATTTCGTGAGCGCTTGCATAAGGCCAATGCCATTGCAAGAGAAGCTCTTGCCAGTTCACAAACGGCGATGAAGCGTCGTTACGACCGCTCCGCCGTCCCCAGACAATTTCAGGTCGGTGACAAAGTTTTAGCCTTACTGCCTATCCCAGGGTCTGCTCTTTCGGCAAAATTCTCCGGCCCACATGACATCCGTGAGTGTCTTAGTGACACTGATTATGTCATCAGCACTCCCGAGAGAAGGAGAAGTACTCGCGTTTGCCATGTCAACATGCTAAAACGCTACTACTCTAGAGAAGTGTCCGGAAAGAGTAGTGAGACTTGCAAACCTGTCCAAAACCCTGTTGCCCCTGACAGCTGTGCATTAATTGTGGCAGAGATTCATAAAATGTCCGATGAGGATTTGATGGCGCGTCATTCCTCAAATCAGAGCAGTCGCTTGATAAATTCAGAAATGCTGACAGTGTTGCCGTCTCAGTTAACGCATTTATCCACTGAGCAGCAACGTGAGGTAACGGAGTTAGTAGGCCGTTTTCATTGTCTATTCGGTGATGTTCCGACCCGAACCACCGTCATCCGGCATGATATTGATGTTACGGAGGCTAGGCCTATTAAACAGCATCCTTATCGGGTTAACCCGGTTAAACGGGCCCTGATGAAGAAGGAAGCGGAGTATTTATTACAACATGGCTTAGCCATTCCCAGCTCTAGCTCGTGGAGCTCTCCATGCCTTTTGGAAACTAAACCGGATGGTTCCCCTCGGTTCATAACGGACTTTCGAAAAGTAAACGCCGTTACAGTGCCTGACTCTTACCCCCTACCTAGGATGGAGGATTGTGTGGATAATTTGGGCACAGCTAAATACGTTAGCAAATTAGATCTCCTCAAAGGGTATTGGCAAGTGCCCTTAACTGAGCGTGCCTCACGAATCTCAGCATTCGTAACACCCGATTATTTCCTGCAGTACACCGTCATGGCATTCGGTATGTGCAACGCTCCAGCAACGTTCCAACGGTTAGTGAACACAGTCTTGGCAGGTCTGACAAATTGTAATGCTTATTTGGATGACTTGATTGTGTACACCACTACTTGGGAGGAGCATTTAAAGATTTTAGAACAAGTGTTCACTCGGCTCGCTGAAGCGACGCTCACTGTGAATTTAGCGAAGTGTGAGTTTGGAAAAGCGAGCGTCACCTATTTAGGCAGGCAAGTGGGACAAGGGCAAGTGCTCCCTGTAGAGGCCAAGGTCACTGCCATCTCACAGTGTCCCATTCCCCCCACTAGGAGAGCGCTTCGCAGGTTCCTCGGCATGGCAGGTTACTACCGGAGTTTCTGCCGGAACTTTTCCACGGTAGTTCATCCCCTCACCACGCTACTTAGTCCCAAGGTAGATTTTATGTGGACACCTGAGTGTCAGCATGCTTTTGAAAGTGTGAAAGCTTTACTAAGCCACGCCCCTGTGCTCGCTGCTCCCGACCTCTCCAGGCCCTTTAAGATAGAGGTTGATGCTAGCGCTGTTGGAGCTGGGGCTGTGCTCTTGCAAGAGGGTGTAGATGGAGTTGACCACCCAGTTTGCTATTTTTCGCGGAAATTTAACAAGCACCAAGTTAATTACTCAACCATTGAGAAGGAAACCCTTGCGTTGTTGTTGGCACTGCAACAATTCGATGTATATGTCGGGTCAAGTCCCTTACCCGTTGTAGTTTTTACAGACCATAACCCTCTGGTCTTTCTATCCCGAATGTATAATCACAACCAGCGACTCATGCGATGGGCACTGATTGTGCAGGACTATCACCTGGACATTCGCCACAAAAAGGGTACAGACAATGTTTTAGCAGATGCCCTGTCTAGAATATAGATGTGTGTTATTCTGTGTACAATAAACACATATACGTATTTGTTATGAAGTTGTATCTTAAGGGGGAGGGTGTTACGGCCGCAGCCGATACCCGCCCGTATGTCTCTTAGTATGCTGTCAAGCAGGCTGCGCGCTACAAATTCCAAGGCTCCGCCCACTCCGTCGACATCGCCAGCGCGGATCCGGATTGGATGCATCGCAACCAGCGCGCCTATCGGGTCCCAGCGCGGGCCGGATAAAAAGCCGGGCCAGCTTGTCAGTCGGCGGGCTGTGTATGTTTGACCAGTACCCGTGAGACTTGTGTAGAACACTTGACTTTGTAGAGACTCATTAGAAAGATAGACTTTGTAGAAACTTGTTAGTATTGTGTATTGTGATACTGTGTATAGCATAATCGTTTATTAGTTTATGGTTACCGAAAATTGGGCCAAGTATAGTTTTGTTGCACTGATTTTGCACCACACTCTGTAGATTCCTTTGTTTAGACTCTCCAGGAGTAGAGGTGGCTGTTCTGCACTGTATTTAAGTTTTGTCCACTGCTTTAGGCCAGTGAGGTTTTGTTTTCGCTTTGGTTTTGATTAGATGATAAAGGTTTAGGTTTTGCTCCCTGTTTATGAGCTTGCTTTTGGTTATATTTGTTTAGTTGAGTTGAACAGCCCCTGTAGGTCCTTTTTTCTATTGTGGTAGCCACTAAATCTGTATTACCCGTGTTGCCCTTAAGACAATTTAAGTTCCTTGTTAATAAAATAACTATAATTTACCAATTCCACCTGGTTATATGTTGCTTCCCTTTCCCCTAGCGAGCCGGGTTGTAACAGAATAATTTAACAGAAGGTTGCTGTTGTTTCATCGAATTCCATGTATGTTCCCATATAACCTCTGTTTTCAGCTTAAACTCTGTTTCTAACCGAGTTAGCCTTTTCATGGTGTTAGAGTACATCACCCCAAACTCTGATCCTGTAAGCGGTGATACGTCATGAGGGTTATAACAAGTCGGACAACCGTGAAAATAGCAGCCATAGAATTCGAATGCTGTTTTCACACCCTTTATCACGGCAAATCCATCGACATAAAGAGGACCAAAACAACGTTCACCTTGCGGTGTTAATGCATGTTCAATGTCAATGCCGCGTGAAAACGCTAGATACTCAAGCCACTGTATCGAAGCATGGGAATATGCCTTGAATTGTCGTCTGTAGTTGTTAGCATCGGGTAATGCGATTGTGTTTTTGATTAAGAAGTTGGTTTGAAAAACAGCTAAAGCAGCTGACGCAATTGTCACGCTCGCAAAAGGGTCGCATCGAGTTGTCTTTATAAATTCATTGCGGAAATTGGTGGCACCTTCGGCTAAAATCTCCACATCATTCCGACAATAAGCCTTTAACTCGGTTAAAAAGTCAAATTCCTGATCTTTTACTGTGTTATACCACTTAAAGAAACTGTTTCTCTGCTCTACAGACATCTCATCACACCCGTACATTTCAGCAGCGGGGTACCGACCTTTGTACTTATTTAACATGTTTGAATAATCGGTCATTTTATGAGGGAAATATCCCTTTTTTGCTTCGGTTTTACAACCGAGCGCTTTTGGAAACTGTCTTAAGGGGATGGGGATGAAGGAATATGTGTCAATGAATTTGAGCCGGAATTGTCTATCTATAATGAGTATGATTTTACTCCCTTGGGCTATGACGAACGGTGTTATCCCCTGTTTTACATAAGCATCTAAAATTAGATAACTGTCATAACCTTTGCTATAATGGGCTAAGAACACTGTGCCTTTGAATTCTTTTCGACGGTAATACAATAAAAACTCTAGAGCACAATCAGGGCCCTGTGCACTCCATCTAGCCCCTTGCAAGGATTGTGTAGCCACATAGACAGGGATATGTGTTCCTGTTGTCTGGCTTGATTCAAAATCATAAAATACCAGCTTCTGATTAATCCTCTCCTCTGCTACACGAGGTTTACGTTGCATGTAACATCGATGAATATCGACGCACTCAGACACTTCTTCAGAAGTCTGAACAGATGATGAAGGTGGCGGTTTAGCAGTCTGAAGGTCTTGTTTACAGATGCGACAAACTAGAATTGCACAGACATGGGGTTTAGAGTCTGTGAGGTTTATACGGTATGTAAATCCACATTTAAGGCATTTTTTATTTATTTGGCAATTGCTCACCATCTTTTCAGCTTTTGGGCGCCATCTGCACACTTTATGCATCCTATAACATACACTATTTGAACAGTTACGATTGCAATCATTACAACGGACTTTTTGAAATGCAGCTTGTTGTTTACAGTCTGAAAGACAGACGTTGCAAGCTTTTTCGCAGAAGTGTCCCCCTTCTCTGCTATACCCCGTGTGACAGTGAACACAGAGGTATGCACAACCAAGGAATCCTTTAACATTTTTTGGAAGAGCATGAAGGTGCCGGGGGGTCCAGAATCTTCATCGTTGTAACCCTCTGGTTCTATTGTAAAAAGAAGAGAAGCAGGTTACAACTAGTTTTTTTATTTAATTATGAATTTAATAATTTTGTTGATTTATTGATTGATTTATTTAACATACCTGGAGCATCCCTCCAGTGGCGATATGGAGAAACACGTGCTATTTGACGTTCACGACGAGGTGACGAATGAAGCTTTGAAGAGTCAATTGTTTGATCTGGAAAGATTAAAGATTACCTCTCTCACAGAAACCCTCCCTTACACACACCGGATGTGAAACACATAGGATAAAAACTTACGTACATCTTCCATGGTGGAGAGAGATTGATCTGATGCTGCTGTCACAAGTCTTTGGTGAGTTGTGACCAGCTCTCAGGGTCATATATATACACCTTTTTGCCCGGGAAACACGGGATCTTATCAGTGACACTCCCACTACCTGTCATTTTTAAAAATGTAACCATTTTTAAAACAAAAACAAACTTTAGCTGGCCCTTGGTTGGGGTTCAATCAGTTCAGGGTTCAGTCAGTTCAAACTAAACATTGAGAGATCGATCTGATGCAGCTGGTCACAAGTCTTTGATCCGTTGTGACCAGCTCTCAGGACCCCTGGTTAATTTCTAATTTCACAAACAGCAGAACCCCTTGACCTCTCACCTACATCTTTATTTTAAGCCTCATATGCAATTTTGACAGATGTATGTATGCGGCATGAAGTCATCACGACACAGTCATCACTAGCCCTTGCTTGGGGTTCAGCCAGTTCAGTTCTGATGCAGCTGATCAAGTCTTTGATCCGTTGTGACCAGCTCTCAGGGCCCCTGGTTAATTTCTAATTTCACAAAGAGCAGAACACCTTGACCTCTCACCTACATCTCATTGCACAACCATCAACACAAACCCCATCACCCCAAACGGGCGGGAGTTATAAGAGACCTCTCACCTACATCTCATTGCACAATCATCAACACAAACCCCATCACCCCAAAGGGGCGGGACTTATAATTTTCAAGTATTATTTTTGATGATTAAATTCATGTGACGTCATCACCTTTTGACAGAAGGTGAATACTATATTCTCTGTAATGGCAAAAAAAATATTTGTACTATTTTGCTTAAGTCATATATGAAATGTATTGACCTCTCTGTGACCCAATGTACTTTGTTAATTTTAATTATGTGACTGAGGAAGAACCAAAACCGACTGCTCCTTCTCTTGTATCAAAGATGTTATGTGACCTTGGAACACTCCTAACTGCAGGCTGAGGTTTGAGATAGTAGCTCACAACGCCTACGCTTCTTTCCCAGCTTCTTTATCAGCAAACAGGTGCAAGATATGTTTATCCCGAGACCTATGACGTACAAGCATTGGAGTTAAGGACGGTCCTCTCCTCAGCCACAGCGTCAGTATCTGAATCCACACTGTTGGTGAAGGAATGCTGATCCGGCCGTAAGCAGAATTGTTTAAACTTTGTATATGCATTAAAACTCTCAACTGAGACCAAACATCATTTATTGTTGTTCACTGAAAGATTTCCATCACACGTTAGAGGACAGGTAATTGGTATGTCCCCTGCCCTGGTTTCCATATTTGGCTAAATGTTCTGATAGCAGTGGATCAAAGTGACTAATCAATTCCAAGCAGCCCAAAAAGTTCCCATTGTGGGATGATCCCAGTAGCTGATCGTCGCCACGGACGGGCAGTTCTCGGGAAGAAAGAAACTGGATAGTCGCCACTATACGTTTTAAAATGTTGCGCCAGTATGCTCTCTCAGATTCCACTTGCTGTACTAAATTTGAATCTATTCGTGCATGTGTATTTGCAAACGATGACAAACTGAGCACAGCACTGCGATGGTCCAAAGTATTTTCGTGATCATGTAAGCGACTGTAACAGTTTTTCCAGTCATTAAATCCGGTGGTAAATGCACTGTCTCTATTACTGAACAATTTGCAGTGATGACAGAATACAGAGCCAGGTGAATTTTCTAACCATTCTCTCGACAGGATTTCTCCATTTAGTTTTTTCCTAAAGAAATGTTCCTTAGTTAAGCTGCGATTAGTATCTCCATATTTTCTCAGTGATGCAGAAAAATCCCCAATATTTTGACATGGTTTGCTTGATGCGAAGTACTCACGAATTGTGTTCCAATTTGCAGGGTCAGATGAATAGCTTGCTATGAGCCTGTCTGGGTCCAGTGGTTGTGTGAAAAAAACATTTGGCTCATGTTCTCTTCTCTTGTCCTGCGATGGTGATGCCAGGTTGTTATTTTCATCGGTTGTGCATTCTTGTTGCTCGGTATCTGCGACCCGCTGCTGCTCTACTGCGATTGTGACTGTGTTTGGGCTAAAATCACCTGCTTCTCCCGCCTCAGATGCCGGGCCTCTGTCCTCCTCCTCCGCAGCGGAGGGCCTTGTTGCAGCCGGTAGTTGAGGCTGGCTTGAAGGGTCTGAGAGAAACTTATGAAAAACCCCTTTCTGTCGTTTTCTGTCCTCCTCTATATTCTTCCTCTTTTTGCGCTTTGCTGCACCCTAAAGCATTTCGAAAATATGAATGTAAATGTATATGAAAAGATGTGTTGCTGTTGCTAGCTGATGACCGTTATCTCCACTCCACCGAAAATATTTTTTCCCACCTATTGGCGCTAATTTAACGTTGTGCATGTTTTAAAAAATAAATGAATAAATAAATAGATAAACATTGATTTAAAGTTTAAGATCGGATTTTTATATATATTTTATATTGTGACGGCCGCCGGGGTGTGCGGGCGCGTCACGGACCCAAACACAGTGTAAGCAGAGAGGTCCACACCAGAATTATAATCAAAGATATTTATTCGGTTAGCGGGGAGAGGGAAATGATAGAGAGAGGGTGGGGGTGAGAAGGCGTCGTGTCGTGAAGATAGCAGGGGGGTTCGGTACACGGTGGGTGGTCCTCTTACGTTCCAGGTCGGGGCGGCAGCGGGGTAGTCAGACAGGCGAAGGTTGGCAACGTAGCGGGCTCTCCTATGGTCAGGGGTCATACACTGGACAATGGTGACTTGGCTTATTCTCTCTCTCATCAACTGCTCCTTGGTTCGCCGTAGCAACTCCTCCCCACTGGGTGCTCCGTGGGCTACTTTTGTACCGTCTCTGCTGCTCCTGCTGATGCCCTTCACCTGTGCCTTGATGGGCAGGAACTCCATGTATGGGCATACGGTGATTATCTCCACGGGTTGCAGCTGTGGCCCCTTGGGGCGCAGGAACTCCATACATGGTCCTGCCAAAGACAACACAGGGCAAGAGAGGGACAGCAGAAACAGCAGAGACAAAGCGAGGCGAGATATATACTCCATTTACCACCGTCCCACACTCGCGCATGGGCTTAGGCACGGGCCGGGCGCCACATATCCCCCTCCTGAGCTCCGACCTCGCGGGAGGGGCGGCCCAGCCTCCTAGTGCGTCCCGCCGTGAGAGAGCGTCGGCGTTCCCATGCGCGGCCCCGGCTCGGTGGACCACGTCGAAGGAGTAGGGCTGAAGGGAGAGGAACCAGCGGGTGACCCGGGCGTTGCTGTCTTTGTTCCTCGCCATCCATACCAGTGGTGCGTGATCGGTGACCAGGGTGAACTGCCGCCCCAGTAGGTAATACCGGAGGGACTCCAGTGCCCATTTGATGGCCAGGCATTCTTTCTCTATCGTTGAGTAATTTTTCTCTCTTGGGAACAATTTACGGCTGATATACATGATGGGATGTTCCTCGCCTTCTCTTAGCTGGGAAAGGACGGCACCCACCCCGGTCTCCGATGCGTCCGTCTGTACCACTAGCGGCTGTTGGAAGTCCGGGGTCACCAACACTGGGTCCGTGCAGAGGGCCTCCTTCAGCCCTGCGAACGCCTGTTCCGCCTCCGGCGTCCATTCGACCCGATCCGGCATGCGCGCGCGGGTGAGGTCGGTGAGGGGTCCTGCCAGGGAAGAGAAGTGGGGAACAAAGCACCGATAATAGCTGGCAAGCCCTACGAAAACCCGTACCTGTTTCTTTGTCTGGGGGCGGGGCCACCCGCGGATCGCCTCGACTTTCCCTACCTGGGGCTTGACACACCCTCTCCCGATCGTGAACCCCAGGTAGTTTGCTTCTTGGAGGCCGAGCCGACACTTGGCTGGGTTTGCGGTGAGCCCCGCCTCTCGTAGGGCTTGCAGCACAGCCTCCATCTGTTTCAGGTGGGCCCCCCACTCCTCTCCGTGGATGATGATGTCGTCAATGTAGGCGGCCGCATATTCGCGGTGGGGACGGAGCACGTGATCCATAAGCCTCTGGAACGTGGCCGGCGCTCCGTGAAGCCCGAACGGTAGCTGTACGAACTGAAATAGTCCGTCCGGGGTGGAGAACGCAGTTTTCTCTCTGGCCTCAGGTGCGAGGGGCACCTGCCAATACCCTTTAGTGAGGTCCAGGGTGGTGATGTACCGGGCCCTGCCCAGCCTCTCGATCAGCTCGTCGACCCGTGGCATTGGGTAGGCATCAAATTGCGAGATCGCGTTGAGCTGGCGAAAGTCATTACAGAAGCGAATGCTCCCGTCGGGCTTGGGCACCAGCACGATGGGGCTGCTCCAGGCGCTCCGCGACCGCTCTATGATGCCAGCCTCCAGCATCGCCTGCACCTCCTGGTTTATGGCCGTCCTTCGGGCCTCGGGGATACGGTAGGGCCTGAGTTTTACCGTTTTCCCTGGGGTTGTTATGATGGGGTGGGTGATCAGGGTGGTGCGCCCGGCGGTGGAGGAGAAGACGTCGCGGTGCCTGGCGACCACCTCGGTCAGGTCGTGTCGTTGTCGTTCGGTCAGCTGTTCCCCGAATGGCACGTCCTCCGACTTGGGTTTCTGTGTGGAGAGGGGGTTTGACACAGACAGCATGGCGGCGGGGGCCACCCATTTCTTTAATAAATTCACATGATAAATCTTGGTGGGCTGCCGCCTTCCCGGCTGTCTTACCCGGTAGTTGACTGGTCCTACCTTCTCCATCACCTCGTATGGCCCGTTCCACTTTGCCAGGAACTTGCACTTGGAGGTAGGTACCAGGACAAGGACCTTGTCTCCCGTCACAAACTCCCTCGGCTGCGTCCCCCTGTTGTAGGTTCGGGCCTGTGCGGTCTGGGCCCGAACCTACAACAGGGTTTGGCAAGTCCCTTACCCCGTCCATCCGCTGCCCATCAACCACGCTCACCTGCTGCAGCACGCTGGCTAGGTTGCGGTCCTCCATCTGAGCTGTCCCGAACCTCCCCTTCAGGCGGGCGGGCAGTGGGGCGGCGTCGGAATCCTCCAGGAACATCCCCATTAAGTCGGCGCCATCGTCAGGGGAGGGTGAGTCGCTGTCCGTGACGACGGCTTGGGTCTCCGCGAAGGCCCGTTCTGCGGCGGCGCTGCCGGCGCCCTCGGAGATGGGGTCCGTGGAGTCTCCCGCTCCCTCCTCGTTCACGGCGCACAGTTTGGGCGGTCGTGGGGTTCTCTTCCCTCGGTGGGCCCCCCGGGCCGGGTCTTCTCGGGTCATGTGGCTCCACAGTTCCTGGAATAGGGGAGTGTCCCTCCCGATCAGCACCTCCACGGGCAGCTCCGGGACGACTCCAACCGTCCCCTGGAAGACGCCCCGGGTGGTTTGGAGCCGGACGTGGGCAGTGGGGTAATGCCTGGTCTCCCCATGGATGCAGGTTACGGCGAGGGTTTCGGGTAGGTAGGGCCGTTGGGTGTACTGGGGCCTGGCGAGTGTCACCGCGCTACCCGAGTCCAGGAGCGCCGTGGCGTCCTGCCCATTGATGCGCACCGGGGTGATCGGGGGTGTTCCCGTCGGCTGAGCCCAACAGGCCGTCAGGAGCCCGCAGGGACGTCCGGGGTCGCTCGCCGAGGGCATGGACGCCTCCTAGGCGTGGGGGCAGGCCCAGGACAGATGACCCACCTCACCACAGGAGAAACAGCGTCTCCGGTCGGCCGTCGCCTCCGGGCGACTCGTCGGTAACAGGGGCGGGATTCTTTTCGGTGTCCGGGCCACCCTCATCACGCCCTGGGCGGCCTGGTAGCCTTCCACCAGGGATACCAGCTGCTCGGCGCTCTGGGGGTTGTTCTGGCACGCATACCTCCGGGCCTCGTGGGGCAGTGCCCTCATGTATCGGTCCATGACCACCCTCTCCACCGGCCCCAGGGAAGGGGGGTCAGATACCAACCACTTGTTGGCCACCCGAGTCAGTTCGTGCATCTGGGCCCGGGGGAAAGCGGCCGGGTCGAAGGTCCACTCGTGGAGCTGTTGGGCCCGGGTCAAAAGGGTGTGGCCGAGCCGCTTGACGATCTCCGTCTTCAAGGTTGGGTATGGCACAAGCCCGTCCGCGCAGAGGTCCTGATAGCAACTTTGGGCCATGCCTGACAGAAATGGAGCCACCAGGCCTGTCCATTGATCGGGGGCCCAGCCTTCCCTCTGTGCTGTCCTCTCGAACATCTGGAGGTACGCCTCCACGTCGTCGTCCCCCGTTTGTTTGACCAGGAATTGGGCAGGAGTGGCGGACTTGTGCTGGCCCTTGGCCAGCAGGCCGGCGACGAGCTCCTCATGGCGGGCTTGCTGCTTGACATTGAGGTCCACGAGCTGCGCTATCAGCGCCTGGAAATCCGTACCAGTGGCCATGGCGGGGTCTGGACTGGTTTCCCGGTGCTTGGCCCCCTGGTGTCTCTGCGGTTCACTGCGTTTGGGTCCCGGGTCTCTATGCCCGCATTCTCCACCAAATGTGACGGCCGCCGGGGTGTGCGGGCGCGTCATGGACCCAAACACAGTGTAAGCAGAGAGGTCCACACCAGAATTATAATCAAAGATATTTATTCGGTTAGCGGGGAGAGGGAAATGATAGAGAGAGGGTGGGGGTGAGAAGGCGTCGTGTCGTGAAGATAGCAGGGGGGTTCGGTACACGGTGGGTGGTCCTCTTACGTTCCAGGTCGGGGCGGCAGCGGGGTAGTCAGACAGGCGAAGGTTGGCAACGTAGCGGGCTCTCCTATGGTCAGGGGTCATACACTGGACAATGGTGACTTGGCTTATTCTCTCTCTCATCAACTGCTCCTTGGTTCGCCGTAGCAACTCCTCCCCACTGGGTGCTCCGTGGGCTACTTTTGTACCGTCTCTGCTGCTCCTGCTGATGCCCTTCACCTGTGCCTTGATGGGCAGGAACTCCATGTATGGGCATACGGTGATTATCTCCACGGGTTGCAGCTGTGGCCCCTTGGGGCGCAGGAACTCCATACATGGTCCTGCCAAAGACAACACGGGGCAAGAGAGGGACAGCAGAAACAGCAGAGACAAAGCGAGGCGAGATATATACTCCATTTACCACCGTCCCACACTCGCGCATGGGCTTAGGCACGGGCCGGGCGCCACAATATATTTTTTTAAAGTATTTTAAAATATATGTTTAACATTATTTTGGCAGTTGATGTTTTTACTGCTCGCTGTCTGGGCCCCCTAGTGGTGAGAGGGCCCTAGGCAGCTGCTAGATGCCTAGATACGGCTTTGCCCATAGTTCACAGTGTGGTTCGTTTTAATGACACCAACTCGTCTATTGCCACAATAGTGTGCTCTGAGGGGCCCCTGTCAGTGCTGGGCCCCTAGAATCGTCCTAACTTCCCCCCCCTTCGCGGCGCCCCTGCACCCACACATCAGGCTATTCGTTCATTTGTCTTATTTTACATTTACATTTATGGTATTTAGCAGTCGCCTTTATCCAAAGCAACTTACAACAATACATTTGTTTAAGTAAGTGAATCATCTATCCAACATCGTCATCATAAGACAAAGTAATCAATGCTCACACCAGGGGGTTGTGCCAGAAGGTTATTTTTTTTATTCATTTTTTTTATTTTTTATTTATTTTATTAGCAGGAGAGAACTTGTACAGGGGGGTAGCGGGGGTGAAGAGGTCTCTAGGTTTAGGGTTAGTATAGGGCGGGGTAGTGAGGGTGAAGTGGTCTTTAGGAGGGACTGTTAAGATGTAGCCTTTAGATTGTAGTTTTCAATCTACGGCGGAAGATCGGAAGTGACTCTGCAGTCCTGACAGTAGTGGGAAGCTCATTCCACCAGCGGGGCGCCAGGACAGTGAAAAGCTGTGACCGAGTAGCGCGGCCACTGCATCCACGTAGAGGCGGCGGTGCCAGGCGGGCAGCCGAGGTGGACGAGCGGAGTGATTTTGCAGGGGTTTGGGGGCTAACCTTGCAGGTAGGGAGGGGCTGTTCCCTTTGCCGCCCGGTAGGCAAGCAAGGTATAGAGAGAGAACAGTAAAGGCCCAAGGACAGAGCCCTGGGGGACACCAGTGGTGAGGGGTCGTGGAGAGGACAGCGATCCTCTCCACGTCACCTGGTAGGAGCGACCGGCCAGGTAGGATCTAAACCAGGAGAGTGCAGGGCCAGAGATGCCCAATTCTGAGAGGGTGGAGAGAAGGATCGGGTGGTTTACTCTGTCAAATGCAGCAGACAGGTCCAGAAGAATGAGAACAGAGGAGAAGAAGAAGTTTGAGCGGAGTGGAGAGCCTCCGTGACAGCGAGGAGAGCAGTCTCAGTAGAGTGCCCAGCTTTAAAGCCGGATTGGTGAGGGTCAAGGAAGTTGTTTTGAAGGAGGTAGTGAGACAGTTGGTTAGAGACAGCACGTTCAAGGGTTTTAGATAAGAAGGAGAGAAGGGATACCGGTCTGTAGTTATAGACAGCAGACGGGTCAAGAGTTGGTTTCTTGAGAAGAGGCTTGACTCTGGCTGTCTTGAAGGCAGCTGGGACAGATCCTGTGGATAGAGAGGAACTGATTAAGGTGGTAAGGAATGGAAGGAGGTCTTTGGAGATGGATTGGAGAAAGGGGGAGGGGATAGGATCGAGGGGGCAGGTGGTTGCCCGCTTGGATGTGACCAGCTTTCGAACATCATCAGGGGAGAGGAGGAGAAATCTGATAAACCAGAGACTGGGTGTTGCGCAGTGGGTTTGGGAGGAGAGGTAGCATTGTTAGTGAGAGGTAGAGGGAAGGAGCTTCCTTCTTTTCAAAATAGGTGACAGTCATCTGCAGACAGAGAGGAGGGAGGAGGGGGAGGAGGAGGGTTGAGGAGTGAGGAAAATGTGGAGAACAGTTTCCTTGGGTCAGAGACAGAGGATTTAATTTTGGAATTGTAGTATAAGGCTTTAGCAGCTGATGCAGATGAGGTGTAGTTGAGGAGGAGAGAGAGATAAGGGTCTAGATCATCAGGAAGGCCAGATTTTCTCCATTTCCTCTCACCTGCCCGGAGCCCTATTCTACAAGCTTGCAGGGTTTCAGACAGCCAGGGAGTGTGTGGAGTGGATGGTGCCGGCCTTGAGATCTGTGGACAGAGAGAGTCGAAGGATGAGGAAAGAAAGGACAGGACGGTGGAGGAAGCTGCATCAGTGGATAGAAGAGAGAAGGATTCAACAGAGGGTAGGGCGGATAAGGCAGAGGAAGAAGGAGTGGTGAGTGAGAGGGTGCGCAGGCTGCAATCAACTCATGACAGGTTAGCAAGCCAGACATAACCGGCGCAGAATCGCTATTGGTTTGGCACCAAACCAATAGCCGCACAGAAAAGACCCTTTGTACGAACAAAACACTGAATGGACCAAAGAAACTAACATGGGAAAAAAACAGTGGCAGTCGCTGGACTAAAACCTGTGGCCAGAGATTGGTATTAGTTGCACAGTTCACAATAATCAGCACAATAATCAACACATCAGTCTTTTAGTTAGGCTACCTGTGAGCGGCAGTTCTCTGGGCGAAATTGCCTTGTTGATGCCAGAGATCAGAGGAGAATGGCCAGACTGGTTCGAGATAATAGAAAAGCAACAGTAACTCAAATAACCACTCGTTACAACCAAGGTATGCAGAAGACCATCTCTGAATGCACAACACATCGAACCTTGAAGCAGATGAGCTACAAAAGGGGGTCCAACCCAGTACTAGCAAGGTGTACCTAATAAAGTGGCCAGTGAGTGTCCATTACAATAACCAAGGAATTGACGACAGGCAAGGTGCAATATCTTTTGGATGTCATGCCAGGCATGCTCATTTAACTGTAAATCGGTGTTCCGGGCTGTTATAGGGGGGTATTGATCACCATTCACAATGGAAGATCAGACGATCACTGTCTTTGTATCAGCCACATTTAAATACATTTAAATCACATGGCTGGTGCCACCAAATCCGTCTACACAACCATCATCAATTACACGTTTCTGAGCAGTAAAACTTTGTTCACATCCCTCCTACTTGCTAGTAAATTAGCACTGTGGACAACACAGACTCCCGCCTATCATAGAAACACCTACTCTAAACAAAGACTTTTGAAAATGAACACTGACCTTGCTGTGTACAAATACTTGAACACTTACTACAAAGCATACAGTATGGGCAGAATGACTCAGTGTGTCATGAAGGCTGGTAGAGGTAGAAATCAGAGAACAAGCTCATTGTAATGTTGTGAATGGAATAAGGAATGGTATCAAACACGCAATTAGCCCATCCTCCGATTTCTGCCTCCGCCAGCCTACCCTGATGAAGGCAGACAAATAAAACAAATGTTTACTATAGACTGAACAGTCTAGTCCCGGAGTGATGTCACCTGTGAGTAAACTTGGGATCATACAAACACCAACGACTCCAAGTTTGGTTATACATCACAGTTGTTAGATCTTGCTGTGTAGAAGAAAGAGTCTGGACCACGTATATCAGGGAGAGTCTTGGCTTTTATTTCGTATGACAGGAACAAGTACAGTCGACATGTACGTACATCCTCACTTGCTCTGCAGCTAGACTTCTCTAATTCTGTTCTTGGGAGCTGTCCCTTATATCAGTAAATTGTATCACAGGAATGTACACACCCAGGGGTTACATCTGACTCCTTCTAAGGCAATGACAGATCTCCATTCGTCAAAGACTTGGATGTACAACACACATCTCAGTCTTGTGATGTACAACACACGTCTCAGTCTTGTCAGTTGACCCTGGGGTGCAGCTTCTGCTTTGTCTGCTGATAGACACTTCCCCATGAAACAGAACAAAATGTACAATAACAACCTCCTCAGTACCTTTCCACCCTACTAAACCTTCCCTGAACGTATAATCTATTTAACTCTGCATTGTGTTCTTTTAATACAAATATAACATGACATCATAAAAAATAGTTCTGTACCATTATTCTGGGGCAATACCATTTCATAATAATAATAATTAGAATATAAGAACAATTACAAACCCTTCTGGGGCAATACTGTAGTATATTTTGCTCTGACCAGAAGAAGGCCTGGTGGGTCAGGCCCTTGGAATGTTGCAGCATGCAGTTGACCTCTGTAGATTGGGGGGATGGTAAAGGAGGGATAGTGGTGGGGGTAGTCTTAATTAGTTAAGGCTGTGAACGGCACCATAAGGTATAGCCTTATTTGGTGAAAACCGTAAACATCACCATCGTATAGGTTGAAAATGTTTAGGGCAACGTGGACCTGGGAATTCCATGCCCAAATCTGGAAGACAAAGCAGGCTGTTTTGTATAAAAGACTGAACGGCTGGACTAGATAGGGGGGGACATTATTGACTGGACAGGAGCCCCCACATCTGGCCGTGGTATGTAATGATGAAGTTATGATTAATTAAAGACTAAGACTAGATTAAACTGACTCATCCGGACCTCTGCAGCTTCCTTTCTTCATCTAAGTATATTTACTACAAATTGGCGTCACGAACAGGATTTGGCCAACCGATAGCCGTGCAGAAGAACAGGCCACAAGCTGGGTGTGTGCCTCAAAAAGATAAGTATCAAGTTGACTGTGGGCTATCGACCAAAATTTAAAAAGAACCAGGTAGATGAATAGAAGGTGGTTGCATGTCTGCTAAATTTAAACAAAGTATAGAGTGTCTGTGAATGTTATGTTGACCTAACTGTTGGAGATTCGACTCTTCAATGTAACCCTAAAAAACTCGGTAATTAGTTTGAATCATTTGGAGTTACGTCACTTAACATTCCGAAACTGGTCTGATCAGCTGGTTGTCGTGATCACTTAAATTTAGGAAGACACTAACAGACGTAGTGACTCGATGGGTGCTGTGTGGGACGCCGTGCAGTATTCCGTCTGAGGTTGACTACATCTGAGTTTTATAGTAGTGACTCGATGGGTACTGTATGGGACGCTGTCAGTATTCCGTCTGAGGTTGGCTACTATTGAGTTTTTTTGTTATAGTAGTGACTTGATGAGTCTGAGGTATAGGCTACATTGGATATAGTAGTGACTTGATGAGTACTATATGGGACGCTGTTAGTATTTCGTCTGAGGTACCGGCTACTATTGAGTTTTTAAATATCTGCAGATAAATAGAGTTAAATTTCAGGCTACATTTGAGTTTTGTGGTAACAGGTTTGAGTTGCATCTTGGAGCGGAGGCGCACAGCTTTTCTCACTGCTGTCTCCCCTGCTCCCTTTCTGCTCACTTGTTCTAAAAATAGAATGGCTTAAATTTGAGAGAGAGAAATTTGAATTGAACAATATGATTGGGTGTGCACAGTGCAAGCTGTAAATATCTCATCTAAAAGACCTTCCCTCTCTGTTCTTTCTTTCTCTCTCTCTCTCTTTCTCATTGGGGATTTCTATTCCGTGAGTGCGGGGATCTGGTTGTTGCGATTCGACCTCTTGTCTCAGCGGGCGGGGAACCTCGAGTGCGCAAACGCTCGACAGCCTCTGTTCGTCTGACTGATTTGAGGTTGAGCGGCTTCAAGCCAGAAAACGAAGCATAAACCATATAGTGCCTCTCTGAGATTCCCTCTTTCTCTCTGTTCTTTCTCTATAGAATATGCATATTGTGAAAAGTGTAAATTTATTGTTCATTAAAAATAAGTGTAAATTTATTGGTCGGTTGGGTGCGGTCTTAATGCTGTAGAGTATAGCCGATACTATACGCCCTATATGGACATGCTTACGTGGATTTTGGTGCCAGGCGGTGCATGTCAATGAAATTTACGATGTGTTTTTATGGGCCTGTTGCCAACATTTCAAGTGCACGTTGAGATGTTGGAAACTGTTTAAACATTGGGAAAAAGTAACGTTCCATTTTATGAAGTTTATTTTTCTTATCTCTGATCTTATTTTAGTTTAGTATCTTCAGTATGTTTTGTTTTGAATGTTTAATTATTTTAAGAGAACTAATCAAATTAATGTTTTGTTTCGAGCAAAACAGGAGAGGGACAGAGGTTCTGAGAGAGAGAGCGCCAGATAGCAGTAAAAAGACCAATTTGTGAGAGACATCAGAACAGCTCGTCTCATATAGCCTACGTCAAAGTAAGACTGCTATTATTTGGTTGATGTTTGAAGTTCGCTATATGGACTTGTTGATTGACCATTTGATTGTCTGATTAATTGATCGATTGATTCTTGGTTAATTGGTTAGGTGATTAGTTGGTTAATTTGGTGATCTGTTAAAAGGTTAATTGATTGGTTGATTGATTACTGATTTGATTAATTTGATTATTAATTGATTGATTGATTAAATGTTGATTTGATTGATTTCATTATTAATTGATTGGTTGATTAATTACTGATTTGATTAATTGGTTGATTGATTGATGATTTGATTGGATGATTGATTTGATTGAGTAGTCGATTTGTTAATTGGGTAATAGGGTAATTGGTCAATCAGTTGTTTGATTATATGGTTAAATTGGTTAATTGGCTGCTCCATTGGAGATAACTGACAATTGTGATCAAGGATTGGTTAATTGAATTGAATTAGTGATTGATTATTTGTGATTGATTTGTAATGAATCAATAAATAAATTCATTGATTGTGAAAATAATATAATTAACCATTGAGTGATTGTTTGGCTAGTTGCTTAATTAAGATAAGGCGATCCTCTCGTTCTCTCTCTCTCTCTCTCATTGATCAGTCACTTCCACTAACAGATAATGGTAGTGAATTATAGTGCACAGAATAATCATGCTGACATTGATGGAACATGTATAATACAGGCAATCTAATCTGTTTCTAATTTTTGCGTGCTTCGACTTGAACAATACTATGTGTGCATCACCTGTGAAATGATATAAAGCTTTTGCATGACTGCGATATAATCATATCACAATTTAAACTGAATATTCTAATTGTAGCGTGGATGGTGGTTTGTTTAGTATTTACAGGAGGATTGATTTGGCTAGCATTAACAGGACAAACATCCTTGTGAGGGACGTCTGAGTCTGAAAGGTGTATGATTGTGGGGTGTGGAACTGACTTGCTGACAGGCATAGCAGCAAAGGCATCTCGGTGTCTTTGCTGAACCTTTTTTATTTTAATTTGTTATTTTTGGCACGGAGGTGGTTAGAGCAGTTGTCTCGGGCGCACCTTCACAAACCTGAGTTACTTGGGTCAGTGGAGTCCCCTCAAGGGAGTGCTTAAATATCCCGCCGCCAAAATGCCGAAGACTAGGGTTGAGATTAGAAAGTAAGCTTCTGGATAGGAAGATAGCCAGAGCAAGAACGTTTCACACTGGTATGGTGACTGAATGAGTTGATTAAAGACATATTTTATTTTAGATAAATGATTAATATAGAATCAACAAAATAAATAACCAACCATTCAGCCAAGAAGTTGAACTGTAAACAAAGGAAGTGCCTATTGGAAAAGTGTCTTCAGCTAAGTCAACGGTTGAAGGAACAACAATTATGGGTGCGGCTTCAGCTAAGACGTCTACTCCAGTGCAAATGGTTGAAAAGAGCAACCCATTGGTAAAAGGAATAAGAGATAAAGCAGTGGATAAGAGCCTGGAAGAGGAAACCAGGAGATTAGTGAAGGAGACGAATACTCCTTTCTCACACAAAACCCCAACTGTGGCTCCACCACCATATGAGGGAAGGGCTACGCCCACCAGAAGCTATCCACAACTACCAATCCTCAACACAGAAGGAAGATACCTCATGGAAGATGAAGATAAACAAATACTCAAGACAGGAGAAGCTAGAACCACGATTGTTATCTACATGGACCACGTAGCCCATCAGGTGGAGTTACACTGCAAAGAAGAACAAACTTTGAAAGAGCAAGACCAAGAGACGCTCAGAAAACTTAATCAGGTGCAGTTGAGCAAGAGAAAACAGAATAAGAAAAGAACACAGGCTGTGGTTCTGCAAAACCTGCCTCAACCACAGACACAACCTCAATCGACAGCAGTAATACAGGTTGCTCCTCAGCCTCCATACCCACAACCTCAGAAATGGAGAAAGGGGGGTCAAGGATATACTAGACAAGGAGGTTACAATCCAGGACCCCAGCAAGTTGCAAAACCATGTTACTATTGCGGAAAAAATGGACATATGGTCCGGGAATGTTACAAAAGAGCCCGCGAATGCGGCAGAGAAGCCTACAAGGGACGTTATCCAACTCCAATGAATACATCCCAGGGACAAATGCAATGGCCACAGCAACAACAATCACAGGGACCGGTGAACCCGAACAGGGGCCCGGAATGGGGGTTTTAGGGGTGCCCAGAGAATCTGAAAGGGGGTGTCAACTGGTAGTGTCTAAGCAGACAAAGAAGGATCCAAAAAACAAAGTTACAACTACAGAGAAGTCTGCAACCGAGAAAGGAAGAGACTGAATGTACCAACACCAGCAACATTTCATTCCTTCATCTCTCCCCTAGCTCTCATGCACACAGACACAACCGTACATCACATCACCTTGTGCCTCTTAAACCTGCTATCTTATTTCAACTGTAGATTGAGTTCTCAGCTGTAACAGGCAAACCAGCCAAAGAAAAAACACATAGTTAGATAGAAACTAAACTTTTACACAGATTTTACTACTAAGTATATTTTGAAGACATAGAGACGCTATACACTCCAATAAAGTTAAGACGACACCTATCATGACCTCCATCACCCAGTCGTCTGACCCTGAGATCCCAGACAACCACAAAGAGAGCTAGCTAGCATTAGCTAGTGGTGACACCAACGGGATTGCGAGGGAGAAACATATTGGCAGCGTTTCGTACAAAGACAACAATACTCTCTCTTAAGCTCAATACCTTAAGGACTCCTGTCACAGATATGGCTGCAATAATAAAGGAAATTGTCAGCCGAAACAAAAGGAGATACCAGGAAGATGGGTTTGACTTGGACTTGACCTATATTTATCCAAATATAATTGCTATGGGCTTTCCTGCAGAAAGACTTGAGAGTGTCTACAGAAACAATATAGACGATGTAGTACGGTTTCTGGACTCAAAACACAAAAATCATTATAAGATATATAATCTTTGCGCCAAGCGACATTACGACACCGCAAAGTTTAACTGCAGAGTTGCACAGTACCCCTTTGAAGACCACAACCAGCCTCAGCTGGAGCTAATCAAGCCATTCTGTGAAGACCTGGACCAGTGGCTAAGCGAGGATGACCATCATGTGGCGGCCATCCACTGCAAGGCAGGGAAGAGCCTCACCGGTGTCATGATCTGCACTTATCTCCTCCACCGAGGGAAGTTCCTGGAGGCATAGGAAGCACTCGACTTCTACGGGGAAGTGCGGACAAGAGACAAGAAGGGAGTCACAATCCCAAGCCAGCGACGCTATGTCTACTACTACAGCTACTTTCTGAAGAACCAGCTAGAATACAAGCCCATCGCTCTGCTCTTCCACAAAATGGTGTTTGAGACGCTCCCCATGTTTAGTGGAGGCACCTGCAGGGACAGTACTGTTAAAAACAGGAGTGACCCGATTCCTCAGGGCTTCAAGAAGGGAATTGGCATTGGGATCCGCAGTTTGTGGTTTATCAACTAAAAATCAAGATCCATACGTCCAACACAGTGCACACAAGGCGAGGGGACAAGCATATGTACTTTGAGTTCCCCCAGCCACTGCCTGTCTGTGGAGACATCAATGTGGAGTTCTTCCACAAGCAGAACAAGATGATGAAAAAGGACACAAAGCCTCTCAGAAGAAGTTGCAATATTGCCAGGAATGTGTAGTTTATTTTTGGACAATCCATAGCACACTGGACACTGTTGTGGCGACGAAGTTCCAACTTGGAAAAGGCGACGATTGCTAGCAGCACTGAAATAGTTTACGATAGTTAGCTACAATAGCTCTGACGAATCATTTGGGGAGTAACAAGTGTTGCCATTCAGAACTTTGACTTTAAGTTTAGTGATAGTTAATGTTTCAAAGTTAAATCTAACCTTTTTTAAGTAAGCTATATGTTGCTCATCTTGAGACATAGAAAGACGATACTTTGCGAAACTTAGCTAAACATATTTTGATTCACTTTTAGCTGAATCCGCTCAGGAGCACGACTGAGATGGGGTAAGGAAACAGCCCATCACCAACCTACCAGGATGACAGAACCAAGACTTGAGAATTCCCATCACCTGAAAACTTCAGATACCACATTAGGTGGGAACGGAACAATTTTTGAGCATCCCCCAACCAACTGGAGCAGACAGACCAGGTGCAGTTCTTTTGGTGACACACGAAGTGGAGTTAAAGGAGACAATTACTCCCAAAGACTTGACCATGTTGCAAGAGGAAGCAAGTGCACTAGATAAGAACTTTTGGCTTGCCAGAGGAGCGAGTTAGGATGCTACAGGCCTCTGGAGGAACAATGAGGGTTTGATAGTAGCACCTCCTAACTAGCTAGGACTGTTGATACATGACGCTCATGGGCTTGCCCATGTAGCGAGGGGGGAAGTGAGAAGGAGAATTACAAAAGAATACGGATTTTGGGCACCATACCTACTAGAACAAATTGACCATGTCATAGGTAGATGCACAATCTGTTTGAAAAACAATATTAGAAGAGGAGTATTAACTCCTCCAGGACATATCCCAACACCAAATGGGCCAATGAAAGAACTAGTCCTCGACTACATGGATATGATTCGCCCTGTAGGAGGCAAAAAGATATTGTTGTTGTCGATAGATTTGTTCAGTACTAGAATTCCTCACAGATACAGTTACTGAGGAAATAGAGGAATTGGAGACAACAACAAAGGAACCGGAAGTGGAAATGTCAATGGAGCTAACAACTTATAAAACACGATCAGAAAAATAGCAAAGAAGAAGAGTTGACGAGTCCTAAGCCAGAGCCAGAATCTGTAACCGCGTATACAACTAACAGACAAGTGCAAACAACTTTAGAGTTTGAACCTACAGTGATAGAACAAGAATATACCACAGAGCCAGAGCCTGTCGACAAAGCTGAGATAGTGACCCCATTAGTTCAAGAAGAAATTGTTTCCACCATGAATGAACCTACAATGTTTATGGTTGGACATGAAATTGGACCAACTCAGACAATGGAGATTAAAACTCAGAAGATGATGGAAACTACCACAATGGAGTCAGATGTAACACAAGAACTCACTATTGAGAAAAACCTCACAATTGATGAACAGATAACCAGGGAGGATATGGAAAAGAGGAGAAAGAAAGGGAGGTGAAACAAGTGAAAGAGAGGATGGAGGTGATGAAATGGGCAGAGGAGGAGAGAGAGAGAAACAGGAGTGAGAAGGAGAAAGAAAAGGATTTTGAATGGATGAGAAAGGAGTTGGAGGCGATGAAGAGAGTCGAAGAGATGGAGAGGAATTAAATAAGAATAAAATAAGGATAGCACAGAATTCCATTCAAGATCCACTGATGATACAAGCAAGAAGGAACCTCTGGTATCAATGGATGAAATACACTGGGGAGACTCTGTGGGGGGACATGCAGCGTTCGGCCTGTAGAGGGAGCTACAGGACCGTGGCCGGGGTTGTGTCGGCGAGACTTTTGTTGCACACCTGCTGCGAATTAAGTCTCGCCGGCGAATGTTTAAGATGGGTGTGCTTCTGCCATTTCAGTAAGGGAGCTAAGCTGGAGAAGCAGGCGGCGAGAGCAGAGGAGAGCTGAGAGCCAGTGGAAAGAATCGGCAACTGGAAAGTTGCCGAGTGGTTGGGAGGGCTGAAAAGCCAGAGAGACTTGTGAGAACTTTTGATGAATAAACGGGAAAGTTGTTCCCTTACCCCAAACGCTGCGTCTGCCTCTGTGTACAACCGGACATTGTTACAGACTCATAGCAAAAAAGACTGTTATATGTGCTCCAAAGCAAAAGAAAGCTCGTTAATAATCATGAATACCAAATTCAATTGGAAAAACTGTGGGGAGCTAAAAGCAGACTGGCTGAAGAGAATGAAGGGCTCTGATATTGCAGGAACAACATTGGGGATAAAGCCATTTCAAGCAATTGCCTTTGCCCCACTCTGCGAAGCAGAGTGCTTGCAGTTCCTTGGATCCAGAGAATACTATGACAACACTATAATGAAGGACAGAAGAGTATTGGACTCGGAGGCACTTGTGAAGACGTTGGGAGCCAAATGTGGTACTCTAGATGTACGAATAGATAGGAAATTAAAGACAATATCCCCTGGAACAGAGTTAACACTTGTGGGAAAATTTGAATGCTTTGAAAAAGTGGGAACTGTCGAAGTGGGCGTACTAGACAAAGAACTTTGTGAAAGTATATGGGATCTTTCGAACCTATCTATACTAGGAATGAGCACAAATGATGGAGAATGTGTGCCTTCAAAAATAGGAAAGACAGCGAAAATATCAGCAATCCTAAAGAAGGGGAGAAAAGCTGGAATTCCTCCTAGCGTTTGCCCATACCACTATGCCACTCAAGCTGTAGCAGATCAATATTGGCTCTGTGATGGAGAACATCTACTGAACACCCTGCAGATAGGATGGAATGGGAGATGTGCTCGGGTGCAGGCGATCCAGCCTATCATTGTCATCCCAACAAAGGACTTGGAAGTCCAAGAACAATCTAAATCTACGAGATCTCGGAGGGAATACAAGGAGGACAGACACTTAGACAGTTTGGGAATTCCTAGAGGTATACCCAGTGAATACAAGGCTATAAATTCCGTAGCAATGGGATTCACATCTTTTTTTCTTCCTTCAGCTGGAATAAATGTCAATACTGACTGGATAAACTATATCTATTATAACCAGCAAAGATTCATAAACTACACGCATGCAATGAATACTCAGGCACTTCAAATGGCAGTTATGAAGGGAAGAAGAGAAGACCGTAAAGATTCAGGAATGCCTGATGACTATGATAGTCCTGACTTATATCCAAAACCTGGGTATCTGGATGACGATGACAGCGATGAGGAAGATGGAAGGGATTCTGAAGATTACGTTGAACGATCCGAAGGCAAATCCTCATTTTGGATGAGGTGAAGTTCGAAGTTAGAGGCTTCGTGTTCAGCAAATCTCTGTCTTTCTCTATCTTTCTATTCTCTGTCTGTTACACAAACGAGGCAGTGGTAAAGACTGTCCTCATATGGGGGGTTATGTGCTAGTAACCTCTGACCCCCAGGTAAAGGTAAATCAAGCAACGAAGACCTGAAGAGAAGTATTTTCGTCATTCATTTATTACTCTGAAGTATTTTTATCATTCTTTGTTATTCTTTGAAGTATTGTTATCACTCTTTATTATTCTTTGTTGAACGTATATGGGACCATGTATGTATCATAGAATAGTCTATACTTATGTATGTTTATGTCCATAGCAATTTATTTTAATCATATAAGCAAGGCTTGACTTAATGTACGCATAGGCTTTTAATAGGACATTGAATAGACTGTCTATTGTTTAGAAACTGTTATTTGATAATTTCCACGGCTTAAGTTCACAATAATTTTTGTGGTTTACTTGTTATTTTTATATCCCTTTGAACCATGTTACACACAACTACATGCAGTATGGTTAGAGTAAGCGTTATACAATTTCTCTGTGTTGGGACTTTAATAAGTCCCAAAGGGGGGAATATGTAGTATATTTTGCTCTGACCAGAAGAAGGCCTGGTGGGTCAGGCCCTTGGAATGTTGCAGCATGCAGTTGACCTCTGTAGATTGGGGGGATGGTAAAGGAGGGATAGTGGTGGGGGTAGTCTTAATTAGTTAAGGCTGTGAACGGCACCATAAGGTATAGCCTTATTTGGTGAAAACCGTAAACATCACCATCGTATAGGTTGAAAATGTTTAGGGCAACGTGGACCTGGGAATTCCATGCCCAAATCTGGAAGACAAAGCAGGCTGTTTTGTATAAAAGACTGAACGGCTGGACTAGATAGGGGGGGACATAATTGACTGGACAGGAGCCCCCACATCTGGCCGTGGTATGTAATGATGAAGTTATGATTAATTAAAGACGATTAAACTGACTCATCCGGACCTCTGCAGCTTCCTTTCTTCATCTAAGTATATTTACTACAATACTACTACAAAATATTATATGGTTGTGATTGATATATATTTGTTCAGATGATAAGCATTTTTTTGTGGTTTCATGACCCCTATTTACCATGTTTAAATGCAAAATAAAGTTTAATTTGGGTGGTCTTATTTTGAATAAATCCTCATTTACATAGACCGGAAGTAGACGGGCGGAGTTCCACTATTGGAGCTCAGAGAACACAGATCAGATCTCTTAGTCGTGTTTTTGGCACAGCGCACACAGCAAGAGAGTCAGTGTGGATAAAAACATAATCCAAGGCTTTTGTTATCAGGTAAGCTTTCGGATCGTGTCCTGCATGAGATATACTCGCTTTTCTGGAAGAACATACATTCTCTTACTGAGTTGTATCTCACTAGTTAGTAACCATCGCTGCTGTACAGTCGTGAATCACCATCATCGCGGCTAGAAAGCTAGCTGCGATTGTAGCCAAAACCGTCTCTGTCGTAGCTAGCTTATTTATAACATACCCAGCTAGCAAGTTCATAGTAAAACATCAGCGTACTAAATTGACAGTTAGCTAGCTTGCCGTTAGAATCGCTACATAGCCAACGTAATCTGACTATCCTATAAACAAGCATCTCCTAATGTCTAGCTAGCTCCTGTCCATTGTGGTGTAGCTAGCTAGCTGTAAGGCTATATTTTTGGCAAATCATGTTCCAACGTTTGTCAGCTCAGTCAAGCCAATGTCAGGGAGCTACAGTTTGAATGCGTAGTCATGCCATCGATGACCCGAATTATCTTGTAGCTAATGAAATGTATTAGGAATACAGGCCAGTGTGCTGAAGATAATCCGTAACTTGATTAGTGTTGATGGCTAATAACAAACAGATGATCTACTAGACAAGAGTTTGCTAGTCTCAGAAATATGCTGTCATTACTCTGTCATCTCTGGCCTAATGACAAGAGTATGAGCACTGAATTGATTCCTATGCAACTCAGAGCCTATAAAAACAAATATTAATTCCAAAATTACATGAACTATTATCCTTACATTAAGATGGACACAATTCAACTTATTGAGTGATTTGTTGATGACATTTTTGCATTTTAGCTCATTTTAAGAGTGCCATAGCAAAGGGTCTGAATACTTATGTACATGAGGTATTTCTCTATTTCAATTTTAATACATTTACTGAAATTTCCAAAAATCTGTTTTTGCTTTGTCATTCTGGGGTATTGTGTGTGGATTGATGGAATTTTTTTTTTATAAATTTAATCCATTTTAAATTGAGTCTATAACACAACAAAATGTGGAAAAAGTGAAGGGGTCTGAATACTTTCCGAAGGCACTGTACATGTTCATGTTAGAGCTATTTATTCATGAAACTCACCTGTTTCTCTCCAGCACATTAATTAGAGATACAGCCTTTCTTTAAACAGAACTGCTATTTTCGATGTATGTTCTGCTTTCATAGTGTCATAACAGTTGATAAAGAATATTGTATCACAGGAATGTGCTCAATGTTTCCCTCGCCCCAATGCTTTTTTACATCAATTCTATACACCATTGTGTTCTAGTAGACAGCTGTGGAAATTGTGGGCCCATTTAGAGATTTCCACCAGGAGGTTATTAATCTGCCCTTTTTATTTTTTTTGCTTAGTCAAAAAAGTAAACAGAGGGTTGGTTACACAGAAGTGTTAACACAATGGAGAGCCCCTTTATGGTGGGATTTCCACTTTACAATATTAAGTTACTTGATCACTGTTTTACAGTTTCTTAGGGGTTTATGGTGCTGCATCCACTTATGTTTACTTAGGCATAACATGCATGGTGTGAAAGTTAAATGTCCATGTTGTGTAGCTGAAGCTAGTTTAGAAAGTATTAGCAATCAGACACAGAAGCAGAGAAACAGGGGAACAGGTACTTTAGTAGCCATCTGTACATCTCAACAACCACAATGCATTGCGCATAGCAGATATAGATATTTAGATATACACTCACCGGCCACTTTATTAGGTACACCTTGCTAGTACCGGTTGGACCCTCTTTTGCCTTCAGAACTGCCTTAATTCTTTGTGGCATAGATTCAACAAGGTGCTGGAAACATTCCTCAGAGATTTTGGTCCGTATTGACATGATAGCATCACGCAGTTGCTGCAGATTTGTCGGCTGCACATCCATGATGCGAATCTCCCGTTCCACCACATCCCAAAGGTGCTCTATTGGATTGAGATCTGGTGACTGTGGAGGCCATTGGAGTACAGTGAACTCATTGTCATGTTCAAGAAACCAGTTTGAGATGATGTGAGCTTTGTGACATGGCGCGTTATCCTGCTGGAAGTAGCCATCAGAAGATGGGTACACTGTGGTCATAAAGGGATGGACATGGTCAGCAACAATACTCAGGTAGGCTGCAGTGTTTAAACGATGGTACCAAGGGGCCTAAAATGTGCCAAGAAAATATCCCCCACACCATTACACCACCACCACCAGCCTGAACCGTTTATACAAGGCAGGATGGATCCATGCCTTCATGTTGTTTATGCCAAATTCTGACCCTACCATCTGAATGTTGCATCAGAAATCGAGAGTCATCAGACCAGGCAACTATTTTCCAATCTTCTATTGTCCAATTTTGTATATCTACACTCACCGGCCACTTTATTAGGTACACCTGTTCAACTGCTCGGTAACACAAATATCTAATCAGCCCATCACATGGCAGCAACTCAATGCATTTAGGCATGTAGACATGGTCAAGACGACCTGCTGAAGTTCAAACCGAGCATCAGAATGGGGAAGAAAGGTGATTTAAGTGACTTTGAACGTGGCATGGTTGTTGGTGCCAGACGGGCTGGTCTGAGTATTTCAGAAACTGCTGATCTACTGGGATTTTCATGCACAACCATCTCTAGGGTATACAGAGAATGGTCCAAAAAAGAGAAAATATCCATTGAGCGGCAGTTCTCTGGGCGAAAATGCCTTGTTGATGCCAGAGGTCAGAGGAGAATGGCCAGACTGGTTCGAGATGATAAGGCAACAGTAACTCAATGGTTGGTGGTGGTGTAATGGTGGGGGATATTTTCTTGGCACACTTTGGGCC
Organism: Argentina silus; assembly: GCF_951799395.1. Classification (NCBI taxonomy): domain Eukaryota; kingdom Metazoa; phylum Chordata; class Actinopteri; order Argentiniformes; family Argentinidae; genus Argentina; species Argentina silus. Next base: position 20,928,717 of record NC_139654.1, on the reverse strand, counting down.
CCTTAGTACCAATTGAGCATCGTTTAAACGCCACAGCCTACCCGAGTATTGTTGCTGACCATGTCCATCCCTTTATGACCACAGTGTACCCATCTTCTGATGGCAACTTCCAGCAGGATAATGTGCCATGTCACAAAGCTCACATCATCTCAAACTGGTTTCTTGAACATGACAATGAGTTCACTGTACTCCAATGGCCTCCACAGTCACCGGATCTCAATCCAATAGAGCACCTTTGGGATGTGGTGGAACGGGAGATTCGCGTCATGGATGTGCAGCCGACAAATCTGCACCAACTGCGTGATGCCATCATGTCAATATGGACCAAAATCTTTGAGGAATGTTTCCAGCACCTTGTTGAATTTATACCACAAAGAATTAAGGCAGTTCTGAAGGCAAAGGGGGTCCAACCCGGTACTAGCAAGGTGTACCTAATAAAGTGGCCGGTGAGTGTATAGATGTATACATTCCTTATGTTAGAGAGCGCCCCCTAGGATGTAATTACAGCAGGTAAACCACACTAATGCATTATACAATCATCCAATGTAATAATGAATGCAATAGAATGAATGAATAAAGGTATGGACACAACAGTCCACATTTTCTTCTTTTTATTTTCATGGGCCGGGTAGCACAGTGTCCACTGTTGCTTGTTCTACTCCTATCTTTTGTGAAAATGTACTTATTTAACAGAGATTATGCTTAGGCTACCTGAATAGACATCACTGGTTGCTATTTGCCAGACAAAGTCCTGGAAAGCAGCATGTTATTTTGCTCTCTCAGGACAGTGAAGCACTCTGACGTGTTGACAGAACTCTGGGCGTTTTGGTCTCGTTTTAACCCAACCTAGTCTGATTTCAACCAGCTCCTCATCTCATCAGAACTCTGGCTGGTTTTGTTCGGGATTGTGTTTAGGTTTTATATTGCCATGTTTGGTAGTAGAGGATGGATCACTGACTCCTTTGAGACCAGTATCCTCTGATTGCCGGTAGATTGAGCGGCACCGTGACATCATCATAATCCTATGCTACTCGAGGTTTAGGCCTAGGCTTTGTGCAGTATCAGTGTTAATAACTGACTTTTGTCTTTCTTATCTAAGGAATTTCATTTAAAGCCAACTCATGGCAACTAAATGTGGTCATACAGGACACCTGTATTGTTGTACTCATAAAAAAATAAAAAGCTCCCTATTTGCTCCCGTAAAGATGCATTTTCATGCAATGCGGTTATATAACCAGTGGGGAGCGATTGTCGTTGGGTGCGTAGTTGGAGTGTATCTACAGCGTAGGATTAGAAAGAACAGATGAAGAAGAAACCTTGACAAACACTCAAGCAAACGGTAAGACAGAACTGTGGTGGGTACTGAGGTGGTGAGTATTGAGGGGATACCTTGAGAGTTGCAGAGTGACGAGACGGACCATGACATGCACAGATGTAAGGCCTAGGAATTGGATTCGCTTAGGCAGCCGAGCCGGACATGGGTCCATGTCACAGCAAGTGGCCGAACCGGACACTCTTATTGTGGGAGATTCTGCTATCAGAGACATACGCGGTAAGACGATTAAAACTTATATCACTCAGAAAGTAACCAAAATACTATCTGATAAACCAAAAGCTACTCAAGTCATTATGCATGTAGGATTCAATGATATTTGCACAGAGCAATCGGACCTGCTAAAGCAGGATTTCACTGAACTTTTAAACACAGACAAATCAAAAGTTGAATCATTCATCAGTGGACCCCTACCAACAGTTGATAGGGGAATTAATAAGTTCAGCTACTTGGACTGAATACATGGCATTCCAGAACCTGTAGTGTAAAAGGACTGAACTTCATTGACAACTTCAATCTGTTCTGGGGGTGCAAATATGTTTTCAAAACAGATGGCCTCTACCCAAATAGGCCTGGTGTAAAACTGTTAATGGACATTTTTCTTTTTGCCCTTCACCACCCATCTGCCCCACGCCCTGATGCACACCAGTTCGGCACACTGCTGACCAAACCCTCACAGGTCAGACCACAGCCCTTGGATCTACCACATTTCTCCAGGCCATCGTCTCCCCTCCATGTCACCAGATGGAGGGGAGAAATGGAGCAACTGGTAAATGGCGGCACTAAACTCACCCCCCAATCTCAGTCTCTTCTCCAATTTGTCCTAGCTAGCCCACAACCTTCACCACCCCCAAGGCCTTAGCCTCTGCCACGACACAAGCCCCCCCCCCCCCCCCCCCCACAACATTACCCCCCCCTTTTCACCACCCCCAAGGCCTCAGCCTCCATCATACAGCGTAGAAATAACGCTACCATCCTACGAAGCAGAGAGACACAAGACTGTGCCAAAGACTGTGTTTCAGCAGCAGTGCTGATATCAAGACCAGCAAAGATAACTGAGATCCCCAGGGCTCCAGCTGTAACATTATGGTACCCAGAAATGTTCTCATAATCAGCTGGACCCAAGTGAAAAATATGCTGCCTTGCTATTCCAAGTAAGAAAGCCTACGTCAGTGCTTGGCACCTTCTCCATTCCTGTTGTAACGAGTAGTAGAGTCAACAGAGTGAATTCCACTCACACTGCAAAGTTGTCAAATTTCATAACTATTCCATACACTACTAACTATGATACTATGCAGATGCAGATACTATATATATACCCATTCATGTTAGAATTACCACTAGGCTGAAGCAGATTTCTAATAATAGAAAAAGTAATAATTCTAACCTGTTAGCAGTCCCCCCCACACCAGCCATCAAAAACCATTAAGGCAGCATTGTTTAACGTAAGGTCTCTATCAAATAAATCTCAATTACCTTATTACACAGCACAACCTGGACCTATTACTCCTCACAGAGACTTGGCTTGATATGGACAACAGGGCAGCAGTACTGTTGGAATCAGCCCCACCAAACATCAACTTTATTGATGCACCCAGAGAAATTAAGAAAGGGGGAGGAGTTGCTATAATCTTTTCTGACCACTTTCAGTGCAAACAGGTGAACTTAGGAAATTTCTCTTCCTTTTGAAGATCTAGATCAGTAAATGACATCCTTGCTATAGGTCTTCTGAATTTAATAGCCACTTTTGGATTATGCCAACATGTATCTGGGACTACTCATTCTGGGCCACACACTAGATCTATTTATCACAAGAGGTTTTAAAGCTTCATTTATTACGGCCATTGATGTTGCCATGTCGGACCACTTTTGCATTTTTCTTGAACTGAATCTCTCCCTGGTCATTCTCAGTAAGTCTCAACTTACTAAGAAACGGTATATCGGTGAAAATACTGGCACTCAATTTCTATGAATTGTCATCTACTCCCAGTCTCACATCTGCCCCAGTAAATGAGCTTCTACATGATTTTGTCACAAAAACTATATTAAATGACATCACTCCTGTCAAAATCAAATTAATCTCTGGTAAAGAAAGAGCTCCTTGGAGATATACTGGTTCAGTGACAATGTTTAAAAAAGAGTGTCGCAGAGCAGAAAAAACAAACTTGATTTTCATTTTGAGCTGTACAAAGAGAAACTGCACCTTTTTAACATTGAATTGAATTGAGCCAGAAAGTCCTTCTTTTCTGATATCATTAACAGGGATGTTAATAATACACACAGTCTTTTTGCTACTGTTGCTAGACTAACCAAACTGACGACTCAATTAGCGCCAAACCTTTCCACTGAACAATGTCATGAATTTGGGACCCCCCCCTACCAGCTGCGACCATCCCGCACCTAAGCCCTTTTTGAGCCAAGAAAAACCCTGATATTAATGGTTTAACTGAAACATGAGACATCTTTGCTTATGCTGTTGAAACCTTAAAGACCTCCTCCAGTCAAAGTTGAACATTTTAAGATGAAAAACCATGTTCTAAATATAAGTATATACAGTGCCTATAGAAAGTCATCATACCCTGTGAAATCTTTACCTTTTGTCACATTACACCCTGGAAATTTAAATAAATCAAATCTAACTTTTTTGAGCTGTATGAACACATTATAACCCTCATCATCAAAGTGAAAATAAAAAAAATAAAAATTCTGGACATGTAGTGGTTTGCGGGATCTGAAGAATCTCGAGGATCACCAGTTCAAAGTTGCAACAATCTCCGTGTTTATTTTGCACTCTACCATTCAACAACAACTCATTCACACTTCCTATTTACTTACATAATTTGTCCAACCCTCACCACGCTAAGGCACCTGGGTAATGTAGTGAATTCGTCTACGCTCAACCAGTAGGTGTCTAGTCACCACACAGGTCCCCCCCAGAATTCACAAACACTGACTTCCCATAACGCGCCGGGGCTCGGATGACCCGTCCAAAGCGGCTACTGGACTCCCGAACCTGGGATGGAGAGCCTGGCCCGGAATCACTAGGATTTCTCTTCGTGCCCGTACCAGCAGGAGGGCGGCCACGGCGTGGTGGACGAGCCACCTCCACTTCGCGTTCCCCATCCAGATGAGCTGGCTTCAGGCGGTCCACCGAGATATGCTCCCTATTCCCCCCTATGTCAATGACAAAGGTCTTGTCGCCTGTCTCCACGACTCTGTAGGGGCCATCGTAAGGCGGCTGTAGAGGGCTCCTATGTGCATCGTGGCGGATGAACACATATCTCGCTGACTGGAGATCATGAGGGACATGGACGCGTGGCAGGCTGTGATTTGAAGTGGGAGTCGGCTTAAAGGCACTTGCCCTGTCCCAGAGATCACGCAGTTGCTCTGGTGCCGACCAGGGAACGGTAACCGAAGGAAAAAAATCACCCGGCACTCTAAGGGCCTGGCCATAGACGAGCTCCGCCGAAGAAGAGAGGAGGTCCTCCTTAGGTGCAGTACGAAGTCCCAGCATCACCCAGGGTAGCCTGTCGATCCAGCTATTGCCCTGGAGGTCCACTTTCAGCGCTGCCTTCATGGAACGATGAAAGCGCTCACACAGGCCATTGGCCTGGGGATGGTATGCTGTAGTCCGATGGAGTGAAATACCCAACTGCTGAGTGATAGAGGTCCACAGCTGTGAGGTGAATTGTGGCCCCCGGTCTGAGGAGAGGTCAGCGGGAACCCCGAACCGGGCAATCCAAACCCCAATGAATCCACGGGCCACCTCAGCTGTCGTTGTTCCTGACAGTGGAACCACCTCCGGCCACCGTGTCGTTCTGTCCACCATCGTTAGGAGATGGGTGAACCCTCCGGAGGGAGGAAGAGGTCCAACCAAGTCCACGTTGACGTGGTCAAAACGCCGTTCCGGGACTGTGAACTTCTCCAATGGCGCCTTCACATGCCGATGGATTTTTGTGCGCTGGCATGCAATGCATGTGTTGACCCAGCCGCGAATGTCCTTCTTCATGCCAGGCCAGACAAATTTCCCTGTCACTAGACGCTGCGATGGCTTCCGGCCCGGGTGTGACAGGCCATGTACGACCTCAAAAACCGTCCGTCTCCACATCTTGGGTACCAGAGGACGGGACTGGCCAGTAGACACAAAGCAGCGTCGTACCCTTATCATCAAAAGGGACATCCACCAACCGAAGCCCTGTAGTCGCCGTCCTCCAGGCCTGAATGTCAGGGTCAGCGGCTTGGTCCACAGCCATGCGGGCATAATCGACGCCGAGGTGGACAGCGCTGGTGAAGGTGCGAGAAAGGCAGTCGGCCACGGTGTTCTGTTTCCCTGCTATATGTTGTATGTCTGTGGTGAACTCAGAAACGTAGGACAGATGACGCTGTTGCCTGGCCGACCATGGTTCCGACACCTTAGCCATGACGAAAGTTAAAGGCTTGTGGTCCACGAAAGCAGTGAATGGTCGAGCCTCTAGGAGGAAACGGAAATGTCTGACTGCCAGGTAGAGGGCGAGTAGCTCACGGTCAAACGTGCTGTACTTTTGCTCACTAGCACGGAGCTGCCGGCTAAAAAAAGCAAGTGGCTGCCAAACCCCGTCAATTCGCTGCTCCAACACCGCACCAACTGCGCGGTCCGAGGCATCAGATGTCACAGCAATGGGGGCATCCGGCACAGGATGTGCTAGCATGGTTGCGTTCGCCAGCGCGTCCTTGATGGCAGAGAATGATCCCGACATTTCACTAGACCAGTCAACAATGTGCTTGGGAGGTTTGTCCTTAAGGACCCCATACAGGGGGCGCATGAGGTGGGCTGCTCGTGGAATGAAGCGATGATAAAAATGTACCATCCCCAGGAACTCCTGTAGGGCCTTCACCGTTGTGGGGCGTGGGAACTGCCGCACCGCCTCCACCTTTAAGGGCAATGGGGTTGCCCCGGTAGAAGTGATGTGATGGCCGAGAAAATCAATGGAGGGCACCCCAAACTGGCATTTCGCTGGATTGACAATCAAGCCGTGCTGCCGCAAATGAGTAAAGAGGAGGCGGAGGTGTGACAGGTGGTCTGCCTCGGATGTACTGGCCACCAGGATATCATCCAGGTAAACAAAAAGAAAAGGCAAATCACGCAGCACTGAGTCCATCAACCGCTGAAAAGTTTGGGCGGCGTTCTTCAAACCGAAAGGCATTCGTAAATACTCAAAAAGGCCAAACGGCGTGATGACTGCCGTTTTGGGGATGTCGCCAGGATGGACTGGCACCTGGTGATACCCCCGAATGAGATCCACCTTTGAAAAAATAACTGTTCCCGCCAGGTGGGCTGAAAAATCCTGAATATAGGGAACAGGATACCGGTCCGGTGTAGTGGCATCATTGAGCCGCCGGTAATCACCACACGGGCGCCATCCTCCATTGGCCTTGGGCACCAGGTGCAAAGGCGAGGCCCAGGGACTGTCCGACCGACGAATGATGCCAAGTCTCTCCATGGAGCTGAACTCCTCCTTGGCGATCGCCAACTTGTGTGGGTCCAGCCGGCGGGCTCGAGCATGTACCGGTGGACCGCTGGTTGGTATGAAGTGAGTCACGTTGTGTCTTATGGAGCTCGCTGAAAACGTCGGCGTTGTGATGTCTGAAAATTCCAGCAGGAGTCGGGCGATATCATCAGCCGGTGAAAGGGCAGCGGCCAGCCTTGTTGATGTAGCGGTGCTGTGCTCACAAGCCAGTGAGCAGAAGGTCTCAGCGTTGACCAGCTGACGGTTACCCACATCCACCAGCAGCCCATTAGCGCAGAGGAAATCAGCACCCAGGAGAGGGGTGGACACCTTCGCCAACACAAAGTCCCAAGAGAAACGTTGTCCAGCAAAGCACAGTGTTAAGGGCCGTGTGCCAAACGTGGGGATGGGGGTGCCATTCGCCGCTTCAAGGTTGGGTCCCACTTTGGCTGTTCGAATATCCAAGGCTGATGCAGGCAGAATGCTGACCTGAGCTCCAGTGTCACAAAGAAATCTACGGCCGGAATTAGAGTCAGTAATGAACAGCAAACTGCTGGATGGGCCGACACTCAGTGCTGCTAATGGGTGGCGGCCAATGCGTTTCCCGACCAGCTACATGGTGGGAGGCACTTCTTTGCTCTGTCACCAAACTTGCCATGATAGAAACAGAGACTTGACTTCCCACGGCGAGCCACAGCGCTGGCGGAGACGGTGTGTGTGTGCGGTTGATGCATGCCTTCCACACCGGTAGTGCTGGTGTTGGTAAAGGGCGTGACCGAAAAAGTCTTCCTCCCAGCTGAAAAAATAACATCAGCCTCCTTGGCCAACTCACGAAGGTCTACCTTCACAGAACTGGTTAAATGCAAACGAATCTGGTCTGGGAGTTGCTGCAGAAATAGCTCCCTAAAAAGGAAACATGGTTGGTGATTGCCAAGCAGAGCCAGCATATGGTCCATTAACTCTGAGGGCTTTGAGTCTCCAAGCCCAGGGAGAGACAGGAGCTGCCGAGCTCGTTCTGGTTCTGTCAATCCAAAAACTCCCTTCAGGTGTCCTTTAAGAGTGGTATATTTGTCCCTGGCTGGTGGGTTTTCTATCAGGTTTATCACCCGCGCAGCAGTTGAACCCTTCAGAGACGCTACCACATAGTAATATTTCGTGTCCTCTGAAGTTATATCCCTGATGGCAAACTGGGCTTCAGCCTGCACAAACCAAGCGCTAACATTGTGCTCCCAAAACTCAGGCAACTTGAGAGCAACTGCATTCGCCATGTTCAAAAAAGCTTTGAAAAACGTCCAAAAAACTCACGTCAGGGTCACCAATTGTAGTGGTTTGCGGGATCTGAAGAATCTCGAGGATCACCAGTTCAAAGTTGCAACAATCTCCATGTTTATTTTGCACTTGTTATGGAAATCTTTCAGTGAACAACAATTAACGATGTTTGGTCTCAGTTGAGAGTTTTAATGCATATAGAAAGTATTATACAACGTTGGTCAGCTGGATCAGCATTCCTTCACCAACAGTGTGGATTCAGATACTGATGCTGTGAATGAGGAGAAGACCATCCTTAACTCCAATGCTCATACGTCATAGGTCTAGGGGTAAACATATCTTGCACCTATTTGCTAATAAAGAAGCTGGGAAAGAAGCGTAGGCGTTGTGAGCCACTATCTCTAACCTCAGCCTGCAGTTAGGAGTGTTCCAAGGTCACATAACATCTTTGATGCAAGGAGAAGGAGCAGTCGGTTTTGGTTCTTCCTCAGTCACATAATTAAAAATAACAAAGTACATTGGGTCACAGAAAGGTCAATACATTTCAGTATAAAACTAAAACAAAATAGTACAAATATATTTTTTGCCATTACACACTCTACCATTCAACAACAACTCATTCACACTTCCTATTTACTGACATAATTTGTCCAACCCTCACCACGCTAAGGCACCTGGGTAATGTCGTGAATTCGTCTACGCTCAACCAGTAGGTGTCTAGTCACCACAGACAATTATTAAAAATGAATTAGTGAAATACCTGGTTTGGTTAAGTGATCAGCCCCTTAGAGTATACCATTATAAACTTGCTCAGGTGCAACCAATCAACTTCCAGATCAAACACCAGGCTAATTGCCTTCCACCTGACATCAATTGTAGTGGTTTTGATTACTTCAGAATAAAACCAGCTGTTTCTTGAGGATTCAACTACTAGTGCATGGTTCTGCAAAGAATTCACCGGTTGGAAAAGTACTTTCGAAAGGCCTCCGGGATAAAGTTGTAGGAAGGCACAAGTTAGGTGAAGGCTACAAAAAGATTTCGAAGGCTTTAGCTATCCCTCTGAGTACCGTTCAGAGCATCATTAAGAAGTGGAAGGCGTATGGCACCACCAACACCTTGCCTAGATCAGGCCGTCCGTCCAAACTGGATGACCGAGCCAGGAGGACATTGATCAGAGAAGCTACCAAGAGGCCAAAGGCAACTTTGAAGGACTTACAAGTCTTTATGGCTGGGAATGGTCTGTCTGTGCATGTGACAACAATCTCACAAGCTTTACACAAAGCTGGCCTGTATGGCAGGGTAGCAAGAAAGAAGCCTTTTCTGAAAAAGTGCCACAGTCAGTCTCGTTTGTGCTATGCAAAAACACACCTGGAAGATTCTGTTGTCATGTGGAAAAAGGTTTTATAGTCAGACGAGACTAAGATTGAACTTTTTGGACTGAACTCCAAGCGCTATTGGCGAAAACCAAACACAGCGCACCACCCAAAATACACCATACCTACTGTGAAGCATGGTGGTGGCAACATTATGTTGTGGGGATGTTTCTATTCAGTACACCCAAATTATTGAGGACAACCTGTGTCCCTCTGCTAGACGGCTGAAAATGGGCAGGTCATTCACCTTCCAACACGACAACGATCCTAAACATACCGCCAAAAGAGCAACGCAGTGGCTTAAGGATAGAAAGGTGAATGTCCTTGAGTGGCCAAGTCAGAGCCCTGACTTAAATCCGATAGAAAACCTGTGGATGGATTTGAAGAGAGCAGTCCATCGCCGCTCACCACGGAATTTGACTGAACTCGAACAATTCTGCAAGGAAGAATGGGCAAATATTCTCCAATCTAGGTGTGCAAAGCTAGTAGAGACATATCCAAACAGATTGATGGCTGTAATTGCAGCAAAAGGTGGCTCTACAAAGTATTAAATCAGGGGACTGATGACTTTTCCAACCCTGTTATTCTTGTTTTTCATTTTTTATAAATGTTCAGAACTGTCGCCTTTTTTTTCATTAGTTTGATGTTGTATGGCTAAATTTGTACATAAAGCTGGAAAAAGTTATTTTTTTTAATGGGTTTTGATTTCAGGCTGTACGACAAATATAGTAACTATTTCAAAGGGGTATGATGACTTTCTATAGGCATTGTAAATATCCAATGTTTTGTCCCAAATAAGCAATTTTGTATAAAAAAAATAAATAAAAAAAAGATATTTAGAACCAAAGTCAAGATCTGAGATATGTCACTTGTTCCATATTTTAACAATCAGCTAAGGTGATTGTTACAACGCAGTCAATTTCTATGAAGACAACCAAATGGTTTTGTGAAAGGCATTGATCAAAGCCCACGTTTACGTTGTCAAAATGCATTTTCAATAGGGTAACAGGAAATATATTGATTAGGAAGCGATATTGCTATTAGCGATATTACGTTGCCCTATTCTTTGAAAAAATTATACAACAACAAATCTGTCCTGTTTGTGTCACTCTCCGTGCAGAACCAGGGAGAACGATATGTGGCCATTCTTTATGCGCAGCTCACTGAAAATAGCCAAAGGGACATGTTTATCTCGTTATCTACACAGCCATCCTAAGCATTCATTTTCCGGTCATTGTAGGTGTAGTTATCAGTTATTGATCGCAGTAATTGCTGCTTTTTTATTAAGAGAAGTCCAAATGTTTTCTACCTCAACCAGCAAGTTCACCTGACCAGGGCACACATAGAAGCGCCAATAACGCATGATAACAAGTGCAAACAAGCACAACGTAATGTAAAGCAATAATGAGGAAAAGATGTGTAAATATACGTATACCAGATACAAATTATTTGTTGATAATATTGCGCCTTTAAGCACTGGCATCAGTGTTTGTTCATCTACGCTTATTCTCCTCCTAGGCCTTCTGTTCCAATACTTAAACAACAAATTATGTTTGGGTCAGCTCAATGTTCTAATTAGTTGGCAGTCTATTTGTAATTTAGAAATTAACAGGCAGGATAACAGAGGAGGGAAGATAAAAGTTTATTCATCTAGTCTACATCAACACTGTTGGAGCTACTCTGGTTACATCAACGCTGTTGGAGCTGCTCTGTGGCTGTTGTCCATTGTTCCACTTAGCCTGGGTGTTGTCCAGATAGATTTACCAGTATGTTGTAGAATCTATAAGATTTGCCTCCTCATTTGAGGGACCACTCAAGGACTGACTTCGACTGTCACTAAAGTGTTGGTCTTATTATTCTCCCTTTCTGGTTTGGAGATTCTCCTTGGCCAGTTGAACTTGAGTTTTCTGAGTAGCCTAAATTGAGTTTCAAAAAGGGATCGTGAGTTTCTTCCTCATTGCCTTCATCCCCTTATGTTTGTTTGCATTATGAATGTTTGCCAGACCTGTGGTACCATAGCAACCAGCATCAGGTAGGTGGATAGATGGCACAATGTTTTCATGTCATTTAGTGGAATAGGGGTGGTGTGGCTGATACTACTTCTGTAGCGGTTTGCTGACATTGACACAGTTTTCTACTGTTTGTGTGAAGGTTGCCGACTGATTTGAGAGTTGTGCTCTTATGTCTAGAAGCCCTTCACTGTTCAAAGTTTCAAACCAATTCCCTACATGAGTCTGAACATGCATGGTATTTGTCATTGTTTTTATGCTCTCCTATTCTACGATGCTAGATGAAGCTGTCTGTCCAATGGATAGAGACCTGGTAATGGGTCCAGCAGTGTAGTTAAAGGGCACAGTGGGTATGTTGTCTCCTCTCTAGGTTGACTGGTCTGTTTGAACCCTCTGCCCTCTCAGTCTATTGTTCAGCTACACATCATCCTCTCTCTCTGGTGATGTCAGCATTCCAAGGAGAGTATATATGAGTTTGTGTTAGAGCGGATGAGCAGCAGTGTTAATGTTGGTCTTAGTGGGTCGAAGGGCAGATGCACAGAACTCAGAAGGCATTTACATGAACACCAGACTGCCTGTTAGTCTCCCCAGAGCATAGCTTTTGAGAGTTCCTTTTAGTCTGTTATAGAAAGCATTGCCTCCTAAAGGTTTTACCTGCTCAAAGTTACCACTTTTTGGATGATATCAGCAATTTTTTTTAATCTTTTCTGGTGGTGCTCTGCCAGGCCTGTACTGCAGCCATCTGCAGTTGTTGTTTGTTTTGAGGTCTTTTTGCCTAAAAATATTATCAGGAAATGAAATGCATGTTCAATTGGATTTAAATCTGAAGACCTTTTGATAATGAAGCGCCATCCAATTAATTTGGAGGCATTTGCTTGTACTCAAGCAGACAAGATGTTTCTGTAGACTTCAGAATACATTCTGCTGCTGCTGTCAGCAGTTGCAATAATCTATTAAGACAAGTGAGCTCGTTCTAGTGGCAGCTGTACATGCCCAAACCATAACACCCCATGCACCATGTTTCACAGATGAGGTGGTATGCTATACATTTTGGGCAGATCAATTTTTCTCCAAACTTTTCACTTGCAGTCACTGGTACATGGTAATATTCATTGTATATGTCCACAAGACCTTTTTCCAGACCTCTGCAGACTTTTTAGGTACTTTTAAGCAAACTGTAACCCCGCCATCCTTTTTGAGGATAACTAGTGGTTTGCGCCTTGCAGTGAAGCGTCTGTAGTTCGGCTGGTGACGTAATCTGCTGACGATAGTCTCTGACACACTCACGCCTACCTCCTGGAGCGCGTTCCTGATCTGTGGGACAGTTGTTTTGGGGTTTTTCTTAATTGTGAGCATTATTTGGTCATCCACTGTGGACGTCTTCCTTGGCCTACCAACCCGTTTTCCATTGCTGAGCTCACCAGCCTAGAATCAATACTAGACATTGACATCTCTCTTTTGCCTGCATAAATGATGTGACGGAACACACCTGACTTACCAGAAACACCTGTCAAGCCAATTGTCCCATTGGTTTTGGTGCCCTGAAATAGGGGGGTATGTATAACATTCCACATCATGAAGACCATGGAAAGACTGGTACTAGCACACATGAGGCCCCTGGTGAAGACTTCCTTGGACTCCCTGCAGTCTGCTATTGTGGGATGTGTCAGTGGAGGCCAGGAGACTGAGTACAGAGTACTGGTGGACAATTTTGTTGAGTGGTGTGAGCAGAGCCAGCTGCGACTCTATCAGCAAGACAAAGGAGATGGTGGTGGACTTTAGGAGGACTAGTGTCCCCCTGTCTCCTCTTTCCATTCGGAGAGAGGACGTGGAGGTGGTCCAGAGCTACAAGTACCTGGGGGTGCACCTGGACAATAAACTGGACTGGACTGGTAACACAGATGTCCTGTGCAAGAGGGGCCAGAGCCGGCTCTTTTTCCTGAGGAGGCTCAGGTCCTTTGGCGTGTGCAGGACTCTGCTAAACATGTTCTACCAGTTAGTGGTGGCCAGCGCAGTGCTGTACGCAGTGGTATGTTGGGGGGGAAGCATCAAGGAAGGTGACACCAAGAGGCTGAACAAGCTTGGGAAAGCTGGCTCTGTCCTCGGTGTCACCCTAGACACTGTGCAGGAGGTGGCCAATAGGAGGATGTGGACCAAACTCCTAGCCATCATGGACAATCCCTCCCATCCCCTACATAACACTGTGGCAGAGCAGAGAAGCTCCTTTAGCAACAGATTATTACAACCACGTTGCACGAAGGACCGCTATAGGAGATCTTTTCTGCCTGCTGTAATAAGACTGTGGGGGGGGCAGTGCTTAGTTGAGCAGTCTTATGGCCTGGGGGTAGAAACTGTTCCAGAACCTGTTGGTCCGGGACTGGATGCTCCGGTACCTTTTGCCAGAAGGCAGCAGAGAGAACAGGGCGTGGCTGGGGTCTCAGATGATCTTCCCAACCATCCTGAATGGCTGGTAGCTTGCGGCCCGTGATTTACTGGGCCGTTTTCACCACCCTCTGAATAGCCTTACGGTCGCGGGCGGTGTAGCTGCCGTACCAGATGGTGATACATCAGGATCAGGATACTCTCTGTGGTGCATCTGTAAAAGTTTGTAAAGCTCTGTGGGGTCCATACTGAATTTCCTCAGCCGCCTGAGGAATCACAGCGTGGGTGTGGTGTGACCATGTTCAGTCCTCAGTGATGTGGACACCAAGGACTTGAAGTTGCAGACTCTCTCCACTGCAGCCCCGCCGATGTGGATGGGGCTTCCTCCTGAAGTCCATGATCAGCTCGGTTTTGGTCAGCTTGGTTTTGCTGATGTTCAGGGAGAGGTTGTTGTCCTGGCACCAGTCCACCAGGACTCTTACTTCATCCCTGTAGGCTGACTCATAGTTTTTCGGTATCAAGCCAACCACAGTGGTGTCATCAGCAAACTTTATGATGGAGTTGGAGCTGTGCGTGGCCACGCATTTGTGGGTGAACAAGGAGTAAAAGGGGGCTGAGCACCCAGCCCTGGGGAGCCCCTGTGTTGAGAGTCAGAGTGGATGAGGTGATAGGGGTCTGCCCGTCAGGAAGTCCAGGATCCAGTTACATAGGGAGGTGTTGAGACCCAGGTCCTTGAGCTTGGTGACGAGCTTGGAGGGGACAATGGTGTTGAATGCTGGGCTCTTGTTGACACGTGTATTCAAAGGTAATGTTATTTAATTTCCTGTTTGCAGGTGTTAAAGATGCTACAGTGAGCATGAACAGTGTGCTGTTCCTGATGATGGGCCTGTGGGGGGCCCAGGCATGTTCCAACTGCCCCACCCAGCAGTCCAACACCTCTGTGGACACCTCCAGGGACTACTGCTACACGGCCCGCATCCGCAGCACTGTGCTGCAGGGCCTGCCCTTCGGAGGGGTGCCCACTGTCCTCGCCCTTGACTTCATGTGCTTCCTGGTGAGTGACCGCCTCAGTCAAATAAAGGGTCAGGGGTCATAGCTGAGGTGGCCAGAACCGTAATATGGCACTGCTGTCACTGCTGTGAAGTACTACATCAATGCCTATCTTTTGTTTTATGCACCACGTCAGATTCATCTTTTGTCATGATGTGCCCAGTTGACTATCCTGTTTTTCCTTTGTACAGATGCAACTGTAGGCTACTTCGAAAACTGCTTCACTGGTTTATTGCAGGCTTGTCCTAAGTGTGTATGACACATTACATAAACCAGGCCCTCATGAAAGGGCCTGGAAACCTCTAGGCTATTTAAATAAACACCCTGCTGTCCTTGGTGTACAGTCTACTACTATCTCTGTGTACCTGAGGACATCTCCCTGTAAGTGACGTCCTGCCTGTGTTTGTTTTACCCCTCCTAGGTGTTGCTGTTTATGTTTTCCATCTTACGGAAGGTAGCATGGGACTATGGGCGCTTGGCACTGGTGACTGATGCAGACAGGTAACTCCACATGACAACACACATTGATGAGACAGATTGCTGAGACTACCACTGTCATGAAGACGGGTGAACAGCAGAGGAAGACCACTGTCAGCACTGACCAGAAACTCTGGTTTCTCTGGTTTCTGGGGCTGTGCCACTCCCACATAACTTGGTCACCTTTGCAACCTAATGGGTTTTGTATAGATTCATAGATTCAATAGATTCAATGTTTGGTCTACAACTGCTGTTTTTCAGAGTCATGAGCCATGGTCTCAAATGGAGGATCTAGGAAATGTCATCACTTTTCTTATAGTTTCTCCCCCCATGTCAAGTGAAATACAGTGCCCTGAGTAAGTAATGGGAAAGTGAAGTATTTTTTTATTCTTTTGGCTCTACACTCCAACAGTTTGTATTTGAAGTCAAATTACTGTGAGGTTAAAGTAGACATTCACTTTTATTTTATGGTGTTTGTGTACATATTGGTTTCACCATTCAGAAATTACACCACTTTTTATGCATAGTCCCCCTAATTCAGCGTACCCAAAAGTAATGGGTCAAATGTCCAAATTAAGCAGTCATGTTTAGTATTTGGTGGACAATCCTTTGCATGCAATAACTGCCTACCTCCTAGAGGGTGTTCCTGATCTGTGGGACAGTTTTTGGGGGGGTTTCTGAATTATGGTGAGCATTCACTTTTGTCATCCACTGTGGAAGTCTTCCTTTGCCTACCAGCCCCTTTGCGATTGCTGAGCTCACCAGTGCTTTTTCTTTTTAATGATGTTCAAAACTGTTGATTTTGGCAAGCCTATGGTTTTGGCTATGTTTTTGATTTGTTTTTTAGGGGGATTTTTCATCCAAATAATGGCTTCCTTGACTTTCATTGACACCTCTTTAGTCCTCATGTTGACAGACACCAATAGCAAACTCCAAAGGCCTAGAATCAATATGTAGGAAATCACTTTTTTCACACGAAATAAAAAATGTGAGACTGACACCAGTGTCATCAATTGGGATAAATCAAATGAGAAAATGTATTATCGTTCATTGAATACTCAATCAATGTTCTAAAAATAAATACAGCATTAATAATCAACAGAAAGGAAAAACTTGCAAGGAGAGAGCAACAACATACCCCAGGTTAAAATAGAATACTTGTTTACTCCCAAAGACTCTCTGACAAAAACTTGTTATATACTGAAAAGACCTTCTAAAACATGTGTGTGGAAAGGACGGATATCTAATTCACAGAACTTAGTCCTGTGACACTTGTGTCTCGCCCCGGGGCCACAGTGTCTAAATTCCCCACCATCTTATGTTCTCAAAACATGGCTTCTGACGCACAAGGCTCTACTTAATAGCACATTACACAGCTTGTATCAGTTGTCCGTGAGCACCCCCCCCAAGGGACATAACTGTGAGAGTGTAAGAAGTAGTATGAATGGAAGTTCAATAAGAGGTCAAGACAGACATCTATTCACAGGACCAATTCCTGTGATACAGATTCCTTCAAATACTACACATTGACGTGACGGAACACACCTTACTTACCAGAAACACCTGTCAAGCCAATTGTCCCATTACTTTTGGGTATCCTAAAATAGGGGGACTATGCATTAAAAGTGTTATTTTTATACAGAATTTCTGAATGGTGAAGCCAATATGTTCACAAATACCATCAAATAAAAGATGAGAATATAATCTCTACTTTAACCTCATAGTTGGAGTGTAGAGCCAAAAGAACAGAAAATGCTTCATTTACATTTACATTTTTGACATTTAGCAGACGTTTTTATCCAAAGCGACTTACAACAAGTACATTTGTCTAAGTGAATCATCTATAAATCAGTCATCATAAGAAAAAAAAATGTCCATGCTCGGACCAGGGGCCATTGGCAGTCACAATGCTAGAAGAAGGAATGATTACTTTTTTTATTTTTTATTATTATTTACAGTAGAGGAACTGTACAGGGCGGTCGTGGGGGGTGAAGAGGTCTTTAGGAGAGACAGTCAAGATGTAGCCTTAAGAGACGGGTCTTTAGTCTACGGCTTCACTGTCCCATTACTTACGCAGGGCACTATGTGCTTTTGCTGTTAGTGCAGTGGTAGTAGTTCCCTCACACTTTTGCTGTTAAAGAATAATTGGTTGTCTAATATTTACAGCCTGTTCTTTCCAAATGCCCACACGAGTATGTGTGGATGGTGGAATAGCCAGGGTTGTGAATTTTCCTAACCTAGATTCTCTGTGAGCAGCCAGCAATGGTGCCTGTCCTAATGACTGATTCAACTCCTTCCTTTGACTCCTGAGGACAATGTCTGACGGGAGGGGAGGGGGACTACACACTGCTTCAGGTCTCTCTCTGAAGCCCAGAAAAGACATGATGGGATGCTCCATCACTTTAGTCTACCGGAGGCAAAGCAGTATCGCTCTCCTTTCAGCCTATAACCCTTAGCCTATCAGATGTTGCTGCTTTAGTACAGCTGGGTTTCTGAGAAAGAGAGAGGGTGGAGGAGCAGGCCGGGAGCTGATTTTGTAACAAACAGAGAAAATGTAGACCTTAGTCTCATGACAGTCTGACTCAGGATCAGTGTTTTGACTTTTACTACTAACTTCTGGTAAATTGAAAATGTGGTAGCCTACTCAGCTGTATTAAGTTAAGCTACATCTTAACAGTCCCTCCTAAACATTGCAGCCGCCATCAGGGCCCTGAATTGGCCATAGCTCAACTGTTTTGGCCACAACCTCAATCTGGCGGTGACAGTGTCCAAATGTAGTGTCCAGGCAACGGATAGAGCGTGCCCTCAGTCTGCCATGCCATTACTGCAGTCTTCTCTCACAGCTGACCCCGAAAGAGAGAGCTCAAAAAGAAGCAAGCGGAATTAGGACTCCCAGACTATAGTCTCAAAACGGTAGCTAAATCAATATTTTATAGACAAATAATAGCCTATAGGACATGAGACACGTTATATTATTATAAATACAGCGTGTGATGCTTCTTATTAAGCTATCATGTTATGCTATCCAACAGTGTCAAATTTAAGTGATTGTTTCGGCTAAATGTCATATGGTATAGCAGTCAACTACATAAATAATTCAGTTTTTAGATTAAATATATCTGTCGATTAAATATATGGAGCAAAGATGGCTCCCGCCAGCCCTGCAACGTTATTTTGTTATTTTTCATGGTAATACCGGTCAAATTTGAGGACGGTATAATGAAAAAATGTATACCGCACAACCCTAGTGTTGTTGTATACCTTTTACAGTGTTGACAAATTCTCTCATAATGCTCACCCACTGTTTTGTGCTTCTGAAAATACTAATCCATCTGTGTAACCCCAGCCAAATACCCTCTTTTCCTAAACTGAGCTCATCGTGACTGTGGTTAAGGTTAATTTGATCAGTTCCCTCTCCAGACCAAGCTGATCCTCCTGTTTCTGTTTTCCTTTTTGATCTGAAGACTGGATAAGCGATACAGCCGTCTGGACGAACGGAATAGTATGTCCGCCTACCATAGTCCAACTGCTCGTTTCTCTTTCCACTCTCCTTTTCCACTCCCAGCATTAACTCTCTTCCTTTCTACCTAGGCTGGTGTTGGTTTGCCTCTTTCTCTCTCTTTGGTGGTGTGGGTTATTTCTCTCCTTCCAGGCTTTTCGCAGTGCCAGGCTGCTGCTGTTTTCTCTCCTCATTGTTCTGTTTGGCCTCTGCTGCTGCATGTCCCTGTCTCTCTCATTGGGCTAATCAGATCTGTGTGTGCGTGCATGCGCGCTAATCTGTGTGTTGACCTCTTTGACAAACATGCCCTTCCTGTCGTGTGTGAGCGCATCACATGAGGCGATAGTACAGTAATGCACACCTGTGGTTGTGTGTAGTCTGTGAATGTTTCTACTAGAGACCTACCCCCAGCTCTCTGAGGTCTCTGGATGAGTGACAGTGAGTTATAGCCATGGATTATTCTCCCCTCATTCCATTTGATCTCTAGGTGATGTCCTCTAATTAAGTTTTATGGTTTGAATCCAGCAGAGCACGTGCCCTACCTCTTAGTTGAGCCCGAAAAGAAACCTGCATCTGATCATTTAATGAAGTAGATAAGATAAGAGAGCTTAGATAAGAGACCTTTTGATCTTTAGCTTTGTCAGACTGTGATTGAGAACTTATGTATGTACCAGTGCAGGGCTCCAGAGTGCGACCATTTGACTTGACTTTGCTGTGCGAGGTCGCACCAGGTGCGAGCTGCGAATACTATCTGAGACTGCTCATTTGCCTGCATAATTTTTTTATAACGCAACATGATATTCATTCAGCTCTCTCATTGACATTTCATTCTAATATCAACCTAATAGCCTATGAGTGATGCTACGCATACAATTATACAAGCCACGTTTTTAATCGTGGCGATTTCAAAACTGTTCTGGTAGTTTTCGCCTGCTTAAGTGAAAGCCATAGGCCCACATGAAAACAAATATTGTCTACTGATAAATTAATTGCTACATTGATGTTGGGAAAGGAAAACTACAGACCAATCTCATGCTAGGCTTTCTGCCTCTTTGAAAAACTAGGAACTAAAATGATTTTGCCTAAATTATGATATCAAATAGACTGTGAGGATACGGAATAAAGCACTGCCATTCACAAGCAACCGCCAAAGTGGTAGGTGATCACTGCAAGATTTATCCGCATTTAGCGCTTGACAGGTGTTAATTTCAGACCCTGCAAGTTGTGTTAGGATATTGTATCTCGGATGCATATGTATACAGAGCATTTTAAGATTTAAATCAATGTCATACACTTCAACCCAAACCCTGTCTCCATATTCCCTAGTGTGGACACAGGGCATTGTGAACCTCTCCAGCCCATTTCAGGGCAACTCTGTGTGACCCCTGTGCTAACTCTGTTAATACAATGATAATTGTCTTACTGCAGTGATACCAACACCATCCCAAACTACTTATCAGAAATTCAGTGTGTTTGTGGGAGTCCTAAGCAAATTTTATCTCTTAATGTTATATGTGCAGTGTGGCCTCAGCCATGACGTCAGAGACGCCTGAGTGCTACGAGCGCCTGACCTCTGTCTCCAGCTCAGTGGACATTGAACAGAAAGACACTGTAAGTACTTCCTGGGGTGAACCTGAGTCAGGGGTGCGTTGGGACAACTGAGTGACAACTGAAAGTCTTTACATGATTCTCTCTCTCTCTCAGGGCTTTTGTTCCTGGTTAACAGCCATCTTTCGCATAAAGTGAGTCTCCCTAGTCCAAGCCAACTTGTATCGGATTCGAACTCATTGGCACTAACTGGTCAAGTGACACGTCATACTGACACGTCGTATGTTGGGGCCATGTCTTACTGTTAGTTTTTCTGTTATTGTGATAATGGGGGTCAATCTCTGACTGTTAGTCTGCTCTCTACAGGGATGAGGAGATCAGGGAGAAGTGTGGGGAGGATGCTGTGCACTACCTGTCCTTTCAGCGCCACATCATTGGCTTGCTGGTGGTGGTGGGTGTGCTCTCTGTGGGCATCGTCCTGCCTGTCAACTTCTCAGGAAATCTATTGGGTGAGTAGGGATGAGGCAGGACTAATCAGAATGACTTTTACTATAGTGACAGTGATGTCTGTCCAAAGCATGTTACTTCAGAGGTATTCCAGATCATTGGGTTTTAGGACTTTGCAGTTGTTAATCAGTTGCAGTTAATGTATTTTGAAGCCTCTGGGGTAATATAATTTGATGAAAATCTCTAAGAATAAAAAATAAAAAAAGGACATTTATTCGGATCGAATCTGTTTAACTGGACAAATCATTATTAATTACTATCAGTAATGCTTGGTAGAGTGGCAAAAAATCCTGGCCACATGTGACTGAAAGCCTTTTCCAAGTCCTGCTCCTATACCCTATCTGTATCACATGGGTCTGCTCAGCTTCTTATTGAAGCATGTGTTTCATTAACCCAATTGAATACGCGTGGAGAGGAAAATCAGCACTTCATTTGATAATCCTTTGTCTCGCCTTTGCATCAAAAGCTTGTCTTCAAGATTCAAAACAGTCAAAGAGTATATGCATTGTTCGATGGTAGAATCGAAAATGTCACCGTTGTTCCATGGGTATCAAGCCAGAGTGGCCCCACAAAGGCGGGGTGCTGCCTATTTTCCCAGCGTATAGGAGACCACCTCCTCAACAAGAGGCCCAAGTGCTTCCACCCACCACAGCATAGCGTGACCTGTTCCAGTTTCATTCAGTAATCAAACATGTCTCCCCTCTGCTCTATGTTTTGCTTGTGGACACACCTTCCCAAGAAGTTAAATGACTCTTTCTCCCCCCCCACCCCACCACCTTCCCACAGAAAATAATGCCTACAGTTTTGGGCGAACCACTATAGCCAATTTAGATGCCAAGTGAGTAATTCAAAATGTTCCATGTTTTTCATTTTGCATTACACTTTAAGACAGAATCTCACTGTGGTACAGTCATGAGAAAAAATTAGGACACCCTATGAAAACCTTTGTCTTCTTCAACATATTCAAACATATGGACATTTGATATTCATTTGAACAATATTGAAAAATTGAGGTAATATAACTAAACAAATACAACTGAAACAAATTATTTAAAAAATGATTGGTAAAATGTAATTAATAGAAATGCAATCTTCTTGTGAGGAAAAAGTTAGGACACCCCCACATTTAGTTCCACTTAAAATGCCTACAATTATAATAAAGAGCACCACATCAGGTGCAAATGATTAGAACAGCGTTACAGAGGATTTTGGAGGAGCCTGTCCTATTTAAACCTCAGATATTTAGTTTGGTTTGCTCTTGATTGTTGAAGTGAGTTGCATCACCATGGCGAGATCAAAAGAGCTCTCTGAGGCCTTCAGAAGAAAAATTGTAGATGCATATGAGTCTGGGAAGGGATATAAAAAGATCTCCAAACTATTCGAAATTGGCCATTCCACTGTCCGGAAAATAATTTACAAGTGGAGAACATTTAAAACCACCACCAACATGGCCAGGTCAGGCCGCCCAAGCAAGTTCAGCCTAAGAGCTGACCGAAAGATGCTTAAAGAAGTCTCCAACAATCCCAGAATGTCATCACGAGACCTACAGGTATCTCTTGCCACAATTGATGTCAAAGTACATGCATCCACCATAAGAAAGAGACTGAACAAGTTTGCATTACATGGGAGGTGTGCAAGGAGGAAACCCCTGCTGTCAAAAAAAAACATCAGGGCAAGACTAAAGTTTGCCAGAGAACACCGAGAGAAAGACCAGAACTTCTGGAACAATGTGCTTTGGACAGATGAATCCAAAGTTGAACTATTTGGGCACAGTAAGAGTAGACATGTTTGGCGCAAAACCAAGACAGCATTTGAGAACAAGAACCTCATACCAACTGTGAAGCATGGGGGTGGAAATGTCATGGTTTGGGGCTGCTTTTCTGCAGCAGGGCCTGGTCAGCTCACCATCATAGAATCCACTATGAATTTTGTATTGTATCAGAGGGTGCTTGAGGAAAATGTGAGACCATCTGTTCGAAAGTTGAAGCTGAAGCAGATGTGGACCATGCAACATGACAATGACCCAAAACATTCCAGTAAATCTACCAAGGAATGGCTCAAGAAAAATAAATTGAGAGTTCTGGAATGGTCAAGTCAAAGCCCGGATCTTAATCTTATTGAGATGCTGTGGATTGATTTGAAACTGGCTGTGCATGCAAGACACCCCTCGAACATCACACAGCTGAAAGAATTCTGCAAGGAGGAGTGGGAAAAACTTTCTCCCAATTGATGTCAGAGACCTGTAGACAGTTATAAGAAACGTCTAATTGAGGTTATTTCAGCCAAGGGGGGCAATACTAGCTATTAGGGCATAGGGTGTCCTAACTTTTTCCTCAGTAGGAATTGGCATTATTGTTAATTTTTCGTTAAATAAATGATTACAAAGTTACATTTTCATAGTTTTTTGTTCAATTACATCCCCTTTATCTATAGACATTGTTAGAAAGAAGATAACATATTGATATGTCCATATTTTTAAGAGAATAACTTAATATTTTGGGGGGTGTCCTAACTTTTTCTCATGACTGTATCTCTGTTGCAATTTCCCCAGAAATACCCTGCTGTGGCTGCACACCACCTTTGCTTTTCTCTACCTGTTACTGACGGTGTACAGCATGAGACGACACACCTCCAAGATGCACTATAAAGAAGATGACCTGGTGGGTGGCCCTGACCTGATGGCTGACACACACAGACAACCTGCCTCCCTTTCAAGTCTTATACAGTGCCGCTCCACCCTGCCACCACCATATCAATCCTCTCCTGTTTTTTGACTGTAAGATGGTCTTTATTTTCAGAGGGGTATATTTGTGGATCAGTGTGAAAAATCTATATGCTCCTTCTCTACTTTAGGTGAAACGCACTTTATTTGTCAACGGGATCTCGAAATATGCGGAGGAGAAACACATAAAGCAACACTTTGAGTAAGTGCGTTTTCAGCATGTATCACCATTGAAGTCGTAAGTTCACATTTCCACACCTCCATATTTGTGTACATGTTGGTTTCACCATTCTGAAATTACACCACTTCGTATGCATTTCCCCCCTATTTTAGGGTACCCAAAAGTACGGACAGACAGGCGGACACGGACGGACAGACACACACACACCGTCTGTCTGTGTCTGTCCGTCTGTAATTCATTCCTATGCAAATCAGAGACCCTATAAAAACAAAGATATTAATTATAAAATAAAATTATATTAACTACCTTGCATTAAGATGGACTCAATTCAACTTATTGAGTGATTTGTTTGACATTTTTGCATTTTAGCTAATTTTAAGAGTGCCATAGCAAAGGGTCTGAATACTTATGAAGATGAGGTATTTCTGTATTTTAATTTTAATACATTTCCTGAAATGTCACAATACCTCAGAATGACAAAGCGAAACCAGGTTTTTAGAAATTGTTGCTAATTTATTAAAAATAAACAACTGATAGCACCTTTACATAAGTATTCAGACTTTTTGCTATGACACTCGAAATTGAGCTCAATTGATTGGACGTGATTTGGAAAGGCACACACCTGTCTAAATAAGGTCCCACAGTCCATGTCAGAGCAAAAGCTAAGCCCTGAGGTCGAAGGAATTGTCTGTAGACCTCCGAGACAGGATTGTGTAGAGGCACAGATCTGGGGAAAATGTCTGCAGCATTGAAGGTCCCCAAGAAGTCAGTGGCCTCCATCATTCTAAAATGAAAGATGTTTGGAACCACCAAGACTCTTCCTAGAGCTGTCCGCCCGGCCAAACTGAGCAATAGGGGGAGAAGGGCCATGGTCAGGGAGTTGACCAAGAACCCAATGGTCACTCTGACAGAGCTCCAGAGTTCCTCTGTGGAGATGGGAGAACCTTCCGTCTCTGCAGCTCTCCACCAATCAGGACTTTATGGTTGAGTAGCCAGAAGGAAGCCACTCCTCAGTAAAAAGCAGATGATAGCCCGCTTGGAGTTTGCCAAAAGTCACCTAAAGGACTCTCAGACCATGAGAAACAAAAGTCTCTGGTCTGATGAAACCAAGATTGAACTCTTTGGCCTGAATGCCAAGTGTCACGTCTGGAGGAAACCAGGTACCGCTCATCACCTGGCCAATACCATCCCTACGCTGAAGCATGGTGGTGACTGGGAGACGAGTCAGGATCGAGGGAAAGATGAGCAAAGTACAGAGAGATCCTTGATGAAAACCTGCTCCAGAGTGCTCAGGACCTCAGACTGGGGCGAAGGTTCACCTTTCAACAGGACAATGACCCAAAGGACACAGCCAAGACAACGCAGGAGTGGCTTCGGGACAAGTCTTTGAATGTCCTTGAGTGGCCCAGCCAGAGCCCGGACTTGAACCCGATCGAACATCTCTGGAGAGACCTGAAAATAGCTGTGCAGCGACGCTCCCCATCCAACCTGACAGAGCTTGAGAGGATCTGCAGAGAAGAATGGGAGAAACTCCCAAAATACAGGTTTACCCAAAAAGACTCGGCTGTAATCGCTGCCAAAGGTGCTTCAACAAAGTACTGAGTAAAGGGTCTGAATACTCATGTAAATGTGATTTCAGTTTTTTTTTTTAAATAAGCAAACATTTCTAAAAACCTGTTTTGGCTTTGTCATTATTGGGTATTGTGTGTAGATTGATCAGGAAAAAAATGAATTTAATCCATTTTAAAATAAGGCTGTAACATCAAATAATGCAGAAAAAGTGAAGGCGGTCTCAATACTTTCCAAATGCACTATACATACATACATACAGGTAGGTCCATATATATTTGGACAATTTGTTATTTTAGCTGTTTACCAAAACATATTCAAGTTACAGTTATATAATGAATATGGGCTTAAAGTGCAGACTCTCAGCTTTAATTTGAGGGTATTCACATCCAAATTGGAGGAAGGGTTTAGGAATTACAACTCTTTTATATGTAGCCCCCTCTTTTTCAAGGGACCAAAAGTATTTGGACAATTGACTCAAGCTGTTTCATGGACAGGCGTGGGCTATTCCTTTGTTATTTATTCATGAATTAAGCAGGTAAAAGGTCTGAGTTGATTCCAAGTGTGGCATTTGTATTTGGAAGCTGTTGCTGTGAATGCACAACATGCGGTCAAAGGAGCTCTCAATGCAAGTGAAACAGGCCATCCTTACGCTGCAAAAAAAAAAAAAAAATCCATCAGAGAGGTAGCGGCAACATAAGAACGCACTGGTGAGCTCGGCAACACAAAAAGGCCTGAATGTCCACGGAAGACAACAGTGGTGGATAATCGTAGGATCCTTCACATGGTAAAGAAAAACCCCTTCACAACATCCATCCAAGTGAAGAACACTCTCCAGGAGGTAGGCGTATCATTATTCAAGTCTACCATAAAGAGAAGACTTCACAAGAGCAAAGACAGAGGGTTCACCACAAGGTGCAAACCATTCACAAGCCTCAAGAATAGAAAGGCCAGATTAGACTTGCCAAAAAACATCTGAAAAAGCCAGCCCTGTTCTGGAACAGCATTCTTTGGACAGATGAAACTAAGATCAATCTGTACCAGAATGAAGGGAAGAAAAAAGTATGGAGAAGGCTTGGAACTGCTCATGATCCGAAGCATACCACATCATCTATAAAACACGGTGGAGGCAATGTGATGGCATGGGCATGCATGGCTTCCAATGGCACTGGGTCACTAGTGTTTATTGATGATAAGACAGAAGCAGCCGGATAAATTCTGAAGTGTTTATGGATATACTGTCTGCTCAGATTCAGCCAAATTCAGCAAAGTTGATTGGACGGTGCTTCACAGTACAGATGGATAAATTCTGAAGTGTTTATGGATATACTGTCTGCTCAGATTCATAATGACCCTAAACATACTGCAAAAGCAACCCAGGAGTTTTTTAAAGCAAAGAAGTGGAATTTTCTGCAATGGCTGAGTCAATCACCTGATCGAGCATGCATTTCACTTGCTGAAGACAAAACTAAAGGCAGGAAGACCCATGGACAACAACTGAAGACAGCTGCAGTAAAGGCCTGGCAAAGCATTACAAAGGAGGAAACCCAGCAATTGGTGATGTCCATGGGTTCCAGACTTCTGGCTGTCATTGCCTGCAAAGGATTCTCGCCAAAGTATTAAAAATGAACATTTTATTTATGATTTGTTAATTTGTCCAATTACATTTGAGCCCCTGAAAATTGGGGGACTGTGTATAAAAATCGTTGCAATTCCTTGAATTAAAGCTTAAAAGTCTGCCCTTCAATTGCATCTCGATTGTTTCATTTCAAATCCATTGTGGTGGCGTACAGAGCCAAAATTATGAAAATTGTGTCACTGTCCAAATATTTCCGGACCTAACTGTACATACATACATACATACATGCACTCACGGAGCACTTTATTAGGAACACGATACTAATACTGGGTAGGGCCTCCCTTTGCTTTCAAAACAGCCTCAATTCTTCGTGGCATTGATTCCACAAGATGTTGGAAACATTCCTTTGAGATTCTGGTCCATGGTGACATGATTGCATCACGCAATTCCTTAAGGTGCACTTTCAAGCTGTGAATCTCCCGTTCTACCACATCCCAAAGGTGTTCGATTGGACAGGCCCAAAGTGTGCCAAGAAAACATTCCCCACACCATTACACCACCTCCACCATGAGCAAGGTGTACAGATGTTCCTAATAAAGTGTTCGGTGAGTGTATATACATACGTACATACACTACATGGCCAAAAGTATGTGGACATCCGAACATCACACCGATATGTGCTTGTTGAACATCTCATTCCAAAACCATGGGCAGTAATATGGACATGGTCCCCCCTTTGCTGCTATAATAGCCTCCATCCTTCTGGGAAGGCTTTCCACTCGTTTTTGGAACATGGCTGCGGGGATTCACTCCCATTCAGCCACAAGAGCATTAGTCGGGCACTGATGTTGGGCGAGGCTCGCAGTCGGCGCTCCAATTTATCCCAAAGTTGTTCAGTGGGGTTGAGGTCAGGGCTCTGTGCAGGCCAGTCAAGTTCTTCCACACCAGACTCATTATGGACCTCGCTTTGTGCATGCCGGCATTGTCATGCTGAAACAGGAAAGGGCCTTCCCCAAACTGTTGCCACAAAGTTGGAAGCATACAATTCTCTCGAATGTCATTGTATGCTGTAGCATTAAGATGTCCCATCACTGGAACTAAGGGGCCTAGCCCAAACCATGAAAAACATCCCCAGACCATTATTCCTCCTCCACCAAACTTTACAGTTGGCATTATGCATTTGTACAGGTAGCGTTCTCCTGGCATCCACCAAACCCAGATTCATCCGTCAGACTGCCAAATAGTGAAGCGTGATTCGTCACTCCAGAGAATGCATTTCCACTGCTCCAGAGTCTAATGGCGGTGTGCTTTACACCAGCCGACGTTTGGCATTGCGCATGGTGATGTTGGGCTTGTGTGCGGCTGCTCTGCCATGGAAACCCATTTCATGAAGCTCCCAACGAACAGTTCTTGTGCTGACGTTGCTTCCAGAGGCAGTTTGGAACTCGGCTGTGAGTGTTGCAACCGAGGACAGACTATTTGTACGCGCTTCAGCACTCGGCGGTCCCGTTCTGTGAGCTTGTGTGGCCTACCGCTTCGCGGCTGAGCTGTTGTTGCTCCTCGACGTTTCCACTTCACAATAACAGCACTTACAGTTGACCGGGGAAGCTCTAGCAGGGCAAAAATTGTACTAACTGACTTGTTGGAAACAGTGCCACGTTGAATGTCACTGAGCTCTTCAGTACGACCCATTCTAATGCCAGTGTTTGTCTATGGAGATTGCATGGCTGTATGCTTGCTTTTATGCACCTGTTAGCAATGGGTGTGGTTGAAATAGCCAAACCCACTAATTGGAAGGGGTGTCCACATACTTTTGGCTATGTAATGTACATGCATGCATGTACACATACAGAGAGATACATACATACATATATACATCCATACAGAGAGATACAGTGCCTTCGGAAAGTATTCAGACCCCTTCACTTTTTCCACATTTTGTTGTGTTATTGACTCAGTTTAAAATGGATTAAATTAAAAGAATTTGCCATCAATCCACACACAATACCCCAGAATGACAAAGCGAAAACATTTTTTTTTTGAAATTTTAGCTCATTTTAAGAGTGCCATAGCAAAGGGTCTGTCATTCTGGGGTATTGTGTGTGGATTGATGGCAAATTCTTTAATCCATTTTAAATTGAGTCTATAACACAACAAAATGTGGAAAAAGTGAAAGGGTCTGAATACTTTCTGAAGGCACTGTACATACAGAGAGAGAGATATATAGATATATACGTACGTATGTATATACAGAGAGCGATACATACGTACGCATCAAACCATGCAAGCTAGATGGGGTAAGAGCATATCTGCACCCTTCCTAGTGACCAATGGGGTCCGACAAGGTGGAATACTGTCACCTGTTCTCTTCAATTTGTATTTGGATGATCTTTCTAAAAAGTTAAGAGTGTAAGACTGGGGATAGTCTTATTTAACCATATGATGTACGCTGATGACTTAGTTGTCCTGTCTCCTTTTCGTGCTGTCTTACAGCAACTGCTCAGAGTCTCCTCAAGTTATCGTGTGCAGTACCATATCAAATTTAACACTCGAAGGAGGATCAGAAGAAAAATTTACCCTAATTCTTTATGGCAGACCAAGCGTTAAATCTGGTGAACAAAGTAAGATATTTGTGTCATATCATCAGGAATGATTTATGTTATGTGTTGCAAACTGTATGCATGCCAATATGCTGGCACTTCATATGTGTACAGCTGTTTTTTACAGCCAACTGCACTCCACTCAAAACAGCCCACCTGTGGTGCAGTTATAGTAAAGTGAAAATGAAAAAGCTTCAGGTGGCATTTAATGATGCATTCAGAATCTTGTTGAAGCTCCCAAGATGGGCAAGTGCAAGTGCACGTCGTTTGTGACTAGTAATGTTCCCACCTTTCATGCTGTGTTGAGGAATTTCATGTATAAATGTATGTGTCGGCTAATTGATTCAAAAAGTGTAATCATAATGGCTCTAACTGAGCTTACACAAAGTGACAAGGTATTCCTCTAGTCTTTGGAAACATTGGAACAAATGTCTGTATGTGTTTTGATCACTGTGGATTTGTGAAATGCCATGATCTCATACATATTTCTGTACTGTTGTCCTCATGTTGTATTTTATTATTTTTCTTTTCTTTCTCTGAAATAAAGTTAAATAAAAAAAGTAAATAAATACAGAGAGATACATACATACATACATACATAAATTAATAAATGCACGCAACTGCTGATGGCCCTTGTTCTCATCAAAGGTTTTTCCTTCCATGACTGATGTATAGTTGATTCACTTACTTACAAATGTACTTATTGTAAGTCGCTTTGGATAAAAGCATCTGCTAAATGACTTAAATGTAGAGAGAGAGCGAGAGACTGACTGACTATTAGAGAGAGAGACGCTTATCTGAGATGTCATCATGACATACTGATGTCATTTTGAAAAAGTGAAAACGACAGATGTACTCTATGGAAATTGCTTGATTACTATCGAGGGCTAAACCACTTCACTGTTTACACTTGCAATGAGTGCTGTGACACATAATACAGGGAGACTCCTGAGGTACTTTGTAAACCCATGATCTAGTGTACTGCTGTTGCAAAGGATGAATTGAAGCAGAAATAAAAAGCTTGTGCAAATATATTCCATGTACATGTTCATTTAATTTTTCACTCTGAATCTTTCCTTTTGCTCCTCCTTCTCTTCTGTCTTTTAGACAGGCCTATGAAAACTGCTGTGTGTTGGAAGCTCGTATCTGTTACAATGTGGCCAAGCTGATGTACCTGAATTCAGAAAGGTAAAGACATGCAATTTACCTGTGTGTGTGTGTCCTGCTGTTTGTTGTACCGTGCCTGTTGATCAGGTTTCAAGTGAATCAAGTGTTGTGTGTTTACCCAGTGGGCATGGTTGCTGTCTGTAGGAAGAAGACTGAGCGCAGTAAGAAGTTCTTCAGTGACCTGGAGTCCAAGGAACACATCTCCACCATGATCAACCCCAAGCCCTGTGGACACCTGTGCTGCTGTGTCATCAAGGGCTGTGAGCAGGTGAGACTCTCACTGTAACGCACCATAGCACTACTTTAAGAGAAAGGGTCATGGTTTGAGTTGGAGGCAGACGTTCGCTGGCTGTAGTGTGTTGTGTAGAGATCTTGACTTGCCTCATCTGTCCTGCCTGCAGGAAAAGGCTGTGAGTTACTACACTAAGCTGGAGGCCAAACTGAAGGAGGAGTACAAGAAAGAGAGAGAGAAGGTCAACAGTAAACCCTTAGGAATGGCCTTTGTCACATTCCAGAACGAGGCTATGACTGCTATGTGAGTGTGTGTGTGTCTCAGAAAGAAAGAGTGAGACTAGAGAGTGTGCTATTGGAATGCGTTAGAATTTCATTGTTTTGGTGCATCAGTGACCAGTAAAATGCTGTATTTCCCCCTTCAGAATCCTGAAGGACTTTAACGCGTGTAAGTGTCAGGGCTGTGAGTGTCAGCAGGAGCCCAAGTCTTCTTCAGTCAGCTCCAGCCTTCACACATACAACTGGACCGTCAGCTATGCCCCTGACCCACAGAACGTGTACTGGTAAGAACACGTTCACATTTGTTCATAGTGTAGAGGTTAGATAGTCGAATACTTTTTGACTGATGCATGTAGGTCTCACCTCTCAAAGTATTGTGGTGTAGTTTTCAACCCACTTTAGAGAATCTATCCTGTTGATAAACTAATTTGAGTGCTTGTATCAGCTTGCAGTCCAGCTGAGACCGTAGCTGTTGGCCCTTATTCTGTGTCAGTCTCCCTCCTCTTTGTGAAGGATCACTGGCTGTCCTTTCCTCACAGGGAGCATCTGTCTGTGGGAGGATTCTCCTGGTGGCTTCGCTGTTTCATCATCAACTGCATCCTCTTCCTCCTGCTCTTCTTCCTCACCACGCCAGCCATCATCATCTCCACCATGGACAAGTTCAATGTCACCAAGCCAGTAGAGTACCTAAATGTGAGTGCTCTGCTTGCCTTACCCTCACAACAGCTCTGGAGGTGGACTGCCTGTACTAATCTGTACCTTAACTTTTCATCTGTAATATCCCACCACTCTCCCCTGCCCCTTGCCTCTGCTCCTGTCCTCCAGAACCCTATCATCACCCAGTTTTTCCCCACCCTCCTGTTGTGGGCCTTCTCCGCCCTCCTCCCCACCATTGTCTACTACTCCGCCTTCTTCGAGGCCCACTGGACACGGTACAACAAACACTTACAATGTTTAGTGTAGAGGCAGTACTACGTCGCTCACTAAGCACTCGATGTGCACTCAAACCCTGTTCTTTGGAATTCTCAATGCCTAATATTAGATTGTTATCTGCTACCGAACACCCAGCACAGCCATACAGAGAGTTAATACAGTGCATTCGGAAAGTATTCAGACCCCTTCACTTTTTCCACATTTTGTTATATGTTACGTTCCACGTAGGTTTGTCTGTGTTCTGTTTTCCCTCTTCCTTTATAAGGCGACATCACCACTCCCATTTGCTGCACCTGCTGCCAATCGTCCTAATCACCTACCATCCCAGTCCGGCCCCAATCAACTCCCTTCATTTTAGTATTTAAGCTGTGTGTTTCATGCCAGTCGCTCTCTTCATGAGCTCATGCTATTTGTGACATTTTGATGTTGTTAGCCCCACCGACACTTGTTTCCCCCCTACCTTGATTGTGTGTGTAGTAGTAGTTGTGTGTATGGTCCAGGCCCTGGGGCAGGTAAGACAGAGGCCTCTATACTCTCACACGTAGGTGGAACTATTGTCTAGATACACTAGGAAAGGGGTGGTTGCCAACCATGTACATTTTGATGTCCTTGGTTAGAGTAGTTTAGGTAGTCAGATAGGCAGTATTTTCAGTTGTGGATTTTTAGTTAGGGTCAGTTAGTAGCCTCTCCTAACTCTCCTAGATTTTTGTTACTTTCTTTTCTTTGGCAACATCCGTGTCCCCTTGGCCTGTGGGCTGCTAGTGTTGTGTGTGTCCGTTGTGTTGTGTGTACACTTGCCCGTACACCCCCCCCCTTATTTACAATATACCACTATTTGAATTCACTTCATCCTTGTCTGGTCTCCTTTATTTTACACCAACGCGCTCAAGATACCTGCTTTCAGTTGGTTAAACCTGTTACGTACTTCCCTTTTTACCCTAGACACAACATGTTACAGCCTTATTCTAAAATGGATTCAATTAATTTTTTCCCTCATCAATCTACACACAATACCCCATAATGACAAAGCCAAAACAGGTTTTTAGAAATGTTTGCTCATTTATTAAAAATAAAAAACTGAAATATCACATTTACATAAGTATTCAGACCCTTGACTCAGTACTTTGTTGAAGCACCTTTGGCAGCGATTACAGCCTTGAGTCTTCTTGGGTATGACGCTACAAGCTTGGCACATCTGTATTTGGGGAGTTTCTCCCATTCTTCTCTGCAGATCCTCTCAAGCTCTGTCAGGTTGGATGGGGAGCATCGGTGCACAGCTATTTTTAGGTTTCAGAGATGTTCGATCGGGTTCAAGTCCGGGCTCTGGCTGGGCCACTCAAGGACATTCATAAACTTGTCCTGAAGCCACTCCTGCGTTGTCTTGGCTGTGTGCTTAGGGTCGTTGTCCTGTTGGAAGTTGAACCTTCGTCTGAGGTCCTGAGCGCTCTGGAGCAGGTTTTCATCAAGGATCTCTCTGTACTTTGCTCCATTCATCTTTCCCTCGATCCTGAGTCCCTGCCGCTGAAAAACATCCCCACAGCATGATGCTGCCACCACCGGCTTCACCGTAGGGATGGTATTGGCCAGGTGATGAGCGGTGCCTGGTTTCCTCCAGACGTGACGCTTGGCATTCAGGCCAAAGAGTTCAGTCTTGGTTTCATCAGACCAGAGAATCTTGTTTCTCATGGTCTGAGAGTCCTTGGTCTGAGAGACCTTCAATACTGCAGAATTTTTTTTTGTACCCTTCCCCAGATCTGTGCCTCGACACAATCCTGTCTCGGAGGTCTACGGAAAATTCCTTAGACGTCATGGCCTGGTTTTTCTCTGACATGCACTGTCAACTGTGGGACCTTATATAGACAGGTGTGTGCCATTCCAAATCATGTTCAATCAATTGAATTTACCACAGGTGGACTCCAATCAAGTCATGGAAACATCTCAAGCATGATCAATGGAAACAGGATGCACCTGAGCTCAATTTCAAGTGTCATCACAAAGGGTCTTACTAATGTAAATGTGATATTTCAATTTTTTATTTTTAATAAATTAGCAAACATTTCTAAAAACCTGTTTTCGCTTTGCCATTATGGGGTATTGTGTGTAGATTGATGAGGAAAAAAATGAATTCAATCCATTTTAGAATAAGGCTGTAACATAACAACATGTGGAAAAAGTGAAGGGGTCTGAATACTTTCTGAATTCACTGTATATCCTGTTTTCCATGTGGTAAATCAGTTTATGACTCTTTTCTCTACAGGTCAGTAGAAAACCGGACCACCATGCATAAATGCTACACTTTCCTCATCTTCATGGTCCTGTTGCTGCCCTCTCTGGGGCTGAGCAGGTACTACATGTCTTCATTCAGGTTCCTGTTCACCAGAGAACAGAAAGACCTCTCAAAACATATGTTTTAATTTAGATTAAAAACGTGATGGATTGCTTTATCTGCAGTGTCAAATGAAACATGTATGTTTTTTTGCTTTGCAGTTTGGACGTTTTCTTCCGTTGGCTTTTTGACAAAAGATTCCTGGCAGATGCCACAGTGAGATTTGAGTAAGAAGCATTGCTTCAATCAATCAATACCATCTTGTTAACCTATTATCACACCAACACTCAAAACAGACTCATTCATTTGGATGAATGAAACCTAGCACCTGGGCAAAGTATTTTTGGATGTGTGATCTTTCTAAAAGATTAGACTATATCAGTTTCAGAAGACACAAGCATTAAGCTTAAAATGTATTGAATTGGAAATCTTATGTAAGTGTTGAACATTGTACAGCTACAGTGCCTATAGAAAGTCATCATACCCTTTGAAATCTTTACCTTTTGTCACATTACACCCTGGAAATTAAAATAAATCAAATCTAACTTTTTTGAGCTGTATGTACAGATTATAACCCTCATCATCAAAGTGAAAATATTTTTTTTTTAAATTCTGGACAATTATTAAAAATGAATTTGTGAAATACCTGGTTTGGTTAAGTGATCAGCCCCTTAGAGTATACTGTAGTGACCTACAAGGGAGGAGAGAGAGAGACATTCACCAGGGCATCTGTGCCTTTAAGAGAGTGGGCGGGAGTTATATGTTGGGGGTTCCGGGTAACGTCTTGCCCCGCTCAGTGTTGTTGTCAGTTGTATTTTTATGTGGAGAGTAAACAGACTCGACTTGCCTTCGCCTCCTTGTCTCATTGTTTACCGCACCTCCACATTGGTGACCCTGACGTGATATGTCGACATCCGAAGATGGCAACAACTACCCTGCAATGCCTGGACCGAGCGGGGCGGAAGAAGCGGCAAATGCTAACATCTACGCCGCGACCATCAAGTTGCCTGACTTTTGGCAGCGCAACCCACGGCCGTGGTTTCAGCACATTGAAGCCCAGTTCCAGCTACGAGGTATAACGCAAGATGTGACGAGGTACTTCCATGTGGTGGCGGCGTTGGATGCCTCGACGACGGCCAGAGCGATGGCACTGCTAGAGGCTCCACCGGCTGTCGACAAGTACGCCACGCTCAAAGCTTTCCTATTGAGACTTTTCGAACTGTCAGAAATGGAGAAGGCAGAGACCGCCTGCTGTCCCTCAACGGCCTAGGGGATAGCAGGCCGTCCGAATTAATGGAGAAAATGCTGGCTGTGCTGGGCTCGGCTGATCCCTCATTCCTTCTTACTCACATTTTCCTGCGGCAGCTCCCAGCGCCGGTACGCACTGCGCTAGCCAGCTCCTCCCTCTCCTCCTCCAAGGACTACCGTGAGCTGGCTGCGGAGGCAGACAGGATTTTCCTTGCCAACCGGCAGCAGTTTGTTCACGCGCTGCTCCCTACCCTGGGCGCTTCGACCCCGCCCCCCCCTTCGGAGGACACCATGGGCACCGCAGCCGCGACGACGGGTTGTGTTATTACCATGCCAGGTTTGGAGCTAAGGCTAAGCAGTGTCGCCAACCATGCAGTTTCGCGGTGCCGGGAAACGCCAGGGCCGGCACTCATTAGCAGCTATGGGTGCTGGCCGTGACTGCAGGCTGTTTGTCACCGACTCCATCTCCGGCCGGCGTCTGTTGGTCGACTCTGGCGCCCAGCGCAGCATCCTGCCAGCTCTGCCCGTGGACACCATGGCTGGCGGACACGGCCCACAGATGGACGCCGCCAATGGCACGCCTATACGTACCTACGGCACCAGGTATGTGGAGGTGTGTTTCGGTGGGCGGCGTTTCGGCTGGGACTTTGTTATGGCCGCTGTGTCTACGCCGATCCTGGGCGCGGACTTCCTCTGTGTCTTCAGGTTGCTGGTGGATGTTACGAACTGCCGCCTGATCGATGCTGTGGCCTTTGCTACATACCCCTGCACGCTTGGAGGGGTTGGCGGGCTCTGCCTGTCAAACACATTCGCCACCGGGGATCAGTATCAGCGCCTACTGGCCGAGTTCCCTGTCCTCACCACACCCACGTTCTCGTCGGCAGTGGCTAAGCACGGCGTAGAGCACCACATCACCACCGTCGGCCCTCCAGTCTACGCTCGTGCTCGGCGCCTCGACTCTGCTAAGCTCGTGATTGCCAGGGAGGAGTTCGCCACCATGGAACGCCTCGGCATCGTGCGCCGCTCGAACAGCCCGTGGGCCTCCCCCCTGCACATGGTGACTAAGGCTGATGGCGGTTGGCGCCCCTGCGGCGATTTCCGTCGCCTGAACAACGCCACGACTGCCGACCGGTATCCCGTCCCGCACATACAGGACTTCTCCGCCCACTTGGCGGGGGCCACCATCTTTTCCAAGGTGGACCTGGTGCGAGGATACCACCAGGTACCGGTCCAACCACTGGACGTCCCCAAGACAGCGGTCATCACGCCCTTTGGCCTGTTTGAGTTCCTGCGGATGCCTTTCGGCCTTAAAGGGGCGGCGCAGACGTTTCAGCGCCTGATGGACTCTGTGCTGCGGGACATGCCGTTCTTGTTTGTCTATTTGGATGACATTCTGGTGGCCAGCGCGTGTGCAGAGGAGCACCTGACACACCTCCGGCTGCTGTTCGAGCGGCTTAGCGAGCACGGCCTCATCGTCAACCCGGCCAAGTGTCAGTTTGGCCTGTCGTCCATTACCTTCCTCGGACACCACGTCACTCCACAGGGAGCGGTCCCCCTTCCCGCCAGGGTGGACGCCGTCGCCAGTTTCCCACGCCCCCGCACTGTGAAGTCCCTGCAGGAGTTCCTGGGCATGGTGAACTTTTACAACAGGTTCATTCCCCATGCGGCTCACCTCATGCGGCCCTTGTACGAGGCCCTGCGGGGAAAAGGGCCCAAGGATGACGTGGACTGGTCCCCGGGGAGGGACGGAGCTTTCGACGCGGCCAAGGCTGCGCTGGCCACCGCGGCGCTGCTGGCGCCCCCATCTCCCACGGCCCCGGTCGCCCTCACGACAGACGCATCAGACTACGCAGTGGGAGCGGTGTGTGAGCAGTGGGTGAGTGGGGCCTGGCAGCCCCTGGCTTTCTTCAGTAAGCAGCTTCGCGACAACGAGAGGAAGTACAGCACCTTCGACAGGGAGCTCCTGGGTCTCTTCCTCGCCACCCGACACTTCAGGTTCCTGTTGGAGGGCCGCCGGTTCACCGCCTTCGTGGACCACAAGCCGCTGACATTCGCCATGGCCAAAACCGCGGAGCCGTGGTCTGGTCGACAGCAGCGTCAGCTCTCTGCCATCTCCGAGTTCACCACGGACATCCAGCATGTGTCGGGCAAGGACAACTCTGTCGCCGACTGCCTTTCCCGGTCAGTCGTGGGGTCCATGCACTTGGGACTGGATTACGTTGCCATGGCCGCTGACCAGGCCACGGACTCGGACATTCAAGCCTACCGGACGGCCCCCACTGGGCTGCGGCTGGAGGACATGGTGTTTGATGACGCCAAAGCCACGCTAGTCTGCGACGTCTCCACGGGCCAACCGCGCCCCATGGTGCCTGCTGGCTGGCGGCGCCGTGTTTTCGACACCATCCACCGCCTTTCCCACCCGGGCGTGAAAGCCTCCACTAGGTTGGTGGGGGCCAAGTTCGTCTGGCCGGGCCTCAGAAGGGACGTTAGGACATGGGCTGACTCCTGCGTGGCGTGCCAGCGTGCCAAGGTACAACGCCATATCAAGGCCCCTTTGGCACCGTTTCTGGTGCCGGAGAGGCGGTTCGACCATGTCAACGTGGACCTGGTGGGCCCCCTGCCCCCCTCCCTCGGGTTCACTCACCTCCTCACCATGGTGGACAGAACCACCAGGTGGCCGGAAGCCGTTCCCCTGTCGTCTATTACATCAGCAGAGGTGGCCCGGGCGTTCATCGCGTGCTGGGTTGCCCGGTTCGGCACGCCGGCTGACCTCACCTCCGACAGGGGCCCACAGTTCACATCAGAGCTTTGGACTGCGGTGGCTGAGGGCCTGGGGGTGAAGCTCCACCGCACTACAGCGTACAGCCCGCAGGGCAACGGACTTTGTGAGAGGTTCCATCGCTCCATGAAGGCTGCTCTGCGGGCCAGCCTTACGGACAGCAACTGGGCCGACCGCCTCCCGTGGGTCATGCTCGGTCTTCGTTCTGCTCCCAAGGAGGACCTCCAGACCTCATCCGCCGAGCTGGTGTACGGCCAGCCACTGCGAGTTCCGGGGGAGTTCCTCCCGGAGGCCGCATCCCCCTGGTCTGCCGACACTCATCGGGCAGTGTCCCGGGGCGTCGCTGATGCCTTTGTCCCCATCCCAACATCTCGCCACTGCGTCCCCCAGTCCTACGTGCCCAAGGACCTGCTGTCGGCCAGATACGTCTTCATCCACCATGACAGCCATCGGACTCCATTACAGCCCCCATACGATGGACCCTTCCGCGTCCTGGAGGCGGGAGCTAAGAACTTTGTTGTGGACATGGGGGGTAAGCCAGAGCGGGTCACAGTGGACCGTCTCAAGCCTGCTCATCTGGACATTGACGAGCCGGTTCAGCTGGCCCTACCCCCGCGGCGGGGACGCCCCCCTGCCCCGGCCCCTGCCCGGGCTCTAAAGCCGCCCAGGGCCCTTGACCCCCCTCCTGCTAAACGCAGCCGTTTTGGCCGCTTGATACGGCCACCGCCACGTTGACTGTTTTCTATGTTAATTGTTCATTGATTGACTGCGTTTTGTTATGGTGAATTCTGGGGGGGCCTGTGTAGTGACCTACAAGGGAGGAGAGAGAGAGACATTCACCAGGGCATCTGTGCCTTTAAGAGAGTGGGCGGGAGTTATATGTTGGGGGTTCCGGGTAACGTCTTGCCCCGCTCAGTGTTGTTGTCAGTTGTATTTTTATGTGGAGAGTAAACAGACTCGACTTGCCTTCGCCTCCTTGTCTCATTGTTTACCGCACCTCCACAATACCATTATAAACTTGCTCAGGTGCAACCAATCAACTTCCAGATCAAACACCAGGCTAATTGCCCCCCACCTGACATCAATTGTAGTGGTTTTGATTACTTCAGAATAAAACCAGCTGTTTCTTGAGGATTCCACTACTAGAAGTGCATGGTTCTGCAAAGAATTCACCATGGTTGGAAAAGTACTTTCAAAAGGCCTCCGGGATAAAGTTGTAGGAAGGCACAAGTTAGGTGAAGGCTACAAAAAGATTTCGAAGGCTTTAGCTATCCCTCGGAGTACCGTTCAGAGCATCATTAAGAAGTGGAAGGCGTATGGCACCACCAACACCTTGCCTAGATCAGGCCGTCCGTCCAAACTGGATGACCGAGCCAGGAGGACATTGATCAGAGAAGCTACCAAGAGGCTGGGACTGGTCTGTCTGTGCATGTGACAACAATCTCACAAGCTTTACACAAAGCTGGCCTGTATGGCAGGGTAGCAAGAAAGAAGCCTTTTCTGAAAAAGTGCCACACTCAGTCTCGTTTGTGCTATGCAAAAACACACCTGGAAGATTCTGTTGCCATGTGGAAAAAGGTTTTATGGTCAGACGAGACTAAGATTGAACTTTTTGTACTGAACTCCAAGCACTATGTTTGGCGAAAACCAAACACAGCACACCACCCAAAACACACCATACCTACTGTGAAGCATGGTGGTGGCAACATTATGTTGTGGGGATGTTTCTCTTCAGCGGGGACTGGGCAATTGGTCAGGATTGAAGGGAAAATGGATGCTGCCAAGTACACCCAAATTATTGAGGACAACCTGCGTCCCTCTGCTAGACAGCTGAAGATGGGCAGGTCATTCACCTTCCAACACGACAACGATCCTAAACATACCGCCAAAAGAACAACGCAGTGGCTTAAGGATAGAAAGGTGAATGTCCTTGAGTGGCCAAGTCAGAGCCCTGACTTAAATCCGATAGAAAATCTGTGGATGGACTTGAAGAGAGCAGTCCATTGCCGCTCACCACGGAATTTGACTGAACTCCAACAATTCTGCAAGGAACAATGGGCAAATATTCTCCAATCTAGGTGTGCAAAGCTAGTAGAGACATATCCAAACTGATTGATTGGCTGTAATTGCAGCAAAAGGTGGCTCTACAAAGTATTAAATCGGGGGACTGATGACTTTTCTAACCCTGTTATTCTTGTTTTTCATTTTTTATAAATTTTCAGAACTGTCGCCTTTTGTTTTCATTAGTTTGATGTTGTATGGCTAAATTTGTACATAATTTTTTTTTAATGGGTTTTGATTTCAGGCTGTACGACAAATATAGTCACTATTTCAAAGGGGTATGATGACTTTCTATAGGCACTGTATGTCACTTAAATACTTCCAGTGTCTCAACCTTTAAACCTGTGGTCCTTTTAGGTGGCCACGTTTTGGCCAGTAATCTGTCACTTTTATCTTTCTCTGTTTGTCAGGTTACAATTATCTGCTCTGGCCCGTAACAACTCTTGGCTATTGTTTAGTTCTACTATTGGCCTTTAGGGGAAGCTGTAATGTTGTTGGGGTGACTTCCCCTTTGCTCTAGGTGTGTGTTTCTCCCTGACAACGGGGCTTTCTTCGTGAATTATGTCATCGCCTCAGCGTTCATTGGTAATGCCATGGATCTGCTGAGGATTCCTGGTCTGCTCATGTACATGATCCGGCTCTGTCTGGCGCGCTCTGCTGCTGAGCGCCGAAACGTCAAGAAGGTGAGCAGTGAACACCCACCTCCTGCTGGCTAACTGTACCTCAGTTATGATAAACCACACCACAACAAGGACGCCTACACACACACAACTCTTTTCTTGAATTGATGCTGTTCTGATCTGTTCTAATGTGTATCCTGGAAATGTATGCGTCTCTGCAGCACCAAGCGTATGAGTTCCAGTTTGGGGCTGCCTACGCCTGGATGATGTGTGTCTTCACTGTCGTCATGACCTACAGCATCGTCTGTCCAATCATTGTCCCCTTTGGTGAGCTTTGCTGTTACATGGCTCTTGATGTCAGTTTGCTGATAATGGTCTGCTATAGTTCTGCATGGTGACTGTCTGCTGACATAAAGTTCTAGAGTATATTGTGATGGTACACAGAAGGGCCTGCAGAGAATGGGACCACTGCATGGGGGAGAAGATGGAACAGGATTAGTCCCACTAAGTGTCTCTCTCTCTCCTCCCTCCCTCCCTCCCTCCAGGACTGATGTACATGCTCCTGAAGCACCTAGCAGACAGGTACAACATGTACTATGCCTACCTGCCCTCCAAACTGGACAAGAAGATACACTCTGGGGCTGTCAACCAAGTGGTAGCTGCCCCCATCCTCTGCCTCTTCTGGCTGCTTTTCTTCTCCACTGTGCGCACTGGTGAGAGGGCTCCCCCTACTGGCCATGTGTCCTAACAGCCCTCTGCCTGCTAGACTGATGGATGGATGGAGCTTTTTGTGCTTTTTGTGACATTCAGATGAGCCTAATTATTATTATTGAGACATGCAGATTGCTTGCACTTTGCATTGAAAAAGGCTGTTCTTCCTATCATCATTTCTCTGCCGTTACTGAAGATTGCTCAAAACCGACTAAATATAGGCCAAATATCGTAAAGAGCCATTTTCATTCAAACAAATTGTGTGAAGACTTAGCATTTTTTATAGCTACATTTTCTGGACAAATAACAAAAAAAAAATACATATTTGTTTACAACAAGAGGCCACTAGAAAATGTGGTAGTAACATAAAGCAATGCATAGAAATGTCTGGAAGTTTGAATATGCAGCAGTTTTCATTCAAATCCATCTTTTGCAACTTTGCATGTTAAGTCAATGGGAAAAATGTCTATGCTAATACATGGGACCAAATGGACTGTAAAATCTACTGGAAGCCAACCAACTAACTCATGTTACTCAAGTAATGTAGGCAAAAATTACAGTGACTGCAATTATCAATTTTATCTCCAAGGCTTCCCACCATAACAGTGACCGTATTGGCAGTGGTCCTAAGTGTGCTTAGCTACACAGTCTCAGTTACTTCTTCGCAGTAATCACACGTGCACGCGAACGTGCGCACACACAATTTGCTTTGCACCAACATGAACATACACAGCATCCAGCCAGGTTATGCTGCTAGCTAGAATTAAAGTAGGCCTCGTGCTAGCAACAATGGAGCTAACTAGTGGTCAACTAGGGGGACATACTTCAGTGGAGATTTGCCATAGCCAGCAAATTATATCAATGGAGAGATTACAGCTAGTATTGGCCAAATTTCCCTCAACCCATGAAAATGATATAGCCTCGATCTGCCTAAAACATCCAGTGTGACACTGTTGCAGCCAGCAAAGTAGTCCCAAGCTTTGATCGGCCCTACCTATAACCTGGCCCCTCCTAATCCACACGTTGGGTTGTAAAAGTGCATGCATTTAAGATTTCTTCTGAAAGGTATCTATGCGTAAGATACCACAGGTTTGTCTTTGGGAGGGCTGGGATAAATCATTATTGGAAGTAACAGAGTTAGTTATTCTAATAGTATGTTTTCACAGTGCACTTTTGTGTGTTTTGAGGAATAAAATATAACTTTTACAATTTAGTGGATGATCAGAATGTGCCACAACATGTTACTGGAAAAATCCCTACCAATGTGCAGTGCACTGAACATTCCCATTTGAAATAACTATGCACATAAATTGAGTAAATCAATCAACATCAATCATCATCAGACCTTCCGGTTAAAAAAATAACCTGGACATTTTTAATTTTTTACATTTAATATCCTCTAGCACTGTAGCCCTGTATAGTGACACTGGTCTGACTCAACAATGAAACCAAACTACATCTGACATGTGAAGTTCCACTAGTGCCTTCTAGAGGCTGCACTAACCCCCCCCCCCTCTCGATTTCTTTCCCTTTCTGATACTTTTTGTCTGATCCACATATCATTCTTATGAGTGATGTGCAGTTTTCCTCTGATGTTAATTACCTTCTCTTCTCTTTTCCAGGTTTTTCGGCCCCCACATCCATGTTCACCTTTATAGTTCTGATTATCACCATTATCATCTGCCTCTCCCATGTCTGCTTTGGACATTTTAAATACCTCAGTGCTCACAACTACAAGGTAACCATACAGACTCTTTCTTACTTAGTGGCACAATATACAGTTGGCTGGGGTTTAATCCCTGCACACTGACGCTGCACTTCAAAGCCGCCGGTGCACCGTACACACAGTTAGAAGTGCTGCTGAAAGCCACCACAAGGTGCTGAGAAGAGCTGTGAAGGATACTTGAAAAGAGAATGGTTTGCCTTATCAGATACATATAGAGGCAAAATCAAGTGTATTATAGCAGCTCATGAATTGCAGATCACGCATTCTCTCACAGCGCAGAGAAACAGGGAAATATTTTAGCGCAGTCCAACATGAATAAGCGTGAGTTGGCTTTAATAATGTAACAGAATGATTACAGAATGAAGTTAGGAATTTTCATGCGAGACAGTAGTAAGTATGTTGGGTTTCAGTGGGATTGAGACTGGGTAGAAAAGTAGCCTACAGGGTGCGAATGTCCACATTTTCAGCAAGGGTAGCCTTCTCTCTCATTCACACAATGTAATAATAATAATAATGATGCATTTATTTTGTATA
The DNA here is from genome assembly GCF_951799395.1 of Argentina silus. Classification (NCBI taxonomy): domain Eukaryota; kingdom Metazoa; phylum Chordata; class Actinopteri; order Argentiniformes; family Argentinidae; genus Argentina; species Argentina silus. The sequence continues at coordinate 20,884,518 of NC_139654.1, read as the reverse complement.
AATGAGGGATTGTTTGAATTGTGCTCGATAAATTGTCACGCCTTTGTTAATCGGGAACGAAAAAGATTACCCTCCCCCATCAATCATACAGTATATCCTAAGATTAAAAGTTCAACTCCTGGCTGGCTCGGGAACTTGTCGTTTCAACAATAAACAATTACAAAAACACATCTCACTCCAGTCACACTGGATTTTAGGTGGCTCTAACCATCCGCCGTGCTGCTCTCTCCATCCTCTCTGGCGAGAGAGCCATAGTCGGATATTTTTGGTGACTAATAGGATACTATTAGAGAGGCTGTGTTGGTGAAAATGACAACCATTATTGACAACTAATATGGCCACGTCTCTCTTCAATGTCTCCCACAGCAGAGTCTTTTTTTTCCGTATAGCCGACTGGAATGGACATTTTATGATAGCGGACATGTATACCCCTTGGCAAATTAATACAAATGCGACCTTCACAAATCATCGATATAGGCTACAGGGTCCATCCAACTGCAGCCATGTAAAAGGGGAAAGGAGGCATGCAGCATCGCGTTATTTCCATTACAGCATATTGGATGATTGTCATTCATATTCCATTCACCCAGCTTGATGTAACATCGATAGGTTCAGGCTATTTACATACCCACCGCGGGCATGATACTAAAATTTACCCACCCTACACCCATCATGAGGCTCATGATTAGGTTCAAGATTAGGGAGGATGGTTATTGTTGTTATGAGCATGGCGTTATTTCTATTACAGCATATTGGATGACTAATTTATATTCCATTCACCCAGCTAGTGCTGTCCTAGGTTGTTATCATTAAGCGTCACAATAGGCTCTGCCAAATCCAAAGCTGATATCTAATCAATGGCAAATGAGGCTAAATCAGCTGGAAGTTTATGCAGTCGATCTGTCGGAAAATTCATACAGTCACCATGCGTTCAACGTTTTTAATGATAACAACCAGACAATGTTTGCATGTCAATGGAATTCGTTAAATGAAGAACTTTACTGTTCTAGGGTAGGAGTGGGAATTCGAATTGTATTTCTCCAGTAGCTAGATAAATTGTTGCGCTTTTGTTTGTTAATGGGAAACGATTATGAATGCCAAATACACTACAAACTGCTTGTGTTAATATTTGGAATGTCACATGCGGCCCTACCCACTGATTTACAAAGCACAATTGTCCAAAATTGTAGACATGAAGACATGCAATATCGTGGAAAGCATTCCATGTCTGACATCATTTTATGAAGTGTCCATGAAGACATGATTTGTTCTGAATTAAGGTTTATCCAAGGACATAATTTCAGGTCATCTCGACAGTCCTTTTCCAAATGCGAGGTGTTCAAACATATCCATCATGCTCAACAATGCCTCCTGGTGGTTGTTTTGGTTGTATGAATGCTTCGAGGACCCTAATTTATTACCATGATGTTTAAGAGTTGTACAAATTCATAAGACCACTCTTCTCTGTAAATGTTCTGCTGCTAAAGACCATTACTTTATCTCTTTGCCACAGATTGATACCCAGGATGTGGATGTGTTGGAGAATGGTCGCCCAGTAAGCTTCTCCCCATCCAACAAGTCAGCAGTAAGTTTAATTTACTGAGTGCTCTCAGTGTCTGGCTGTCATGCACTTTCATTGCTGCACCAAATTATTATAATTTTTAAAAATGGCATTTTTTATTGGAATTAATTGGAACCTGAGTGAATCTAAACCCTCGTCCTTCCCTTCTCCTGCTCTTTTCCAGCAGATGTACATTGCACAGGTGCTGCAGGACCCACATTCAGACGAGGTCGGCTCAAGCAGCGGTGATGATGGCCAGGGGTCCTTGCAGGACGAGGAAATTACCAATGTAAGAAACAGCCTCAATGAGGTGGACTTCCAGTCAGGAGAGGACAGCCTCATTGCCAATGAGGTGCGGCACTGACACTGCCTGCCTGCCTGTCTGAATCAGGGAGAGACTACTGGACGCACTGAATTTGTGAATTAAGCTACAGACTGAATCAACATCTCTACAAGGCATCTCCACTAAAAGACTCACAGGGATGGACTCTACACTCGCACAGGAACACTACTTACTGAAGGACTACATCAACTTCTAAAAGACTCCTCCACCTGCTTCACTACAACTCTACTCCAATGGCTTCATAAAGGAATTCACACTGACGGCACAGCAAGGACACTAACATACTTCAACTGCTTACATAGCACTCTGAGGTTGCACAACATTGCATAAGAACCCACACTTGAACACACTGATATGCACAATGACTATTTTGCCTTGTCATACAGGGGGACTAACTTTCTGTCTATATTTTCTCAACACTATTACACTTGAAGGAGAAGATTGGCGGGGTGTTTTGGCATGTATTTTACTGTCACATAAACTTGAGTTGGGTGTGCTAGAGTTTTAGCATGGTCAGGCATGCCTTGAGCTTCAGAGGGTGGAGGGATTTCCTATAATCCGTTGCCTGCACTCCGAATCTAGCAATCCCGAACCTGGACTAGAGGCTGCAGCTGAATAAGAAGATTATTAGAGAGAAGAGTAGGAGAAGAATTGTCAATTCTGCAATAGACTGCTCTCTCCACCCCTGAAAGTCTCTGCAAGGTTCTATTCCTGTGTAAAGCTGTTGACCACACTCCAAAACTAACACTCACAGTTCGGTTTTGTTTAGCTTTGGACACATTTTGATGTTGTACAACAACTCTGGATCTGTAAAATAGCTTTTTTTAAATGGTATTTATTTTTAGGCATGGTATTTCAAGCTAGTCTCAACTGAAATAGATTTCGATATCCCCCTGAAATGTGGACAAAGTTAGATGGCACTCAAAAACTGTTCAGTGTCTGGGCCACTGTTGGACTGCTGCTCCGATTGGAGCCCAAAGGTGTTGAAGGCACTCCAGTGCCCCGAAAGGACAAGCCCAGAAAGCTCTCCTCTCGAAGCAGGCTCTGCCCTGACAGGCCTGCCTCCATGTTCTCATACAAGCCTCTTTGTTTTGATGTTTATGTCACTGTCAAGAGGTTTCACTGTTTGTTTGAATATATTTCTCCAACTTCAACATGTGCGCCCCATCTAGATAGGCTCAGACTGGTTTAGATATAGGGTTATACTGTACATACTGTATGACTATTTGATGATAACCTGACTTTGAGTGAAACACTTCATTATGTATCATAGAAGTTCAAATGGTCATTGAGCATTGTAACAATTTCCCAATTGCCATTTCTCACTTGGAGTGCTGTATTGGGGTGTCAACATGTGTGGTTGTATAGAAAGGTTATCACAGTTTAGGACACTGCACTAAAATTAGTCATGGTCTTAGTTGCTGATATTTTAATCTTATTGTTCAGGTTGTTGAATAATGCTATCAATTACGACAAAATCTGATCTGTGAAAACTTATCCATTTCTTCAGTTATTATGGTCTAGTCAAGTGTGTTTTTCCAACTATACATTCCATTTACAGAACCACTGACTAGCTTTGTTTCATCCAGCTTTCATTCATCAAGTGATGTCTATTACAGTTGTCATTTAGATATAGTTTCACTTCTGTTCAAGTTTTGGTTTCACTTTATGGTTAAATAAAAAAAGAAAATCCTTTCCTTGAGTTTTTTTTACCGCTAATTTGGGTAGTCACTTGACCATATTGAGCAGCTTTTAATGTGATCTCTGTTAGGCTCATGCAGTAGCCAAGGAAAAGATATACATCGAGCAAGTAACACATCTTATTTTAGTGTAGTGTCTGTAAAATAATGATCTCACTCAGGATTTATCCATTTTTCTTTTATTGTAAGCCATTACATTTGTATCAGGAGTTTCATTTTTATTTTCTGACAAAGACAGTCCTCTGAGTATGGTCCATTTGACACAGACACAGATATTGTAATTATAAGTAAGTAATTCAATGGCAGTTGTAGCAGCCTATAGCTATGAGGCTATAGAACAGTTTTGGATCTTAATGTAAAGGGTCTGTTTTTTAGCTGCTCATAAAACATTGTGGGAAATATGCACTAATTTCACTTTTCCAGATATGATTGGCACTTAACATTAATGAGGATATGCTACATCTCCTCATACATTTTGTGGGTGTGATAGAAACATAATGATGCTGAATTGTGATATGCCTTTGTTTGTTTGATTGTCCCTTTATGGTGTGTAGATAACTGCTGTTTGACGACTCCTTTCTATTTGGTGTTCCCTTAGGCATGACAAGGTGTTTTTTATGATGACCAATTTGAGCTATCATTCCTCATGTGAGTTTCTTTGATACTGTACCTCTCAAATGTATGAAACGGAATGTTTCTAAGAATATTAACCTGCATAGTCTATCTCCTGTTCTGAAGGAGAAAGTAAAGATTTTGTAAATCACCTAACATGCTTATGAATGTAATTAAATTGTTTCCTGTGCCCCCCTAAAAGATACAATTGAAAGCTCAGAGGTAAAAGTACACCACACAAGCTGACGGTTAACATGTTCCAGAATAGCTTAGGTGCTGTACATGTATCTGTGCCTACTAACCGTTGTGAAAGCAAATTGTAGCACAGGCCCACTTCACATTGTACAAATGTGGACCATGAAGTTGACAATTGGTCTATTGACACCAATATTTTGCATGTGTATTTTGTCCAGTGTCATAATCATCAAGCATAAGCCTATGCTAAGATATCGTATCTTTTAACTCCCCCCCCCCCCCCCCCCACAAAAGATTGTTTATAGAAGGTGGAACCGCAAACAGGCCATCTGTGTATAAAGCCGGAATTGTTTGCAGTTAATTTGTACAGTTCACACACATTCAAATTTGAATGTCTTTTTTAGTTGTCTGCCTTTTGCTAGATAGCATAGGAATAATGTCAGAATCGTTTGTTTGCTTGACAATGTCTCATGCTCCCCTATTCTTCTCAAAGGGCTGTCTGTATAACAGATTTATCTGTACATCTCCTCCAGTTCCTTGAACAATAAAATCAATATTTAATCAAACCTTTGATTTGTGATTCCACATTTTAGAATTACACATATTTGTAATATTATTCTTGACAAAACATAGATTGATTATAACCGTGTGCGCGCATGTGCAAATAGCCTGCCCTGACCAATGACTTAGAACTAGGGCTGTCAGTCGATAAAAACAATTAGTTGATCAATTGTTTTCCTATGAATCTGATGTGGAAATTGTTTTCATCTTTTTTTGTACTTTAGAATTAGTTGATTAATCTGTACAGCCCTACTTAAAGCCCATGTTTCTCTGATATTGATTTCATTTGACTGAAGCATCTTGAAATTGTAAAATATAATTCCCTTGGTATTCCTCTGTATTTGTTCATGAAAAAACAAAGAGAACAATACATTGTCTGTTTTACAGGCTTTCTTAGAAAGTAATGACTGATCTGTGCACGAGATTACACATGATATGACCAAAGAACAAGACCTTATTCAATAAGGCTTTTTGTAATGTCTCATGCAGTTATGTTCTCTGACATTAGGCGTCTTAGGCGACGTGGAAAAAGACAAGCAGACAGCTTCTTGTGCCCAGCGTTATTTTATTTTATCATGTGAAGTTCTTCAAGCTGGAAGCGTTGCTTATATGGTAGGGCACAGCCAGGTGCTGACAGACCATCCATAAGTCATTTCACTTTCATCATGGACGAGGCAATAGCAATTATTGTGGTATCCCTTGCAATGTTTTTGAGATGTTTTCTATTGGCATTGATTCCACTTCTGTTTAAACTTTCTGAGGTAAGCTTTCTATAGCGTTCCTCTTTACCCATGCATTCCTCAAATTTGTTTCTGTAGGCTACATACATTTGAAACGTTAAACAAATGATTAACACACCCTTTGATAGCCCCATGTGTGACTAGACTTACTACTTTTTATATTTGGTTGTTGTAGAAGTCTAGTCACAGATTGTAGGCACAAGTCACTGCATCCCCTGTACCTACTCCTAATCTGTGACTACACTTCTACAACATCCAAATGTAAAAAGTAGTCAGTCTAGTCACAAATGGGGCTACCTTTGATAGTGTGTCTAAAATGTTTCTACAATCATGCATAGGCTTCATTCCAGGCCATGATCAAAGGTCAGTTTGAGAGCATATTAAGTCATGCTTTTTGCTATTTAGATCTTTTTGTGGTGACACCAGGGCCGGTTCTAGGAATGCACATATGAGGGGGCAGTCAGAAATGTGAAGGGGGCATTATGCGTACACATCATGTGCCAGCACTTTTTTTTTTATAACAGTGTTTTCTTCACGGCATGGGCTGTTAGCTGTGTGTCCAGCCCTCAACCTGGAGAAGTGGATTGCACTCTGTCAGGCCTCTACCCTAAGACCTGTCCAACTTGGGTGTCCCACCTGAAGACTAAAGCTCCTGCTGGTATAGATCTTAGGGTCACTGAGGCACACAAACCCCCTGACCACAATAAGGTGGCAATCCCTCAGGGGGAAAACTGAAAAATAAAAAGTAAAATAAAATATCCTTCATCCAGATTTTAACAACCAACAACATAACATTTATCTTAACTGGATGGTCTAATTCTCAAATACATTTGAACCTAAAGGAAAGACTTTTCACTATAATCAATATTTACAAAACTGAAAGGTAGTAGTTTTTGGATTTTTATTTATTTATTAGCAACTTAATAACTAAAATCTCCTCCTTTCTCTCCATCTCACTATTTTTTCTCTCCACTCCACTCTACAACTCCACTCTACTCTACAGCACCAGTCTCCTGTTTCTCTTTGCAAAAACTCTCACAAATTCATCCATATCCAAGTTACTTGTTATGGACTTCTCATGGGCCAAGATCACCAAATTTCTCTTTCGCTTGTGTAGCATGGTGCGACGATAGGGGGTTAGGACCCGTGACAATGTGGAGAAGGAACTCTCACACGATGCCGAAGACACACCAATTACCATGGCTGTTACATACAATTTATGTAACTCGGGAAAGGCTTCCTTGTACTCCTGCAGGTGTTTACAGACAGTGGATAGGTCTGTTTCATTTGGACATTTCTTGAGCAACATCTGTTTTGCCACAAGAATTTCATTTTTTAGATCATCTGCCACAGTGCCAGCCAGCACAGCCAGAGGATGCAACAGGGTTGAATCTAGAAATACGCTGGATTTGGGTGCAAGACTAGATATGGCTTTCATCAGCTCAACGTTCTTCTGAGAAAATCTATTCTCCATTTCTGAAATGGCCCTGTCAAGGATGTTGAGCAGACATCTTTTCAGAGACTGAGGGGGGGAAATGGTAGGATCATCCGAGTCTGTATGGCCCACAGATGAGAGCACAACACTTTGACCAAGGCGTTTGCTCATTGTCCTCCTTCTCTTTGGAGGCTGTGAATCATCCCCAGCAGCTGACTGAGATGACTCTCCCCAATTCTCATCTTCACGGATGCTTTTTAGGGACTCCAGTGCTGCACCAACAACCTCAGAAGCACTGCACATATCCACAGACTGAGACTGTAGAATTGCATTTGCTGGTTTCAAGACACCAAGCACCCGCACTAGAAACTTTCCAGTCTCAAAGAAGTGATGCCTCTTAATTTGACATAGCAGGCCTGATGCCTCGGTGCACAGGTCAACAGCAGCACCATCATCCTCTGTCATCTCAGATAGGATACTGAGAATATGGTCTTGATTGTCAACAATGCACCTTGTCACCTCATAGTGGCTTGTCCATCGGATTTCAAGCAGCCTTTTAAGGTTATGTGCATTATATTTCTCAGACACATAGTGGTGCTGAAAAAACTTGTACAGTGAACTTGAGAGGTCGAAAAATCTCTTTGCACATGGTTCACTCTGGATGGCATGCACAACCACTAAGTGCAGCTGGTGGTTGTAGCAGTGGATGTATGGGATATACCTAGAAAGCTTATTTTGGAGCAGAGCTTGTACACCACCTCTTATCCCACTCATCACAGAAGCTCCATCATAACACTGGCTAAGTATGTTGTCAGCACTGTAGCCAGCATCAGAAAGGTGTGTCAGTATCTCAGACGTGATGTACTCTGCATCAAGTTGATGCAAGTCAAGCAACCCAATAAGATGCTCCTCTGGCATGGAATTGCTGACAAATCGAATCATCACAGACACATTTTCCACATTGCACCTGTCCCTGGTCCCATCACTTTTGAGGCAAAACCCTGCAGAATCAGCATTTTCATATTTTTTCCTGACCTCTCCAAGCACCATGTCTGCCAGTGTTTGAATCATTTCGTTTTGGATATCCTTAGATGTGTATTTTGCATTCTTTGGGATACCCTTAACAATGCTTGCTAGCTTCTCATCCTTCTCTATTGTATACTCCATGAGTTTCAGAAAAAGACCTGAAGCAACATCATCACCAGCTGCATCATGTCTCAAAGTTTCTGCAGTCCCACGGAGCCCCAACTCATTCACACAGAGAAACTTAACAGCACTGCCCACACTCTTGACATAATAATGATTTTTTTCAAGTTGGGTTTTACCAACCAACAGGGAGTCAACAGTCCCCCCTGTAGCCTCTCTGCTTTTGTGCTGAGTCCAGGTGGTGGAAGAGTGCACATGGTTGTGGCTGGACATATGCCTATGTAGCCCCTTGTCTCGTTCAAGTGCTGCTTTCCAGTTGTTAAAACCAGTTAGGGTGAAAACAACATCCCTCTCATTAGCAGTGTTGCCATATTTGCGACAGGGGAAACAGAAGCATGCGTCCCGCACAACAGAGTACTCCAGCCATGGTCGTGTGCGGTACCAGGCAGGATTGAATGATCTTAATGTAGCACCAAATGCACGCTTTGGGTAGCTACCCAGTATTGGCTGGGATGGTGCATTGACATTTAAGTCACTAGGTAGCTGAGCAAGGGGTTTTGGGGCAGCACATGTTGAGGGAGGAGGAACAGGAGAAGCAGTGCTTGCTGATGGTACAGGTGGATTTATGCTAGCTGCTGCTTCTGATGCACTGGTACTAGCAGCAGTATCACTGCTACTGCTTTTAGTACATGCAGGAGCAACACTTGTTTTGAACGCTATGAAAAAAGGATGCATCTCGCAGCATTAACTCTCTCTTTGTGAGCTGCTGGAAGCTGGAGTGCAAAGTGAGTACGTTTTGAGAAAACCGCAGTAATTATATCCCTTAGCAGTCTGAAACAAAACTGTGCAGAGCCAGAGGCTGGGGCGGGGCTTCACGTAGGGGTCTGGCAGACACAGCTCATTGTCCTCAGTAGTGATGGGCATTCCGAGTCTTTTCGAGGAGCCGGATCTTTTGGCTCCGTTCACTAAAAAGAGCCGTTCATTTGGCTCTTCGTTCACTTATAGTTCCGGTTTTTCGAAAAAAATGCAGTTTGATTTTCCACTTACGTACTGTGAGTGTCGGACGCATACGACAGTGCTGCCACGGTGTCCGTGACATTTCTATGGTTTTATTTAGTGTAATGTATAGGCCTATGTTTATTGATTAATGTGTTATATTAATTATTAATTACCCACAGTTTAATTAAATACGACTAGATCACTTCATCCTTCAACTATGATCCTAATGTGATATAAAAATGGAAATGCTTTAATGGAAATGCTCCCCTTGCACATATTGCATACTGCAGTTGATGCATCTTTACAGGTGAAAAAGGTCCAAATGATACTTCGTTTTCTATTGTCACTCATGTTATCTTCTTCTTAGCGTCTTTGCTTCACGTGCATCTCGGAGAATATGCAAATTAAGGTGACTTAATTTGGTTCAAATCTAGGGGTAACCTGTAATTCGATACTCATGGACAAATCTCGCCAAAGGGGTATCCTATGTGTAATTCGACACTCATGGCCCTTAGTTCTGATTTGTTCATCGGACATGGACTTGAACGTAATACTTTATTTGGCTTTACAGGAATTTGTTTAGCACTTATTATAGCCTACTGCAATATATGTAATACTAGCCTAATTCCACAGCTCATGTAAGTGACAGATCATGACAAATTTAAGTGTGCTTACAAAACAATAGCATTACACAAATAAATAAATTCTACACCGTTATTATATAACATTTTATATAGCTAATCCAGCCGGCATAGAACGATATAGAATAGACAGTGACAAAAAAAAAATTAATACACAAGAAATACGCTATTATTTGGTACTTGATTTTTTATTTTATTCTTTACAGAATATTCGCATATGATTTACTTGAGAGAAAATAATGTCTTGTCAGCTGTCAGTTTCAAGGCTGAAGTGTCGTATGACGTTGAGTTTCCATAGAGTGTATCAGCAAATTAACGCGTTGAGACTGGTTCAAACGTAGGCACATACGAGGCGAGCTGAGTAACAAAACACTAGTTTTATTGTTTTTTACTTAGTTCACTCAACCATTGAACCTGTTAAAGAGTTGTGCTTGTGCATTTTAACATTATTGTAGCAACCGCAGCGCTCACAACGCCACTGTCTGTCTGGTCACATAATGTTAGCTAACGGGGGGGAAAAGAGCCAAACCAAATGGATCGTTCACCAAAAGGAATCGGTTCCCTACGTTCACCAAAGAGAGCCGTTCAAAAAGAGCCATTCGTTCGCGAACGACCCATCTCTAGTCCTCAGTCTGTTACATGCAGCGGACAGTGTCTAGTCTGTGCTTGTGTGACTTGAGAAACACTCCCACTGGGGAAAAAACAGCAGACTATTCCCCAGTTGACTGCACAAATATATATGGATGTTATATTAACTTTTGTTTTAGTTGTTGTTAATTATTAGTTATCTCACGGGTCGCTTCCTCAAAGTCTTAACCGCTCTGTCTGGAAACCTGACACCACAGTCAGGCTGCTCTTGGCTCATTTGCATACTAACAGTGATTGGATGTTTACGGAGGGCTGAGGGGGCAGGGGAGAGGGGCGATCTCTGCTGACTGCAGGCTGTGTGAAGACACGCTGCACGGAGATGAGAGATGAGGGGAAGCATTTAACTTGTGCTTTTTTCGGCTGATTTTTCACTTCTAAATTTTGGATTTGAGGGGGCAGGCCATTTGTTTGAGGGGGCGTTGCCCCCTCTTGCCCCTGCGTAGAGCCAGCCCCGCTCCTCGAAAAGACTCGGAATGCCCATCACTACTGAGGACAATGAGCTGTGTCTGCCAGACCCCTACGTGAAGCCCCGCCCCAGCCTCTGGCTCTGCACAGTTTTGTTTCAGACTGCTAAGGGATATAATTACTGCGGTTTTCTCAAAACTTGCACTCCAGCTTCCAGCAGCTCACAAAGAGAGAGTTAATGCTGCGAGATGCATCCTTTTTTCATAGCGTTCAAAACAAGTGTTGCTCCTGCATGTACTAAAAGCAGTAGCAGTGATACTGCTGCTAGTACCAGTGCATCAGAAGCAGCAGCTAGCATAAATCCACCTGTACCATCAGCAAGCACTGCTTCTCCTGTTCCTCCTCCCTCAACATGTGCTGCCCCAAAACCCCTTGCTCAGCTACCTAGTGACTTAAATGTCAATGCACCATCCCAGCCAATACTGGGTTGCTACCCAAAGCGTGCATTTGGTGCTACATTAAGATCATTCAATCCTGCCTGGTACCGCACACGACCATGGCTGGAGTACTCTGTTGTGCGGGACGCATGCTTCTGTTTCCCCTGTCGCAAATATGGCAACACTGCTAATGAGAGGGATGTTGTTTTCACCCTAACTGGTTTTAACAACTGGAAAGCAGCACTTGAACGAGACAAGGGGCTACATAGGCATATGTCCAGCCACAACCATGTGCACTCTTCCACCACCTGGACTCAGCACAAAAGCAGAGAGGCTACAGGGGGGACTGTTGACTCCCTGCTGGTTGGTAAAACCCAACTTGAAAAAAATCATTATTATGTCAAGAGTGTGGGCAGTGCTGTTAAGTTTCTCTGTGTGAATGAGTTGGGGCTCCGTGGGACTGCAGAAACTTTGAGACATGATGCAGCTGGTGATGATGTTGCTTCAGGTCTTTTTCTGAAACTCATGGAGTATACAATAGAGAAGGATGAGAAGCTAGCAAGCATTGTTAAGGGTATCCCAAAGAATGCAAAATACACATCTAAGGATATCCAAAACGAAATGATTCAAACACTGGCAGACATGGTGCTTGGAGAGGTCAGGAAAAAATATGAAAATGCTGATTCTGCAGGGTTTTGCCTCAAAAGTGATGGGACCAGGGACAGGTGCAATGTGGAAAATTTGTCTGTGATGATTCGATTTGTCAGCAATTCCATGCCAGAGGAGCATCTTAATGGGTTGCTTGACTTGCATCAACTTGATGCAGAGTACATCACGTCTGAGATACTGACACACCTTTCTGATGCTGGCTACAGTGCTGACAACATACTTAGCCAGTGTTATGATGGAGCTTCTGTGATGAGTGGGATAAGAGGTGGTGTACAAGCTCTGCTCCAAAATAAGCTTTCTAGGTATATCCCATACATCCACTGCTACAACCACCAGCTGCACTTAGTGGTTGTGCATGCCATCCAGAGTGAACCATGTGCAAAGAGATTTTTCGACCTCTCAAGTTCACTGTACAAGTTTTTTCAGCACCACTATGTGTCTGAGAAATATAATGCACCTAACCTTAAAAGGCTGCTTGAAATCCGATGGACAAGCCACTATGAGGTGACAAGGTGCATTGTTGACAATCAAGACCATATTCTCAGTATCCTATCTGAGATGACAGAGGATGATGGTGCTGCTGTTGACCTGTGCACCGAGGCATCAGGCCTGCTATGTCAAATTAAGAGGCATCACTTCTTTGAGACTGGAAAGTTTCTAGTGCGGGTGCTTGGTGTCTTGAAACCAGCAAATGCAATTCTACAGTCTCAGTCTGTGGATATGTGCAGTGCTTCTGAGGTTGTTGGTGCAGCACTGGAGTCCTTAAAAAGCATCCGTGAAGATGAGAATTGGGGAGAGTCATCTCAGTCAGCTGCTGGGGATGATTCACAGCCTCCAAAGAGAAGGAGGACAATGAGCAAACGCCTTGGTCAAAGTGTTGTGCTCTCAACTGTGGGCCATACAAGAGAATATAGTATACACTTTGTGTCAAAAGGTGATGACGTCACATGAATTTAATCATCAAAAATAATACTTGAAAATTATAAGTCCCGCCCCTTTGGGGCGGATGTGGTGGGCTGTTGATGCTTGCACAATGAGGCGTGGGTGAGAGGCCAAGGTGTTCTGCTGATTGTGAAATTAGATGTAGGAACTTGACAGTTTTATGGGGTGGGTGTTGTTGTTTGCCCAATGAGACGTGGGTGAGAGGCCAGGGTGTTCTGCTGTTTGTAAAATTAGATGTAGGAACTTGACAGTTTTATGGGGTGGGTGTTGTTGTTTGCCCAATGAGACGTGGGTGAGAGGCCAGGGTGTTCTGCTGTTTGTAAAATTAGTTTTAGCAACTTGACAGTTTTTTGAGGATGTGGTCACCCCCCATAGGATATAGAACCGTGAGAATGGTTGGATTAGGGGGGGCCTTTTCTCTTTCTCGGAACCCAGGGGCCCTGAACTGTCTGAAGACCAACCGAGGTCCAGCTAAAGTTTGTCACTGATAAGGGCTGTGTGATGTGTGGTGATGACTTTATGCAGCATACATACATCTATGTCAAAATTGCATATGAGGCTTAAAATAAAAGTTCAATACTGAGGGTTAAAATGTGCAATTAAAAAAAAAAAGGCAATTAAAAAATGGTTAGGCTGCTACTCTAGTGGTAGTAATGTGTTCAATAATGAAGGGTTAGGGTTAATAAAAATAAGTGTTCAATAATGAGGGGTTAGGGTTAATAAAATGGGGGATTAAAAAATGGTTAAATTTTTTAAAATGTTTAGTTTCAAACAAGGGTATGACCCATGTCGCGGGGGTGTCACTGACAAGATCACGTGTTTCCCGGGCAAAAGGTGTATGGGTGTTGATGCTTGCACAATGAGACGTGGGTGAGAGGACAAGGTGTTCTGCTGTTTGTGAAATTAGATTTAGGAACTTGACAGTTTTATGGGGTGGGTGTTGTTGTTTGCCCAATGAGGCGTGGGTGAGAGGCCCAGGTGTTCTGCTGTTTGTGAAATTAGTTTTAGCAACTTGACAGTTTTTTGAGGATGTGGTCAGCTCCATAGGATATAGAAGCATTAGAATGGATTAGGGGCGTTTTCTCTTTCTAGGAACCCAGGGGCCCTGAACTGTCTGAAGACCAACCAAGGGCCAGCTAAAGTTTGTCACTGATAAGATCATGTGTTTCCCGGGCAAAAAGGTGTATATATATGACCCTGAGAGCTGGTCACAACGGACCAAAGACTTGTGACAGCGGCATCAGATCGATCTCTCTCCACCATGGAGGTGCAATTGTGTGGAAATGGCTGTGTGTTCTACCTCTTGTTACCTGTTCAAGTGTTATGGTAACATCACACTGCTGGTCATTTCCTCATAATTACACGTGATATATCTATCAGATAGGCATCGCTTGAGTCTTGCATTGAGGTTCAACGTTTTTCAACGTTTGCCATGTGTGACAGTGAACCTGCATTCTGTAATCCTAGTTTTTTGTAAGCTATCCTGAAGCATGTTCTAAATGTTTTTTCAAGAAAAAAGTGGCTTGAAAGTCTTGGGATCTTTAGCATTGAGCTGTAAGACCAAATTGTTAGGAAAGTATTTGTTGGTCGTACAAAGCTTTTGGCTTTTTCCTTTTTTTCTACATGCCATTGGAACAGCATTTTTAGCACCTTTTTTTAATTTGAGATGGATATGGGAAGTTTAGAAACCAATGCTGGATAACAATACAATCTGACTTAAAGAAGCGTATTGCATATCTTTGAATATAGACATGTTGCATATGTAGGTATGTTCGCAAGTAACACGTCAGTAAAGAAAAGGGTAATGAAAGTCATAGCAGCTCACCACCAAAAGTCTGAATTTGACTATGGGTATTGTCTCTTATTTTAACCCTTGGCTTGACATTTTAAATGTACAACATGTACCGCTATATTCCCATAGACACATATAGAGTTCATGAAAAGTATCACTAATTTGGATCGTTATATACAATGATCGTTTCAGTACGCTGAACGCTTCATCTTTCACTCCACCGTTTCCTAAATCATTTTACCTCACATCCTTTGTTCATCCTAAATTTGTTTCTTTAGCGATGTGGTCTTGCTTGTTGTTACTGCTTATTCATGTTTTAAGTTACCTATTTATACCAGCACCTTAGATTACCAGACCTGTACAACATTTGATAACAATGTTATTTTTGCCCTAAAATAAAATGACTTTTGGAGCTATTGCTTGAGTTGAGTCTAGTGTGTTTCAGATGGTTGGACGTTCAGATTGTTCTGTTTTAGAGAGGAGAGGTGATGAGGGCAGGTGGATGTTCAGCATGAAGCTTACTTTGTTTAATACCAGGCTAGTTTGTCTGGTGAGACCACACCAACTCATTGCATAGCTTGTTAACCAACAGGTCCCGGATACACGTAATGTACGTGCACTACTAATTCAGAAATTCATTTTTACACCCATTGGTCGAGAGGGATACTAACTAGCCAACTAGCATGCAGGGGGTGATATTACAGAGAATAATGCCTTTAATGTTTTATTACAGAAATAACTGCCAATAGGTTGTCATTGAATCTCCCCCCATAAAATGTTGCTGTTCATTAGTTATGATCTCAGTTTTGAGCTCTGGTGAAGCGTAACAGTGCATATGCAAAACATTGTGAAACTGACATTTATTTTGACTTTTGTTGGACATTCAATATGTAGGCTAGGCTATATCTTACTGGTTGTTTGTAGTCTGTCTGTCTATCTCTAGGGTGTGGAAAGTATCCAGCAAATTGGTTCTTCGATGAATATGTGTAGGCCTAGTACTTGTTTCTGTGGTCACCGAAACCACAGCATTTATAGAGAAGTCAAGCTGCAAAAATGCATCATGGAATGTTGCCACTGGCCAGGCAGGTAGAACTAGTTACATATCAGGATGTAGTTGAATTATCTGTCAACCTGTAAATTTTTCATCGTTAGGGGACACAGTTTATCTGAAGCTAATCTATTTCCAGTTTTTGTGAGCCAAATCCAGAATGTATTATATATATATATATATATATATAAAGGCCACATAGGGAACTCATCAGTGAATGGATATGTTCATGGGTGTGTGTGTTGTCATTCCAATGAGGGATAAGTGCTTAATTTGAGAGTGACCTGAACAATAGCAAGCCCAGGATGTAAATAATGAAATCACATTTAAATCATACATGCACCATTTCTAGTCTAGTACTTGCATAAAAACTAGGCTTAAGGGTGCCCTCTGATCAGATCTTGACAGTTTTTAGGGAAAAGGCACATTTAACCCTCGTATTGTCTTCACTTTTTGGACCCTTTGGAAGTCTTCGGGTCAAATTGACCCGGGACATTATTGGGGCTTTAAAAGCAATACAAAAATACAAATTTCCATTCAAAACTCTTTAACATATATTGTCTTTATCTCAATTCCAAACAATATAGATAACATGTATGATTAATATTTGCAATTAATCTCTGCTAGATCATATTTAACAGTGGAAGTGTAATTCGTTTTTTGTGATAAAGTTATAATTTATGTAAAAAATCTGCTATAATAAGGACTTGGGTGGAATGCTTATCTCTGAAAAGTTGAAATGAAACAATGTTTTCATTGATGTTTATTATTTTTGAGGAGATATTCTCATTTGATTTTCATCTTTATCTTATTATAATCAAAGCTGTGAAAAGCAAATACAGGTGATGAACGACAATAGAAACACGAGAACCAAACTTAGATCGATTTAGTCACTGGATATGAAATACATCTCTCAAAAATGTCTCAAAAATAATTTGAGATGATTTACAATAAATAGAAACACAAAACATGAACGAAATGTACACTGCTTTATTCACTGTCAATGAAATACAGTACACTGAAAAATACATCTTTCAAACAATTCTGAAATAATATTGGATACATACAATTTGAGACTATGTGTACTACAGATGTACTTTTAGCAGTTTCTCCATGTGGTTTGTGTCTTTGAGTCCTTTGAGGGTTCACACACCTCGCTGTGCTTCCTCTTGTTGCCACCAGCTGCAATCTAGAATAATGAAAATACTTTATTAGTTCAGGATTTTTTTCCCACCACATCTTCTAATAGTCAATTTCAATTTGACCCACATACATACAGAGATACTCAGAAACATACACACACACACACACACAGATACATGCACACATAAACAACAACAACAACAGGACACTTACTTCAGGCACTGGAGGTTGTGGTTGTGTGGGTCGTGCAGGTGGGACAGCAGGAGCCTCCTCCACCCTCCTCACTATGGCTAGAGAAGCTGGGTTCCTGGGCACATGTTGTCTCCTCTGTATGTGCGGTGTCACCAGTGCTCATAAGCATCACATTTTTGCCCTTTTTGGGTATGTAGGATACCAGGGCCATGTTGGCCGTAAACACAAAGTGGGAGGAATGGACTGGCCTGTTCTTTACAGTTAGAAGCTGAGGTGGGAGCTCTGTCTTATTTTTTCTGACTGTTCCACCCATTGTCAGCTTTCTTTTGAGAAGTTCCTGTCCCGGGCTGTACGATGTGAAAAAATTATCCCAAGTGATGTTGTGGCCACTGAGGCCCTGTGACATATCCAGTACCACCCGTGTCCCCTGGTGTCTCTCAGGGTCTCCTCCCTCTGGCTTCCCAGAATGTTTTGTAACAACATTGTGCAGATTCTGTGTGTGTGTGCATGTTTCTGTGAGTCTGTGTGTCTCTGTGTATATGCGGGTCAAATTGACCCGAACACCTTGTGAAGGACATAAATGTGTAGGGGGGGTGTAGCATGTGCACTCAATGATTTTTTTTTCTTTGACATGTTCTTCACAGTAAATAAGCCAAGGCCATGAAGTTTCAGGTTGAAAAATTGTTTCCTTGTATATTTTTTCTTCAAGTAAAAATTTAAAACGGGTCAATTTGACCCGAAGACCACACAAGGGTTAATTGCGAAAGAGTATGGTTATGAGGGGTCTGTTTTGTTTAACTAAATGGCATATCATCATGGACATCATAGACCAATTCAGCTCACCAGTAGGCACATTTCACGTGTCTCTGTTGCTTGAATGCAACAATTGAATTGGATTCAATTGGATTGTCTGTTGATCTTTTTTCATCATGCTTAATCGAGTTGTTGGGAGTGTTTTAGAGATTGTTTAACGTCGTCATTGCTCGGCTTTACCCTTTGTTGGTTTGTATGACTTCTTCAACTGGTCCCCACATGGATGTCTCAGTTCAGTTGTCAATCTCCATTCAAAATGGGCTAAGAATAGTATAGAGGGATGCCTTTTCCATATGACCCATATTTCTCTGTGTTGCAGAAGGGCATTCAAGCAAACAATGTGAATAACAAAATGAAACGTGAATCTGGGTTTGCACTATTGTAGGCCTATAGCCTACTGCTGACCATCTAAACATCTCCTAAAAGTATAATGTCAGATATATAGGCACAGTAATGCCTCTCTTGGCCTTTCTGCTATCTTCCCCTGAAGAGCTAACCTCCCCTTATAGTAGAGTATAACTTATTTTCTTAATTCAAAGGTAACAATAGGTAACACTGAATGTACTGAAAGCCAGAGTGTTGATATACTTTAAGAAATGACGTATCCACCTGTAATATGCGTATTATGCATGTTCATTAACTTGAACTTATTGACCCCTCAAATTGGGATAGTAAGAAGTCGAAGTTGTCTTTGTTTTCTGATGTCTGTTCTCTGGCAAAAATTGACCCTAAGAATGAGACTGATGGAACATTAGTCATGTTAGTCGTTGAATAGGCATCTACTAGAAAGATTGAATTTGAGCTGGTGCGAAGATTGGTCCTACTTTGTATTGCCTGTTGAGGTGCTGTAATAGAGGAGCTGTTACCACAGTTGCGGTGTAGTGTGATCTTATTGTATGTTTAATTTTGGCTTCAGCTTTTACTATTCATATTCCCATCAGACGACAGTTTTTTCCTCAAGTAACCAACAGAAACAATTAATGTTTGTCACCTTTTGCGGAATGCCTGAAAATGTTATGGTTATCGTTAAACCCCCCTGCAACCTTTAATACGCGTAATGGCACCATAACAATGATGCTTCTCGTACCGTTGTCCGTTATGGTTTATGAGTTGACTTCTCTTGTATTTTTGTTTGTTTAGCTTATGTCTAGATGTTGCTCTTTTATTCCCCCAAAAATATGTATGATGGCTTCTGCAGGCCCTGCTACAGTATGATGGTCTCATATCTCACTCTGTTTTGAGTAGTCAACATTTTAGTTTATTTTATCGGGTCTTTTTTGGTTGCGTTCATTTGGAGAACTATGATCGTCGTCACGCAGAGCTTGGCTCCATCCATCCATCGACTCTATCCTGAGAAAGTACGGTTGCAAAAGAAATCGGAGAACTTTCGTAGAGCTTCCCCAAACCGAACCAATGCCATTTAGCTGAATTACATGCAACATGCAAGACATCATAACTAATAATGCAAGGTATTTTGTATCTTTCTGAAAGCATTGAGGGCTTCAGAGCAACTTGGCTTTTTATATACCAACTTGGAAAACTACCTCAGAACGGTCTCGGGTGCTAGTGTTGTATATCCCTAATTTATGATGACAAAGATCAATTTTAGTGACCAAATGACACAAGCCAATACTGTGTACAAACTTTATCATTTTACTTCCTTTAGTAAAGCAGAATTTGTAATTATGGATGAACTTTGAATGTTTTAGTATGTACATTAAAGTTCATGGGACTCAAATTTTGTAATTGGGAGTTCAAGTCTCAATGTTGTTATGTACGCATGCAAATCCTCCCTTTTTAAAATTTCGTAATACTGTAACTAAAACAACCAATGAACGCTCAGCAGACACTGAGTTGGGACTCATTTGTGTGGCAATATAAGCTGTAGTCATGACTGGATGATATATTGATGTACCAATGAAATGGATATTTAGATTTGCAATGAATCACTATCAATATTCCTGCAATATGTTTTGGTAGTATAAATAGTGGGCTCCGGATTGAAAGAAAGAGGCATGTTGATGGGATGTTGTATGCAGAGCAATAATGACTAAAGTCTGAGTTGGAGTTATGATTTGCTGAGCAGTGTAGATGGGCCACCGTTAGGTAAGATGCATGGCAGGTATCACTCTGAGCTGTACCCTGGCCTGTGGTCTCCAGCACGTCTTGTGGCAACTTTCATTTAACATTTAAGCATTGGTAGGAGGTCATCTAATTAATTGAATATAGGTTACCTGTAACTTTGCAAACCTATAAGTAGTGTTTTTAGTGGTTCGTAGTTGGCTTATAGACGCCACTGAGTGATCATCAAGGATCTAACATCTGCATCTTGAAGTGATGTTATCCAGTGCCGCAATAAAACCAGCGAGGCTTTTCTTGCCCTTTGCCATTTAAAGCTGTTTGTTGCAACCAGAAAACGACAAGAACAGTAGCACGCTATTCATTATCCAAATTTGATACAGTTTTTGATATGACGATAGATGTATTTTTGCATGCTACATTTTACAAAGGGAATACACATTTGAAATTACTTTTCTCAATGTATTTGTGACATGATATACTGATGTAGTGGCATATATCGGTCATTCAAGAGATCAATCGATTGAAAGGCACTGTACAGAGAAGGTTGTATGGAAATTAAATTAAAGTTCTTATGTCATTCTTGTTGTCTGAGCTGAAAACATCCCGCATGTTATTGTTTTATGTGTGCCTTTTCAGAGATTTCCTTTCCACCTCCCATATACTGGGGTTGCCATCCCTATTTCATTTACAGCGCCACATAAAATAATTTCTACATTAATTATCATGCAACCTTAAAAGTGAAGACGCTGCATAGAACGATCAGTATTTGTGTTTTGCACTTTCAAAGCAGTTTCAAAATTGCCCCACTTAAGGTTGGGCAAACTGACAAAAAAAACAGCAATAAAAGACGAGGTATTTTAAGCTATCGATAGGAATGATAAGGAATAATATGACTTTGAAGAGCTTTTCTAAAAAGGTAAAAGATATATATATATATATATATATATAGATAGATATTCATATATATTCATGAAGTACCTCATAAGCCTGATATATGCTGCATTGACTTTTCTCATTTCTTTTTTTCTTTTGTGTGCTTCATATTATCCAATAAAAAATTGTATTTCCCCTTTTTTGAGAGGTTTGATCATCACCTAAGGCTGTGCACTGGCCATGCAAAAGCTATTTTCTGATAAAGGAGGTCTTGAACAACATGTAGTGCTACATGTTCACTGTCAGATGGAATGAAAGGGTATGTATGAATCTGAAGCGGAATGGTTACGTAGGATTATGTGTAATTTATGCAATTGTTAACATTACATTTGATCAAAGGAATATTTCTAAATTGTAGCGACGTTACTTTCCATGTTTTGCTTTGTAAGGATGCTGTATGTGTCCATATAGCCTAAAACACTGGGTTAAATCAATGAGGACTTAATGTCCACCAACACAACTATCGGGTACCTGGCGACTCCATGCTGTTCAATGTGACTGGTGACTCAGGTATTGCCGTGAAAGGGCTGTATCTGCTACTGTGTCCATCCCTGTCCTATTCCCCCGCAGCTTTGTCTTAAGATAGCCTTAGAACTACACATGGAGTACATTCTTCTCGTACATTTGGCCTTAAAAGTACAAAATTATGCACAAGAAATCCACAACTTGCAAGAGAGCTTGATTCCCATAAACACTTCAGAAACCATGTCATGCGTCATTGCCATATATCTCCCTCCTATGAATGTAGGAGTGTCCTGGAAATTGCGTTTACTATGAAAAAAAAGTTGAGACATGAGAACATGTTGGCCTTTTTAAAGAAAAATATGATAAGAATTTGGGGATGATTGTCATTCATTAAAAAAAAAAAAAAAAAAAACGGAATTAAAACAAGTTCAGCACGTGACTGCATCTCCAGGACACTCCTACATTCATAGGAGGTAGATGGATGCTGCGAGTCGATGGATGGATGGAGCCAAGCTCTGCGTGACGACGATCATAGTTCTCCAAATGAACGCAACCAAAAAAGACCCGATAAAATAAACTAAAATGTTGACTACTCAAAACAGAGTGAGATATGAGACCATCATACTGTAGCAGGGCCTGCAGAAGCCATCATACATATTTTTGGGGGAATAAAAGAGCAACATCTAGACATAAGCTAAACAAACAAAAATACAAGAGAAGTCAACTCATAAACCATAACGGACAACGGTACGAGAAGCATCATTGTTATGGTGCCATTACGCGTATTAAAGGTTGCAGGGGGGTTTAACGATAACCATAACATTTTCAGGCATTCCGCAAAAGGTGACAAACATTAATTGTTTCTGTTGGTTACTTGAGGAAAAAACTGTCGTCTGATGGGAATATGAATAGTAAAAGCTGAAGCCAAAATTAAACATACAATAAGATCACACTACACCGCAACTGTGGTAACAGCTCCTCTATTACAGCACCTCAACAGGCAATACAAAGTAGGACCAATCTTCGCACCAGCTCAAATTCAATCTTTCTAGTAGATGCCTATTCAACGACTAACATGACTAATGTTCCATCAGTCTCATTCTTAGGGTCAATTTTTGCCAGAGAACAGACATCAGAAAACAAAGACAACTTCGACTTCTTACTATCCCAATTTGAGGGGTCAATAAGTTCAAGTTAATGAACATGCATAATACGCATATTACAGGTGGATACGTCATTTCTTAAAGTATATCAACACTCTGGCTTTCAGTACATTCAGTGTTACCTATTGTTACCTTTGAATTAAGAAAATAAGTTATACTCTACTATAAGGGGAGGTTAGCTCTTCAGGGGAAGATAGCAGAAAGGCCAAGAGAGGCATTACTGTGCCTATATATCTGACATTATACTTTTAGGAGATGTTTAGATGGTCAGCAGTAGGCTATAGGCCTACAATAGTGCAAACCCAGATTCACGTTTCATTTTGTTATTCACATTGTTTGCTTGAATGCCCTTCTGCAACACAGAGAAATATGGGTCATATGGAAAAGGCATCCCTCTATACTATTCTTAGCCCATTTTGAATGGAGATTGACAACTGAACTGAGACATCCATGTGGGGACCAGTTGAAGAAGTCATACAAACCAACAAAGGGTAAAGCCGAGCAATGACGACGTTAAACAATCTCTAAAACACTCCCAACAACTCGATTAAGCATGATGAAAAAAGATCAACAGACAATCCAATTGAATCCAATTCAACTGTTGCATTCAAGCAACAGAGACACGTGAAATGTGCCTACTGGTGAGCTGAATTGGTCTATGATGTCCATGATGATATGCCATTTAGTTAAACAAAACAGACCCCTCATAACCATACTCTTTCGCAATTAACCCTTGTGTGGTCTTCGGGTCAAATTGACCCGTTTTAAATTTTTACTTGAAGAAAAAATACACAAGGAAACAATTTTTCAACCTGAAACTTCATGGCCTTGGCTTATTTACTGTGAAGAACATGTCAAAGAAAAAAAAATCATTGAGTGCACATGCTACACCCCCCCTACACATTTATGTCCTTCACAAGGTGTTCGGGTCAATTTGACCCGCATATACACAGAGACACACAGACTCACAGAAACATGCACACACACACTCACTCACTCACACACATACAAACACACACACACACACAGAATCTGCACAATGTTGTTACAAAACATTCTGGGAAGCCAGAGGGAGGAGACCCTGAGAGACACCAGGGGACACGGGTGGTACTGGATATGTCACAGGGCCTCAGTGGCCACAACATCACTTGGGATAATTTTTTCACATCGTACAGCCCGGGACAGGAACTTCTCAAAAGAAAGCTGACAATGGGTGGAACAGTCAGAAAAAATAAGACAGAGCTCCCACCTCAGCTTCTAACTGTAAAGAACAGGCCAGTCCATTCCTCCCACTTTGTGTTTACGGCCAACATGGCCCTGGTATCCTACATACCCAAAAAGGGCAAAAATGTGATGCTTATGAGCACTGGTGACACCGCACATACAGAGGAGACAACATGTGCCCAGGAACCCAGCTTCTCTAGCCATAGTGAGGAGGGTGGAGGAGGCTCCTGCTGTCCCACCTGCACGACCCACACAACCACAACCTCCAGTGCCTGAAGTAAGTGTCCTGTTGTTGTTGTTGTTTATGTGTGCATGTATCTGTGTGTGTGTGTGTGTGTATGTTTCTGAGTATCTCTGTATGTATGTGGGTCAAATTGAAATTGACTATTAGAAGATGTGGTGGGAAAAAAATCCTGAACTAATAAAGTATTTTCATTATTCTAGATTGCAGCTGGTGGCAACTAGAGGAAGCACAGCGAGGTGTGTGAACCCTCAAAGGACTCAAAGACACAAACCACATGGAGAAACTGCTAAAAGTACATCTGTAGTACACATAGTCTCAAATTGTATGTATCCAATATTATTTCAGAATTGTTTGAAAGATGTATTTTTCAGTGTACTGTATTTCATTGACAGTGAATAAAGCAGTGTACATTTCGTTCATGTTTTGTGTTTCTATTTATTGTAAATCATCTCAAATTATTTTTGAGACATTTTTGAGAGATGTATTTCATATCCAGTGACTAAATCGATCTAAGTTTGGTTCTCGTGTTTCTATTGTCGTTCATCACCTGTATTTGCTTTTCACAGCTTTGATTATAATAAGATAAAGATGAAAATCAAATGAGAATATCTCCTCAAAAATAATAAACATCAATGAAAACATTGTTTCATTTCAACTTTTCAGAGATAAGCATTCCACCCAAGTCCTTATTATAGCAGATTTTTTACATAAATTATAACTTTATCACAAAAAACGAATTACACTTCCACTGTTAAATATGATCTAGCAGAGATTAATTGCAAATATTAATCATACATGTTATCTATATTGTTTGGAATTGAGATAAAGACAATATATGTTAAAGAGTTTTGAATGGAAATTTGTATTTTTGTATTGCTTTTAAAGCCCCAATAATGTCCCGGGTCAATTTGACCCGAAGACTTCCAAAGGGTCCAAAAAGTGAAGACAATACGAGGGTTAAATGTGCCTTTTCCCTAAAAACTGTCAAGATCTGATCAGAGGGCACCCTTAAGCCTAGTTTTTATGCAAGTACTAGACTAGAAATGGTGCATGTATGATTTAAATGTGATTTCATTATTTACATCCTGGGCTTGCTATTGTTCAGGTCACTCTCAAATTAAGCACTTATCCCTCATTGGAATGACAACACACACACCCATGAACATATCCATTCACTGATGAGTTCCCTAAGTGGCCTTTATATATATATATATATATATATAATACATACCCACCACATCCGCCCCAAAGGGGCGGGACTTATAATTTTCAAGTATTATTTTTGATGATTAAATTCATGTGACGTCATCACCTTTTGACACAAAGTGTATACTATATTCTCTTGTATGGCCCACAGTTGAGAGCACAACACTTTGACCAAGGCGTTTGCTCATTGTCCTCCTTCTCTTTGGAGGCTGTGAATCATCCCCAGCAGCTGACTGAGATGACTCTCCCCAATTCTCATCTTCACGGATGCTTTTTAAGGACTCCAGTGCTGCACCAACAACCTCAGAAGCACTGCACATATCCACAGACTGAGACTGTAGAATTGCATTTGCTGGTTTCAAGACACCAAGCACCCGCACTAGAAACTTTCCAGTCTCAAAGAAGTGATGCCTCTTAATTTGACATAGCAGGCCTGATGCCTCGGTGCACAGGTCAACAGCAGCACCATCATCCTCTGTCATCTCAGATAGGATACTGAGAATATGGTCTTGATTGTCAACAATGCACCTTGTCACCTCATAGTGGCTTGTCCATCGGATTTCAAGCAGCCTTTTAAGGTTAGGTGCATTATATTTCTCAGACACATAGTGGTGCTGAAAAAACTTGTACAGTGAACTTGAGAGGTCGAAAAATCTCTTTGCACATGGTTCACTCTGGATGGCATGCACAACCACTAAGTGCAGCTGGTGGTTGTAGCAGTGGATGTATGGGATATACCTAGAAAGCTTATTTTGGAGCAGAGCTTGTACACCACCTCTTATCCCACTCATCACAGAAGCTCCATCATAACACTGGCTAAGTATGTTGTCAGCACTGTAGCCAGCATCAGAAAGGTGTGTCAGTATCTCAGACGTGATGTACTCTGCATCAAGTTGATGCAAGTCAAGCAACCCATTAAGATGCTCCTCTGGCATGGAATTGCTGACAAATCGAATCATCACAGACAAATTTTCCACATTGCACCTGTCCCTGGTCCCATCACTTTTGAGGCAAAACCCTGCAGAATCAGCATTTTCATATTTTTTCCTGACCTCTCCAAGCACCATGTCTGCCAGTGTTTGAATCATTTCGTTTTGGATATCCTTAGATGTGTATTTTGCATTCTTTGGGATACCCTTAACAATGCTTGCTAGCTTCTCATCCTTCTCTATTGTATACTCCATGAGTTTCAGAAAAAGACCTGAAGCAACATCATCACCAGCTACATCATGTCTCAAAGTTTCTGCAGTCCCACGGAGCCCCAACTCATTCACACAGAGAAACTTAACAGCACTGCCCACACTCTTGACATAATAATGATTTTTTTCAAGTTGGGTTTTACCAACCAACAGGGAGTCAACAGTCCCCCCTGTAGCCTCTCTGCTTTTGTGCTGAGTCCAGGTGGTGGAAGAGTGCACATGGTTGTGGCTGGACATATGCCTATGTAGCCCCTTGTCTCGTTCAAGTGCTGCTTTCCAGTTGTTAAAACCAGTTAGGGTGAAAACAACATCCCTCTCATTAGCAGTGTTGCCATATTTGCGACAGGGGAAACAGAAGCATGCGTCCCGCACAACAGAGTACTCCAGCCATGGTCGTGTGCGGTACCAGGCAGGATTGAATGATCTTAATGTAGCACCAAATGCACGCTTTGGGTAGCTACCCAGTATTGGCTGGGATGGTGCATTGACATTTAAGTCACTAGGTAGCTGAGCAAGGGGTTTTGGGGCAGCACATGTTGAGGGAGGAGGAACAGGAGAAGCAGTGCTTGCTGATGGTACAGGTGGATTTATGCTAGCTGCTGCTTCTGATGCACTGGTACTAGCAGCAGTATCACTGCTACTGCTTTTAGTACATGCAGGAGCAACACTTGTTTTGAACGCTATGAAAAAAGGATGCATCTCGCAGCATTAACTCTCTCTTTGTGAGCTGCTGGAAGCTGGAGTGCAAAGTGAGTACGTTTTGAGAAAACCGCAGTAATTATATCCCTTAGCAGTCTGAAACAAAACTGTGCAGAGCCAGAGGCTGGGGCGGGGCTTCACGTAGGGGTCTGGCAGACACAGCTCATTGTCCTCAGTAGTGATGGGCATTCCGAGTCTTTTCGAGGAGCCGGATCTTTTGGCTCCGTTCACTAAAAAGAGCCGTTCATTTGGCTCTTCGTTCACTTATAGTTCCGGTTTTTCGAAAAAAATGCAGTTTGATTTTCCACTTACGTACTGTGAGTGTCGGACGCATACGACAGTGCTGCCACGGTGTCCGTGACATTTCTATGGTTTTATTTAGTGTAATGTATAGGCCTATGTTTATTGATTAATGTGTTATATTAATTATTAATTACCCACAGTTTAATTAAATACGACTAGATCACTTCATCCTTCAACTATGATACTAATGTGATATAAAAATGGAAATGCTTTAATGGAAATGCTCCCCTTGCACATATTGCATACTGCAGTTGATGCATCTTTACAGGTGAAAAAGGTCCAAATGATACTTCGTTTTCTATTGTCACTCATGTTATCTTCTTCTTAGCGTCTTTGCTTCACGTGCATCTTGGAGAATATGCTTCAAATGGTTCAAATCTAGGGGTAACCTGTAATTCGATACTCATGGACAAATCTCGCCAAAGGGGTATCCTATGTGTAATTCGACACTCATGGCCCTTAGTTCTGATTTGTTCATCGGACATGGACTTGAACGTAATACTTTATTTGGCTTTACAGGAATTTGTTTAGCACTTATTATAGCCTACTGCAATATATGTAATACTAGCCTAATTGCACAGCTCATGTAAGTGACAGATCATGACAAATTTAAGTGTGCTTACAAAACAATAGCATTACACAAATAAATAAATTCTACACCGTTATTATATAACATTTTATATAGCTAATCCAGCCGGCATAGAACGATATAGAATAGACAGTGACAAAAAATAAAATAATACACAAGAAATACGCTATTATTTGGTACTTGATTTTTTATTTTATTCTTTACAGAATATTCGCATATGATTTACTTGAGAGAAAATAATGTCTTGTCAGCTGTCAGTTTCAAGGCTGAAGTGTCGTATGACGTTGAGTTTCCATAGAGTGTATCAGCAAATTAACGCGTTGAGACTGGTTCAAACGTAGGCACATACGAGGCGAGCTGAGTAACAAAACACTAGTTTTATTGTTTTTTACTTAGTTCACTCAACCATTGAACCTGTTAAAGAGTTGTGCTTGTGCATTTTAACATTATTGTAGCAACCGCAGCGCTCACAACGCCACTGTCTGTCTGGTCACATAATGTTAGCTAACGGGGGGGAAAAGAGCCAAACCAAATGGATCGTTCACCAAAAAGAATCGGTTCCCTACGTTCACCAAAGAGAGCCGTTCAAAAAGAGCCATTCGTTCGCGAACGACCCATCTCTAGTCCTCAGTCTGTTACATGCAGCGGACAGTGTCTAGTCTGTGCTTGTGTGACTTGAGAAACACTCCCACTGGGGAAAAAACAGCAGACTATTCCCCAGTTGACTGCACAAATATATATGGATGTTATATTAACTTTTGTTTTAGTTGTTGTTAATTATTAGTTATCTCACGGGTCGCTACGACGAGTTTAGTGGAGTTTTAGCTGCTTCCTCAAAGTCTTAACCGCTCTGTCTGGAAACCTGACACCACAGTCAGGTTGCTCTTGGCTCATTTGCATACTAACAGTGATTGGATGTTTACGGAGGGCTGAGGGGGCAGGGGAGAAGGGTGATCTCTGCTGACTGCAGGCTGTGTGAAGACACGCTGCACGGAGATGAGAGATGAGGGGAAGCATTTAACTTGTGCTTTTTTTGGCGGATTTTTCACTTCTAAATTTTTGATTTGAGGGGGCAGGCCATTTGTTTGAGGGGGCGTTGCCCCCTCTTGCCCCTGCGTAGAGCCGGCCCCGGGTGACACAGTACCTTGTCCAAACTAATTGAAACTGTTACACCGTCTTCATTTTATGGAAATGTAACAAGTTCCGTGACACAGAGGCGGAGTCGAGGTTGTGTGGTCTGGGAAATCCCGTTTATTTTATAAAAATGTTCGTACTCGGCTTTCCAGCCCTCCAAATACTCGGCAACTTTACAGTTGCCGTCCCTCCTCTCAACGCAGAGGCACACACATCTTAAACCATTTAGTCAACGAGGCTTCATTCGCAACACCTGCGCAACGAAGCCTCGCTTTCGACAACCCCGGCCACGGTCCTGTAGCTCCCTCTATAGGCCGAACGCTGCATGTCCCCCCACATACCCCCACAGGCCGGGGACACGCCGGCCGACAGCCTACTCCCCCCCCCCCGCACGGGAGAGGAAGTCTGCCACGACCATCTGCGCCCCCGGTCTGTGCACGACCGAAAAGTTGAAGGGCTGCAACGCGAGATACCACCGGGTGATCCTCGCGTTCACATCCTTCATGCGGTGGAGCCACTGGAGGGGAGCATGGTCGGAATAGAGGGTGAAAGCGCGACCCAGCAGGTAGTAGCGGAGGGCTCCGACCGCCCACTTAATGGCGAGGCACTCCTTCTCCTCCGTGCTGTACCGGCCCTCCCTCTCCGATAGTTTGCGGCTCAGGTACAGCACCGGCCGGTCAGCCCCCTCCACGCGCTGGGTCAGCACTGCTCCCAGCCCTCTATCCGACGCAGCCGTCAACACCTGCGCAACGAAGCCTCGCTTTCGACAACCCCGGCCACGGTCCTGTAGCTCCCTCTACAGGCCGAATGCTGCATGTCCCCCCACAGGAAACATTGAATGTCATGATAATAATCTGGGAATATGATGGTGACAATGACCATAGGCTAAGCAACAGTTATGACACTACAACGTTGCAGAGCATTTTGCGACAGAGCACCGCATCTCTGGAATAATCTTCCAATTCATGTCAGGGAGTCAGATTCAGTCTCAATTTTCAAGTCTAGGCTCAAGACTCATCTCTTTAGTCAGTGTTACGACCGGTCTTAGCCCGGCGATAAACCATCCTTGCTGTCTCTGCTTGGGGGCTGGCTTTCTGGCTGGTTACTGGGGAGCCTTCTGGTGGTGTGGGGGCTGGGCCGGCCTGGGAATGCAGGAATGCCACAGG
Source organism: Argentina silus (assembly GCF_951799395.1). Classification (NCBI taxonomy): domain Eukaryota; kingdom Metazoa; phylum Chordata; class Actinopteri; order Argentiniformes; family Argentinidae; genus Argentina; species Argentina silus. The sequence goes on along the minus strand of NC_139654.1, from coordinate 20,854,089 downwards.
GTTGGCATTGGTCCAGTGGCTGGGGTGAGCAAACGCTGGGCTTTGGGCCTGGCTGGGGTTGCTGCTGCATCCGTCCCCATGCAGGCATGTGGCATGGGGTACACAGATTGGTGGTGGTTGCTCTGGGCGTTATTCGGGTCTGGCTGCAGTCATTGTCTGCGGGCGAGGGTGCCACGCGCCATTAGACAGGTCGAGGCTGGTTCGCCCTGGGTGTTTGGTGTTGGCCCCACGTTAGTTTACTGTTCGGCACCTGATTAGCCAGAGGAGGATGGTCCCCCCTGGAGTCTGGTTCCTCAAGGTTTCTTCCTCCCAGGGAGTTTTTCCTGGCCACTGTGCCCTATTTTTTCCTTGGCTTACTTTTTTAGGGGTCTATGGCTTGGTGTTAGATCACATTGTTGGATTATATTTATTGTTTATATTGTTATGTGAAGCACTTTGTGACATTTGTCTGTGTAAAAAGTGCCATATAAATACATTTGACTGATTGATTGATTGCAGCTAAATTTGTCATCATCATTAATAGCATTGATATATAATGTGTTCATATGTTCCTCTTGCTCCCAGCAAAGATTGCAGTTTCTCACTGTGCTAGGGGCAGGACTCCTCTGTGGGATAGCGCTGGCTTTCATCATTCCAGAAGGGGTGGAGTTACTGGAGGAATCATGGAGAGGTGAGGGGTTCGGCCCAACTGTTCTAAATAATAAGCCAAAACTGTAGAACCATGCCTATTTTGTTTATCTGAGCTTATCCCATCTAGTAAATGGAGTAGGAACATGAATGCACTAGCGCTAGGGTTGGCTTGCCAACTGTTAATTATTTCAGAGTGATATGGAAATGTATGTATGTACAAATGAATGGAGCTTAAAGCTTAAAGAACTAGCAGCTCCTAATGCATTATACAACCCCAAACCCCTGTAATTTATGTTTATTCCCAACACACCACCAGAGGAAGGCCCAAAGGGGGAAGGATTGCCTTGTGAATAAAGAATGATGCTGCTTAGTACAAAGACATACACTGTATGAGAGCACTTTAGAATAAAGCATGCTCATAAAATCAACTCAGTGATCTAATTTATGCTGCTATTTAAATGTTAAGAAACCCATTTTCTTTGGTTCAATTCACAGCTAGAGTTCTCCTCTAATGAATCTGTGGATGGGTAGGAAGTAACATAACTGTTATGTTCATAGTTAAAGTTGATGGGACTACTTTTATGTTATGCGCATGTACCTTTGAGGTAGTACTGAGCGGCGCATTGATACAGTAAGCTAGAGCAGTTGACCTTCGGCAGAGTAACGAATGTAATGTAACATGCTCATAGAAAAATCCAGTAAAGACTTTTGTTAACTTTACTCCGGTGTTCATTTGATGTATGTTGTGAAAGTGCAATACACAACAGAATTGGCGACGAGGATTTCAAGGAAGACATCGCGTGTGTGGAAGCTTTATTGGAAGTTTTCCGTCTGCAAGTCAACCTTCGCTAGCAAGCTAGCTCACCCGCTGCAACAAGTGGAGCGAGTGGAACAACGACGTGAGTAACGTATAGTTAAACAAGGAGAGGAAAATCGACTGGAATCAAAACGAAATCATGGCTGTTAATATTGGAGGAGTGGATGCATTTGATAGTAGTGTGGAGGAATGGGACACTTATATTGAGAGACTGGAACAATATTGCTTTGCTAACCGTATTGAAAACGATCGGAAAGTGGCGGTTTTGCTGAGTGTAATGGGTGCAAAAACCTACAACCTGCTAAGGAGTTTAACAGCACCACAAAAGCCAGCACATAAATCGTTTGAGGACATAACTAAATTGCTACAGGATCACTTTAACCCAAAACCACTCATCATTGCTGAGAGATTCAGATTTCATAAACGAAACCAGCAAAAGAACGAGTCAATATCGAACTACGTGGTGGAGCTCAGGAAGCTAGCAGAACATTGCCAATTTGGTGCGGGCTTGTCCGAGGCACTTAGGCTAGTGTGCGGCATGCATGAGGAAAGCACACAGAGACGGCTCCTGACTGAAAAAGACTTGACATTAGCAAGGGCATTAGAAATTGCGGTAGCAATGGAAACTGTATCAAAGGATGCTATGCTATTGCAAAATAAAGTTTCAAATGAGTGCACTGTCAACAAATTTACTGCTAAACGCCCAGTGAAAGGAGCTGCATGCTATCGATGTGGAAAAGACTCCCATGACCAAGCAGACTGTTGGTTTCGTGATAAAGACTGTAGACTGTGCAATCGGAAAGGACACATACAGCGAATGTGTAGACTGAAACGAAATGAGGAAAGGCACAGAGAAAGGAAAAAGGATAAAAGAGTGCAAAATATGAAAGACACAGACACAAGTGGATCGAACTCAGATGTGGACGCAGCTCTGGCACACATGGGGCTCCACTCTGTGACAGACAGTGACAGACAGATAATATGGGTGACCCCAGAGATTGAAGGGAAGAAATTAAAGATGGAACTGGATACCGGGTCTGCACTTTCACTCATATCGCTGAAAGATTATAAAGAAAAGTTTGCAAATCTGAAACTGAAACGTACCCCAGTGTTACTGAAAACATATACAGGAGAAAAGGTGGCGCCAGCGGGAAAAATTAAAGTGAAGGTGAAATATGAAAGCAAAAGGAAAATTCTGAATTTGTATGTGCTACCACGTGAGGGTGTACCGTTGTTCGGACGCGATTGGCTACAAATGGTTCAGCTCAACTGGCAGTCCATTAAGGCGATGCAGGTCAGCCAGAATGGAAGCAGTGCAGCTACACAGGAAAAGTTGAACCTGCTACTACAGCGCGCAGCGCCAGTGTTTCAAGACGGCATTGGAACCCTTAAACAGATTAAAGCACACCTCACAGTGGATGAACACGCACCGCCCAAGTTCTTGAAAGCTCGTCCTGTCCCCTATGCGTTGCGACCTAAAGTTGAGACAGAACTGAAAAGACTCGAAGACCAGGGCATCCTGTCCAAAGTTGAATGGTCAGACTGGGCAACACCAATTGTACCTGTAGTCAAGAAAAATGGTGCAATAAGGCTATGCGGTGACTTCAAAGTTACAGTCAATCCGGTTTTACATGCAGACCAGTACCCATTGCCGCGCATAGATGACATTTTTGCATCGTTAGCCGGTGGGCAACATTTTTCAAAGATTGACTTGGCCCAAGCTTACCTGCAAATGGAAATGGATGCAGCATCAAAGAAGTACCTCACAATCAATACCCAAAAAGGCCTTTTTCAGTACAATAGGCTAGTGTTTGGTGTTGCGTCTGCCCCTGCAGTGTGGCAGCGTGCTATTGATCAGGTCCTACAGGGCATTGCCGGCACGCAGTGCTACTTGGATGATATTATTGTGACAGGCCAGGACGATTGCTCTCATCTTGCTAATCTGGAAGCAGTCCTAACCAGACTAGCCGAATGTGGACTGAGAGCCAATAAGGACAAGTGTGAATTTTTCAAAGACTCCATTGAGTACTGTGGACATATAATTGATAAAGAAGGCCTCCACAAATCACAGGACAAAATTGACGCTGTACTGACAGCACCTAAGCCCTGTAATGTCACCCAGGTTCACTCATTTTTGGGACTGATAAATTATTATCACAAATTTTTACCAAATCTGTCGACAGTACTCCATCCGTTGCACAACCTTTTGCAAGCAAAGGCAACCTGGAAATGGACTACACACTGTGACTTGGCATTCAAGACTGCAAAGGAACTGATAACGTCAGAGAAAGTCTTGACTCACTACAACCCGGACTTACCGCTTCGCTTGGCGTGCGATGCATCGCCATATGGCATCGGTGCTGTTCTCTCCCACAAAATGCCAGACGGCTCCGAACGTCCTATAGCCTTCTCCTCTAGGTCCTTAAGTGCTGCAGAAAAGAATTATGCACAAATAGATAGAGAGGGATTGAGCCTTGTTTGGGGGGTGAAGAAATTCAACCAATATTTGTATGGGAAACGCTTCACATTGATAACAGACCACCAACCCCTAGTGGCCATTTTTAACCCAAGAAAATCTATCCCGGTAATGACAGCAGCGCGCTTACAAAGATGGGCATTGTTTTTAGGTGGACATGACTATGTGATTGAGTACAAAGGAACGACACAGCATGGAAATGCTGATGGACTCTCACGATTGCCATGTGAAACAGAGGACAATACATCTTCAGATCCAGCAGAGATGTTTCATTTGACCCACATGGAGAACTTACCTGTCAACAGCGCACAGATCAAACAAGAGACCAGCAGAGATCCAACTATGGCTAAGGTCCTTGAGCTTACGGTAAAGGGGTGGCCTGCCAAAAACACAGTGGGCTTACCTGAATACTTCAGTCGACGTGAACAGCTATCCGTGTGTCACGGGTGCATCATGTGGGGCACCAGAGTCATAGTGCCACCCAAGCTGCGCTCCAGAGTCCTTGAAGACCTTCATGAGGGACACATGGGTGTTGTAAAGATGAAGAGCCTTGCCAGGAGCTACATATGGTGGCCGGGCATTGACCACCAGATTGAGGACTTAGCCAAGACATGCTCTGGGTGTCAACTGATACAAAAGCAACCTCCACTTGCCCCTGTCCACAGCTGGGAGTGGCCAACTGCTCCATGGCAAAGGATCCACGTAGACTATGCAGGGCCATTTCTAGACAGAATGTTTCTTGTTGTTGTTGACGCGTATTCAAAGTGACCAGAAGTTTTCATAGTGAAAAATGCCACATCCACGAAAACAGTTGAAGTGCTTCGCACACTCTTCGCAAGAGCAGGATTGCCTGAGCGACTCATCAGTGACAATGGTAGTCAATTTACATCAGAAGAGTTCCAATCATTCATCCGGAAAAATGGAATCAAGCATACAACTGCTGTACCTTACCATCCTGCCACAAACGGGCTTGCTGAGCGCTTTGTCCAGTCGTTTAAGCAGTCAATGAAAACAATGGGCAATGCTCAGATGCCACTGCCAGAGAAGATGGCAAAGTTCCTACATGCGTACAGAAATACTGACCATGCTACAACTGGTCAAGCTCCCGCTTTACTGTTCATGGGAAGGCGGCTGAGGTCACGTCTAGATCTGCTTAAACCTGACCTTCGCAGAGATGTGACGCAGAAACAGTCCATCAAAGCTGCACCACGTCATGTCAGAAACTTTGTAATTGGACAACAAGTGTTGGCAAGGGATTACCGACAGTCAAAACAGAAATGGCAGCGTGGTGAGATCCTGTCAAAGACAGGGCCTCTTACATACACAGTGAGGATTGGACGTGATGTCATCTGGCGACGTCATGTCGATCAACTGCTAGATGCAACAACTCATCATGCGACACAATGCGACAACACAGAGGATGACACTCCTGTTCATGAGGACTCTGATGAATTCATGTTCCCAGTTTCAGAGACTCCTCCTGATAATGACAACCCCACACCTGCTAGTATGGATGTCCCCGAGGTTCCTGTTCAGGACCCTGAGCCTCAAGAGAGACGCTATCCTGAAAGAGCTCACCGTCCTCCTCAAAGACTGGAAGTGTAAAAACAAAACAAACCAAAAAAAAGAGCTATGCATTGTCATTGTTTCATGTTTAATGTTAATGTGTGTGTTAGTGTTTAAAGTGTTCAGCACTAATGTGTGATATAGAGTAGTGTAAGACCTATGTAGTAACTATGGGTTAATTACCAGTAACGGGTTATGAGTTTTCCATTAGATAGATATGGATATGATTTTTCTGTTATACGAGATGGACATCAATGCTGCAAAGGAGGAAATGTTATGTTCATAGTTAAAGTTGATGGGACTACTTTTATGTTATGCGCATGTACCTTTGTGGTAGTACTGAGCGGCGCATTGATACAGTAAGCTAGAGCAGTTGACCTTCGGCAGAGTAACGAATGTAATGTAACATGCTCATAGAAAAATCCAGTAAAGACTTTTGTTAACTTTACTCCGGTGTTCATTTGATGTATGTTGTGAAAGTGCAATACACAACAATAACGACTTGTAGAAGTGGTGTGAGCATGTAGACAAATGGTCATGCTCTAAAAGGGACCCAATTTTCTCCATATTGTCTCTGCAGCCTCATGCTGCTTTGTTGAACCAGCCAACAATCAGAATGCCAGCGATGCAAGTCAGTCCCAGGAGCCATCCTCAATGAAAGGCCTCCTACCCTGCTTCTTTATTGGGGTGTCATTAGTGGTTGGCTTCCCCCTCATGTTTGTGGTAGATCAGATTGGTAGCGACTGCCCCGACATGTCCACAATGCTCATATTGCACAGGTTAACAGTTGTTTAAATATATTCTCAGTCTAGACCCACTAACTGGTATGTCCAACAGCAGAAGTATCACAGCTGTTAACATGTTTAACATTTTAACAAGGTATCAGTAATAGAGTAAAATGTTTTGGAAAAAAGTGTTTGCATTTCTTTTGAGTTTCTGTAAATCATGATCTTATATTCATATTCTATAACGGCACTGTCTCCCTCTTTATGTAGTTAACAGACCTATTTTTCCTGTAAAACCCATAAAACTGATGAAAAATGTATACAGATAGTATCTACTTAAGCATACTGTATCAGTGATGAATGTTTCAGCCACAAAAATTTTATATTCTATTTTGAATTTAATACAGTTATTGCCATTATTGGTTACGGCACATGATGGTCGCACCAAATGATGAGAAGACCACATGTGGTTAAAATTCTACTTAAAAAGATCAATACACAGTAAATTCCATACAAAAAACCAGAATAAACCAGTTTGTATTATCATTTTTTAAAATTCTCTTGGACACAAACATTTCATACACATTTCATTATAATCTCATCACAAATGTTTTAAAACGTTACAGGCTTTGTCGTGAACTTTACAATGTTTAGGAACATAAACATTTCAATTAACTCTCATAAAAAACATTAATTAAAAAGTGCAACACACATTAAGAGCTTTGTAGTGAACACAAACATTTCATTATACTCTTCTTTGTTTTTTCTCTTTATTTTTGGTGATGGTGTCTTTTTTTCCAGCTAAAAGACGACTGTTTTCATCTCTGGACAGAAAATTGACAACAGCTTGCTTTCTCTCTGCTGACAGTTTCTTACACCCCCTTGGGTTGAATTTTTCACTTACTCTTTGTTTTGCCATTAACCTCTTCTCACTCTGACTTTATCTTTTATCTTTATCTCATCTCTGCTAGTTGTTTCCTCAGATGTAAGACCTGCTTTCTCAGTTTACACTTCTCTCTCTGCAGTCTTTTGCAACGTTTCTCTGCTGAGGATGTATTCTTTCTCTCATCTCTCTCTGGTGTGGAGGACACTGGTGGATTAAAATCCTCATTCAGAGGTATGGGGTCTACCACAGCTTGACCTGCATTTTCTGGCTGCTCTTGTACTAGGCTTACATCTACATCAGCCAGAACTGGTGGAGTGTTCTCCACAGCATTTTCCATCTTTTTCCTATCCCTGTAACTTTTGGATGCAGCCCTCCATTTGCCTCTCTGTTTCTTCTTCTCTCTCTCTGACAGCTCACTTGACTTTAAATATGTAATCTTTCCCTGCTGTTTTCTTCTTTGGTAGCTGAAACAGTAGTGTATAATGTCATGCCATAAATCTAAGTTTGTACATAAGTCAATTTTATTTTAGACTAATGATAGATGACAACAGAAAGTTCAACATGTTACAGAAAAGATACAATTCCTCCTAACATGACAGTTAGAAACACATGTACTTGAAATATGTACTTCATGTTACATTACTTATAGTTCTTTTGTATACCTTTCTTTTCTTCTAGCAAGGTACTCAGCTCTTGCTGCAGGGTCGGAACTAACATGTTGCCTGTGGCGAGCGTTTTTTTCTTTGCTTCTGAGTGCCAAGCAAGGATGGTTGTAGGAAATAGGTTAAAATAGTTAGAAATGATTAATAAATGCATAATTACCTAAATGAAATTCCATGCTATAAAAAAAAAGGTTTTGTAGACAAATCTATACGAAAAGTTACACTAAAATAAAGAACTATATGTATATAAATCATGAATTAAATATCAATGCACAGAAACTGCCAATGCAGGACATATATCTATCATGTACAACGTTCTACAATGGTTGCGCCACATGATACTTGGTCTCACCCCATGATGTTTTCAAGTTCACTAACATTTTACAGGCACAGAATTGGCCACCTAAAAAAAACAGGCATTCTTCCCACCAAAGTTCACTATCAAATTTATCATAAAAATTTAGATTTGCAGATAAAACTTAATATTCATATATTTTTTTAAGTCATACCACATGACATCCAAATGTGGCAACTACATTCCAGCAGTTAAAAAGGTGATATTTTTTCCAAATTTGAGAGACACTTACAAACCTGCTAGATGTTTCCTTGGGTCCTTGGCATGCGACTATATGATGTCACTTCTTGTCCTTGAATTGTTTTCAAAACAAAAGTCCCAAAATGGTATTTTCTTGATGGTCTTGATGGTCATGAAATGAACATCTTCGGACAACATTCATTTGTATATTATGATGGAAATATAAATGCAAATGCTTTTTTTGCAATTTTGTCCAGGAATACAAAACATGTTTGACATTATGCCAAATGGGGCAGGAGATAAATTGGAATAGATTTATAGTAATTTTAAACAAGTTTTCATGGCTGTAAAGTGGGTATGTATATGGGAAAGGTACTAGATATATACAGTTAGGTCTGGAAATATTTGGACAGTGACACAATTTTCATAATTTTGGCTCTGTACGCCACCACAATGGATTTGAAATGTAACAATCGAGATGCAATTGAAGTGCAGACTTTCAGCTTTAATTCAAGGGGTTGAACAAAAATATCGTATGAAACGTTTAGGAATTGCAACCATTTTTATCCACAGTCCCCTATTTTCAGGGGCTCAAATGTAATTGGACAAATTAACAATCATAAATAAAATGTTCAATTTTAATACTTTGGCGAGAATCCTTTGCAGGCAATGACTACCTGAAGTCTGGAACCCATGGACATCACCAAATGCTGGGTTTTGTCCTTTGTGATGCTTTGCCAGGCCTTTACTGCAGCTGCCTTCAGTTGTTGTTTGTTTGTGGGTCTTTCTGCCTTTAGTTTTGTTTTCAGCAAGTGAAATGCATGCTCGATCAGGTTGAGATCAGGTGATTGACTTCCGCCATTGCAGAATATTCCACTTCTTTGCCTTAAAAAACTCCTGGGTTGCTTTCGCAGTATGTTTTGGGTCATTGTCCATCTCTACTGTGAAGCGCCGTCCAATCAACTTTGCTGAATTTGGCTGAATCTGAGCAGACAGTATGGTAAATCCCACACCTAGGGGAAAAGGTCACAAGAAAACAGATGGTCCTAGAATATTTGGAGAATGCAGTCAGAAGGGGTGAGGTCAGATTGAGGGGTTTGATATAGGTGAAGAAAAGAAAGGATCAAAAGCTGCAGAAACCAGGATAGAGTAATTAAAAGTTAGGGTAAATAAGTAATAAACAAAGTTGTAAACAGCCAGAACAAAAGGCTTTTGAAATCAGCCAGGCTCATCAAGATTTAGGTAGACAAACAGACGCCAGGGCAGGTGGGAGTAGCCCACCTTGATGACTAAATGTAATTCTTGAATGTTATTGGTGTATGTAGACAGGAACTAGAAGTTTGTTGAATGGAGGGCGTTGACCTATGTGATGTCTATAAAAAAGACAGGTAACGGAAGTGGAAAGGGGTTCAACTTTGCAAATCTGAAACGACTTCTTTCTCTGTGAATAAAGTCTCTGAATGAATCAACAGCTCTGGTTAACGGTATTTTATTTCAAAATACTATTATTTAAATTCTACGACAACAGTATATCCCTAAACACTTCAGAATTCATCTGGCTGCTTCTGTCTTCTGTCACATCATCAATAAACACTAGTGACCCAGTGCCATTGGAAGCCATGCATGCCCATGCCATCACACTGCCTCCACCGTGTTTTATAGATGATTTGTGGTATGCTTTGCATCATGAGTAGTTCCAAGCCTTCTCCATACTTTTTTCTTCCCTTCATTCTTCTACAGGTTGATCTTAGTTTCATCTGTCCAAAGAAAGCTGTTCCAGAACTGGGCTGGCTTTTTTAAGATGTTTTTTGGCAAAGTCTAATCTGGCCTTTCTATTCTTGAGGCTTATGAATGGTTTGCACCTTGTGGTGAACCCTCTGTATTTGCTCTTGTGAAGTCTTCTCTTCATGGTAGACTTGGATAATGATATGCCTACCTCCTGGAGAGTCTTCTTCACTTGGCTAGATGTTGTGAAGGGGTTTTTCTTTACCACGTGAAGGATCCTGCGATCATCCACCACTGTTGTCTTCCGTGGACATTCAGGCCTTTTTGTGTTGCCGAGCTCACCAGTGCATTCTTTTTTTCTCAGAATGTATCAAACTGTTGATTTGGCCACTCCTAATGTTGCCGCTAACTCTCTGATGGATTTGTGGGGGGACATGCAGCGTTCGGCCTGTAGAGGGAGCTACAGGACCGTGGCCGGGGTTGTGTCGGCGAGACTTTTGTTGCACACCTGCTGCGAATTAAGTCTCGTCGGCGAATGTTTAAGATGTGTGTGCTTCTGCCATTTCAGTAAGGGAGCTAAGCTGGAGAAGGCGAGGCGACGAGAGCAGAGCCGAGCCGAGCCGAGCCGAGCCGAGCCGAGCCGAGAACCGAGAGAGAGACATTGAACGAGGCTGGAAAGCCAAACCGTGCCAGCGGAACCCCTTTGTGAATAAACGGGACGAATTCCCTTATCGTTATACTGCGTCTGCCTCTGTGTATAAACGGACTGTGTTACATTGGCGCCCAACCTGGGACACAGAATACAGGCAGGATGGACACATTAACAGCGGCAATATCGAGGATAACGCTCGTCCTCGAGCAACAGACGGCCCTGCAACAGACCCAGCAGGCGACGCTGGAGGAGCTGACGGCGGCGAGGGTCGCGGACAGGGCCCTCCTCCAGGACTTCACCAGGGCCGGCGGGCCGGCGCCGGGGACCGGAGCGGCACCAGGTCCCCCCAAGGTCCAGCTGCAGAAGATGGGGGACCTGGACGACCCAGAGGCGTTCCTCGCGGTGTTCGAGGGGACGGCGAGGATCTCGGGGTGGCCGGACCGAGAGTGGGCCTACCATCTGCTGCCCCTCCTGTCAGGGGAGGCGCAGCTCGCGGCCCACAGTTTGCCGGCAGCCGCCCAACGGGATTACCAGTCCCTGGCCCGGGCGATTCGGGACCGCCTGGGCCTGACACCGGAGGAACACCGGCGCCGGTTCCGGGCCATGACAATGGAGGAGGGGTGCCGGCCCTTCGCCTTCGCCCAGCGGCTGGGGGACAGCGCATGGCGGTGGCTGGACCCCGAGAACAACTCGGCGGTGGAGGTCGGGAACCGGGTGGTAATGGAGCAGTTCCTCGCGGGGCTCCCGGCCCGCACCGCCGCCTGGGTCCAGTACCACCGCCCCCAGGACCTAAAGACCGCCGTGGGTCTGGCCGAGGACCATCTCTCCCTCCCACCGCGGGGGCCACAACGACCAACCCCGGCCCCGCGGCAAGGGGGGGGGGGCCAACACCCAGGAGGAGCCGGGGGAGCGGAAGGAGAGAGGCCGGCGCCCGCCCCGAGAACGAGATGGCAGGAGCACACCTATCCGGAACCAACCCCGGCCCCGCAGGGAGCACCTCGAGCGACAGGGGGGGTGTGTTGGCGGTGCGGACGGCCGGGCCACGTGCAGGCCGAGTGTCGGGCGATGGACGTGGGACAGGTCGTCCGCATCGGCGACATACCGGGCCCTCCCCCCGGACCAGGAGCGGCGTATCGTATTCCGGTAAGGATACAACGTGATACGCACCAGGCGTTCTTGGATTCGGGCTGCATGCAGTCCATGATCCAGGAGCGCCTGGTTCGGCCGGGGGCACTGTTGAAGGCATCGAGGGTGCGGGTGAGGTGTGTGCATGGGGACATTCACGAATATCCGGTGGTCGCTATTGAAATTCATTTTGAGGGGAAAAACCATAGTGTACAGGCGGCGGTTAGCCCACGCCTCACGCATCCCCTGATTCTAGGTGTGGATTGGGAGGGGTTTCCTCAAGCGGTAAGGAGGGCTACCGGGATGCGTGCACGACAGCTAGGGAGGTGTGTGGCGTGTAGTGTGCTCTGTGCCAAGGCGGCGCCTCGCGACACTGCCGGGGAGCCGGAGCCGGCGGGGGCTCCTCACCCCGAGACTTCCCCGCCGAACTATCCACGGCTAGGCGACTTCCCCCTCGAGCAGTCTCGTGACGAGACCCTAAGATCAGCCTTTGACCAAGTGATAGCAATTGATGGTACTTTGATACGGCCAGACACGGTGCGCGCCCACCCCTATTTTGCGATTATCAGCGACAGGTTATATCGAGTAAGTCGTGACTCACATAGTCAGGAGGAAGTAACCCAGTTGCTGGTTCCCCGCAGCCGCCGCGAAATGGTCTTCCAGGCGGCTCATTTCAACCCCATGGCGGGCCATCTAGGATATGACAAAACACTGCACCGTATAATGGCTCGATTTTATTGGCCGGGGATTCGGGCAGAGGTGCGTAGGTGGTGCGCTTCCTGTCGGGAATGTCAGTTAGTAAATTCCCCGGCCATTCCACGGGCCCCCTTGCAGCCCTTACCATTGGTCGAGAACCCGTTCGACCGCATTGCGATGGATATTATCGGGCCATTTGAGCGGTGTACACAGGGTTATCGATTTGTGTTGGTCTTGATAGATTACGCCACCCGATACCCCGAGGCAATACCTCTGCGCAATATCTCTGCCAGGAGTGTAGCGCAAGCATTGTTTCAAGTCATCTCCCGCGTGGGAATCCCGAAAGAGATTCTCACCGATCAGGGCACTAATTTTATGTCACGCATCCTCAAGGAACTGTATGGCTTGTTGAACATCAAGGCGATTCGAACCAGTGTTTACCACCCGGCCACTGACGGCCTTTGTGAGCGGTTCAATCGGACCTTGAAGTCAATGATCCGGAAGTTTGTCCACGAGGATAGTCGGAATTGGCATAAATGGCTAGATCCCCTGTTGTTTGCAGTGCGGGAAGTTCCCCAAGCTTCCACCGGGTTTTCCCCGTTTGAATTACTCTACGGGCGTAAGCCCCGGGGTGTCCTAGACCTGTTTAAAGAAAATTGGGAGGAGGGGTCTAGCGACAGTAAGAGTGAGATCCAGTACGTCCTCGACTTGCGCACAAAGCTCCACGCCCTAGGGGCTATCTCACGTGAGCATTTGCTGCAAGCCCAGGAGCGTCAGAAACGCCTGTATGACAGGGGGTCTACCCTACGAGAGTTTACACCGGGAGATAAGGTGCTCGTACTGTTACCCACCTCCAGCACGAAATTACTCGCGAAGTGGCAAGGGCCGTTTGTGGTCACACGTCGCATGGGGGACGTGGATTATGAGGTTGTACGCTCGGACCGGGGGGATAGCTTGCAGGTGTATCACGTCAATCTCCTAAAAAAATGGAACGACGTGGTCACGGTTGCTCTGGCTACGGTAATTCCGGAGAGAGAGGAGTTCGGTCCGGAAGTCCCAAAATCGAAAGTTAGCACTCCGGTCGATATTGATAACCATCTCTCTGCTAGCCAGGCCGCGGACGTTGCAGATTTGCAGCTTAAGTTCGCTGACGTGTTCTCTCCCCTGCCCGGTCGGACTACGCTCATCGACCACCATATAGAAACGCAGCCGGGTTTAACGGTGCGCACGCGTCCCTATAGGTTGCCGGTGCACAAACGAAACGTTGTGTGCACGGAGTTGGAAGCTATGCTGGAGCTGGGTGTGGTCGAGGAGTCCCGCAGTGATTGGTGTAGCCCCATCGTGCTTGTCAACAAGCCAGATGGGGCTATACGGTTCTGTGTGGATTATAGACGGGTTAATGCGGTCTCCAAGTTCGATGCATATCCGATGCCCCGGGTCGACGAGCTCTTGGACCGGCTTGGTACGGCCAGGTACTTCACGACATTGGATTGCACGAAGGGATACTGGCAGATTCCACTCTCGCCGGTGTCCCGGGAGAAAACGGCATTCTCCACTCCGCTCGGGTTATTCCAGTTCACCGTGCTCCCTTTCGGGTTGTTCGGAGCCCCAGCCACTTTTCAGCGCCTCATGGACCGTATTCTGCGGCCGCACGCCGCCTATGCTGCGGCCTACCTAGATGACATTGTCATCCACAGTGACACCTGGCCGCAGCATGTGCGGAGTGTGGCTGCTGTTCTGCGGTCCCTGAGGCAGGCGGGGCTAACGACCAACCCGAAAAAGTGCGTGATCGGGCGGAGGGAGATCCGGTATCTGGGGTACCACTTGGGACGGGGGGAGGTGCGACCGCAGATTGAAAAGACTGCGGCCATCGCCGCCTCTCCCCGGCCCAAGACAAAGAAGGAGGTGAGGGCCTTCCTGGGGCTGGCGGGATATTACCGCCAGTTCGTACCAGGGTTTTCAGAGCTGGCCAGTCACTTGACGGACCTCACCCGGAAGGGTGCCTCGGATCCGGTCCAATGGTCGGGCCAGTGCCAGGGGTCGTTCGAGGCCCTTAAGGGGGCTCTTTGTGGAGAAACGGTCCTGTATGCGCCTGATTTTAACCTCCCTTTCTCCCTACAGACGGACGCGTCGGATAGAGGGCTGGGAGCAGTGCTGACCCAGCGCGTGGAGGGGGCCGACCGGCCGGTGCTGTACCTGAGCCGCAAGCTGTCGGAGAGGGAGGGCCGGTACAGCACCGTGGAGAAGGAGTGCCTGGCCATCAAGTGGGCGGTCGGCACCCTCCGCTACTACCTGCTGGGTCGCGCCTTCACCCTCTACTCCGACCATGCCCCCCTCCAGTGGCTCCACCGCATGAAGGATGTAAACGCGAGGATCACCCGGTGGTACCTCGCGTTGCAGCCCTTCAACTTTTCCGTCGTGCACAGACCAGGGGCGCAGATGGTCGTGGCAGACTTCCTCTCCCGTGCAGGGGGGGGGATTAGGTCGTCGGCCGTCGGTTCCCCGGCCTGTGTCGGGCGGTGGGGGTATGTGGGGGGACATGCAGCGTTCGGCCTGTAGAGGGAGCTACAGGACCGTGGCCGGAGTCTCGTCGGCGAATGTTTAAAATGTGTGTGCTTCTGCCATTTCAGTAAGGGAGCTAAGCTGGAGAAGGCGAGGCGACGAGAGCAGAGCCGAGCCGAGCCGAGAACCGAGAGAGAGACATTGAACGAGGCTGGAAAGCCAAACCGTGCCAGCGGAACCCCTTTGTGAATAAACGGGACGAATTCCCTTATCGTTATACTGCGTCTGCCTCTGTGTATAAACGGACTGTGTTACAGGATTCTTTTTGTTTTTTTGCAGCGTAAGGATGGCCTGTTTCACTAGCATTGAGAGGTCCTTTGACCACATGTTGTGCGTTCACAGCAACAGCTTCTAAATGCAAATGCCACACTTGGAATCAACTCAGACCTTTTACCTGCTTAATTGATAAAGAAATAACAAAGGAATAGCCCACACCTGTCCATGAAACTGCTTTTGAGTCAATTGTCCAATTACAATTGTGGGCTACATATTAAAGAGCTGTAATTCCTAAACCCTTCCTCAAATTTGGATGTGAATACCCTCAAATTAAAGCTGAGAGTCTGCACTTTAAGCCCATATTCATTATATAACTGTAACTTGATTATGTTTTGGTAAACAGCTAAAATAACAAAAAATGTGTCAGAGTCCAAATATATATGAACCTAACTGTATGTTATCTTTTTAGGCATTTTTTTTGGACAGAAAAAGTATGCGTCACGTCATTGACCCAGCTACACTGGGGCTGGTCATTCATGCTGCAGGTACTCACTCACACAATTACATTTACATTTTTGACATTTAGCAGATGCCTTTATCCAAAGCGACTTACAACAAGTACATTTGTCTATAATAAGTGAATCATCTATACATCAGTCATCATAAGAAAAACAAATCTATGCTCGGACCAGGGGCCATTGGCAGTCACAATGCTAGAAGAAGGAAGGATTTTACAGCAGAGAAACTGTACAGGGGGTAGTGGGAATGAAGAGGTCTTTAGGAGGGACAGTCAAGAAGAGATGGGTCTTCAGTCTACGGTGGAAGATAGGTAGTGACTCTGCAGTCCTAACAGCAGTGGGAAGCTCGTTCCACCACCAGGGCCCCAGGACAGTGACAAGCTGTGACCGAATAGTGCAACCGATGCATCCTCGTGGAGGCAGCGGTGCCAGGCGGCCAAGGTGGAAGAACAGAGTGATCGGGCAGGAGTTTGGGGGCTGACCACTGCTTGCACGTAGGGAGGGGCTGTTCCCTTTGCCGCCCAGTAGGCGAGCACCAGGGTCTTGAATCTGATGCAAGCTGCTCCCGGGAGCCAGTGAAGGGTGCGAAGGAGGGGGGTGACATGGGAGAATTTGGGGAGATTGAATACCAGATGCATCACATAACACACGTAGCACACTGTGGAGTAAAATTCAACACCAAGTCAAAAGAAAACATGCTTCATGAGTGTGTACCTTTCAGTTACTGTCTCTATCAGTTTACAAGCAAAATTCCCAACATAGCCTTTGAGCTGTTCTGATCGTTCTCATGTGACTCATCATGTGACGCTCACTCTCAGAGATTTCACATATTTCATACTAGGGTGGTGGAATGTTCTTCTTGACAAAAAGGAGATCATTATAACCTCATGCAGTATATTTTGACTCAGTGTTTGAGAATAAGCAAAGCAGAGGTATGTAGTACATGCAAAGTGTTGTATCATTTCTATTCCCTGCCTGTAGCTGAGGGTGGAGCTCTAGGTGCAGCCGTGGCTTCCTCTCAAGTCAGAATTTAAGTTATTGTGTTTTTTGCTGGTGAGAGTCCACTGGGTAAACTACTAAAGTAACACCATCATACAACACAATGGGTTTGAAGGACTGCAGGAGGTGTTCAACAATGAAGAACTCTCAGACGGTGGATTTGCTGAGTATAGATGATGTTTTTTGGTCACATAGGCCCGGGAGAAACTTTTGACAAGTATTCAAGTATACAAGTATAATTTCACAAAGGGCATTTCCCCTGTACTTAGATTTAAGCCAGAATGTGCCTTGCTTATAACATCTTGGTGTAAGAATTCAGGTGACTGGTACATCCATAATTGGTCATACTTCCAGGACGACCTCAATAATGCCATCAGTTTTGTTGATGCATCTCATACAATAACAGATAAAAAACATCTTGTTGGCAGCCAGCAGAGGTGGAAGAATGGAGTGATCGGGCCGGGTTTGGGGACTGACCATCGATTGCAGATAGGGAGGGGCTGTTCCCTTTACCGCTCTGTAGGCGAGCGCCAGTTTGAATCTGATGTGAGCTGCTACTAGGAGCCAGTGAAGGGTGCGGAGGAGGGGGGCGACATGGAAGAATTTGAGGAGATTGAACACCAGACGGGCTACAGCGTTCTGGATGAGCTGCAGAGGTCTGATGGCGGAGGCAGGGAGCCCAGACAGAAATCAGTTGCAGTAATCTAGGCGAGAGATGACAAGTGCCTGGATTAGGAGTTGCGCGGCTTCTCTCATGAAGAATGGGCGTATCCTTCTAATGTTGTAGAAGAATCTACAGGAGCGGGCCATCGCTATGATGTCAGTGGCACAGGACAGTTGGTTGTCCAGGATCACCCCAAGATTATTTGCTGTCTAAGAGGGGGACACAGTGGAGAGGGCAGGCTTTCCCAGGAAGGAAGAGGAGCTCCATCTTGTCAAGATTGAGCTTGAGGTGGTGAGCAGACATCCAGGCAGAGATGTCAGCAAGACATATGTCGCCACCTGTGTGTCAGAGGGGGGGAAAGAGATAAAAAAGTTGTCATCAGCATAGCAGTGGTAAGAGAAACCGTGTGAGGCAATTACAGAGCCAAGAGATTTGGTATACAGAGAGAACAATAAGGGTCCTAGGACAGAGCCCTGGGGGACACCAGTGGTGAGGGTGTGTGATGTGGACAGCGACCCTCTCCACGTTACCTGCTATGAGCGATCAGTAGGTAGGATACGAACCAGGAGAGTGCAGAGCCTGAGCTGCCCAGCTCTGAGAGGGTGGAGATCTGGTGGTTTACTGTGTCAAACGCTGGCTGTCTTAAAGGCAGCTGGGAAAGAGTCAGTGGTCAGAGAGGAATTGATGAGGGAGGTAAGGAATGGAAGGATGTCGTTCGAGATGATTTGGAGAAAGGGTGAGGGGATGGGATCGAGAGGGCAGGTGGTTGCCCGATTGGATGAGATAAGTTTTAGGATCATCATCAGGAGAGAGAGGGGAAAGTGATGATAAACCACAGCCACATCAACGAGTGGTAGTAGTGATAGCACAAGGTTGTGTGAGCTGCTACTGTCATCAGCCTTCTTTACAAAGTAGGTGACAAAGTCATCTGCAGAGAGGGAGGAGGGAGGGGGAGGGGAAGGTGGTGTAAGCAGTGAGGAGAATGTGGCAAACAGTTTCCTTGGGTCAGAGGCATACGATTGAATTTTAGAATGGTAGAATGAAGGAGGAGAGAGTGATAAGATGCTAGGTGGTCAGTTTTCCTCCATTTCCTCTCAGCTGCTTGAAGGCCTGTTGTATTAGCTTGCAGCGATTCAGACAGCCATGGTGCGGGAGGAGAGGATCTTGCTGGCCTAGAGGAGAGTGGACACAGAGAGTCAAAAGATGACGAGAGTGGATATGAGGATGGAGGAGGCAGCATCAGTTGACAAAAGGGAGAAGGATTCAGCCGAGGGTAAGGACGATAGAACAGAGGAAGAGAGAGAGGTGAGAGACAGGGTCCGCAGGTTGCGGCGGGTAGTGTAGTAGAATCTAAGTAATGGTATTTAGAAATAACATACCGTTAAACCGGAGCTGTTGATTCATTCAAAGACTTTATTCACAGAGAAAGAAGCCGTGTCAGATTTGCAAAGTTGACCACACTTTTCACTTCCGTTCCCTGTCTTTTTATAAACATCACACAGGTCAACGCCCTCCATACAACAAACTTCTAATTCCTGTCTACATACACCAATAACATTCAAGAACATTTCGTCATCCAGGGGGCTACTCCCACCTGACCTGGCGCCGTTCAGTCTGCAGAGAGATCAATTGACCTAGGCTGTTTTCTTAAGCCATTTGTCCTGGCTGTTTTACAACTGTGTTTATTACTCATCTATCCTGTCCTTAGATCACTCTATCCTGTTTCTACAGCTTTGATCCATTCTACTTCATTGTGTTCCTACCCTCTAGTTAACCCCCACCTATCTGATCTCACCCCTTCTGCCTGCATTCTCCAAATGTTTTCTTGTGACCTTTTCCCCTAGGTGTGGGATTGCTAAGGCTAATATTGTCTTTAAATTTACCATAGTAGTAACAAAATGGGTAGAGTTTGAATGGGAGGGGATGGATTTGAGGGGAAGGGAGAAAGATACAAAGTGATGGTCAGAAACTGGAAGAGGGGTAACAATAAGGTTGGAGGTGGAGCAGGATCTGAAAGATTCAAGCTGATTGCCTGCCTTATTAGTCAGGGGAGAGTGAGACAGGGTAAGGTCAAATGAGGAGATAAGGTTAAGAAATCCAGAAGACTAAAACTTCTCTGATGTTGAAGTCACCCAGGAGAGTGAGTGAGTGGTGTGCTGTCCTCAGGGAAGAAGCTGAGAAAGACATCCATCTCATCTAGGACATCGCCAAGCTGACCTGGGGGGCGATAGATAACAACAATGTGAAGTTTGATAGGGAAAGTAACAGAAACTGAGGAAACTCAAATGAGGATATGGACAGATGTGAGAGAAAGAACATTAAATGTTCACTTTGTGAGGTGAGGAGCCCTATGCCACCCCCTCGACCAGAGGGTCTAGGGGTGTGAGAAGGAGTAGGCAGCGGAGAGGGCTACTAGAGTAGCTGTGTTCTCTGATGTCTCCGATGTGATCCATGTCTCAGTGAGAGCCAGGAAGTGGAAGGATTGAAAGGAGGCAAAGGATGTGATAGCTTCGCTTTCCTGACTGCTGGCTGGCAGTTCCAGAGTCCTCCGGCAACCGCAAGATCATGTGGGGTACACCAGATTGGATTGGTTGATGCGGCGAGGTGAACTGCCTTGTCTAAGTGCTCTACGGAAAGGTGAAATAGCAGGGATGCAGAGAAAACACATTACAGCAGGTGAGATTCGATTGAGGGATTCTAAAGTAAAAAGGAATATAGCTAGCTCTGATGACAACAATACCGAAAGCAATACTCAGCCGTGTGGCCTTTCTCTGTCCTTCCTTGATAGTCCCACAGATAGTCTCCCTTGTCTTTGTGCACCCGAGTCTTTGTATGCAGAGGCTGAGAAGTAGAGGCTGATGCTACAGCTGGTGCTATCAGATCAGTGAGACTTAAAAGGGCAATTCACAAATTGCTGATTGCCTAGCAGAGGTGTAAGCCCCTCCCACCTATCAGCAGTCCTACAGAGATTGATTATCCCACAAGACTTCCAAAGGAATCTTACAGAGGCCTCATTAATTCCAAAATCCACCTGCAAGATCATTTGTTACCCATGGTACCCACTCACTGCAATGTAAGTCGCTTTGGATAATAGCGTCAGCTAAATGGCATATATTCTTCTTCTTCTTCTTCTTCTTCTTCTTCTTCTTCTTCTTCTTCTTCTTCTTCTTCTTATTATTATTATTATTATTGTATTATATTATATTATTATTACCCCCCTACTCACTCTGTATTTTCATTACAGCAAAACAGGTTAACCATGTACATAACAACATATGTAATATTACAAAGGTATGTTGGAGGTGAAAACACAGTATCAATCCATTGTGACAAATCATTGTGATCTATTGCTATTCATTGTCCATTGCTATGGCTATTGACATTTTTTGTGATACCAAGGATTACCAGCGTGTGGCCTATTGCTGACCCACTACGACCCTGCTTCTATGTCTAGGCCTTTATTAGTGTATATAAAAAATATATATATATTAACAACTTGCTGAAGCAGACCTCTTCTGATTTTTTTGGTCCATTTATATTTTTCTACTATTCAGTTTTTTGTAACTCCTATCTTTTAACATAGTGGAATGTTGATTTAGGCCAACATTCTGAGAGTCCAACTGTATGAAAGTGCACCTGAAAAATCTGCAGGAATTGCGTGATGCAATCATGTCATCATGGACCAGAATCTCAAAGGAATGTTTCCAACATCTTGTGGAATCAATGCCACGAAGAATTGAGGCTGCTTTTTTTTTTTCTAGAAACAAAAGGTAAAGCTTAGTAAATTGGAACAGACAATACACTGGGAAAGGAAGTACATCTGAGCTTGCAACTGGGATGTCTGAGCAGGGTTCAAGATTTTTGAACAAGGTGGCACTGGATTGCATCAAAACCCAACTTGTGTTTATTCATGTCAAAATGTGTAAACAATACAGCTAAAACACTGAATTCACTGAGGAGCATTAGCACTTTCACCTTCAGCAACAATGTTGTTGACAATCAAAGCCAGTTACTCCATCATTACTAAATATAATTTAACAGAAAGTTAAACTACAAGTACATAAGAGGGGAAAGGAGAAGTTGTTCCAAGTCTTTCGGCACAGAGTCATCCATTGGTTTGAACAGCCCTGTTTCCTAGAGCTGGGTCTCTCTTAGCCTTCACTGGATTATACTCAGTCACTTGAGGCTGCTTTGAGAGCAAAGGGAGGTTTTGGCATGTATAGCTGCCACTAGAACTTTCTAACTTGTCTTAATTGATGATTGTAACTGCTGACGGCAGCAGCAGAATGTATTCTGAAGTGTACAGAAACTTCTACTACAGAATGTTGTCTGCTCAAGTGCAAGCAAATGCCTCCAAATTCATTGGATGATGCTTTATCATACAGTAAAATAAAATACCCAAAACATACTGCCAGAGCAACTGGGGAGTTTTTCAGGACCAAAAAGTAGAAAGGTCTTGATTGGCCAAGTCAATCTTTAGATTTAAATCCAATTAAAAATGCATTTCATTTCCTGATGATAAGATTTTAGGCAAAAAGACATCAAAACAAACAACAACTGAAGATGGCTGCAATACAGGCCTGGACATCACCAGAGAAGATACCCAGCGTCTGGTGAGGTCAATGGTTTGCAGACTTCAGGCAGTTATTGCATGCAAAGGATTGTCGACCAAATACTAAACATGAGTGCTTAATTTGGACATTTGATAAATCTGTCCTATTACTTTTGGGTACCCTAAAATAGGGGACTATGCATAAAAAGTGTTGTAATTTCTGAATGGTGAAACCAATATGTGCACAAATACCATCAAATAAAAGATGAAAATCTCTACTATACTATAACGTCATGTTTGATCTCAAATCTGAGTGTAGAGCCAAAAGAAGAAAAAATGCTTTGCCTGGCTCCTCCTCCGCTGTGTGTTAATTGTCTCCTGCAGGTGGAGTGGATGCAAGGGTGCTAATTGGGGAAGTGATTGCTTCCTGGTCTGGGAGCTTAAAGAAGGCTTAACCTCAGTTGTTAAGTTTAATTTAATAAATATCTTTTTTGATTATTGCAATCCACGTGTGGCCTTCCCTTTTCATGTTACTGTGCCCTGAGCCAGGCATATGTAACATATGGGGGCTCGTCCGGGATTTTTGGACCAGTATTGGTATGCGTTTTTGTTGCTCATTACGTTAAAGTTCTGAGTAAAGTGGTCTGTTTGATACTTACAGTTGTGGTCAGAAGTTTACGTACACTTAGGTTGAAGTCATTAAAACTAATTTTTTAACCACTCCACAGATTTCATGTTAACAAACTATAGTTTTGGCAAGTCGGTTAGGACATCTACTTTGTGCATGACACAAGTCATTTTTCCAACAATTGTTTACAGACGGATTATTTCACTTATAATTCACTATATCACAATTCCAGTAGGTCAGAAGTTGACTGTGCCTTTAAACAGCTTGAAAAATTCCAGAAAATGATGTCATGGCTTTAGAAGCTTCTGACAGGCTAATTGACATCATTTGAGTCAATTGGAGGTGTACCTGTGGATGTATTTTAAGGCCTACCTTCAAACTCAGTGCCTCTTTGCTTGACATCATGGGAAAATCAAAAGAAATCAGCCAAGACCTCAGAAAAACAATTGTGGACCTTCACAAGTCTGGTTCATCCTTGGGAGCAATTTCCAAACGGCTGAAGGTACCACGTTCATCTGTACAAACAATAGTACGCAAGTATAAACACCATGGGACCACGCAGCCGTCATACCGCTCAGGAAGGAGACGCGTTCTGTCTCTTAGAGATGAATGTACTTTGGCGCAAAAAGTGCAAATCAATCCCAGAACAACAACAAAGGACCTTGTGAAGATGCTGGAGGAAACAGGTACAAAAGTATCTATATCCACAGTAAAACGAGTCCTATATTGACATAACCTGAAAGGCCACTCAGCAAGGAAGAAGCCACTGCCCCAAAACCGCCATGAAAAAGCCAGATTACGGTTTGCTCCTGCACATGGGGACAAAGATCTTACTTTTTGGAGAAATGTCCTCTGGTCAGATGAAACAAAAATTGAACTGTTTGGCCATAATGACCATCTTTATGTTTGGAGGAAAAAGGGGGAGGATTGCAAGCTGAAGAACACCAGCACGGGGGTGGCAGCATCATGTTGTGGGGGTGCTTTGCTGCAGGAGGGACTGGTTCACTTCACAAAATAGATGACATCATGAGGAAGGAAAATTATGTGGATATATTGAAGCAATATTTCAAGAAATCAGCCAGAAAGTTAAAGCTTGGTCGCAAATGGGTCTTCCAAATGGACAATGACCCCAAGCTTATTTCCAAATTTGTGGCAAAATGGCTGAAGGACAACAAAGTCAAGGTATTGGACCTGACCTCAACCCTCCAGAAAATTTGTGGGCAGAACTGAAAAAGCGTGTGCGAGCAAGGAGGCCTACAAATCTGACTCAGTTACCCAAGTTCTGTCAGGAGGAATGGGCCAACATTCCACCAACTTATTGTGGGAAGCTTGT
The DNA here is from genome assembly GCF_951799395.1 of Argentina silus. Lineage (NCBI taxonomy): Eukaryota > Metazoa > Chordata > Actinopteri > Argentiniformes > Argentinidae > Argentina > Argentina silus. Next base: position 20,830,122 of record NC_139654.1, on the reverse strand, counting down.
GGAAGGTTACCCAAAATGTTTGACCCAAGTTAAACAATTTAAAGGCAATGCTACCAAATACTAACTAAGTGTATGTAAACTTCTGACCCACTGGGAATGTGATGAAAGAAATAAAAGCTGAAATAAATAATTCTCTCTACTATTATTCTGACATTTCACATTCTTAAAATATAGTAGGGATCCTAACTGACCAAAGACAGGGAATGGTTACTAGGATTAAATGTCAGGAATTGTGAGAAACTGAGTTGAAATGTATTTGGCTAAGGTGTATGTAAACTTCCGACTTCAACTGTATGTATCAGATCCTGTGGTGATTTGGCACAATAAGTTTATTAGAGTAACACATTAATGTGGACGTTTGGGGAGACCCACGTGGATGTGTTTATTTGGGTTTATGTTAGGGATGGGTGGTAGTGTGGTGGACCCAAGGGCGGAGAGATACTCAGACAACAGCGTAATGTGTTCTTAAACGGTGGTTTTAATATCAAGGTAGGGGTTCGGGAACAAACAAACACTGGGACCAAACGGTAAAACAAAGGTGGAGAAAACAAGCTCAAACGGGAATCACTGGGACTGGCGATACTAACAGACAGACAGGGTACTCACAAACGACGGGGAGAATCTCGGACGAAGACATGGGGAACACACAGGCTATTTATACAAACAGGGGACAGAACACACAGGTGATATGAATGAGGGTGATTCAAGGTAGATTGGGAGGCACTGACCCGTATAGCCAGAGGGGGGCGCCAGAGTCACCGGACAGAAACCTCAGGCGTGACAGTACCCCCCCCCGACGAACGGCACCAGCCGTTACTTAGGTGCCCCAGGATGCAGGCGGCGGAAGTCAGTAATAAGGGCAGGGTCCAGTATACTCCGCCGGGGCACCCAAGTCCGTTCCTCCGGGCCATACCCCTCCCAATCTACCAGGTACTGCAACCCCCTCCCCACCCTTCTACACCCCAAAATCCGGTCCACCGTGTAGGCCGGCTGTCCTCCGACGAGACGAGGTGGGGGAGCAGGGCGGGGAGGGGGGGCCAGGGGGCAGGAGATGACGGGCTTGAGGAGGGAAACATGGAAGGGCCGGTGAACCCGCATGGAGGGGGGGAGCCGCAGCTTGTAGGCGACCGGGTTCACCCGCCTAATGACCTGGAAGGGGCCCACGAAGCGGGGGGACAGCTTCCGGGACTCGACCCGGAGGGGAAGGTCCCGGGTCGAGAGCCACACCTTCTGGCCCGGACGGAAGACCGGGGCCGGGCGACGCTTGCGGTTGGCCTGGAGCTGAGACTTGGCCGAGGCCTTCTTGAGCGCCGCCCGCACCCGTCTCCAGGTCCTGCGACACCGACTGACCTGGGCCTGGACCGAAGGCACCTCCGCCTCCTCCTCTTGCTCAGGGAACAGGGGGGGTTGGTAACCGTACTGGCACTGGAAGGGGGACAGGCCAGTGGAGGAGCAGAGGAGGGTGTTGTGGGCGTACTCGGCCCAGGCCAGTCGCCGGCTCCAGGTCGCAGGGTTCCCGGAGACGTAGCACCACAGCATGCCCTCCAGGTCCTGGTTGACGCGCTCCCGTTGGACTGGGCATGGAATCCGGAGGAGAGGCTGACGGAGGCGCCGAGGCTGTTGGCGAACGCCTTCCAGAACCTGGAGGCAAACTGGGGACCCCGATCCGACACCACGTCCTGGGGGAGACCGTGGATCCTGAAGACATGCTGCACCATCAGGTCCGCGGTCTCCTAGGCCAAGGGCAGCTTGGGAAGGGGGATGAAGTGGGCCGCCTTGGAGAACCGGTCCACCACTACCAGGATAGTGGTGAACCCGTCGGAGGGGGGAAGGCCTGAAATGAAGTCCAGGGAGATGTGGGACCAGGGACGCTTGGGGATGGGAAGGGGCCGGAGGAGACCCGCCGGGGCCAGACGGGGGTTCTTGCTGCACGCGCACACCGCACACGCTGCCACCAAGGTGCGCGTATCCCCCTCTGCCGTGGGCCACCAGAACCTCCTCCGGATGAATTCCAAGGTCCTGGCGGCCCCTGGGTGACCCATGAGGGAAGACGCGTGTGCTCAGAGAAGCAGCCGCGCGCGCGCAGCCTTGGGAACGTAGAGTCTCCCCGGCGGGCCCCCCCCGGGGTCTGGCTCCCGCCCCAGGGCCGCTCTGACCACCCTCTCGATGTCCCAGGACACAGGGGCGAGGATGAGCGCCTCCGGAACGATGGGGTCGGGGGTCTCCACCAGGTACACTGGGTCGAACTGTCGGGAGAGGGCGTCCGGTTTGACGTTTTTCGCCCCTGGGCGATATGAGATGGTGAAGGTGAACCTGGTGAAGAAGAGCACCCACCTCGCCTGACGGGAGTTCAACCGCTTGGCCCCCCGGATATACTCCAGATTCTTGTGGTCCGTCCACACTTCAAACGGCTGGACGGCGCCCTCCAGCCAGTGCCTCCACTCCTCCAACGCCAGCTTGACCACCAGCAGCTCACGGTTGCCCACGTCGTAATTCCGCTCTGCTGGGGACAGCCGATGGGAGAAGAAGGCACAGGGATGGACCTTCCCGTCCGTAAGGCACCGCTGGGAGAGCACCGCCCCCACTGCAATGTCGGAGGCATCCACCTCCACCACGAAGGGTCGGGCAGGATCTGTCGCCGAGCGCGAGTCTAGTATGGCCTTTCCCCGGCCTAAACACCATTCCCAACGTTACCCAGTTAAGCACAGCAGGATTGGCCCGAGGTTTGAGAGCAACCTTGGTGAATCACCACGACACTGCGAGAAAGAGAAAAAGCTTAGCAGCTGGGGGCCCAACCTGACGAGGGACACCGCGGCTGCGGATGTTCCTGAAACACATTTTATCTTTGATTTATCCCTCAAATAGGTGCAACTGCATAACTAAATAAGAGGAATTAGAATGCAAGTGCTTGACCCCGTGTCACTATATCTGCTTAGGCCTCATTGTAAGAGTAGGCCCGCTAACAAAGAAAGTACTAGAAATAACCATGGTTTACTGTGTGGTCTTGCTCAGAATTAATCGCTGAGGTAAGGCAATATATCTTTGAAAAGTTGAAGTCATGGGTGCAAAGTGTAACCACTGTAGGAAAGAAAATATGAAGTGAGACCCGTCGAAGGGGCAGGTCAGGTGGTGGAAAGTCCCCAACAGGAAAGGTGGCGTCCGAAATCAAGTGTGAACATGTTAAGAGATGTGTAATACTAATAATATGCAGAATAGAATGATTTAAAATGATTGATTACTATATGGTTATACGGTTGGAGAGTGTGTTGATGTGATAGGGCCTAAAAGCAATACTTGCTGAGGGACAGAGAAAATGTCCTAGTCTTAGTGTTGCGAAATCTGGTGTTATTGCAATACCCTCTTCCTCTTTTTTATTTTTATATTCTCTGAAAAAATACTTTGCAGGCCTGCTCTGCAGAACATAGACACACACAATGGAAACTTAGACACAATGTTCAGACATAGACACAATGTACAGACATAGACGCAATACACAAGACAGGGAGGTACCTTAGCCAGGGTATAAAACCTGGTTTTTGGGGCATTTCGCTGGTCGTTCCCCGCTGCAGAGCGTAATATCTGAGGCATCGGAGCAGGATTGAGTGTGTTGGAGACCAAGCCCGGAGCTCATACTCTGATCATATTCTGACTTACGGATTGCCACCGCTGAACAACTTTTGGAGACGAGTTTTCTTGATAAGTATTTGGAAGTTCATTTTAGTGACTAGACCACAATCTGAGAACTCCACAGCTCCTCTTTCAGCACGGGGCTAAACCCTTAGCTGTTGGGGCTGTGGCCGTAAGCAATACCAAGGAGCTATTATCACAGGTTTTCACTCTGAGGAGCATTTATCATAGGTTTTCACACGGAGGAACAATTATTACAGTTTTGTTCTAATTTTTATTGTTTTATTGTTTTCAGAGGAACCCCTTTGGATATAGTATTGTTACAGGAGTTCTCATCAGATTCACGGATAATATTGGACACAGGATTTCAGGATCATCTGGATTTCAGGATCAACCGGAGTTCCGGATCATTGAGAGTTCAGGTTCGTCCAGAATTCAGGATTCTTCAATCAATTCCAAAAGAAAATAATTTTAGTAGTTTTTCTGGATTTTGCTCGTCAGGGGCAAGGCTGAGGCCCCCCGCGGGGAATCAGAGCCTCTTGGCTGGGTAGAGGAAACTCGAGCTTACCACAAACACGGCGAATAGAGGAAACGGATCTAACTCGACGGGGTTTGGAATCGGAGCCTCTCCAATCTTCACTGACCAATAGTAAGACAGGCCGATTTTATTATTTTTTTAATTTTTATAATTTTTCTATTATGTTAACTATGTTAACAATTTAATCAAGCTGTCTGTAACCCCATTTTATGATATTTTAGCTATGCTGTAATGCTTTGAATATTAATTAAACATCATATCCTGCATTTAAAGCAACAGTGTCAAGAAATGTAATGGTTTATTATTATTTTATTCTAAATTGTAGAACTCAGTATAAGTCATATTACTCTTCCTGGTAATGTAAAAAGTTATAGGCTACTGTGCATGTGATATCATAGGATCTGAAAGGTTATATCTGGCCCCTTATTTTTACCTCCATTGGGTATATTTTCCATACCGATAAATCTTATATCCGCAACCACACCAACTGGCACTCATTAAGGTTAGAGCAGCCGTACAACCATAGAGGTCACCTGCTTCAGTGCACGGTTTTATAGGGGTGACTTTTCAGTGCATTGGAAGTGAGTGAAGGAAGCTTTGGGGGAACTATGGGATTTTTAGGCTGTTAACAGCGGAGTGAATCTAACCACCACCAACCTACACCGGACCCCGAGGTCTAAACCTGTTACTAGAGGGTTGGTACCGGAGCCCTGTACAGGGCTATGAGTTCTGGTTGTGAATTTTATATTTTTAAACTGGAACTCAACTTTTGCCGGGAGACAGATCCGGATGGCCCAGGACCGGGGCAGAGGTGAAGCGCCGCTTGAGTGTGGCGAACGCATTCTCTGCCTCGGATGACCAAGCGAATTGAGGGTGGCTGGACTGGGTGAGGGTGGTCAAGGGAGCGGCCAGGGCACTAAACCCCCGGATGAAGCACCTATAAAAATTGGCGAACCCCAGGAAGCGTTGTAGTTGTTTCAGGGAGGAGGGTTGGGGCCAGTCCAACACTGCCTTGACTTTGGCAGAGTCCATGCGCAGCTCCCCACTGGAAACGATGAATCCCAGGAAGGAGACTGTCTCCTGGTGAAACACGCACTTCTCCGCCTTGACAAAAAGTTGATGGCGGAGAAGGCTTTGCAGGACCTGGCGAACGTGCAGCCTATGTTGGGCCAGGTCCTTAGAAAAGATGAGGATGTCGTCCAGATAGACGAAGGCAGAGCGGTCCAGGAGATCCCGAAGGACGTCATTGACCAACGCCTGGAAGACTGCCGGGGTGTTGGCCAACCCAAAGGGCATGACCTGGTACTCATAGTGGCCCGTTGGAGTGTTGAACGCCTTCTTCCACTCATCCCCCTCCCGGATCCTCACCAGGTTGTAGGCGTTGCGTAGGTCCAGCTTGGTGAAGACCCGGGCCTACTCCAGGGATTCGAATGCCGATGTCATGAGGAGGAGTGGGTAGCGGTTCTTGACGGTGACGGCGTTCAGGCCCCGGTAATCGATGCAGGGCCGCTGTCCTCCGTCCTTCTTGGCCACGAAGAAGAACCCTGCACCCGCCGGGGACGTGGAAGGTCTGATGTGTCCCGCAGCAAGCGCCTCCTCGATGTACTCCCTCATGGCCAATGTCTCAGGTCGGGACAGGGAGAACAAGCGGCCCCTAGGAGGTGTGGAACCCGGCAGGAGGTCGATAGCGCAGTCGTATGACCTGTGGGGTGGTAGGCTCTTGGCCCGTGACTTACTAAAGACCTCCGCCAGGTCCCAATACTCCGGGGGAACACCGGTTAGATCAGGAACAGGGGAGGTGGGTGGCAGTGGGTGGGGAATGGGGGTAAGGGAACCGGATGGACAGGGGTGGACGGTCGATCCTACCCCCAGAACAACCTGCCCGGTGGCCCAGTTAATCCGGGGGTTGCTGGAAGCCAGCCAGGGGTGACCCAGGACGAGGGGGCAGTCAGGAGTCTCAATGATGAAAAAATGGGCCTCCTCCCAAGGGGCCCCCTCGACCTGGAGGCGCACGGAGATAGTGCGCTGGGTGATGAGGCCAGCTCCCAGGGGCCGACCGTCCAGAGCCCGGACCGGGATGGGCTCCGGTAGCTGGATGAGCGGGACTCCCCATCCAGCCGCCAGGCTCGTGTCCATCAGGTTCCCCGCTGCTCCAGAGTCGACCAGGGCGAGGACCCTCTGTAGGCCGGAGCCCCACTGCACTGCGCTCCGGAGAAAGGTCTGGGGATCTCCAGGCATGGAGGGTGGATCCCGTCCCACTAGCACCCCCCCAGATTCTAGCGGGACCCTGCGTTTCCCGACTTCTTCGGGCAGGCAGCGCAGCGGTGACCCGACCGGCCGCAGTACAGGCAGCGCCCCTCGCTCAGGCGGCGCTGTCTCTCCCCCTTCGAGAGGTGCGCTGCCCCCAGCTGCATGGGCTCCTCCTGAGGGTCCTCCCCCGGGGGACAGGGAAAGGGTTCTGGGTAGGGAGGCTCAGGGGGAGGTGCGCCGCGTGTCAACCGTCGCTCCCTTAATCTCTCCCGGCGACGGTTGTCCACGCGTATGGAGAGGTCGATGAGGTCGTCCAATTGCTCCGGGAACTCTCTGAAGGTGAGATCGTCCTTCATCACCTCCGTGAGCCCCTGGGCGAAAAGGACGACCAGCGCGCTCTCCTCCCAACCTGCCTCCCTCGCCAGGGTCCTGAACTCCACGGCGTAGTCCGCCACGGAGCGCTCACCCTGCCGAGAGGCCGTGAGGCGACGACCGGCCTCCTGCCCCGACGCCGCCCAGGAGGTGTCGAAAACTTTCTGTATCTCCCGGGTGAAAAGAGCGACGTCGGAGCATGTTGGCGTCTGACGCTCCCACTCGGCCGTAGCCCAAGAGAGAGCGCGGCCCGTCAACAGGGTGATGATGTAAGCCACCCTGGAGCGCTCCGTGGGAAAGGATGAGGGCTGCAGACTGAATACCAGGGAACATTGGGTGAGGAACTCTCTGCAGCCCTCCGGACGTCCGCCATAGCGTTCAGGCGGTGGTAGGCGGGGCTCCCGTGCTGGGATCTGGGGAGCTGGAGCAGGTGGTGTCGGTGCGGGTGCAGCGGCGGCCTCCCGAGCCTCCGACATGGAGCGGACCATGATGGTGAGTTGGCGAAGGCTCTCGGCCACCTGCTGCATCCCCTGCTCATGCTGAGCAAAAACTTCACACTGTGCTGCGGCGTCCTCCCGCAGCCTGAGTATCTCCGCTGGGTCCATGTTGGTCCGAGATTCTGTTAGGGATGGGTGGTAGTGTGGTGGACCCAAGGGCGGAGAGATACTCAGACAACAGCGTAAAGTTTTCTTAAGCGAGGGGTTTTAATATCAAGGTAGGGATTCGGGAACAAACAAACACTGGGACCAAACGGTAAAACAAAGGTGGAGAAAACAAGCTCCGTAAATAAGGTACTCACTTAACAAGTGGAAAGATAATACAAACGGGAATCACTGGGACTGGCGATACTAACAGACAGACAGGGAGAGAATATAGTATACACTTTGTGACAAAAAGTGATGACGTCACATAAATTTAATCATCGAAAATAATACTTGAAAATTATAAGTCCCCGCCCCTTTGGGGGCGGATGTGGTAGGCTGTTGATGCTTGCCCAATGAGACGTGGGTGAGAGGCTAAGGTGTTCTGCTGTTTGTCGGAACTTGACATTTTTATGAGGATGTGGTCACCCACGTAGGCTATAGAATCGTGAGAATGGAATGTATGGATTGGGGGGGGGCCTCAGGGGGCCTTGAACTGTCTGAAGAACCACCGGGGTTCAGCTAAAGTTTGTCACTGATAAGGGCTGTGGGATGGGTGGTGATGACTTTATGCTGCATACAGGCATCTATGTCAAAATTGCATATGAGGCTTAAAATAAAAGTTCAATACTGTGGGTTAAAAAAAAAAAGGCAATTAAAAAATGGTTAGGCTGCTACTCTAGTGCTAGTATTGTGTTCAATAATGAAGGGTTAGGGTTAATAAAAGGGGGGCTTAAAAAAAAAAGGTTCAATTTTTTAAAATGTTTAGTTTCAAACGAGGGTCTGACCCAGTGTCACGGTCGTGTCACTGATAAGATCACGTGTTTCCCGGGCAAAAAGGTGTATATATATATGATCCTGTGTGAGATCTGTAGTAGTAGTTGTGGCTGTATGACATTGTCTAAAATGGCGTCTACAAGGATGGTGGGGGAATTGGAAGGGTGTTTATTGACCCATGAGACGTGGGTGTGAGGCTAAGGTGTTCTGGTGTTTGTAAAATTAGTTGTAGCATCTTGACATTTTTATGAGGATGGGGTCACCCCCGTAGGATGTAGAACCGTGAGAATGGATTGGATGGATTAGGGGAATCACAGGGCCCTGAACTGTCTGAAGACCGACCGAGGTCCGGCTAAAGTTTGCCTCTGATAAGAGCATGTGTTTCCCGGGCAAAAAGATGTATATATATGTGACCCTGAGAGCTGGTCACAAAGGCCCAAAGACTTGTGACAGCGGCATCTGATCGATCTCTCTCCACCATGGAGGTGCAATTGTGTGGAAATGGCTGTGTGTTCTACCTCTTGTTACCTGTTCAAGTGTTATGGTAACATCACACTGCTGGTCATTTCCTCATAATTACACGTGATATATCTATCTGATAGGCATCGCTTGAGTCTTGCATTGAGGTTCAACGTTTTTCAACGTTTGCCATGTGGGACAGTGAACCTGCATTCTGTAATCCTAGTTTTTGTAAGCTATCCTGAAGCATGTTCTAAATGTTTTTTCAAGAAAAAAGTGGCTTGAAAGTCTTGGGATCTTTAGCATTGAGCTGTAAGACCAAATTGTTAGGAAAGTATTTGTTGGTCGTACAAAGCTTTTGGCTTTTTCCTTTTTTTCTACATGCCAATGGAACAGCATTTTTAGCACCTTTTTTTTATTTGAGATGGATATGGGAAGTTTAGAAACCAATGCTGGATAACAATACAATCTGACTTAAAGAAGCGTATTGCATATCTTTGAATATAGACATGTTGCATATGTAGGTATGTTCGCAAGTAACACGTCAGTAAAGAAAAGGGTAATGAAAGTCATAGCAGCTCACCACCAAAAATCTGAATTTGACTATGGGTATTGTCTCTTATTTTAACCCTTGGCTTGACATTTTAAATGTACAACATGTACCGCTATATTCCCATAGACACATATAGAGTTCACGAAAAGTATCACTAATTTGGATCGTTATCTCACAATTTGTTATTTAGGTCGATTTTTAGGATAGAACTTGAGTTGCTGGTATTATTGTGGGAACTCAAATCAGTCACTCAGCTTTTTCTATAGGCTACCCTCATCAATGCAGAATATGTGCTTGTCCAATGAAATGTGAATGTTCTCGTTTCAGTACGCTGAACGCTTCATCTTTCACTCCACCGTTTCCTAAATCATTTTACCTCATATCCTTTGTTCATCCTAAATTTGTTTCTAATACTGCTTATTCATGTTTTAAGTTACCTATTTATACCAGCACCTTAGATTACCAGACCTGTACAACATTTGATAACAATGTTATTTTTGCACTAAAATAAAATGACTTTTGGAGCTATTGCTTGAGTTGAGTCTAGTGTGTTTCAGATGGTTGGACGTTCAGATTGTTCTGTTTTAGAGAGGAGAGGTGATGAGGGCAGGTGGATGTTCATCATGAAGCTTACTTTGTTTAATACCAGGCTAGTTTGTCGGGTGAGACCACACCAACTCATTGCATAGCTTGTTAACCAACTGGTCCCGGATACACGTAATGTACGTGCACTACTAATTCAGAAATTCATTTTTACACCCATTGGTCGAGAGGGATATTAACTAGCCAACTAGCATGCAGTGGGTGATATTACAGAGAATAATGCCTTTAATGTTTTATTACAGAAATAACTGCCAATAGGTTGTCATTGAATCTCCCCCCATAAAATGTTGCTGTTCATTAGTTATGATCTCAGTTTTGAGCTATGGTGAAGCGTAACAGTGCATATGCAAAACATTGTGAAACTGACATTTATTTTGACTTTTGTTGGACATTCAATATGTAGGCTAGGCTATATCTTACTGGTTGTTTGTAGTCTGTCTGTCTATCTCTAGTGTGTGGAAAGTATCCAGCAAATTGGTTCTTCGATGAATATGTGTAGGCCTAGTACTTGTTTCTGTGGTCACCGAAACTACAGCATTTATAGAGAAGTCAAGCTGCAAAAATGCATCATGGAATGTTGCCACTGGCCATGCAGGTAGAACTAGTTACATATCAGGATGTAGTTGAATTATCTGTCAACCTGTACATTTTTCATCGTTAGGGGACACAGTTTATCTGAAGCTAATCTATTTCCAGTGAATGGATATGTTCATGGGTGTGTGTGTTGTCATTCCAATGAGGGATAAGTGCTTAATTTGAGAGTGACCTGAACAATAGCAAGCCCAGGATGTAAATAATGAAATCACATTTAAATCATACATGCACCATTTCTAGTCTAGTACTTGCATAAAAACTAGGCTTAAGGGTGCCCTCTGATCAGATCTTGACAGTTTTTAGGGAAAAGGCACATTTAATTGCGAAAGAGTATGGTTATGAGGGGTCTGTTTTGTTTAACTAAATGGCATATCATCATGGATATCATAGACCAATTCAGCTCACCAGTAGGCACATTTCACGTGCCTCTGTTGCTTGAATGCAACAATTGAATTGGATTCAATTGGATTGTCTGTTGATCTTTTTTCATCATGCTTAATCGAGTTGTTGGGAGTGTTTTAGAGATTGTTTAACGTCGTCATTGCTCGGCTTTACCCTTTGTTGGTTTGTATGACTTCTTCAACTGGTCCCCACATGGATGTCTCAGTTCAGTTGTCAATCTCCATTCAAAATGGGGCTAAGAATAGTATAGATGAATGCTTTTTCCATATGACCCATATTTCTCTGTGTTGCAGAAGGACATTCAAGCAAACAATGTTAATAACAAAATGAAACGTGAATCTGGGTTTGCACTATTGTAGGCCTATAGCCTACTGCTGACCATCTCAACATCTCCTAAAAGTATAATGTCAGATATATAGGCACAGTAATGCCTCTCTTTGCCTTTCTCCTATCTTCCCCTGAAGAGCTAACCTCCCCTTATAGTAGAGTATAACTTATTTTCTTAATTCAAAGGTAACAATAGGTAACACTGAATGTACTGAAAGCCAGAGTGTTGATATACTTTAAGAAATGACGTATCCACCTGTAATATGCGTATTATGCATGTTCATTAACTTGAACTTATTGACCCCTCAAATTGGGATAGTAAGAAGTCGAAGTTGTCTTTGTTTTCTGATGTCTGTTCTCTGGCAAAAATTGACCCTAAGAATGAGACTGATGGAACATTAGTCATGTTAGTCGTTGAATAGGCATCTACTAGAAAGATTGAATTTGAGCTGGTGCGAAGATTGGTCCTACTTTGTATTGCCTGTTGAGGTGCTGTAATAGAGGAGCTGTTACCATAGTTGCGGTGTCGTGTGATCTTATTGTATGTTTAATTTTGGCTTCAGCTTTTACTATTCATATTCCCATCAGACGACAGTTTTTTCCTCAAGTAACCAACAGAAACAATTAATGTTTGTCACCTTTTGCGGAATGCCTGAAAATGTTATGGTTATCGTTAAACCCCCCCCCTACAACCTTTAATACGCGTAATGACTCCATAACAATGATGCTTCTCGTACCGTTGTCCGTTATGGTTTATGAGTTGACTTCTCTTGTATTTTTGTTTGTTTAGCTTATGTCTAGATGTTGCTCTTTTATTCCCCAAAAATATGTATGATGGCTTCTGCAGGCCCTGCTACAGTATGATGGTCTCATATCTCACTCTGTTTTGAGTAGTCAACATTTTATTTTATTTTATCAGGTCTTTTTTGGTTGCGTTCATTTGGAGAACTATGATCGTCGTCACGCAGAGCTTGGCTCCATCCATCCATCGACTCACAGCGACTCTATCCTGAGAAAGTACGGTTGCAAAAGAAATCGGAGAACTTTCGTAGAGCTTCCCCAAACCGAACCAATGCCATATAGCTGAATTACATGCAACATGCAAGACCTCATAACTAATAATGCAAGGTATTTTGTATCTTTCCGAAAGCATTGAGGGCTTCAGAGCAACTTGGCTTTTTATATACCAACTTGGAAAATTACCTCAGAACGGTCTCGGGTGCTAGTGTTGTATATCCCTAATTTATGATGACAAAGATCAATTTTAGTGACCAAATGACACAAGCCAATACTGTGTACAAACTTTATCATTTTACTTCCTTTAACCTTTAGTTAAGCAAAATTTGTAATTATGGATGAACTTTGAATGTATGTACATTAAAGTTCATGGCACCAAATTTTGTAATTGGGAGTTCAAGTCTCAATGTTGTTATGTACGCTTGCAAATCCACCCTTTTTAAAATGTAGTAATACTGTAACTAAAACAACCAATGAACGCTCAGCAGACACTGAGTTGGGACTCATTTGTGTGGCAATATAAGCTGTAGTCATGACTGGATGATATATTGATGTACCAATGAAATGGATATTTAGATTTGCAATGAATCACTATCAATATTCCTGCAATATGTTTTGGTAGTATAAATAGTGGGCTGCGGATTGAAAGAAAGAGGCATGTTGATGGGATGTTGTATGCAGAGCAATAATGACTAAAGTCTGAGTTGGAGTTATGATTTGCTGAGCAGTGTAGATGGGCCAACGTTAGGTAAGATGCATGGCAGGTATCACTCTGAGCTGTACCCGGGCCTGGGGTCTCCAGCACGTCTTGTGGCAACTTTCATTTAACATTTAAGCATTGGTAGGAGGTCATCTAATTAATTGAATATAGGTTACCTGTAACTTTGCAAACCTATAAGTAGTGTTTTTAGTGGTTCGTAGTTGGCTTATAGATGCCACTGAGTGATCATCAAGGATCTAACATCTGCATCTTGAAGTGATGTTATGCAGTGCCGCAATAAAACCAGCGAGGCTTTTCTTGCCCTTTGCCATTTAAAGCTGTTTGTTGCAACCAGAAAACGACAAGAACAGTAGCACGCTATTCATTATCCAAATTTGATACAGTTTTTGATATGACGATAGATGTATTTTTGCATGCTACATTTTACAAAGGGAATACACATTTGAAATTACTTTTCTCAATGTATTTGTGACATGATATACTGATGTAGTGGCATATATCGGTCATTCAAGAGATCAATCGATTGAAAGGCACTGTCCAGAGAAGGTTGTGTGGAAATTAAATTAAAGTTCTTATGTCATTCTTGTTGTCTGAGCTGAAAACATCCTGCATGTTATTGTTTTATGTGTGCCTTTTCAGAGATTTCCTTTCCACCTCCCATATACTGGGGTTGCCATCCCTATTTCATTTACATCGCCACATAAAATAATTTCTACATTAATTATCATGCAACCTTAAAAGTGAAGACGCTGCATAGAACGATCAGTATTTGTGTTTTGCACTTTCAAAGTAGTTTCAAAATTGCCCCACTTAAGGTTGGGCAAACTGACAAAAAACAACAATAAAAGACGAGGTATTTTAAGCTATCGATAGGAATGATAAGGAATAATATGACTTTGAAGAGCTTTTCTAAAAAGGTAAAAGATATATATATATATATATATATATATATATAGATAGATATTCATATATATTCATGAAGTACCTCATAAGCCTGATATATGCTGCATTGACTTTTCTCATTTCTTTTTTTCTTTTGTGTGCTTCATATTATCCAATAAAAAATTGTATTTCCCCTTTTTTGAGAGGTTTGATCATCACCTAAGGCTGTGCACTGGCCATGCAAAAGCTATTTTCTGATAAAGGAGGTCTTGAACAACATGTAGTGCTACATGTTCACTGTCAGATGGAATGAAAGGGTATGTATGAATCTGAAGCGGAATGGTTACGTAGGATTATGTGTAATTTATGCAATTGTTAACATTACATTTGATCAAAGGAATATTTCTAAATTGTAGCGACGTTACTTTCCATGTTTTGCTTTGTAAGGATGCTGTATGTGTCCATATAGCCTAAAACACTGGGTTAAATCAATGAGGACTTAATGTCCACCAACACAACTATCGGGTACCTGGCGACTCCATGCTGTTCAATGTGACTGGTGACTCAGGTATTGCCGTGAAAGGGCTGTATCTGCTACTGTGTCCATCCCTGTCCTATTCCCCCGCAGCTTTGTCTTAAGATAGCCTTAGAACTACACATGGAGTACATTCTTCTCGTACATTTGGCCTTAAAAGTACAAAATTATGCACAAGAAATCCACAACTTGCAAGAGAGCTTGATTCCCATAAACACTTCAGAAACCATGTCATGCGTCATTGCCATATATCTCCCTCCTATGAATGTAGGAGTGTCCTGGAAATTGTGTTTACTATGAAAAAAAAGTTGAGACATGAGAACATGTTGGCCTTTTTAAAGAAAAATATGATAAGAATTTGGGGATGATTGTCATTCATTTAAAAAAAAAAAAAAAAAAAAAAAAAAAAAGGAACTAAAACAAGTTCAGCACGTGACTGCATCTCCAGGACACTCCTACATTCATAGGAGGTAGATATATGGCAATGACGCATGGCATGGTTTCTGAAGTGTCTATGGGTATCAAGCTCTCTTGCAAGTTGTGGATTTCTTGTGCATAATTTTGTACTTTTAAGACCAAATGTACGAGAAGAATGTACTCCATGTGTAGTTCTAAGGCTATCTTAAGACAAAGGTGCGGGGGAAAAGGACAGGGATGGACACAGTAGCAGATACAGCCCTTTCACGGCAATACCTGAGTCACCAGTCACATTGAACAGCATGGAGTCGCCAGGTACCCGATAGTTGTGTTGGTGGACATTAAGTCCTCATTGATTTAACCCAGTGTTTTAGGCTATATGGACACATACAGCATCCTTACAAAGCAAAACATGGAAAGTACCTTCGCTACAATTTAGAAATATTCCTTTGATCAAATGTAATGTTAACAATTGCATAAATTACACATAATCCTACGTAACCATTCCGCTTCAGATTCATACATACCCTTTCATTCCATCTGACAGTGAACATGTAGCACTACATGTTGTTCAAGACCTCCTTAATCAGAAAATAGCTTTTGCATGGCCAGTGCACAGCCTTAGGTGATGATCAAACCTCTCAAAAAAGGGGAAATACAATTTTTTATTGGATAATATGAAGCACACAAAAGAAAAAAAAGAAATGAGAAAAGTCAATGCAGTATATATCAGGTTTATGAGATACTTCATGAATATATATGAATATCTATCTATATAGATAGTGTGGCGCCCGCCCCGTGCCTAAGCCCATGCGCGAGTGTGGGACGGTGGTAAGTGGAGTGTATATCTCGCCTCGCTTTGTCTCTGCTGTTTCTGCTGTCCCTCTCTTGCCCCGTGTTGTCTTTGGCAGGACCATGTATGGAGTTCCTGCGCCCCAAGGGGCCACAGCTGCAACCCGTGGAGATAATCACTGTATGCCCATACATGGAGTTCCTGCCCATCAAGGCACAGGTGAAGGGCATCAGCAGGAGCAGCAGAGACGGTACAAAAGGAGGCCACGGAGCACCCAGTGGGGAGGAGTTGCTAAGGCGAACCACGGAGTAGTGGATGAGAGCGAGAGTAAGCCAAGTCACCGTCGACCAGTGTACGATCCCTGACCATAGGAGAGCCCCCTTTGAAGCCCGAGACCGTCCGAGAGCCCGCTACGTTGCCAACCTTCGCCTGTCTGACTACCCCGCTGCCGCCCCGACCTGGAACGTAAGAGGACCACCCACCGTGTACCGAAACCCCCTGCTATCTTCCCGACGACGGATCTCCTGCGGGGCCCTTGCACGACACGACGCCTTCTCACCCCCACCCTCTCTCGATCATTTCCCTCTCCCCGCTAATCGAATAAATATTTTTGACTGTAATTCTGGTGTGGATCTCTCTGCTTACACTGTGTTTGGGTCCGTGACGCGCCCGCACACCCCGGCGGCCGTCACAATAGATATATATATATAGATATATCTTTTACCTTTTTAGAAAAGCTCTTCAAAGTCATGTTATTCCTTATAATTCCTATCGATAGCTTAAATTACCTCGTCTTTTATTGTTGTTTTTTGTCAGTTTGCCCAACCTTAAGTGGGGCAATTTTGAAACTACTTTGAAAGTGCAAAACACAAATACTGATCGTTCTATGCAGCGTCTTCACTTTTAAGGTTGCATGATAATTAATGTAGAAATTATTTTATGTGGCGATGTAAATGAAATAGGGATGGCAACCCCAGTATATGGGAGGTGGAAAGGAAATCTCTGAAAAGGCACACATAAAACAATAACATGCAGGATGTTTTCAGCTCAGACAACAAGAATGACATAAGAACTTTAATTTAATTTCCACACAACCTTCTCTGGACAGTGCCTTTCAATCGATTGATCTCTTGAATGACCGATATATGCCACTACATCAGTATATCATGTCACAAATACATTGAGAAAAGTAATTTCAAATGTGTATTCCCTTTGTAAAATGTAGCATGCAAAAATACATCTATCGTCATATCAAAAACTGTATCAAATTTGGATAATGAATAGCGTGCTACTGTTCTTGTCGTTTTCTGGTTGCAACAAACAGCTTTAAATGGCAAAGGGCAAGAAAAGCCTCGCTGGTTTTATTGCGGCACTGCATAACATCACTTCAAGATGCAGATGTTAGATCCTTGATGATCACTCAGTGGCATCTATAAGCCAACTACGAACCACTAAAAACACTACTTATAGGTTTGCAAAGTTACAGGTAACCTATATTCAATTAATTAGATGACCTCCTACCAATGCTTAAATGTTAAATGAAAGTTGCCACAAGACGTGCTGGAGACCCCAGGCCCGGGTACAGCTCAGAGTGATACCTGCCATGCATCTTACCTAACGTTGGCCCATCTACACTGCTCAGCAAATCATAACTCCAACTCAGACTTTAGTCATTATTGCTCTGCATACAACATCCCATCAACATGCCTCTTTCTTTCAATCCGCAGCCCACTATTTATACTACCAAAACATATTGCAGGAATATTGATAGTGATTCATTGCAAATCTAAATATCCATTTCATTGGTACATCAATATATCATCCAGTCATGACTACAGCTTATATTGCCACACAAATGAGTCCCAACTCAGTGTCTGCTGAGCGTTCATTGGTTGTTTTAGTTACAGTATTACTACATTTTAAAAAGGGTGGATTTGCAAGCGTACATAACAACATTGAGACTTGAACTCCCAATTACAAAATTTGGTGCCATGAACTTTAATGTACATACATTCAAAGTTCATCCATAATTACAAATTTTGCTTAACTAAAGGTTAAAGGAAGTAAAATGATAAAGTTTGTACACAGTATTGGCTTGTGTCATTTGGTCACTAAAATTGATCTTTGTCATCATAAATTAGGGATATACAACACTAGCACCCGAGACCGTTCTGAGGTAATTTTCCAAGTTGGTATATAAAAAGCCAAGTTGCTCTGAAGCCCTCAATGCTTTCGGAAAGATACAAAATACCTTGCATTATTAGTTATGAGGTCTTGCATGTTGCATGTAATTCAGCTATATGGCATTGGTTCGGTTTGGGGAAGCTCTACGAAAGTTCTCCGATTTCTTTTGCAACCGTACTTTCTCAGGATAGAGTCGCTGTGAGTCGATGGATGGATGGAGCCAAGCTCTGCGTGACGACGATCATAGTTCTCCAAATGAACGCAACCAAAAAAGACCTGATAAAATAAAATAAAATGTTGACTACTCAAAACAGAGTGAGATATGAGACCATCATACTGTAGCAGGGCCTGCAGAAGCCATCATACATATTTTTGGGGAATAAAAGAGCAACATCTAGACATAAGCTAAACAAACAAAAATACAAGAGAAGTCAACTCATAAACCATAACGGACAACGGTACGAGAAGCATCATTGTTATGGAGTCATTACGCGTATTAAAGGTTGTAGGGGGGGGGTTTAACGATAACCATAACATTTTCAGGCATTCCGCAAAAGGTGACAAACATTAATTGTTTCTGTTGGTTACTTGAGGAAAAAACTGTCGTCTGATGGGAATATGAATAGTAAAAGCTGAAGCCAAAATTAAACATACAATAAGATCACACGACACCGCAACTATGGTAACAGCTCCTCTATTACAGCACCTCAACAGGCAATACAAAGTAGGACCAATCTTCGCACCAGCTCAAATTCAATCTTTCTAGTAGATGCCTATTCAACGACTAACATGACTAATGTTCCATCAGTCTCATTCTTAGGGTCAATTTTTGCCAGAGAACAGACATCAGAAAACAAAGACAACTTCGACTTCTTACTATCCCAATTTGAGGGGTCAATAAGTTCAAGTTAATGAACATGCATAATACGCATATTACAGGTGGATACGTCATTTCTTAAAGTATATCAACACTCTGGCTTTCAGTACATTCAGTGTTACCTATTGTTACCTTTGAATTAAGAAAATAAGTTATACTCTACTATAAGGGGAGGTTAGCTCTTCAGGGGAAGATAGGAGAAAGGCAAAGAGAGGCATTACTGTGCCTATATATCTGACATTATACTTTTAGGAGATGTTGAGATGGTCAGCAGTAGGCTATAGGCCTACAATAGTGCAAACCCAGATTCACGTTTCATTTTGTTATTAACATTGTTTGCTTGAATGTCCTTCTGCAACACAGAGAAATATGGGTCATATGGAAAAAGCATTCATCTATACTATTCTTAGCCCCATTTTGAATGGAGATTGACAACTGAACTGAGACATCCATGTGGGGACCAGTTGAAGAAGTCATACAAACCAACAAAGGGTAAAGCCGAGCAATGACGACGTTAAACAATCTCTAAAACACTCCCAACAACTCGATTAAGCATGATGAAAAAAGATCAACAGACAATCCAATTGAATCCAATTCAATTGTTGCATTCAAGCAACAGAGGCACGTGAAATGTGCCTACTGGTGAGCTGAATTGGTCTATGATATCCATGATGATATGCCATTTAGTTAAACAAAACAGACCCCTCATAACCATACTCTTTCGCAATTAAATGTGCCTTTTCCCTAAAAACTGTCAAGATCTGATCAGAGGGCACCCTTAAGCCTAGTTTTTATGCAAGTACTAGACTAGAAATGGTGCATGTATGATTTAAATGTGATTTCATTATTTACATCCTGGGCTTGCTATTGTTCAGGTCACTCTCAAATTAAGCACTTATCCCTCATTGGAATGACAACACACACACCCATGAACATATCCATTCACTGGAAATAGATTAGCTTCAGATAAACTGTGTCCCCTAACGATGAAAAATGTACAGGTTGACAGATAATTCAACTACATCCTGATATGTAACTAGTTCTACCTGCATGGCCAGTGGCAACATTCCATGATGCATTTTTGCAGCTTGACTTCTCTATAAATGCTGTAGTTTCGGTGACCACAGAAACAAGTACTAGGCCTACACATATTCATCGAAGAACCAATTTGCTGGATACTTTCCACACACTAGAGATAGACAGACAGACTACAAACAACCAGTAAGATATAGCCTAGCCTACATATTGAATGTCCAACAAAAGTCAAAATAAATGTCAGTTTCACAATGTTTTGCATATGCACTGTTACGCTTCACCATAGCTCAAAACTGAGATCATAACTAATGAACAGCAACATTTTATGGGGGGAGATTCAATGACAACCTATTGGCAGTTATTTCTGTAATAAAACATTAAAGGCATTATTCTCTGTAATATCACCCACTGCATGCTAGTTGGCTAGTTAATATCCCTCTCGACCAATGGGTGTAAAAATGAATTTCTGAATTAGTAGTGCACGTACATTACGTGTATCCGGGACCAGTTGGTTAACAAGCTATGCAATGAGTTGGTGTGGTCTCACCCGACAAACTAGCCTGGTATTAAACAAAGTAAGCTTCATGATGAACATCCACCTGCCCTCATCACCTCTCCTCTCTAAAACAGAACAATCTGAACGTCCAACCATCTGAAACACACTAGACTCAACTCAAGCAATAGCTCCAAAAGTCATTTTATTTTAGTGCAAAAATAACATTGTTATCAAATGTTGTACAGGTCTGGTAATCTAAGGTGCTGGTATAAATAGGTAACTTAAAACATGAATAAGCAGTATTAGAAACAAATTTAGGATGAACAAAGGATATGAGGTAAAATGATTTAGGAAACGGTGGAGTGAAAGATGAAGCGTTCAGCGTACTGAAACGAGAACATTCACATTTCATTGGACAAGCACATATTCTGCATTGATGAGGGTAGCCTATAGAAAAAGCTGAGTGACTGATTTGAGTTCCCACAATAATACCAGCAACTCAAGTTCTATCCTAAAAATCGACCTAAATAACAAATTGTGAGATAACGATCCAAATTAGTGATACTTTTCATGAACTCTATATGTGTCTATGGGAATATAGCGGTACATGTTGTACATTTAAAATGTCAAGCCAAGGGTTAAAATAAGAGACAATACCCATAGTCAAATTCAGATTTTTGGTGGTGAGCTGCTATGACTTTCATTACCCTTTTCTTTACTGACATGTTACTTGCGAACATACCTACATATGCAACATGTCTATATTCAAAGATATGCAATACGCTTCTTTAAGTCAGATTGTATTGTTATCCAGCATTGGTTTCTAAACTTCCCATATCCATCTCAAATAAAAAAAAGGTGCTAAAAATGCTGTTCCATTGGCATGTAGAAAAAAAGGAAAAAGCCAAAAGCTTTGTACGACCAACAAATACTTTCCTAACAATTTGGTCTTACAGCTCAATGCTAAAGATCCCAAGACTTTCAAGCCACTTTTTTCTTGAAAAAACATTTAGAACATGCTTCAGGATAGCTTACAAAAACTAGGATTACAGAATGCAGGTTCACTGTCCCACATGGCAAACGTTGAAAAACGTTGAACCTCAATGCAAGACTCAAGCGATGCCTATCAGATAGATATATCACGTGTAATTATGAGGAAATGACCAGCAGTGTGATGTTACCATAACACTTGAACAGGTAACAAGAGGTAGAACACACAGCCATTTCCACACAATTGCACCTCCATGGTGGAGAGAGATCGATCAGATGCCGCTGTCACAAGTCTTTGGGCCTTTGTGACCAGCTCTCAGGGTCACATATATATACATCTTTTTGCCCGGGAAACACATGCTCTTATCAGAGGCAAACTTTAGCCGGACCTCGGTCGGTCTTCAGACAGTTCAGGGCCCTGTGATTCCCCTAATCCATCCAATCCATTCTCACGGTTCTACATCCTACGGGGGTGACCCCATCCTCATAAAAATGTCAAGATGCTACAACTAATTTTACAAACACCAGAACACCTTAGCCTCACACCCACGTCTCATGGGTCAATAAACACCCTTCCAATTCCCCCACCATCCTTGTAGACGCCATTTTAGACAATGTCATACAGCCACAACTACTACTACAGATCTCACACAGGATCATATATATATACACCTTTTTGCCCGGGAAACACGTGATCTTATCAACGTCACGTCCGCGGCACGGGTCAGACCCACGTTTGAAACTAAACATTTTTAAAAATTGAACCTTTTTTTTTTTTTTTTAAGCCCCCCTTTTATTAACCCTAACCCTTCATTATTGAACACAATACTAGCACTAGAGTAGCAGCCTAACCATTTTTTAATTGCCTTTTTTTAATTGCACATTTTAACCCACAGTATTGAACTTTTATTTTAAGCCTCATATGCAATTTTGACATAGATGCCTGTATGCAGCATAAAGTCATCACCACCCATCCCACAGCCCTTATCAGTGACAAACTTTAGCTGAACCCCGGTGGTTCTTCAGACAGTTCAGGGCCCCCCAGGACCCGATCTAATCCATCCAATCCATTCTCACGGTTCTATAGCGCACGGGGGTGACCATATCCTCATAAAAATGTCAAGTTCCGACAAACACCAGAACACCTTAGCCTCACACCCACGTCTCATGGGTCAATAAACACCCTTCCAATTCCCCCACCATCCTTGTAGACGCCATTTTAGACAATGTCATACAGCCACAACTACTACTACAGATCTCACACAGGATCATATATATATACACCTTTTTGCCCGGGAAACACGTGATCTTATCAGTGACACGACCGTGACACTGGGTCAGACCCTCGTTTGAAACTAAACATTTTTAAAAATTGAACCTTTTTTTTTTAAGCCCCCCTTTTATTAACCCTAACCCTTCATTATTGAACACAATACTAGCACTAGAGTAGCAGCCTAACCATTTTGTAATTGCCTTTTTTTTTTAATTGCACATTTTAACCCACAGTATTGAACTTTTATTTTAAGCCTCATATGCAATTTTGACATAGATGCCTGTATGCAGCATAAAGTCATCACCACCCATCCCACAGCCCTTATCAGTGACAAACTTTAGCTGAACCCCGGTGGTTCTTCAGACAGTTCAAGGCCCCCTGAGGCCTCCCCCCTAATCCATACATTCCATTCTCACGATTCTATAGCCTACGTGGGTGACCACATCCTCATAAAAATGTCAAGTTCCGACAAACAGCAGAACACCTTAGCCTCTCACCCACGTCTCATTGGGCAAGCATCAACAGCCTACCACATCCGCCCCCAAAGGGGCGGGGACTTATCATTTTCAAGTATTATTTTCGATGATTAAATTTACGTGACGTCATCACTTTTTGTCACAAAGTGTATACTATATTCTCTACAGGGTACTCACAAACGACGGGGAGAATCTCGGACGAAGATATGGGGAACACACAGGCTATTTACAGTGGGGGAAATAATTATTTGATCCCCTGCTGATTTTGTTAGTTTGCCCGATTACAAAGAAATGAGCGGTCTATAATTTGTATGGTACTTTTATTTTAACAAATAGAGACAGAATATCAACAAAGAAGTCCAGAAAAAACACATTATATAAAGTTATAAATTCATTTGCATTTGATCGAAGGAAATAAGTCACCAGGTTTGCACACATCTCAGGAGGGATTTTGGTCCACTCCTCTTTACAGATCCTCTCCAAATCCTGAAGGTTTCAAGGCTTTTGCTTGGCAACTCGAAGCTTCAGCTCCCTCCACAAATTTTCTATAGGATTAAGGTCTGGAGACTAGCTAGGCCACTCCATGACCTTAGTGTGCTTCTTCTTGAGCCACTCCTTTGTTGCCTTGGCTGTATGTTTTGGGTCATTGTCATGCTGGAAGACCCATCCATGACCCATCCTCAGTGCTCTGGCTGAGGGAAGGAGGTTCTCGTCCAAGATCTTATGGTACATGGCCCCGTCCATTGGCCCCTCAATGCAGTGAAGTCGTCCTGTACCCTTGGCAGAGAAACAACCCCAAAGCATAATGTTTCCACCTCCGTGTTTGACGGTGGGGATGGTGTTCTTGGGATTGTAGCATTCAGCATTTCTCTCCCTCCAAACACAAAGAGTCGAATTTATGCCAAAGAGTTCAATTTTGGTCTCATCTGACCACATCACCTTCTCTGAATCATTTAGGTGTTCATTGGCAAACTTCAGATGGGCATGTACATGTGCCTTCTTGAGCAGGGGGACCTTGCGGGCACTGCAGGATTTCAATCCGTTACGGTGTAGTGTGTTACCAATAGTTTTCTTGGTGACTGTGGTCCCAGCTGCCTTAGATCATTACCAAGCTCCTCCCGTGTAGTTCTGGGCTGATCCCTCACCCTTCTCATGATCATCCTTACCCCACGAGGCAAGATCTTGCATGGAGCTCCAGGCCGAGGGCGATTGATGGTTATTTTGTATTTCTTCCATTTTCTAATAATTGCACCAACAGTTGTCTCCTTCTCACCAAGCTTCTTGCTGATGGTCTTGTAGCCCATTCCAGCCTTGTGCAGGTCTACAACTCTTGCCCTGATGTCCTTTGAATGTTCTTTGGTCTTGCCCATGGTGGTGGAGAGGTTGGAATGGAAGAGATTGATTCTATTGACAGGTGTCTTTTATACCCATAACAAGCAGAGATTTTCCTAAAGTGACAGGACTAATCTGTGTGCCTCATGGGCATATAACCGATCTGTATGAGCCAGAATTCTTGCTGGTTTGTAGGGGATCAAATACTTATTTCCTTCGATCAAATGCAAATTAATTTATAACTTTATATAATGTGTTTTTTCTGGACTTTGTTGATTTTCTGTCTCTATTTGTTAAAATAAAAGTACCATAAAAATGATAGGCCGCTCATTTCTTTGTAATCGGGCAAACTAACAAAATCAGCAGGGGATCAAATAATTTTTTCCCCCACTGTATACAAACAGGGGACAGAACACACAGGTGATATGAATGAGGGTGATTCAAGGTAGATTGGGAGGCACTGACCCGTATAGCCAGAGGGGGGAGCCAGAGAAACCTCAGGCGTGACAGGTTTAGAAATTTGTTTCAATTTGTTTCATTGGTGCAAGTGGTGGTTCATTTCCCTGTGTCCAGAGCGGTTCACGACCAGGAGAAAGTAATCGGCGGTGGTCCTTTGTTAGGTAAGTGTTGACCAGCATTGTTTTACGAGACTGAGAGATCCTATTGAAGGTGGATTTAGCCACCCCTGCGTTAGGTTGTAACGCGATTTTCTTGTTTTCTGTTTGTTGTTTTTGTGCGGTATCCTGGACGGAGAGTACCGTCGTGATTGTCTGCTTTAACGACTTCGGTCGGGGAAAAGTGGGGCTTCACTGATATTAGGGTGCTTAAAGATACTTTGTCCTTGGGGCTTGGGGTCTGCACGAAGACTAGGGATCAAGGTTAGAGAGGGAAATCGGTTAAAAACTAAATGCAGGGCAGCTCCTTTTTGGTAGGTCTCTTGGTCTCGTAGAACGTGTTGGGGCGGCACTTAATGCTAACTAAGTGAGATTTGTGCAGGTAGGCAAAATGGAATTGGTCTGTTTGTAATTGGTTCGAAGTTTTGGCTCAGATGGTAGACTTTCGTGTTTATTGTTGAGTTTAATTATGGCTGATTTAGAGGAATTTTTCGCAGCTCCATCAGAGGAGGTTTTGGAATCGCTTAATAAGGAACAGTTAGGCCAAGTAATTGAGCACTACAATATTGAGGTGACGCTAACTAAAAGCTCAAAATTGACCCAGGTAAAGCAGGCAATTAAGACTAGACTTGCAGAAAGGAAAGTCCTTCCATCATTAGTTTCCATTGACTCCGTAGGTCCGTATGCCTCATCAACGCCACGAGAAAAAGGCGGTGACTTGGGCAATTATAATGGTCTGACATTTGAGCAGCAAAAAGAGTTTTTAGAAATGCAACAAAGAGAACGTGAAGCCGAACGCCAATTGGAGTATGAGGAATTAAGAAGCCAAGAGCAAGTGGCTTTAGAGCGCTTGAGGTTAATTGGCGAGGGTAAAATTAAAAGTCCTGCTGATAGCGGTGATCAGTTGAGGGGCGTCAGAGACCGGCATTGCAGTCCGCTGATTTATCTAGCATGGTCAGACTCCTTCCTAGGTTTAACGAGATGATTGGTTTAGGACTGACATATTCTTTTCGTTATTCGAGAGCATGGCAGAGGATCGTGACTGGGGTGACTCTGAACGCACGATGTTACTCCAGAGAGTAGAGAAAATGCCGCCGCCGATGCCGGTCACCGTTGTGAGAGCTCCGCAGAGGATGTGCGTTTTTTTTAGCTTTTATGTGTTTTCTAAATTCTCTCATTGTGAGAAACTTACTGGCACTGATATCCTACGACAAGGACACACTTCTACATGTAAATTACAACTTAAGACCAAGTATTTTGGATAATAATTTCATCGACCCGGCGTGAGATCAGAAGGACCCCCCACGATAACAACAATGGGAGCGCGCCAAAAAAGAGGAGGAAACACCGGGGAAAGCGGGGAGGCATTCGGAACAGGATGAGTGCTCAGGCCCACCGTCCACCTCTGCCTAGCATACTTCTTGCTAATGTCCAGTCTCTGGAGAACAAGATGGATGATCTCAGGGCGAGGATTACTTTCAGGCGAGACGTAAGAGACTGTAACATCCTTTGTCTAAGAGAGACATGGCTTACCTCGTTGGTACCGGACCGAGTCATCTGCCCTTCCGAGTCCTTCTCTGTTTTCCGGGCGGATAGAACGGAGGAGTCCTGCAAATCCAAGGGTGGTGGAGTTTGTTTCATGACCAACAACAACTGGTGCAACCCTATCAACGTAACAACGCTTTCTCAGACCTGCTCGGTGGACCTGGAGCATCTGACCATCTCATGCCGCCCATTCTACCTTCCCCGGGAGTTCAGCTCAATCATCATCACAGCCGTCTACATTCCACCACAGGCCAACACCGAGGCAGCGCTATCGACCCTACATGATACGCTGTGCCGGCATCAGAGCAACCACCCTGAGGCGGCGATGGTAGTAACAGGTGATTTCAACAGGGCTAACCTTAAAAAAGTTATGCCTAACTTCCGTCAACACATCAAGTGTGCCACCAGGGGAGATAGAACTTTGGACCATTGTTATACTCAGTTTAAGAATGGGTACAAAGCTGTTTCCTTCCCTCCCTTTGGGAAATCAGACCACTCTGAGTGATGTCGACTGGGATATGTTTCAATCAAGTTCCAGCGATGTCAGCGAGTTTACAGAGACTGTCTTGGACTTCATCTCTACATTAGCCGATACCACTGTACCAACTAGGACGGTAAAGATCCACCCCAACCAGAAACCCTGGGTCGACAGTTCCATCCGCGCCGCTCTGAGGGCCCGCACCGCTGCTTACAACTCCAGCCTGGCATCCGGCAGCATGGAGGAGTATAAAGCGGAGTCCTACAATCTGCGGAGGGCGGTGAAAGCCGCCAAGAGGAGATATGCAGACAGAATGCAGGCGCAGATGGAGAACAACGACACCAGGGACCTATGGCGAGGACTACGATCTATTTCGGACTACCGGCACACACCCCCCTCAACCGGAAGTGCAGATGCCTCCCTGCACGGTTTGAGGCTGGCAAACCCTGCACGGTTTGAGGCTGGCAACACCACCGCTAGCGCGCCGGCTAACAACAACAACGTCAGAGTGCTGGGTAGCGCGGCTGATGGAAGTTCACACGCTGGGGCAGAGCAAGCACTCTCCGTGACGGAACACGACGTGAGGAGGGCTCTGCTGAAGGTGAACACTAGGAAAGCTGCTGGCCCGGATGGCATTCCGGGGAGAGTACTTAAGACCTGTGCTAACCAGCTAGCTCCTGTGTTCACTACCATATTCAACTTATCATTGGCAAATTCAGTAGTTCCTACCTGTTTTAAAAGATCCTCCATCGTCCCTGTGCCCAAAATCACCTCCCCAGCCTGCTTAAATGACTATAGACCCGTGGCTCTAACCTCAGTGGTCATGAAGTGCTTTGAGAGGCTGATCAAGGAATACATCTGCTCCTCCCTCCCTCCGACCTTGGACCCACTGCAGTTCGCATATAGACCAAACAGATCTACAGACGATGCAGTCTCCCAGGTCCTCCACACCACTCTCTCTTACCTTGACAATCAGAAGGGGGGCTATGTGAGAATGCTGTCTATAGACTACAGCTCAGCGTTCAATACCATAGTCCCCACCAGACTGGCTGAAAAGATGATTGGTTTAGGACTGAACATTCCCCTGTGTGCCTGGATCCTGGACTTCCTGACGGCCAGGCCACAGGTGGTCAGGGTGGGTAGACACACCTCCAGCACACTCATCCTGAGCACAGGGTCCCCCCAGGGCTGCGTCCTTAGCCCCCTCCTCTACTCCCTGTACACCCACGACTGTGTGGTCCAGTGACAACTCAATCATCAATTTTGCGGACGACACAGTTGTGGTGGGGCTGATCTCAGAAAACAATGAGGAAGCCTATCTGGACGAGGTGGCGGACCTGTCACTCTGGTGTCAGGAGAATAGCCTCATCCTGAATGTCTCCAAGACTAAGGAGCTGATTGTAGACTTCAGGAGGGTACAACATCCAAGGACCTACACACCGCTTGACATCGGTGGGACTGCTGTGGACAGGGTGAGCAGTTTTAAATACCTGGGAGTCCACATCACAGAAGACCTGACCTGGACTACCCACATCAGTTCACTGGTGGGAAAGGCAAGGCAACGCCTGTTCCATCTCAGGCAGCTGAGGAAATTCAAAGTCTCCCGGAGGATCCTTCAGTCCTTCTACTCTGGAGCTGTGGAGAGCATCCTGGCTGGCAACATCACCGTCTGGTACGGCAACAGCACGGCCCAGGACAGGCGAGCTCTGCAAAGGGTGGTACGCCTGGCAGAAAAGACCATGGGAGCTCCAACCCCCCCTCTCCATTTCCTGTACACCAGGAGGTGTAGGACCAGAGCCTACAGGATAATGAAGGACCCTCACCACCCGAAAAACGGACTGTTCCAGCTGCTGCGGTCAGGCAAATGCCTTCGCTGTCAGGCAGCAAGAACAGAGAGACTAAGACTGAGTTTCTT
The DNA here is from genome assembly GCF_951799395.1 of Argentina silus. NCBI lineage: Eukaryota > Metazoa > Chordata > Actinopteri > Argentiniformes > Argentinidae > Argentina > Argentina silus. Next base: position 20,801,399 of record NC_139654.1, on the reverse strand, counting down.
CCCCCACGCCATCAGAATCATCAACGATGACCCCACCAGTGCCCCCCCCAGGTCACTTACACACTCACTGACAGCATAACACATATGCACACACATAATCATCCATCTGCTGTTTATATTGTTTATACTGCTTATACTGTTCATATTGTTTATACTGTTCATACTGTATATTTTTTAGTACTTCTATTTTATTTTATTCTATTTTAAAACTTATTGTATTGTTGCATTACTCTGTGGCACTGTCACTTTTGCATTTCACTGTATGCATGTGACAAATAACAATCTTGAATCTTGAATCATAGTGTTCTTGTGGGTAAAGCACAAGAAGCATTCATTGCGCTGTCCGGGCCTGAGAGGAAAAACTATAAATGTGTTAAGGACGCGGTGTTAAAGGTTTACGAATGGATTCCAGAAGCTTATAGACAGAGGTTTCGTGGTTGGAGAAAGGGAGAAAAGCAGACTTTCACAGAGGTAGCCAGAGAGCTTAACAGTTTTTTCAGTCGTTGATGTACCGCTGTTGGTGTGGATACCTTTTGAGGGGTTATGTGACTTTCCCATTGTAGCGTTTTTGGCTGAGTGTAATGAGTGTATCAAACGAGCCCTATTTAAATGGGCTGAAACAAGTCACCAGCTGTAGTCAATCATAATCACTCATAAGAAGTTAAGAGGCCACGCCACAAAGCACATTTGATTGACACAACTTTCTACATCACCAAAATTGATAATTCAAGGTGCTGTATGTATATTTTTGACCCAGCAGATTTTGTCACTGTAGTGGTGTCCGTGTACACAGAGGCAGACGCAGCGGTGTAGTGAGGGAAAGGTCCCGTTTATTCATACAGTCAGTAATAGTTCAATAATAGTTCGTTGGCTTTCCAGCCTCGTCAGAGCGTGTCTCTGTCTCTCTCTCTCTCAATAATAGTTCGTTGGCTTTCCAGCCTCGTCAGAGCGTGTCTCTGTCTCTCTCTCCGCTCTCCTCGCCTACTGAAATGGCAGAAGCACACACATCTTAAACATTCGCCGACGAGACTTAATTCGCAGCAGGTGTGCAACAAAAGTCTCGCCGACACAACCCCGGCCACGGTCCTGTAGCTCCCTCTACAGGCCGAACGCTGCATGTCCCCCCACAGTCACATTTTCAGAAGACCCATAATCAATTCATAAAAGAACCAAACTTCATTAATGTTTTTTGTGACAAAGAAGTATGTGCTCCAATCAATCCATCACAGAAAAATAAGAGTTGTAGAAATGATTGGAAACTCAAGACTGCCATGACATACATGTTCTTTACAAGTGTATGTAAACTTCTGACCACAACTGTATGACTGTACACTGTATGACTGTACCCTCAGTGAGAGTATTAACTTCATCAACCAGCCACACCAGAGGTTCACTGTCATAGCGGTCATACCAGTCAGCCACCAACAGTTGACACCTCTGCCGCAGTGACCCAACTCCAAAACTCCTGCTGATGCTCTTACCTACCACTTGCATCGCCATACTGACCCCCTGATTAGAATACTGTATCCTCAATCTGCACCTGATATAAGAGTGCAGGAGTCCTTCTGTCCTATAATGGTTTCCTGTTTAGTACGTCCTCTATCACTCAATCCCTAGTCACATGATGGACCATGGGCTGAGACAGGTCATACCAATAGAGTGAATAGTGTTGTAGAATTTAAATAATAGTATTTTGAAATAAAATACCGTTAACCGGAGCTGTTGATTCATTCAAAGACTTTATTCACAGAGAATACAAAGCCGTTCAAGTTTGCAAAATTGACCCTGAGTTTTCGTCTGTCACCTGTCTTTATAGACTTCACACAGGTCAACGCCCTCTATTCAACAAACTTCTAGTTCCTGTCGACATACACCAATAACATTCAAGAATTACATTTCTACATCAAGGTGGGCTACTCCCACCTGCCCTGGCGCCAATTCGTCTGGTCAAATATTGATTAGCCCCAGGCTGTTTTCAAAAGCCTTTTGTCCTGGCTGTTTACAACTTTATTTATCACTCATTTACCCTGTCTTTTGATTACTCTATCCTGTTTCTGCAGCTTTGATCCTTTGTTTCCTTCCCCTCTAGCTGCCTTCTCCAAATGTTCTAGGACCATCTGTTGTCCTGTGATCTCTTCGCTAGGTGTGGGATTGCTAACCCCTATATTGTCTTTAAATTTACCATAATAGAGTGAAGATGATCCTGATGCTGGACTCTGGGCCTTCTAGGGTCACCTCCATATCAACCGTTATCACTGGAGCAACAGTATACAGTATCACTATCACTGGTCACTACAGAGCCTCCTATGGGGTTAACATTTTGGAGCAGATGCTGCAAAGGCTCCCCCCTCTCATAGGGGAAATAACCTGAGATGGTCAACTCTGTCTTTGACTTTGTGTTTGTCTTCCACTTTCTGTTTGTCTCTGAGTCAGATAGGCTAGTGTCTCCAATGTGTCCTATTTCCACCCTGCCTTGAATAGATAGTAATTTAGGTCCTTTTTTACGGTAACCTCTTGGCTTGTCTACTCTGAGAGAAGCCAAGCTCTGTAAGAAGGTATCTAACGAATCTGATCCAACATGATCTGTGCTGGCAGGACTACAGTATCTTACAGCAGCTGCCTGCACATACAGCCCATGACCACAGCCCATGCTAGTCCCATTGTTGTACATGGGATGGGCCAGTCATGGAGCAGCCTATATACCTCCTACAGCTGTACATAGCTGCAGCTCTGGCATACACTTCATCCCCCCTCCCCCAAACCCAATCTTGCACACACATTTAATGCAAAAGGTTAATGCAAAAGTTCAGGTAATGTGTCCTGACAGTGGTGGGAAGCTCATCCCACCACATGTGGTACACACACACTCATTCACTTTACTTATTATTATTATATTTCAGTAGCTACACTGCAGATCAGACAAACATGGTTTGTGATGGTCATTCCCTCTGTATCCTCCCTGGACTGAGAGGGTGAGCCCAGTTGGTTGGCCGTCTGAAGGTAAAAGCTTATGGTCACAATGGCTCTGTGGGACTGAAGCAGAACAGCCAGTGTTCATGATGTAGAATAATGGTATTAGTGGGTAAATGCTGCAGCCAGCCCCAACACCTCTCTCTATGAACCCTGTATTAGTGCTTTATATGTCCCCTTCTCCCCCATGAGGCCCTGATTCAATCAAATCATTCCCTAATCCCCTCCTCATAGGGATGATTAAATCCCCATTAGCAGCAGTTTGAGGGACTCCAGAAAGTTAATGGTGCCATAATCAGAGCACTTAGTTAGGAGTGGGTTTGGGTTACATTTTCATAAACAGTCTTAAGGTAGCAAGACATTTTTCACCATATATTCTTAGGATGGGGTCATATAGGATTATTTTAATGCCCTACTGATAATCGGCCTCAGATTTCTATTCCTTGGATAACTGCACTTCACCGCACAACATGACCCGGATCTGTGAACAGTAGGGCATTATGGAGGTAAATTCACTGACAGCATCAAATCATAAATCATACTGTATGTGAAAACGTATGAAATTGTGATGTTCCCTTTCACATGACACTAACATTCTGCGCCCTGCCCTGCCCGCCCACCCTGACCCTCCCCAATATAATGCAGCATATCTCTGTATATAACTCCCTCCCCCTCCCCTATGTTGAGACAAGCAGGCGATCATAACCACCCTGCCGTGGGCAGTATCAGCCAATCACAGGGCATTGGTGACTGCTTCATCTAATCATGTCACAACTGCCCAAGTCTCAGGAACAACTTCCAGAGCTTGTCTCATTTGCATATGGGTTTGTAGGTGTTTGGCATCTTTTGATACAATGCTGCTTTGTGGTTTGGTTCAGGATCTTTCAAGAGGGTGTGTGTAGCCCTACCAGTGTGTTATCTGTCCCTAGAACAGCCAGGTGTCTAACAGTCCATGTCTTTTTTACACCCCTCCTCTCTCCTGACACCTCTGAGCAGCAGAGAGAGCTGGCGTCTCCAGGAGACAATGCTGTGTCCAAGAGCTCCCTCTACACCAGGACGGGCTACAGCAAAGAGCCCCTACCTGCCCCGAGACCTGGACTATTCCCTGGGCATCGCACAACAGGAGATGCCCTCTTACACTACAACCCATTATTCAATAGTACACTCATATCTATACAAAGTCATATCACACAGAGGTGTTGGAATTAGAGAAACACATCACTTAACAAGCACTGTGTCTTTTATTTGTGTCTTTTACATATGTACATACAGTAGCCACTGTTCACTAAGTATGCTAAAGCAAATACTATGTACATGGCACTCAATTTGTACCTAATGAAGTTGTGTCCCCTCTCCCTTCTCCCTCAGATTGTGTCAAAGGAGAAGGAGGTGTTGGAGTGGCAGAGGAAGTACGAGGAGAGTTGACAGGAAGTGGGGGAGATGTGGGGGTGAGATCACAAATACAGTTTCAATCACGTCACCACTGGATCATTTCCACAAAGCATGTCATGTGGTTTCAACTTCCACACAGGTTTTATGGTCTAATGTTCTGCTGGTTTATTTAAACTCCACCCACCAACACCGATCCACCTGTCAATTTATTTCTCTCTCTCTAACTGCATTTCAAAGCCAAAGCCAAAGCAGGAAGCCAATTAAAGAGGGCCATATTGTATAGGCCTGCCAGAAACGGAGGGAGAGATTAGGGGAAGGGAGGCAGAGGGGGTTGGGAGGCACCAAGGGGATTACAGGTTGCTATGGTAACACTACAGTATGTCCACTATGAGATGATGAATACAACATATCTGTAAGATCACACTTCCACATCAATGCATGGGTTATGTATGAGGGGTTTTAAGGTGGTTGGGCCCTCTCTGACATGCTACTACAGTACTACTACTATCACCTCAACACAACACATATCCTGTGTAGAACTAGAGTGATGCACAAACATTCGTATAGACACTTAATTCGGGAATGAAGGGCTATATCTATTCTATTCAACTTCCATGTTCTCGATAATTTAGGAGGAGGGTCCTGATGGATGGGGAGATGCAGGTCTGAACTGCCCCATCCCCTCTCACCAGGAGCGGGCAGCAGGCGAGCAGGGGTGGGGGTCCAGCTGGCCAAGGCCTAGTTAGTGTGGATAAGACATGGGCTTACTTCATTAGACTGATTGGGCTCAGGATAAGGAAGCCTAAAAGGCTAAGGAGAGGCACTGCTAATCCATCCGTTTACCTCTTTGGTAACCTGCTTTTCCCAAAACAAGCTCACCCAAAGGCCTCCCATAAGACTCCTCCAACACACAAGCTATGGGATCTCCAGCAAACAGAGAATGATTCATCTACCATGTAAGGCCAGAGGAGGCCAAAGATAGCCCCATCTTCACCTATGTTACCACCACCCGTGTGATCACCTTTGTAAACAAAGCATGTGAAAAAAACAACTTTCAACTGTTATTGCACTGTACATATTTCAATGCAGAACTGCTGTATGTATCTTAGAAACATGTTATGTTTATCAAAAGTGTGTCATATGTGTCTACTTTGTTTATATCATCATACTGTATCTCATATTTGTTCATAGGAGCATTGTGGCAGAGTATGAGAGGACCATTGGACAGATGATTGGTGAGTGTTTGTTTAGTTATTCCTGGCACACAGCTTTACAGTAGCAACATGGCTCAGGTATTCTGGGTCCAAGTTTATCAGTGCACAAACATTTCTTTAAATCATCATGATAAAATACAATTAAAAAACCTCTTCTTTATATTTCATTCTTCTTTGAGTTTTCTGACCTCACTTCACTTCCAATCCACAGGATTCACTCTTTTGCTAAATCTTGCTCTCACGTTTCTCCCTTTGTAATGGCAGTAGACCAAGGCAGAGGACTCAATCGCACGACTCAGGACAAAAGCTTAATCCAAGAGTGTAATCCTTTCAATTCAGAAAAGAGTTCGGTACACAGGTAGACAATAGTGGGGAGACAGATAATCCAGAAAGGGAGTAGGCAAAGTTGGGTTCGGTACACGGGTAGGCAGTTCAGAAATACAAGCACATAACCCAAAAAGGAGCAGGCAAAAGACAAAGTCGGAATAATATCAAAGATAAAAAAAAAAACAGGAATACTAAACACTAGAAAAGAACGCTGGAATAGCTTGACTCAAGGTACAAAGACGAACTGGCAACGAGACAGGGGAAACAGACTAAATACACAGGGAATTACAAGCGGGAAAATACACAAGGCCAGACAATGAAGTGACAGAAACGAAAAACAACATGAGTAAAACAGGAATTAAAAGAATAACAAAAGACAAACAACACTAACACACAGGACAGGACGTTACACCCTTATCACCTCTGGACATTTCTAAAGGCCTGTTTTGGTCTTGCTGCTCTAAGACTCCATTCCATTTTCACGAAAACACTCTCCCTGAAGGAGTGGTCTGTCTATCTTTTTTTGTCTTTTGTCTAACACATGGCTCTCTCACATGTCCTGCCCTCCCAGCTTGACTAAACACTTACCCTTATTTTCTTTTCTGCTCCCATCTTTGCCCCGGTGAGTAACGTGTAATCTTCCTTCAGTTGTTTGTGTCAGCTCACATGCGTCCGTTAGAGAGAGAGACATTTGTCTTTACATTTTTTGTCTTCCACTTTTTGAGACCTCTTTTAATTGTACTTTCAAGTCAGTAGACTGGTGATATCAGTTTCTACCATGTAACCCTTTATGAGTGTACCTGATCTAGAGCATTGCAGTTGGACGTTACACTGTTCCACAGACAGAATTGATATAAAATGGCCAACAAAGGCTTTAAAATAGTCTTGCCAGGCTTCACATTAATAACACGTACCTTAGCTTAGTTCATCAATTTAGATAGATGTGATGAAATTACCTATACCTATACTGAACTCCAAGTAATTTAATTAACACTATGTGCAAAGAATTGTTGTGTTTGGGTTGAGTAGAGCAAGAATGGTCAAGTGAGAATAAATCAAATTAACACTATAAACTTATACAACTGTCACAAGGCAAATACATCAGAGAAATGTTACATTCTACCCTCATGGTAAATGACAGAGAGAGAGCTAGAGAGGGAGAGACAACAGACCATGCGGCATGTATGGTGTACTCACAGACAACAGCTGGGACCATAGACCAGAAAACAAAGAGAAAGATATGTTCCTCAACATTCTGTTGTCTGTCTTCCAACCATAAGTATTCAAATCAAGAGCTGTTTGTAAGGGAGAACCAATCACACATCATCTTATCAATACCAGTGAAATGACACTTCCATATTCACACATTCCAAGGGCCTTTAAACATCACAGTGAGAGGTCACAGTGGCCATTTTGGCCCATCGGGGGAAGGGATCTCAAGAAGAGAGGCAGAATTGATCAGGCAGTAAGGGGAAGTCTGTAAAGGGGAAAGGAAAGGGAAAGTTAGGGAGGTTCTGTCATAAGAGACCTTCACCTCGAAAGGGTCTAGGAGTCCTCAGAGACTGTCCAAGTATTCCCTGTCAGTGTGTGGCTGTCTCCTTTAGTCTCTTTGGGTCTCTTGCTGTAGATTTTCTGATTTTTGTTCATCGTTCAGTGTTTTTTCTGTCTGCATGCTTCATATGAAAACAGGGTTCATCAATAAGTACAAAAAAATCAGTACAAAAAATACCCTCATGCCTCTGTCAATAACGAATCCCCAATTCATTATTACATTGATGTCAAGTCTATATTCTACAGATTCTGTATGATTGCCATTAGTGTGTGTGTGCGTGCGTGTGTGTATTTGAGTGTGCGTGGGTGTATGTCAGAACATAGTCTCATCTTTGTGTGTGTGTGTAGTTGTCAGAAGTCGCTGTCTCATCACACCATCCAGCAGCTGATAGTGGAGAAAGATCAGGCTCTGGCAGACCTCAACTCTGTGGAGAAGTCCTGGAGGACTTCCAAAAGGTGGGACACACACATATTATCAACCATTACAATGACCTCCAATAACTTATGTGCTCAGTTGATTTGAAACCCATTTGAGGTAAAACTCTAAACATGGTCTCTCTCTGTCTCGTCACAATGAGGAGGTTCTGAAGAAGTGTGTGCAGGAGTACCTGTCCAGGGTCCGTAAGGAGGAGCAGTGCTACCAGGCCTTGAAGATCCACGCTTAGGAGAAACTAGACAGGCCAGTCATGCCACTTTGGTCACTGATCATTCAGGCATAGCAATGTATTTGTATCTGCATTTCATGTTATCACTTTATACTGGTTGTATTGAAACACCCTACACAGTACAAGAGGCTTATGTTTGAAAATAATTGCATGATGCTAAGCTGCCTATGCTTACGTCCAGGGCGAATTCGGACATTGCCCATGTACGGTCAAAGGGTTAGGGTTAGGGTTAGGGTAAGATCATTATATTGTTATACATTACAGTAACTTATGTATTTTTAGACATACAGTAGATATGTACAGTACAGACACTCTACATTGAGTGGCAAGCTACAGTAAATGCAAACATGCAGTATCTACATCCACCCACACTATTAAGAATGAAGAATGTTTAGGGACAGTGATTTTGGCTCTCTTCCACAAAACATGGAGATCGAGGAGCTGACTAAGATTTGTGATGAGCTGATTGCCAAGATGGAAAAGGAGCTAGCAGTACTGCCACGACTGGTCCATATCTCCAGGGCCTGAGGGGAGGAGGTAGAGGAGAAGAGGCAGAAGCAGAGGAGACGGGGAGAGGAGGTCCTCTCTGGACAGATGAACAGCCAAGGCCAGAGTGGTCTCTGGATGTACTACACTACTGACTTTACTGACCATGTATCTCGGCAACAACAGTGCTCTCCAGAATAGTGGAGGGTTACTCTTGGTCAATGGCTTCCTCCTGATCTCCCTGTACATTTTGATGTGCCAATGTGTATAAGCTTTCCTGTATTAAAGGTTTTAGAAATGTACCCCATATCATAATTGAGAGATAGATTGTGCGTGCGTGCCTGCGTGCAGGGGTGAGAAAGAGAGAGAGAGAACAAAAAAGTGAGAGCATTGATGTTTCCATGACAGCCACTGATGGGATAGACTCCTGTTGTGTAACTCTTCTCAAGATGAAAATGATAGACTTGTGAAAAGAGAAACAGAGATGACTTAGACTATTCAGTGAATCGTTAAGTAAGAGGTTTATGTGATTTACAAATGATTGCATGTGGAAGTGCAAACATAAACTTCCTGGAAATAGGACAATTCTGCTGATGGTAAAGATACACTTGCATTTTTGATACAATATTCTGTCAGTTTAAACTGCTTTCCTCATGTAACCTTGTAGATACTTGGTGCGTATTTTGCGTCATAGCTTTCTTGAAAACTTGTGGGATGTCATTTTTTGATTTTATTTTGATATTAATGAAACTAATTGTTTCTGTAATAAGTTTTGACTGAGGGTAATTTCATTTCAGATCAATAGGTCACAGTTCTGCTGTAGTTAATGTGTCACAATTTGGGAGCAATTCAAAGAAAATCTGCACAGCTATACTGTACAGTATCTGCTTAAAAACTGCAATAAAAGATGGCAATAAACATCAACGTTGCTTAAATTCTTATACACAACCCACTCCCACACCTTAATGAACTCTGGTAGAATTTTCTCTTATTTTGGCTCTACACTCCAAAAGTTTGGATTTTAAATCAAACAATTACTATGAGGTTAAAATAGAGATTCTCAGCTTTTATTTGATTGTGTACATATTGGTTTCACCATTCAGAAATTACAACACATTTTATGCATAGTCCCCCTATTTTAGGGTACCCAAAGGTAATGGGACAATTGGCTTGACAGGTGTTTCTGGTAAGTCAGGTTTGTTCCATCACATCATTTGTGCAGGCATAAGAGAGCTGTCAATATTGAGTATTGATTGTAGGCTTTGCATTTGCCTTTGGAGTCTGCTATTGGTGTCTGTTAACATGAGGACCAAAGAGGTGTCAATGAAAGTCAACGAAGCCATTATTAGGATGAAAAATCAGAAACATAGCCAAAACCTTAGGCTTGCCAAAAACAACAGTTTGGAACATCATTACAAATAAAAAAAAAACACTGGTGAGCTCAGCAATCGCAAACAGGCTGGTAGGCCAAGGCAGACTTCCACAGTGGATCACGGTAGGCGTTAATGTGTCTACTACAGATGCTTCACTGCAAGGTACAAACCACTAGTTTCCTCAAAAGGATGAACAGGTTACAGTTTGCTAAAAAAAACGTACAAAAAAGCCTGCAGAGGTCTGGAAAAAGGTCTTGTGGACAGATAAGATGAATATTATCATGTACCAAAGTGACTGCAAGAGGAAAGTTTGGAGAAAAAAGGATCTGCTCAAGATTTATGGGCACAGGGTGGGGCGCAGTAATGGGTGTGTTTTGCAGGATGAGTCCCACGACTTTGCTTTTCTCTGCTGATTAGTCTGGCTGGAGAAACATCAACTGGGTCTTAAAACGGAGCGCCAGGCCCCAGTGGAGGAGCTGCTAATCTCCTGTTCATGTATGCTGGGGTATTAGCCCTCTGATGGCACAGATTAAGATCAGGGTGCTTTAGCCGCAAACAAGCTGCTTTTCATTGTGCGATCACGACGGCCAAGGACCACCAGCAACATGAGAGCTGTGCAGTGCTGCTCGTTCCTCCTCATCCTCCTCGCTACCTACAGTAAGGAGTCTCATTGGATTTGATCTTTTCACAGAATCTGTTAATTTACACCTGTCCTCTTTACCTTCCCCTCTTCTTCCAATCTCCACCCGCCATCCTCTTTCTTTCCTGTCGTCTAAATGTTCTCACCTAAACCCTTGTTGCACCTCTCCCTTTCATGTCTTTCTCCTCTCCCTCTCCAGACCCTCTCCCTTGCATAACCTCTTCCAGTGTCCATATCTTGCTTGCTTTTCTCTTCATATTTTGTACTTAATCAACGGTCCCTTCCTGCTGTCTCTCTGTTATTGTCTTCTCATTCTATTATGATTTGTTTGCACAAATTTGGGATAGTCAAATTAATACATTTGATTACAATACATTTGATCAACAAACCGTTGATTTTGGCATGCCTAAGGTTTTGGTCCTCATGTTGACAGACACCAATAGCAAACGCCAAAGGCAAATGCAAAGCCTAGAATCAACACCAGACATTGACAGCTCTCTGATGCCTGCACAAGTGATGGTACAGAACACACCTGACTTACCAGAAACACCTGTCAAGCCAATTGTCCCATTACTATTGGGTACCCTAAAAATGCATAGAAAGTGGTGTAATTTCTGAATGGTGAAACCAATCTGTACACAACTACCATGAAATAAGAGCTGAGAATGTCTACTTTAACCTCAGTGTTTGATTTAAAATCCAAACTGTGTAGAGCCAAAAGAAGAAAACATGCTTCACTGTTCCATTACTTACGCAGGGCACTGTATGTGGTGTATCTATATTGCATACTATTTAGTCGGCATAGCAAGTACAGTCCTGTATGAGAGGCCATAGTATGCTTGAAAGACCAGGATGTCATACTGCATTCCCTTGAAAATGAAATAAGGTACATACTGAAGGAATTTCACCCTTGTGAAATAGATAGAGATAGATAGATAGATAGAAACTTTATTTATCCCAGGGGGAAATTCAGGTTCCAAGTAGCGTACAGACATAGGGGTATCACACATAACATACACATACAACATACAACATTAGCAGTATTGTATACAGGCGAGGTGCAGTTGTAAATGTCTTTGCAGTTAGGTGAGGTGCAAAAAGGTAAGGCAGACAGTGCAATTATAGCATTAAATACTAAAAACTAAATACGGGCTACATAAATATGGACTATTTTTAAAGTGCATTTAGTCCAGGCTGGTGGAGGGAGGCAGTTAAATGAGGTGAAACAGTGACATGATGATGTGATACAGAGGGTGGAGGTTATGCAGAGAAGTCCATCTCTCTGCCCTTGATTGACATATTGTAAAGTTGTATGGCTCTGGGGACAAATGATTTAGTCAGTCTGTCAGTTTTGCTTGTCAGTGCTCGTAGCCTCCAGCTGATCAAGCTCTTCTGCTGGATGATGGTGTGGTACAGTGGGTGACCTTCATTGTTCATGATGGTGAGCAGTTTGCTCAGAGTTCTTTTTTCCATTACTGAAGTGATGCTCTCCAGTTCAGCTCCCACAACAGAGCCAGCTTTCCTTACCAGCCTATCCACTCGCCCGGCATCCCTCTTCTTAGTGCTTCCTCCCCAGCACACCACTGCATAGAAGAGAACGCTGGCGACCACAGACTGGTAAAACATCCCTAGGAGTTTGCTGCAGACATTGAAGGACCGCAGCCTCCTCAGGAAGTACAGCCGGCTCTGTCCTTTCTTGTAAATTGCATCAGTGTTGGCTGACCAGTCCAGTTTATTGTCCAGGTGGACCCCCAGATACTTGTATGTGCTGACCATCTCCACATTGACTCCCTCAATGGAGACTGGTAGCAGAGCGGGCTTAGACCTACGGAAATCCACCACCATCTCCTTGGTCTTTGTAGTGTTGAGTTGTAGGTGGTTGAGTTTGCACCATTGCACAAAGTTCTCCACCAGGCTCCTGTACTCCCCCTCCTGCCCATCTCTGATACACCCCACAATTGCAGTATCGTCCGAAAACTTCTGCATGTGGCATGACTCTTTGTTGTAGCAGAAGTCAGACGTGTACAGGGTGAACAGGACAGGAGAGAGCACAGTTCCCTGTGGTGCTCCGGTGTTGCATACCACAGTGTCCGAGAGGCAGTCCTTCAGTCTGACGAACTGTGGCCGCCCTGTCAGGTAGTCAGTGATCCAGGATACCAGGTGGGCGTCCACACCCATCTGCAGGAGCTTGTCTCCCAATCTGAGGGGTTGGATGGTGTTGAAAGCACTGGAAAAATCAAAGAACATGATTCTCACAGCGCTTTTCCCTTTGTCCAGGTGAGAATGCATCCTGTGCAGTAGATATGTGATGGCATCGTCTACTCCAACCTTCTCCTGGTATGCAAACTGTAGTGGGTCCAGTGCATGGCTAACCTGGGGTCTGAGTGTATGTAGAAGCAGTCTCTCCATTGTTTTCATAATGTGTGAGGTGAGTGCGACAGGCCTGAAGTCATTGAGTTCTTTTGCGTGTGGCTTCTTTGGGACAGGGATAAGACATGATGTCTTCCACAGTGTTGGGGCCCTACCAAGACGTAGACTCAGGTCAAATAAGTACCTCAGCGGCTCTCCCAGTTCGGCAGCGCAGGTCTTGAGCAGTCTGGGACACACTTTGTCTGGACCCGCTGCCTTCCTGGGGTTAAGTCGCTTTAGTCCCGATCTCACCTGGTCTGCCGTGATTGTAGGGGGGAGGGGCTGGGAGGGAGGGGGGGGTGGGTGGTGGGGTGGTTCTTTGTCCCTGGGCGCTCCAGTAGACAGTGGCTGATGGCTGGTGATTGAGGTCGGTGACGCCTTTGATGATGGGGGGTGTTGGGAGATGGGGGGCTGTGTGAGGTGGGGGAGAGGTGTAGAATAGCCCTGCACGCCGACAGAGACAGCTCCTGGAGAGGGGGTGGGGTAGGCCACCACAGCTGGGTGGTCGAACCTGTTGTAGAACTGGTTCAGTTCATTGGCCCTGTCTCGACCTCCCTCAACACAGCTACTGCTCTTCCTCATGCCCGTCATCATCTTCATCCCATCCCACACCTCTCGCACGTTGTTCTGCTGCAACTTCCTCTCTACCTTCCTTCTGTATAACTCCCTCGCCTCTTTCAGCTTGACTTTGAGTTCCCCTTGTGCGTGCTTCAGCTTTGCTAGGTCCCCCTCTTTGAACACCCTCTTTTTCTTATTGAGGAGGGCCTTGACATCGCTGGTAATCCAAGGCTTGTTGTTTGGAAAGCAGCGCACAGTTTTTGTGGGAACAACAATGTCTTCACAGAAGTTCAGGTAGTCGGAGTAGCAGTGTGCGAGCCCATCAATGTCATCACCATATGATTGTTGGAAAATATTCCAGTCTGTTATGTCCAAGCAGTCCCTCATGGCCTCATCCGTCTCGGGGGACTTCTTCTTGAAGGTGCGTGTTCTGATTGGTTCTCTCCGAACACATGGAGTGTACAGTGGTTGTAGGGAGACCAGATTGTGATCTGATTTCCCCAGTGGTGGTAGTGATGTGGCGGTGTAGGCATCCTTAATGTTTGCATACAGAAGGTCAATTGTTCTGCTCTGTCGTGTGGGGCAGTTGACATACTGGTGAAAGGCGGGCAGTGTTGAATCCAATGTGACATGATTAAAGTCCCCTGATATGGCAATGTAAGCATCGGGGTACTGAGCTTGGAGTTTCGCGATGGTAGAGTGGATGACGTCACACGCGGTTTCAGCCATAGCTCGGGGTTGTATGTACACAGCGATGACGATGGCGTTCGTAAATTCTCGGGGCAGATAATAGGGACGTAAACTAACCGCTAGTACTTCAACATCAGGGCAGCAGATAATGTCCTTCACCGTAATATGTCCAGGGTTACACCATCTGTTATTGATGTAGAGTACGAGCCCGCCACCTTTGTTTTTGCCACTTAAACTCGGGTCTCTGTCCGCTCTCACATGCGAGAAACCAGGGAGCTCAATGTTAGCATCTGGTGTGTTGTTGTTCAGCCATGTCTCCGTGAGAATCATCAAGCTGCATTCCCTGTACAGTTTAAAGTTCCTCACCAAAGCTGCCAGCTCGTCCGTTTTGTTGGAAAGTGAATTAACGTTACCCATCACACACGAAGGGATCGACGGTTTATACTTCCACCGCTTCGCTAGGACCCTCTCCTTGACTTTAGCCCCAGCTCTGCAGCCTCGATAAGGCCGTCGAATCTCCTTCGGAATGCTGTTAACGTAAGTACTGTCGGTAGTTCCCTTTGATCTGAGCTCGAGTAGCAGATTCCTCGAGTAAGTCCGCGTTGTGCTGCTGCTTTCCTGCGGAAAAGTATCCGTATCCATAGGATACAACATGTCCACGCGTTGCATGTAAATAAAATATAAAAATTGCAAACGGAAAAGTAGTTAAAAAGACTTAACAAAGACAAAACAACGAGAGCTACTGGATGGACAGCCTGCTCACGCCGGCGCCTGCGTATTTCCTCAAATAAGATGTCTTGCAGCTCCAAAAGTGTTTAGCTTTTAAACAACTTCATTGTTTATACTGCTTATAAACAGTATAAGCAGTATAAACAGCGGTGAAGCAATGTACGCAATGGAATGGCAATATACAATGGCAATGACAGGTTGACAG
Organism: Argentina silus; assembly: GCF_951799395.1. Taxonomy (NCBI): domain Eukaryota; kingdom Metazoa; phylum Chordata; class Actinopteri; order Argentiniformes; family Argentinidae; genus Argentina; species Argentina silus. Next base: position 20,786,190 of record NC_139654.1, on the reverse strand, counting down.
TACAGATAATTACAGTGGAGGATGAGTCTGCAATGGGTAATTATGTGTGTGCATATGTGTTATGATGTCAGTGAGTTTGTGAGTGACTTGAGGGGGGCACTGGTGGGGTCATCGTTGATGATCCTGATGGCATGGGGGAAGAAACTCTTAGTCTTAGTCTCTCTGTTCTTGCTGCATGACAGCGAAGGCGTTTGCCTGACCGCAGCAGCTGGAACAGTCCGTTTTTCGGGTGGTGAGGGTCCTTCATTATCCTGTAGGCTCTGGTCCTACACCTCCTGGTGTACAGGACATGGAGAGGGGGGGTTGGAGCTCCCATGGTCTTTTCTGCCAGGCGTACCACCCTTTGCAGAGCTCGCCTGTCCTGGGCCGTGCTGTTACCGTACCAGACGGTGATGTTGCCAGCCAGGATGCTCTCCACAGCTCCAGAGTAGAAGGACTGAAGGATCCTCCGGGAGACTTTGAATTTCCTCAACTGCCTGAGATGGAACAGGCGTTGCCTTGCCTTTCCCACCAGTGAACTGATGTGGGTAGTCCAGGTCAGGTCTTCTGTGATGTGGACTCCCAGGTATTTAAAACTGCTCACCCTGTCCACAGCAGTCCCACCGATGTCCAGCGGCGTGTAGGTCCTTGGATGTTGTGCTCTCCCGAAGTCCACAATCAGCTCCTTTGTCTTGGAGACATTCAGGATGAGGCTATTCTCCTGACACCAGAGTGACAGGTCCGCCACCTCGTCCAGGTAGGCTTCCTCATTGTTATCTGAGATCAGCCCCACCACGACTGTGTCGTCCGCAAACTTGATGATGGAGTTGTCGCTGGACTTAGCCACACAGTCGTGGGTGTACAGGGAGTAGAGGAGGGGGCTAAGGACGCAGCCCTGGGGAGACCCTGTGCTCAGGATGAGTATGCTGGAGGTGTGTCTACCCACCCTGACCACCTGTGGCCTGGCCGTCAGGAAGTCCAGGATCCAGGCACACAGTGGAATGTTCAGTCCTAATCCAATCATCTTTTCAGCCAGTCTGGTGGGGACTATGGTATTGAACGCTGAGCTGTAGTCTATAAACAGCATTCTCACATAGCCCCCCTTCTGACTGTCAAGGTGAGAGAGAGTGGTGTGGAGGACCTGGGAGACTGCATCGTCCGTGGATCTGTTTGGTCTGTATGCGAACTGCAGTGGGTCCAAGGTCGGAGGGAGGGAGGAGCAGATGTATTCCTTAATCAGCCTCTCAAAGCACTTCATGACCACTGAGGTTAGAGCCACGGGTCTGTAGTCATTCAAGCAGGCTGGGGAGGTGATCTTAGGCACAGGGACGATGGAGGATCTTTTAAAACAGGTGGTAACTACTGAATTAGCCAATGATAGGTTGAATATGGTAGTGAACACAGGAGCTAGCTGGTTAGCACAGGTCTTAAGTACTCTCTCAGGTATGCCATCCGGGCCAGCAGCTTTCCTAGTATTCACCTTCAGCAGAGCCCTCCTCGCGTCGTGTTCCGTCACGGAGAGTGCTTGCTCTGCCCCAGTGTGTGAACTCCCATCAGCCGCGCTAGCCAGCACTCTGACGTTGTTGTTGTTAGCCGGCGCGTTAGCGGTGGTGTTGCCAGCCTCAAACTGTGCATAAAAAGAGTTCAGGTCTTCGGCTAGGGAGGCATCTGTACTTCCGGTTGAGGGGGGTGCGTTCCGGTAGTCCGTAATAGACCGTAGTCCTCACCATAGGCCCCTGGTGTCGTTGTTCTCCATCTGCGCCTGCATTCTGTCTGCATATCTCCTCTTGGTACAATTACATGTTTGACAAGCACACAAAATCAAGAGACCTCAAAGGTGTGGCTACCCTGGAGGTGGGCAGTGGTTAACAATGATAAGGTCAATAGTAGTCTGTGCATGTCAATGAAACGGGAACAACAGGATTTTGTCAGTCAGTGTCAAGCAATCAAGTAGTTGTTCCTGCCTATCAATAGCCAGGCAACCCGCTGGTCCTGTTTATCAATAGCCAGGCCATCAAGTCGTTTAACAGGGTTTTGTCAGTGAATGCCTCTAGCTGAGAGTTCTCATGTGACTGACTAGCAGACCCCTTTCTTATCCTAATGACTGCAGATACATAACTATATTTCCTTACAATACTCATGCAGTATGTAGGTATTTAGTATGTAGCACCCTATTCTGAACAGAGCCTTGGACAGGTCATGGAGATTGGTGCTAAAAGTAAATGCTGAAACCACAGAATGTAAAACTGTTAAGCATATCAAGTGAAAAACCTTGTTTACTTGTTGTTGCAAGCTCATCAACTAATTACACGGGGATGACCTCACTTGGGTGCTTTAATTACAGTAGGCCTAGTGGCTAAAGGAGTCTGTTTATGAACTAGTGGGCCAGACTTGGGTACTGTAGCAAGGACACGAGATCAATTAAAATGAAATTGATTAATTAAGAAGAAATGTTCCTGAATGGACATAATTTCAAGTATTCTACACATATCACATGCTAGGGGGTTGAATGAAAGGCCTATGGTCTCTACTGAGTAATGCACATTCTGTACCACTGTCAAGGTGGTCACAAGAGATTCAGTCAGGACACTTAAGTCGTTAATGTAATTGTTTTAATGTAATTTGGTTTAATGAAATGTCACAATTAGATTTGGCGTATAGTCTGAAATAGCTCCCCGCTTGAATTAAACAACATTATAATACAAATAATATACATAGCGGGGAGCCCATAAACCTCTAATGCCCAAAACAACAGAGCCATCCAATACCACTAAGACTGTGTCCGATCTAAAACCGGTACCTGCTTAGCAGGGTGACCCACCCAGTGTCCCCCCCGCACGCACGTGCAGGGATGGGATTGACCAACCTAGATCAGACAGGTGTCATTCTAGCATTATGTGCAACGATCCATCCTGGGGCATGGGTTTTCCCTCCTCCCTTATGAACATACAGTTTGGTAGACCTGTGGTTGACCATGCAAGAACATTGAGACATGCAAGAAAAAGGACAAAAAGTTTGAGATAACAATGGGAGTTCCTCTGCTGTTCCTATCAGACTTAGAGTGTTTGAGAGTGATTGTGAACAAGTGAATATCCATTTCCAAATCAGCGAGTATGAGATCGTAAGCCGGATTGAAAACGGCACTACGAGTAGTGTATTTACCACACCTAAGAAAACCGAAAAAGCTGTAAAAAACACTGATTCCAGTAAAACATCCACATAACCACTGAAAACCCAGCGTCTGAGAAAACACACCAGTTTGTGCACTAGAGGTAGAGTCATAGGAAGACGTTTGTCATTGCCTTCTGGTTGCGTTTTTTCTGCGGCGCAGGAAAAACGCGGCGGAGAAGGATGACCGGCATCTGGTCATAGGTTTCCCTCCTCGATGATGAACATCGTTTTGTAGGCATCGTTGGTGGTAGGCATTGCACATAGCAGGACATGGAAGAGAAAGGGATACAAGCTCCATTACTTGAGAATTACAATGGAGTTCCTCTGCTACCTAACACAAGTCATCCATACTAAATCAAAAAGTGTGAGAACAGTGATTCACCACAGCTTAGAAGCCCATGCAAACCTAGATTCTACTCAGCGACTGATCTACATAGTGACTTAAAACGTCCTCTTCCGAGAGGACACCAGCTGTTTACTTAGAAGAAGAATCAAAAGATGCTAAATTGGTTAATCCCTTGAGAGACTGTCGTAGAATTTAAGTAATGGTATTGTGGCGCCCGCCCCATGCCTAAGCCCATGCGCGAGTGTGGGACGGTGGTAAGTGGAGTGTATATCTCGCCTCGCTTTGTCTCTGCTGTTTCTGCCGGCGGGAGCCTGGCCAAGAGTGCATTGCAGTAGTCAAGGCGGGAGATCACAAGTGCCTGGACCAAGAGTTGTGCTCCTTCTCTCATGAGGAATGGACATATCCTTCGGATGTTGGAGAGGAAGAATCTACAGGAGCACGCTGTCGCTGTGATGTTCGCCGCACAGGACAAGTGGTTGTCAATGATCACCCCAAGATTCTTGGCTGTCTAGGAGGAGGTCACAGTGGAGTTCTCCACTGTGATGAAGAAGTCTTGGAGAGGGCAGGCTTTCCCCGGGAGGAAGAGCAGCTCAGTCTTGTTAAGGTTGAGCTTGAGGTGGTGGGCTGACATACAAGCAGAAATGTCTGCAAGACAGTCAGAGACACGTGTCGCCACCTGTGAGTCAGAGGGGGGGAAAGAGAGAAAGAGTGTCATCTGCCTAGCTGTGGTAGGAGAAACCATGTGAGGAAATTACTGAGCCAAGAGATTTGGTATAAAGGGAGAACAGTAAGGGCCCTAGGACGAGCCCTGGGGGACCCCAGTGGTGAGGGCGCGTGAAGAGGACAGCAACCCTCTCCACGTCACCTGGTAAGAGCGATCGGCCAGGTAGGATACAGACCAGGAGAGTGCAGAGCTAGAGATGCCCAGTTCTGAGAGGGTAGAGAGAAGGATCTGGTGGTTTACTGTGTCGAATGCAGTGGACAGGTCCAGAAGAATGAGAACAGAGGAGAGGGAGGAAGCTCGAGCAGAGTGGAGGGCCTCCGTGACAGCAAGGAGAGCAGTCTCAGTAAAGTGCTCAGCCTTAAAGCCGGATTGGTGAGGGTCAAGGAGGTTGTTCTGAAGGAGATAGTGAGAAAGTTGGTTAGAGACAGCATGTTCAAGGGTTTTAGATAAGAAGGAGAGAAGTGATACCAGTCTATAGTTATGGACAGCAGACAGGTCAGGAGTTGGCATGACTCTGGCTGTCTTAAAGGCAGCTTGGAAAGATCCTGTGGATTGAGAGGAATTGATTATGGTGGTAAGGAACGGAAGGAGGTCTTTGGAAATGGATTGGAGAAAGGGGGAGGGCATAGGGGATAGGATTGTGTGGGCAGGTGGTTGCCTGTTTGGATTTTAGTATATCATCAGGGGAGAGGGGGGAAAGACCTGATAAACCAGAGGCAGAGTGTAGCGCAGTGGGTTTGGGAGGAGTGGTAGCAGTGTTGGCGAGAGGTTGAGAGAAAGAGCTGCTAATGTCATTGTGGGGGGACATGCAGCGTTCGGCCTGTAGAGGGAGCTACAGGACCGTGGCCGGGGTTGTGTCGGCGAGACTTTTGTTGCACACCTGCTGCGAATTAAGTCTCGTCGGCGAATGTTTAAGATGTGTGTGCTTCTGCCATTTCAGTAAGGGAGCTAAGCTGGAGGCGACGAGAGCAGAGCAGAGCCGAGCCGAAAACCAAGAGAGAGACATTGAACGAGGCTGGAAAGCCAAACCGTGCCAGCGGAACCCTTTTGTGAATAAACGGGACGAATTCCCTTATCGTTATACTGCGTCTGCCTCTGTGTATAAACGGACTGTGTTACAGTCATCAACCTTCTTTTCTAAGTAAGTGGTGGGTTGAGGAATGAAGAAAATGTGGAGAACAGTTTCCTTGAGGCAGAGGTTTGAATTTTTGAATGGTAGTAAGAATCTTTAACAGCTGATGCAGAGGAGGTGTAGTTGAGGAGGAGAGAGAGATAAGGTTTTAGGTCATCAGGGAGGCCGGTTTTACTCCATTTCCTCTCAGCTGCCCGGAGCCCTGATCTACAAGTTTGCAGGGTTTCAGACAGCCAAGGAGCACGTGGAGAGGATTGTGCTGGCCTTGTGGTCAGTGGACAGAGAGAGTCAAAGGATGAAGAAAGAGTGGACAGGAGGGTGGAGGAGGCTGCATCAGTAGAAATCAAATCAAATTTTATTTGTCACTTTTATCGCATACAGTTGTAATTGACAAAGTGAAATGTTTTGGGATCAATGTTTTGGGAACAACAGCAGCAACAATAAAAAGTAATAAAAAGTGACAAAAAGTGACAATAAAGTGACAGTAGAGTGACAATAGTACTAGTGCAATTATGTCAGTGTGCAATAGATAGAAGGGAGGAGGATTCAACAGAGGATAAGAGAGAGAGGTGAGGGAGAGGGTTCGCAGGTTGCGACGAGTGGATACAGTATGGGTAGAGTCTGACTGGGAGTGGGTGGATTTGAGGGGAAGGGAGAAGGATACACAATGATTGTCAGAAACTGGAACAGGGGTAACAGTAAGGTTGGAGGTATGGGAGGATCTGGTGAAGACAAGTTTGAGCTGATTGCCCGCCTTAGGAGAGTGGGAAAAGGTAAGGTCGAAGGAGGAGAGAAGGTCAAGAAGGCCAGACGAGTGAAACTTCCGTGCCTGACTGAACCTTTGTGATACTTCAAGAAAGTACCCTCAGTTATTGACCTTAATTTCCCAGGACAGTTGTGGAGCTGACTGTACACTCAAAATCAGGGCAACTGACCTGGTTTTAACTCTACCTTACCGACATCTTTTCTTCAACATGTTTACTGAGTTACAACTAGTAAGATATGACGTCCTTCCCTGCAGTGGTAGGATGGGAGTATAAGGACTGTGTGCCAGAAAGGACTTATGTAAAATGGCGTGTTAAAAAAAAAAAAGATGTTTTCCATGTTTGCAACAATAACTATGTCTCCCTTCTATCATATCAGCCTGAGTTGTACCATGTCCTGATTGCTTTCTGCTGTTTAATTGTAATTTCTTACCTTTGGACATCAGTAGCCTTCTGCATGCAGCATTGCGCATGTTTCATATTCTATTTCACATTATTGTAAATAGTGCATGTGTTACAATAACACTGAAGCCATAACATTATTGTTATCACAGTAATATTCATAACTCACTCTCCCTTTCCTCAGGCGAAGCCCTGCAATGCTATACCTGCATGGGATCCAATGACGAGGACTGTAATCGCCAAGGCTCTAAAACCTGCCCCAGCTATTCTGACGCCTGTGCTGTTGTCCGAGGCCACGGCAGTGAGTCATACAGTGTAGCACACATTTACTTCTGATCTTACAAATCAGGGTTGATGGTATGGTATCACACACATTATCATTGTGTATGTGTGTGTGTGTGTGTGTGTGTTACTGCTACCTCCGGACAGTATCTAACAAATTTCAAAACTAAATTTAACACTGGACCCATCCTCATGTGACTGATTCTTAACTGTGTTGTTTAAACAATGTTTATGTTTTTCTTTTTCTTAGATGGACTGATGAAATCTTGCTCCTACAAGTCTTTCTGTAACCAGGCCAACAGCCAGGGTTACAGAGCACCAGGGGTCAAAGTTCACTGCTGTTTCTCTGATGACTGCAATGTGACAGGCCATGCCTCCAAGCTGGGCAGAGGGGTCAGCTACCTGCTGCTCCTTCTGCCCCTGCTGCTGCACATGCTGTCTAATTAACTACCTCCTTCCCTCACCCCAGAGCCATGCCAACCACCCATACTTACCTACCCTACTCAACTATGCACCAGACCATCTCACGTTGCCAGTTATCTCCCCAACCTAAAATTAACTCTAAATCTTCCATGACATGCAACCCCTTACATAGTTGTAAACATCCCATCAACTGCCCAACCTACTCACATTAGGCATCCGTCTCCCCAATAGCCTATACATTAGGTGAATCCCCCATTCCTTTATCCTCTTACCTTTTCAACACCAACATGCATTTCTCACATTCCTCATTCAACAAAACACAGGATCACCAAATCTGTGATGACACCAAAACACGCACATGCACGTCGATATACTCTGCTGTATCTTTTTCAAGATCTGGTCTTCTTCCAGTCAGGTCATCCTAAGATGGGTGTCAGCGCCCAATGTGATTTGTTGGACTGTTGGCACATTGAAGGCCCGATAGGACCAGGGAAGATGTTTGTTAAATATGCACAAGTCAAGATAAAGCTGTACTCTACAATGATTGGTCCATTAGCCTTTGAACTGTTGATCACACAGGTCTGAATTACTTATGCCAACTTAGTGAAGTACTTTGGAACTACTGTATGGAAATAAGGGAACCCAACTTGTACTTTGGCAAGCAACATAGGCCTTTTAGATGCTGTGGCCAGGTGATTTGCATGAATCCATTCCAGCCAAAGCAGTTTAAAGAATTACCAGGTCTTTACCGGAGCTCTCACTGTTACTCTGTGCTGAGTGGGGGAGGGATAGAGAGAGAGGGTGACAAGGGTGAGAGAAGGAGAGGCAAAAAAAAGGAAATATAGATACAAAGAGATTCTAGGAACTCTGCATCAATAGTATGTGTGAAAGAATGATGTAGACAGACAGACATACAGTGTCTGTGCTTATTCTACTGTGAATACACTTAAATACAAAAATGCCATCAAGGTTTATGTCAAATAGCTTTCGCACAGTCCACTCAAACAGACACAAAGAAAACTCATCTGAAAGTAACTTTAGCTCTACTTCTCCTCACTGTATAATGTAGAACTCTATTATGTCTCTGTGTAATAATTGAACTTCTGTACAAATGCATTGGCTATACAGTAAACATGATGTTTGAATAATAATTGATATCAACCTTTTACTCTTCTACAGTTCATTGTAAATACAAAATTGTTTTTTTTTCTGTATTTTCATTGTATGGGTCTTTGTTTTCAGTAAAAAATCACAACATACCAAAGTAATGATGAGTACATGTAGCCCTTGGTGCCTTATAAGAACATCAATTCTGAGGATGAAGGATTTGAAGATGTTTGATCAACTTATCTGCTTCTAATCATTTTGGCAGTCTATCATCACCTTCACCTTGCATCATGCAGCAGTTGGAATTCCTCGGCACCTCCTTCAAGGGTTGCACTTCTGACTCCTCACTTTGAATACTTACAGCATGGAGCTTTGAATATTTCCATGAGTTGGCATGATGTCCTCTGCTTGTGAAAAGGCTATACATTCATCACTCTCTCGGAAGACAAACCACATATACAGTAGAGTCCAGCAAAGACATTTATTGAGCATATACTGTAGTATTCATGGCACATTCACAAGGCAACAATCTACTGTATAAATTGTACTGTATAATGTTCTAAAATACATTTGCACTGATTTGAAGATCAGAAAATAAAATAATATAAAAGTAGTTTCAAGAGGAAGTAAAAGCATGTAACATTGCCTCCTCTCTCTCTCTCCCTCTCCCTCTCTCTCTCAGGAGCCTCTGAAACAGGGCAGTTTCCCAACCATGTGGAGGTAGAGGAGGGGCTGTACAAACCCACAGGCACCCATGCTGAATATGTTGATCATTTCTATAGCACAAAACACATTGGTCTCAATCGCTCCATACAGCCTATTCATGATCACGAAGGGTAGGTGGTTGATCAACATCACCAACATGATGACCAAGATGATCCAGAAAGCTCTCCTCTTCATGATGCGCATCTCTCCATTCTCCCCCGCTCTCTCCACCTCTCCCTTGCCTGGTGCAGGGCGTTTCAGAGCCCAGAATGGAGAGACTGCAGAAAAGGTGATCAGCCATAGGACATATACATGAATGGGAGTTCTGAGCACTAAGCAGGTCAGGTTAAAAGCGTAATACGCCATACAATGTTCTGCACAGGTGGACCAGGTATGTGATGAGGTGAGAGCTGTTTCCTTCTGTGATGATGATCTACTGGTCATTCAATATATTGATTTGACTCTCAATGATTTGAGTAACTGCATGAAACCATTCATAAAAACATTTAACTTTAATCTAGAATATGATTGGTATGAATTTAGAACACACCTGGATGGATGAAGTGAAGTTCACAGTTCTTCCCTGTGTCGAATAGGTATTCCAGAAACTTATATCCAGTACATCAGGAATCAATATGATAATAAAGGCCACACCCAAAGTGCAAAATTGCTGTGTGTGTGTGTGTGTCTGTCTGTCACTCAAATGTTCAATTACACCTAGAGTATGGAAATTTGTAAAGAAGGCAGTTTGTAATCTTAGAGCGGGTTGCAATGGACATGCAAAACCATATTTAGCTGCTATAGGACTATGCTGAGTATGTGACTGGGTACATTAGCACTTGTGTCGACAACATCGTGCCCACCATACAAGTCAGGAAGTTTCCCAACCAGAAGCCCTGGATAAACAGTCAGGTACGCCACATGCTGCGTGCTCGCTCTCTTGCGCTCTCTTGAGTACAAAGCTGCGAAGTATGGACTGAAAAAAGCCATTACAGCGGCCAAGAGGCAGTACAGAGAGAAGCTGGACGGCTTCTATTCTACTGCTGACTCCGGGCGGATGTGGCAAGGCCTGCAGCACATCACAGACTACAGGACCACCACCAACACCATAAGCTCCACAGACAGCCTGCCGGATGACCTAAATATCTTCTACACCCGCTTTGAGACCTCCAGCCACAGCACAGAGAGGAGGCACACACACACCGGGACCACCCTGAATGATTACAGGCCAGTAGCACTCACTCCAATCATCATGAAGTGTTTTGAGAGAGTGGTACTGGCACACATTAAGAGCAGCATACCGGACACCCTAGACCCCCTGCAGTATGCCTACCGGCCCAACAGGTCCACCTCAGACGCTATCGCTGCTGTCCTCCATTATTCCCTCTCCCACCTGGAAAACAAAGACTCCTACATCAGGACGCTCTTTGTGGACTACAGCTCTGCTTTTAATAAGGTCATCCCCCACAGACGAGAGGAACTCGAAGTAGAGAGGGTGAGCAGCTTCAAATACCTGGGCGTCCACATCAGCGAGGACCTCACCTGGACACTTAACACCACACAGCTGGTTAAGAAGACCCAACAGCGGCTGTACTTTCTGAGGAGGCTGAGGAAGTTTGGCATGTCGCCCAAGATCCTCAGCAACTTCTACAGCTGCATTGTTGAGAGCATCCTAACCAGCTGTATCACTGTGGCAAATTGAGTTCGAATTAAAAATATAAAAATAATAAAAAGAACTCAAAGCCCCTTACAGGGCTCCGGTACCAACCCTCTAGTAACAGGTTTGGACCTCAGGTCCGGTGTAGGTCGGTGGCGGTTAGATTCACTCCGCTGTTAACAGTCTAAGAATCCCATAGTTCCCCCTTGGCTTCATTCACCCACTTCAGTTGTACTGAAAATTCACCCCTATAAAACCGTACACAGAAGCGGGCAACCTCTATGGTTGAACGACTGCTCTAACCTTAACGAGTGCAAGTTGGTGTGGTTGCGGATAAAGGATTTATCGGTTTGTATAATATACCCAAAGGAGGTAATAATAATGGGCCAGATATAACCATTCAGATCCTATGATAACACATGCACAGTAACCTATAACCTTTCACATTACCAGGAGGAGATATATGACTTATACTGAGTTATACAATTTAAAGTAAAAATAATAAACCATTAAATGTCATGACACTGTTGCTTTGAATGCAGGATATGATCTTTAATAATGCATTACAGCATAGCTAAAATATCATAAAATGGGGTTACAGACAGTGTTCTAAAATGTTAATCAGATAAAATATAGAAACATGGTAAAAATCCTAAAAGTAAATAAAGCCATACCTCTATCCCTACTCTGCCTGTTTTACTGTTCGTCAGTGAAATTTAGAGAGGCTCCAGTTCCACTCCGTCGAGCAGGCCCGTTTCCTCTTTCCGCCGTGGTTGTGGTGGTGAGCTCGAGTTTCCTCTACCCAGCCAAGAGGCTCTGATTCCCCGCGGGGGGCCTCAGCTTTGCCCCTGACGAGTAAAACCTAGAAAATCTACTAAAATTATTTTTCTTTGATTGATTGAAGAATCCTGAATTCTGGATGATCCTGAAATCTCGAGGATTCGGAATTCTGGATGAACCTGAAATCTTGAAGATCCTGAAATCATGTGTCCAAGTATTTTCCATGAAACTGTTGAAAAATCCTATAATAATATGTCTAAATGTGATCCAGGAATTTGTGAAAACCTATAATAATAGCCCCCAGTCTTCCTCACTGCCACAGCCTCAACAGCTAAGGGAGGAGCCCCGTGCTGAGAGAGGAACTGTGGAGTTTTCAGAGTGTGGTCTAGTCACTAAAATGTTGTCCAAGTATTGTCAAGAAAACTCGTCTTCAATAGCTGTTCAGCGGTTGCAATTCGTGAGTCAGAATTTGATCAGAGTATGAGCTCCGGGCTTGGTCTCCAACACACTCTCTCCTGCTCCGATGCTTCAGGTATTACGCTCCGCAGGGGGGTGCGCGCCCAGCGAAATGCTTCAGGGAGCTTGTTTTATACCCCCGCTAAGGTACCTCCCTACCTTGTGTATGTGTGTCTATGTCTGAACATTGTGTGTCTATGTTTTGCATAGTGTGTGTCTCTGTTTTGCAGAGCAGGCCTACAAAGTATTTGCAGAGAGTGTCTAGACAAGGGGGGGGGGGGAGAATTGCATCATCACCAGATTTCAGCAACACCAGATTTCGCAACACTAAAATTAGGAAAGTTTCTCTGTCCCTCAATAAGTATGGCTTTCAGGCCCCATCACATCAACACATTCTCCAACCGTATAACCGTATAATAATCAATCTTTTTAAAGGATCTAAAACCAGTAAAACATTCTATTCTTCATATCATTAGTATTACACATTTCTTAACAGGTTCACACTTAATTTTGGACGCCATGGTACTTTTCAGTTGGGGACCTTCCACCACCTGACCTGCCTCTCCCGGCAGGCCTTACACAATATCCCCTTTCTTGCAGTGATTAATCTTTGTACCCTTGACTACAACTTTCAGTAATATAGTATCTTACTTCAGTGATCATCTCTAAGTAAGATTACACAATCAAACATGGGTATTCTCATATTCTTAGCACTTTCTTTGCTAGCGGGCCGTCATCATAATGAGGTCTAAGCAGATATGGTGACACGGGGTCAAGCACTCTCACTCTAGTTACGTCTATACAGTTAGGCTGTCGCATATGTTTGAATCAACTTATCATCTATAGGCCATTATGCAATTACACATTTTTGAATCAACTTATCATTTACTGATCCTGGAAGGTGGAGCTGATGAACGGCTCCATCCCCTCTTCCAGTACCAGGTTTGACAACTCCTGCTGTAGCAGGGACAACTCGTAGAGTAGATCCGTGAAGTCAACCTCGCCAGACATTTCTGGTGAAGGACTCTGCGGTATGGTCTCCGATAAGATTCCTGTCTCTAGAGTGAGGATGGGCATTTGGTCATCCTCTGGTATCATAATTACTATTTTAGGATCATCCTCAGTCGTATCCAACAGGGCCCATGAAGTTGGCGGGGGCGGTGGCGTAACCTCCTTCTTTTCTTGCGCCCCCTGGCCTCCTGTGGGTGTCCCGGGAGCTTTGCGCTTCTCCTCAGGACCCCTCTCAGCCTTCGGGCCCAACCTGTTGTAACCTGGGTAACTCTGGGAGTGGTGCTCAGGCCGGGGGAAGGCCATACTAGACTCGCCCTCGGCGACAGGTACGGCAGCACTACTGCTATGGACCGCAGACGCCTGCAGAGAGTGGTGAAGACCGCTGAGAAAATCACCAGGACTCCACTGCCCTCTCTGCAGAGCATCTACCACCGCAGAGTCCACAGGAGAGCCGCCTCCATCCTCAAGGACCCCACCCACCCCCAGCACGGACTGTTTACACTTCTACCCTCAGGCCAGAGTTACAGAAGTGTTAAATGCAGGACCACCAGACTAAAGAACTCCTTCTTTCCCACTGCCATCAGACTCCTAAACAACGCATAGGAGATTATAATCATTGACTACCTCATATAACTGTACTACCTCATATAACTGAACCCGACTGTCATTTTCAGTTTGCACATGCATAATTGCACTGTTTACATTTGCACTGTTTTATTATTATTATTGTTGCTTTTTTATTATCACATGCTGCCTTAAATTTTGTTATCTTGTACATTTTGTTTAGTATATATTGTATATTTTTTAGTATTGTACATTTTACATTGGTTGGCATTCTGCGGACAGCAAAGCAAGAATTTCATTGTACAGGGAAACGTGTTTTCTACTGTGCATATGATAATAAACACTTTGAATCTTGAATCTTGAATCTTTGAATCTTGAATATAAGCATTGGGGATAGGGAGTCCACTGCCAGATTTATAAAATAACTTGTTGCAGAGAACAAATTATGCCTGAAATAAGGAAATAATTAATATTGAAGAAACATTTTTTACACTCATGCTCACTTCCTTATGATCCTGTTTAAGAAACGTTCTTATCATAATAACAAATTGATCATCATCTCAAGACACGGGATGGCTTTGATGTCCCAGGCAGGTCAGGATGAGCCCGGTGGAACTCCCGGATGAGGTCAGGGTCCACGATGTTCCTGGTGGGAACCCAAGACCATACCCTTCTCAGTCCACCAGGTACTGACGGCCCCCACGACGAACTGCCAGGAGCCACTTAACCGTATATACCGGACCTCCATCAACGATCAGGGGGGGTGCGGGGGGCCTGGACGCGTGAACCAGAGGACTCTCCTTCACTGGTTTGACCCTAGCCACATGGAAGGTAGGGTGCACCCTCAGGGATATGGGGAGTCTGAGCTGCAAGCAACAGAGCCAGTTTGTGGGATTCCACTCGTAGGGGGAGGTCCCTAGTGGACAGCCATACCCTCTGCCCAGGCTGGAAAGTGGGGTCAGGGGTTCGCCGATGGTCCGCCATCCTCTTGTACCGGGGCGAGGTTCTGAGGAGCACCTGACAGGGGGATGAAGTGCACCATTTTAGAATCTGTCCACCACTGTCAGAATGGTGGTGTTACCTTCCGAGGGAGGTAATCCCGTGACGAAGTCTAGAGAGATGTCAGACCAGGGGCCATGAGGCACAGGAAGCGGGCGCAGAAGATCAGGAGGCGGGCGTCGGGCGACCTTGTTCCGGGCACACACAGGACAGGCAGCCACATATTCCCCAACCTCTCTCTCCATGGAGAAACCAGAAACGTTGCTTCACAACAAAGAGAGTCTGCCATACTCCAGGGTGACAGGAGAGAAGGGAGGTGTGAGCCCAATGAATCACCTGAGAGTGATGGGAAGACAGAGACAAACAACCAGTTCGGGGGATAACGGTCCGGTACTTGGATGTTAGTACTCGCCTGTCTAACCCCTTCCTCAATGCCCCAAGTTACAGCCCCCACCACACAGGAAGAAGGCAGGATGTTGGTGGGAACCCTTGGGGCTGAATCACGGTCAAACAGGCGAGACAGAGCATCAGGCTTAATGTTCTTAGAACCAGGCCGGTAAGACAAGCAAAAATTAAATCGGTTGAAAAACATCTCCCTGTTTCCGACATCGTAATTTCTCTTGGCAGGAGATAGTTTCCAGGAGAGGAAGGCGCAGGGATGGAGCTTGTTATCCTCTTGAGACCGCTGGGATAGGACAGTCCCATACCTACGTCCGAGGCATCCACCTCCACAAACTGCTGCCGGGGATCCGAGAGAGTGAGGATGGGTGCCCGAGGTGAAGCTTTCCCTCAGCCTCCGGAAAGCCTGGTCTGCCTGGGGAGACCACTGGAAACTGACATACGAGGAGGTGAGGGCATGCAATGGAGCGGCAACAGTGCTAAAGTTTCTGATGAACCGTCTATAAAAATTAGCAAGGCCCAAAAAACGCTGTACTAGCTTGCGACTGGTAGGCGTGGGCCACTCTGCAACTGCACTGACCTTGGCGGGATCCATCTGGAACTCACATTTCTCCGCCGTCACTTAGAGCTGGTTACCGAGGAGGCGCTGAAGAACCTGATGGACGTGCAGGACATGAGTCTCCTCATCAGGGGAGAAGATGAGGATATCATCCAGGTAGACAAAGACAAACTGGTTCGACATGTCTTGGAGAACGTCATTCACCAGAGCCTGAAACACAGCTGGAGCATTAGTGAGTCCAAAAGATATAACCAGGTATTCATAGTGGCCACTAGGAGTATCGAAGGCCGTCTTCCACTCATCCCCCTCCCTTATCCTAACTAAATCATAAGCATTTCGGAGATTGAGCTGAGTGAAAATCTTGGCCCCTTGTGAAAGTTCACAAGCAGATGACTAAAGAGGGAGGGAGTACCTGTTCTTAATGGTAATGTCATTCAGGTCTCGGTAGTCGATGCGGGGACGAAGCAGAAACCAGCAGGAGAAGAGAATGGGCGAATGATACCGGCAGCAAGGGAAAAGTCAATGTACTCCTTCATAGCCTCCCTCTCAGGGGCCGACAAGGAATAGAGACACCCTCTGGGAGGAGAAGATCCTGGGAGCAAGTCTATAGCGCAGTTGTAAGACCAATGAGGAGGCAGAGAGGTAGCACAGGTCTTATTGAATACCTCTTTGAGGTCAAGGTAACAGGTGGGAACACGATCCGGGAAGATCCGGGAAGTCAGAGACCGATGAAACAAAGGGGCGTGAGGGGACAGGAGACCTAGTTGGCACTGGAGGCTCCGGAGGCACAGAGACCAGAGGTCGAGGAGACACTGAAGCAGGGGCAGACGGAAAGCAGGAGAGTGAACATCCCTCGCCCCAACCCATAACCTCCCCAGTGGACCAGTTTATGTGAGGGTTATGCTTGGAGAGCCAAGGGTAACCCAGAATGAGAGGTGTGGTGGAAGTCTAGGATTTACCACTCTGTACTTTAGCTCTTCGGAGGTAAGAATCAAGTCCAGAGTAGCCACAATATCTGAGTCCGGTATTTATTGCTTGCAAACAAGAGACAAGAGCGTAACAGCAGCCCAGCGTAGAACCGGGGTTCGTTCAGCACAAGTCTAAAGAGACAATGATCAAGTTCGTCTTTTATACAGTTTAAACATAATACAGGCGCCGCCAAGGCTATCGGCTGATGGGCCTGTGCTTACGTGAGAAAGGGCGGGAGAGAATGAACAATGGGGAGGCTTTTTTATTGATTAATCGCCGTTCAACATTTCACACCTATCGGCAGGATGTGCCTGTCCCCCCATTATTGCTCTCTCTGTCCACTCCCTCAGAGATCACCGCTGTTCATATGGTAAATCATACAGTGCTTCTCAGAACAATGGCCATAGAACCTTATAGGTGTGGCAAGAGAGAATGTAATCACAGTAGTTACACAAGTGGTATCAGTCATATGAAAGTGTATAACCTGAAAATAGTTCTATGAATGTATTTTCCGTAACAGAGGCTGTAAAGGAGAGTTGAAAAGATGGAAGCTCAGAAACTCAGTGTGGTTTTTGGGAGGATTAATTGAATCGGTTGAGTGTGGTGAGTGACTCTGCACAGTAGGCGACCATCTAGAGTGTTGGCCTCCAATGGCTTGGGCAGGGGAACAACGTCAAGGCCAAGTCTCTTGGCTAACCTCCAATCAATTAAACTCTCATCTGCTCCGGAGTCCACAAACACAGGATGATTGAGAGTCTGGGATGGAGTAATAAACCGAGCAGGATTGAAACAATGAGAGGGGTTAGCAGAAAAAACAGTTCGGCTCGCCAGCGCCCTCTTCCTCACTGATGAGCTTTGTCTTACTGGACACCCTGACATGAAATGACCCAGCTGAGCACAGTAGATGCAACTGCCCTCCCGTATACGGTGCTGACGCTCCGCGGGAGTGAGCCTGGCTCTCCCCAACTGCATGGGCTCCTTCGAAGCAGTAGGAGGCGCTAGTGCATCAGCCGCCAGATGGAACCATTGGGGAGGACGCCACGAAGGTGAGCAATCAGCAGTGAACTGATCCCTCAGGCCGGGCGAAGAAATCGCAGCCCTGGATCTCTCTCTCTCTACTGAAGACGACTGCCAATTCTAATGGCTAGAGCAAAAAGAGAATCCAGGTCGGGGGGAAGCTCAAGAGGAGCCAACTGGTCCTTGATGGGATTGGAGAGCCCATAGAGAACAGCGTCAAACATAGCGGAGGGATTCCAGCCGCTATCTGCTGCCAGGGTGCGGAACTCAATAGCATAGTCAGACACCCGCCTCTTGAGAGATGGGTCTTCAATCTACGGCGGAAGATTGGTAGTGACTCTGCAGTCATGACAACAGTGGGAAGCTCGTTCCACCAGCGGGGCGCCAGGACAGTGAAAAGCCGTGACCGAGTAGTGCAGCTGCTGCATCCACGTAGAGGCAGCGGTGCCAGGCGGCCAGCCGAGGTGGAAGAGCAGAGTGATCGGGCAGGGGTTTGGGGGCTTACCATTACTTGCAAGTAGGTAGGGGCTGTTCCCTTTGCTGACCGGTAGGCGAGCACCAGGGTCTTGAATCTAATGTGAGCTGCTACCGATAGCCAGTGTACAGTGCGAAGGAGGGGGGTGACATGGGAGAATTTGGGGAGATTGAACACCAGATGGGCGGCAGCATTCTGGATGAGCTGCAGAGGTCTGATGGTAGAGGCAGGGAGTCCGGCCAAGAGTGCGTTGCAGTAGTCAAGGTGGGAGATCACAAGTGCCTGGACCAAGAGTTGTGCTGCTTCTCTCGTGAGGAATGGACGTATTCTTCTGATGTTTTAGAGGAATAATCTATAGGAGCACGCTGTTGCTGTGATGTTCACTGCACAGGATAAGTGGTTGTCAAGGATCACCCCAAGATTCTTGGCTGTATGGGAGGAGAAGTCTTGGAGAGGGCAGGCTTTCCCTGGGAGGAAGAGCAGCTCAGTCTTGTTAAGGTTGAGCTTGAGGTGGTGGGCTGACATCCAAGCAGAAACGTCTGCAAGACATGCAGAGGCATGTGTTGCCACCTGTGAGTCAGAAGGGGGGAAAAAAGAAAGAGTTGAATGTCATCTGCGTAGCTGTGGTAGGAGAAACCATGTGAGGAAATTACAGAGCCAAGAGATTTGGTATAGAGGGAGAACAGTAAGGGCCCTATCAGAATCAGAATTCTTTTATTTGGCCAAGTATATTTGCACATACAGGAAATTGACTTAGTGAGGTTGGTGCATGGGACATAAAAAACAATAGCAAATATTGACAAGAATTTTACAAAATAGCAAAATATTAACAAAATAGAAATAACAAATTTACAAATTTACAAAAAAGAACAGCAGAACAATAGAGGCTAGAGGCTGTGAAATGGGTATGGGGCATGTACACTATAAATCAGAATAATCTTAAATAATTATAAATTACACTGTCAGTGCATTGTGTGTGTGTGACAGGGTGGGGGGGAGTGGAAGTCCCAGAGTCAGTGAGAGGCAGGGAGCTTGTTTGTGAGCCCCACTGCTTTGCCATGGGGAAGCAACTGTTCAGGTGGCACAAGGTTTTGGTCTTGATTGACCGGAACCTTTTGCCAGATGGAAGTCTATGGAAGAGGTGGTGACCAGGATGGGAAGGATTAGCTATGATCTTTGCTGCTCTCTTACTGGTTCTGGAGTGGAACAGGTCCAGGAGAGATGGCAGGTTGCAACCTTCTCGGCTGACCGAATGGTCCGCTGCAGTCTGCCTTTGTCCTTGGCAGTGGAACCAGATGGTGAACCAAATGGTGATCGATGAGCTGATGATGGACTCAATGATGGCCTTGTAGAACTCGACCATCACTTTCTGCGGCATGTTGAATTTCTTCAGCTGCCGCAGGAAGAACATCCTGGGGCCAGGCTAACCCTCCTGAAGTCTACTACCATCTCTACAGTTTTTAGGGCGTTCAGCTCCAAGTTTTCTGGCTGCACCAGGAAGCCAGGCTGTCAACTTCCTCTCTGTAGGCGGCCTCATCACCATTGGAGATTAATCCAATGAGGGTTGTGTCATCCGCGAACTTCAGGAGTTTGACAGAAGGGTAGCTAGAGGTGCAGCACGTAACAGCTGGAAGCCGGGCAGCTGTACAGCGGAGTCCGGTGTAGATTCAATCAGCCAGGATTCGATGAAACACAAAATAGAAGAGAGAGAAAAGTCTCTATTTGTCCTGATAAGAAGACGCAATTTGTCCATTTTGTTGCACAATGAGCGGACATTTGAGAGGAGTATTCCCGGTAGAGGCGAGTGTAATCCTCTCTCCCTGAAACACACCAGAGCCCCGGCGCGCTTACCTCTCCATCTTCGCCTCACTGCTTGGCCAAGGGCCAGAGCACCCTTGACCGGAGTGTCCAGTAAATCCACAGATGAGGCGAGAAAGTTGGGACATAAATCAGATGGTGTTGAGTCCCTGATGTTAAGTATCTCGTCCCTCATGAAAATAATCTGAGTGGAATCACAATTAACGGAATTAAAGACTAAAAACAAACAAAGAAGTGCGCACCAACATACCGTGGCAGCCGTAGGAGACGGCATCTTAAGTCTTGACTAGGACAGAGCCCTGGCGGACCCCAGTGGTGAGGGCTCGTGGAGAGGACAGCGATCATCTGGTAAGAGTGATCGGCCAGGTAGGATGCAAACCAGGAGAGTGCAAAGCCAGAGATGCCCCATTCTGAGAGGGTGGAGAGAAGGATCTGGTGGTTTACTGTGTCGAATGCAGTGGACAAGTCCAGAAGAATGAGAACAGAGGTGAGGGAGGAAGCTTGAGCAGAGTGGAGGGCCTCCGTGACAGCAAGGAGAGCAGTCTCAGTAGAGTGCCCAGCCTTAAAGCCGGATTGGTGAGGGTCAAGGAGGTTGTTCTGAAGGAGATAGTGAGACAGTTGGTTAGAGACAACATGTGTTCCCAGGGTCTGGATAGAGAGGAATTGATTAAGGTGGATTGGAGAAAGGGAGAGGGGATAGGATCGAGGGGGCAGGTGGTTGCCTGCTTGGGTGTAACCAGTTTTAGAACATCATCAGGGGAGAGGGGGGGAAAATCTGATAAACCAGAGACCGGGTGTCACGCAGTGGGTTTGGGAGGAGAGGACTGTGTGAGGAAAGTGAGGAAAATGTGGAGAACAGTTTCCTTTGGTCAGAGGCAGAGGATTGAATTTTGGAATGGTAGTAAGAAGCTTTAGCAGCTGATGCAGATGAGGTGTAGTTGAGGAGGAGAGAGATAAGGTTCTCAGTCATCAGGGAGGCCAGTTTTTCTCCATTTCCTCTCAGCTGCCCGGAGCCCTATTCTACAAGCTTGCAGGGTTTCAGACAGCCAGGGAGCGCGTGGAGAGGATCGTGCCGGCCTTGAGGTCTGTGGACAGAGAGAGTCGAAGGATGAGGAAAGAGTGGACAGGAGAGTGGAGGAGGCTGCATCAGTGGATAGAAGAGAGAAAGATTCAACAGAGGGTAGGGCGGATAAGACAGAGGAAGAGAGAGCGGTGAGGGAGAGGGTACGCAGGTTGCGACAAGAGGATACAGTGTGGGCAGAGGACTCAACTGCACGACTCGGAGACAAAAACTTAAATCGAAAAGAATAGTCTTTAATTCCAAAAAAGCAGGGTTCGGTACACAGGTAAACAATCAATGAGTAGGCAGATAATCCAGTAAGGGGTAGGCAAAAAGGCAAAGTCAGAAAACCAATTGTAGATCAAATACCAGAAAGACTTAACACTTGGAAAATTGCTGGGACGTATGACAGGAAGGTACAAAGACGAACTGGCACAGAGACGGGAACACACAGACTAAATACACAGGGAAGGATGATGAGGGACAGGTGAAACCAATCAGGGTGGGGTAGACAATCACACAGGCGGGAAACACACAAGGGCAGGTAACGAAGTGTCTGAAACGAGAGACAAGGTGAGTAACACAAAAATAAACAGGAAAGAATGACAGTTGCCAGACAGGTACAGTACTGGCAATGATGTGTATTGTGGAAAGATTGTAGTTAGGCAATAGACACCTACTATTGCTGTTCCTAAGGATCTGTTGGGATGTATTTAACAGTTTACATTGATCTCTCAGTTTTAAAAGGTTTGCTCAGTGGAAATCAGATGTGTGGTAAACTTCTTATGAAAGCAGAGCACTGTTAAGAGAGCAAGAATTGCAGATATTGACAGACTTTTAAAGAGTTTTAATGTAGAGACCTCTTGAAGCTCTCAAATGTTTATTTGTGAAACAGGAAGTGTCTGTGCTTTTAGTAATGCTTTAAGTTATGTTCCCTATTCCAACTGTAAACATCCTCTGTGTAACCATCTTTTCTCATCCTCTGTGTAACCCCCCCCCCCCCCAAGGTAACATTGCTGTTTAAAATTTCTGTATTTTTTATCCCAATCCTCTGGCACCTGAAGGCATTATCACTGCAAATCCCACTGTCGCTCATCAAAGCCTTGAGCTGCATGCCATTTACATGGGGCTGATGGGATATATGGGCAGAAGACAGCTCTTATTGTTGACACCTCACTGAGAGCCTTGCTTTGAGGTCCACAATCACCACCGCCAAGCAGACACAACTGGGAGCACAACCATCTTTGGTCTAGCTTGTATACCTGGTCTTAAAAGGTATTTCACTGTTTGTTTTTTAATTGAATACCAAACCTAATGGTCATTGATGAAAATACTTTAAGCAAAAAAATGTGATGCTGTTAGAGAACTGATAAGATTAGCCAATGTGCAATGTTTTGTCTACTTCAGTTATGCCGAAGGTGTGTCAATACACAAAATCTTACGAAATGATAACCTCTAGGGAAGTCTTTCATGATCCATGACTGTATTCAGATGTACTCCTGTCACAATGGAGTCTCCGCCACAGCAATGACATCAGAAAGCCTCTGCTCCCCAGTGACTCCTCCCACATGGAGGGACATGAACTTGTGAAACATCTGAGGAATCCACTGTGTTAGTGAGTGGAGTTGGTCAACCTGTATGACCAACTGAATGAGATACCTGCACTGTGCAGGAGTCTACCTTGAAATCATTGATCGGCAATTCTTGTAGGAGAGAGCCAATATCAATGACCTGGATGGTCATGACCGATTGGCATGAAAACAAACACACACAACCTACTGAAATAGCACACACTGCCCAACATCAAATGCTTGTGCCATTGTGAGGAGGGAACAGAAGCACTCTGGGGGAATGAGAGTGTGTGAGACGATGGCTGTGTTTACAAGTGAGCGGGTCTTGGCTGGTCGGCCCAGGTTCACTCAACGGTCACTGGTTCTGGGGTCCTCGGGTCTCCAGTCTTTTTGAAAAAGATCTGTGAAGCAGAATTGAAGTGATCTACCTCCGGACTCCAGACTGATGCCGGGGCAAGGGGAGAGAACAATAGAGCGAGAGGGGGGAAATGGGGGACTGAGGGGGAACAGGGGGAGATGAGAGAAGGATCATTGTGTGTAATCAGTGTTTTCCCCTGCAGAAGCCACTTTAAAATGTGACAAAATAGCCCACGTTCTGTTAGGCCTGTCCCTATGTTCTGGGCTACATAGGAAGCAGAGACAGGATTAGCAAGAGACTGAGAGAATGGACATGGCCATCAGAAAGGACCATAATAGAAACAACCAGGAGAAAATGGACAGTTTAATTTTATGAAATTGATCAAAGGTATAAATAAATCAATATGGTTATGCTATGTTATTCTGTTATTCACTCATTTTATTTGTTTATTTGCTTTTCCCTGGGAAATGTATTTATTTTTTCTTACTCCACTTGCTTGATTGAAAGTTGGCCACGACAACCTACTTTAAAGTGTCTATCATGCCCCTTGGTATTTCGTTCATATTTCTTGGACTCATTCTTTATTTTGGGGGGACAAGTACAGGTTGCATTTCATTTGTCATTGATTACCTTAGCAGGTTCTAATGGGGGATGGCCCCGTTGATGCCATAGGCTGACCCTGGGAGGCCTTGATTTACCCCTCAGACTCAGAATTTCTTACACCACTTTATCCAGTAATGAAGGCCGAACAAACGTAGTAATAAAATACGTAAATAATTCCACACACAAAACATGAAGCGCAAATGTCAAATCAGCACTGTAAGCGTAAAAACTGCTTTGTAATCTAATTTTTGCAAATACAACCCCTCTGTTACAATTACAGATTAACATTTATGCCTTCAACTCTTTCTTTACGCCTGCCTTCACAGGTTTGCGGATAATTTTTCTACGCACAAACTTTTGTCAGTTATGTGGCACCTGCATACAACACAAATCGTACGTACCTACTCAAAGCTAGTATTGCTAGCGACATTAAGCTACTATTCTAACCCGGAAGTAAGAGATCTTCTCTGTGGTTTCTGGTCTCTTTTCTAAAATAAAAGTCAACAGATTGTTTCAAGATTGTAGACTACTTACTATGTAATGACAAGGGTGGGCCAATAACACAGCTGACGATAGAAAAAGTATACGGGCACAGAATAGGCTTTCTGATCTGTTAAATAGACATTATTTTAAAGCATATTTCATGTCCAAACATGATTTTATTTGTATGTAAAAGGTATACATGATGATGGTAGGATCAGCTATAGGCTAAAGTAGGCCTATTTATTGTTTATAGCCTATTGTTAATGTTGTAAAGTGTCACGCCTGAGGTTGTTGTCTGGTGACTCTGGTGCCCTCCTCTGGCGGTCCGGTGCCAGTGCTCTCCCAATCACCAGAATTCATATCACCTGTGTGTTCTGTCTTGTGTTTGTTATATATAGCCGTGTGTTCCCTATGTCTGTGTTGGAGATTCTCTATGTAAATATGTCTGTAAATACCCTGTCTGCCAGTCTGTATCCAGTTGTTTACCCTGTTGCCCTATACTGTATTATTATTTCTTAAGTTCTAGTTTATTCCACTTGTTAAGTGAGTACTTTTATTAACGGAGCTTGATTTTCTCCACCTTTATTTTACCCTTTTCCCCCAGTGTTTGTTTGTGTGCCGTGCTCCAACTTTTTATCAAAACATTCTTTATTTTTTACTATTCCGCTGTTCGTCGGAGTATTTCTCTGCACTTGGGTCCACCACTCCCTCATTACTAACAGTAAAGCACTATGTGACAATTGTCTTTGTAAAAAGTGCTATACAAATACATTTAATTAATTGATAAATCAGCTTGACTCACATCAAGTAGACCAGGGGTTCTTAAACTTTTTCAGCCTGGGACCCAAATCAGAAATTTGCTGTTTACCTGGGACCCAAGCTTATGAAACGTGCAACTATACCTGAATATCGATTAATTTCATTGCTCTTAAGACTAAAACAATTCCAACATAAAGAAATTCTTATTTAATTCATGTTTATCTTTCACAGTAAAAAAGATTAATGGTTTCCATTTTCAACTGGAATAAAACATTTGAACACACATGCATACCCACACACAGGTTCAGCAACCCTACTAAGTGCATATGAAGATGAAAAATGTAGGTTGGAACTGTTGCTGATAAAATACCATCAATGATATCCATTTTGAAGGGGAATAAGATTATCACACACACACACTAATGAGAGGGGTGTGGCTATTCTGGGCTCAGTTCTGGACAGTGCTACCCTGAGATCAGCATCAGGTCTGTTTCTGTACTTGTTTTTGAGGTATGGCAGGGTTGAGAACCCTGACTTGCACAGGTATGTGGTGCCAAACTAGATCAGAACATCAACTGCTTTCTCAACCAAGCAGGAGACTTTATAGTGGCAGAATTTCAATTCTGCCCCAATCTTCTTAAGTTTACCGTCCCCTGGAAGGAAAATGGCTGTGAGTTCTGTGGAATGTCTTGAGGTGTCAAAGCTGTGATGTCATCAGTTTGGATGTAATAAGATTGATTGTGGTTGGGTGTCCTTATCAACAGCTCCTAATTTAAATACTGTGGTTTTTAGGGTGATATAAAAAGCAGAGGTCAGGGAAAAGCTCTTTCTCTTTTCCTGTGTCCTGTTGTGAGGTTATCGTCATGTTGTGAGTAGCATTGTTTTGAATGACCAGTGGTCATCTCTCTATCTCTCTCTATTAGGATGTAACATTTCTCTATGAAGTATTGACCTTATAATAGTTAAAAGTATACAGTATTATTAAAGCCTCATTTGATTCATTCTATTTTACCTTTCTTGCACTAATTCAGCACAAACTCAACAATTCTTTGTACATAGTGATTGTAACAAGGTCCGTTCGTACACAGGCAGACGCAGTATATCGGTAAGGGAATGTTCCCGTTTATTCATAAAGTTTCTTAGTCCGTTGGCTTTCCAGCCTCCTCAAACGCCACTCGGCGATTTTGCAGTCGCCCCTTTTCTCTCTCCTGTGTCGCCGTTCCCAGCTCACCTACTGAAATGACAAAGGCACACACATCTTAAGCACTAGCCAACGAGGCTTCATTTGCAACAGGTGTGCAACGAAGCCTCGCCGACACAACCCTGGCCACGGTCCTGTAGCTCCCTCTACAGGCCGAACGCTGCATGTCCCCCCACATACCCCCACCGCCCGACACAGGCCGGGGACACGACGGCTGACAACCTACTCCCCCCGCCCTGCACGGGAGAGGAAGTCTGCCACGACCATCTGCGCCCCCGGTCTGTGCACGACCGAAAAGTTGAAGGGCTGCAACGCGAGATACCACCGGGTGATCCTCGCGTTCACATCCTTCATGCGGTGGAGCCACTGGAGGGGAGCATGGTCGGAGTAGAGGGTGAAAGCGCGACCCAGCAGGTAGTAGCGGAGGGCGCCGACCGCCCACTTGATGGCCAGGCACTCCTTCTCCACCGTGCTGTACCGGCCCTCCCTCTCCGAAAGCTTGCGGCTCAGGTACAGCACCGGCCGGTCAGCCCCCTCCACGCGCTGGGTCAGCACTGCTCCCAGCCCTCTATCCGACGCGTCCGTCTGTAGGGAGAAAGGGAGGTTAAAATCAGGCGCATACAGGACCGTTTCTCCACAAAGAGCCCCCTTAAGGGCCTCGAACGACCCCTGGCACTGGCCCGACCATTGGACCGGATCCGAGGCACCCTTCCGGGTGAGGTCCGTCAAGGGACTGGCCAGCTCTGAAGACCCTGGCACGAACTGCCGGTAATAGCCAGCCAGCCCCAGGAAGGCCCTCACCTCCTTCTTCGTCTTGGGTCGAGGAGAGGCGGCGATGGCCGCAGTCTTTTCAATCTGCGGCCGCACCTCCCCCCGACCCAAGTGGTACCCCAGATACCGGATCTCCCTCCGCCCGGTCACGCACTTTTTCGGGTTGGCCGTCAGCCCCGCCTGCCTCAGGGACCGCAGAACAGCAGCCACACTCTGCACATGCTGCGCCCAGGTGTCACTGTGAATGACAATGTCATCCAGGTAGGCCGCAGCATAGGCAGAGTGCGGCCGCAGAATACGGTCCATGAGGCGCTGAAAAGTGGCTGGGGCTCCGAACAACCCGAAAGGGAGCACTGTGAACTGGAACAGCCCGAGCGGAGTGGAGAATGCCGTTTTCTCCCGGGACACCGGCGAGAGTGGAATCTGCCTGTATCCCTTCGTGCAATCCAATGTCGTGAAGTACTTGGCCGTACCAAGCCTGTCCAATAGCTCGTCAACCCGGGGCATCGGATAAGCATCGAACTTGGAGACCGCATTAACCCGTCTATAATCCACACAGAACCGTATAGCCCCATCTGGCTTGTTGACAAGCACGATGGGGCTACACCAATCACTGCGGGACTCCTCGACCACACCCAGCTCCAGCATGGCTTCCAACTCCCTGCACACAATGTCTCGTTTGTGCACCGGCAACCTATAGGGACGCGTGCGCACCGTTAAACCCGGCTGCGTTTCTATATGGTGGTCGATGAGCGTAGTCCGACCGGGCAGGGGAGAGAACACGTCGGCGAACTTAGCCTGCAAATCTGCAACGTCCGTGGCCTGGCTAGCAGAGAGATGGTTATCAATACCGACCGGAGTGCTAACTTTTGATTTTGGGACTTCCGGTCCGAACTCATCTCTCTCTGGAATCATTGTAGCCAGAGCAACAGTGACCACGTCGTTCCATTTTTTAAGGAGATTTACGTGATACACCTGCAAGCTATCCCCCCGGTCCGAGCGTACTACCTCATAATCCACGTCCCCCATGCGACGTGTGACCACAAACGGCCCTTGCCACTTCGCGAGTAATTTCGTGCTGGAGGTGGGTAACAGTACGAGCACCTTGTCTCCCGGTGTAAATTCTCGTAGGGTAGTTCCCCTGTCGTACAGGCGTTTCTGACGCTCCTGGGCTTGCAGCAAATGCTCGCGTGAGATAACCCCTAGGGCGTGGAGCTTTGTGCGCAAGTCCAGGACGTATTGGATCTCACTTTTACCCTTCCTCCCAATTTTCTTTAAGAAGGTCTAGGACACCCCGGGGCTTACGCCCGTAGAGTAATTCAAACGGGGAAAACCCGGTGGAAGCTTGGGGGACTTCCCGTACCGCAAACAACAGGGGATCTAGCCATTTATGCCAATTCCGACTATCCTCGTGTACAAACTTCCGGATCATTGACTTCAAGGTCCGATTGAACCACTCACAAAGGCCATCAGTGGCCGGGTGGTAAACACTGGTTCGAATCGCCTTGATGTTCAACAAGCCATACAGTTCCTTGAGGGTGCGTGACGTAAAATTAGTGCCCTGATCGGTGAGAATCTCTTTCGGGATTCCCACGCGGGAGATTACTTGAAACAATGCCTGCGCTACACTCTTGGCAGAGATATTGCGCAGCGGTATTGCCTCGGGGTATCGGGTGGTGTAATCTATCAAGACCAACACAAATCGATATCCCTGTGTACTCCGGCCAAATGGCCCGATAATATCCATCGCAATGCGGTCGAATGGGTTCTCGACCAATGGTAAGGGCCGCAAGGGGGCCCGTGGAATGGCCGGGGGATTTACCAACTGACATTCACGACAAGAAGCGCACCACCTACGCACCTCTGCCCGAATCCCCGGCCAATAAAATCGAGCCATTATACGGTTCAGTGTTTTATCATACCCTAAATGGCCCGCCATGGGGTTGAAATGAGCCGCCTGGAAGACCATTTCGCGGCGGCTGTGGGGAACCAACAACTGGGTTACTTCCTCCTGACTATGTGAGTCACGACTTTCTCTATATAACCTGTCGCTGTTAATCGCAAAATAGGGGTGGGCGCGCACTGTGTCTGGCCGTATCAAAGTACCATCAATTGCTATCACTTGGTCAAAGGCCGATCTTAGGGTCTCGTCACGAGACTGCTCGAGGGGGAAGTCGCCTAGCAGCGGATAGTTCGGCGGGGAAATCTCGAGGTGAGGCGCCCCCGCCGGCTCCGGCTCCCCGGCAGTGTCGCGAGGCGCCGCCTCAGCACAGAGCACATTACACGCCTCACACCTCCCTAGCTGTCGTGCACGCATCCCGGTAGCCCTCTTTACCGCTTGAGGAAACCCCTCCCAATCTACACCTAGAATCAGGGGATGCGTGAGGCGTGGGCTAACCGCCGCCTGTACACTATGTTTTTTTCCCTCATAATAAATTTCGATAGCGACCACCGGATATTCGTGAACGTCCCCATGCACACACTTCACCAACACCCTCGACGCCTTCAACAATGCCCCCGGCCGAACCAGGCGCTCCTGGATCATGGACTGCATGCAGCCCGAATCCAAGAACGCCTGGTGCGTATCATGCTGTATCCTTACCGGAACACGATACGCCGCTCCTGGTCTGGGGGGAGAGCCCGGTATGTCGCCGATGCGGACAACCTGCCCCACCTCCATCGCCGGGCACTCGGCCTGCACATGGCCCGGCCGTCCGCACCGCCAACACACCCCCCCTGTCGCTCGGGGTGCTACCTGTGGGGCCAGGGCTGGCTCTGGATGGGTGCGCCCCTGCCATCTCGGCCCCCCGCCCCCTGGCCGGGGTTGGTCGTTGCGGCGGTCCTTCGCTAATCCCATGGCGGTCTTGAGATCCTGGGGGCGGTGGTACTGGACCCAGGCGGCGGTTCGGGCCGGGAGCCCCGTGAGGAACTGTTCCAGGACTACCCGGTACCCGACCTCCTCCGCCGAGTTGTTCACTGGGTCCAGCCACCGCCACGCGCTGTCCCGCAGCCGCTGGGCCGGCTCCCCTCCTCCATTGTCAGGGCCCGAAACCGGCGACGGTGCTCCTCCGGTGTGAGGCCCAGGCGGTCCCGAATTGCCCGGGCCAGGGACGGGTAATCCCGTTGGGCGGCCGCTGGTAAGCTGTGGGCCGCGAGCTGCGCCTCCCCTGACAGGAAGTGCAGCAGATGGTAGGCCCACTCTCCGTCCGGCCACCCCGAGATCCTCACCGTCCCCTCGAACACCGCGAGGAACGCCTCCGGGTCGTCCAGGTCCCCCATTTTCTGTAGCTGGACCTTGGGGGGACCTTGTGCCGACCCGGTCTCCAGCGCCGGCCTGATGGCCCTGGCGAGGTCCTGGAGGAGGGCACGGTCCTCAGCCCTTGCCGCTTTCATCTCTCCCACCGCGGCCTGCTGGGTCTGTTGCAGGATGGTCTGCTGCTCGAGGATCAGCGATATCCTCGAGATTGCCGTTGCTAGGGTCTCCATTTCTGTGCCCCACGTTGGGCGCCAATGTAACAAGGTCCGTTCGTACACAGAGGCAGACGCAGTATATCGGTAAGGGAATGTTCCCGTTTATTCATAAAGTTTCTTAGTAATACTGTCCGTTGGCTTTCCAGCCTCCTCAAACGCCACTCGGCGATTTTGCAGTCGCCCCTTTTCTCTCTCCTGTGTCGCCGTTCCCAGCTCACCTACTGAAATGACAAAGGCACACACATCTTAAGCACTAGCCAACGAGGCTTCATTTGCAACAGGTGTGCAACGAAGCCTCGCCGACACAACCCTGGCCACGGTCCTGTAGCTCCCTCTACAGGCCGAACGCTGCATGTCCCCCCACAGTGATACTTACATTGGAGTCAGATTACCAATATTAGATATGTTTTGCTATTAACAAAATATAGCCAAAAGTCTCATACCTTCATGTGGAAATTGATATTAATATAATTGCTCTACAACCTCTTCCTTCTGTAGATGAGCAACTCAGAATTCTTTCACAGTTTTGGCCTCAAAAAGCATCTTGCTGCCATTGTTAGCTTGCAGTGCCACTAAGGCCTCCATCTCTGGAAGACTGAAACCTAGGTCTAATGACGGGGTCAGAAAGGGATACCTCACCCATTGGAGTCTCTGAGAACTCTGGGTGTCAGGGAAGTACTTCTTAAAGTTCTCCTGCAAGCTTGCAATGTGCTCGGCCGTGTCCTTTTTTCACTGCCTCACACAGGGGTGATTCTGTCTGTCTGTCCAGGTGAGCTAAGAGAACAGGGAAGATGGGACAGGGAATATTCCAGC
The DNA here is from genome assembly GCF_951799395.1 of Argentina silus. Classification (NCBI taxonomy): domain Eukaryota; kingdom Metazoa; phylum Chordata; class Actinopteri; order Argentiniformes; family Argentinidae; genus Argentina; species Argentina silus. The sequence continues at coordinate 20,755,361 of NC_139654.1, read as the reverse complement.
ATTCAGCTGGGACTGCCACAGGCGTGCTGTAAAGCCCTTGATGCCATCTTCCAATTCCAAGATTGTAGAGTCCCTGCCTTGGAGGGTTGTGTTCAGAACATTCAGCTTTGTGAAAAAGTCCACCAGGTAAGCCAGACATGAGCTATCTGCGGACATGAGCTATAAAGCCAGAGTTGCAACCAGTTACAGTGGGGGAAATAATTATTTGATCCCCGGCTTATTTTGTTAGTTTGCCTGATTACAAAGAAATGAGCGGTCTATAATTTTTATGGTACTTTTATTTTAACAAATAGAGACAGAATATCAACAAAAAAAGTCCAGAAAAACATATTATATAAAGTTATAAATTAATTTGCATTTGATCGAAGGAAATAAGTATTTGATCCCCAAGCAAAACATGACTTAGTACTTGGTGGAGAAACCCTTGTTGGCAAGCACAGAAGTCAGATGTTTCTTGTAGTTGGTCACCAGGTTTGCACACATCTCAGGAGGGATTTTGGTCCACTCCTCTTTACAGATCCTCTCCAAATCCTGAAGGTTTCAAGGCTTTTGCTTGGCAACTCGAAGCTTCAGCTCCCTCCACAAATTTTCTATAGGATTAAGGTCTGGAGACTAGCTAGGCCACTCCATGACCTTAGTGTGCTTCTCTTCTTGAGCCACTCCTTTGTTGCCTTGGCCGTATGTTTTGGGTCATTGTCATGCTGGAAGACCCATCCATGACCCATCCTCAGTGCTCTGGCTGAGGGAAGGAGGTTCTCGTTCAAGATCTTACGGTACATGGCCCCGTCCATTGGCCCCTCAATGCAGTGAAGTCGTCCTGTACCCTTAGCAGAGAAACAACCCCAAAGCATAATGTTTCCACCTCCGTGTTTGACGGTGGGGATGGTGTTCTTGGGATTGTAGCATTCAGCATTTCTCTCCTTCCAAACACGAAGAGTCGAATTTATGCCAAAGAGTTCAATTTTGGTCTCATCTGACCACATCACCTTCTCCTAAGCCTTCAAGTGTTCATTGGCAAACTTCAGATGGGCCTGTACATGTGCCTTCTTGAGCAGGGGGACCTTGCAGGCACTGCAGGATTTCAATCCGTTACGGTGTAGTGTGTTACCAATGGTTTTCTTGGTGACTGTGGTCCCAGCTGCCTTGAGATCATTACCAAGCTCCTCCCGTGTAGTTCTGGGCTGATCCCTCACCCTTCTCATGATCATCCTTACCCCACGAGGCAAGATCTTGCATGGAGCTCCAGGCCGAGGGCGATTGATGGTTATTTTGTATTTCTTCCATTTTCTAATAATTGCACCAACAGTTGTCTCCTTCTCACCAAGCTTCTTGCTGATGGTCTTGTAGCCCATTCCAGCCTTGTGCAGGTCTACAACTCTTACCCTGATGTCCTTTGAATGTTCTTTGGTCTTGCCCATGGTGGTGGAGAGGTTGGAATGGAAGAGATTGATTCTATTGACAGGTGTCTTTTATACCCATAACAAGCAGGGATTAGGAGTACTTTCTTAAAGTGACAGGAGTAATCTGTGTGCCTCATGGGCATATAACCGGTCTGTATGAGCCAGAATTCTTGCTGGTTTGTAGGGGATCAAATACTTATTTCCTTCGATCAAATGAATTTATAACTTTATATAATGTGTTTTTTCTGGACTTCTTTGTTGATATTCTGTCTCTATTTGTTCAAATAAAAGTACCATAAAAATTATAGACCGCTCATTTCTTTGTAATCGGGCAAACTAACAAAATCAGCAGGGGATCAAATAATTATTTCCCCCACTGTATGCATCTTGCACTATCAGTACAAATCACAACACAATTTGCCCAGTCAAGTTTCAAGTCTTTCAAATGAGAGTCTACCACCCTGAAAATGTCCTCTCCCCTTGTTGTTTGTAAATGGCCACAGAAGAAAATCCTGCTGGATATCATCATCACACACGTCTTGTATACACCATCAACTGTGGAATTCCCGCAACATCCACTGACTCGTCGAATTGAAGAGAGAATATTTTGTGCCAGTTAATCTTTTCAATCATTTACATTTATGGCATTTAGCAGACGCCTTTATCCAAAGCGACTTACAACAAATACATTTGTTTAAGTAAGTGAATCATCTATCCAACAGTCATCATAAGACAAAGTAATCAATACTCACACCAGGGGCCATTGGCAGTCGTAATGCCAGTAAATTAACAGGAGAGAACTTGTACAGGGGGGAAGTGGGGGTGAAGAGAAATCACAGATGCTTGTTTGTCAAGTGACATGTCTTTAATTCTTTTTGCCACTGTGTCGTTCGAGCTGCCTCCTCTTCGAAGAGAGTGACACAGACACACACACAGACATCCCTAAGGCAGGGTTTGATGAGCTCCTGTCCTACTGTGTGGGGTTTCTTGGCAATATGTAGGCTCACTTTCCTTTGAATGCCTGTTAGGGGGCAGATAAAGCCTTTTATCAAAAGCCACAAATCAAAATTATAAATATGACCTTGGCCTACTCCTGATTGCTGTTAAATCACAATTCTTCATTTTCATTCTGAACTGGAATACACATTATTTCACACAGATATAGACCACACAACACACACACGCTAAGATACCATTTATCCTATACCCTATAGGATAACCTATACTTTTTAAACAATTGTTTAAAGTCAGAATAAGAGTGTAGGGCTGACCATTATCCATCTTCATACTGTTACATAGCTCGGGTTGGACGATCAAAAATTAACTGCATCACACACAACGTTAGCTAGACTAGTCAGCTTTTGATGATGGCTAACGGTAACGTAAGCTTGCAGTATAGCTAGCTAGCTATTAGTTGTGTAGAATGTGATTGTTTGTAAGATAAACTCACATATCCTACTCTGAGAGACAGAAGTCCCTTATTTCTGCTTATCTTCACTGTTAAAATGACACAAATGCCTAGCTAACTTGCTGACTTACTTTTCCACTATCGAAGTTAGTTAGCATTGTTTTCTGCCTTGTTCTGAAAGAATTCCTGGGACTTTCTCTCGTGCTGTGGGTGCTTTGTCAGAAGGTGTCGTTTTACTTCGAACCACATATAACACATTGTGGGCGATCCTCGCTATTTCTGATAGCTTGTATAAAACCGAGAGAGAGGAATTCATTGTTGCATTTCATCTTTGACTTGAATGACAAGGTGACCGCATCACCTCTGCTCCTGCAGGCTGAGCAGACTCCGCTGAAGAGTGGAGAGCGCAGTGACTGAACAGAGCGCATTTGCACTTCGCCAATTCAGTTCATTGAATTAATGAAATAATTATACATTTTACTCATACACGTCGCGATCCAACATTTACGGGTCTGCGACCCAATTTGGGTTGTGACCCATACTTTAAGAAACGCTGAAATAGACCTATTGAAAATGCACATATAGCCTATGACTCAACTAGGCTATTGAAACTGAAAAAAATAATAAGAAAACTCACTGAAACTTTTGATTTCATCTATTCGATTCTAAGCCATAGGCTTTAGCCTATGAGTTCAATTTGTAAATTTTTTGACTTTGGCTTTTATTCCTGTAATTTCTTGAACAAATGGAGACACAAACAAACATAATGGATTGAACCGTTACACGTCCTTCTATAGATGCCCCAGTTTTGTATTGCTGGGTCCGGCAGCAGCCAGCCCATCTGCCTTCACAGCCATCAAGGCGTAATAAACGGTGACTGATCGGGTCGGGATGCTGCCATGGTCGCCAGACGGGCTGGATGGCTGGACTCAGCCGCGACCTCAGCTCTGCATTGTTGTTACACAGGAACGTCTGAGGAACCAAATGACGGCACGCAGAGAAGGTGGTGGGGTTTAGCCCGAAGGCGTATTTAAAAATAACAAAAGGGAAAAGGGTAGAGGAGAGAAGGATAATCCAAGTGGGTCGTCAGGGTCCGGGCTGGGCTCGATACCGGGAGGTCCAGTGTTCGGGAGAGGGGAAAGGCGCCATGGGGTAATCCGTGGGGGAGTAGTCGGGGTTCGGTCCGGTGGCAGGGAGGTCCAGTAGCGAAGAGGGGGTAGGGGCTAGGGGCTAGGTCCGTGGATGGGTAGAGGGGAATCCGAGGAAGACGAGGGTTCTGGATGGGCACAGGAGAACGAGGTGAGTCACAAGGGAAAAGACAAACATAAGGAACAGCTAGGAACTCGGGAGGGCTAGAAGCATCGTAGAAGATACACAAAGATTACCGTGTGGTTACAGTACGTTCTGGCACTGGAATGATGACCGGGCAGGGTTCTTATAGGTGGATGATTGGGAATGGGTCGCAGGTGTGCTGATTGGGGAAGGGAACAGGTGCGCTGTCGACTGGGGGCTCCAGTGATGATTGCCGTGGCCTTGAGGTGGTGCCACAGGGTTGGTTAGGGGGAGGGACCGTAACAGTACCCCCCCCCTTACGGGAGACACCGGGCGACCGTCCTGGAGCATCGGGATGGGTCCGGTAGAACTCCGCCAACAGGGAGGGGTATGCGAAGTAGGAGGCCGGGACCCAGTCCCGATCCTCGGGCCCATAGCCCTCCCAGTCGACCAGGTACGGGAACCTGCGGCCCCTACGGCGGACCACCAGGATCACCTTTACGGTCTACACAGGGTCGCCGTCGTCCAGTACCCGGGGCGGTGGAGGGGCTTGAACAGGGGAAGACAGAGGGCTGGAAACTGAGGGTTTTAGCTGGGACACATGAAAAACAGGGTGAATGGACATGGAGTTTAGGAGGGTGAGACGTACCGTGGTGGGGTTGATGATCCGGTCGATTGTGAAGGGGCCCACGTAGCGTGGGACGAACTTCCGGGAGGTGGAGGGGGGGTTGAGGTCCTTGGCCCGTAGCCAAACGCGTTGACCAGGACGGTAGGTAGGGGCGGGTCTGCGTCTGCGGTTGGCGGTGCGTCTGGACCGCTCGCTGGCTCTCTCCAAAGCGGACCGAGCGGTCCTCCAGACCCGCCAACACCGACGGAGGTGGGCCCTGGTGGACGGGCTCGCAACCTCTACCTCCTGGCAGGGGGACATGGGGGGTTGGTAACCCAGGGAACACTCGAGGGGGCGATCCCGGTGGCGTTGCTGGTCATAGAATTGTGTGCGTACTCCACCCAGGGCAGATGTCGGCTCCAGGTGGAAGGATGACGGGAGGAGACACAACGGAGAGCCGTCTCCAAGCACTGGTTGGCTCGCTCCGCCTGGTCATTGGTCTGGGGGTGGTACCCAGAGGAGAGGCTGACTGTGCCCTTGCAAAAGGTCTGCCACAACTGGGAAGTGAATTGGGGACCACGGTTAGACACGATGTCCTGGGGAATGCCATGGAGACGGACAACGTGGGGCACCAGGCGGTCTCAGCAGAGGAGGGGAGTTTGGGAAGGGCGATGAATAGGGTGGACTTCGAAAACCGGTCAACGATGGTGAGGACCACGGTGTTACCCTGGGAGGCAGGAAGACCGGTTACGAAGTCCAGGGCTATGTGAGACCAAGGGCGGCTGGGGATAGGAAGGGGTTGTAGTAGTCCGGCCGGGGGTTGATGGGATGCCTTACTCCGGGCGCAGATGATGCATGCAGCCACGTACTCCCGGGTGTCCGTCTCCATGGCGGGCCACCAGAATTGCCTCCGGATAAATTATAGCGTCCGGCTCACCCCTGGGTGACACGCGAATTTGCTACCATGCCCCCACTCCAGGACTCGGGATCAGGCTGACGGGGGAACGAAGACACGTCCGGGGGGTCCGCCTCCTCGGCTGGGGTGAGTACGCCGGACTGCCCGGACCACGGAGTCGATGGTCCAGGTGACGACGCCAACCACTCGGGAGGGGGAAAGGATGATGCCAGGGGTTGACGGAGCCACCTCTTCCGGGGCCAGGCGGGAGAGTGCGTCGGCCTTGGTGTTAGTGGAGCCCGGCTTGTAGGTGATGGTAAACTCAAAGCGCGTGAAGAAGAGGGCCCAGCGTGCCTGGCGGGAGTTGAGCCTCTTGGCTGACCGGATGTATGTCAAGTTCTTATGGTCGGACCAACCCACAAAAGGCTGCTGGGCCCCCTCGAGCCAGTGTCTCCACTCCACCAAGGCCGCATACACTGCCAGCAGCTCCCGGTTGCCCACATCATAATTCTTCGCTGCCGGTGTCAGCCGCTGGGAGAAGTACGCACAGGGGTGGAGTCTCTGGTCCTCTGCAGACATCTGGGACAGGATGGCCCGAGGCCGGTGTCAGACACATCCACCTCCACAAAGAACTGACGGGTAGGGTCAGGGTGGATGAGCACCAGGGCCGCCGTGAACAGACTCTTCAGGGTCGAGAAGGCAGCCTCTGCCTCCGTGGTCCAGGAGTACGGGCGGAGCGTGGACGTGAGGGCGGTTAGTGGGGCGGCCACCTAGCTGAAACGCCGGATGAACCGCCTGTAGAATCCCGCGAAGCCCAGAAAGCGTCTTAGCTGTTGGTGTTTCAGGGGTTGAGGCCACTCCACCACTGCCCGGATCTTCTTTTCGTCCGCCCGTAGGTGATGTGGAACTGTCACTTCTTGGCCTTCACGAAGAGTCTGTTCTCCAAGAGTTGTTGGAGGACCAGATGGACGTGCTGCTGGTGCTCCCCCTCCGTCCTGAAGAACACCAGGATATCGTCCAGGTAGACCACCACAAAGATGTTCAACATGTCACGCAGCACGTCGTTCACTAAGGCCTAGAAGACGGCCGGGGCATTAGTGAGCCCGAAAGGCATCACTAAATACTCAAAGTGCCCCAACGGGAGCAGGGGAATCCCAGCCTCCTTATCCAGGGTGGCGTCAATGAGGTTGTCGTCGGCCCCGGAATCCAGGAGGGCGCCCAGGCTATAGGACTCCCGGTTCCAGGCGAGAGTTGTGGGGAGTTGTGGGGAGTTTGAGGGGTGCTAGGGTGGGCGAGTGTAGCATGGCTTACCAGAGAGAGAGGTCCTGGTAAGCTATGTCCTTTTGCCGAGTCGAGGACGAGTCGGGCAGGCCCGGATGTAATGACCGGTCTGCCCGCAGTAGAGACAACGCTGGTCCTGGAAACGCTGCTCGCACTCTGCTGCGGACAGACGAGACCTGCCCACCTGCCTCGGTTCCTCCTCGACCCTGGGAACCGGGGTGGGAATGGGGGGTGTCGTGGGAATAGGGGCTCGAGGAGGTCCGGGAAGGGAGCTGGGGGGAGAGTGGCCGAGGGTGGTCGTCCACCCTGGAGACGGAGTCCTGCCCAGACTGCGTTCATAACGTGTCTCACGCAGGCAGTCATCCATCTCCAGAGTGAGGATGACCAGCTCCTGATAGGACGAGGGGCGGTTCTTCAGAAGCCAGTCCTTGATGGTGTCATTTAACCGCTTGAATACGCTGTGGAGCGCCTTATTCCCCCAGCCACTCTCCGCCGCGAGGGTGCGGAACTCCACTGTGTTATCCGCCACCGAACGGTTCCCCTGGCGGATGACGTGGAGGTGGGCAGCTGTGTCGGAGCCCTCCTGGGGGTGATCGAAAATGAACCGGAACTCCGCCTTGAAGCCCTCGAAGTTGGACGCCAAGGCGGAGTTACTGCCCAGAGTAGCGACGGCCCACTTCAACGTGCGCCCAGTCAGCAGCGAGACAATGAAGGCCACCTTGTCCCCTCCGGAGAGGAATCTGCTGGGCTGGTAGTGGAAGGCGAGCTCGCACTGAGCCAGGAAGCCGCGGCAGAGATCAAACTCCCCTCCGAAGGGGCAAGGCGGCACGAGGTGAGGCTCTCGGAAACCGTGGGTCTGGGCACTGGGTCCGGGGATTAGGCTCGCATCCAGCGGTGTCAGCACAGAGGGTTGGGGTTGGCTCGAGGCGTTGAACTCGAGGTGGGTGAGGCGCTCACTCATCTGCTGGAAAGCGCCGTCGATCTGGTCCGTGACCCGGTTCAGGAGGGCATCGTGTTGTTGGATGATGGCGAGCAGGGGATGGTCGAGGATACTGGCCCCTGCCTCCTCCCGACCCGGGTCCCTAGAGCCGCCTGGTTCCGACATTTGGCCAGAACGTTCTGTTACACAGGAACGTCTGAGGAATCAAATGACGGCACGCAGAGAAGATGGTGGGGTTTAGCCCGAAGGCGTATTTAATAATAACAAAAGGGAAAAGGGTAGGGGAGAGAAGGATAATCCAAGTGGGTCGTCGGGGTCCGGTCCGGGGTCGATAACGGGAGGTCCAGTGTTCGGGAGAGGGGAAAGGTGCCGTGGGGTAATCCGTGGGGGAGTAGTCGCGGTCGGCCCAGGGGTCGGTAGCAGGGAGGTCCAGTAGCGAAGAGGGGGTAGGGGCTAGGTTCGTGGATGAGTTGAGGAGGGGAATCCGAGGAAGACGAGGGTTCTGGATGGGCACAGGAGAATGAGGTGAGTCACAAGGGAAAAGACAAACATAAGGAACAGCTAGGAACTCGGGAGAGCTAGAAGTGTCATAGAAGATATACAAAGATTACCGTGTGGTTACAGTACGTTCTGGCACTGGAGTGATGACCGGGCAGGGTTCTTATAGGTGGGTGATTGGGAATGGGTCGCAGGTGTGCTGATTGTAGATAGGGAACAGGTGTGCTGTCGACTGGGGGATGGGCGCTCCAGCGATGATCGCCGTGGCCTCGAGGTGGTGCCAGAGGGCTTGTTAGGGGGAGGGACCGTAACAGGTTAAAAGGTAAAAAGGATATAGGCTAGCCTAAGTGAGTTGACTATACAGCCTCGGCTATTGTGATGTAGAATGAGATCACATCTGCTTCTCCACACATGCACCACACAATGCCGCCAGATAAACAGGACTGAGCCTTGGAAGTGTAGCACTGAATGACATGAATGAGTTGGAGTGCAGAATATGAGTCCAGGTCCAGAATAGCCTAGACTAGAGATGAAAATGCATCATCTGAATAAAATTCCATTTGTTCTAGGCCTACAGAAGGGGGTGGGATAGACTGCAAGCTGTAGCTCAGTCCACCTGACTTTGTCTTGGCCTAGTAGTCCTATGCATATTTAATGACACTGTTAGGCCGTAGAGTTCACACATATTCACTCACTGGCCACTTTATTAGGTATACCTGTTCAACTGCTCGTTAACGCAAAAATCTAATCAGCCAATCACATGGCAGCAACTCAATGCATTTAGGCATGTAGACATGGTCAAGACGACCTGCTGAAGTTGGCATCAGAATGGGGAAGAAAGGTGATTTAAGTGACTTTGAACGTGGCATGGTTGTTGGTGCCAGATGGGCTGGTCTGAGTATTTCAGAAACTGCTGATCGACGGGGCTTTTCACGCACAACCATCTCTAGGGTTGACAGAGAATGGTCAGAAAAAGAGAAAATATCCAGTGAGCGGCGGTTCTCTGGAGGAAAATGCCTTGTTGATGCCAGAGGTCAGAGGAAATAACCACTCGTTACAACCAAGGTATGCAGAAGACCATCTCTGAACGCACAACACGTCGAACCTTGAAGCAGATGGGCTACAGCAGCACAAGACCACACCGGGTGCCACTCCTGTCAGCTAAGAACAGGAAACTGAGGCTTCAATTCGCACGGGCTCACCGAAATTGGACAATAGAAGATTGGAAAAACGTTGCCTGGTCTGATGAGTCTCGATTTCTGCTAACATTCAGATGGTAGGGTCAGAATTCGGCGTAAACAACATGAAAGCATGGATCCATCCTGCCTTATATCAACGGTTCAGGCTGGTGGTGGTGGTGTAATGGTGTGGGGGATATTTTCTTGGCACACTTTGGGCCCCTTAGTACTAATTGAGCATCGTTTAAACGCCACAGCCTACCTGGGTATTGTTGCTGACCATGTCCATCTCTTTATGATCACAGTGTACCCATCTTCTTAAGGCAGTTCTGAAGGCAAAAAGGGGTCCAACCCGGTACTAGCAAGGTGTACCTAATAAAGTGCGTGTGTGTGTGTATATATATATACTCACTGGCCACTTTATTAGGTACACCTTGCTAGTAGTAAGGGGTTGGACCCCCTTTTGCCTTCAGAACTGCCTTAATTCTTTAATTCTTCTGCCTTAATGTCCATATTGACATAATAGCATTACGCAGTTGCTGCAGATTTGTCGGCTGCACATCCATGATTCGCATCTCCCATTCCACCACATCCCAAAGGTGCTCTATTGGATTGAGATCTGGTGACTGTGGAGGCCATTGGAGTACAGTGAACTCATTGTCACGTTCAAGAAACCAGTTTGAGATGATGTGAGCTTTGTGACATGGCGCGTTATCCTGCTGGAAGTAGCCATCAGAAGATGGGTACACTGTGGTCATAAAGGGATGGACATGGTCAGTAACAATACTCAGCTAGGCTGTGGCGTTTAAACGAATGCTCAATTGGTACAAAGGGGTCCAAAGTGTGCCAAGAAAATATCCCCCACACCATTACACCACCACCACCAACCTTTGAGTTACTCTTGCCTTTCTATAATCTCGAACCAGTCTGGCCATTCTCCTCTGACCTCTGGCATCAACAAGGCATTTTCGCCCAGAGAACTGCCGTTCACTGGATATATTCTCTTTTTCGGACCATTCTTTGTAAACCCTTGAGATGGTTGTGCGTGAAAATCCCAGTAGATCAGCAGTTTCTGAAATACTCAGACCAGCCCGTCTGGCACCAACAACCATGCCACATTCAAAGTCACTTAAATCACCTTTCTTCCCCATTCTGATGCTCGGTTTGAACTTCAGCAGGTCGTCTTGACCATGTCTACATGCCTAAATGCATTGAGTTGCTGCCATGTGATGGGCTGATTAGCTTTTTGTGTTAACAAGCAGTTGGAACAGGTGTGCCTAATAAAGTGGCCGGTGAGTGTGTGTGTGTGTGTGTGTGTGTGTGTATGTGTATATATATATATATATATATATATATATATATATATATATATATATATATATATATATACACACACACATACAGTTGTGGTCAGAAGTTTACATACACTTGTAAAGAACATGTATGTCATGGCAGTCTTGAGTTTCCAATCATTTCTACAACTCTTATTTTTCTGTGATGGATTGATTGGAGCACATACTTCTTTGTCACAAAAAACATTCATGAGGTTTGGTTCTTTTATGAATTTATTATGGGTCTTCTGAAAATGTGACAAAATCTGCTGGGTCAAAAATATACATACAGCACCTTGAATTATCAATTTTGGTGATGGAGAAAGTTGTCAATCAAATTTGCTTTGTGGCATGGCCTCTTAACTTCTTATGAGTGATTATGATTGACTACAGCTGGTGACTTATTTCAGCCCATTTAAATAGGGCTCATTTGATACACTCATTACACTCAGCCAAAAACGCTACAATGGGAAAGTCTAAGGAGCTCAGCACGGATCTGAAAAAGCGCATCATTGACTTGAACAAGTCAGGAAAGTCACTTGGAGCCATTTCTTTTCAAGTGTATGTAAACTTCTGACCACAACTGTACAGTGCCTATAGAAAGTCATCATACCCAGTGAAATCTTTACCTTTTGTCACATTACACCCTGGAAATTAAAATAAATCAAATCTAACTTTTTTGAGCTGTATGTACACATTATAACCCTCATCATCAAAGTGAAAATATATTTTTTTTTAATTCTGGACAATTATTAAAAATTATTTAGTGAAATACCTGGTTTGGTTAAGTGATCAGCCCCTTAGAGTATACCATTATAAACTTGCTCAGGTGCAACCAATCAACTTCCAGATCAAACACCAGGCTAATTGCCCCCCACCTGACATCAATTGTAGTGGTTTTGATTACTTCAGAATAACACCAGCTGTTTCTTGAGGATTCCACTACTAGAAGTGCATGGTTCTGCAAAGAATTCACCATGGTTGGAAAAGTACTTTCAAAAGGCCTCCGGGATAAAGTTGTAGGAAGGCACAAGTTAGGTGAAGGCTACAAAAAGATTTCTAAGGCTTTAGCTATCCCTCGGAGTACCGTTCAGAGCATCATTAACAAGTGGAAGGCGTATGGCACCACCAACACCTTGCCTAGATCAGGCCGTCCGTCCAAACTGGATGACCGAGCCAGGAGGACATTCATCAGAGAAGCTACCAAGAGGCCAAAGGCAACTTTGAAGGACTTACAAGTCTTTATGGCTGGGACTGGTCTGTCTGTGCATGTGACAACAATCTCACAAGCTTTACACAAAGCTGGCCTGTATGGCAGGGTAGCAAGAAAGAAGCCTTTTCTGAAAAAGTGCCACGCTCAGTCTCGTTTGTGCTATGCAAAAACACACCTGGAAGATTGTGTTGCCATGTGGAAAAAGGTTTTATGGTCAGACGAAACTAAGATTGAACTTTTTGGACTGAACTCCAAGCGCTATGTTTGGCGAAAACCAAACACAGCACACCATCCAAAACACACCATACCTACTGTGAAGCATGGTGGTGGCAACATTATGTTGTGGGGATGTTTTTCTTCAGCGGGGACTGGGCAATTGGTCAGGATTGAAGGGAAAATGGATGCTGCCAAGTACACCCAAATTCTTGAGGACAACCTGCGTCCCTCTGCTAGACAGCTGAAAATGGGCAGGTCATTCACCTTTCAACACGACAACGATCCTAAACATACTGCCAAAAGAACAACGCAGTGGCTTAAGGATAGAAAGGTGAATGTCCTTGAGTGGCCAAGTCAGAGCCCTGATTTAAATCTGTGGATGGACTTGAAGAGAGCAGTCCATCGCCGCTCACCACGGAATTTGCCTGAACTCGAACAATTCTGCAAGGAAGAATGGGCAAATATTCTCCAATCTAGGTGTGCAAAGCTAGTAGAGACATATCCAAACAGATTGATGGCTGTAATTGCAGCAAAAGGTGGCTCTACAAAGTATTAAATCAGGGGACTGATGACTTTTCCAACCCTGTTATTCTTGTTTTTCATTTTTTATACATTTTCAGAACTGTCGCCTTTTTTTTCATTAGTTGTTTATGTTGTATGGCTAAATTTGTACATAAAGCTGGAAAAAGTTTTTTTTTAATGGGTTTTGATTTCAGGCTGTACAACAAATATAGTAACTATTTCAAAGGGGTATGATGACTTTCTATAGGCACTGTATACTTAAGTACCGATTGGCTGTCGGTCCAAAACATTGAGCTTTGCAGCTGCAGCTGTAATTCTGATCAGAGTACTTTATCCACCCGAGTGGCCAGCACTGCAGCAGTGAGCTCCATCCTGGGAATTGTAATCTTCTTTAGGGGAGCTCTCCTTGACCCTTAATGGACCATTAACCACCCAGCCTAGCAAGGTCTTTACTGCATATGGACCCTCTTCTTGTCTGTTAATGATCTGCCATGGTTCCATTACCATCAGTGCCAATCAACAAGCCAATGTCAGCATCTATGTTGTAGAGTCTGACATTTTTGAGGTATGGCCACTTAGATAATTCGGGTTTGGGATGTTTTGTTTTGTGACATGCATGGTCTTCTGGGTGTAAGACACTGGGAGGGCTATGAATGTGTTGCCATGTAGCTCGCTCACCTCCAGACCTGAGACTATATGACTGCTGACTGTCTTTTCTTGACCCATGGTGCGGAGAAGGATATTTGTTTGTTTTCCTCTGATATTCAACTGGTGCATGAGTCGGTCAGTACAAAATATAGCTGAGGTACCAGGGTTGACGAATGCATATGTTTGCACTATTCTATTTCCTTTGCTGGATTTCACTTTAACAGGCACAATAGACAATACACACTCCTCTTCGCCGGTCCCAATATGCCCACATGCTTTGAGAGAAACCTTCACACCGGTCTTTGATGTTTCAGACTCATCTGCTGGTCCTAAGGTTGTTCCTTTTCCCTATGTGAAACACAGTTGGGTGAGTTTGATTGCACACTTTGCATGAGAGGCGCCTACTACAGTCTCTGCTCATGTGCCCTGGTATGAGACACCCAAAACAGTTTCCCTTTTCCTTTAGGAAGCTGATCTTGTCTCTGTGCATTTTCCTTTTGAATTGTGGACACGTCCATTATGTGCCCACTTGAACAGAACAGACAGGAATGGCTCATTTGTGAGTTGAGATGAGATGGCTTGTGAATTGCTATCTTGAGGCTGGGGTGACTTTAAACTGGCATTAATGTTTGCTACACTGGTGGCAAAGCTGCTGCCGGTGAATTTTGGCCTCTGTGACTTGATGACTATGGGCCTCTTTGACAGTGTTGCGATAATTGACAGTTTGATCTTGAATGTTGCCAAATACAGGGTCTGTTATGATCCTTACTTGTGTTTCAATGAACTTGACCAGATCATTGAATCTTGCCTTGCTGTTCCGCCTTTCCTGTAGCTTATAGACTTCTGATCTCCACCTCTCCCTGAGTTTATATGGCAACTTGGTGACCAGGGATTTTAGATTGGAGGCTAAGTCAAGCTCCTCCATATATGCATTTTCTTCCATGGCATTACAGCACCCTCTGAGATATAAAGCAAAGGCCTCTAACGCTTTAGAGTCCTCAGGTTTGATGGGGGACCAGAACAGGGCCTTTTCTATATATGTATTGGCGACTTATAACTCCTCTCTGAGCCATATACAGGCAGGTTCTGACAAGTTCCCTAGACTGCCCCTTAGTGTACTGCTCTAAATAGTACAACCTGTCTTTTCCGCTGTCAGTCTTGGTTTCTATGACATGCTCAAAGGACCGAATAAATTACCTGTATTCAACCAGATCACCTTCAAAGACCCTTTTAATGTCCCTTGGAGGCAGCGAGGAAAGTTGCTGTTGCTTGACAAGAGTGGCAGGAATATTATTTTGGCTCTGTAAGATGTTGTACAGAGCTGCATCTTGCATAGGGTTCAATTGGGTTGAAGGGTTTGCGTCAGGCTGTGTGCCCTGGCGAGCACTGTGTTGTCTTTGAACTGAGTGGTGTGGTGCTCTGGGCTCTCCTTGAGCTGGGTGATGCAGTGGATGGCTGAAATGAGGTCCCTCCAGTTTGTGTGTCTGCAGCGCTCTGCACTGGTTCCTTTTGTGTGAAACTCTTTCTTGTTTCCGTTCCAGAGATTTCATGTTTTCCTACATTTTCCTCATCATACTCATTCATTGCATCCACATGTGAAGTTTTGATTTGAGTTTCCATACTGTTGAAGACAGTGATTTTAGCTGCAGTAGCTTCTAACTCGGATTTCAGTTCCAAGGTTTTCTTTCGTTTCCTTAGTTGCTCCTTTTGTTTATTGAGTTCGTCCTCTTCCTCCTCCAATGCATGTTTTTCCTTTAAGTGCAGTTAATTTTCCTAGCGGCCTTCTCTGCTTCTGCATGGATGCGGGCGAAGGCGGTAGATGAAGTTGGGTTGGACCTGTTGGAGACTGAGGAAACACTGTCACTGGGAGCAACTTCATCATCAGGAACAGTCCTGTTTGTGGAATTTGACAGCCATTTAGCCACATCAACAATAAACTCATCAATGTAGGCTGTTTTAGGTTTAAACCAAGTGTCATTATCATCTTTGCTATCTTCCTCATTGAACAACATTTGATAGTCAAGGTGTATTGCTTTAAATTCTCCCAACAAAGCATGATGTTTGAACATGTTCTCTCTTCATCTTCATTCATATTGTCCTTCATCAATTCCTTAATTATGTTCTTTCTGCACGTTAGCTGCCTGAGCTTGGCCTTTCTGGATAAGCGCATTTTATAAACATTTTCCTCGTTTGCTGCGCTTTCATCTTCATTCGAATTTGGTGGAAGGTTCAAATCTTTCACAAGAGTTGCATTATCCGCTGTGATGCCCGCCGTGCGAATGAGGGCGCACGGGAACGTGGGACGGTAATAAATGGGGTGTATATCCCGCCCCGCTATGTCTCTGCTGTCGCCTCTCTCCCTCTCTCTCTCTCCCCACGCAAGATATGGGGCATGCCCATATATGGAGTTCCGCCGGCCAGCGTGAGGGCAGCCGGAACACGCAATCAGCGGAGCGCAGCTGATACGGATCAGCGCGAGTGGAAGCAGGAGAAAAGGGGGACTCCGACAAACACTGGGAGGAAGTACTGCGAGGAGAGAAGGTGGAAGTAGGTGATGAGAAGAAAAGTAAGAAAGAGAGATTTAAAAGCGCTGTGTATGACCCATTTGTATAGGAGAACCCCGAGGAAAGTCCGACCGTCTGAGAGCCCGCCTGTGTACCGAACTTCGCCTGCCTGACTACCCTCCCGACCGCCTCATCCTGGACCATATGACTACCCGAGCCCGTGTACCTAATCCTGTGCTTGACCACCGACGACGGATTGACAGCCCAGCGGATGCATTGACCCCCGATTCTCCCTTCCCCTATCACCTCCCTTCTCCCCTCCCCGGCTCCCAAATAAAGTTAATTAATTTGGATCCTGGTGCGGAACTCACGTCTTTTACTGTGTTTGGTTCAGTGACACTCCCTCACGCCCCGGAGAGTGTCACACCGCATTATCTCCAAACAATTAATGTCACTCCAATGTTCGTCAAATCCATTCCAATAGTGGTCCTGATTTGAGTTGTAATCCAACTTAAACAAATTCCTTCACAACCTTTAAGTTTCAGCGAATATTTTTACATTCAGAGTTCTTGACACTTCACTTACCGCTCAATTGCGTTGCTTCGGGACACGCCGTGTCCATTGTCCTTTGTTGCGCTCTGGTGCCACGCTGTTTCCAAAAAATCCACTTGTCCTCGTCGGAAAGTCAAAAAAATCCAAAATCCAAAACAAGTCTTTAGACTAATGTAGTGACTACGACATCCTTTTGCTCCATTGTGTAAATCACCCATGGGCTGGCTGGGTGTATTAGACGCTTGTGTTTGGCTTGACAAAAGTGGAATGTCCAGACGCGATTTGAAATAAAAGATCTTCATTTATTAACAATCCTGTTTCCATTCCATAACAAAATGTATTCCAAAAATGAAGAGTATTGCTGGAAATAAGCAAAATAATAAAGCAATGTTTCAAGACAAACAGGACAAGGTCTAAAGACTGTGTGCTCTTCCAGCCAAAACCACACTACTAGGCCCCAGGACCTTTCCTTTAAGGACAACTTGACCTGTAGAGGGGGCACACACACTAAACAGCAATTAACAAACACACACACACACAAAATACAAAAAAAGGCCAATAAAAATGTAAACAAAGGAATTGGCTCCTACACTATGCATCTACCCAGGCTCGGTTGCAGTTGCACAGCCCCAAGAAGGATCTGAGTTCTTTGATTTTTGTTGGTTCCGGAGTCTGTTGGATTGCTGCAGTTCGGTTTTGAGTGATTTCTCGCTTTGGATTTCTCGAGATCAGCTGACCCAAGTAGGTCACTTGCTGCTGCACCAACTGAGCTTTGTCTCTATTGGCTTTGTGACCCTTTATCTGAAGATGGTCCAAGAGGGTCCTTAGGTCCGTCTCATGCTGCTGGTCATCCTCTGACGCCAACAGGATGTCGTCCACATATTGGAGTATCGTGGATTTGATTAGGGGCATCTCTCTGAGGTGTTTTTGAAGGGCCTGATGGTACACAGATGGACTGTTGTGCAGGCCCTGAGGAGTTCTAAGCCAGAGGTACTGAAAATTCTTCACCGAAAAGGCGAGCTAGGGTTGAACGTCCTTCACAAGACGGACGGACCAAAAAAACATTCTTCATGTCGATAACAATAAAGTGCTTAGATGTGTTCAGGCTTGAGATCTTGGAAAATGATTGAGGGATCAGCCACCAGTGGAGTCAGCTTGTCAATGCATTCATTGGCCACCCTGTAGTCAACGGTTAGGTAAGTTCCGTCCGCCTTACGAACTGGCCACACTGGGGAATTTGACCTGCTGTGTGTCTTCACCAGTATCCCTCGTACCACCAGGTCATCAACAATCTGTTGGACTGCTGCAACTGCTTCTTTGTTGATGGGGTACTGTTTGGTGCTTGGGGGTGGCCGTCCAGTGAATGTCACTGGTTCCATATTGAGATTTCCACAGTCATTCTTGTCGTCTGACCATATTTTGTGTCTTACGAGGACTGATTTCTGAACTCGTCGAATTACCCATGAGACCTTCTTGCCTGTGATGTTCAGAGAGGTGTTAATTTGTCATGATGTCAAGCCCTAGGATGGGCTGTTTCACATGCTTACCAACCCACAATTTTGCTGTGAGGGTTGTGGGTCCAATTCCTATCTCCACTGGCTTGGTTTCGTGGAGCTCCAATTTCCCCCCTCCTACTCCATGTGCACTCAGTGTTTTTCCGGTGTTGGAGATGTTGATTCCTTTAAGGCTGCTGCTCAGGATAATTCTTATTTCAGCTCTAGTGTCTACCAGGAAGTAAAATGTTCTTCCCCAGACATCCAGTGAAGCATATATCTGTTATGGAAAATACATTGATAGAACTGTTTTCAGGTTATACACTTTCATATGACTGATACAACTTGTGTAAATACTGTGATTACATTTTCTCGATAGGTGTGAAATGTTGAACGCCGATTGATCAGTAAGAAAGTCTCCCCATTGTCCATTCTCTCTCGCCCTCTCTCACGTAAGCACTGTGATGGAAATCTTTCAGTGAACAAAGATAAACGATGTTTGGTCTCAGTTGAGAGTTTTAATGCATATACAAAGTTTAAACAACGTTGCTTAAAGCTGGATCAGCATTCCTTCACCAACACTGTGGATTCAGATACTGATGTTGTGTCTGAGGAGAGGACCCTCCTTTACTCCAATGCTCGTACGTAATAGGTCTAGGGGTAAACATATCTTGCACCTGTTTGATAGTAGAGAAGCTGGGAAAGAAGCGTAGGCGTTGTGAGCCACTATCTCAAACCTCAGCCTGCAGTTAGGAGTGTTCCAAGGTCACATAACATCTCTGATATGAGAGAAGGAGCAGTCGGTTTTGGTTCTTCCTCAGTCACATAATGGAAAATAACAAAGTACATTGGGTCACAATAAGGTCAATACATTTCATATATGACTTAAGCAAAATAGTACAAATACATTTTTTGCCATTACAATCCCCCCTTAGATCCTTTAAGGATCTCAAAGTATATTACATAATTTATTCATTTGCATCCATAATTACCTTTCTGGAAAACAGTTCGGCAATCACTTCATAGTCGAACAAACAGAAAAACTTATCTCAGCGTTGGCTGTTTTTGTGAGTTGAAGAAACTCTATGTTGTAGCAAGCATTTTATACTGGGGTTGGCAAAAGGGATCACATTATATACTGTTCATTTATACTGTATCAGTGTCATCATAGTAATCATCATCGTCATGATAGGGAGGAATCCACTCAGGAGTGGGATACAGGTCTGGATAAAGGTCAGGTGATGCGGTCATTTGTTCATATGGGGTATCTGGATGTATTGTCCCATCAAGGATTTTATCATCACCTTTAAACAGCGAACAACACCAGGAACACTATGCATAACACAGATAATATGGGAGTACATATTTTCCAGAGAGCGGCTTCCCACCCTCCCCCTGTTAGCCAGGCCCATAAGTTCCCTCCTTGGGTCTCATCGGTATCTCTACTGCGCTCCTCGTGAAGAAGGTCATTTAGGTGGTCAACGACATGGGTCAGGTTATCAGTGGCATCGGGGACATAAGTACAACAACTGGTGCCCACTATATGACAGACCCCTCCCTGTGCTGCCAACATCATGTCCAGTGCCATTCTATTCTGTAACGCCAAGTTTCTAAGAGCTCTGATTTCGGGAGTCAAGGTCTCAAAACCCTTTTTGCCGTGAGGTTTTCTAAATCTAGAGTAAGTGCGTCTATATTATGTGCACTGTTCCATAATTGGGTATGAGACCCCCAAGGAACCTCTGTCCTGTTGAAATCCTCACTCGATCACGTTTCTGAACACGCAGTGGCTGATGGGGCACATAATAATGTGGATAATTTACATGTTACCTAGGCATTTTTTCGAGCATTCCTATCGCGGGGAGTAGGCGGGATAGGAAACATTTTCCACACCAGCCAGGCCTTGCGGCCTGATATACGTTTTTACCACATATCCAAACATGCAGGGTGAGGCAACCAAACCCGTCGCCGTGGGGCATACTCATGAGAGGGTTATTGCTGACGTTACCTGTCGTGCTGTTAAGGAGAATCAGATGATTAGTTAGATTTAATTTTCCAAGCTATGGGACTCCTACGTTATTCTTACAATTGGTGGTGGAACCGTTGTCTGCTTTTATCCCACATGTTACCTGTATTGTTAAATTACACTTTGACTGTCCCAAAAGTTTGCTGGTCTTATCACAACTTCGTTCAAAACATATGCCTGGAGGCATTCTGCCTGGTGGTGTGGTAAACACCGGCCTGTATATGTCCTCATTGGTTACGTCCTCGGACACGTTGACAAGTCTAGCAGTGCTGTGGGAAAAATTAGGTACAGACACATTAAGCCTGTTCAATTGGTTAGTCAAATTTTTTACCGTGTGGTTCTGGGTAAACGTCAGGGCTATCATTGCCCCCATTACCTCTGAGGCATTCAATGGATATGACAAAAGGGGCATTGAAGAGGCAGTGCTATGTGGTAGTTGGGTACAAACGTAACAACTCGTGTTGGTTAGTCGTCTCGTTGATATGTATATGGTTTGATACCACAGATTCTGAGTCTGATCGGACATAGATGTATTTAAAACACTTCGCCGAGATCTAATTGTTTTACGGGATTCTGGACCTGCTGTTGGGCTGACCGTGGAGGGGAGTGTCGAGCGGTTTTGTTTATCATTAGCATCACTACCATTTACGTCAGTTCTATGCTCTAGGAGCCACAATATAGGTCCCACTATCACACATCATTAATAGTAGGAAAAGAATGGTGCCCCTGGCACCACAAAAACCTGGGTGTCTGAATGGATGCCATGGTCTTTGTTGTTGTCGCTTCAGTTTGGTTCAGGGTTTTTGATGATGCTGACTCGTGCTCTCATTTGGAGGAGCACAATTGGGAGTGCCTTCATCTAGGTTAATCCTGTCTCAGCACAACATTTTGCCAATTTGTTTTTCAAGATTTCGTTCTGTCTTTCAACTGCTCCGCCACTGGCAGGGTGATATGCACAGTGTTGTCTCGTATCAATGCCAAAGTATGTTCCCACCTCCCTTAATGTTGCATTCACGAAATACTTTTTACCTTCGCTTGGGGTGAGTTCAATGAAGTCCATTTGGAGATGGTCAAATGGTCTGTCTGGAGGTGGGTGTGCTGCTTGCGGGGTGGAAACCCCTCTGCCAGGATTGTGAGCTGCACAAATTATACATGCTTCACAGAATTTTTGTGAGAATATTGCGAACCCTTTTGTGTACCAGTGTTGGTTAATGGATGCTAACATCCCCCCTTTTGACACGTGGTCTTGACCACGTGTCAATTTAGCAAAATGGGGAAACATATACTTAGGCAGACATGGTTTGTTGTCAGGACCATACCAGACACCCTCTGTTACCACACAGCCATTCTTCCTCCAGGTGGACTTTTCGTCTGGTAGAGCCTTCCTCTGGATTTCCTGTAAGTCAAGGAAGGGTGTGGCAGGTGTGCTGTCATTTAGGAGAGAGAAAGAAGAGTCATCATATGGTTTTTGGGCTGCAGCCTTTGCTTGTTTGTCAGCATGAGCGTTACCCAATGACACTTCATCAGTGTTCCGTGTGTGAGCTTCACATTTGACCACAGCAATTGATAAGGGAAGCAGAACAGCATCAAGGAGAGCAGACACAAGTTTGTGATGAGCTATGGGTTTCCCTGTGGAGGTTAAGAATTGTCTATGTTTCCACAGGGCGCCAAAAGCGTATCTACTGTCTGTATAGATGTTGACAGTTTTGTTTTCAGCCAATTTACATGCTTCTGTGAGCGCAATTAGTTCTGCAGCTTGCGCTGAGAGGTTTGATGGTAAGGAGTCAGATTTTAATGTGTCGTGATGTTACCACAGCATACCCAACTCTATTGATGTCTGGGTCACATGATGCAGATCCGTCCACAAACAGGTCTAGATCGGCGTTAGGGATGGGCGTTTCCCTAAGGTCCGTCCTTGGGGAACAGATCTGTGAAATGGAAGCAACACAGTTATGTGGTTCGCCGACATCTTCTGTTGGGAGAAGAGTAGCAGGGTTAAGAACAGTACACCTTTTCACTGAAATGTTAGGCATGTCTAGTAAGGTCGTTGTGTATCTCAGCCAACGTGCTGCCGAGAGATGGGATGTTTTCTGTTCAATCAAGATCATAGACACAGCATGTGGGACAAAAACGGTTAGATCAGAATATCCTACAATGTCCCTTGAAGCCATCACAGCTTTTTCTGCAGCTGCCACTGCCCTTAAGCATGCAGGGAGTCCAGCTGCCACAGGGTCAAGTTTGGCTGAGAAATAAGCCACTGGCCTAAGTCTCCCACCATGTTCCTGTAGGAGCGCAGATGTCATACAACCTCTCCTTTCGTCCACAGTCTGTGTGAATAGTCTGTCAGAATTAGTCCCAGTGTGGGAGTCGTCTGTAAGGTCAGTTTCAAGTCGTTTGCTCAGCTTCAGAAGTCCAAATAATTCTGCTGCTAGCTGTTAGGCCTTTACCGTGGATCATAGCATTGAGTCGTGCCTCCATAACAGAATAGTGGGGAATGAACGCTCTGCAATAACATACCTAAGAACGACATAACCTGTTTCTTAGTTTGTGGTTTCGGAATGTCTTGGATTGCTTGAACTCTTTTAGGGGAGAGGGATTTGCCCTCTGCTGTGATCACATGCCCTAGGAAAACAACCTTTTCTTTGACAAACTGTAATTTTGATATGCTAGCCTTATGACCTTCCGCTGCTAAGTGTTTTAATAGTTTAACAGTGTCAGCCTCGCATTGTTCCTGTGTTGGACTACAAATCATCAAGTCATCAACGTATTGTAGGAGTGCACTTCCTGGCGATAGAGTGAGTGTTGACAAGCTGTCTTTTAAACATTCATTGTAGATTGTTGGAGACTCATAATAGCCTTGACACAAGCGTGTGAATGTGTAAGTTTGTTCATTAAATGTAAAAGCAAACCAAAACTGGCTGTCCGGATGGACGGGTATGCTGAAAAATGCATTTGCCAAATCTACCACGGAGAACCATTTACTCTTAGGAGGTACCTGTGAGAGGATGGTATAAGGGTTTGGCACATTTGGTGCCCTCTGCTGGACAGCTTCATTTCCTGCTTGTAGGTCTTGTACAAATCTCCATTCATCAGGTTGACCCTTGTCTCTAATTTTCTTTACAGGAAAGATTGGAGTTTTGACTGGTGAGGCTTTGCAGGGAACAATTACCCCAGCCATCAACAAAGAGTTGAAGACAGGTGTAATTCCATCAATTGCGTCTTTCCTAAGCGGATATTGTTTCTGACATGGCCTGTAGTCTGATTTGGGAATAATCACTACTGGTTCTGCATTTTTTATTAGGTCCACATCATGTTTGCCCTGTGCCCATAGGGAATTTGGAACTTCCTTGAGGGCCGGCAAGTCTGATGGGTTTAGATCTGGTTTGGTTGTGACGTCACTTTTTACCTGTTGAAACATATCTGAACTCTCTGGTACCAGTTCTACAGTTCTATGTGCATGCACTATAGAACAAACACTTTGTTTGAAAACCTTCAAGTCATGGTTCCATTTGATTTTTGCATTTGCTGTATTTTTCCACTTACATGAGTCCTGAACACATTGTCTTACCCATGGACCCAGATCCTCCCAGTCATCCTTTTCGTGTTTGGCAATGACACATGTGGGTGAGAGCCAGGTACATGGAACGGTGCAGGATACTCCGGATAGTGTGCATGAGAGAGAGATGGTGATGTTGAATTCACATTACCCTGTTTCTTCTCTGGGAGCTTGACAGAAATTGCACATCTATGGTTATTCCAATACATACAACTTAACGTTAGCTTTTCATGCTCATAACCTGTCCGTTACCATTGTTTCTCATATGCTGTGTCTTGTCCTCTGCTTACATATGCTGTGCAGTGTACGTCTTCTGGTTGTATGTACTGTGTGTCCTTCTCTTGTGTAAATGTTTTTGCTTGCTGCACTAGCGTGTCATTTCCTGTCCTACCAAGCTTCCATTCATACACATACAACAGTGAGTCGTGGCTGTGTTGTACAAAAGTGTGGCAGTCTAGTGTGTGGTTACCGTTTGTTCTGGTCACAACTACCCCTTCAGGTGTGGAAATGAGGGTGATCCCTAATCTACACATCAACTCTCTTCCCATAAGATTAATGGGACAACAGTGTGATAGTAGAAATTAGTGTTTAAAGTGACCCTGAACTGTGTCCTGACATGTCAGTGGAGTTGTGTAATGTTCTTTTACAGACTCGCCTGACGCACCAACAGAGTGTGCATATCTACCACTGAGTTTGGGTGGAGTGGGGAATGCACTTAATTTGATCACTGAGTTTGTTGCTCCTGAATCGACTAAAAATGTGATGTATGTATCTGTGGGGGGACATGCAGCGTTCGGCCTGTAGAGGGAGCTACAGGACCGTGGCCGGGGTTGTGTCGGCGAGACTTTTGTTGCACACCTGCTGCGAATTAAGTCTCGTCGGCGAATGTTTAAGATGTGTGTGCTTCTGCCATTTCAGTAAGGGAGCTAAGCTGGAGAAGGCGAGGAGAGCAGAGCCGAGAACCGAGACAGGAGAGAGAAAGACTTTGAACGAGGCTGGAAAGCCAAACAGTGCCAGCGGAACACTGTATGAATAAACGGGACCAATTCCCTTATCGATATACTGCGTCTGCCTCTGTGTATAAACGGACTTTGTTACAGTATCATTTACCATTAATGTAAGTGTTGGCATTTTTAAGTAGGCCTTTGAGTCATACTTGATATGTGCCGTGGTTTAATGACTGTTCCTTTTTTACCTTAGCCTCTATGTTAGCAACAATCTCAGCTATCATTTCCTTGCTAATGTTGTTGTGTGTCGTGTGTTTGTGTTGTGCAATCACCTTCCTGACGTGTAGGGTGGTTGGTCTCATCTTTGTCGTGCGTCAGTGATGTCAGTGGCTTGGACTCCTCCCCCTTCCGCACGCCCGCCGCCTGGATTCAGTCTGAATTGGAAACAGCTGCTGTTTGGTTCCTCTTGGGGCATTTGTTTCTCCAATGTCCTTTTTCTCCGCTGTGGGGGGACATGCAGCGTTCGGCCTGTAGAGGGAGCTACAGGACCGTGGCCAGGGTGACGTCGGCGAGGCTCCGTTGCACACCTGTTGCAAATGAAGCCTCGTTGACTAGATGGTTTAAGATGTGTGTGCCTCTGCGTTCGAGAGAGAAGGAGGTCGACTGGAAAGTCGCCGAGTGGCGTTGTGTTACGAACATTGAAAGTATTATGAACATTGGAATTATTACGAACATTTTATGAAAATAAACGGGATTTCCCAGAAAACAGTACCTCGACTCCGCCTCTGTGTCACGGACTTGTTACATCCGCATTTGAAACAAGTATCGCGTTCCACATGTTGTCTGAAGTCTGGGCGGCCTGGCCGTCCTCTGAACTGGCCCCTGCTTGCCCCTCTTCCTCTCCCTCTGCCTCTTCCTCCCCTGCTCTGTCCTCCTCTGCCGTCACCGGTTAGGTGTTGCATCATGGTAAGTTGGGCCAAGTGTAAGTCTTTTGTGTCTTTATCGCTCCTTTTCTTCTTCGTGCTTTTCATCACATCTTCAGCATGAACAGCATGTGCTTCAATTATGCGCAGTTTGTCTTGGCGCCAGGTGATGCAGCTGCGTTTTACCATATCAGAGATGTTAGATTGTAATCCGTTGAGGAAGCTGTTTTTCAGGTGGGCTTCCCATGGGGTGATTTCAGCAGTGTTGATGTCTCATGGTGTGTCAAGGCCACAGTAGATCTTGTATACATCTGTCAATCTTAAAAGATATCCCCGCATATTTTCCCATCAGGACCCGTCTGAGTTCATGTAGAGTTGGGCGGAATTCTCTGCAAAAGGTGGTCAGCTGTTTTCCAAACCTCACCCCTCCTGCGTCTTCAGGATGTGGTAGATGGTGCTTCTTTTATGTCTCTTTCGGCCCACGGTCTGTGGACCAACATCGCTGTGCCATCCCCTCCCGGCACCTCTATCATTGGCAGGGTGAGTTGTGGGGGACATTCGGGTTGGTATGTCACCCCGGACCTTGTGGCAGATGATATGCTTGCAGAGCTATCTGGCGTGTGGGGAGAAGCGGTCACTGTTGACTTTTGTGGGGTGGAGTGAGGGGTCAGGTACGGAGGTGGATCGCCTGTGCCCTCTGCGGGTGGTGCAGATGCTGCTGGAGCCTTGGGTTGCTTTGGCCTCACCACTGGTCCCCTATCTCAAACCTCAGCCTGCAGTTAGGAGTGTTCCAAGGTCACATAACATCTCTGATATGAGAGAAGGAGCAGTTTGTTTTGGTTCTTCCTCAGTCACATAATGGAAAATAACAAAGCACATTGGGTCACAATAAGGTCAATACATTTCATATACAGTCATGAGAAAAAATTAGGACACCCTATGAAAACCTTTGTCTTCTTCAACATATTCAAACATATGGACATTTGATATTCATTTGAACAATATTGAAAAATTGAGGTAATATAACTAAACAAATACAACTGAAACAAATTATTTAAAAAATGATTGGTAAAATGTAATTAATAGAAATGCAATCTTCTTGTGAGGAAAAAGTTAGGACACCCCCACATTTAGTTCCACTTAAAATGCCTACAATTATAATAAAGAGCACCACATCAGGTGCAAATGATTAGAACATCGTTACAGAGGATTTTGGAGGAGCCTGTCCTATTTAAGCCTCAGATATTTAGTTTGGTTTGCTCTTGATTGTTGAAGTGAGTTGCATCACCATGGCGAGATCAAAAGAGCTCTCTGAGGCCTTCAGAAGAAAAATTGTAGATGCATATGAGTCTGGGAAGGGATATAAAAAGATCTCCAAACTATTCGAAATTGGCCATTCCACTGTCCGGAAAATAATTTACAAGTGGAGAACATTTAAAACCACCACCAACATGGCCAGGTCAGGCCGCCCAAGCAAGTTCAGCCTAAGAGCTGACCGAAAGATGCTTAAAGAAGTCTCCAACAATCCCAGAATGTCATCACGAGACCTACAGGTATCTCTTGCCACAATTGATGTCAAAGTACATGCATCCACCATAAGAAAGAGACTGAACAAGTTTGCATTACATGGGAGGTGTGCAAGGAGGAAACCCCTGCTGTCAAAAAAAAACATCAGGGCAAGACTAAAGTTTGCCAGAGAACACCTAGAGAAAGACCAGAACTTCTGGAACAATGTGCTTTGGACAGATGAATCCAAAGTTGAACTATTTGGGCACAGTAAGAGTAGACATGTTTGGCACAAAACCAAGACAGCATTTGAGAACAAGAACCTCATACCAACTGTGAAGCATGGGGGTGGAAATGTCATGGTTTGGGGCTGCTTTTCTGCAGCAGGGCCTGGTCAGCTCACCATCATAGAATCCACTATGAATTTTGTATTGTATCAGAGGGTGCTTGAGGAAAATGTGAGACCATCTGTTCGAAAGTTGAAGCTGAAGCAGATGTGGACCATGCAACATGACAATGACCCAAAACATTCCAGTAAATCTACCAAGGAATGGCTCAAGAAAAATAAATTGAGAGTTCTGGAATGGTCAAGTCAAAGCCCGGATCTTAATCTTATTGAGATGCTGTGGATTGATTTGAAACTGGCTGTGCATGCAAGACACCCCTCGAACATCACACAGCTGAAAGAATTCTGCAAGGAGGAGTGGGAAAAACTTTCTCCCAATTGATGTCAGAGACCTGTAGACAGTTATAAGAAACGTCTAATTCAGGTTATTTCAGCCAAGGGGGGCAATACTAGCTATTAGGGCATAGGGTGTCCTAACTTTTTCCTCAGTAGGAATTGGCATTATTGTTAATTTTTCGTTAAATAAATGATTACAAAGTTACATTTTCATAGTTTTTTGTTCAATTACATCCCCTTTATCTATAGACATTGTTAGAAAGAAGATAACATATTGATATGTCCATATTTTTAAGAGAATAACTTAATATTTTGGGGGGTGTCCTAACTTTTTCTCATGACTGTATGACTTAAGCAAAATAGTACAAATAATTTTTTTGCCATTACAGCACAAACCCATCAGCCGATAGCCTTGGCGGCGCCTACCATTATGTTTAAACTGTATAAAAGCCAACCCTGATAATCGCCTCTTCAGACTTGTGCTGAACAGACCCCCGGATCTACGCTGGGCTGCTGTTACGCTCTTGTCTCTTGTTTGCAAGCAATAAATACCGGACTCAGCTATTGTGGCTACTCAGGACTTGTTTCTTGATTCTTACCTCCGAAGAGCTGAAGTACAGAGTAGTAAATCCTAGACTTCCACCACAATTTGGGGGCTCGTCCGGGACTGCCTGCCCTGAGTTCGTCGTCTTTCTGCCAAGAAGGTCAAAACTTGTATACGGACAGGATATATTCCTGGAGCCGAAATCCTCCTTTTGAAAGTTCAGAACGCAAAGGTTGAGAGAAAGGCGCCTGAAAGGAGAGGGATGGAGTTCTCAGGCATGGCGAGTCCATAAAGACATTGAACTCGGAAGAGGTGAGTCCACAATATTTGTGAATTAAAAATCCTAGGCCTTGTGTAGGACTAGGTGCTAGCGAAAATCCTAAACCGGACTTAGGTCGACTGTTTGTAAAACCTTGGTTGGACCAGGTCGGCAGTTGAAAATCCTAAGCCGGGTTTTGGTCGACTGTTTGTAAATCCCTGGTTGGACCGGGTCGGCAGTTGAAAATCCTAGCCGGGCTAGGTCGACTGTTTGGTATGGTTGAAAATCCTAAACCGGGCTTAGGTCTGCAGTCTTTTTTTGGTTTGTTTTTTTGAATCTAGATAAAATTCTCGCTGAGAGCCGACGGGCTAATTTACACACCAATCGAGAAGAGGTGTCGGGGACACTTAATGTGTGGAGGACACACAGTTTTTTGGTATACCTAGAATTTGCATGAAACGCGTAAAAGACCGGTGGAGACATGTGAATAAAAGGTAAGGAACTCACCTATTGTCGTTGACGACACTTAATCTTTCTAAAATACATGAAAAAGTTGCTATACTAATTTACTAATTTATATATACTAATGGGGAAAGCTGCCAGTAAAGCGAACCCGCTGCCTTCGAGCACGGAGCGGTGCGCCAAGATAATAATTGACAAATATGGACGATGGACATGCGAACAATTGCCTATGTGGGAGATTTCGGGTTTTCCATTGAACGGGAGTTTAGCAAGAGACAGATTAGCATACTGGGAGATAGACTTGGAAATCATGCTGCTGGTAAGGTAAAGCAAGTTGAATCAGGAAAGTAACCGCAAGTTAGGTAGGCTAGGGTCTTCTAACCAGTGTCCTATAATTGTATTGTCTGAGCAGGTTGATGTGGATCTCGACCGCCTCTCTGTCCGCCCACCATGGTACCGACTCCTGACGGCACCGCAGGCTGATAAGAAGGAGGCGGGAGAAGTCCCATCAACGACATTACCCGGTGAGATAAAACCAATCAAAATATGTCGTTGGGTAATGCACTACTAAATTATTTTTACGGATGGAACTTGCCCGTCTCTCGGCTGAGATCAATTGCACGTAAATTGTTCGTAGAAGCCGAGCTAAGAATTAGAAATTGTACGTTCACAAATAAAGATAATTTTCATTGTACAGCTAAGGTCTCCGAAAGTCAGGATGAGAGTTTTGAAAAAGTTTGGTTTAGAGAGAAGAGGGATTTATTGTCAGGACAGTGGCTTTATTGGATTGACCAGGGATATTGCGCTATGTCTGTAAGGAGTACAAAGGATGAGTTTTGTGAGATACGCGGGTCAGACCCCCATGTATCTCTCGCTAAGCCGTAATGGGGGCAGGATGTAGGGCCTCGGGTATCATCTTGCAACCAAGTAAGAGGCTGGGTCTCATGTAAGAGAAGGGACGAGTACTCGCAGACAGCAAGGACTTACCGTAGCCATTTTGAGTGTACGTTCGTAGGAATACGAAGTGTACGCCTTATCCCAGATGACAGTCGATTATCGGGAGTACCGCCTGCTCTCTGAGCGCAGCACCAGATATGACGTTGGTCTTATAAAGAATGTGAGCCGCTGGTTGTTGTACCCAAGGGGCCTCACAGACCGCGACAGGCGCAGTATCCCCTGAGATAGGAAGCCGTAGATGGTATTACACCAGTTTTTGATGCGTTATTGGAAAAAGGTATTATTGTTCCATGTCCTGACAGCCTTTTGTCGTACTCTTATCATCCCCGTAAAAAAGGCCAAACAGGAAGGCCAACCACAAACCTGGCGCTTTGTTCAGGTTAATGAAGCAGTCCAAGCGCGCGCCCCTATTGTTCCGGATCCATATACCATCATGACACAAGTACCCAGTAATGCTACATATTTCTCAGTGGTCGACCTAGCTAATGCGTTCTTCAGTATTCCTGTACATAAAGATTCACAGTTCTGGTTCGCATTTCGCTTTAAGGATAAGTCATATACATGGTCTAGAGCCCCTATGGACTACGTTGAAAGCCCAGCAGTATTTGGGGCAGCTCTAAGAGATGACTGAGAATTTAGTGTTGGAGGGGGTAGCACCCTGATCCAATATGTTGATGATCTTCTGATCTGTTCAACTGACAAAGAAACCTGTCAGAAGGACACAGTGGCTCTGTTAAAATATTTGGCAGAACAGGGCCACAAGGCAAGCTCACAGAAATTACAGTTTGTAAAAGAGGAGGTGGTGTTTTTGGGCCATAAGCTCACCCAGGAGGGCAAAAGCCTGAGTACAAATAGGATAGACGCAATCACTAAAATACCTAAGCCAATTACTAAAAAACACCTGTTGTCTTTTTTGGGGATGGTAGGATTCTGTCGACAATCGATCCCTGAATATGCTAAAATAACCCAACCACTTCATGTAATGGCGCATGGCCAAAAATTATCTTCAGCTGACAAGGTCACATGGACAGAGAAGGGTGAGACTAGTTTCAATACACTTAAAACCATGTTGGCCACTGCTCCAACTTTAGGCTTGCCTGATCCCCATAAACAGTTTGTTAAAACAGTGTGTGAAAAAGATGGTTTTATGTCCTCTGTGCTGATGCAAAAACATGGTGATAGAATGCGCCCTGTAGCATACTTTTCATCTAAGCTGGATGCTGTAGCTCAGGGACTCCCCCACTGTTTGAAGGCTATAGTGGCAGTGGCTGAGGCCGTGCTTAGGTCCTCAATATTGCTTGAACATAAGACTAGTCACCTGTCAGGAGCACGGTTTCTTCATTACCACAACGTTCTATTATCGCTCCCAAATATCAATATTGTAAGATGTACCACTCTCAATCCAGCTACACTCCTCCCTATAGAGGATGACGGAGAACCTCACGATTGCATTGCCGCTATAAATCAGCAATGCACACCTAGACCAGATTTGTCAGACGAACCATTAGATAATAGTGATGTCATCTATTATGTGGATGGGTCAGCATTAAAATGCCTAACATCATCGCTAAATAATGTGGGATATGCCATCGTTACTGATCGTCGTTATGACACGGTGGAGGGCCACAGATTGCCTCACCACCTCTCTGCCCAGGCTGCCGAGCTCTTTGCTCTAACAAGGGCCTGTATTTTGGGAGAGGGAAAACATGTAACAATTTATACCGACAGTCGATATGCATTTTGAGTAGCACATGATTTTGGAACATTGTGGAAAATGAGAGGCTTTATTACATCATCAGGTATTGAAGTACAACATGGTAAATTGATACATAATTTGCTAGAAGCTATAATGCTCCCCAAACAGATTGCGATATGTAAGTGTGACGCTCACACGAGAGGAAGAGATGTTGTATCAGCAGGAAACCGCAGGGCAGACACAGCTGCCAAACTAGCAGCACAGGCACCGGTAGACATGGCCCTGCAAATGATGCAGGTGACCTCCACCGTCTCACTCATAGACCTAATTGAAGCACAAACTAATGCCTCTCCAAAGGAGAGACAGCAGTGGGAAAATGCCGGGGCCATCGATGTAAATAAGGTTTGAGTTGGCCCAAATGGTAACCCATGTTTACCGAAATGTTTATTTTATTTTTATGCAGTGTTTTCACGTGGAAAAGATTATGTGTCAAAAGGGGGGATGACGGATATTGTAAATAAGCATTGGTTACACACAAAGCTTTTCAAATTATTTGCAGAATTTCTGTTCAAAATGTCTGGTGTGCCTGAGGCATAACGTAGGAAAAGGGCAAATGGTTCCCCAATCAAGCCATCCTCCCCCTGATGGCCCATTTGATCATGTTATGATGGACTTTGTCGAGTTAAACCCCTGCGAGGGAAAGAAATATTGTTTCGTTTTTGTGAAAAGGATTTACACTGGGCTGCTGTTAAGCTCTTGTCTCTTGTTTACAAGCAATAATAAATACCAGACTCAAATATTGTGGCTTCTCAAGACTTTATTTCTTGAATCTCATCTCTGAAGAGCTAAAGTACAGAGTGGTAAATCCTAGACTTCCACCACAAAACTCCATAGCCTGGCACTGCAGCTATCATTTGCTTGGGTTGGTGGGCTGGCTTGAGTTCTTTCACGGGGCAGATGGTTGGTAGGGGAGGGGCTGGCCCCTCCTTTGTTCATCTCCCTTTAGCTCTGTCCCTCCACTTCCGGGTTTTCTCGAGCTTCACCTTGAACACTTCAGCCCTCTCCTCTGCTTCAAGCCTGGCTCGGTCAGACTCCACTTTCGATTCAGCCAGCTTCATAGCCCTCTGCTCTGAGTCAAATCTGGCTCAGTCAGACATCACTTTGGATTCCGCCCATGCCATAGCCCTCTGCTCTGCGTCGAGTCTGGCTCGTTCATGTTCCCCTAGGGATCCAGTTAATGCCCTGGCCCTCTGCTATGCTTCCACTCTGGATTCGGCCAGTGCCCTGGTTTTAGTTTTTTCATGCTGAAGCACTTGCTCGTGTTCCAATGTCATGTGGAAGTCTTTTCTCGCATTAATCACTCCTAACACTATCAATGACCATTGATGTTTTTCCTCTCCAGCTTTTAGATGCTGAATTTTACCCCATGCTTTTTGAATAGCGTCTACTGGCCATAAGCCTCTATCATTAATTTTTACATCGTATTTGCTAATTATGTTGCTTTTAATGTTATCTAATTGTAGGTGTTTTCCGACGTCTAGAACCAAATCATCAAGTACGTTTGTTACTGACACATCAGGAGCGGCTCAGCCTCCTTTTTCAGTTGTGGGCTTATCGATGCTATTTACTTCAAGTGGCATTTGTTATTATTATTTTTAACACTAGTTGTGATCAATTACAAGAATAAAACAATAGTTAACGGGCTGACAGATAAACAGATGTACAATACAGAAAACACAGAATTCAGACAGTGAGAACACAGAACTTCAGACAGTATTCTTCTTACTAATTACTGGTTTCAGATTTAGGATAGATTCAAGAATTAATATATACCAGGTAAATAGCGACTCATAAGCTTAAGAGAATTAACAGATATATGGATAACACGTTTTAATCACTACTTTCTAGTGACATCTCCACTATTCCAAGTGAAGGTTTAACATCAGTCACACTTTATTCACTCATACTGTATACTTGTTCGGGATTGCGCAAGAGGACTCACCAAGGCTTTTACAGCAGAAAGGGAGAGTCTGGGAATCTGGCAGGGTGCCAGCTCATCCGTCTCCACACAGTAGTTTCTGGCCCAACTCGTGTACAGTTAGGTCAACCACTCCTGGTCTGGTCTGGTTCTGGTGAGGTTATCTCTGGGCAATGCGGGTCATCACAGCACAGAGTTGTTAGATATATGTGTAATTTCCTCCGCAGCAACACAATCGTTTCCAGGTTTGCAATGAGATGAAATAAAGAGATCTGAAGGTTGAAGTCTTTTGGAGAAGGTACTTTATTTGATGTTACAAAGAAATTATGTTTCAGGCTAGCAGGTTATGTCTTTCTCTCTCTGGGACTCATCTCCCAGAGAAACTATATGTAACAATGGTCCAGACACAGAGGTAGTGGAACTTGGGAATCAACCTGTTTATTGTTCAGTCTTCGTAATAAGTTATCGTAATATGTTGTTCTGCCCCGCGACTTTCCAGTCCGCGTGTCTGCAGCACCTGCATGTCCCCCCACATACCCCCACCGCCCGACACAGGCCGGGGATACGACGGCCGACAGCCTACTCCCCCCCCCCCCTGCACGGGAGAGGAAGTCTGCCACGACCATCTGCACCCCTGGTCTGTGCACGACCGAAAAGTTGAAGGGCTGCAACGCGAGATACCACCGGGTGATCCTCGCGTTCACATCCTTCATGCGGTGGAGCCACTGGAGGGGAGCATGGTCGGAGTAGAGGGTGAAAGCGCGACCCAGCAGGTAGTAACAGAGGGCGCCGACCGCCCACTTGATGGCCAGGCACTCGTTCTCCACCGTGCTGTACCGGCCCTCCCTCTCCGACAGTTTGCGGCTCAGGTACAGCACTGCTCCCAGGCCTCTATCCGACGCGTCCGTCTGTAGGGAGAAAGGGAGGTTAAAATCAGGCGCATACAGGACCGTTTCACCACAAAGAGCGCCCTTAAGGGCCTCGAACGACCCCTGGCACTGGCCCGACCATTGGACCGAATCCGGGGCACCCTTCCGGGTGAGGTCCGTCAAGGGACTGGCCAGCTCTAAAAATCCCGGCACGAACTGCCGGTAATAGCCAGCCAGCCCCAGGAAGGCCCTCACCTCCTTCTTCGTCTTGGGCCGTGGAGAGGCGGCGATGGCCGCAGTCTTTTCAATCTGCGGCCGCACCTCCCCTCGACCCAAGTGGTACCCCAGATACCGGATCTCCCTCCGCCCGATCACACACTTCTTCGGGTTGGCCGTCAGCCCCGCCTGCCTCAGGGACCGCAGAACAGCAGCCACACTCTGCACATGCTGCGCCCAGGTGTCACTGTGAATGACAATGTCATCCAGGTAGGCCGCAGCATAGGCAGAGTGCGGCCGCAGAATGCAGTCCATGAGGCGCTGAAAAGTGGCTGGGGCTCCGAACAACCCGAAAGGGAGCACCGTGAACTGGAATAGCCCGAGCGGAGTGGAGAATGCAGTTTTCTCCCGGGATACCGGCGAGAGTGGACTCTGCCAGTATCCCTTCGTGCAATCCAACGTCGTGAAATACTTGGCCGTGCCAAGCCGGTCCAAGAGCTCGTCAACCCGGGGCATCGGGTAGGCATCGAACCTGGAGACCGCATTAACCCGTCTATAATCCACACAGAACCGTATAGCCCCATCCGGCTTGTTGACAAGCACGATGGGGCTACACCAGTCACTGCGGGACTCTTCGACCACACCCAGCTCCAGCATGGCTTCCAATTCCCTGCGCACAATGTCTCGTTTGTGTACCGGCAACCTATAGGGACGCGTGCGCACCGTTAAACCCGGCTGCGTTTCTATGTGGTGGTCGATAAGCGTAGTCCGACCGGGCAGGGGAGAGAACACGTCCGCGAACTTAGCTTGCAAATCTGCAACGTCCGTGGCCTGGCTAGCAGAGAGATGGTTATCAATACCGACCGGAGTGCTAACTTTTGATTTTGGGACTTCCGGACCGAACTCATCTCTCTCTGGAATTATTGTAGCCAGAGCAACAGTGACCACGTCGTTCCATTTTTTTAGGAGATTTACGTGATACACCTGCAAGCTATCCCCCCGGTCCGAGCGTACTACCTCGTAATCCACGTCCCCCATGCGACGTGTGACCACAAACAGCGCTTGCCACTTCGCGAGTAATTTCGTGCTGGAGGTGGGTAACAGTACGAGCACCTTATCTCCTGGTGTAAATTCTCGTAGGGTAGTTCCCCTGTCGTACAGTCGCTTTTGACGCTCCTGGGCTTGCAGCAAATGCTCGCGTGAGATAACCCCTAATGCGTGGAGCTTTGTGCGCAAGTCCAGGACGTATTGAATCTCATTCTTACTGTCGCTAGACCCTTCCTCCCAATTTTCTTTAAGAAGGTCTAGGACACCCCGGGGCTTACACCCGTAGAGTAATTCAAACGGGGAAAACCCGGTGGAAGCTTGGGGGACTTCCCGTACCGCAAACAACAGGGGATCTAGCCATTTATGCCAATTCCGACTATCCTCGTGTACAAACTTCCGGATCATTGACTTCAAGGTCCGATTGAACCTCTCACGAAGGCCATCAGTGACGGGGTGGTAGACACTGGTTCGAACCGCCTTGATGTTCAACAAGCCATACAGTTCTTTGAGGGTGCGTGACATAAAATTAGTGCCCTGATCGGTGAGAATGTCTTTCGGGATTCCCACGCGGGAGATTACTTGAAACAATGCCTGCGCTACACTCCTGGCAGAGATATTGCGCAGCGGTATTGCCTCGGGGTATCGGGTTGCGAAATCTATCAAGACCAACACAAATCGATATCCCTATGTACACCGATCAAATGGCCCGATAATATCCATGGCTATGCGGTCGAATGGGTTCTCGACCAATGGTAAGGGCCGCAAGGGGGCCCGTGGAATGGCTGGGGGATTTACCAACTGACATTCGCGACAAGAAGAGCACCACCTACGCACCTCTGCCCGAATTCCCGGCCAATAAAATCGAGCCATTATACGGTTTAGTGTCTTATACCCTAAATGGCCCGCCATGGGGTTGAAATGAGCCGCCTGGAAGACCATTTCCCGGCGGCTACGGGGAACCAACAACTGGGTTACTTCCTCCTGACTATGCGAGTCACGACTCACTCTGCTTTACTGCTTGAGGAAACCCCTTCCAATCTACACCCAGAACAAGGGGATGTATGAGGCGCGGGCTAACCGCCACCTGTACACTATGCTTTTTTCCCTCATAATGAATTTCGATAGTGACCACAGGGTATTCGTGGATGTCCCCATGCACACACTTCACCAACACCCTCGATGCCTTTAACAATGCCCCCGGTCGAACCAGGCGCTCCTGGATCATGGACTGCATGCAGCCCAAATCCAAGAACGCCTGGTGCGTATCATGTTGTATCCTTACCGGAACACAATACGCCTCTCCTGGTCCGGGGGGAGGGCCCGGTATGTTGCCGATGCGGACGACCTGCCCCACCTCCATCACTGGGCAATCCGCCTGAACATGGCCCGGCCGTCCGCATCGCCAACACACCCCCCCTGCCGCTCGGGGTGCTTCCTGTGGGGCCAGGGCTGGTTCTCGATATGCCTGACCCTGCCATCTCGTCCTTGGTGCGGGCGCCGGCCTCTCTCCTTCCGGTACCACGGCTCCTTCCGGGGGCCGGGGTTGGGCACCGGGGCTCCCGCGGTCGGAGGGAGAGATGGTCCTCCGCCAAGCTCACGGCGGCCGCGAGATCCTGGGGCTGATGGTACTGGACCCAGGTGGCGGTTCGGGCCGGGATCCCCGTGAGGAACTGCTCCATCACCACCCGGTCCCCGACCTCCTCCGCCGAGCTGTTCCTCAGGTCCAGCCACCGCCATGCGCTGTCCCGCAGCCGCTGGGCGTAGGCAAAGGGCCGGCTCCCCTTCTCCATCGTCAGGGCCCGGAACCGGCGATGGTGTTCCTCTGGTGTGAGGCCCAGGCGGTCTCGAATTGCCCGGGCTAGGGAGGGATAATCCCGTTGGGCGGCCGCTGGCAGGCTGTGGGCAGCGAGCTGCGCCTCACCTGACAGGAGGGGCAGCAGATGGTATGCCTACTCGCCGTCCGGCCACCCCGAGATCCTCGCCGTCCCCTCGAACACCGCCAGGAACGCCTCCGGGTCGTCCAGGTCCCCCATTTTCTGGAGGTGGACCTTGGGGGGACCTTGTGCCGACCCGGGCGCCGGCCCCGCCTTGATGGCCCTAACGAGTTCCCGGAGGAGGGTACGGTCCTCAGCCCTTGCCGTCGCCATCTCCCCCACCGCGGCCTGGTGCTCCTGCTGGAGGTGGGCCTGCTGCTCCAGTACGAGGGCCATCCTTCCGATGGCCGCGCTTAACACCTCCATTTTCCTCTGCCTTCACTCTGTGTCCCAGGTTGGGCGCCACTGTTATAGGATCCGTGACACAGAGGCGGACTTGAGGTTGCTGGTGTGGGAAAATCCTGTTTATTTTATAAATGTCTGTCAGGACTTTCCAGTCCCCGCTTTCCAGCCGTCCTCTTCCAAAGCAGAGGCACACACATCTTAAACTATTTCGTCAACGAGGCTTCATTCGCAACAGGTGCGCAACGAAGCCTCGTTTTCGTAAACCCCGGCCACGGTCCTGTAGCTCCCTCTCCAGGCCGAAAGCTGCATGTCCCCCCACAGTGTTCTCATCTCTGATCGTCATCTTTTTCATGCAAATCTTGCAAATAACCTCTTCCAAATCCGCAGGCTCTCCTTTATCGTCAGGTTGGAACCCGAAATACTGCCATATAGCAGCTGTGGCATTTTTTTTATGGACCAAGTCATTAGCGCTAGTCATCTTTTTTTTTTTTTTTTTTAAGTTACACTCCTACTTGACAAACAGTGCTTCATTTGGCAGTTGGATAAATAATGGAGCAGAAATGTTATGAAGATATTGAGAAAAAAACACAGTGGGCATTTTCAAATCCTGCGGGATACCGTATTACCACCAAACCCTAGTTGTTATCATTAAAACCGTCATAATAAGGTTTTAGGAAGGGCAGCCTTATGTCGTTCACACAATGTAATAATAACAATAATGCATTTATTTTGTGTTGCGATTTTTGCGGGATCATTTGAAGGGGGAGAGCATGCTGGATAAATTGTCACGCTTTTGTTTGTTAATCTGAAACGATTTGTAAGCGGAGCTCAAGCAAGCACACACAGACATTTAATTCCCCCTTCACCTTTCCCCACCCATTTGTTAACAATGGCCAGTAACTGGACACAATGTGCTGGTTTGTGCTGTTATTTGATTTGTATTCAACACTGACGTTCTTGATCACATTCTGGTTGATGGGAGAATAACATACAGTACCAGTCAAAAGTTTGGACACACCTTCTCATTCAATGGTTTTTCTTTATTTTGTATTATGTTCGACATTGTAGATTAATATTAAAGACATCAAAACTATGAAGGAACACATATGGAATTATGTAGTAAACAAAAACGTGTTAAACAAACCAGAATATGTTTTATATTTTAGATTCTTCAAAGTAGCCACCTTTTGCTTTGATGACAGCTTTGCACACTCTTGGCAAGGTGTGTCCAAACCTTTGACTTTGTACAGTGCGCTGTGTTTGGAAAATAGGCTCCCGCTGGATTTTCATGTGAAAATTGATTTTTTTGCATATTTTGCTAGTATAGAGTCTAAGGAACAAGATTATTTTTGTCTTCGATTTTTCACGATTCATCTTAAGTGTTTTTATTTATATGTTTTAAAATTAGCGATTATAAGCGATTATTTCTAGTCCAAAAAGTGATTTTCACATTTTCTTCTGATTTTTTGACAATTAATTCCACTTTTTGCACACATAACCCCCAGATAACTTAGAAAGGTTGTTGGTTCTGAAACAATATCCATAATGTTCAAAATGTGAGTGTCTGAAAAGTTTGAAAACACCTCCTTCCTAGTTGCCTATGTCAAAAACGATTTCTTAATCTTTGCTTTCCTTGATGCTTGCCCTGACCTGCCCTGTCATTCTATTGTCTCCCTTAAGATAAATTTGTCTTGGAAATGACCTATAAGAGTACAGACATCTCACATGTAACAACAGAGCTACACAGCACACACTGAAGAGCACACACAGTAAGTTGTTAGAAGGATTGCTTTGCTAGCTCATTTCATGATGCTAGCTTGAAGAGACATGGCCAAGGAACATGCTTCATGCTTCATTTGTGACAAAGAGTTGAAGTGTTCTGACAAGAATTCAAAGTTCACACCTTGTCCAAACTCCGAGAATACCGTCAGAAATATATTATTCCATGCTAAAAAGAGAAGCACTGCTGGTGACCACCGTTTTGCTAGCTTCTGCATCAAGGAACAGAGCGCCTGTGCAGGTTTCCATTGGAATTGCTATCGAGGCTTGGTCAACAAAACCAACTTGCTGAGACTTGAAGACACATGTCTGAAATCAGATAATGGCAGGCCAAAAAGAGGAAGACCCCCTGCTTATTCTTTGGTCGAGGCTGATGCTGGACCTTCAAGAACAAAGAGAAAAAGCACATTATATGACAAAAACAAATGTGTTTTTTGCCAGAGTGACCATGAAAGCCATCAACTCCACATTCAGACTGCAGCCATGGGTGGTAAAATCATACGCATCCTGGAAAATTCAAACAACCCCATCTACAACGTTATCAGAGCTACATTTGTAGACAACTTAGATGTTCAAGCACGACACAAAATATCACCGGCGATGTTTTACTGAACAGGAGAGAAGCGCTTTACCACCAGACAGCTGTAGGTCTACTTCTTCCATTGATAAAGTGATTGCTGACATAGAAATCATAAATGTTGTGAAGTTTTCTATTGATCAAGGCCAGATTATCTCTATGAATGATATCAATGAAGAGTACAAGATGATTTTACAGGAAAATAATGCAAAGGTTTTGTCAGATAACTATAAGAAGCACCTAACCACCATGATTACTGAGAAAATACCATATGCGGTCATCAGTAAGCCTTACCATGCCAATGAAAGTAATCTAGTTTCATCAAGAAGAACTGTGAGTGAAGCTTTAAATGAGCATGTTCATAAAGATTTAGATGAGGCAGATGTCCAAACCCTGTTATCTGCAGCATTAATTTTGAGGAACTCAATCAGTGGTCAAAATGGCAGTTTGAAGGACAGTTTGACAATTTTCAGCTTCCACAGGATTTGTATATGTTTTGCCGATGGGTTCTGTCAGGCATCAAACGCACAATTGACCAGAAACGATCTTCATTGATTGATCGGTCAGCTTGTATGCTTGGTCAACATATTATGACAGCTTTTCAGAGTCACGTCAAGTCACTTATCAACCAAGAGCTTCCTCTGATTTCCGGATGCAGATCTCAACCCCATTATCAGTTGCTTTGCCACTGACTTTACATTCACTTACAAGAAATAAGAAATTATTGAGGTTTGTGGAAGATATCAACATTGGAGGAAATTACTCCAAAACTCTCCAGATTGAAAAACAAGTTGCTTCTGCAGTTTGCAAACGAATTGATGAAACTGGTGGGTTTGCACTTCCTCCATTTACCTGCAAAGGAGAGAAGGTTTACTTTGCTATTGACAATATTGATAAGTTAATACATGATCCAAGTGGAAAGAATCAATTTCATGGGACGATTGTTGTGATGAATCAAAGGGTCCTCCCAGGGGAAAAAACAATGCTTCCTCCTTTGAAACTTACCAAGGACACCCATTATCATTACAATATAGAACTTAAGAATGCTCCACCACAATCTGTGATTGGTGAGAAATTCAAGTGTTTTTATGACAATGAATTTCAGCACCATCTAGAAGAATCAAAGGCTCTTGACTTGCTATGGACCATGTATTATGTCTCACATCTACAATTGCAACCTTTGCCCACGGCAATAGGTGACAGTCATTCAGAACCCTCTGCCATTCCACTCACTTGGGCAGGATTCAATGCAACTTTCTCAGTTAAAAATAGTCGAGCGAACACTGGTGTTGTTGTTCCTATCTTAAACGTCCCACCTACCAGTCCTACAGCTCTATACACAGCATTGAAATTGACCATGGATATCAATGCCATCATTGTTGGAGAAGCCAAGCGGACAGTAGTAACTTTGGATTTGGACTTGTATGACCGAGCAGTTAAGTTAAGGGAAGCTGCAAAATGTCATGATAAACTGATACTGCGCATGGGTGAACTGCATACTATATTTGCAGCATTGAAAAGCCTTGGGAGATTCATTGAAGGGTCGGGCTTAGAGCAGATATGGATTGAAAAAGGACTGTATGGACCTGCCACAGTTCGACAGGTGCTCAGTGGGAAACACTATAAACGGGGCCTGGAGGCTCACATCGTCACATATCTACCTTTGAAAAATTTGCTTATCCAGTCACTGGCAGACACTGATGAGAATGTTTCTCCCCTGATGAAATCAGTTGGTCAGGAGATAAACTTGATGCGGTCAACTGATCCATCAGACAAATCCCAAGACCTCTTAACCATTCATCAGAGGATAGCTTATTGTGAGGTTATCAGAAGTCTTACAGGTGATACTGGCACTGAAACAAGTTGAAAATCTATTGCAATTCATTAGGGCGAGCAGAACAGCTAATTGGCCACTGCATCTGGCCAGTCTGGATCAAATGGTAAAATACTTTTTTGCCCATGATCTGTACAAGTATGCCCGCTACTCTTCCTATTATCTTGCTGACATGATAGCTATGAAAGATGAAGATCCTTCTTCATGGATAGCTTTGCAGAATGATGCCATGTCTGTCTTCAAAACAGACATTCCATTTTGCGGCCTTGGAATTGACCATGCATTAGAACAGGAAATCAGACAACTAAAGGTTTCTGGTGGAATTACCGGCTTAACTCAGGATGAAAATGCACTATCACGTTTCCTGCTTGCTTCTCCAGAAATATTGCAAATAGTTGATGACTTCTGGAGTACCTCACATAAGTTGAACGCAGAAAAGCCAATCCACTACCAACTACAACCAGCTTACAAGGAGCGCATATTCAGGAATGTTCAGAAGCTCTGTGATGGAATCCTCACACATTTTGAAAAGCCATTCTCTGGGAGTAATGAGAGACTTAGAAACTTTGTTTCTAATCAAGTGATTCCCCATAGCACAGAGAAGGATATTTTAGAAAGAGATTCCAAAGGTGAAGCCGCATACCATGAGTTTGTAACAGCCAGGCTGCTCACCACCTCACAAGGTTCCCTATGGGATCCTATGAAGAAGTTACAACTTAAGATGTTTGGATCCACTCCTAAGAAGCCACAGGACAAGCATGGGCAAAAATTGTCAGAAATTAGTAGAGAACGTGCCTTGCTAACACGCTTTCTTCTAATTATGGAGGTTCGGCCAAATTTGGTGAATATGAGCTGTCAGCTTACCCCAGGTCCTTGTTTACATCGGATGGCTTAATCTATATTCCAACAGACAAATCAGAACTGATGAATGCAACACAGAGGTTGCATAAAGAAGATACCTCAGTACCAACAGACTTTTCAGTCGTTGTCATAGATGGTATGGTTGAATTGCAGGCCTTCTGAAAAGACACCCATTCAAACACTTGTGCAAAGTTGGCAGCTCAGTTCCTATCAGTTATCTGCAATAGAGGAAAAGGTTCACATGAACTGA
The DNA here is from genome assembly GCF_951799395.1 of Argentina silus. Taxonomy (NCBI): domain Eukaryota; kingdom Metazoa; phylum Chordata; class Actinopteri; order Argentiniformes; family Argentinidae; genus Argentina; species Argentina silus. The sequence goes on along the minus strand of NC_139654.1, from coordinate 20,712,218 downwards.
GGGTCTTGTTTGACCGTTACCTTGATAAGTCATTGAAACATCAGACACGAGCTAAACGCACCAAAGGCTCTGACTGGCTCTCTTCCATATCTCAGATGCCATGGATGTGCAAAACATAACCATGAAGCAGCTCCTCTCTCATAATGAAACAAAGAATAAACTTACTCTGTACCTTCAAGGAAAGTTGCTAGAAAACTTTGCATCAAGTGGTCAATTCCTTGTTTGTGCAGCTGGCACAGAGGTAAAGTCAAATTCGGCAGATGCAATCCCCGTGGAAATGCAAGAACAAGACCATGAAGAGGCAGATACATTGATTCCATTACACTGTCTTTATGCTGCCTCCTCACACCCTGGTTGCACAATTCATGTGCACTCGGTGGACACTGACGTTTATGTGCTGCTTGTCTTCATCTACAGTTTTATTCAACCATGTCAGTTGCTTTTGCATGCAGGGGGGGGAAAAACAGCTCGTATCATCAATATTGGTGAAAGTGCTAAAGATCTTGGATCCAATCATGCAAAAGCATTACCTGCCTTCCATGCATTTACTGGTGCAGATTGGGGTGGAAAGTTTGCCGGAATTAGCAAAAAGAAATGGACACAGCTCTTTCTGCTACTCAATGAGGGAGACCCCATTCTTGAGAGTCTGCAGGCTTTGGGGTCATCTTTAGATCCAGTATCAGCAGAAGTAGTGAATTGTTTGGAGACGTTTGTGTGCATGGCATATGGAACATCAGCAAAGAACACCGCTACTTTGAAAGACCTTCGATGGGAGCTGTTTCGAAAAGGAAAAGAAGGAGAAAAGCTTCCACCTTCACCAGCTGCCTTTCTTCCTCATGTATCCCAGACAAACTATTTGACCTATGTATGGAAGTCCTGCACTAAAGCAAGGCTCAAGCTGCCTTCTCCTGCAGATCATGGGTGGCACTTGGAGGGAGATTTGTTTGTGCCAGTTCATTGTTTAAATGATCCAGCACCTCAAGAGCTTCTGGCTTTTGTAAAGTGTGGCTGCCTAAAGAACAAGTGTGAAAAAAATGTGTGTTCCTGTACTCGAAATGGACTGCCATGCACACCAGCCTGCACTTGTGTAGACTGTGAAAACCAGGAGGTCAAAAATGATGGGAGTGATGTGGATGAAAGTGAGGAAGATGAGTGACTCAGTGTGTTTCTTGCGTGTTTCTTGTTCTGAACAGTGTCGCTTGTTCTGAAAGGTGTTCCTTGTTCTGAAAGGTTTAGCAGTTCACTTGAATATATGTAAATAGTTCATTTAGTTCGGAAGATGTTATGTTATTCAAAGTTAAGTAAATTATGTATAAATTAGAAACCAGTATGAATTCAGGAAAGTTCTTTGTAATCGCAGTTCACCAAAAGTGTTGTTAGCTTTATGAGATACTTGGGTGTCTCTGGTCTTCTGACTTAGACTAAGATAGACATGAGAGAATCCAGAAAAAGCTCTGAAGACAAACCTGAACCTGACTACATCCAATATTAACCATCCAATGTTCAGATGTCTGTAATTGAAATGTATGCAAATTAGTGCATAATTAATTAGATATTGTTAAATTACATCCATAAACATCATATTTTCAGAAAACTTGTAATACAAAATAATATTGTCTCAACATCAATAATCAACTAGTGAAGTTTCATAAGAATATCAAGAAGTTACAATTTTTACCCTATTCACCCATTTGTTATTGCCAATGAAGGCCATTTTTAGGCTTTTTTTGTAAAGTGTATTTTTTTGTAAACATATGCTAATTAGCATGTTTAAAACTAAAAAATCAGCCAAGTAAATATGATATTCAGAATCAGCACCCAGAAATAAGGCAAAATACCCTATTTACCAGCATTTTCTCACATTTGACCCCTGAGTGATAGTAGTCCCAGTCTTAATTATGCATTATATAATTGATGATGTCATCTAAGTGTGAAAATGGATTGTGAAAAATCGAAGACAAAAAAAATCTCGTTCCTGAGACTCTATACTAGCAAAATATGCAATTTTCACAAGAAAATCCAGCGGGATTACACAAGACACCGTACTAACTGGTACTATAGTGGTCTGTGCAAGTGAAAAGCATGAAGTGATCGTGTCTCCGGTAAATGACACAAGGCCTACAGCTGATTCACCCGTCCGGCCCGGTAAACAGCTCTGATCATGAGAGTGTTGCATATATTTGTCAGTATAAGAATCACAACTCATCCAAACCTATGCCAACGCGAACCACTACACAAAGTGATCGCATATAGGCTTTAGAAGTAGCCTAACCAGTGTGAAATCTAGACTACCAGAGCGCAAATTGCTATCGGTATGTAAAGGAGTGGGTTAAGACAGAGACTTGTAAATATGTATGTTCTCTTATGTTGGAAAGCTGATATCTAATCAATGACAAATGAGGCTAAATCAGCTGGAAGTTTATGCAGTCGATCTGTCAGAAAATTCATACAGTCACCATGCGTTCAATGTTTTTAATGATAACAACCAAGCACGTCTCGAAGATATGCAAAATTAAAGGCTATTTAAAATCAATGTTTGCATGTCAATCTTCTATGAACGGAATTCGTTAAAAGAAGAACTTTACTGTTCTAGGGGAGGGGTGGAATTGGACTGTGCTCATCATTCGAATTGTATCTCTAGTGGTGAGACAAATTGTCACGCTGTTGTTTCTTAATGGGAAACGATTTGAGCTTGTTGTAAGTAGAGCTCAAGCATGCGCGCGCACACACACACAGGTGCTGATTCAAAATGTGTAGCTTACAGATCATGAATGTCACACATATCAACAACTGTCCAAGGCTACAGCAATTATATGACACCTATATGAAAGTACTTAATTTGTAGCCAGCTATGATGATGGACAGGAGCGAAAAAGAACAGTCAAATACAGGCAGAAGGCAACTACAAATGACTCTTTGGATACGAGATTGGGCAGCAGAGGTTGGGAATGGCATTATGAATGCTAAATACGCTACAATTCGCTGACCTTCCTCCACTGTGGTTAATGTTTGCAATGTTGCACGCGGCCTTACCCACTGATTCTATTCAAATGTATTTAATACAGTACGTGTTCATTTTTGGAATGTCACATGCGGCCCTACCCACTCATTTACAAAGCCATTGTCCACAATTGTGCCTCTTCATTTGGAGCAAACTATAATATGACGGACAGGAGCGAAAAAGAACAGTCAAATACAGACAGTTGGCAACTACAAATGACTCGTTGAATACAGGCAGTAAAACTGTGAAAATAAAATGTGTTTTATTCTCGTCATTGCACATGGCATGTAAACATTTTATATTGATTCATGAAAGCTCTCAGTTCAATCATGTGAAATACATTCAACGTGAACTGGTAGTGCCAGAGCGGAAAATTATTGACAAGAACTGTGCTCTTTGCTTTGTGAGTGCGCTGTGTCCATATAGCCTACTGCTGAAATGCGCGGAATCAACTGAGAAACATTATATCGCTATGAGTTAATAATGTGTCATTTCGCAGACACACATATTCCATGTCAGACATCATTTTATGAAGTGTCCATGAAGACATTTGTTCTAAATGAAGGTTTATCCAAAGACATCATTTCTAATTTCACTGACCAGACAATAATTTGTCCTTTTCCAAATTGAAACAACAACTCATAAACTGCTCTTCACATTATTCCTCAGGCGGCAAAGTTTGTAAACACACTTTAAGAATATCCATCATGCTCAACGATGCCTCCTGGTCGTTGTTTTGCCGAGGTGAATGACCTGAAATAAAACTCACTAGTGCCGTCGCGATACTCGTGCGACATAGTCACGCCAACGGCCAACTTCTAAACTCCGCCCTACTGAATAGGGGCAAAGAGAGAAATAGGAAACTCAATACAATACAATATATGTAAAGCAAGCAGTAGAAGAGGAAGAGGAACAAGGCGCCAATATTTTAAGATGCAAGATGGCCAGTGGATTTCTTTTGAAAATCCTCATGGAAAGGTACCAGAAATGGAGAACTGCAGTTTCACTAATAACAAAATCCCAGTTTAAACCTGATAGCAGGTCAGTGTGAAACCAAAGAGGTTTAGTAATGAGAGAATGGCTATCATTTGACAAGTAGTAGAGTTGGACTCTGTAACAGACACTGCATGACTGAGAGGTACTGCTTGATGATGAGGGTCGCAAAAAGGGTAGTCATGGCACAGAACATGGCGTGCAATTCATATGGATGGAAACACAAACCAGCCAACAACAGCACAGGTACTGCATGTATAATTTATTTTAATGGATAGTAAATGTAAAAAAAATGAATTAAAAAAAAGCCAATAACATTGACTAACATGGGCAACAGCAGACGGTCATGTTGCTCACACAGGAATTTCCTGACATCTGCCTCCTTCTGAATCATAAACCAACCAGGTTTAAGAGTAAATAAGAGTAAACCAGAATAGAAGTGAATCAAATGCACATCAACAGGAGTTGTAGTGATCTGATTGTGTGCAATCTGCAATGAGCTTTGTATGAGAGAGGCTGAAACCAAGGGTAGTTTGGCCTGTCATCCCTACCCCCCTCCTTTCCAACAGTGCTGCTTTCAACTAGAAGTTCACTAAAGGTCAATCCTGCAATCTCGTTCTCTCTATAGCTCACTGTAGTCTGCAATCTGTAGTCCGTACTAGTCTTACAAAGCAGCCACCTCTCTCAACACTCCATCAGCACACACTACAGTTGAATTCACAGTATTCTTAAAGCATTTTTGCACAACTATAAAGCTTTTACTGAGACATGATGCATAGGGGTTTGACACATTATCTATTTTCTCCAGTGGAAACACTGATGATGGGGATAGTGTTGAATAGCCATAAACCCAAGTCAAATGCAAGAATACAGTGTACACAACCACCCCTGAAAGGTTCTCTGGTGTGTCGTTGTTGTTGTTGTCGTCCGTCCGTCCCCCCAAAATAAAATCATGTTCAAGGCCATGGATAGTAAACCATGAGACATTTGAACTCTCTCGCTGCCTGTCAGTGCTGAATCTCTAGTTAGGAAGATGAGCTTACAGCAGGCCACCAAGATAGAGATAAAGTGCTTTTTCTTGACATTACATGAAATAGTGAAAGTGAGTAGAAATTAAGTTGGGGTATCTTTTTCCCAACCCATATTACACCTCAAAGGTATTCTAACTAAAACCAAAAATGTCATGGAAGAGAGAAAAACATGTTTGGAGGATAGAGATCAGTATAATAATAAATATGTAACAAAGTCCGATGGTACACAGAGGCAGACGCAGCGTTTGGGGTAAGGGAACAACTTTCCCGTTTATTCATCCAAGTTCTCACAAATGTCTCTGGCTTTTCAGCCCTCCCAAACACTCTTTCCACTCCGCGTTTCTTTCCACTCCGCTCTCAGCTCTCCTCGCCTGTCTCGCCGTTTCCAGCTTAGCTCTCCTGCTTAGCTCCCCTACTGAAATGGCAGAAGCACACACACATCTTAAACATTCGCCGGCGAGACTTAATTCGCAGCAGGTGTGCAACAAAAGTCTCGCCGACACAACCCCGGCCACGGTCCTGTAGCTCCCTCTACAGGCCGAACGCTGCATGTCCCCCCACAAAATACATCAACATATCCAACGAGCTATGCTGAAGGCTACAAGGATGAAAACACTGCATGATCCTAGAACACGCGAACAGTACCATCTCTGGATGGAGCGGTTTCACATTTTATACTTGGAAAGTCAAGAACTTAAAAGAACACTTTTCATCCATGACATTGTGTCCAAGTCTGTTTTAAGAGGGCATTTCTAGGGCTTCTGATGAAGATGGCACTGGCGTTTGAGAGGCTCCTCTGATTGAGTGAGTTGAACTGGACCCACTCCATGACCACATGGTAGAGAGGACTGTTTACATCAGCAGCAGTGTAGAGATTGTCGAAAAATTAACTTAATTGTTAGGGATAATAAATTGTTACAGATAATAAATACATTCGGGTTTGTAGTGTTTGCTATTCGGCTCTATTGAAATATGGTTGAATCTAAAAAATGAAAAAGGAGGAATTGTTCCAAGTAATCCATGAGATGCCTCAAATTGGCCTTCTTGTTCCCTTATCCAGTCAACATTTCATCTTGGCGGCCATTTTCCTCCAGCCTTGTGAAAAAAAGCAGTGTATATATGAATAAACAGTGACTGTGGCAACCGCACACACTCGCTCCCAGTACAGACTCAGAGTTCTGTGACACCTCAGAGAGGACCATTCTTCAGTCTTCAGCCACTAGAGAGAGAGAGAGAGAGAGCAATGAGACTGAGCAAATAAAAATAGCAATATTTCCCATGGAAAGATATTTTAACTGTGAGCTGGTAGAGCTACAGACGTCGCACTGGGCGAGTTACACATTATTACAGATGGATTCTCACTTAATCATTCAAGATATGTAACATCCTAAATTGAGTAGCAACTACCTCAGCTCTAAGAACTTAGCCTAAGATTAATTTGAGTGACGATTCAGCATAATCTGCATTTTAGCCACTTCACGACTAATCTCTAGGCAGCTGACATGGCAAACATATTTCCATAATAAACTATGGAAAGACACCAACTGTATGCTGAACTAATTTAGTGTGGATTGTGAAAAGAGCTCAGATGTACTTTCATATGGCTGATGGGCCTTCGCCAGGGCAAACATTGCCTGTGGGAGCTGCCCGTCTGTGTCATATCACTCTGAGACAATATTTAACCTGAAATGACCTGATGAAAAAAAAGAAAGACTGTTTATTTGCCATGCAATCAATTCACGTTGGAATGGGTCTTTTTGCACACACCCCCCCCCCCCCCCCCCCCCCCGAGACAACAAACACGCACTGCACACCCCCCCTCCGAGACAACACACGTGCACACCCCCCCAGGGAGAACAGAGCGCTGGGCTCTGGGCACAGGGTCAGCCAAGTCAGTGTCCCTGGAGCAATTCAGGGTTAAGTGCCTTGCTCAAGGGCACAACGGCAGTGGTAGGGACCTGGATATGATGCCAGCAACCCTCCAGTCACCAGCTCACATCCAGATCCCTCCTGGAGCGGGGATCGAACCAGCAACCTTCCGATTGCAGCAGCCGGCCTCTTCAACCTCCAGGCTACCTGCCGCCTCCAGGCTACCTGCCGTGTGTGTGTTAAGGGCCTGGTGCCTGGCTACACAGGGTCCACACAGTCAACACAAGGAAACCAGGGGAACAAGGCTTGTACTTTTGTTTGAAATGATTGAACATGTAGGTCTGCATTTTACATTTATGCATTTACATTGTCTGCATCTATAACGGTCAATCCTGAGACCAAATCAGAAGGCCCTGGATTCAGACAACCAAGGTCATAAAGCATCGCTTCAGCTAATGGATCACCCTGATAGATATTATGTAAAATAATAAAATGTAATGTTACAAAACTAGCCATGCCTGTTGTAGGATATGCACTGGGCAAAATGACTGTTTTGGAAAATCAGTCATTGGTGATGTATTTTGCAAGCAGACTTGTATGAACAAAGACATGGCCTAAATCGAAGGTTCCATCTAATTAATATCAAGGCCTGCTAGTGATGACTGTGCTCCAAAATTCTATCCTTTAGACTACCAACTGCCTTGTGAGTGTTTGGGACTCACCTACGTTTCGCAGTGTGTGAGGAGAGAGGTGATCTCTGGGCTCATATGGCCCACAGCCTTGGCAGCTTCCACTATGGCTCGCCGGTACATCCCTTTCTTTTTACGGTTGAACCGCGACCTGAAGAACTCCCTGAAGGGGGAGAGTTTGGCAACAGAGAGCTGAGATGTGGTGGGCGAGCCAAACCAGGCCACCTTGGCCTCGGGCCATTGAGCCTCGCAGTCACTGGCCTCCTCCTTGCGGCTGATGCTGAGGACACGCGCTGGCCACCAGGGGAACCCGTGGATCTTCCCCCACACCACATCACCCACCGTCACGGCATGACCCTCCTCTGTTACACACTTGGTCATGCTACGCGTGTGCAGGCGCACAGTGAGCAGCGGCACCATCTTGCTATCGTCCCGCGAGGAGGAGGAGGACGACACTGAAATGTCCTCCCCGGGGGCCAGGTCACACAGCTCTGGAGAGGTGCTGTCTGAGCTAAAGGACTTAGACTCGTCCAAACTGTCATTGCTGCACACCGAAAGGCTGGAGGAGTCTGCCTTCCTCTTGTGGAAGTTGATGAGCAGGGTGAGGTCGCTGTGGTTTCTATCGGCCTCCTCGCCAGAGCTCCCCGACCACAGCTCCACAGAGTTCTTCTCCTCTGAGTCCTCTGAGTGGGGCACCCTGGGGCTCCGCCTCTGCACCCCACTCACCAGCTCTCCTTGGTACACAGACAGGCTCTCCTCTCCGTCATCCTGCCTCAGACGGATCTTTGGGGACGGGGAGTCCTGGCTGGAGATGAAGGGCCTGGTGAGCTTGAGTTTGGGAATGGACACAGTCAGACCTGTTTTGGTGGCATCTAGGATTTGTAGCTGACGCTGCTCATTTGCTGACTCTTGACCCTTGCCGTTTTCTCCCAGGCCGTTCTGCATCAGCTGTTTGGGACAGAAGGGCTTGACCGAGCCATGGACCCGAGCGGGTATCTTCATGACCTCGCCTTTGCCCTGTGGAGTGCTGTAGACTATCTTGATAACTGGGCTGTGAGGAACCACATTGCCTCCTGGAAACTTCTCCTCCTCCCTCTTGTCCTTCCTGAGCCTCTTGCCGTCACAGCTAGGGGTATTCTCCCGCCTCTTGGTGTCCTTAGTCGCATCTGTGTCCTCTTTCCTGACCACCTTGGTGGATGTGTCCTTGACATTCTCGTCGCTCTGCGGTGCGTTCTCTTTTCTGGAGGCCTTGGTGGTCAGCACATCTTTACTGTCTTCATCACTGTTCAGTGTGTTCTTACACTTCTCACACAACACCTGCCGGGGGCGGAGCCGGATGGTGCTCATGGTCATTCGGCCAGGCTCTTTGGTGCGCGTCTTCTTCCTCTTAATTGGTCGCGGAGGTGGCTGAGGTACCCATTGGCTGTAGCTGTGGCGCACCCATATGGGTTGAGGGAAGGGGGCTCCTTCAAAATAAGGAGGGTATGGAGCCTGCCCCGCAGGCACAGGTGTGGGCAGAGGCACACCGGGCAGGTCGTTTTCAGGGAGTGTGTTTTCATCCTTTGGTCTATGCAAAATCTGGCTGGGAGACTTTGTTAAAGGCTCCTCAGTCAGGATTTCACAAGCAGGTTTCGATACAAGGCATTCCACTGGCTTTGTTGTGACATCTGGTAGACAGAATAGCCCAGTCCTAAATGGAGAAAATGTTAATGAGAAAATAGATCAGCACATGCATTGCTGCTTCTTTGTCACTGTATCCAACAATGTCAAAGCTTTACATGTAAATGTATTACTATACAGGCCTACACAGAGTGTGTGTGTGTGTGTGTGTGTGTGTGTGGGGGGGGGGGGGGGGGGGGTAAAATAGTAAATTCACATACGGCAGACAAAGAGACTACAGGATGCCCAGGAGCCCCCCTCCATCTGACTGAACAAAAAGAATTGCATGAATCACTTGAGACAGAGAGAGCCAGGAGATTCAGTTTGTTTTCGAATCGGTGTCTGCTGTGTGCTTCTGTTATGAGATTATTAATTAAAGCACATTTGGAAAGCCCAAAGGCATTTCCCCATGAGCAGCAATTGGCAGGTACCTTTCAATAAGAGGCTCAGCGAGGCCTGTTTCCTGCACTTTGGAGACTTAAACGTCTCCCCGGCGGTGGAATGAGCTGCTGTCAGGACTGCAGAGTCACTACCCATCTTCCGCCGTAGACTGAAGACCCATCTCTTCAGGCTACATCTTGACTGTCCCTCTTAAAGACCTCTTCACCCCCCACTACCCCTATGTACAGTTCCTCTACTGTTAATACACTTATTTTTATTTTTTTATCCTTCCTTTTTTTTTTTTTTAAAGCATTGTGATTGCTAATGGCAAGTTGCTTGGCAATGTAAGTCAATTTGGATAAAAGCGTCTGCTAAATGTCAAAAATGTAAATGTAAAAAGAATGTAAAAGGCCGCACAGTCATTGACATAGCACAGGCAGTGGGTGAGGGTACAGGGAGTCCTGGCATAGGCTGAGTACAAGGACATAGTGGTTGCCCAGCCATGACTAAAGCCCTCTTTCTATTTAATGTTGTGTACACTATAACAAGATAAGAGAACAATGAAGGGAAATGGACTTTTACACTTAAAGGAAAGAACAACTCATTGACAATGAAGGTGAAATATTCCTAACCAAAGATCTTATTTTCTTCCATTCCAGAAAGGTTATTCTCAGGACAGTTTCAGCGTCCACATGAAAGTGTGTCTCAGTATACTGAGGAGTAAAGCTGGTAAGATTCTGATGCAGCAAGCCTATAAATAAACCCAGTGGCTTTTAAGGTGCACTGAACTAGTGCAACACAAGGCATGTGACTGTAGACCCGGTATGACACATTCACTGAGGACCATATGACACATGATGACACTGACAGTATGAAGACATTTATCATACAGTATTTCAGGGTTCTCCCCAAAGAATGCAAGAGTGGTGCTGCACCACGCTGTGAAATTTTCGGTGCCACTATGTAAACATTACATGGCAAATTAAACTATACATTTCGTAATGATAGAGTAACTATACCGCCGTACTGACCGCCAACGACATCGTTGTTAAAGGCGAAGGCGTGAGAACCCTGTTATTATTATTAGCATTTTATTAACACTAACATGGATATGGTGTCAAATACTACCTAGAGAGGTCTTCTTTTGTCAAGCACAGTGGTTTTAATTCTTTATTCAGGCCTGTCATCTTGACAGAGTGCCATGCCATCTTTCATGGTCAGAATAACATCTGAATAATCTATTTTCTAGAGATTCAGGTTGATGAATCATAAACACTAGTTGTATTCTCTAAGGTTATATTTGTATGACTTTCTGAGCCTCCACTTAAATTACAGATGTGAATGAATGGTTTGAGGCCTGCAAAGCATGCAGCAAATGTAATGTAATAATTTCAAAGACTATTAGAACAATAAAATAGAGCATGTAAAAAAAAAAGGACTGTTTGGTTTATTGTAGCTAGTTAGTTAGCCAAGTAAATCCAACTCTAGATAACAATGAGATATGGGATGTAGCAAACGTTAGCTAAACTACCCCACGTAGGCATACTTTTGTTCTCGTCGTGACTAGAAATGATTGGGACAGGATGATTGGCGTCATCCGAGATTCCTGTTACAGATCCAAGGGTTTACGTGCAATGTCGGGTGTGAAATGTGAATACTGTAGGTTAGCTAGCTAGTTCGCTTAGTCTTTTGTATGAAAGGCCCGTGTAGCTAGTTAGCATGCTAGATTAGCAGGCCAGCTAATTACTTTGTGATAATAAAAAAAAAACTACAATATAATTCGCAGAAATACAACTCACTTTTTGTTGCAATCGAGTAATATCCCTGTGTAGCTTCTTTCTTGATAAGTCAATGTCACGACTAGTGTATCGTTAACTATTTGATCGATAGTGACAGGGACCTCAGAGCCGGCCCGCAGCTCCTCGGCTCCACCCTCCATGGTGTCCGGTTTGGTAGTGCTCGATCGCGGCCTCAGTAGCCACGATCGCGTCGGCCAAAGATCCTACTCCCTTCTACTTTCGAGCACGGGGAGGCTACACCATGGCACGAAATGACGCCATCTCACCCCCCACCAAGTCAATTACAACAGTTCTACCACTGGTGACATCACAAAGACAGAGGACCAAAAATATTTTCCCCTCTCTCTGACTTGAAATGATACCATAACTAGACGTTGTTCTTGTCTGTCAATGTAGTCCCCATCAAAAGCATGAAGCACGTTTCATTAGCTGAAGGCCTACATAGCAGGTATATTAGGCCTTCACTATCATTTAAAAAAATAAATAAAAAATGATTATTTCTTTGTATTGTTTTTCTCTTCCAAAATGTTTTCATATTTTTTTATGGAATTGCATGTCTCTCTTTAAATTCCCCATGCAATTGCATTTTATTTTTTTTTAAAAACAAGAAAAACAATGTATTCCAAGTTCTGGTAATGTACTGTGTTAGGGTTAGGTGTGAGGAGGAGGAGCCTAAAGAGATGGCTCTTTAGTCTATGCCAGAAGATACACTCTTAGAAAAAATGGCTCTAAAAGGGTTCTTAATTTGTCCCCATAGGTGAACCCTTTGAAAAACCATTTTGGGTTCAGTGTAGAACCCTTTTCACAATATGTTCTAAATGGAACCCAAAAGGGTCAGTGGTACAAAGCTCATTCCACCACTGGGGTGCCAAGACAGAGAAGAGCCGTGACTGAGCAGAGCAAGATCGCGGTGACAAGCGGCCAGTAGAGGTGGAAGAACGGAGTGATCGGGCCTGGGGTTTGGGGACTGAGAGAAGTAAGTTGCAGTAGTCTAGGTGGAGATGACAAGTGCCTGGTGTAGTAAATATACTTAGATGAAGAAAGGAAGCTGCAGAGGTCCGGATGAGTCAGTTTAATCGTCTTTAATTAATCGTAACTTCATCATTACATACCACGGCCAGATGTGGGGGCTCCTGTCCAGTCAATAATGTCCCCCCCCTATCTAGTCCAGCCGTTCAGTCTTTTATACAAAAACAGCCTGCTTTGTCTTCCAGATTCGGGCATGGAATTCCCAGGTTCACATTACCCTAAACATTTTTAACCTATACGATGGTGACATTTATAGTTTCCACCAAATAAGGGTATGCCTTTTGGTGCTATTCACAGCCTTAACTAACTAAGACTGCCCCCACCACTATCTCTCCTTTACCATCCCCCCGACCTACAAAGGTCAACTGCATGCTGCAACAGTCCAAGGGCATAACCCACTAGGCCTTCTTTTGGTCAGAGCAAAATATACTACATATTCCCCCCTTTGGGACTTATTAAAGTCCCAACACAGAGAAATTGTATAACACGTACTCTAACCATACTGCATGCAGTTGTGTGTAACATGGTTCAAAGGGATGTAAAAATAACAAGTAAACCACAAAAATTATTGTGAACTTATAAGCCGTGGAACTTATCAACTAACAGTTTCTAAACAATAGACAGTCTATTCAATGTCCTATTAAAAGCCTACGCGTACATTAAGTCAAGCCTTGCTTATATGATTAAAATAAATCGCTACGGACATAAACATACATAAGTATAGACTATTCTATGATACATACATAGTCCCATATACTTTCAACAAAGAATAATAAAGAGTGATAACAATACTTCAGAGTAATAAATGAATGACGAAAATACTTCTCTTCAGGTCTTCGTTGCTTGATTTACCTTTACCTGGGGGTCAGAGGTTACTAGCACATAACCCCCCATATGAGGACAGTCTTTACCACTGCCTCGTTTGTGTAACAGACAGAGAATAGAAGGATAGAGAAAGACAGAGATTTGCTGAACACGAAGCCTCTAACTTCGAACTTCACCTCATCCAAAATGAGGATTTGCCTTTGGATCGTTCAACTTAATCTTCAGAATCCCTTCCATCTTCCTCATCGCTGTCATCGTCATCCAGATACCCAGGTTTTGGATATAAGTCAAGACTATCATAGTCATCAGGCATTCCTGAATCTTCACGGTCTTCTCTTCTTCCCTTCATAACTGCCATTTGAAGTGCCTGAGTATTCATTGCCTTGTCAATTCCTCGTGTTATCAGTCCTCTTATGATTGGAATGCAACAACAGATTATGAGGGCTAAGATAATCACACAGCTCAGCATGATGGCTCCTATTCTGGCGAAATAGGCTCCCCATTGTCCCATCATGTTCTCCATCCAGGAGGTCCATTTGCTTCCAAATCCAGCATTCTCTTTAACTTCCTCCCTCAGGCGTTTAAGCTTCCTCATGGCTATGGAGAATTGTCCATCGGCTGCTGTGTTGTTAGGGATGAACGTGCAACACTGTTCTCCAAACATGTGGCATACTCCTCCTTTTTCTGCCAATAGAAAATCCAGTGCTTGTCTGTTTTGCCAAGCCATTTCACTCGTTGCTGCAAGCTGCCTTCCTAGAGACCCTAAAGCATCATGCGTGTAGTTTATGAATCTTTGCTGGTTATAGTAGATGTAGTTTATCCAGTCAGTATTGACATTTATTCCAGCTGAAGGAAGAAAGAAAGATGTGAATCCCATTGCTACGGAATTTATAGCCTTGTATTCACTGGGTATACCTCTAGGAATTCCCAAACTGTCTAAACGTCTGTCCTCCTTGTATTCCCTCCGAGGTCTCATAGGTTTGGATTGTTCTTGGACTTCCAAGTCCTTTGTTGGAATGACAATGATAGGCTGGATCGCCTGCACCCGAGCACATCTCCCATTCCATCCTATCTGCAGGGTGTTCAGTAGATGTTCTCCATCACAGAGCCAATATTGATCTGCTACAGCTTGAGTGGCATAGAGGTATGGGCAAACGCTAGGAGGAGTTCCAGCTTTTTTTCCCTTCTTTAGGATTGCTGATATTTTCCCTGTCTTTCCTATTTTTGAAGGCACACATTCTCCATCATTTGTGCTTATTCCTAGTTTAGATAGGTTCGAAAGATCCCATATACTTTCACAAAGTTCTTTGTCTAGCACACCTACTTCGACAGTTCCCACTTTTTCAAAACATTCAAATTTTCCCACAAATGTTAACTCCGTTCCAGGGGATATTGTCTTTAATTTCCTATCTATTCGTATATCTAGAGCATCACATTTGGCTCCCACCGTTTTATCTACAAATTCTCTGCCATTGTCTGATGAAATTCGATCAGGAATTCCCCAGCGTGGTATCACCTCACGGCATAAGAATTTAGCAACTGACTGGGCATCTTTTCTTTTGGTTGGGCATGCTTCTACCCATCTGCTAAACCTATCGACAACAACCAACATATATCTTTTGCCTCCTACCGGGCGAATCATATCCACGTAGTCGAGGACTAGTTCCTTCATTGGCCCACTTGGTGTTGGGATGTGTCCTGGAGGTGTTAATACTCCTCTTCTAATATTGTTTTTCAAACAGATTGTGCATCTACCTATGACATGGTCAATTTGTTCTAATAGGTATGGTGCCCAAAATCCGTATTCTTTTGTAATTTTCCTTCTCACCTCCCCCCTTGCTACATGGGCAAGCCCATGAGCGTCATGTATCAACAGTCCTAGCTAGTTAGGAGGTGCTACTATCAAACCCTCATTGTTCCTCCAGAGGCCTGTAGCATCCTGACTCGCTCCTCTGGCAAGCCAAAAGTTCTTATCCAGTACACTTGCTTCCTCTTGCAACAAGTCTCTGGGAGTAATTGTCTCTTTTAACTAAACTTCGTGTGTCACCAAAAGAACTGCACCTGGTCTGTCTGCTCCAGTTGGCTGGGGGATGCTCAAAAATTGTTCCGTTCCCACCTAATGTGGTATCTGAAGTTTTCAGGTGATGGGAATTCTCAAGTCTTGGTTCTGTCATCCTGGTAGATTGGTGATGGGCTGTTACCTTACCACATCTCAGTTGTGCTCCTGAGCGGATTCAGCTAAAAGTGAATCAAAATATGTTTAGCTAAGTTTCGCAAAGTATCCTCCTTCTATGTCTCAAGATGAGCAACATATAGCTTACTTATAAAAGTTAGATTTAACTTTGAAACACTCGCTATCGCAAAGTTCTGAATGGCAACACTTGTTACTCCCCAAGTGATTCGTCAGAGCTATTGTAGCTAACTATCGTAAACTATTTTAGTGCTGCTAGCAATCGTCGCCTTTTCCAAGTTGGAACTTCGTCGCCACAACAGTGTCCAGTGTGCTATGGATTGTCCAAAATAAACTACACATTCCTGGCAATATTGCAACTTCTTCTGAGAGGCTTTGTGTCCTTTTTCATCATCTTGTTCTGCTTGTGGAAGAACTCCACATTGATGTCTCCACAGACAGGCAGTGGCTGGGGGAACTCAAAGTACATATGCTTGTCCCCTCGCCTTGTGTGCACTGTGTTGGACGTATGGATCTTGATTTTTAGTTGATAAACCACAAACTGCGGATCCCAATGCCAGTTCCCTTTCTTGAAGCCCTGAGGAATCGGGAAACTCCTGTTTCTAACGGTACTGTCCCTGCAGGTGCCTCCACTAAGCATGGGGAGCGTCTCAAACACCATTTTGTGGAAGAGCAGAGCGATGGGCTTGTATTCTAGCTGGTTCTTCAGAAAGTAGCTGTAGTAGTAGACATAGCGTCGCTGGCTTGGGATTGTGACTCCCTTCTTGTCTCTTGTCCGCACTTCCCTGTAGAAGTCGAGTGCTTCCTATGCCTCCAGGAACTTCCCTCGGTGGAGGAGATAAGTGCAGATCATGACACCAGTGAGGCCCTTCCCTGCCTTGCAGTGGATGGCCGCCACATGATGGTCATCCTCACTTAGCCACTGGTCCAGGTCTTCACAGAATGGCTTGATTAGCTCCAGCTGAGGCTGGTTGTGGTCTTCAAAGGGGTACTGTGCAACTCTGCAGTTAAACTTTGCGGTGTCGTAATGTCGCTCAGTGCAAAGATTATATATCTTATAATGATTTTTGTGTTTTGAATCCAGAAACCGTACTACATCGTCTATGTTGTTTCTGTAGACACTCTCAAGTCTTTCTGCAGGAGCAATTATATTTGGATAAATATAGGTCAAGTCCAAGTCAAACCCATCTTCCTGGTATCTCCTTTTGTTTCGGCTGACAATTTCCTTTATTATTGCAGCCATATCTGTGACAGGAGTCCTTAAGGTATTGAGCTTAAGAGAGAGTATTGTTGTCTTTGTACGAAACGCTTCCAATATGTTTCCCCCTCGCAATCCCGTTGGTGTCACCACTAGCTAATGCTAGCTAGCTCTCTTTGTGGTTGTCTGGGATCTCAGGGTCAGACGGCTGGGTGATGGAGGTCATGATAGGTGTCGTCTTTAACTTTATTGGAGTGTATAGCGTCTCTATGTCTTCAAAATATACTTAGTATAAAATCTGTGTAAAAGTTTTGTTTCTATCTAGCTATGTGTTTTTTCTTTGGCTGGTTTGCCTGTTACAGCTGAGAACTCAATCTACAGTTGAAATAAGATTGCAGGTTTAAGAGGACATTCAGTCTCTTCCTTTCTCGGTTGCAGACTTCTCTGTAGTTATAACTTTATTTTTTTTTGGATCCTTCTTTGTCTGCTTAGACACTACCAGCTGACACCCCCCTTTCAGATTCTCTGGGCACCCCTAAAACCCCCGTTCCGGGCCCCTGTTCGGGTTCACCGGTCCCTGTGTTTGCTGTTGTTGTGGCCATTGCATTCGTCCCTGGGATGTATTCATTGGAGTTGGATAACGTCCCTTGTAGGCTTCTCTGCCGCATTCGCGGGCTCTTTTGTAACATTCCCGGATCATATGTCCTTTTTTTCCACAATAGTAACACAGTGTTGCGCCTCGCTGGGGTCCTGGATTATAACCTCCTTGTCTAGTATATCCTTGACCCCCCTTTCTCCATTTCTGAGGTTGTGGGTATGGAGGCTGAGGAGCAGCCTGTATTACTGGTGTCAATTGAGGTTGTGTCTGTGGTTGAGGCAGGTTTTGCAGAACCGCAGCCTGTGTTTTTATGACAATCGTGATTTTAGCTTCTCCTGTCTTGAGTATTTGTTTATTTTCATCTTCCATGAGGTATCTTCCTTCTGTGTTGAGGATTGGTATTTGTGGATAGCTGCTGGTGGGCGTATCCCTTTCCTCATATGGTGGTGGAGCCACAGTTGGGGTTTTGTGTGAGAAAGGAGTATTCGTCTCCTTCACTAATCTCCTGGTTTCCTCTTCCAGGCTCTTATCCACTGCTTTATCTCTTATTCCTTTTACCAATGGGTTGCTCTTTTCAACCATTTGCACTGGAGTAGACGTCTTAGCTGAAGCCGCACCCATAATTGTTGTTCCTTCAACCGTTGACTTAGCTGAAGACACTTTTCCAGTAGGCACTTCCTTTGTTTACAGTTCAACTTCTTGGCTGAATGGTTGGTTACTTATTTTGTTGATTCTATATTAATGTCTTTAATCAACACATTCAGTCACCATACCAGTGTGAAACGTTCTTGCTCTGGCTATCTTCCTATCCAGAAGCTTACTTTCTAATCTCAACCCTAGTCTTCAGCACTTTGGCGGCGGGACAATTAAGCACTCCCTTGAGGGGACTCCACTGACCCAAGTAACTCAGGTTTGTGGAGGTGCGCCCGAGACAACTGCTCTAACCACCTCCGTGCCAAAAATAACAAATTAAAATAAAAAAGGTTCAGCAAAGACACCGAGATGCCTTTGTTGCTATGCCTGTCAGCAAGTCAGTTCCACACCCCACAATCATACACCTTTCAGACTCAGACGTCCCTCACAAGGATGTTTGTCCTGTTAATGCTAGCCAAATCAATCCTCCTGTAAATACTAAACAAACCACCAACCACGCTACAATTAGAATATTCAGTTTAAATTGTGATATGATTATATCGCAGTCATGCAAAAACTTTATATCATTCCACAAGTGATGCACACATAGTATTGTTCAAGTCGGAGCATGCAAAAATTAGAAACAGATTAGATTGCCTGTATTATACATGTTCCATCAATGTCAGCATGATTATTCTATGCACTATAATTCACTACCATTATCTGTTAGTGGAAGTGACCGATCAATGAGAGAGAGAGAGAGAGAACGAGAGGATCGCCTTATCTTAATTAAGCAACTAGCCAAACAATCACTCAATGGTTAATTATATTATTTTCACAATCAATAAATTTATTTATTGATTCATTACAAATCAATCACAAATAATCAATCACTAATTCAATTCAATTAATTAATCCTTGATCACAATTGACAATTGTCAGTTATCTCCAATGGAACAGCCAATTAACCAATTTAACCATATAATCAATTAACCATATTATCAAACAACTGATTGACCAATTAACCAATTACCCTATTCTTAATTAACAAATCGACCACTCAATCAAATCAATCATCCAATCAAATCATTAATCAATCAACCAATTAATCAAATTAATCAAATCAGTAATCAATCAATAATCAATTAATCAGACAATCAAATGATCAATCAACAAGTCCATATAGCGAACTTCAAACTTCAACCAAATAATAGCAGTCTTACTTTGACGTAGGCTATATGAGACGAGCTGTTCTGATGTCTCTCACAAATTGGTCTTTTTACTGTTATCTGGCGCTTTCTCTCTCAGAACCTCTGTCCCTCTTCTGTTTTGCTCGAAACAAAGCATTAATTTGATTAGTTCTCTTAAAATAATTAATCATTCAACACAAAACATACAGAAGATACTAGACTAAAATAAGATCAGAGATATGAAAAATAAACTTCATAAAATGGAACGTTACTTTTTCCCAATGTTTAAACAGTTTCCAACATCTCAACGCGCACTTGAGATGCTGGCAACAGGCCCATCACTTATTTTTAACGAACAATAAATTTACACTTTTTACAATATGCATATTCTATAGAGAAAGAACAGAAAGAAAGAGAGAGAAAGAAAGAACAGAAAGAGAGAGAGAGAAAGAAAGAACAGAAAGGGAAGGTCTTTTAGATGAGATATTTACAGCTTGCACTGTGCACACCCAATCATATTGTTCAATTCAAATTTCTCTCTCTCAAATTTAAGAACACGTTCTCTGGAAGAAATTAGCTCAAATAGCCCAGAACAGGGGACCCGCCCCTGTCAGGGATCTGTAGCTTTTCAAGCAGGCAACTATTCTATTTTTAGAACGAGAGAGCAGCTTTGCGCCTCTGTCCCAGGATGCATACATATATTTTATCAGGCCTTTGTTATCAGGAATTCAACCTGCATATGTACTATTTTGTTGATTTATCAGGACTTAAACCTGAACGGGGCTTTAACCCAAACAATGTAGCCTGACTTTTAGACGAAATCACTGCACGGCGTCCCCCACAGTATCTATCTAGTCTCTACATCATTTAGTGTCTTCCTAAATTTAAGTGCACGACAACCAGCTGATCAGACCAGTTCACGACAACCAATTGATCAGACCAGTTCCGTAATGTTAAGTGACGTAACTCCAAATAATTCAAACTAATTACCGAGTTTTTTTAGGGTTACATTGAAGGATCGTATCTCCAACAGTTAGGTCAACATAACATTTCACAGACACTTTGTTGTTTGTTTAAATTTAGCAGACATGCAACCACCTTCAATTCATCTACCTGGTTCTTTTAAAATTTGGTCGATAGCCCACAGTCAACTTGATACTTATCTTTTTGAGGCACACACCCAGCTGGTGGCCTGTTCTTCTGCACGGCTATCGGTTGGCCAAATCCTGTTCGTGACGCCAATTTGTAGTAAATATACTTAGATGAAGAAAGGAAGCTGCAGAGGTCCGGATGAGTCAGTTTAATCGTCTTTAATTAATCGTAACTTCATCATTACATACCACGGCCAGATGTGGGGGCTCCTGTCCAGTCAATAATGTCCCCCCCCTATCTAGTCCAGCCGTTCAGTCTTTTATACAAAAACAGCCTGCTTTGTCTTCCAGATTCGGGCATGGAATTCCCAGGTTCACATTACCCTAAACATTTTTAACCTATACGATGGTGACATTTATAGTTTCCACCAAATAAGGGTATGCCTTTTGGTGCTATTCACAGCCTTAACTAACTAAGACTGCCCCCACCACTATCTCTCCTTTACCATCCCCCCGACCTACAAAGGTCAACTGCATGCTGCAACAGTCCAAGGGCATAACCCACTAGGCCTTCTTTTGGTCAGAGCAAAATATACTACACTGGACCAGGAGTTGCGCTGCTTTTCTCGTGAGGAATGGGTGTATCCTTCAAATGTTGTAGAGGAAGAATCTACAGGAGCGGGCCTGTCTTTACTGTCTGGGAGGGAGACAGTGGTGAGGGTGGTGATGTGGACAGCGACCCTCTCCACACTATTTGGCATGAGCGATCGACAAGGTAGGATACAAACCAGGAGAGTTATTTAACAATTTATGTTAACGTATTCAATACTGCAATGATTCAAAATGTCAGGGGACACACACCTTTCACAAAAAAACTAATGGCCACTCGTGGTACCGTTGTAATTTTCACTTGTAGTTCTGCCCAAAAAGACAATTGCCAATGTAATTCCAATGGTGGAGTCGGTATTGTTCCTGGCCAAATTAGGTCAATTCCAGGGTGACTTTGATGTTCTCTAATTATACAAATTCATGCCTTGGCCATCGTAATTTTTTTAATAGGCCAGATCAGACAAAAACAACATTTCTCTTACCTCTATAAAGCGCTGACGTTATATGTAAGAGGCTGAGCCAGCCAAGGGGAAGGAACGTGCAGGGATTCTATCAGCACGAGCGAGACACTGAGAACGAGCATGGAAACTTTATGAACCATGCTGGACTGCGTTGCATCCTGAAGTGCCACAACAATTGAACACGATAAAATCACATTATGTGTTCAGTATAGGCCAGCACATGCATTATTATTTTGTATATGCTCAATAATAGTTGCAATAATACTGCACAATCATGAATGTAAGATGACAATATAGTAGTAATGATGATTAATTGATTTTAATAATGAATATGATGCTGCTTTGTTGAGTGTGGAGCAAGATCACAAAACATTTCACTTGTCTATTACAACTGTATGCGATAAGTGACAAATACAATTTGATTTGATTTAATTTAATAAATAGTTCATTATGACAATAAAGACACTGATGTTGAAAATGATGAGACTGTTATGATATGTGATATAAATTATAAATTTGCAAAGGGCATCATTTGATGGCAATCCAATCCACAATTTGAGATTGGTCTACCACATTGGTCTACCCCCCCCCCCCCCCCCCCCCCCCCCCCCAATAACGTATGTATAAAGTGTTGAGAATTTGTGAGTTAATTTCTTTCAATAGTTCACACTGATTACTGAGCCACGCAATCTGTGGGCTTTGTGCAGCCCTGCCCACCCACCCACCCCCCATTTCAGCAAGTCCAGGGCCGTTTTGTTGTCCCAGTCCGTCCCTGGTTGTGTGTCTTCTTGTGCTTGTAACTGTAATAATCGTACTGGTGGAGGGGGCCCAACGTTTTTTTCAGGAAAAATGGGACAAACTAAGCAACATAGCCTATTGATCTATGGCCTGGCTACTTATAATGCCGAGGTAATTCAGCGTATCATTTGTTGACGTTGATGTTTATGAGCTGTCCTAGCATTAGCCTATTGATAGCGTGAGTATTTGTGGTCTTGCATCTCAAATTGTAGGCATATTTACTGTACATTAGACTACACATTGTTGAGTACACCGAAGTTAGCAGCATCGTTTCTCTCGAATGACTTGTGAGTTTGCCAGTCTCCAGGTTTGTGTCAGACTATATTCTATGACAGGTTAATTCATATTTTTGCTACATCCATTTGGTGGAAATACACTTTTAATTATGCAGTACGTCATGTCTTCAAATAAATCCATAGTATTTTACATACCTGTTGACACAATTACAGTGAAATGCTAATCAAGGCTTGATAGAACTGAGGGACGCTGCTATGAGCAAACATCATGAGATGAGATCAACAACTTGTCAATTGTGGCTAGTGATGGAAGATATTAGGAAGGCTTATTTGGCTATTTAAATTTCTGTGATATTTGGACCATGTTTTCTGTGGGATGGTAATTTACTTCAGATGATGATATCAAGTGGATAATCAGAGGAATATTTATAATTGGTTTTCTAAACTCACTTTTGGCCTCTTTGTCTTATATGGAATGTTTATAATTGGTTAATATTACATCACCCCCTGTACTCCTTATTACTATTTCCTGTTTTTTTATGCTCTGGGTATCTACTTCCTCGAGGCTCTGATCCTTTCATGCAACAACTTCTATGTACCTCTTCATATCATTCCCTTCATAAATGTACATCTGGTTATCTCTTGATTTTACTCCCTCTCTACATCAACCTGTTTTCTTATGGAACATTTATAATTGTTTTTCATAACTCACTTTTGGCCTCTTTGTCCTGTCCTATGTGGAATGTTCTCTCTTTATTTGCTATAAAAATGTACCATAGCGTTTGCTCTGTTGGCAGAGCCTATGTGTTCCTGTGTGCTTCCCGCATTGGTAACCCAGTGCGCATGCTCGATTGGCAGAGGCCTACCCAGGGGTCGCCTTTTGCTCACATGTTCTTCTCGCGTTGTTCTAGACGAGAGCGAATACTGAACACGTTCAGTGGGCGGACAGTCCAAAATGGCAATGAGGAAGTACGCATTTCGTTGGTGGATTAGCGACATAAGGTACTATTATTGAAATGGATCAGGCGATGTCAATGTGTCCATTCTATTTACAGTCATTGATCGAAACACTATGAAACAAAATGGACTGATTGTTTCATGCAGCACAACAGACCTCCTCCATATTGTGCATTGCAGCTTCAGTCTCCCGTGGGCCTTCTGTGTTTCTCCATCATCTGAATATGGCTCCTGATCCGCTGCTCCAACTCTGTGGAGGGGCCTCAGTGGGGGTGTTTTACTGCTGCAGGATGACTGACTCAGCACACTGGAGGCATAGTGGTCCCTCACTCGCTAGGATTATCGCTGCTTCTGATGGCAAGTGCCTCAGCTGAGTGTCTGCACAGCCTGAAATTATTTTTTTCAACGTCTTCTCACCCAGAATGAAAACAAAGACTCAAGTCAGCCTCTCTGGCTATTCGGACTGCCCTCAGACAGTGTCTTTATTACAGGAGCAGATCTGAAAGCCCCCTTCTGATGGGACACTTTCACATCTATTTCTTCTCAAAGCCTGACCCTTGCCTCGAGCTGGTGTTATGCTGCCCTCCTGTAGTTAGGAATTGAACATCAAGTAAATAGAAATAAAAAATGGATACAGAAAATGAGTGTCACCCAAGCATGTACAGTACCTCTTCTCTCCTATGCCTTTCACGCCTTTCCTGTTTGTGCACCAAGACTTTCCTTTCCTGCATGATCCTAGCATGGGTGCGCCATTCAATCACTAGACCTCCTCCTCAGAGAATGTAATTAAAAAAGTGTTGATATCATCCATGCAGCATGCAGTATTTAAACCTCATCCACAACTGGACTTCAGTTAAAACTAGAACCGAGGTCAGTTTGGTTTTCTCTCTTCTCAACAAAGAAAGATAAGCAAGCTGGTCCTAGTGTGCAGCTCCATAGTCTGAAGCAGTTTAATTTCCTTGCCTTCATCTGCACTGATGCAAATTAACTAGACAGGTGAAAAACAAATTCCTTGTACATGTAGGCATCCACCATCTTGCTTACTGTGTACAGATCATTGCAAATGAAAGAGAGGAGACAGGGGAAGGAACGGGATATTCTATGCTTATGGCTTCTATCGCTGCCCTCTGCTGCCCTGGGGAGATGTGAGAGTGAGAGAGGGATGGCCTGTGCTCATAGCCCAACTATGCCCTGTCCATTTGGAAAATCTTCTGTTTCAGCTCCTTGAACCTCTGCAGATCGTCTTCATCCACCACCTCTCCACAGAGGTCCAGACTGGACTTCACAAGCTCTGCTAACTGTAGCTTTTCCACACAGGCATGTCTTTCGATCACACAATTCAAAAACAACTTTCAATAAAACATTTTTGCTGCACCAAAAGATTTACATCCTATATAAATCATTTTGCTCTTTTAATTTTCAAAAGGGTCCTTTGCATTTCTGCTGAAGTAACATATGATAATAAGAATGCAACATTGAACCTATGCAGCTCTGAACCATCATAACCTAATCCAGTATGACATGATCTTAATGGCTTCATATTTTGTAATAACATTCTACCAGAGAGATAACAAGATACAAGGTGTCTTTGTTCTACAGTAAGTGTAGGTTTCCTGCTGAGGGGCGAGTTTGGCTGGTCAGGATGATTAGCTACAGACAGTGCTTGATGACAGAGAGCCCCTGTTAGAAAGCCCATGGGTTATCGATCATTTTCATCAGGCTAAACATATTACAGGGTAGAGCTGCACAAAAAGTCAGCCGGCTGCACACACCGTCTCCAAGGGAGCAGAAGTCACACCACTTAAGTTGAACCTGGAGTGGAGTTCAGTCAGGACACTCACGTCATTTCCACACGCTAACTGGTTGTTCAGCCATGCACAATCTCTTGAGGTGAATAAGGCATTGTCCCATCACCTTGACACAGGGCTTTGAGAGTAAAGAGTTAGCTGGACTGTTGATGCAGACTTGTTGGAATCAACATGCCGTTCTTATGTAAAGGTCAGTGGGAACTGGAAACAAAGTGACAGAGCTCAACTCACCCAATTCAGGTGGAAGCTCTCTGATAGGATTCTCTTTTAGCAGCAAGTTTTTCAGACACCTAAATTAACCAATTCATGTGCATAATAAATGCTCATCAACATAATATTAAATCAAACATGCTACCCGATAGGCCTATAGCCTATATACCCACTACCTATAACATTAAACAGGCTTGATATCTGTGCAGTATAGAACAGGTAATAATGATGAGGCTAGCATAGGCCTAATATGATATCTAATGCTGACACATACCTGTGTTAACCAATTTCTGCAGGAAGGGATGTGATCTGGTTATTTCTGAGATCTAACCACACCAAATATGACAAATTGGTTGAACAGGGTATCCGGAATACTGAATATTTGATTACCTTCAAGATACAAATTCTTCAAACAAGATGATGATGACTACAAACCATCTAACACCTCACCCCTCTCCGTTGACGCCTCCCTCCCTGATGAGCTGAACCACTTCTACGGCCGCTTTGACAGGGACAACAAGGAGGTGGCCACCAAGGCTGTGCTCCCTGCGGATCACCAGCCCCTCACTCTATCCCCCACCGACGTGTGTGCGGCACTGAGCAGGACTAACGCACGCAAGGCTGCTGGTCCTGATGGGATCCCCGGACGCGTCCTCAGGGCCTGCGCTGTGCAGCTGACTAAGGTTTGGACTGACATATTCAACCTGTCCCTAGCCCAAGCAGCTGTCCCCGCGTGCTTCAAAACCACCTCCATCGTGCCGGTGCCAAAACACTCCACTGCAACGAGCCTAAATGACTTCCGACCAGTGGCACTCACGCCCATCATCATGAAGTGCTTCGAGAGGCTGGTCTTAGCTCAACTCAAGACCTGCCTACCACCCACACTGGACCCCTTTCAATTCGCCTACCGGCAGAACAGGAGTACAGAGGATGCCATTTCAACGGCACTTCACTCCGCCCTGTCCCACCTCGACAAGACTAACTCTTATGTGAGAATGCTGTTTATTGACTTCAGCTCAGCATTCAACACCATCATCCCCTCCAAACTGATCTCCAAACTCAGGCAACTGGGCATCAACCCCTCCCTCTGCAACTGGATTCTAGACTTCTTGACCAACAGGCCGCAGTCTGTTAGGCTTCACAACCACACCTCCTCAACCCTCACCCTGAACACCGGCGTTCCACAAGGCTGTGTGCTGAGCCCCCTCCTTTACTCCCTCTTCACCTACGACTGCACACCTGTACATGGCTCAAACACCATTGTTAAGTTTGCAGACGACACAACGGTGATCGGTCTCATCAGCAACAACGATGAGTCGGCCTACAGGGAGGAGGTCCAGCACCTAACAGTGTGGTGCAACGACAATAACCTGGCTCTCAACACCAAGAAGACCAAAGAACTCATTGTGGACTTCAGGAAGTCTAAAGCTGGCGCACACACCCCCATCCTCATCAACGGGACTGAGGTGGAGCGAGTCACCAGCTTCAAGTTTCTGGGTGTCCACATCTCTGAGGACCTCTCCTGGACCCTCAACACCTCCACCCTGATAAAGAAGGCTCACCAGCGTCTCTTCTTCCTGAGGAGACTAAAGAAGGTACATCTACCTCCTCAGATCCTGGTGAACTTCTACCGCTGCACCATCGAGAGTATCCTTACCTACTGTGTCACAGTATGGTATGGCAACTGCTCGGCATCGGACCGGAAGGCACTGCAGAGGGTGGTGAAAACTGCCCAACGCATCACCGGTTCCTCACTCCCCTCCATCGAGGCTGTCCAGGGCAAACGATGCCTGCGTAAGGCACGCAGCATCGTCAAGGACATCTCTCACCCCAACCATAGACTTTTCACCCCACTCCCCTCCGGGAGGCGCTACAGGTCTCTCCGCACCCGAACCAGTAGGTTCAGAGGCAGCTTCTTCCCTGCGGCTGTCACCCTGCTGAACTCGAACACTACACCTACCTGACAAACTACTACCCCCGCAACCCCCACCCCCCCCCCCCCGGACAATTGCACTATTGCACTATACTCCCCTCCCCTTCTCTTACTCATTACCACTGCTCTTCTGTACATACCTGTTCATACTGTTCATAATGCACATAATGCACATATCCTATATTTTCTTTAATACTACTGCACATACTGTACATACTTGTTTATACTGTTTATACGGCATTCCATATTTATATTTATTCGGCATCTACCTCATGTTACTGTTAATACATATATACTGCTAGACTGCATTACCCATACAGCTCATATGCTGCTACACTGCTCATACTGTAACTATTTATTCTACTATAATGCTACTGTTACTCACATACTGCTATACTGCACTGCTATATTATACTGCTTATATTATTCTATATTACACTGCACTACTACTGATCATATATTGCACTACCTGTAAATACTGTTCATTGCACTTTCTGCTATTTTGCACTTCTGGTTAGACGCTAACTGCATTTCGTTGTCTCTGTACTTGTACTCTGCACAATGACAATAAAGTTGAATCTATCTATCTATCTATCTATGATACAGTTAGAGAGGATGCAGTTTATTACATTTATAGACTTGACTATTATTATACAGTGCCCTGCCTAAGTAACGGGACAGTGGTGAAGCATTTTTTTCTTCTTTTGGCTCTACACTAAGTTTGGATTTGAAATCAAATTACTCATTCAATTACTATAAAGTTAAAATAGAGATTATCAGCTTTTATTTGATGGTATTGCTGTACATATTGGTTTCACCATTCAGAAAGTACACCACTTTGTATGCATAGTCCCCCTATTTCAGGGTACCCAAAAGTAATGGGACAGATTTATGAAATGTCCAAATTAAGCACTCTGGTAATGTTTAGTATTTGGTCGACAATCCTTTGCATGCAATAACTGCCTGAAGTCTGTGACCCTACCAGACGCTGGGTATCTTGATGTTCTGCATGCCTGTACTGCAGACTTCTTCAGTTGTTGTTTGTTTTGAGGTGTGTTATGGAAAATACATTCATAGAACTATTTTCAGGTTATACACTTTCATATGACTGATACAACTTGTGTAACTACTGTGATGACATTTTCTCTTGCCACACCTCTAAAGCTCTATAGCCATTGTTCTGAGAAGCACTGTATGATTTACCATATGAACAGCGGTGATCTCTGAGGGAGTGGTAGGAGAGAGCAATAGTGGGGGGACAGGCGCATCCTGTCGATAGGTGTGAAATGTTGAACGGCGATTAATCAGTAAGAAAGCCTCCCCATTGTTCATTCTCTCCCGCCCTTTCTCACGTAAGCACAAGGCCATCAGCCGATAGCCTTGTAGGCGCCTGGCAATATGTTCAAACTGTATAAAAGACAAACCTGATCATTGTCTCTTTAGACTTGTGCTGAACGGACCCCCGGTTCTACGCTGGGCTGCTGTTACGCTCTTGTCTCTTGTTTGCAAGCAATAAATACCGGACTCAGATAGTGTGGCTACTCAGAACTTGTTTCTTGATTCTTACCTCCGAAGAGCTAAAGTACAGAGTGGTAAATCCTAGACTTCCACCACACCACTCAATCCCAAATGTATTTGTCCTGGTCCAAGGTGAGCAGGAGTTAAAATACCTTGCAGAATAGTTTCCTTGTCCTGGATCAAAATGTTTAATTGCCAGAGCGGCACCAGAGCAACCAACTGTAATGTACTCTGTAGATTGTACCAGCAGTGAGGTGCATCAGAACTAAAAGTGGATTTACCCAATTCGGTGGAGACCCGAGGAACCTCAAGAGTTAACCAACCCAGAGAATGAGTTTGGTAAATTTTGTTCTTATACTTCAATAACAAGGTGAGGTAAGCCAGGAGTTTATGTTGTAGGGCTTTGTACACAAATGGTGCGATCTACACACCAAAAAAACATTGAACAAAACAGAAATCCATTAAAATCCTTCATAAAAAATATTAAATTAAGTATGTGTGGTGGAAAAACCCTCCAAACTTCTTCTTGGTTAGTCACAATCCTCCTACTACTAATACTACATATTCAGTCATCAAGAAACCAAAGTTAATTTTGAGCTCATTTATTATGCCAAGTTGGAACTTTTCAACACACCAAAATCAATGCAGAGAGAGATACTCTACACACGACACAAGGCAGAGAAAAATTCAAAGATATCCCTCTGTAAGCCTTTTTATATCCAAATCACCTCTTGGTTCTCTCTCCCGGTGAATATACCCTGTACAAGGTACCGGTCCAGCCCTCCTTCTAACGGGTTAAATCTCCTGCCTAAAGGGTCTTACCATACAAGGATTTGAGAAGATAATCGTAGGCTGATGTTGAATAGATTCATCCTGCTGTTAACCGTCTACTTCCCAGTTTCCTCTGCTACCGCTTAATACTAAGCACTGTAAGTGACCTACGAATCAGAACTCAGCATATGAAAGCCCCAAAGGTTAACGACAGCTCTATTGTTATTTGAGTGCCAGTTGGTGTGGTTGCAGGAATTGGATTTATAGATGAGGACAATTCAGCGAGAATAACCATTCATTTCCTTTGATGTAATATGCAAAGTGTAATCTAACTTTTTATGTTTAGCAAGGAGGATAACACATAATTTCAAGTGGTAAGTACTATACTATGTATAAATCTAATAAAACTTTTCCTTGGTTTGCAGAGTTTATTCAAGCATTAAGCATGACAGCATGACAATACAAGATACCAATATTATGATTTAGATTTTATGCAAAAATAATACAAATACAAAAGAAGATGAAAAGTAATTTACAGTAAGTCTATATACCGAAGGCTACAAGTTCTCCCATTCATTCACTCCAGTCTATCACCGCACCCTCAGCCGTGGGACTCCGATGACTCTCGATCTCCAAGTAAAAATAAGTATTTAAGGTTTATTTAAAATAATAAAAATAGAAGATGTAAAGTAATTAAAGTAAACCCACGGGGTAAAAAAAAAAAAATCAAATAAATTAAAGAAATTATCGAAATGAACAAAAATAAAAGAGATCAAATCTTTTCAAAGTAATTAGAGTACAAGAAAAATATACATATGAGTATTGTAATGCTCCAGTAAAAGAGCAAAGAAGTTGAACAAAATTTAACGAAAGTGTAATACTAAAGTGAATAAAGTAAAATAAAATAAATCAAAGAAATTAAACTGAAAGTAAATAGATAGGAGTAAAAGGAATTACCACTGTAGCACTGTACCCTCAGCCGAGGAACTACAATGGCCCACCTCCCAGTACAAGTGAAGTGGTCACTCAACCGATCCTTTCCACAGAATATAGGCAGCTAAAAAGACTGAGCCTACTCCTAATACTCACAGCAATTTAGACTGGGGGCTTTCCAAATCTAAACTCTCTCCGGAGAGGATTTTGGTCGTGGATACCCCGATTGGGCTAGACCTCCTGGTCTCTTTAGGGATCCGTCCTCCTCAGAGATCTGTGGAAAATGCCCACTAAAATACGCCTAACAACCAGTTTTGTATAACCCTGCCCCTTTGTATATCCCTGAGCATAACTTTTGCACGTGAACATACTTAATCCCCTCTAGGTCGTCCTTGACATTTACAGGCACCATACCCCCCCGGTCGTCCTTGACGATTACATTAATCTAAAACCACAGCCCTCTGGACTTAACCCAACTTCTCTCAACTTTGACCTAATTCCCCTTTCTCTCTTTCCCTTTCCAATTTATTACATTTTAACTTTATTCTTTACACACAGTTAGACAGATCAGTTCCATCATTTAAACCATAAAACAGGTAAAAACCTCCCTTCGACATAAATCAACCCCAAGTCATCTGATTAGTTTTACATTTGAAGTTTTTCTTGCCATTAAACACTCAGTACATTCGTAGTATATATCACTAGTAGTATATAGTATGTTTTGCTGGTTATACTTTTAGCATATTAGTAGTACATAACATCAGCAGTATATAGTATGTTTCTTTGCTGGTTATATTTCAGTGTGGTAGTATTACATACCCTCAGTAGTATATAGTATGTTTCTGCTGATTATGTTTCAGTGTATTAGTAGTACATACTCTCAGCATCAAAATCCAGCTTCTAAAAACATGTTTTTGCTTTGTCATTCTGGGGTATTGTGTGTGGATTGATGGCAAATTCTTTTTATTTAATCCATTTTAAATTGAGTCTATAACACAACATAATGTGGAAAAAGTGAAGGGGTGTGAATACTTTCCGAAGGCACTGTATATGCTGTAACAGACAGAGTGTTCGTTGTTTGCAGTACAGTTGCCAGATCTTGACCACAATTTGAGTAGAACACCCAGTCAGCAGAGAAATGACGGCCAAGATCTGGCCCACATCTGTTTTCTACATCCGGACATGGCCCAGGTACAACTTTGTTCCCCAGGCCAGAAGTGGGCAGGCTCTGGCTGCCAGCATGTGGATATGGCCCAGTTACCACTTGCAATTATGGCCCAGAAATGGGCCAGATACAGTTACCACATATAAGCCTGAAGCAACCAGACCTGGCCCATATCCATTTATCAAGTGGTAACTGGACCACATCCACATGCTGGCTGTAAGAAAATAAAGGACAATGACAACTTCTGTGTTTAAGGAATATTTTACTTGGTATAATCAGGCAGCAGAGCAAGTCCATACTCGAGCTGTGTGGTCTGAACCAAGAACTGAGTTTTCCCTCAGCTCTTGTAATATTTTACCCATTTGATCTATCATTCAGTCTAAAAGCAGGATACAACGCAGGACAGTGACAACTTTATGTCTTATACGGCGAAGGTCTGGCCTTTTCATGGTAAAGATAAGGCTTAGGAATGGCAGCCTTCCACTTCTGGCCTGGAGAACAAAGTTGTACTTTGCCACTTTTGGATGCCAGTAGAAAACAGACGTGGGCCAGATGTGGGCCATAATTTCTCTGCATCAAATGAGCATAACATCCAAGGACACCCAAAAAGAAAGACATCGTACTTCTGATTATCTTACGATATAGCAAACTACGCACTGTTGAAAGAATGACTAATCTGTGAAATAAACACTTTATCCTGAAAGAGGAGAAAGATACCTTTCAGCAGAAGCATGTTTGTACTGGTGAAACTTATTTAACTGGGCTGAATTACACTTACTTCATCCCAGTGGGGAATTTTGTTCATCACCACGGTCAAAGAGTAGGCTACTGTAGGTATCTGGCAATAGAAGCTTAAGGCTTGTCTGCGGGACGAGGGTCTACAACATAAAATGCCAAGGCGCCTTCCCCATAATTCAGCTCTCAGCGTGACTGTGAGCTAGTGAGGCGTGTGGAGAGAGTGATGGTGATGGTGAATGGATGGCTACAGGAAGCAGCGTGATTACCCACACTGTATGGAACAAGGCCAAGTCTTCTGACGCTTATTCAAAATAGTGGCTCCATTCACAGGGCTTCTAAAGGGGCCAGTTGTGTATGTTTCCACGACCAGTACTTGGTAAGTGATTCTTCTGAGAAGCTCCCGGAATCTGGGTAGATCAATGGGGACAAAAAAGGTTGAGAAGAATGGCTAGTTAATCTAACTGGCATGCATGTGCTGTATATTTCAATCTCATCCATCGCATAGAGCATTTTGGTTCTATGTACTTATTGTGCATTATAAGACTTGTTATAAGCATGCACTGAATGTAGTCTTATATCATCTCCTTATTATACTGAGCTATTATCAGCCATTTTCCAGTTGAAACATAAAGTCTTAAAGACATCATATATTATGATACATGATGAGGACATTATGTATGCCTATAATGTGTTACATGTGTGTGAATAGGTCAACACATAGGGTCATATACCATGGTAAAATAATGGATAGATGCACAAACAACTAGATTTTGTAATATATACAGTGCTCTCCATAAGTAATGGGACAGTGAAGCATTTTTTCTTCTTTTGGCTCTATACTCCAAACGTTCTAAATAAAGGTTTTATTTCGATACTAAATAAAACGATCACTATGATTCATTTACATTACATTTACATTTTACATTTATGGCATTTAGCAGACGCCTTTATCCTAAGCGACTTACAACAAATACATTTGTTTAAGTAAGTGAATCATCTATCCAGTCATCATAAGATAAAGTAATCAATGCTCGGACTAAGGGCCATAGGCAGTCACAATGCAAGAAGAAGGAATTCTTTTTTTTTATTAACAGGAGAGAAACTTGTACAGGGGGGTAGTGGTGGTGAAGAGGTCTTTAGGAGGGACCGTTAAGATGTAGCCTGAAGAGATGGGTCTTCAATCTACAGCGGAAGATTGGTAGTGACTCTGCAGTCATGACAGCAGTGGGAAGCTCGTTCCACCAGCGGCGTGCCAGGACAGTGAAAAGCCGTGACCGAGTAGCGCAGCTGCTGCATCCACATAAAGGCCGAGGTGGAAGAGAGGAGTGATCGGGCAGGGGGTTTGGGGGCTGACCATTGC
This sequence comes from Argentina silus, assembly GCF_951799395.1. Classification (NCBI taxonomy): domain Eukaryota; kingdom Metazoa; phylum Chordata; class Actinopteri; order Argentiniformes; family Argentinidae; genus Argentina; species Argentina silus. Next base: position 20,678,544 of record NC_139654.1, on the reverse strand, counting down.
TTGCAAATGGGAGGAGCTGTTCCCTTTGCTGCACGGTAGGTGAGCACCAGGGTCTTGAATCTGATGCGTCCTGCTACCGGGAGCCAGTGAGGGGTGCGGAGGAGGGGAGTGACATGGGAGAATTTGGGGAGATTGAACACCAGACGGGCGGCAGCGTTCTGGATGAGCTGCAGAGGCCTGATGGTGGAGGCGGAGAGACCGGCCAAGAGTGCGTTGCAGTCGTCAAGGCAAGAGATCAAAAGTTGTGCTGCTTCTCTGGTGAGGAATGGACATACAGTGGGGGAAATAATTATTTGATCCCCTGCTGATTTTGTTAGTTTGCCCGATTACAAAGAAATGAGCGGTCTATAATTTTTATGGTACTTTTAGTTTAACAAATAGAGCCAGAATATCAACAAAGAAGTCCAGAAAAAACACATTATATAAAGTTATAAATTAATTTGCATTTGATCGAAGGAAATAAGTATTTGATCCCCTACAAACCAGCAAGAATTCTGGCTCATACAGACCGGTTATATGCCCATGAGGCACACAGATTAGTCCTGTCACTTTAGGAAAAGTACTCCTAATCTCTGCTTGTTATGGGTATAAAAGACACCTGTCAATAGAATCAATCTCTTCCATTCCAACCTCTCCACCACCATGGGCAAGACCAAAGAACATGCAAAGGACATCAGGGTAAGAGTTGTAGACCTGCACAAGGCTGGAATGGGCTACAAGACCATCAGCAAGAAGCTTGGTGAGAAGGAGACAACTGTTGGTGCAATTATTAGAAAATGGAAGAAATACAAAATAACCATCAATCGCCCTCGGCCTGGAGCTCCATGCAAGATCTCGCCTCGTGGGGTAAGGATGATCATGAGAAGGGTGAGGGATCAGCCCAGAACTACACGGGAGGAGCTTGGTAATGATCTCAAGGCAGCTGGGACCACAGTCACCAAGAAAACCATTGGTAACACACTACACCGTAACGGATTGAAATCCTGCAGTGCCCGCAAGGTCCCCCTGCTCAAGAAGGCACATGTACAGGCCCATCTGAAGTTTGCCAATGAACACCTAAATGATTCAGAGAAGGCTTGGGAGAAGGTGATGTGGTCAGATGAGACCAAAATTGAACCCTTTGGCATAAATTCGACTCTTCGTGAGGGAGAGAAATGCTGAATGCTACAATCCCAAGAACACCATCCCCACCGTCAAACACGGAGGTGGAAACATTATGCTTTGGGGTTGTTTCTCTGCTAAGGGTACAGGACGACTTCACTGCATTGAGGGGCCAATGGACGGGGCCATGTACCATAAGATCTTGGACGAGAACCTCCTTCCCTCAGCCAGAGCACTGAGGATGGGTCGTGGATGGGTCTTCCAGCATGACAATGACCCAAAACATACAGCCAAGGCAACAAAGGAGTGGCTCAAGAAGAAGCACACTAAGGTTATGGAGTGGCCTAGCTAGTCTCCAGACCTTAATCCTATCGAAAATTTGTGGAGGGAGCTGAAGCTTCGACTTGCCAAGCAAAAGCCTTGAAACCTTCAGGATTTGGAGAGGATCTGTAAAGAGGAGTGGACCAAAATCCCTCCTGAGATGTGTGCAAACCTGGTGACCAAATATAAGAAACGTCTGACTTCTGTGCTTGCCAGCAAGGGTTTCTCCACCAAGTACTAAGTCATGTTTTGCTTGGGGATCAAATACTTATTTCCTTCGATCAAATGCAAATTAATTTATAACTTGTGTTTTTTCTGGACTTCTTTGTTGATATTCTGTCTCTATTTGTTAAAATAAAAGTACCATAAAAATTATAGACCACTCATTTCTTTGTAATCGGGCAAACTAACAAAATCAGCAGGGGATCAAATAATTATTTCCCCCACTGTATCCTTCTGATGTTGTAGAAGAAGAAGCTACAGGAGTGTGCTGTCGCTGTGATGTTCGCCACACAGGATAAGTGGTTGTCAAGGATCACCCCAAGTAGAGTTCTCTACTGTGATGGAGAAATCTTGGAGAGGGCAGGCTTTCCCTGGGAGGAAGAGCAGCTCAGTCTTGTTAAGGTTGAGCTTGAGGTGGTGGGCTGACATCCAAGCAGAAATGTCTGCAAGACACGCAGAGACACGTGTTGCCACCTGTGAGTCAGAAGGGAGGAAAGAGAGAGAGAGTTGAGTGTCATCTGCGTAGCAGTGGTAGGAGAAACCATGTGAGGAAATTACCGAGCCAGGAGATTTAGTATAGAGGGAGAACAGTAAGCCCTGGGGGACCCCAGTGGTGAGGGCTCGTGGAGAGGACAGCAATCCTCTCCACGTCACCTGGTAAGAGTAATCGGCCAGGTAGGATGCAAACCAGGAGAGTGCAGAGCCAGAGATGCCCAATTCTGAGAGGGTGGAGAGAAGGATCGGGTGGTTTACTGTGTCGAATGCAGCGGACAGGTCCAGAAGAATGAGAACAGAGGAGAGGGAGGAAGCTCGAGCAGAGTGGAGGGCCTCCGTGACAGCAAGGAGAGCAGTCTCAGTAGAGTGCCCAGCCTTAAAGCCGGATTGGTGAGGGTCAGGGAGGTTGTTCTGAAGGAGGTAGTCAGACAGTTGGTTAGAGACAGCATGTTCAAGGGTTTTAGATAAGAAGGAGAGAAGGGATAACTGTCTGTAGTTATGGACAGCAGAGGGGTCTCAGCTTTTATTTCATGGTATTTTTGGACTGTTGGTTTCACCATTCAGAAATTACAACACCTTTTATACATAGTCCCCCTATTTCAGGGCACCAAAAGTAATGGGACAATTGGCTTGACAGGTTATTCTGGTTGGTCAGGTGTGAGTATAGAGCCAAAAGAAGAAAAAATGCTTCACTGTCCCATGTACTTATGAAGGGCACTGTATAATATAATATAATATAATATAATATACTGTACAGTGCCCTGCGTAAGTAATGTGACAGTAAGGCCAATATGTACACAAATACCATCAGATAAAAGCTGAGAATCTCTACTTTAACCTCATAGTAATTGTTTGATTTCAAATCCAAACTTTTGGAGTGTAGAGCCAAAAGAGGAAATCATGCTTCACTGTCCCATTACTTATGCAGGGAACTGTATATGCCATTTTTATACGGTATGTGATTAGTGAGGTCGTGTTTCCCCGTCGTATCTTCATCTCCATTGTTCCTCATCCTCCTCTGTTGTTGCCTGAATGTCAATGACTCTGATTGTGGTGGAAAGATTGTAAAAGCTTATCTGTGGTAAGACGCTGATATGTCATGACTAATATTTGTTCATCATTATACATCTGTCTATGCACATCTTTGCAAATATTTGACTTTGCTCTTTTCAGAACAGCAATTTTTTGGAAAATAAGTACCCCTTTTTTGAGGCAAGTCAGTCCCAATTGCACAATACATTAAAATATAAGAATACATTACCATTTACGTTCATTTTTATTTACATCTTCGTTCCCTCAAGCTGCTGTCACTTCCCTTATGACGTTAGAGGGAGCCTGTGAGCTATGAAATCCTCAGAAACTGGCTGTACTTTTAAGGCAAGAGACACTGAAGTGGATATGGAAAGCCAGAGGAAGAGCACGCGCATGCATTGTTATGGTCAAGGGATTGGCCTTGTTCCCAAGGCTTGTAAACTGTATTATGAGTTGGTAAATGTGTCTTGCCTTCCAGTGAATGGTTTTAACCTTCAAATACTACAATATACTACAGTAGGCAGAATTTTAGAAAGCGTAATGATTTGAAGGAGTTCCGCGACGGCACCCGTGAGTTTATTTCAGGTCATTCACCTCAGCAAAAGAACCACCAGGAGGTATCGTTGAGCATGATGGATATGTTTACATTGCAAGTGTACTGTTTGAAAAGAGTGGATGTTTGAAAAGAGAATGGTTATGTAGCACTATATTGGATCACTCCAATATGGTATCCTTCCGCGCGGCAGGATACGTTCCGAGTAGAATTTCAGAGAAGTCCCGTGTACCGGGTAGTGCTGCGGCTGCATCACCCCATAAACAGCAGTCCACAGCACTACTTCTTCCTCTTCCTTTTCTCGGCGCGTTCCGTAGAGATGGATTCTGGAGCAGGTAAGAGCTCTGTGTGCAGAAGTATACTCGCAGCTATTCAATAGCTTGGAGGAGCTAGCTAGCTAGCCTCTCCACTGAGTGCTCTGCTGTCACTTCGCTCGATTTGGCCTGTGCCATCTCGTTCGAAGTTTGTCGTTGTTGTTATTAAGTTAATATTTGTTCGACACCGTGTACCTGGGCGATACACGGTTTGGTCAACCTGTATTGCGGCGCTGAGGGTTTGTCCTTAATATTAGTTGTCTTGTCTGTCTGTCTGTCTACCGGAACCCTCCCGGTTAGCCTTCGGGCTCGGGGACCGCGCCTACCTCTAGCAAGATTGGGAAAACTGTGTATGGTTGGCTTCACGCCGCCTTGCAGTTTTTTCCCCCGAGTTGAAGCGGGGCGCGAAGTACTTTGCGCGCTTCTTCTCACAGGGCAGTGCCATCTTGTTTTTACCCTCGTGCGTTCCATGGTGAACGAGCTATGAGATCCCTCTAGCTCAACGAGCGGTGACCACATACGGGACCTCCAGTGACACACATAGTCCTGTTGACCACCACGTATAAAGCTGGGAGCTGATAAACGTGGTGTCAATTTCCCTGCAATATAGGTCTAGTCATTGCTTAAGCAATTCACTAGCCCTATTAACCACCACGTATAAAGCTGAGGATACACTAAGGTTGAGAGCTATCTTGCCTGGTGCACTGTTATCATATACAGTGTCTTCTCCCCTCCACAGTAACCCAAGTATGGTTTTTCACTGTGTGGAGTGCAATGCGCGCATGCACGCAGAGGACGCACACATTTCCTGTATGTGCTGTCTTGGGCTGGACCACGCACGCTGGGCAGTGGAAGACCCCCTCAGCTGCATGTCCTGCGAAGTGCTAGGAGAACGGCTGTGTGTGGCTCGCCTAGAGCGAATGAAGGCCTTAACCTCCCAGAGACCTGCGGATGACCGCCTCCCCCCCTGTGGTACGGTGCGTCGTCGGCAGAGTTCCCCTCCAGCCGCTTTGGGCGCCCCCCCTGCCGAGCGGCACACGGAGGAGGAATTGGACCGCCTCGAACGTAGGGAAACTGACTTGCGCGAGGCGGTGAGCGCTTTGGAAGAGGAAGACGACGATTCTCTTTCTCTTCACGCTCCAGACGACCTGGATGTTGGCGATAGTGCCTCGGTGCTGCTACAGCGCTACAAACGCGCTAGGTTCGCAGCACCATCAACCGCTGGATCTGTAGCGCCCTCAAACGCTGGCAGCGCTGCTTCAGAAGGACCACCGGTGGTTACAGAAGCGACGTGTGCTCTCCTGGCGAAGGTGGCTGTCTCCCTTGGCCTCAAGTGGGAGGAGCCAGCCTCTGACAAGCTGCTCATCCCCACCTGTCCCCAGTTCGCGGTGGCATTCCGTGAATACTGGACCAGGATGCAGGGGCGCTTCCGCCCCTCCAGGGATACCAGGCCATGGACCCTCATTGCGGACCAAGAGCCCTTGGGGATCAACAGTTATCCCACAATGGATGACATGGTGGCGGCTATGATCCTCCCTGATAAGGAAATCATCGGCAAGGTGCCGCAGCTTAAGCCAGGACCCGAGAGACTCAGTGACCAGCTCCTGAGTTCTACTTTCAGCGTCCTCTCCTCCATGGCCCGCCTTACGAACGCGGCCATGCTGCTCAGCTCCTACCTGGCCTGCCTAATCCCTACTCTCCCAGGGGGAAGCCAGGGCCTTGTCGACGAGGCAATGGAAGTGTCCAGGTTGCTCGGTCTGCTGCAGACAGACTTGGCGCGAGCTAATGGCCAAGCCATAGCTTCAGTTGTGTCCTCGCGCCGCCACCTTTGGCTGTCTCAGTCCAAGCTGCCACTGCCGGTCCAGAAAACCTTCATGGGGCTCCCCCTCACACCAGGTACTACCTTTGGGCCAGGGGTTGATGCTATACTGCAGCAAACGGCGAAGCTACGCAAAGACAGGGAGACTTTGCAGCAGTTCATGACCACGTCGCGCCCCAGACCTGCTCCTCAGACGACCTGGCAGCCGAGGTACACACTCCCGCCTGGGTCCCAGCAGCGCCTCTGGCCTCCTCCCCCGCCGCCAAGCCAGCCTCCGAGGCAGCGGAGTGGTAACCAGGGGAATGTAAACCAGCAGCGCCGCCAGCGGCGCGGTGGCCCCCCTCCCGGACGCGGACGACCTGCGGCTAAGAAGGGTGGCCCCCAGCAGTCTTCCTGACATGTTGGCCACCGGCTTCGGCCGCTTCTCCCAGGCCCAAAGGGCAAACTGGGTGGAGCGAGTGGAGTCCCCTTGGGTGCTGAATACAATCCTGAGGGGTTACAAACTCCAATTCCGTCGCCGGCCACCGCCCTACCGGGGCATTCGGATCACTACAGTATCCGACCGTTCAAAGAAGGAGGTCCTCCGGTTGGAGATAGCCTCACTTCTCAGCAAGGGTGCTGTAAAGAGGTTAGAGCCATCAGAACGGCTCAGTGGATTCTACTCCACGTATTTCATTGTGCCAAAGAAGGATGGCGGCTGCCGTCCTATCCTGGACCTGCGCGCCCTCAATTGTTGCTTGAAAGAGCTGAAGTTCAAAATGCTTTCGCCAGCACGCGTGTTACAGGCCATCTCCAAGGGTCTATGGTTCACCACGCTCGACTTAAAGGATGCATACTTCCATGTTCCCGTTCACCCAATTCACAGGAAGTACCTCCGGTTTGCCTTCGAGGGAGTGGCCTACGAGTTCCAGGTCCTCCCCTTTGGGCTCTCACTGGCGCCGCGTACCTTCACCAAGTGTATGGACGCAGTTCTGGCGCCTCTGTCGTCCCAGGGACTTCAGGTTCTGAACTACCTGGACGACTGGTTGGTTTGCGCCCCATCGAGAGGGCAAGTTACCAGGGACACCAGAATCCTGTTGAGCCACATCCAGGATCTGGGTCTCACCTTGAACAGACGGAAAAGTCACCTGAACCCCTCTCAGGAGGTGACCTTTGTCGGGATCTCAATGGACTCGTCTCTTATGAGAGCATGCCTCCCTCAAGAGAGGGTCGCAAAAATCCTGTCCTTCCTCGACCGTTTCCAGCTTGGACGAACTGTATCCGTTTTGGAGTGCCAGCGACTGCTCGGCCTACTGACGGCGGCTTCGCTGTTGGTCCCGTTGGGCCTTCTCCGTCTCAGACCACTGCAACGGTGGTTCAACTCCCACAGACTGCATCCAAAGCTACACAAACACCGTCGCCTGGTGGTGACAAGGGAATGTTTGTTAGCATTGTCCCGATGGCGCTCCCGTTCCTTCCTGATGGATGGTACGAGGTTGGGCAGAGTGGTACACAGAGAACTAGTGTGCACCGATGCCTCGCTGACGGGCTGGGGTGCAGTGTTCAGGGGCATGGCGGCCAGCGGCCACTGGAGCCCCCCATGGACTGGTCTGCACATCAGTGTATTGGAGCTCAGGGCGGTCTGCCTAGCCCTCCAGCAGTTTCTGCCCTATCTGAAAGGACAGCATGTCCTGGTCCGATCAGACAACACTACAGTCGTAGCATATGTCAATCACCAGGGGGGCTTGAGGTCCCGCCGCCTCCACGAGATGACTCGGGAACTCTTGCTATGGGCTCACACCCATCTTGCGTCTCTACGAGCAGCGCATATCCCGGGGATCCTGAACACGGCAGCGGACATGCTCTCGAGGGATGGGCCACGAGAGGGAGACTGGCGTCTGCACCCTCAGGTGGTACACCAGCTCTGGGACAGGTTCGGGAGAGCACAGGTGGACCTGTTTGCCTCTCAGAACAACACTCACTGCCCCAGCTGGTTCTCAATGTCGGACCCCCCGGGGCCTCTAGGTCTGGATGCCCTGGCTCACGATTGGCCGATGACGACGCTCTATGCGTTTCCTCCGTTTCCCCTGATCCCAGCGACGCTGGACAGGGTCGAGATGATGGGCCATCAGGTGCTCCTGATAGCCCCGTATTGGCCGAGACGCCCCTGGTTCAGGCTGTTGCTGTCTCTCCTCTCGGGGACACCATGGAAGCTGCCACAGAGACTCGACTTGCTTTCACAAGCCCAGGGGGCCCTATGGCATCCGGATCCACATCGCCTCCAGTTGTGGGTTTGGCCTCTGAGAGGCGCAAGTGGTCAGACTTAGGCCTCCTGAATGACGTCATGCACACGTTGCAGAGTGCCAGGGCCCCCTCTACCAACGCGGCATATCAGACACGATGGCGTGTATTTTGCTCTTGGTGTGAGAGTCAGAACGCCAATCCAGAGAGCTGCAATGTTCAGACTGTTCTGCAGTTTTTACAGTCTTTGCTCAACGCAGGCCGGGCGGCTTCTACACTGAAGGTGTATCTGGCCGCTATCTCTGCATGCCACGATGACGGGCCAGAGGGACCAATGGGTAGCCACCCTTTACTCTCCCGGTTTCTGAAGGGTGTTCGACGTCTATGTCCGGTAAGGGCCCCTCTGGTGCCCACCTGGGACCTCGACGTAGTGCTGTCAGCACTTACCCTGCCACCTTTTGAGCCCCTGGGCTCTGTGTCTCTTAAGCACCTTTCGTTGAAAGTGGCGTTCCTGTTGGCCATTACCTCCACAAAGAGGGTTGGTGAACTTCATGCATTTTCTGTGAGTGCTGAGTGTTTCCGGATGGGCCCCGACAAAATGAGCGTCACCCTCCGACCTAACCCCTCTTTTCTACCAAAGGTCCTGTCTACCGGACATGTGAACCGACCTTTGCACCTGTCTGCCTATACCCCTCCCACGAGTGCGAGTGGGATAGGTACTACCTCCAGTGTACTGTGCCCGGTCAGGGCCTTGGACACTTATGTCACGCGGACACGAGCATTCCGAAAGTCTGATCAGCTTTTCGTCTGCTATGGTGAGAGAGTTCTGGGTCAGAGGCTTTCGAAACAGAGACTCTCACATTGGATTGTTGACACCATTACTACCGCATATCAGCTGGCCGGCCGGCCTTTGTCATCTGCTATAGTAGCACATTCTACTAGGGGCGTGGCTGCCTCTTGGGCCCTGCTCAGAGGAGTTCCCCTCGCTGACGTCTGTGCCGCAGCCAGTTGGGCATCGCCTAGCACTTTTGCTAGGTTCTACCAAGTCAATGTGGCCCCCTCTAATGAGGTGGAACGGGCAGTGCTGGGGGTTGCCTCCGCCTCTCTGGGAGCAGACGATGGCCCACTACAAGGTTGACTGGCCCAAGCTCAGCCCCGTCTTCTAGGTGAGTGCTGGGCTTCGCTTGTTGACTGGTCATAGATCACCGAGTGATCTGGTATTGTGATACCATATTGGAGTGATCCAATATAGTGCTACATAACGAAGGTTACGTAGGTAACCACGGTTATGTGAGCTAATTGGATCACTCCAATCCTTTTTTCCGGAGATCTATGGCGCCTCGAAAAGGACACGAGGAAGAAGTAGTGCTGTGGACTGCTGTTTATGGGGTGATGCAGCCGCAGCACTACCCGGTACACGGGACTTCTCTGAAATTCTACTCGGAACGTATCCTGCCGCGCGGAAGGATACCATATTGGAGTGATCCAATTAGCTCACATAACCGTGGTTACCTACGTAACCTTCGTTGTTGCGCCATATGCGTCTGCGCTGTGTTTTGAGCCATATAGCCTTGGTAGGCTAAAAAAGGTTGGTCTAGCTTATATAGCTTAACTTTATCTTCAATTTTGCCTGTATTGGATATCCGACTAATTTATTCAGCCCAAGGCACCGGCAGTCGGCACTTGTATGTGTGGTGATGATTTTTTTATTTACGGTCTTATTCACATGTTTTCAAATACTGCTGACAAATCATGTTTTCCGATTCGTGCATACATTATGTATGTGTACACGTGATGTGTGTAAAATACGTTTTTGAAGGTTGCACTCATCATAATAAAATAGCTGACGTAGACATTTGCAATCGCTTGCTTAATCGTTTCAGATTAACAATCAAAGCAGAGCTGTTGAGGGAAGGATTGCGAATGTCTACATCAGCTTGCAACCTGTGTCATTCTAACAGAGATCCAAGTGAAACAAATCACATTTTTGCGCGTCTCTATTCACAGACTTCAGTTAAAGTTAGGCTGATGATTGATGGGGAAGGCTAATCTTTTCCATTACAATGAGTGTGAGAGAACGGGAGGGGGATACAGCAGAGCGTGTCCAAAACCAGGGGTGCATTTGTTTGTATGTCAGTGCGCTCCTCCCAAATAGGCAATGGCATTGTGATAAATAATGTGTGCACAAAACAAGATTACATTACATTATTTTATTTGTTCCATGTTTTCACGAAAATCGAGATCCAGCCTACTGGTGATAATTGTTCTCTATGACAACTGTAGCAAACAGACCTGTGACAACAAATCTCACTCTATTCACATACTTCAAAAACCTAACATCCATTGTGACTGGAGCGAGATGTGTTTTTGTAATTGTTTTATTGTTGAAACTACAAGTTACTGAGCCAGCCAGGAGTTGAACGTTTAATCTTAGGATATACTGTATGATTGATGGGGAGGGTAATCTTTTTCTTGATCGTTTCCGATTAACAAACAAAGGCGTGACAATTTATCCAGCGCGCTCTCCCCCTTCAAATGATCCATCAAAAAGTGCTATACAAAATAAATGCATTATTATTATTATTACATTGTGTGAAAGAGAGAAGGCTGCCCTTGCTGAAAATGTCGAATTCATATTTGAAATGTCATTCATATTCAATAACTCACCCAGCTCGAATCACCCGCACACAAAGTTCACTTTCATAGCAGCCACATACTGCATGATGTTCGTTGTATTATTCCTTCTCACAAAAAAGACTACCTACAGTCTGTGTATTTTAGTAGAGTCGGAGTGAGTAAGTGTTAATGTTAGTGTTAAACGCTCTTTGCTTTGTGAGCGCGCTGTGGGGTGGCGGAATCGGGACAAATAGCCAAAATGTGAGGTGGTGCGCGGTGACACAGGCGCCTGCTACTGTAGATTGCAGCGCATGATTGGATGAGTTGGGATTGACATACTGATACATATATGTAATGCATATCAGAGCTGTTCATAGGCCTTGTGTCATAAACCTGAGATCCGATCATTTCATGCTTTTCACTCACACTAACCAGTACGTTATTCTCCCGTTATGTGAGGGGGGGCGACAGTGAGGGGGTGCTGCCTAAAATGCTGCGAGGTCACCAGAATTGCTATCAGAATGTAGTCACCAGAATTGCTTGTTTAACATGTGATATGCAACACAGCCCCCCTTCACCCCCTCGCAACATTTTAGGCAGCAACATTTAAGGCAGCACCTCCCATTTTGGCTATTTGTCCGCCACCCCACAGCGCGCTCACAAAGCAAAGAGCGTTTAACACTTTCACACTAACATTGGGCCTCATGCAGCAACATTCTCTTAAATGCCTCTTATACAGTATTTTCTCTTAATTTTCTGTTAATAGAAAAAATAAGAGAAGTCAACTCCAGATGCACCAAACGTTCTTAACCATCCAAATCTGCTCTTATCCAGGTGTGCTGAATGATGAATCCCACTTGATCATACATTGGAGGCGCGTGGTCGATTGTTTGTTATTAGCATAAGTAACGCCCCCTAAACACTATATGAGGGCAGGTGTGGAGGCACAGGATTTGACCGGCGTGTGTTTCGCCTAAATTGAGGCTCCAGAGTATTGCACAAATCTAAAAGCAGTGCTCTTGGCTGCAGTACAGGCTTGGTAGAGCATCACCAGAGAAGATACCCAGCGTCTGATGGGGTCAGTGGGTTGCAGACTTCAGGCAATTATGTTTACCAAATGTTAAACATGAGTGCTTAATTTGGACATTTGATAAATCTGTCCCATTACTTTTGGGTACCCTGAAAAAGGGGGACTATGCATAAAAAAGTGTTGTAATTTCTGAATGGTGAAACCAATACAGTTGGCAGGGGTTTAATAGGTGCACACCGACATTCCAGCAGGGTGCGCCTAAGTCCCTGCAGGAAATTCAGAGTGTGAAGTGCTGCCGAAAGCCACCACAAGGTGGTGATAAGAGCTGTGAAGGATGGCATATGGGTCTTGCACTTGCAAACATCCATGTTTGTTGACATTTGTCAGTGCGCATTTGACAGCACGCACAAACAATAACCACCATCAGATTATTTTTAATTCCTGGAAAGTGTTTTAGTCAATTATTTTGATCACAAGTGAGCTCACACATAATGTGATGCATTGTGAATTGTAATCGCTACATCGTGAAGGGAGGATGATCTCATATGAGAAGATATACCTTCGTCAGAGCCAAACGGGGCATTTTTACTGTAGCCTCTAAGTACACTATGTTTTGAAGCTAATATACAGTATCAAGGACAGGAAAAGATGTGAGGGGGTTACAGTGAGGGGGGTGCTGCCTAAAATGTTGCCAGGGGGGTGAAGGGGGGGCTGTGTTGCATATCACATGTTAAACTAGCAATTCTGGTGACTACATTCTGATAGCAATTCTGGTGACCTCGCAGCATTTTAGGCAGCACCCCCTCACTGTCGCCCCCCCTCACATAAATTCATTGGATATCCAATACAGGCAAAACTGAAGATGAAGTTAAACTACTGTATACAAGCTAGACCAACCTTTTTAGCCTACCGAGGCTATGACAAAGATAATGGTTTGCCATCATGCATTCTCTCACCGCAGAGAAACAGGGGGAAATGTTTTAGCGCAGTCTGACATGAATAAGCGTGAGTCAGCTTTAATAATGTAATGTATTGATTACAGAATGAAGTTAGGAATGTTCATGCGAGACAGCAGTAAGGACGTTGGATTTCAGTGGGATTGAGACTGGATAGAAAAGTAGCCTACAGTTATTATCATTAAAACCGTCATAATATGATGCGAACGTCCACATTTTCAGCAAGGGCAGCCTTCTCTCGTTCACACAACATAATATTAATAATAATAATGATGCATTTGTTTTGTATCGCGCTTTTTGTGAGGAATCATCTTGACTCCTGCTGCTTCCTCCACTGGCCACCGCCAGAGATTCCTCATTGTTTCCCTTTGTGGGGGGACATGCAGTGTTCGGCCTGTAGAGGGAGCTACAGGACCGTGGCCGGGGTTGTGTCGGTGAGACTTTGTTGCACACCTGCTGCAAATGAAGTCTCGTCGGCGAATGTTTAAGATGTGTGTGCTTCTGGCATTTCAGTAGGAGAGGGGAGCTGGGAACGGCGGAGCGAGAGAGAGTACGGGGCGAATACGAAGTCGTCGAGCGAGCGTGAAGGAGGCTGGAAAGCCAAGAGACATTAACAAAAGAGACTTTATGAATAAACGGGAGCAATCCCTCAGTGATATACTGCGTCTGCCTCTCTGTGTCAAAGGACCTTTTTACACCCTTAATTCACCTTATTTAGTTAATTGGCTCAACCTGTGTCTAGTCATTTGACCAGCATATAAGCCTGGCTCAATTGTTACTTTGTGTTCAGTCCTGAGCCTTCACTGTCGTATGTATCTGTATTACCTGAGTTTCCTAGTAAAGTATCTACATTTTGGATTATTGCAAACTGTTACGAATCAGAGCTAGTGAGCCCAAATGCAGAACACAGAGTCTGGATACAGGTATAAAATAATAGAGTATATAATGAAGGAATAGGGGGAAGGGGAAGGCAGGGTAGACTGGGCACGCAGGTAGGCAGGGCAGGCAGGTAATCAGACAGGCAGAGGTCAGGCAGGTAGTGATGGCAGTTTGACACTGAAGCTTCGATACGTGCTTCAAACACTGACCAACAATTTTATCGAAGCACTGCTTCGAAGCTTGCTTTGGTGCGAAAAAAATCACGTGACATATGACGTCCGAAGCAGCAACTGCTTCGTTGCCTGAATGAATCACCTGACTGGTTCGCGGTCCAATCAGGTGATTCACTGGCACTGCCTCGTCTCGATTCTGACAGGTGAAAGGTTGCGACAGTTTTGAATTTGAGTGCCTCAACACTTTATAACCGCTCTAAACAATGCACAATTTGTGGATTGTCGTAGTAGGTGCGTTGTTGCTGTTGAGTTGTTGGTATTGCGTTTGTATTCTCTGAGTGTTCTTCTTGTAATCTTTGAGTGTTCCCCATCCCACATAATCACCCCCTGCCATAGTTACACAAACACACCCAACCTATGCCATATTTTCCCCAGCACTCTCTCCTCAATAACACAATACACACATTCATCAATCTTTATTTGTAAATAGAACATGATATTCAGTCTTAGTGTGTGTGTGCATCAAAGAATTTCATCAAAGCAAAGATGCTGTAGCGAACGGCGTGGTAGAGCAGCTTGCCTTAAGCGGGTATCGAACTCGCAATCTTTCGCTTACAAACCGGCCGCGCTAGCCACAACACCAAGAGCGGTAACTCCCTTGGCGGAATTGCTAACGGGCCTTTCACAGGGTCGTTACAATACTTTAAATCCAAGGTTGATCAAAGCAAAGATGCTTCAGAACAAAAGATCTTTTCTACAAAAGTAAAGTAGTTTCTCCAACACTGCTCATTGAGGTGTGTGTGTTCGTGCGTGCGTGCGTGCGTGTAATTAAAAGCCTCCTGTCCACCAACTAGCCTGCCTAATTTGACTGCAGCCTTGCACTTCGCCAGGAGAGGTCACTGTAACTGAAGCTTCGAGTAATGAACCCATTTTCGAAACAATTGGCACAAGTGGTTCAGTGCTTCACAAAAGCTTCATTTGCCCATCACTACAGGCAGGCAGACGGGTAGTCAGACAGGCAGGGGTCGATACACGGGTAGAAAGTTCTAGGGGAGGCAGATAATCCGACAGGGGTTAGGCAGAAGCACAGTCCAGAAAAACATTTGTAGATCCGAAACCAGGAATCAACAGACTAGAAATGCTGGAACATATAGGTAGGAAGTACTATGATGTACTGGCGGGGAATGAATGAAAAACCGGAGTATAAATCACAGAAGGGTGATGAGGAGACGAGCCAAAGGTGTGTAGATGATGACGTTACTATTAGTAGCCACGCCCACACCAAACACCCAGGCTGGGAAGAGGGAGAGAGACTGACAGGTGGAAGTGGAGGGCGTGACACAAACCTTGACTCCTGTGTTATTGCTGCACTTGGGTCCACACCACTCCACCACCTTACACTTTCTGAAGGATTGTTTGAAGTGGGAGAGCGTGATGGATAAATTGTCACACCTTCGTTAATCAGAAACGATCAAGAAAAAGATTACCCTTCCCCATCAATCATACAGTATATCCTAAGATTAAACTTTCAAGTCCTGGATGGCCCGAGAACTTGTAGTTTCAACAATAAAACAATTACAAAAACACATCTCGCTCCAGTCACACTGGATTTTAGGTTTTTGACTGAAGTATGTGAATACAGACGTGCCAAAAGTTAGATTTGTTGACACAGGTCTGTTTGCTACAGTTGTCATAGACATGGAACAAATAAAATAATGTAATCTTGTTTTTTGCACACATTTTTTATCATAATGCCATTGCCTATTTGGGAGGAGCGCACTGGCATACAAAAAAAATGCACCCCTGGTTTTGGACACGCTCTGCTGTAACCCCCTCCTGTTCTCTCACACTCATTGTAATGGAAAAGATTTGCCTCTCCATCAATCATACATCAGCTGTAACTTGACTGGACACTCTCCAAGACTTCTCCATCACAGTAGAGAACTCTACTGTGACCTCCTCCCATACAGCCAAGAACCTTGGGGTGATCCTTGTGTGGCGAACATCCTGTGTAGGCGAACATCATAGCGACAGCACGCTCCTGTAGATTGTTCGTCTACAACATCAGAAGGATACGTCCATTCCTCACCAGAGAAGCAGCACAACTTTTGGTCCAAACACTTGTGACCTCTCGCCTTGACTACTGCAACACACTCTTGGCCGGGCTCCCCGCCTCCACCATCAGGCCTCTGCAGCTCATCCAGAATGCTGCCGCTGCCATTTCCCATGTCACCCCCGCACCCTTCACTGGCTCCTGGTAGCAGCCCGCATCAGATTCAAGACCTGGTCATCGCCTACCGGGCGGCAAAGGGAACAGCCCCTCCATACTTGCAAGCATTGGTCAGCCCCCAAACCCCCTGCCCGATCACTCCTCTCTTCCACCTCGGCTGGCCACCCTGCACCGCCACCACTATGTAGACGCAGCAGCTGCACTACTCGGTCATGGCTTTTCACTGTCCTGGCGCCCCGCTGGTGGAGCGAGCTTCCCACTGCTGTCATAACTGCAGAGTCACTACCTGTCTTCCGCTGTAGATTGAAGACCCATCTCTTCAGGCTACATCTTAATGGTCCCTCCTAAAGACCTATTCATCCCCACTACCCCCCTGTGCAAGTTTCTCTCCTGAAAATAAATGTTAAAAAAAAAAATGTAAAAAAAAAATATATATATATATATTCTTCTAATAGCCCTTATTCTTCTAATAGCCCCTCGTCCTAGCATAGATTACTTTTTCTTATGATGACTGATGGATAGATGATTCACTCACTTAGACAAATCTATTTGTTGTAAGTCGCTTTGGATAAAGGCGTCTGCTAAATGCCATAAATGTAAATATAACGCAAATGACTGAAGTCTGTGAATAGAGACGCGCCAAAAGTGAGATTTGTTTAGCTTGGATCTCTGTTGAAATTACACAGGTCTGTTTGCTACAGTTGCACGCTGATGTAGACATTTGCAATCGCTTGCTTGATTGTGAGTCCTCTCTCCCTCCCCCTCACCCTGCTCTGCTTTAATTGTTAATCTGAAACAGTCAAGCAAGCGATTGCAAATGTCTACGTCAGCTATCTTATTATGATGAGTACAACCTTCAAAAAAGTATTTTACACACATTACGTGTCAATACAATACAATGTATACACAAATCGGAAAACATGATTTGTCAGCAGTATTTGAAAACATGTAGATAAGACAGTAAATAATGAAATTATCACCACACAAACCTGTCAGTGATTATTGTCTTGGGCTGAATAAATTTGTCTGATATCCAATACAGGCAAAATTGAAGATAAAGTTAAGCTAGACCAAACTTCAGCCTACCGAGGCTATATGGCTCAAAATGCAGTGCAGAGCACAGACGCATATGGCGCAACAACCATCCTCTTTTCAAACTTCCTTCACAGCTCTTATCACTACCTTAAAGTTAAGCTACTGTATACAAGCTAGACCAACCTTTTTAGTCTACTGAGGCTATGATACTGTACAAAACAACTCATACAGTACAGTACTCTTGCAATGTAAACATATCCATAATGCTCAACGATGCCTCCTGGTGGTTGTTTTGCCAAGGTGATTGACCTGAAATAAAACTGACGGGTGTCGCCACGGAACACCCGCAACATTGTTACACCAGTGGGGACTTTCTAAATTTCTGCCTACTGTATGTAAACAAATACCATCAAATAAAAGCTGAGAATCTCTACTTTAACCTCATAGTAATCTAAACTTGTGGAGAGCTGAAAGAAGAAAAAATACTTCACTGTCCCATTACTTACGTAGGCCTGAGGCCTGTTATGATAAAGACAGAGAGGCAGATAAAACCGGAGCAGGAAAGAGAGGGGGACAGAGAGCAGGATGGAGAGAAGTGTTCATTTGAGCTCTTGCTAGAAGGGGAATGGCAATTAGATTGCTTTTTGGAGGGATAATAGAGCACTCAAATGCTGCCTGCCTTCAAGCCTGCTCTCAATTTCTGAAATGCAAATACTACAGTGTGCGGAGAGCGCAATGCGGGAGCACAGCAAGGCGCGTTTCGCTGCAGGATGTAAACATGTTTTAAAAACATCTATATGTGCATTAGGTTTATTACCTACAATCTACAATTAAATTGCAATCCCAATATTTTTGAGATTCGTTCACTCAAAAAATGCAGCCACTGAATAGTCCCCATCACCTGCAATGCGTTTTTTACCAGCCCAAAATACATAAATGAAGTTCAGGCTCTCTTTCTCCATTTTCGAGACTGCAAGGTCACAGTATATTTCCCGCTGTACTGTACATCTGAACATAAGCCCTGATGCACGCAGGGTACCAATAAGTCGAATAATAAGCAGTGAAAAAATGAAAATTGGTTAAAATGTGTTGTAATATTACAATAGTAATATAGTGGGGGGTTTTCATGATGTATTGTATTGTGTATGTCCTCCACCTACAAAACCTAGTTAATACAACTATTACCGTAGTTAGGAATGCAGGTTAGTTGACAGTTCTAGAACGCATTAATATCACCGTAGTTAGGGATGCAGGTTTGTTGACAGTTCTGGAATGTCTAACATGATTGGCATGGCAACCCAGTAAACAAATCTCCACCTAGCTGGCTTATAAAAGCTAGCTAGCCAGTTCAGTTTCTGAGGAGTGTAGCAGTGTAAGGATGACAAAAACAACCATGAATTATCCATGATTGTCAGAATCCTTCTATTGGTCGAGTGTTAGCAATGATAGTGCAGAGGACCCAAGTGCGGAGAGATACTCAGACGGACAGCGTAAAGTCAAATCAAAGAATGTTTTAATAAGATAACTGGGCACGGCACACAAACAAACACTGGGGAAAAAGGGTAAAATAAAGGTGGAGAAAACCAAGCTCCGTTAACAAAAGTATGCACTTAACAAGTGGAATAACTTGAACTTAAGAAATACTCGTCTCGAACTAGGGCAACGGGGTAAACAACTGGAATCACGGAACCGACGGGCAGACAGGGTATTCACAGACATACAGGGAGAATCTCCGACAAAGACATGGGGAACACACAGGCTATATATAACAAACACGAGACAGAATACACAGGTGAAACGAATAATGGTAAATTGGGAGAGCACTGGCCCCGTACCACCAGAGGAGGGCACCAGAGTCACCAGACAGCAACCTCAGGCGTGACAGTCTAGCAATGTTTTCATTATGGCGTATGTATAAATTTTTCAAGTGAATGTGATGAGGTAGCCGTGCTGATATTGTGGATATCAGAAGGGGTTGATCTCATGGATGGTCAGTCGTTGCATCCATACTGTAGCTCCATCTATGAATTTGAGAGTGGTTACATTTCTCCAGCCCCATCCCTCAGCTGTTTACCAAAACAATTGTTGGGGTGAATGCCACTAGTAGGATACAGAAGAAATAAAGCAGGAGTTGATTATCTTGCTTATACCATGGCTACTACAACAAAATGTAATATTTCCATCACTTGTCCATCAATGCCAAGCCACAATGTGTTGCACAGATTGTATCGTTCGCCCGGCATCAATATATGAGTGCCAGCTAGCTGTGATCACATTCCCCTTTTGCCCTGGTTGGACATTGGTGTACAATGTATCAAATGTAGATTTGTGTGGTTGCCAGAGTTGGCTCTGTAACTTTGACAGTCGTGTGGATGCTGAGCTCGGCTTCAATGTTGGGCAAATTGATTTGGAATGGTGAAGAGGCTATTACTGGGACTATGTTATAGAAAAATAATCAACACCCTCTCGACCAATCACAATCAAGTTTTCAACAAAGCTGCGGTATAATGATGTGATATGATGACAATTACTGTTATTTGCATGATCAATGCGCGATTACATGTGAATAGAAGCCAACATGAATCGAGCCTTCGAAGAAGAGACACCTGTATGTCGAAACACAGTTTTTCTCTCAGCCTATTTAGACCTTGTTTTCAATTAGCATTCGATGATATCTCCTCCTGTGTGTGTATGTAGGCTACAGTATGTGTGTCTACGTAAAGGCCAGTGATGTTGATAACAATACCGAAAGTGGGCAGTCAATGTGTAATTATGTGTGTGTGTGTGTCTGGCGAATTTCTGAAATTGACCGGTAATACTTTACATTAAGGTCCCCTTTGTAAAGGGTTTAGAAATGGTTTATAATTTGTTAATAAATCACTTATTGTTATGGTTCCCCCTCCTAACCAACCCTCTGGCACCACCTCGAGGCCGCGGCGGTCATCACTGGAGCGTCTTCCCAATCGACAGCGCACCTGGACCCGATCCCCAATCAACGCACCTGCAACCCATCCCCAATCAACGACCTACTTAAACCCTGCCTGAGCTTCAGTCCAGTGCCAGAACGTACTGTGACCATACGGTAACTTCTAGAGTATTCTCATCGCTATGCTTCAGCCCTCCAGTGTTTTTTTTCTGTCTCCTCGTCGTTGCTTCACCCCTTGTCTCCTGTGTTTTCCTCCTGCAGTCCCAACCTCATTGGTTTCCCCTCGTCGACCCTCCCATGGACCTAGCCCCTTGCCTGTTACTGGACCTCCCTGCCTGCTCGACCCACTGCCTGTCCGACTACTCGCTCTCCTGCCGACCCTGGACCGACCCTGGAATACTCTCTTCGGATTCCCCATTCGTCCCCATTCCCCTTTTCCCTATTATTATAATTAAAGACGGGCAAGACGTGCTTTTCTCTGCTCCCTGTGCCGTTATTGGTTCCACACGAACGTCCTCGTGTAACAGAACATTCTGGCCATGACGGAACCAGACGGATCTGGAGACCCTGGCCAGAGGGAGGCCGAGGGTGGACTCGGAGACCATCCTCTGCTTACCATCGTCCAGCAACACGGCGCCCTCCTGAACCGGGTCACAGACCAGCTAGATAACGCCTTTTCGCGCATTGACGAGCGCCTCACCCGACTCGAGCTCTGCGCCTCGAGACAACTCCCACCATCAGCACCGCCGCTGCTGCCCCCAGATGCGAGCCCAGCCCCCGGACCCAGTGCCCAGGTTTCCCACGGCTTCCTAGAGCCTCACCTCACCCCGCCTCGCCCCTTCGGAGGGGAGTTCGATCTCTGCCGCGGCTTCCTGGCTCAATGCGAGCTTACTTTCCAGTTTCAGCCCAGCAGATTCCACTCCGGAGGGGACAAGGTGGCCTTCGCTGTTGTCACGCTGCTGACTGGGTGCGCGCTGAGGTGGGCCGTCGCTGCTCTGGGTAGTAGCTCCGCCTTGGCGAGAGATTACGAGGACATCAAGACGGAGTTCTGTTTCATTTTTGACCACCCCCAGGAGGGCTCCGACGCCGCTTCCCGCCTCCACGTCATCCGCCAGGGGAACTGTTCGGTGGTGTATTACACCGTGGAGTTCCGCACCCTCGTGGCGGAGAGCGGCTGGGGGAATAAGGTGCTCCACAGTGCGTTCAAGAGAGGTCTGCACGACACCATAAAGGACTGGCTCCTAAAGAACTGGCCCGCGTCCTATAATGACCTTGTAACCCTCGCCCTGGAGATGGACGACTGCCTGAGGGAGCGATGCTACGAACGTAACCAGGAGCAAACCCCATCTCCAGCAGCTAGGTTTACCCCCCGTCGTACACCACCCAGCTCGTCTCCCGTCACCCCCCGGGAGCTAACACCTACGGTGCCCCCTACGACACCCACTGCTCCCAGGTCCGAGGAGGAGCCCATGCAGGTGGGCAGGTCCCAGCTGTCCGCGGCAGAGCGTGAGCAGAGTTTCCGGGACCAGCTCAGCCTCTACTGCGGGCAGTCCGGCCATTTCCTCCGGGCCTGCCCAATCCGGCGCTGTCCCCCGGAGCTAAAAGGGCGGGCTTACCAGAGAGAGGGGTCCTGGTAAGCTGCACGACCATCTCCCAGCACGACACCCCTCACCATCGGCTCGTCCCCACGACCCTCGTCTGGGATCAGGAGTCCTATGATCTGGGCGCCCTCCTGGACTCCGGGGCCGACGACAGCCTGATCGACGCCACACTGGCTGGGATTCCACTGGTCCCCCTGGACACCCCTATCCACGCACAGGCCTTGGATGGCCGTCCCCTCGGGACTATTACCCATAGCACTGTGTCTCTCTCTCTCTCACCCTGTCGGGGAACCACTGCGAGACCCTTCGACTCCTGGTCATACCCGCTTCCACGGCTCCTCTTGTGTTAGGCAGACCCTGGCTCGAGAAACATAACCCCCACATTTGTTGGACCTCTGGGAGGATTCTGGGTTGGAGCGTGGGGTGTCATGCCAACTGCCTCCGTTCCGCCCCCCTCCACCTGGAACACCCAGACAGGTCGCGCCGCCCCCTGACCTATCTGGGGTACCCCCCGTCTACCACCACCTGGCAGAGGTTTTTAGTAAGGAGTGTGCTCTCTCTCTTCCCCCCCATCGGCCTTACGACTGCTCAATCGACCTCGTCCCAGGTGCCGCGGCAGCTATACATCCTCTCCCTCCCTGAGAAACAGTCCATGCGGGAGTACATCTCGGAGTCTTTGGCTTCAGGCATTATCCGTCCCTCCTCCTCCCCGGTGGCAGTGGGGTTCTTCGTCGTCAAGAAGAAGGGAGGGGACCTCCGGCCCTGCATTGACTATCGGCGACTAAACAACATCACGGTCAAAAATAAGTACCCTCTGCCCCTCATCAGCTCCACATTCGAGCCCCTCTGTCATGCAGCCATCTTCACGAAACTGGACCTACGGAGCGCCTACCACCTCGTCCGCATCAAGGAGGGAGATGAGTGGAAGACGGCGTTCAACACCCACCTGGGCCACTTTGAATACCTGGTCATGCCCTTCGGACTCACCAACGCCCCGGCCGTATTCCAGTCCCTTGTGAATGATGTGCTGCGTGACATGATTAACGTGTTCATGGTGGTCTACCTGGACGACATCTTGATCTTCTCCAGGACCGAGGAGGAGCACCACCAGCACGTCCGCCTGGTCCTCCAGCGGCTTTTGGAGAACAGGCTCTTCGTCAAGGCCGAGAAGTGCCTCTTCCATGCTGCCTCCGTGGAATATCTCGGGCACATCGTCGAGAGGGGTCACCTTCGGGCGGACGGGAGGAAGATCGAGGCGGTGGTGGAGTTGCCCCAACCCACGACCCGCCAGCAGCTACAGCGTTTCCTGGGCTTCGCGGGGTTCTATCTGCGGTCCATTAAGGGATTCAGCCAGGTGTCCGCCCCACTTACCGCCCTCACCTCCATGCTCCGGCCGCCTTCTCGACCCTGAAGAGTCTGTTCACAACAGCCCCGGTGCTCGTCCGACACGGGCCTTGGGGCTGTTCTCTCCCAGATGTCGGCGGAGGACCAGAAACTCCACCCATGTGCGTGCATGTGGTTTGGTCCGACCACAAAAACCTCACGTACATCCGGTCGGCCAAGAGACTTAACTCCCGCCAAGCACGCTGGGCCCTCTTCTTCACCCGCTTTGAGTTCACTCTCACCTACAGGCCGGGCTCCAACAACACCAAGGCCGACACACTCTCCTATCTATCTATCCTTCTCTCATCTCCTATAGATGAGAGAAGGATAGATAGATAGAAGCTGGTTTGGTTGGATGGATGAATGGATGGATGAAAGAGAGGATGGATAGATTAGAGATGGGAGGTATAGATAGGTATAGATCATAGGAACCCAATGATCCTCATAGAAACCCATGTTTGTTCATGCAACTTAAAAAGGCTTAAAGTTTAAAAAATCTAAATAGTATCAAAACTCTGAATGGAAGTTATTTAAGTGGAGTCAGGATATACATTTTAACGTTTAATCGAAATGTCAAGCTTAAAACATGAAAAAGTGGATACATTTTGAAATGTCCCCATTCAGAGCAAATGGCCATAGGAATTAATAGGATTTCAGGCAAAATGGGGTACAGCGCAAAAAGTATACATGGAATAAAAACAAATTATGAAATGAATAGTAGACATTACTATTGAGGGACACATAATTTGTGGCCTCAGGGCGACAAATCGTTGCTAGCTACTTTGCCACTTGCTAAGCAAGCCCATTAATAAGGCACTCTAAGTAAAGTAGCCTCACCTTTCATAAGCAATTATGAACAGTAATGAATGTTCATAGGGCACATCAAGTGATCCAACATTGCATCATTCATAATAAGTAGTCATAAACTGAATATATTTGAATCATTTGTTTATTCATCCTTGTCTATACTATAGTAATGACAGAGATGGCATTCACTTTTAACAAAACATAACCCAATAACAAACTGCAGCAAGGCTACTGCAGCTGGAAAATGTAAATAGATGAATCGAGTTTCACATTGGCATCAACTTACAGGCTTGATACAGGTGATACTGGCTAACTAGCTACTACCTAGCCTGATTTGGCATTGCTTCTAGCTAGCTAGTGAGAAACACCAGAACATATAGCTAACGTCAGTGTTGGGGAAGCTACTCTGAAAATGTATTTAACTAGATTAAATGACTTTATAAGGAAAGAAGTTGAACTACACTAAAGCTACCATTGAGATAAATGTAGGTTGTCAAACTCAAGCTACTTTGAACGATGACCAGTCCATGAAAGCATGTGACTGGAATCACTGGGAAATGGTGAGGTGGAGCAAAGTGGGGAGACCGGAGGCAGTAAGAGAAGAAATAGTAGGAAAAAGTTCAAGGGCTGGAATAAAAGTCCAAAGTTTTTTTGTTTTCTTTCGGAAAAATATAGTGAGTAGTGACAGTAGCTTACTACACCGCTACATGGCAAAAAAGTAGTTAACTACAGGAAACTCTACTAGGATTTGAATTTAGTTTAAGCTGCTGCAAAATGCAGTTAAACTGATAGTTGAACTACATGTCCCTCTTGCTATCTGTGTACTATCGGTGTTTAAACAACAAGTTGTTTCAACCTTACGACAAAGCCATGCTGTTGTGGAGCTAGCTAGGTATTTCTACGTAAGCCAGACATGGCAGTATCAAAACAAGCATATAGCTAGTTAGCTAGCTTTTGTAGCTAGTTAGTAGCATCACCTTTGAAGTAAGTTCTTTTTTTTTTTGAGGCAGCAGCTGGCCATAGCCTACCGACCGTTTGTAAATGTTATATATCATTTGATAGTTTTAACTGTATACTGAGTAAAGGTAGCAACAAGAGAGAGCTGGCACCTACAGTTCGGTTGTCAAACCCACTTCTGGGTTTGTGATGTTTTTTGAAAATCCTTTAACCCTCTAGATCCCATAGCGGCCGTCGACGGCCGTTTTATATTTTACTAGAGCTCCCGTGGACGGCCGTCACTTTCACTCATACAATAAAGTAATTTAAGCATACAATGCTTAAACCATGAAAGATAAAATCACTTCAACAAAAACATATGACACTCTGACATTTGAGTGGAAAAAACAAACCAACAAACAAATCATGTTTTATTTGCCAATCAATCATCAATCACTGCACGCCATACTAGATATCAATCAATAAGTGGAGGGTCTCAAATTCTACCATATCTGATGAGGGTAGTCATAGTACTTGTAGGATAGAGGCATAGATTGATAGAGTGCATTAATAAATAATTACACCCATAATTACACAAATCGAGTGTAAAAACTAGCAAATGCAATTTGCCAACTGTGCAACCACTGTGCAACCATTGCAAATAACGCTTCATGATTTCACATCAGGGTTAGTTTTCAAAGCATTTCTAAATACATTTATAAAGCATCAATAACTGGCTCCCGATCGCAAGCTCCCTATTTGGCAAGCACCAAGTGAATATCGAACAATCTAAACGAATGAGTTATAACTGTTTGTAAATGTGAATAGAAGCCCTGACAACGTCCTCAACTCCTGGTGGTGCCCTGGAGCCTTCCCTGGAGTCTGGGGTTCTAGCGCAGGCGGGTCTCCTCGAGGGCTCCATCGCCCTCCCCCACCTCGTCGACGATTCCATCGCCAGCAGTTTCCCCCACCTCCTGCAGGTGCAGTCGGACTTCTGCGGCCACTCACCTCCCACCAGCCATCATCATCGGCAGCTTGATGGTGAGGAACGTCGTGGTCTCTGGAGCAGAAACCATTTGCTACCCCAGGGCAAGGGTGAAGGATATCACTGAACTGCTTCCATCCATTCTTCACTGTCAGCATAGTCCATGTGGGCTCAAATAACATCAAACAGCGTGAATCGGAGCTGCTGAAGGAGGATTTTATAGAACTGATTAACACCATGAAAGGCTCCATTGAGCCCCCGATTATTTCAGGCCCTGTACCATCATTGGATCGTGGCTGCGAGAGATTCAACAGACTTTTGGAGTAAAAAAATTGGCAGAAGGACTACTGCCAGTCTGCTGCAGTGGCTTTTATCGACAACTTTGACTCCTAGGATGCTATACAGGCCGGATGATATACACCCAAACCATCTTGGAGCCTGGACTCTCTCATCACATTTCAAAAACCCCGCTCAGATAATCCCTACCGTTATTTCAAAGTGTTGTCATCATCATTGTACTGCAGTTATGCATAATCTGTTCCCTCGTTCGAGACACAGACCAAATGGTGTGGCTATAAACAACCTCGTAATGATACCAATCAAAGTCAGCGTAGAAACAAGTGTTAGTGGGGAGTTACCAGCCTTAGAGACTCCATCTGATCTCAAATTACGGCATGGGCTCGGACTGTTGCACTTAAATGTGCATGGTTAAATGTGGCCATGGTTTCTGAAATGGACTTCATTAACATTTGGATCCATGAGGCAAACCCGGATGTTTTTATTTTAAAAGAGACATGGCTAAACAAATCTGCACCAAGTTATGATATAACCCTTGTTGGCTGCAATATCTTTAGATCTGAATGGTTTTACCATTTCGGTTTTAAATTCCACAACTGGACCCAAACAGTCTGAATACCTTGCATTAAGTATGTTGCTAGGAGCCACCAGTTTAACAGCCCCCCTCTGCTGAGTCCTGTGCTCTGGATAGACTAGCTGAGCTGTTCTCCTCCTGTGGAGTATCAGAATTCTTAGTTATGGGGGATCTAAACGTGGATTGGTTGACACACTTTTCTGATAAACTTAAAGATGTATGCAGTGATCTAAATTTGACACAGTTAATATCCAAACCCATGCGGCCTAATCTGAAAAACCTAGTAAAATCTACCCTGATTGATATTATATTGACAAATAGACCCCAGAAATACATATTGTCTCCCGGCAATAGACCCTGTACAGGAGCCCCGGACTAGCCCTCCGACTAACGAGTTGAATCCTCAGGATTCCTAAGGATTCACCCTGCTGTTAACCGTCTACTTCCTATAGTTTCCCCTGCTTCAGCTTTCAGCTATGCTCCGTAAGTGACCCACAATGGAAACAAGGCTTAGGAAAGCCCCTATAGAAGAAGAAGACAACTCTTTATTTGGCCATGCAATCAATTCTCATCACTTGTAGGAATTTGACATGTGCACACCTGTTAGCAATGCGGATGCGGTGGACCCAAGTGCTGAGAAATACTCAGACGAAGTGTAAATACACAAACGTTTCTTTTAATTAAGATCGGGGCAGGATGCACAAACAAACACTGGGAGAAAAGGGTAAAATAAAAGTGGAGAAAGTCAAGCTCCAATAAACATAGGTACTCACTTCACAAGTGGCAAAACGAAGAACTGAGAGGGTAGTAACACGGACCGACAGGCAGACAGGGTAAACACGAACAGACGGAGAGAATCTCTGACAAGGACATGGGGAAACACACAGGCTATAAATAACAAACAGGGGACAGAACACACAGGTGAAACGAATCCTGGTAGATTAGGAGGGCACTGGCCCCGTACCGCCAGAGGAGGGCGCCAGAGTCACCAGACAGCAACCTCAGGCGTGACAGTACCCCCCCCCCTGACGAACGGCACCAGCCGTTACTTGGGTGCCCCAGGATGCAAGTCAGTAATCAAGGTGGGGTCCAGTATACTCCGCCGGGGCACCCAAGTCTGGCGGAAGACCAGGGCCGGGCGACGCTTGCGATTGGCCTGAAGCTGGGACTTGGCCGAAGCCCTCTTGAGCGCCGCCCGCACCCGTCTCCAGGTCCTGCGACACCGACTGACTTGGGCCTGGACCGAAGGCACCTCTGCTTCCTCCTCTTGCTCAGGGAACAGGGGGGGTTGGTAGCCATACTGGCACTGGAAGGGGGACAGACCAGTGGAGGAGCAGAGGAGGGTGTTGTGGGCGTACTCAGCCCAGGCCAGTCGCCAGCTCCAGGTCGTAGGTTTCCTGGAGACGTAGCACCTCAGCACGCCCTCCAGGTCCTGGTTGACGCGCTCCGTCTGCCCGTTAGACTGAGGATGGAATCCGGACGAGAGGCTGACGGAGGCTCCGAGGCTGGTGTGTTATGGAAAATACATTCATAGAACTATTTTCAGGTTATACACTTTCATATGACTGATACAACTTGTGTAACTACTGTGATGACATTTTCTCTTGCCACTCCTCTAAAGTTCTATAGCCATTGTTCTGAGAAGCACTGTATGATTTACCATATGAACAGCGGTGATCTCTGAGGGGGTGGTAGGAGAGAGCAATAGTGGGGGGACAGGCGCATCCTGTCGATAGGTGTGAAATGTTGAACGGCGATTAATCAATAAGAAAGTCTCCCCATTGTTCATTCTTTCCCGCCCTTTCTCACGTAAGCACAGGCCCATCAGCCGATAGCCTTGGCGGCGCCTGTATCATGTTTAAACTGTATAAAAGACGAACCTGATCATTGTCTCTTTAGACTTGTGCTGAACGAACCCCGGTTCTACGCTGGGCTGCTGTTACGCTCTTGTCTCTTGTTTGCAAGCAATAAATACCGGACTCAGATATTGTGGCTACTCAGGACTTGTTTCTTGATTCTTACCTCCGAAGAGCTAAAGTACAGAGTGGTAAATCCTAGACTTCCACCACAATTTGGGGGCTCGATCCGGGATCGCCTGCCCTGACTTCGTCGTCTCTCTGCCAAGAAGGTCAACTCGTATACGGTCAGGATATATTCCTGGAGCCGAAATCCTCCCTTTGAAAGTTCAGAACGCAAAGGTTGAGAGAAAAGGCGCCTGAAAGGAGAGAGACGGCGTTTTCAGGCACGGCGAGTCCGAAAAGACGTTGAGCTCGGAAGAGGTAAGACCACAATATTTGTAAAAAAAAAATAAAAAAAAAGGGGGGGGAAAAGGTGCTAGCAAAAACCCCAGCCAGGTGCTGGGTCGCTGTTCATAACATCTTCAGTGTAAATCCTATCAGGTATAGGTCTTCAGTTGTGAATCCTGTTTTGGTGATATATCTTCTGTTGAAAATCCTATCAGGTATAGGTCTTCAGTTGTGAATCCTGTTTTGGGGACACACCGTTGGTCTGGAACAGTCTGCAGTTTGTTGTTTGTGTTTGTGTTTTTAATCTAGATAAGAGCCGACGGGCTGATTGACACTTCGAGAAGAGGTGTCGGGGACACTCAACGTGTGGAAGGCACACATATATGAATATATATATATTTTCTATTATAATCTTTTGGTATACCTAATAGTTAGAATTTGTATGAAACGCGTAAAGACCGGTGTGGAGACACGTGAATAAAAGGTAAGGAACTCACCTATTGTCGTTGACGACACTTAACCTTTTTGAGTTGCTACACTAATTGATAATGGGGGAAGCGGCCAGTAAAGCAAACCCGCTGCCTTCGAGCACGGAGGGATGCGCTAAGATAATGATTGGAAAATATGGTCGATGGACATGCGAACAATTGCCTATGTGGGAGATTTTGGGTTTTCCATTGAACGGGAGTTTTAGCCAACGACAGATTAACATGCTAGAAGACAGGCTTGAAAATTATGCTACAGGTAAAATTAAGAAGTTACAAAAAGGGTCACGCCGAGTAGATTGGAAGGCGTTTTGTGCATGGAAAACGGAGGGGGCAATTAGACAGTTACAACAAGAACAGGCTGAACAGTTTAAGAAGGTAAAACAAGTCGAATTAGAAAAGGTAAAGCCAGGAAAGGAACCACAAGTGGAGTCAGATAGGCCAGGGCTTTCTAACCAGTGTCCTATAGTAGTCTTGTCCGAACAGGTTGATGCGGATCTCGACTGCTCCTCTGTCCGTCCTCCACCCTACAGACCTTTGACAGCACCACGGGCAGATCTGGCTTGCCCGAACCCATCGTCGACTTACGGAGCCCGAGGCAGACGCAATCGAGGGCGAGAAAGGTTCGGAGGCAAGCGCAGCAAGAACGATCAGATGGGGTGTTTCCGCTGCCAAGCAGAGGACCACTGGCAGAGAGAATGTCCCGAGCAAGCGGGAAGGGTATTGACGGTCAGAGGAAGCGGGAGGGGTCCCATCAACGGCGGTACCCGGTGAGATAAAACCAATACGCAAGCACACACGTACACCACAACTAGACATACAGGCTATTAGGAAAGAAAGTGCATATGAGGTACTACCTAGAATAACATTGAAGGTGGCTGGCAGATCGGGTACATTTGTTAATAGATTCAGGAGCAGGGTACTCTGTCTTAAGAACAGAAGATTGGCAACCCCCACCGAAACTCAGTGGAAGGGTAATCACCATAGTCGGAGCAGAGGGAAGAGGGGTAAAAGAGAGATTCACAGTGTATGATGAAGATAGTTATCAATATGGTAAACATTCATTCATATTATCTGACTGCTGCCCAATTAACTTACTAGGTAGAGACTTGATGTGCGGGATAGGACTAAATCTGTGGTGTTCAGAAGATGGGATTAGAATAGAAAGACGTGTAATGCAAACTATATCGTTGGGTAATGCACCACTAAATTATTTTTACGAATGGAACTTGCCCGTCTCTCGGCTGAGATCAATTGCACAGAAATTGTTGGCGGAAGCCGAGCTAAGAATTAGAATTATTAAGTATGTTCACGGATAAAGATAATTTTCATTGTATAGCTAAGGTCTCGGAAATTCAGGATGAGTGTTGGAAACGTTTGGTTCAGAGAGAAGCCATAGATGATATTTACACTAGCTTTTTAGGCATTATTGGAAAGAGGCATTATTGTTCCATGTCCTGACAGCCGTTTGTCGTACTCTCATGTTCCCCGTAAAAGAGGCCAAACAGGAAGGCCAACCACAAACCTGGCGCTTTGTTCGGGATCTTAAAAAGGTTAATGAAGCAGTCCAAGCGCGCGCCCCTATTGTTACGGATCCATATACTAATTACACATATACGAAGTAATGCTACATATTTCTCAGTGGTCGACCTAGCTAATGCGTTCTCCAGTATTCCTGTACATAAGGATTCCAGTTCTGGTTCGCATTTCGCTTTAAGGATAAGTGATATGATATGATATATATATATAGATAGGTATAGATAGATAGATAGATAGATAGGTAGGCTGATTGATTGATTGATTGATTGATTTATAGATAGATACATGGTCTAGAGCCCCTAGGGGCTACGTTGAAAACCCAGCAGTATTTGGGCAGCTATAAGAGATAACTTTAGTATCTATTCAGTAAGAATTTGGTGTTGAAAGGGGGTAGGCACGCTTAACATATTTGGCAGAACAGAGCCACAAGGCAAGCCTGCAGAGAATACTATTTGTAAAGGTGTTGCTGTTGTTGTTGTTATTGTTATTTGTTTTTGGGCCATAAGCTCACCAGGGAGGGCAAAAGCCAGAGTACAAACAGAATAGACACATTTACTAAAATACCTAAGATAATTACTCAGAAACACCTGTTATATATATTTTTTAGTTTTTGTTTTGGGTTGGCCTAAAATGATAACCCATGTTTACCAAATGTTTATTTTATTTTTATGAAGTGTTGTCACATGGAGAAGATCATGTGTCAAAAGGGGGGATGACGGATATTGTAAATAAGCATTATTCACAGAATTTGGCATAGTGTAGAAAGAGGGCAAATGGTTCCCCAATCAAGCCATCCTCCCCCTGATGGCCCATTTGATCATGTTATGATGAACTTTGTTGTTTTGTTGAGTTAAACCCCTGCGAGGGAAAGAAATATTGTTTAGTTTTTGTGGGCATGTTTTCTGTGAAGAAGTTGGACTGAACTGGGCTAAAGCTTTTCCATTGATTCTCACAGCTAGGCGAGGGAGGCCTAGGGCAAAGAACGGCCTGTCTCCTCATGGGATCCTGACTGGTAGACCAATGCTACGTGAATTACTCTATGCTAACATGCTGTGCTAACTTGACCAGAGTTTTAAGAGGCATCCACAGAACCATGAAAGAGGCACTCCTCACACCACTAGGGGGACCTCTCCACGACATCCAGCAAGGGGAGTGGGTGCTGATCGAGAACTGCAGGAGAAAACACTGGAGCAGTCCATGGTGGTTGGGTCCTTTCCAGGTACATCTCGTCACGCAGTCTGCAGAGAGAGGCACGTGGGTACATGCCACACACGGCAAGAAGGCACCACCACTGGAGAGACCAGTGGGGACGTCAGCGGGCAGACACAGAGTGACCCAGTGAGACCAGCCATCAGCAAGCAGACCAGGAGTGACTCAGCGAGACTAGACGTCAGTGGGCAGACCAGGAGCGACCCAGCGAGACTAGACATCAGCGGCCAGGACCAGGCATGACCAGAACACGACAGGACCAGGCATGACCAGCCAGGAGGAGAGAAGCAGCAAGGCCCAAGACAAGGACAACACTGAGCCACCGCAGGGCTCCAACAAGAATCACGTGCTAGTAACCTCTGATTCCAACATAATTGAAACACCATGAAGCCGCCGAGATGATTGCGGCCTACGGAGTGGCTGTATATGAGCTACATAATGTGACATACTGTTCTCTAATAAGACAAGAGGCAAATTTTATCTGGGAAAGAGTGATTGTTCATGATAACGCAGGAAACCAAACCCAATTCGACCTCACCATAGCTAAACCACTGCCAGAGCAAGTGTACTTAGTCTGCGGTCCAAAAGCTTACAGTTGTGTACCTAAACATGCAGGTGGAACTTGCTATTTGGCCTATGTGACGCCCTTAATCAGGCGTGCACTTATTGCTTTCTTAATAAAAAATAGTTGTATAGTGATGTCGGTGGTTGGCAAGGCATGTATAAGGAGGGCGGCCACCCATATAATGACAACTAACATGGTGCTCGAACGAATGGAGACAGGGGATGACTTTTCTAACCTGGATCCCTTTCCCGGGTTTAACTTATTTGATGAGGAGGATATGAGAACCTCCGTCCAGTGAAATATGATATTTAGGCTGAAGTGTTGTTAACATTCAAGGAATTAAATGTTAAAAGGAGGGATTGTTATGGAAAATACATTCATAGAACTATTTTCAGGTTATACACTTTCATATGACTGATACAACTTGTGTAACTACTGTGATGACATTTTCTCTTGCCACTCCTCTAAAGTTCTATAGCCATTGTTCTGAGAAGCACTGTATGATTTACCATATGAACAGCGGTGATCTCTGAGGGGGTGGTAGGAGAGAGCAATAGTGGGGGGACAGGCGCATCCTGTCGATAGGTGTGAAATGTTGAACGGCGATTAATCAATAAGAAAGTCTCCCCATTGTTCATTCTTTCCCGTTGGGGGCAGCGCACCCTTTCTCACGTAAGCACAGGCCCATCAGCCGATAGCCTTGGCGGCGCCTGTATCATGTTTAAACTGTATAAAAGACGAACCTGATCATTGTCTCTTTAGACTTGTGCTGAACGAACCCCGGTTCTACGCTGGGCTGCTGTTACGCTCTTGTCTCTTGTTTGCAAGCAATAAATACCGGACTCAGATATTGTGGCTACTCAGGACTTGTTTCTTGATTCTTACCTCCGAAGAGCTAAAGTACAGAGTGGTAAATCCTAGACTTCCACCACAGGTGGCGAGCGCCTTCCAGAACCTGGAGGCAAACTGGGGACCCTGATCCGACACCACATCCTGGGGGAGACCGTGGATCCTGAAGACGTGCTGCACCATCAGGTCCGCGGTCTCCTGGGCCGAGGGCAGCTTGGGTAGGGGGACGAAGTGGGCCGCCTTGGAAAATCGGTCCACCACCAATAGGATAGTGGTGAACCCGTCGGAGGAGGGAAGGCCCGATATAAAATCCAAAGAAATGTGGGACCAGGGGCGCTTGGGAATGGGAAGGGGCCGGAGGAGACCCGCCGGGGCCAGACGGGGGCTCTTGCTGCGCGCGCACATCGCACACGCCGCCACGAAGGCGCGCGTATCCCCCTCTGCCATGGGCCACCAGAACCTCCTCCGGATGAATTCCAAGGTCCTGGCGGCCCCTGGGTGACCCGTGAGGGAGGATGCGTGTGCCCAGAGGAGCAGCCGTGCGCGCGCAGCCTTGGGAACATAGAGTCTCCCTGAGTGTGGCAAAGGCGTTCTGCGCCTCGGGGGACCAAGCGAATTGAGGGCGGCTGGACTGGGTGAGGGTGGTCAAGGGAGCGGCCAGGGCACTAAACCCAGGAATCGTTGTAGCTGTTTCAGGGAGGAGGGTTGGGGCCAGTCCAACACTGCCTTGACTTTGGCAGGGTCCATACGCAACTCCCCCCTGGAAACGATAAATCCCAGGAAGGAGACTGTCTCCTGGTGAAAAACGCACTTCTCCGCCTTCACATAAAGTTGATGGCGGAGAAGGCGTTGCAGAAACTGGCGAACGTGCAGCCTATGTTGGGCCAGGTCCTTAGAAAAAATAAGGATGTCGTTCAGGTAGACAAACACGGACAGGTCCAGGAAGTCCCGAAGGACGTCGTTGACCAACGCCTGGAAGACCGCCGGGGCGTTGGCCAATCTGAAGGGCATGACCCGATACTCGTAGTGGCCCCTCGGTGTGTTGAATGCCGTCTTCCACTCATCCCCCTCCCGGATCCTCACCAGGTTGTAGGCGTTACGTAGGTCCAGCTTGGTGAAGACCCGGGCCTGCTGCAGGGATTCAAAGGCCGATGTCATCGGGGGGAGTGGATAGCGATTCTTCACTGTGACGTCGTTCAGGCCCCGGTAATCGATGCAGGGCCGCTGTCCTCTGTCCTTCTTGGCCACAAAGAAGAACCCTGCACCCACCGGGGACGTGGAATGTGTCGGATATGTCCCGCGGCGAGCGCCTCCTCAATGTACTCCTTCATGGCCAATGTCTCTGGTCGGGACAAGGAGAACAAGCGACCCCTAGGAGGCATGGAACCTGGCAGGAGGTCGATAGAGCAGTCGTAGGACCTGTGGGGTGGCAGGCTCTTGGCCCGTGACTTACTAAAGACCTCCGCCAGGTCCCAATACTCCAGGGGAACACCGGTCAGGCCGGGAACAGGGGAGGTAAGTGGCAGTGGACGGGGAATGGGAGTAAGGGGACTGGATGGACATGCGTGGACGGTCGACCCTACCCCCAGAACAACCTGCCCGGTGGCCCAGTTAATCCGGGGGTTGCTGGAAGCCAGCCAGGAGTGACCCAGGACGAGGGGGCAGTCAGGAGCCTCAATGATGAAAAAATGAGGCTCCTCCCAAGGACCTGACCTTGACCTGGAGGCGCACGGGGATAGTGCACTGTGTAATCAGGCCAGTTCCCAGGGGGCGACCGTCCAGAGCCCGGACCGGAATGGGCTCCGCTAGCTGGATGAGCGGGACTCCCCATCCAGCCGCCAGGCTCGTGTCCATCAGGTTCCCCACTGCTCCAGAGTCGACCAGGGCGAGGACCCTCTGTGGGTCGGAGCCCCACTGCACTGCGACCCGGAGAAAGGTCCGGGAATCTCTAGGAATGGAGGGTGGATCCCGTCCCGCCAGCACCCCTCCAGATACTAGCGGGACCCTCCGTTTCCCGATTTCTCCGGGCCGGCAGCGGTGACCCGACCGGCCGCAGTACAGGCAGCGCCCCTCGCTCAGGCGGCGCTGTCTCTCCGCCTTCGAGAGGTGCGCTGCCCCCAACTGCATGGGCTCCTCCTGGGGGATCTCTACAGGGGGACGGGGGAAGGGTTCTGGGTAGGGAGGCGCGCCACGTGTCAACCGTCGCTCCCTTGATCTCTCCCGGCGACGGTTGTCCACGCGTATAGAGAGGTCGATGAGATCGTCCAATTGCTCAGGGAGCTCTCGGAAGGCGAGATCGTCCTTCATCACCTCCGAGAGACCCTGGGCGAAGAGGACGACCAGCGCGCTATCCTCCCAACCTGCCTCCCTCGCCAGGGTCCTGAACTCCAAGGCGTAGACTGCCACGGAGCGCTCACCCTGCCGACAGGCCGTGAGACGACGGCCGGCCTCATGCCCCGACGCCACCCGGGAGGTGTCGAAAATCTTGCGTATCTCCCGGGTGAACAGAGTGACGTCAGAGCATGCCGGCGTCTGACGCTCCCACTCGGCCGTAGCCCAAGAGAGAGCCCGGCCCGTCAACAGGGTGATGATGTACGCCACCCTGGAGCGCTCCGTGGGAAAGGATGAGGGCTGCAGACTGAACACCAGGGAACATTGGGTGAGAAACTCTCTGCAGTCCTCCGGACGTCCGTCGTATCGTTCAGGCGGCGGTAGGCGCGGCTCCCGTGCTGGGGTCTGGGGAGCTGGAGCAGGTGGTGTCGGTGCAGGTACCGCGGCGGCCTCCCGAGCCTCCGACATGGAACGGACCATGATGGTGAGTCGATGGAGGCTCTCGGCCACCTGCTGCATTCCCTGCTCGTGCTGGGTTAACACTTTGCGCTGGGCTCCGGATTCCTGCAGCCTGAGTATCTCCGCTGGGTCCATGTTGGTCAGAGATTCTGTTAGCAATGCGGATGCGGTGGACCCAAGTGCGGATAAATACTCAGACGAAGGCGTAAATACACAAACGTTTCTTTTAATTAAGATCGGGGCAGGATGCACAAACAAACACTGGGAGAAAAGGGTAAAATAAAAGTGGAGGAAGCCAAGCTCCAATAAACATAGGTACTCACTTCACAAGTGGCAAAACGAAGAACTAAGAGGGTAGTAACATGGACCGACAGGCAGACAGGGTAAACACGAACAGATGGGGAGAATCTCTGACAAGGACATGGGGAAACACACAGGCTATAAATAACAAACAGAGAACAGAACACACAGGTGAAACGAATCCTGGTAGATTAGGAGGGCACTGGCCCCGTACCGCCAGAGGAGGGCGCCAGAGTCACCAGACAGCAACCTCAGGCGTGACACACACGGTTAAGTGCCTTGCTCAAGGGCGCAGTGGTAGGAGCCTTAGATATGATGACCTTCCAGTTACCAGCTCACATCCAGCTCTCTCCTAGGGTGGGGATCGAACCAGCAATCTCCCAATTGCTGGCCAGCCTCTCTAACCTCTAGGCCAGCGTTTCCCAACCGCTGTGCCGCGGCACACTAGTGTGCCGTGAGAGATCGTTGGGTGTGCCGTGAGAAATTATCCAATTTCACTTTTTTTTTTTTAATTAACATTTATTAATTATTATCTGCAAATAAAATGCCATTGTCGAGTGTCTGTGCTGTAATATAGTGACTGGCAGAGTAATGTAATATTCGTCCGGGTGGCAGCAGGTAGCTAATTGCCTCGTTCCTTCTTAGAGACAAGAGTATTAGTGACGCATGCGACAGGTCGTGGTGACAGTGATGGAGAAGTTTTTAAAAAGGAAAAAATGGGCCCTGGACAAGATTCTGACCCAGGTGAAGTAGCAGGCCCTAGTATGAGTGGTGGTAAAAAGAAACTAAAGACGGTGAGCTCGAGGCAATACAGCGAAAGCTATCTTCCAACAGCGCCATGGTGCCAAGCAAGCTTAAACGCCATCTCCAAACGAAACACCCGTCACTTCAAAACAAGCCGATGGCGTGAAAACACAGAGAAACAGGCAACTTTTATGAGAAAAACCACAAAGGTAAATGAGAAAGCCCTCAAAGCTAGTTACCTAGTTGCTGAACTCGTAGCTAAATCAAAAAAGTCCCACTCTGTGGCAGAGACATTAATACTACCTGCCTGCAAAGCCATTGTCAACGAGATGCTCGGCCCTGACGCGGTTAAAGACAGAGCTAAAGTCCCGCTCTCAGATAACACAATTGCCAGGCGTATTGATGACATGTGTACAGACATCGAAAGTCATGTTTTGGGAAAGATACGCATCAGTAGGAAATTTGCGTTGCAACTTGATGAGTCTACGGATATTAGTGGACATTCTCAGCTCTTGGCCAATGTGCGTTTTGTGGATGGAGATGCCATTAGAGAAAACTTCCTATTTTGCAAGGCACTGCCAGAAAAAACAACAGGAGAGGAAATTTATATAATATTGTAATTATATATACTGTATCAGGCTACAGAGTGTCATTTTGTAACATTTTTGGTTGGTGGTGTGCCCCAAGATGCTTCCAATGTAAAAAATGTGCCGTGGCTCAAAAAAGGTTGAAAAACACTGCTCTAGGCCACCTGCCGCCCCATAGTATAGTTAAATATAGGGATATTCAAACTGAGGCTAGAACAACCATTTAGATCTTAAGATGATATATGCGCAGTAAATCTATCTTTTTACAATTAACAGAAAGAATAATATAACTTTTGGTGACTGAATACAATTCTAACAAACCCTTTTAACCCTTTAAATGCAAGTTTGTACTTTATTTATGCTTTAAGCATGACAGCATTGCAATGCAATAAGGCATCAAAGTAACAAAGTTCAAGATATTGTATAAAGAGATAATACAAATCATAAAATTGCATAAAAGAAGTAGAGAAATCAAATCTTACCCTGTCTGTCCCTACTCTGTCTGAATAAATCTAAATTTAGAGAGGCCCCATCCAGCATCGGCATTTGCAACCACCGAAGGTTCCTCTATCTCTAGGTTCCTCTATCAGCCCAGCTGATTTCTCTGGAGCAGCACCGAGCCCTCAGTCGAGGGACTTCGACGACCCACACTGCCTAGTACAAGTAAAGCGGTCACTCAACCTCTAGCAAGCCTGTTTAAGGTAGCTTAACTCTTGTTTTAGATTAGATTAGATTCAACTTTATTGTCATTGTGCAGAGTACAAGTACAGAGACAACGAAATGCAGTTAGCGTCTAACCAGAAGTGCAAAATAGCAGAAAGTGCAATGAACAGTATTTACAGGTAGTGCAATATATGATCAGTGGTAGTGCAGTATAATATAGTATAATATAAGCAGTATAATATAGCAGTGCAGTATAGCAGTATATGAGTAGCAGTAGCATTATAGCAGAATAAATAGTTACAGTATGAGCAGTGTAGCAGCATATGAGCTGTATGTGTAATGCAGTCTAGCAGTATATATGTATTAACAGTAACATGAGGTAGATGCAGAATAAATATAAATATGGAATACCGTATAAACAGTATAAACAAGTATGTGCAGTAGTATTAAAGAAAATATAGGATATGTGCATTATGTGCATTATGAACAGTATGAACAGTATGGACAGGTATGTACAGAAGAGCAGTGGTATTGAGTAAGAGCAGGGGAGGGGAGTAATAGTGCAATAGTGCAATTGTCCGGGTGGGGGGGGGGGGTGGGGGTTGCAGGGGTAGTAGGTTGTCAGGTAGGTGTAGTGTTCGAGTTCAGCAGGGTGACAGCCGCAGGGAAGAAGCTGCCTCTGAACCTACTGGTTCGGGTGCGGAGAGACCTGTAGCGCCTCCCGGAGGGGAGTGGGGTGAAAAGTCTATGGTTGGGGTGAGAGATGTCCTTGACGATGCTGCGTGCCTTACGCAAGCATCGTTTGCCCTGGACAGCCTCGATGGAGGGGAGTGAGGAACCGGTGATGCGTTGGGCAGTTTTCACCACCCTCTGCAGTGCTTTCCGGTCCGATGCCGAGCAGTTGCCATACCATACTGTGACACAGTTGGTAAGGATACTCTCGATGGTGCAGCGGTAGAAGTTCACCAGGATCTGAGGAGATAGATGGACCTTCTTTAGTCTCCTCAGGAAGAAGAGACGCTGGTGAGCCTTCTTTATCAGGGTGGAGGTGTTGAGGGTCCAGGAGAGGTCCTCAGAGATGTGGACACCCAGAAACTTGAAGCTGGTGACTCGCTCCACCTCAGTCCCGTTGATGAGGGTGGGGGTGTGTGCGCCAGCTTTAGACTTCCTGA
Organism: Argentina silus; assembly: GCF_951799395.1. Lineage (NCBI taxonomy): Eukaryota > Metazoa > Chordata > Actinopteri > Argentiniformes > Argentinidae > Argentina > Argentina silus. Next base: position 20,638,890 of record NC_139654.1, on the reverse strand, counting down.
AGTCCACAATGAGTTCTTTGGTCTTCTTGGTGTTGAGAGCCAGGTTATTGTCGTTGCACCACACTGTTAGGTGCTGGACCTCCTCCCTGTAGGCCAACTCATCGTTGTTGCTGATGAGACCGATCACCGTTGTGTCGTCTGCAAACTTAACAATGGTGTTTGAGCCATGTACAGGTGTGCAGTCGTAGGTGAAGAGGGAGTAAAGGAGGGGGCTCAGCACACAGCCTTGTGGAACGCCGGTGTTCAGGGTGAGGGTTGAGGAGGTGTGGTTGTGAAGCCCAACAGACTGCGGCCTGTTGGTCAGGAAGTCTAGAATCCAGTTGCAGAGGGAGGGGTTGATGCCCAGTTGCCTGAGTTTGGAGATCAGTTTGGAGGGGATGATGGTGTTGAATGCTGAGCTGAAGTCAATAAACAGCATTCTCACATAAGAGTTAGTCTTGTCGAGGTGGGACAGGGCGGAGTGAAGTGCCGTTGAAATGGCATCCTCTGTACTCCTGTTCTGCCGGTAGGCGAATTGAAAGGGGTCCAGTGTGGGTGGTAGGCAGGTCTTGAGTTGAGCTAAGACCAGCCTCTCGAAGCACTTCATGATGATGGGCGTGAGTGCCACTGGTCGGAAGTCATTTAAGCTCGTTGCAGTGGAGTGTTTTGGCACCGGCACGATGGAGGTGGTTTTGAAGCACGCGGGGACAGTTGCTTGGGCTAGGGACAGGTTGAATATGTCAGTCCAAACCTTAGTCAGCTGCACAGCGCAGGCCCTGAGGACGCGTCCGGGGATCCCATCAGGACCAGCAGCCTTGCGTGCGTTAGTCCTGCTCAGTGCCGCACACACGTCGGTGGGGGATTGAGTGAGGGGCTGGTGATCCGCAGGGAGCACAGCCTTGATGGCCACCTCCTTGTTGTCCCTGTCAAAGCGGCCGTAGAAGTGGTTCAGCTCATCAGGGAGGGAGGCGTCAGTGGAGAGGGGTGAGGTGTTAGATGGTTTGTAGTCAGTGATGGCCTGGATGCCCTGCCACATGCGTCGGGGGTCAGAGTTGTTTCTGAAGTGATCCTCTATCCTCAGCTTGTGGTTGTGCTTGGCCTTTTTGATGCCCCTCTGCAGATTAGCCCTGGATGAGCTATAGGCCCGAGCATCCCCTGATCTGAAGGCAATGTCGCGTGCCTTCAGCAGGAGTCGGACCTCACTGTTCATCCATGGCTTCTGATTAGGGAAAGTGGTGATCCGCTTGAGTGTGGTGACACTGCTGATGTTGGAATTGATGTAGTCCAAAACAGATGAGGCATATGAATTAATGTCCGTGTGGGAGTCATGGGTGGCCTGAGTGGCAAACACACCCCAGTCAGTGTTTCCAAAACGCTGCTGGAGCGCTGAGTCAGCTCCCTCTGGCCAGACCTTGACTGTCCTCACTGTAGGTTTCACTCGTTTGATGAGTGCTGAGTACTTGGGCAGTAGGAACAATGAGAGGTGGTCTGATTGACCTAGGTGGGGGAGGGGAACGGCTTTGTACGCATCAGCCATGCTGGTGTATACTTGGTCCAATGTCCTGTCTCCTCTGGTGGGGCAAGAGACATTTCGGTGGAATTTGGGCAGTACAGTCTTTAAGTTGGAGTGATTGAAGTCACCCGCGACAATGAAGGCTGCCTCGGGATGCAGAGTCTGTTGTTTGCTAATGGCAGCATACAGTTCTTTCATAGCAATCTTAGCATTAGCATCCGGGGGGATATAGGCTGCCGTGATAACAGTAGACGTGAACTCTCTGGGCAGATAGAAAGGTCTACACTTAACCATGAGAAACTCCAGGTTAGCTGAGCAGTGACTCTCGGTGATGGTAGTGTCCGTGCACCACGTCTTGTTCACATAAATGCACAAACCTCCACCTCTGGTCTTACCGGAGTCGCCTGCTGTTCTGTCTGCTCGGAGAACGCAGCGCCCTGCTAGCTCGATAGCGTTGTCGGGAACCTCGCTGTTGAGCCAGGTTTCAGTGAAAACCATGATGTTACATTCCTTAATCCATTTGTGGGTGGTGATCCGCAGCCGCAGTTCATCCATCTTGTTTGCCAGGGAACGAACATTTGCAAGGAAAAGGCTAGGTAGTGAGAGTCGGTGTGGAGTTAGCTTTAGCCTAGCTCTCAGCCCACCTCGGCTCCCTCGCCTGTGTTTTCGTTTCCGAGCCGGTCTGGGGCCTCTTCCGGTCGGTGTAGCGGAGTTAGCTGGACCCGCTGTTTTGCTAATCTCGGGTATATCGTCGATAAAGATGACTGGAGTGCCGGAACCGATGTCCAGAAGTTCTTGTCGGCTGTACGATATGTACGCTAAACTGTTTTTAGCGAGAATACTTAAGATAAACAAGCAAATAACTACTAGTTCGCAAACTCTGGAGAGACACTGAGCGTCGCGATGCATGCGCGCCGCCATCTTGGTCTTGTGTGGTGTTCGGGTCAAATTTACCCGTTTTAAATTTTTACTTGAAGAAAAAATATACAAGGAAACAATTTTTCAACCTGAAACTCCATGGCCTTGGCTTATTTACTGTGAAGAACATGTCAAAGAAAAAAAAATCATTGAGTGCACATGCTACACCCCCCCTACACATTTATGTCCTTCACAGGGTGTTCGGGTCAATTTGACCCGCATATACACAGAGACACACAGACTCACAGAAACATGCACACACACACTCACTCACACACATACAAACACACACACACACACACACACAGAACCTGCACAATGTTGTTACAAAACATTCTGGGAAACCAGAGGGAGGAGACCCTGAGAGACACCAGGAGACACGGGTGGTACTGGATATGTCACAGGGCCTCAGTGGCCACAACATCACTTGGGATAATTTTTTCACATCGTACAGCCTGGGACAGGAACTTCTCAAAAGAAAGCTGACAATGGGTGGAACAGTCAGAAAAAATAAGACAGAGCTCCCACCTCAGCTTCAAACTGTACAGAACAGGCCAGTCCATTCCTCCCACTTTGTGTTTACGGCCAACAAGGCCCTGGTATCCTACATACCCAAAAAGGGCAAAAATGTGATGCATATGAGCACTGGTGACACCGCACATACAGAGGAGACAACATGTGCCCAGGAACCCAGCTTCTCTAGCCATAGTGAGGAGGGTGGAGGAGGCTCCTGCTGTCCCACCTGCACGACCCACACAACCACAACCTCCAGTGCCTGAAGTAAGTGTCCTGTTGTTGTTGTTTATGTGTGCATGTATGTGTGTGTGTGTGTGTGTGAGTGCGCGCGCATGTGTGTGTGTGTGTATGTTTCTGAGTATCTCTGTGTGTATGTGGGTCAAATTGAAATTGACTATTAGAAGATGTGGTGGGGAAAAAATCCTGAACTAATAAAGTATTTTCATTATTCTAGATTGCAGCTGGTGGCAACAAGAGGAAGCACAGCGAGGTGTGTGAACCCTCAAAGGACTCAAAGACACAAACCACATGCAGAAACTGCTAAAAGTACATCTGTAGTACACATACTCTCAAATTCTGTGCATCATGTGTTGTGTAGACAGGCATACCCATGCACAGACACCATTTTTGTAATTCACATGTATCCAATATTATTTCAGAATTGTTTGAGAGATGTATTTTTCAGACGTGTACTGTATTTCATTGACAGTGAATAAAGCAGTGTACATTTCGTTCATGTTTTGTGTTTCTATTTATTGTAAATCATCTCAAATTATTTTTGAGACATTTTTGAGAGATGTATTTCATATCCAGTGACTAAATCGATCTAAGTTTGGTTCTCGTGTTTCTATTGTCGTTCATCACCTGTATTTGCTTTTCACAGCTTTGATTATAATAAGATAAAGATGAAAATCAATTGAGAATATCTCTTCAAAAATAATAAACATCAATGAAAACATTGTTTCATTTCAACTTTTGAGAGATAAGCATGATTTATTCCACCCAAGTCATTATTATAGCAGATTTTATACATAAATTATAACTTTATCACAAAAAACGAATTACACTTCCACTGTTAAATATGATCTAACAGAGATTAATTGCAAATATTAATCATACATGTTATCTATATTGTTTGGAATTGAGATAAAGACAATATATGTTAGAGTTTTTAATGGAAATTTTTATTTTTGTATTGCTTTTAAAGCCCCAATAATGTCCCGGGTCAATTTGACCCGAAGACTTCCAAAGGGTCCAAAAAGTGAAGACAATACGAGGGTTAAGAGGGAGCCTACTCCGATACTAATTAGCCTCCAGGCTGGGAGCTTCCAAGTCTAAACTCTCTCCTGAGAGGACTTTGGTCGTGGATACCCCGATTGGGCTAGACCTCCTGGTCTCTTAGGGATCTGTCCTCCGAGGGGTCTTATGGAAATGCCCGTTGAGATGCTCTTGTTATCCCTCTTTATATCCAGAACAGACCCAGACTCCTCCATCACACCACTTAAGCCTGCCTCCTGGTAAGTACCTAAAATTCCCAGCTGGAAAGTACCCTTTAGAAAGGTCCACTTCACGAGGTCATTCACCTCTCTTTCCCTGCCAAACTTGATTATAGATCAACAGTTCAACTTTAATCCTAAAAGAAAACTTGATCAAAAACAAAACTTGATTACATTTTCCATTCCAAATCATTAGTCATCATCTTCAAACATTAAACATGTTAAACAACTCTCCATCATTAGTCAATCTTGAAATCATTCTGTTAGGTACGTCTGAGTCATCATCAACTGTCTTAAAACACATCAATTACATTAGAACATGTATACTGGTTATACTTGAATGGTTATATTTGTTATTACTTTATTAGTTACATTGGATTTACTGATATCATGTCTTAGTTACTGTTTTAGTACATCATGTTGGGTACATTCGATTAGATTTCAGAACATCATTATTTTGCACAGACTTTCCTGGAACGCCTCTGCAGTTTCCAGCTCCGGTGGGCTCAGCTCTGGTAGAATCAACTCCAGCTCTGGTAATTCCAAACCATCTCCCAGGCCTCCCTTGAATGCCGTTTCCCCATTCAGCTCATTGATAGGCTCAAGGAGGCCTGGGTCATCCTCACTAGGGCCTGTCCCGTCCTCTGATTCCATCCGCACCTCCTTCGGGGGCAAGATCACCTCTGGAACCAGAGCTGGCATACTTACTGATTGCTTAGGGATGAGAGCCTCCATCTCCTTCAGTTGCCCCAGAACTATGTGCTGCTCCTCCTCTGTGAGCCCTCTGACATTGGATCCCCCAGTAATCTCATCCCATACCTTCTTAAGGGCCATTCTCCTGGTTTCCACCCCAGATTGCTTAGGCCCGTGGCCTTCTCTCGCTTGTTTAGACTCGCTACTTTCTCTCATAGGCCCACTTCTCATTTTTACGTTTACATTTATGGCACTTAGCAGACGCCTTTATCCAAAGCAACTTGCAACAATACATTTGTTTAAGTAAGTGAATCATCTATTCAACAGTCATCATAAGACAAAGTAATCAATGCTCACACCAGGTGCCATTGGCAGTCGTAATGTCAGTAGGCTAATTATTATTATTTTTTATATATTTTTATATATTTTATTAGCAGGAGAGAACTTGTACAGGGGGGTAGCAGGGGAGAAGAGGTCTCGGGGTTAGGGTTAGTATAGGGGGGGTAGTGAGGGTGAAGCGGTCTTTAGGAGGGACTGTTAAGATGTAGCTCGAAGAGATGGGTTTTCAATCTATGGCGGAAGATCGGAAGTGACTCTGCAGTCCTGACCGTAGTGGGAAGCTCATTCCACCAGCGGGGCACCAGGACAGTGAAAAGCCGTGACCGAGTAGCCACTGCATCCACGTAGAGGCGGCGGTGCCAGGCGGGCAGCCGAGGTGGACGAGAGGAGTGATCTTGCACGGGTTTGGGGACAAACCATTGCTTGGAAGTAGGGAGGGGCTGTTCCCTTTGCCGCCCGGTAGGCAAGCACCAGGGTCTTGAATTTGATGCGAGCTGCTACCGGGAGCCGTATATATGCAAAGGTTTTTTGCATATACACTCACCGGCCACTTTATTCGGTACACCTTGGTAGTAGGTGTACCTAATAAACTAGGACCCCCTTTTGCCTTCAGAACTGCCTTAATTCTTTGTGGGATAGATTCAACAAGGTGCTGGAAACATTCCTCAGAGATTTTGGTCCATATTGACATGATAGCATCATGCAGTTGCTGCAGATTTGTCGGCTGCACATCCATGATGCGAATCTCCTGTTCCACCACATCCCAAAGGTGCTCTTTTGGATTGAGACTGTGGAGGCCATTGGAGTACAGTGAACTCATTTTCATGTTCAAGAAACCAGTTTGAGATGATGTGAGCTTTGTGACATGGCGCGTTATCCTGCTGGAAGTAGCCATCAGAAGATGGGTACACTGTGGTCATAAAGGGATGGACATGGTCAGCAACAGTACTCAGGTAGACTGTGGCATTTAAACAATGCTCAATTGGTACTAAGGGGCCCAAAGTGTGCCAAGAAAATATCCCCCACACCATTACACCACCACCACCAGCCTGAACCGTTGATACAAGGCAGGATGGATCCATGCTTTCATGTTGTTTACGCCAAATTCTGACCCTACCATCTGAATGTCGCAGCAGAAATCGAGACTCCAGGCAACGTTTTTCCAATCTTCTATTGTCCAATTTTGGTGAGCCTGTGCGAATTGTAGCCTCAGTTTCCTGTTCTTAGCTGACGGGAGTGGCACCCTGTGTGGTCTTCTGTTGCTGTAGGCCATCGGCTTCAAGGTTCGACGTGTTGTGCATTCAGAGATGGTCTTCTGCATACCTTGGTTGTAACGAGTGGTTATTTGAGTTACTGTTTCCTTTCTATCATCTCGAACCAGTATGGCCATTCTCCTCTGACCTCTAGCATCAACAAGGCATTTTCGCCCAGAGAACTGCCCCTCACTGGATATTTTCTCTTTTTCTGACCATTCTCTGTAAACCCTAGAGATGGTTGTGCATGAAAATCCCAGTAGATTAACAGTTTCTGAAATTCTCAGACCAGCCAGTCTGGCACCAACAACCATGCCACGTTCAAAGTCACTTAAATCACCTTTCTTCCCCATTCTGATGCTCGGTTTGAACTTCAGCAGGTTGTCTTGACCATGTCTACATGCCTAAATGCATTGAGTTGCTGCCATGTGATTGGCTGATTAGATATTTGCGTTAACGAGCAGTTGAACAGGTGTACCTATTAAAGTGGCCGGTGAGTGTATATCTGTGTGATTTAGAAAATGTGTCCCACATACCTAACCCTGAAATAGCCCTATTTTTCCGCTGCCTTTAACTCTGTTGCATGCTCCCGTTAAAAAAACTAAGGATAAAGGATAGACGTAATAATTAACTGTCAGAGGCTATCCATACAATGAATACTGCCTGGGCCAAAGCTAGACATACTGACTGCTGCGGAATGGCAGTCATTCAGACAATTGAGGAATAAATGCATTGTTATGACCAGGAAATAGCTTATTACCTGGATTCTCTGTTTAGTAGTGGTGGAAACCCAGTGAAATTCTCGGTTAAATCCCTGAAACATAGCTCCGGCCCTGCACTGCCCCAACAATTAATCAATCATGTCAGATTCTGGCCCCATAAATGACAAAAGGGAAATAATTAATCAACACTTTGTGTCCGCAGGACTGTTTGATAAGCTAGGTTTATAGGTTTGCTCCTAAAATCGTGAGGAATGAGGAGGTTACAATTCTCTGCCAGCCTGAGCTTTGCAGTGACATTAAGCCCATATTCTCCTTTAGACAGTTCTCAGATTTAAAAGTGCTTGATGCTCTGTAGCAAGGTCCGTGACACACAGAGGCAGACGCAGTGCGGGAATAAGGAAATTGTCAGTTTATTTTGTATAACGCTCGGGACTTTTCAGTCTTTTGGCTTTCCAGCCGTTCAAAGTTGCCGTTCTTCTCTTATCGTTTCTCCTCCTACTCCGCCGTTCCCAGCCCACCTACTGAAAGCAGAGGCACACACATCTTAACCATTTCGTTAAACGAGGCTTCATTCGCACCAGCTGCGCAACAAAGCCTCGTCCCCCGTAACCCTGGCCACGGTCCTGTAGCTCCCTCTACAGGCCTAACAGGCCTAAGATCGTTGGGTGTGCCGTGAGAAATTATCCAATTTCACTTTTTTTAAATTAACATTTATTAATTATTATCTGCAAATAATATGCCATTGTTGAGTGTCTGTGCTGTAATATAGTGACTGGCAGAGTAATGTAATATTCGTCCGGGTGGCAGCAGGTAGCTAATTGCCTCGTTCCTTCTTAGAGACAAGAGAATTAGTGGCGCATGCGACAGGTCGTGGTGACAGTGATGGAGAAGTTTTTCAAAAGGAAAAATGCAAACTCCGAACTGGGCCCTGGACAAGATTCTAACCCAGGTGAAGGCCCTAGTATGAGTGGTGGTAAAAAGAAAGCAAAGACGGTGAGCTCGAGGCAATACAGCGAAAGCTATCTTTCGTTCGGATTTACTTTCACCGGGATGAGACGACACCGACTCCATTATGCTTGGTGTGTGGCGAGAAGCTGTCCAACAGCGCCATGGTGCCAAGCAAGCTTAAACGCCATCTCCAAACGAAACACCCGTCGCTTCAAAACAAGCCGATGGACTATTTTGTTCGCCTGCGTGAAAACACAGAGAAACAGGCAACTTTTATGAGAAAAAACACAAAGGTAAATGAGAAAGCCCTCAAAGCTAGTTACCTAGTTGCTGAACTCGTAGCTAAATCAAAAAAGTCCCACTCTGTGGCAGAGACATTAATACTACCTGCCTGCAAAGCCATTGACAACGAGATGCTCGGCCCTGACGCGGTTAAAGACAGAGCTAAAGTCCCGCTCTCAGATAACACAATTGCCAGGCGTATTGATGACATGTCGACAGACATCGAAAGTCATGTTTTGGGAAAGATACGCATCATTAGGAAATTTGCGTTGCAACTTGATGAGTCTACGGATATTATTGTATCAGGCTACAGAGTGTCATTTTGTAACATTTTTGGTTGGTGTGCCGCAAGATCCTTCCAATGTAAAAAATGTGCCGTGGCTCAAAAAAGGTTGGAAAACACTGCTCTAATAAATATAAATGTAAAGAAGTCAACAGGAGCTGACCCTGGTCTGCTGAAGCTTGTGGCGCCTCTTATAGCTAGACCCCTAGCTCATATTTGTCATCTCTCGATTAGCTCTGGGACTATCCCCAAGATATGGAAAGCAGCCCATGTGCTACTACTACATAAGGGTGGGGAATGCAGCGACCTAAATAATTATAGTCCAACTTCCAAGCTTTCATGTGCAGCTAAAATATTAAAATCCTTGGCCAACTCTCCCTTTGTAATCAATGATATTGTTTATGCCCTAGATAAAAAGCAGCCCCGTTTATTGATCTATAAAAAGCTTTTGATTCAGTGGATCATTCACTGTTAGTGAGTAGACTATCCTCAATTGTTATTGAATGCTTGTCAGTGGTTCCTTAACTACCTTCCGAATAGAACTCAGTGTATAGTTGCTGACAATGTTCAGTCACAATCTTGAGATCACAAAGGGAGTGCCTTGAGGGTTCTATTTTATGTCTGTTACTGTTAAGTTACAGTTAAGGACTGTAAACTGCACTTTTATGCGGACAATACTTAATCTGCAGCCTCCTCTGTGGATGGACCTTTGTCTAACCTACAGACCACTTTTGACGCCATTCAATGCTCACTTGTGGACCTCAAGTTAGTACTAACTGCAGCCAAAGATCTGCACCTCAGATGGTTCCCAAATTAAGAGAGTCCCCTCATACAAATATATTGGTATCTGTATTGATAAGTCATTTAAAACACAGATGAATGAACAAAAAAAGCTGAGAGTTAAACTAGGCTTCTTCAATAGGAACAGGTCTTGGTTTTCACCTGACAGTGGAAAGATTTAGAAAATTGTACAATCAATGTTCAGTCCTCAACAATGGGGACATAACTTATATGCATGCGACGTTCTCCACTTTGAAACAGTTAGTCTATCATTCAGCACTGTCTTTTATATCAGGCAGTGGCGTGGACATCCCTAACCACTAGAAAGCTCTTGTATGTATATAAAGGAATTTTCCATAAACTCCCATACTATCTTACATCCTTTATCACCTGGAGACCTAGCACTTATCAGACACGGTCTCAAGATTGGTTAGTCCTCAAGGTCCCACATGTCTCCTCTGAGCTGGGTAGAACTGCCTTTAGTCATTGTGCTTCACGGGCATGGATTGACCGACAGGATACACTAAGACTTGCTGCTTTAGTATCATTGGGCCATTTTGGTGCTCTTGTTATAATTGATTGTTGTCTGTAAAAAATATTGCCTGTGTAAATTGTGTCCTTTTAAAATCTTGATGTAAATAATATTGTGTATATATTTTATAATCCCTTGAAAAAAAAGAGAGACCTTGGTCTCAAAGGGACTCCCCTGAATAAATAAAGAATAAATAAAATCACAGAATCACACACATCTTAACCATTTCGTTAACGAGGCTTCATTCGCAACAGGTGCGCAACAAAGCCTCGCTTCCGTAACCCTAGCCACGGTCCTGTAGCTCCCTCTACAGGCCGAACGCTGCATGTCCCCCCACATTGTCAAATTCCTGAAATGACATACAGTGTCCTCCATAAGTACGGTTTTCCAGACCTCTGCAGGCTTTTTAGGTACTTTTTAGCAAACTGTAACCTGATCATCCTTTTTGAGGATAATTTGTGGTTTGCACCTTGCAGTGAAGCCTCTGAAGTTTGGCTGGTGATGTATTCTGCGGATGGTAGTCTCTGACACATTCACGCCTACTTCCTGGAGAGTGTGCCTGATCTGTAGGACAGTTGTTTTGGGGTTTTTCTTAATTGTGGTGAGCATTCTTCGGTCATCCACTGTAGAAAAAAAAAGGTAAGAAAAGTGAATTAAAGATGAGAATCTCTACTTTAACCTCATAGTAATTGTTCTATTTCAAATCCAAACTGTTGGAGTATAGACCTCAAAAAAGACAAAATGCTTCCTCTTTCCAATACAGGGCACTGTAATTAAATGCATGTAGGCAAATGTAAGACTACACTAAAGTGACAGGTAATTATGGTTATGACTGGGGGTTGCGAGAGATAAAGGAGTATTGCCTATTTATTTAGCTGATGCACATCAAACATGAGAGAAGTTGCGATAGGTTCATTAAACCACTACAGCATTTAGAGGTTTGCAGCAGGTTGAATTTAGCATGCCAATGTAGGCTTGTTGAGTGCTTAGATTATGATATAGACACTTCAGCTTGTGGTGAAATGTGTTGGCTTCAACTGTAAGTATTATCATTTTATTTGTCCCAAAAAGTTGGGATTGTCCTCCATTCGCAGTAAAATCCTGATTGGCGAGGACAGTGGACATCATATTATATTCAATTATCCTCACCCACTCATTGCTGGAGACCTGCCCTCCTTCTCTACGCTAACTGAAACTTTGTGGAATGACATTGCCACTAAGTTGATACCAACAAAAACATATTAATAAGTGTCAATTCTTCTGCAGCAGCTCATTTGCTCAGCAGTAGCTTAGGAGCTGCGATTATTTACCTTGACTTTTCACCACTGCTAATGGAGAGCAGTGCTAGCATTCGTCATTATGATAGAATCTCATGTTATGCCCTATGTCTTTGCATACTAAGTTGATGAGACTGTGTGCAGCGGTAAGTGGTTGACTGTCTTTGTTCTGTTTTGTGTCTGTAGCCCTTGCAGGTGTGCATCGTGCAGAAGAGGGACACAGAGAAGATGTACGCCATGAAGTACATGAACAAACAACAGTGCATTGAGCGTGACGAGGTATGAAACGTCTTTAGAGAGCTACAGGAAATAACATGTTTTTTTAGTAAACCTCTGGTGACTATCCTGAGTTTTTTCACTTCTACATGTTTCTGTGGTCTGCATGTTTCTGCTTGTACCCTGTGCCTATTGTGTGAGACTCAGTGAGATTGCTTCTCTCAAGGGGGGGATGCATGTTAAATCCCTCGATCTGACAATAGGTTTGATTGTAGCATAGAGGCAGAATAATTGTTTAAATTGTGGTACCATTCTCATCAGAGACAATGGATACCCATTCATTGCTGTGCTCTGAGTAGCTAGATTGTATTATATTAGATATTACATTGTTAATCCCTGCAGGGAAGTTCAATTGCCACCAAGGCCATGACATAAGACACATAAAACATACAGACAATAACAATTCAGCAAATACATTTACATACATGCATAGGCCTACATACATAATAGGGTCTCTGCCGAACAACCTGACCAACAAGATTTTAATTGACCAGACATTTGAGAAATTTACCGGACATCCATATGCATTGGGTGCGTAACACACATTGGGTGCGTCCATCCACGGTGCTCAGAATGACAGAAATCATTTAGCTTATGGTAATTAATTTAAACAGATTAGAATAGAAATTAGACTGTAAAGTTCTAATAAAAAAGTTTAATGATGTTCTTAAACCAACATGACATGTTTGATTGAAAAGCAAAACATTGCAGCTTGCCTGTTGCATCTTCATAACTGGACCCGATGAACAGCTCTGATCACGAAAGCGGCGCATATACAGTTGTCAGTAGCCTATACCAAATTAGTGAGAGAGAGAGCAACATAATGCGAGATGGAGATGGAGGAGGGTGAACACCTCACCACATTTTGGCTATTTGTCCCGATTCCCATTTCCCACAATGACAGAATATGTCCGGCATTATTACATCAAACATTTTAAAAACCATCAACTCATAGTATTTTGTTTTCACAGTCATGTTCATCATGCCACATTCAATCATTCACTCCAACGTTATAGATGCGTGCATTTAACAACAATTTCCTCTTCAAGCATCGGAGCGCTGTGGACCGTGTGTAAAATCGAAAATGTAATATTCGTTCAAAGCGCCTCTTTCTGGGCAACAACCGGACCCGTCAGGTTTCGGGTGTCTTTGTTCACGGGTCTGTTTGGGTTCGGGTCTCTTTTTATTGTTTCTTCCGGACAATTTGGCCGGCAACAATTTCATTTATCGGCTTTTCATAATTTGTATCGGCCAAAGGCCGGCTTTTACCGCCTAACGCAAACCCTGGTACATGCAGTGGCTTCGGAAAGTATTCAGATCCCTTCACTTTTTCCACATGTTGTTGTGTTATAGACTCGATTTAAAATGGATACAAAAATGTATGCCATCAATCCACGCACAATACCCCATAATGACAAAACCTTTCGCTTTTAGATTTTTTTGTAAATTTATTAAAATTGAAATACAGAAATACCTCATGTACATAAATATTATATCACTTAAATTCATTGTTGCAAACACAATTATGGATGTGAGAGATTATTTTCCATTAAGGGATTCTTTTTTTGGCCGCTTGGTTAAAAACCACTTCTTTTAGAGTGACTGAGATGATGTCCCATCGACTGTGTTTTTTCCTCTCTGCCAAGTTCAAGTTCAAGTTCAAGTTTATTTGTTACGTCTCATACACAAGTGCAGGGAGTAAAATTCTTGGGCTCGGTTCCTTGACAATGCAGCATACAATGCAAATAATACAAATAATACAAATACACAGTAGTGCAATGAGGTAGGACGAGACAATAAGTGACATAGTACAATATAAGTGAGACGGTTGGACAGTGACGATTGTTGGGGACACAAGACAATAGACATGACACAATTTCAGTATAAATAGTAGAGAAAAAAGTAAAGTGGTTCAGTGGAATGTCATTATTATTGCACTGTGCCGTTGATGTAAGAGGTGTTGTTAAAGTGACTATGTGCTGGTAGAGTCCATTCTGTGGGAGTGCTGGGGGTAAAGTCATGGGTTCAGGGTAGGCTTGTTCATGAGCCTGATGGCCTGGGGGAAGTAGCTGTTGGAGAGCCTCTGAGTTTTGGCCCTTAGGCTCCGGAGGAGGCTCCGTCTTTTGGACGGCAACAGTTCAAACAGGCTGTGATTGGGGTGGCTGGGGTCTCTGATGATCCTCCGGGCTTTGCTGACACATCGTTTGCTGTATATGTCCTGGATGGAGGGAAACTCACATCCACTGATGCGCTCAGCTGTCCGCACCACCTTCTGCAGCGCCTTGCGGTTGAGGGCGGTGCAGTTGCCGTGCCAGGCAGTGATGCATCCTGTCAGCATGCTCTCTATAGTGCCCCTGTAGAAGTTACACAGGGTCTTGGGCCCCATGCCAACCTTCCTCAGCCGCCTGAGGTGGAAGAGGCGCTGCTGAGCCTTTTTCACTACCTGATTGGTGTGCTCGTCCCAGGTGAGGTCGTCAGAAATATGGACGCCAAGGAACTTGGCTGTTGACCCTCTCTACTGCGGACCTGTTGATGGTGATAGGGTCCTGTTCCCGGCCTTTCTTCCTGAAGTCCACCACCAGCTCCTTGGTCTTGTCGGTGTTGAGAGAGAGGTTGTTCTCCTGGCTGTACTGGGCCAGGTGGTCGACCTCTCTCCTGTAGGCCGTCTCATCGCCGTCTGTGATCAGGCCAATCACTGTGGTGTCATCAGCGAATTTGATCACAGAGTTGGAGCCATGAGTGGCCACGCAGTCGTGGGTGTACAGGGAGTAGAGGAGGGGACTCAGGACACAGCCCTGAGGGGCTCCTGTGTTGAGGGTCAGGGGGGTGGAGGTCTTTGAGCCCATTCTCACTACCTGTCGTCGGTCCGACAGGAAGTTCAGTATCCAGTCGCATAGACCGGAGTTGAGGCCTAGGTTCCTCAGCTTGGTGTCGAGCCTGGAGGGGACAATAGTGTTGAATGCTGAACTGTAATCAACGAACAGCATCCTCACGTAGGTGTTCCTCTTCTCCAGGTGGGTGAGGGCGGAGTGGAGTGCGATGGCAATGGCGTCGTCAGTGGATCTGTTTTGCTTGTAGGCAAATTGGTGAGGGTCCAGGGTGGGAGGGAGCATGCTGCAGATCTGGGCCTTGACATGCCTCTCAAAGCATTTGCTCACGATGGGAGTGAGAGCAACAGGGCGGCAGTCATTTAGGCATGCTACCTTGTTCTTCTTCGGCACTGGGACAATGGTGGATGACTTGAAGCAGGAGGGGACTATTCCTGTGGAGAGGAAGAGGTTGAATATGTCCGTGAACACACCAGCCAGTTGCACTGCGCACACTCTGATCATCCGGCCTGGGATGCCGTCTGGTCCAGCCGCTTTGCAGATGTTGATGCGCCCAAACTGCCTGCGCACGTCTGCTTCGGTGATGACCAGGGCGCTGGCAGTGCTGTCCGCGGTGTGTGTCCTCTCTGGTGGGATGGCGTTGGAGTCCTCGAAGCGGGCGTAGAAGCTATTCAGCTCGTCCGGGAGAGAGCTAGCTACAGTAGCTGCGCAGCCCTTTGAAGTCTGAGATGGTGTATAGCCCTTGCCACATGCTGCGTGGGTTGTTGCTGCATAGTTGTGACTATCTTATTGCTGTATTCACGTTTGGCTACCTTGATCACTCTGCGGAGGTCGTAGTGGGCTTTCTTGTCGCTGGTGATGTCACCGGATTTGAAGGCTGTATCTCTCGTGGTGAGTGCAGCTCTGCTGCACCATTTATCCACGGTTTCTGATTTGGAAACAGCCGGACAGTCTTTGTGGGGACAACTTCCTGAATTCCATGTTGTATGAATCCCATGACTCCTTGCGCGTACCCATGTAGGTCGTCATTCATCTTGTGGTAGATTTCCCAGTCCACGTTGTCCAGGTAGTCTTGTAGGACAGCCTCTGTCTCCTTGGACCAAACCTGGATCGTTCTCACGGTGGGTGGAGCGAGTTTCAGCTTGTGTCTGTAGGCGGGCAGAAGCAGGATGGAGGAGTGGTCTGATCTGCCGAACGGAGGTCGAAGGAGGGGTTTGTAGGCATGATGGAAGGGGGTGTAGCAGTGATCAGTGCCATTCAACTTTGTAGATTTTTGTAAGTCTCCCCAGGCCTCAGGGTAGCATTCCTGAGCAGTTTTGTTCCTCTCCCTTTGCTCAGTTCGTAATGATAACCTGATCCACACAGTGTTAATTGATTCCTATGCAAATCAGAAAACCTATAAAAACCAATATCAATTCCAAAATCACATGAACTATTATCCTTGCATTAAGATGGACTTAATTCAACTTATTGAGTGATTTGTTGATGACATTTTTGCATTTGAGCACATTTTAACAGTGTCTTAGCAAAGTGTCTGAATACTTATGTAAATGAGCTATTTCTGTATTTCAATTTTAATACATTTGCAAACATTTCTAAAAACGTGTTTTTGCTTTGTCATTATGGTGTATTGTGTGTGGATTGATGGCAAAAAAATACATTTAATCCATTTTAAATTGAGTCTATAACACAACAAAATGTGGAAAAAGTGAAGGGGTCTGAATACTTTCCGAAGCCACTGTACATACAGTGCCCTCCATAAGTATTGAAAAGAGGAAGCATTTTGTCTTCTTTTGGCTCTATACTCCAACAGTTAATTACTATGAGGTTAAAGTAGAGACTCTCAACTTTAATTCAATGTTTTCTTTTTTCAGATTGGTTTCACCATTTAGAAATTACAATCCTTTTTATACATAGTCCCCCTACTTCAGGGCGCCAAAAGGAAAGGTATTGGAAAATGACTGTTTAGTCAGGTGTGTTTAGTCACATCATTTGTGCAGGCACAAGAGAGCTGTGTGTCTGTCAACAAGAAGAAATCAGAAAGAAACTATCATAAACATATCTAAATCTTTGGCTTGCCAACAACAGTTTGGAACATCCAAAAGAAAAACACTGGTGAGCACAGCAGTCGCAAAGGGGAAGACTTCGACAGTTCATGACCGAAGAATGCTCACCATAATTAAGAAAAAAACCAAAATGGCTGTCCCACAAATCATGAACACTAGGTGTGAATGTGTCAGAGACTACCATCTGCAGAAGACCCACCAGGAGAATTACAGAGGCTACATTTCAAGGTGTGGGTGCTGCCTAAAATGTTGTGACCCAGAGAAATGTTGCCTATCGCCTGTTAAACGAGCAATTCTGGTGACTTTTGATAGGAGAATAACAGTGGTCAGTGCGAGTCAAAAGCGTAGAATCCAACAGTGCTCACACAAAGCCTAGATGACACACACAGACTTCCACTTCATTCTGTAATCATTCTGTTTATTATCATTATTAAAGCCGGCTTGTGCTTATTCATGTTGGACTGCGCTAAAACATTTTCCCCTGTTTTTCTGCGCTGTGAGAGAATGCGTGATCTGCAATTCATGAGCTGCTATAATAAACTTGATTTTGCCAATCTATCTGATAAGGCAAACCATTCTCTTTTCAAACAGCCTGCAGAGTTTGGAAAAAGGTCTTGAAGATGAGACAAAGATTAACATGTACAGTTAGGTCTGGAAATATTTGGACAGTGACACAATTTTCATAATTTTGGTTCTGTATTGCCACCACAATTGTCACGCCTGAGGTTGCTGTTCTGGTGACTCTGGTGCCCTCCTCTGGCGGTCCGGTGCCAGTGCTGTCTCATCACTATTCATTCCGATCACCTGTGTTTTCCTGCCCTGTGTTGGGTACATATCGCCCTTTTGTTCCCCTGTGTCTTTGTCAGAGATTCTCCCTGTGCGATCGTAAGTGTATCCTGCCTGCCAGTCTGTTGTCTGTATTATCTAGTTGTTTACCCCGTTGCTTTGTACTTGGTGGCCTGTTATTATTATTTCTTTGTTCGCCGTTTACTCCACTTGTGAAGTGTGTACCTTAGTTCATGGAGACTGGTTTTCTCTACTTTTATTTTTACCCTTTTTTCAAGTATATGCCTTTGTATCCTGTGCAAATCCTCTCATGAAAGAGAATCTTTATTTTTGCTATATCTGTCATCCTGAGTTATCCATCCGCACTTGGGCACCCTACCAACACCACAACAGAATCTCTGACCATCATGGACCCAGCGGAGGTACTCCGAATGCGCAAAGGATTTCCGACCCAAGTGTGTGCTGGCCCAACACGAGCACGGGCTGCAACAGCTAACCAGCGCAGTTCGGTCCATGTCAGAGGCTCAGAAGACTACCACTGAACCAGTGATGACACCACCAGCTCCAGCTCCCCAGACCACAGCACAGGAGCCGTGCCTACCACCTCCTGAGCGTGGGAAGGGTCTATGTTCCCAAGGCCACGCATGCCTCCTCCCTCACTGGTCACCTGGGGGCCGCCAGGACTTCATTCGGAGGAGGTTATGGTGGCCCATGGCGGAGGGGGATACGCGCGCCTTCGTGGCGGCATGTGCTGTGTGCGTGCGCAGCAAGAGTTCCCGTCAGGCCCCAGCGGGACTCCTCCGGCCCCTCCCCATCTCCAAGCGCCCCTGGTCCCACATATCTTTGGATTTTATATCGGGTCTTCCCATCCTGGTAGTGGTGGACCAGTTTTCGAAAGCAGTCCATTTCATTCCCCTCCCCAAGCTGCCCTCGGCCCAGGAGACCGCGGACCTGATGGTGCAGCATGTCTTCAGGATGTGGTGTCAGATCGGGGTCCCCAGTTTGCCTCCAGGTTCTGGAAGGCGTTTGACGTGGAGGCGGGCAGCTGCATCGGAGCCCTCCTGGGGGTGATCGAATATAATCCGGAACTCCGCCTTGAAGCCCTCGTAGTTGGACGTCAAGGCAGAGTTGCTGCCCAGAGCAGCGACGTCCCACTTCAGCGCACGCCCGGTCAGAAGAGCGACGATGAAAGCCACCTTGTCCCCTCCGGATCGGAACCTGCTGGGCTGGTAAAGGAAGACGAGCTCGCATTGGGCCAAGAAGCCGCAGCATAGATCGAACTCGCCTCCGAAGGGACAAGGCGGCGCGAGGTGAGGTTCTCGGAAGCTGGGAGGAATTTGGGTACTGGGTCCGGGGGCTAAGCTCGCATCTGGAGACGGTGGTGCCGGTGCTGAGATTTGGGCTTGATTCGAGGTGTTGAGCCGTTCGTCTATGAGCCGGAAGGCAACGTCTAATTGGTCCGTGACCCGATTCAGGAGGGCGCCGTGGTGGTGAACAATGGCTAGTAGGGGATGGTCGAGGGCACCGGCCCCTGCCTCCTCCAGACCCGGGTTCCTAGAGCCGTCTGGTTCCGACATTTGGGGCCAGAACCTTCTGTTACACAGGAACGTCTGCGGAACCAAATGACGGCGCACAGAGAGGGTAGGGTTTAGCCCGAAGGCGTATTTATTATTATTATTAAAAATAATAATAATAATATAGGGAGAGGGGTGGTAGAGAGAAGGATAATCCGAGGGGGTCGTCGGGGTCTGGTCCGGGGTCGATAGCGGGAGGTCCAGTGTTTGGGAGAGGGGAAAGGCGCCGTGGGGAGTAGTCGGGGTTCGGTCCAGGGGTCGGTAGCAGGGAGGTCCAGTAGTGAAGAGGGGGTAGGGGCTAGGTCCGTGGATGGGTAGAGGAGGGGAATCCGAGGAAGACGAGGGTTCTGGAGGGACACAGGAGAACGAGGTGAGTCACAAGAGAAAAGACAAAACACAAGGAACAGCTAGGAACTCGGGAGGGCTAGAAGCGTCGTAGCGAAGATACAAAAAGATTACCGTGTGGTTACAGTACGTTCTGGCACTGGAGTGATGACGGGGCAGGGTTCTTATAGGTGGGTGATTGGGAATGGGTCGCAGGTGTGCTGATTGGGGATAGGTAACAGGTGCGCTGTCGACTGGGGGCTGGGCGCTCCAGCGATGATCGCCGTGGCCTTGAGGTGGTGCCAGAGGGTTGGTTAGGGGGAGGGACCGTAACAGATAAGATGAATATTATCATTTACCAGAGTGATTGCAAGAGGAAAGTTTGGAGAAAAAAGGATCTGCTCAAATTTCAGCATACCACCTCATCTGTGAAACATGGTGGAGGGGGTGTTAATGTTAGGGCATTGTCAAGTTATCTAGGTGTTACAATCAGTTCAGCTCTGCCCAAACTTGAAAACGGCTTGCTCAACACATGAAGGATGCAAAGGGACAATTCCTTTCTGGTGTTTTATTTTTCTTCCAGATGATTTTGATGGCATTGGTAATATGTTGAAACAGTTGAATTGTTGAATAGAGTAGATGAAATGAATTCAATGACACAGGATTAGGGACTAAGAAATAGGGAATAGGTTGATAACCTTAAAGATAAACAGAAAATAAACATGCATTACTTTACCTAATAAACAATGCATGACAAAGCAACAAAGCATGGCTTTGAATACAGTAAATGTTTAACCATCTCAATTCAATCTAGCACTTCAAGCAATTACTTCCACTGCTACATTATCTGCAGTCAGGAACTATTCAAAATAAAAGGAGTCACCACTCCAACTAGAATTAAACATGGAATTTGTGCTAAGCACTGAATGCAACATAATAAATCATTCCAAACATTTCATACCAGTTGCTTCTTTAGGGTTGAACAATGAGCTGTGTTTCTTGTTTGCAGGTTGAGGAATCCAAGCAAAAGGGTGGCAAAGCTAACTCCTAACATTTTATACCCATGCTTATCTGGCAGGTGCGCAGGTCAAAGCAGTCCCTCCAGCAACGCTGGCTAAATTGTTAGGTCCACCCATGCATTTGGGTTATTCTGCCCTCTTCGGGCCTGGAGTTCTTTCCAAGAAAAGCTGCCGTTCCTCATTTTTAGTGTGTTCTGTCTTTTGACGCAACAGGCATGTATAGCTGCCACTAGAACTGGCTTACTTGTCTTAATTGATGATGTAACTGCTGATGGCAGCAGCAGAATGTGTTCTGCAGTGTACGAAAACATATTGTCTACTCAAGTACAAACAAATGCCTCCAAATTCATTCATCGTACAGTAAGTTTTTCAGGGCCAAAAAGTTTAAAGTTCTTGATTGGCCAAGTCAATCTTCAGATTTATATCCAATTTAACATGCATTTCATTTCCTAATGATCAGATTTTAGGCAGAAATACCTCAAAACAAACAACTGAAGATGGCTGCAGTTCAGGCCTGGCAGAGCATCATCAGAGAAGACACCCAGCATTTGGAGTTATTGCATGCAAAGGATTGTCGACCAAATACTAAACATGAGTGCTTAATTTGGACATTTGATAAATCACTTTTGGGTACCCTTAAACAGGGGGACTATGCATAAAAAGTGTTGTAATTTCTGAATGTTGAAACCGATATGTACACAAATACCATCAAATAAAAGCTGATAATCTATACTTTATACCCCATAGTAATTGTTTGATTTCAGACTGTTGGGAGTGCAGAGCAAAAATAAGAAAAAATGATTCACTGTCCCATCACTTGCGCAGGGCACTGTGTCCTCAGAGGGTTATGTCCTTTTCTGCCTTTTCATTTTCTGCTGCATTATTCTGTAGTGGATACAGAACTTCACCAGAACTCTGTAACTTTCTGAACCACCTTCCACCATCGAAGTTTCTGTAGGACGTCCCTTAGAAGTGCACCTTGCAAAACAAGGCCAGTGGAGGTGAGGTGTGTTGGGACCAGCGGCGGAGATCACAGGGCAAGAGGCAGAGTTCACTCACTGCATTGTTAGAGGAATCCTCAGAGGGGGTGTCTTGTGATCACGTCACTCAGCCAGGCTGACCGAAGCTGTCTCTATCAAGTCTACTGTATATAGACCACAGTAATGTTACAGACCAGATTCAGAGCCCAGTCTCTCTCTCTCTACCCCCTCTGCATTCCTTGGCTCATTTGTCATCATGGCCTAATTATTTCAGCCTGCTTCTCTGACTCTCTCCAGACTGGTAACCTTCTTCTCTGCTGTTCCATTCTAGCCCAGGCCTGGCCTTTCCACATGGGCTCTCACTGGCTTTGTCACAACAAGCCTCAGCCAGGTCCTTATCAACTCTTTGACCCATTGTGTGTCTTTACTTAAACCAACTTAAACTGTATTTTTGTATCTGCCCAAGAGAGGAAAGTCGGAGAAACTTATTGTTTTTGTCTGACTCTGACCCCCCATTAGAATTCTCCTCTTTCACTAACATGCGTTTGTCTCATCATGCCTTTGTCGTCTCCGCGTTCTTGGCCCCTCCTTGACTAGAGAACGATTTCTTACTCTTTCAGATGTCAGACAGATTTTGTGTGAATTCCCTCAACTGATATCTGTACAGACAGACAGACACATAGTGTATCTGTCGGTAACATTCCCCCAGCAAGCTCTCTCTCCCCCTCCTTGGTGTTCAGTATGAAGGTGACGACACTGTCAGTCTCCAAGATTTCATACACCTCCCATGTCAACTCACGCCTGACACTTACCTGTGTCATCCTCACGTGTCATACTGTGAAGGGCTTTAA
Source organism: Argentina silus (assembly GCF_951799395.1). NCBI lineage: Eukaryota > Metazoa > Chordata > Actinopteri > Argentiniformes > Argentinidae > Argentina > Argentina silus. The sequence goes on along the minus strand of NC_139654.1, from coordinate 20,616,655 downwards.
CTCTACTCTAGATAGATGCTGCAAACACAAAGTTACAGTAACCTTATTGTTAGCAATGATCATGCAGTGGACCCAAGTGCGGAGAGATACTCAGACGACAGTGTAAAGTAAATCAAGGAGAGTTTTTAATGAGAGAACTGGGGCACGGCACACAAACAAACACTGGGGGGAAAAAGGGTAAAATAAAGGTGGAGAAAACCAAGCTCCGTTAACTAAGGTACGCGCTTAACAAGCGGAATAACTAGAACTAAAGAAATACGAAACTGGAACTAGGGCAATGGGGTAAACGACGAGGATTGCGGAACAGACGGGCAGACAGGGTACTCACAGACAAACAAGGAGAATCTCCGACAAAGACATGGGGAACACACAGGCTATATATAACAAACAGGAGACAGAATACACAGGTGAAACAAAGGCTGATAGATTGGGAGGCCACTGGCCCCGTACCGCCAGAGGAGGGCACCAGAGTCACCAGACAGCAACCTCAGGCGTGACAGTACCCCCCCCCCCCCCTCCGACGAACGGCACCAGCCGTTACTTGGATGCCCCAGGATGCAGGCGGCGGAAGTCAGTAATCAAGGTGGGGTCCAGTATACTCCGCCGGGGCACCCAAGTCCGTTCCTCTGGACCATATCCCTCCCAATCTACCAGGTACTGCAGACCCCTCCCCGCCCTTCTACAACCCAAAATCCGGTCCACGGTGTACGCCGGCTGTCCTCCGACGAGATGAGGTGGGGGAGCAGGGCGGGGAGGGGGGGACAGGGGGCAGGAGATAACGGGCTTGAGGAGGGAGACATGAAAGGTTGGGTGAACCCGCATGGAGGGGGGGAGTTGCAGCTTGTAGGAGACCGGGTTCACCCGCCTAATCACCCGAAAGGGACCCACGAAGCGGGGGGACAGCTTCCGGGACTCGACCCGGAGAGGAAGGTCCCGGGTCGAGAGCCACACCTTCTGGTTCGGGCGGAAGACCGGGGCCGGGCGACGCTTGCGATTGGCCTGAAGCTGGGACTTGGCCGAAGCCCTCTTGAGCGCCGCCCGCACCCGTCTCCAGGTCCTGCGACACCGACTGACTTGGGCCTGGACCGAAGGCACCTCTGCTTCCTCCTCTTGCTCAGTGAACAGGGGGGGGTTGGTAACCATACTGGCACTGGAAGGGGGACAGATCAGTGGAGGAGCAGAGGAGGGTGTTGTGGGCGTACTCAGCCCAGGCCAGTCGCCGGCTCCAGGTCGCAGAGTTCCCGGAGACGTAGCACCTCAGCACGCCCTCCAGGTTCTGGTTGATGCACTCTGTCTGCCCGTTAGATTGAGGGTGGAACCCGGACGAGAGGCTGACGGAGGCGCCGAGGCTGGTGGCGAACGCCTTCCAGAACCTGGAGGCAAACTGGGGACCTGGATCCAACACCACATCCTGGGGGAGACCGTGGATCCTGAAGACGTGCTGCACCATCAGGTCCGCGGTCTCCTGGGCCGAGGGCAGCTTGGGAAGGGGGATGAAGTGGGCCGCCTTGTAAAACCGGTCCACCACCACCAGGATAGATAGATAGATAGATAGATAGAAACTTTATTTATCCCAGGGGGAAATTCAGGTTCCAAGTAGCGTACAGACATAGGGGTATCACACATAACATACACATACAACATTAGCAGTATTGTATACAGGCGAGGTGCAGTTGTAAATGTCTTTGTAGTTAAGTAGTGCAGGATAGTGGTGAACCCGTCGGAGGGGGGAAGGCCCGATATAAAATCCAATGAGATGTGGGACCAGGGGCGCTTGGGAATGGGAAGGGGCCGGAGGAGACCCGCCGGGGCCAGACGGGGGCTCTTGCTGCGCGCGCACACCGCCACGAAGGCGCGCGTATCCCCCTCTGCCGTGGGCCACCAGAACCTCCTCCGGATGAATTCCAAGGTCCTGGCGGCCCCTGGGTGACCCGTGAGGGAGGATGCGTGCGCCCACAGGAGTAGCCGTGCGCGCGCAGCCTTGGGAACGTAGAGTCTCCCCGGCGGACCCCCCCCGGGGTCGGGCTCCCGCCTCAGGGCCGTCCTGACCACCCGCTCTATGCCCCAGGACACAGGGGCGAGGATGAGAGCCTCCGGAATGATGGGGTCGGAGGTCTCCACCAGGTCCACCGGGTCGAATTGACGGGAGAGAGTGTCAGGCTTGGTGTTCTTTGACCCTGGACGATAGGAAATGGTGAAGGTGAACCTGGTGAAGAACAGCGCCCACCTCGCCTGACGGGAGTTCAACCGCTTGGCCCCCCGGATGTACTCCAGATTCTTGTGATCCGTCCACACTTCAAACGGCTGGACGGCGCCCTCCAGCCAGCGCCTCCACTCCTCCAACGCCAGCTTAACCGCCAGCAGCTCACGGTTGCCCACGTCGTAGTTCCTCTCTGCTGGGGACAGCCGACGGGAGAAGAAGGCACAGGGATGGATCTTCCCGTCCTTAAGGCACCGCTGGGAGAGCATCGCCCCCAATGCCATGTCAGAGGCATCCACCTCCACCACGAAGGGCTGAGCAGGATCTGGATGCCCAAGGACCGGGGCGGAGGTGATGCGCCGCTTGAGTGTGGCAAAGACGTTCTCCGCCTCGGGGGACCAAGTGAATTGAGGGCGGCTGGACTGAGTGAGGGCGGTCAAGGGAGCGGCCAGGGCACTAAACCCGCGGATGAACCCCCTATAAAAATTGGCGAAACCCAGGAATCTCTGCAGCCGTTTTAGGGAGGAGGGCTGGGGCCAGTCCAACACTGCCTTGACCTTGGCAGGGTCCATACGCAGCTCCCCCCTGGAAACGATGAATCCCAGGAAGGAGACGGTCTCCTGATAAAAAACGCACTTCTCCGCCTTTACATAAAGCTGATGACGGAGAAGGCGTTGAAGAACCTGGCGAACATGCTGCCTATGTTGGGCCAGGTCCTTAGAAAAAATCTGAATGTCATCCAGGTAGATGAAGACAGATAGATCCAGAAGGTCACGAAGGACGTCGTTGACCAGCGCCTGGAAGACTGCCGGGGCGTTGGCGAACCCGAAGGGCATGACCCGGTACTCATAGTGGCCCCTCAGCGTGTTGAATGCCGTTTTCCACTCATGCCCCTCCCGGATCCTCACCAGGTTGTAGGCGTTGCGTAGATCCAGCTTGGCTGTCCCCTGTCCTTCTTGGCCATGAAGAAGAACCCTGCACCCGCCGGGGACGTAGAAGGTCGGATATGCCCCGCGGCGAGCGCTTCCTCGATGTACTCCTTCATGGCCAAGGTCTCTGGTCGGGACAGAGAGAACAAGCGACCCCTAGGAGGCATGGAACCTGGCAGGAGGTCGATAGCGCAGTCGTAGGACCTGTGGGGCGGCAGGCTCTTGGCCCGTAACTTACTAAAGACCTCCGCCATACTCCGGGGGAACACCGGTCAGGTCGGGAGCTGGGGAGGTAGGTGGCAGTGGGCGGGAAATGGGAGTAAGGGGACTGGATGGACATGCGTGGACGGTCGACCAGTGGCCCAGTTAATCTGGGGGTTGCTGGAAGCTAGCCAGGGGTGATCCAGGACAAGGGGGCAGTCAGGAACCTCAATGATGAAAAAATGAGTCTCCTCCCAAGGAGCCCCCTCGACCTGGAGGCGCACGGGGATAGTGCGCAGTGTTATCAGGCCAGCTCCCAGGGGCCGACCGTCCAGAGCCCGGACCGGAATGGCTGGATGAGCGGGACTCCCCATCCAGCCGCCAGGCTCGTGTCCATCAGGTTCCCCGCTGCTCCGGAGTCGACCAGGGCGAGGACCCTCTGCGGGTCGGAGCCCCACTGCACTGCGACCCAGAGAAAGGTCCGGGAATCTCCAGGAATGGAGGGTGGATCCCGCCCCGCCAGCACCCCCCCAGATACTAGCGGGACCCTCCCTATTTCTCGCTTATAGAGAGCAGTAAATTGCACCCGGAGAGGGCTAATCAAAATGCGAGGCTAAAGCCTGGAGATACAGAACTAGAATTAGAGGTTATCTGCTCAGATGAAAAATAAATAATACACTCGGAAAGGAAAATCATTACTTCCCTCAAAAGTCTTTGTCCTGCTAATGTGTGGCTGTGCCAGAACACTTGATGTTTAGTCAAGATTTGTGGGGAGATTGTGGAGTTGAGTGTAACAAATCCCACCCAGATCTAGACATGTTTTAATTTGATGTGCATGATTAGCAATCCTGAATGACAAGGATCTTTCTCTTCAATTAAGAGACATCAATCAAGGACTGGCTCAGTTCAAGCTTTAATTTGGCAATCACACTCTGCATTCACTCAAAGAAATGACAGCTCATTAAGATAATAACCAGTGTAAAAGTAACACTCTCACTGTGCTTGTTTAGAGCTTACAAGCCAGTGGGTACACACACGCATTCAGTAACACATGCAAATGTAACATACACACACACACACACACACACACACACACACAAACAGATGCATAGTGCCTGTCTTGATTAAGACAATACAGTGTTGTATTGTTGTGTTGGAGGGGGGGGGGGGGGGGGGTACAGGATTCAGCAATGTACAGAAGATGATATGAGTCTGGGTGTGTCTGCTTGCCTTATAAGGAGGTGACTGAGCCCTTTGACCTCTGCTCCCTGTCCCAGGTACTCCTTCCAGGACCAGGAGGACATGTTCATGGTGGTGAACCTGCTGCTGGGAGGAGACCTGTGCTACCACCTGCAGCAGAGTGTCCAGTTCAATGTGTCACGCCTGAGGGTTCTGTCTGGTGACTCTGGCGCCCCCCTCCGGCCACACGGGTCAGGGCCTCCCAATCTGCCGAGATCACCCTCATCCACTTCACCTGTGTGTTCTGTCCCCTGTTGCTATATAGCCTGTATGTTCCCTCTTGTCCCTGTCCGAGATTCTCTCCGTGTGCTCCCCGTTGTTTGTGAGTACCTGTCTGTTTGTCAGCTTCGTCAGTATCGCCTATCCCTGTATTCCCAGTCTAGATTATCTACCGCTTGTTAAGCGTGTACTTTTGTTACGGAGCTTGTTTTCTCCGCCTTTATTTTATCGTTGGTCCCAGTGTTTGTTTGTTCCCGTGTCCCTACCCGTTCTTATTAAAAATACCCGTTCAAGTACACTTCGCGTTGTGGTCTGAGTATCTCTCCGCTTTTGGGTCCACCACACTGCCTCTCACCCGTAACACAATGAGGACGCTGTCAAACTCTACCTGTGTGAAATGACCCTGGCACTGGACTATCTACAGAGCCAGCACATTATCCACAGGTACGAGTTACATTGGATTGACATCATCTACAGGTATGAGTTACATTACAGGTAGACATCATCAACAGGTACAGTACGAGTTACATTACAGATAGACATCCACAGGTATGAGCTACATTAGTTTAACAGGGTCCTAGACACGGGCGGACTCAGGGGGTATTTTAAGGGTAATTCCCGTTTATTAACACTTTTCATACGTTGGTTCTGGTCGACTTTTCCAGTCCTCCAAATCCCTCGTCGACCTCTCAGTCGATGCTCTCCAGCCTACTGAAAGCAGAGGCACACACATCTTAAACCATTCGTTAACGAGGCTTCATTCGCAACAGGTGTGCGACAAAGCCTCGCTTCCGCACCTTGGCCACGGTCCTGTAGCACCCTCTACAGGCCGAACGCTGCATGTCCCCCCACATACCCCCACCGCCCGACACAGGCCGGGGATACGACGGCCGACAGCCTACTCCCCCCCCCCCCCTGCACGGGAGAAAAAGTCTGCCACGACCATCTGCACCCCCGGTCTGTGCACGACCGAAAAGTTGAAGGGCTGCAACGCGAGATACCACCGGGTGATCCTCGCGTTCACATCCTTCATGCGGTGGAGCCACTGGAGGGGAGCATGGTCGGAATAGAGGGTGAAAGCGCGACCCAGCAGGCAGTAGCGGAGGGCGCCGACCGCCCACTTGATGGCGAGGCACTCCTTCTCCACGTGCTGTACCGGCCCTCCCTCTCCGACAGTTTGCGGCTCAGGTACAGCACCGGCCGGTCAGCCCCCTCCACCCGCTGGGTCAGCACTGCTCCCAGGCCTCTATCCGACGTGTCCGTCTGTAGGGAGAAAGGGAGGTTAAACTCAGGCGCATACAGGACCGTTTCTCCACAAAGAGCTCCCTTAAGGGCCTCGAACGACCCCTGGCAGTGGCCCAACCATTGGACCGGATCCCGGGGCACCCTTCCGGGTGAGGTCCGTCAAGGGACTGGCCAGCTCTGAAAACCCCGGCACGAACTGCCAGTAATAGCCAGCCAGCCCCAGGAACGCCCTCACCTCCTTCTTCGTCTTGGGCCGCGGACAGGCGGCGATGGCCGCAGTCTTTTCAACCTGCGGCTGCACCTCCCCTCGACCGAAGTGGTACCCCAGATACCGGATCTCCCTCTGCCCGATCACGCACTTTTTCGGGTTGGCCGTCAGCCCCGCCTGCCTCAGGGACCGCAGAACAGCAGCAACATGCTGCGCCCAGGTGTCACTGTAAATGACAATGTCATCCAGGTAGGCAGCAGCATAGGCAGAGTGCAGCCGCAGAATGCGGTCCATGAGGAGCTGGACAGTGGCTGGGGCTCCGAACAACCCGAAAGGGAGCACCGTGAACTGATACAACCCGAGCGTAGTGGAGAATGCAGTCTTCTCCCGGGATACCGGCGAGAGGGGAATCTGCCAGTATCCCTTCGTGCAATCCAATGTCGTAAAAAACTTGGCCATGCCAAGCCGGTCCAAGAGCTCGTCAACCCGGGGCATCGGGTAGGCATCGAATTTGGAGACCGCATTAACCGTTCTATAATCCACACAGAACCGTATAGACCCATCCGGCTTGTTGACAAGCACGATGGGGCTACACCAGTCACTGCGGGACTCCTCGACCACACCCAGCTCCAGCATGGCTTCCAATTCCTTGCACACAATGTCTCGTTTGTGTACCGGCAACCTATAGGGACGCGTGCGCACCGTTAAACCCGGCTGCGTTTCTATATGGTGGTCGATAAGCGTGGTCCGACCGGGCAGGGGAGAGAACACGCCAGCGAACCTAGCTTGCAAATCTGGCCTGGCTAGCAGAGAGATGGTTATCAATACCGACCGGAGTGCTAATTTTTGATTTTGGGACTTCTGGTCCGAACTCATCTCTCTCTGGAATTATTGTAGCCAGAGCAACAGTGACCACGTCGTTCCATTTTTTAAGGAGATTTACGTGATACACCTGCAAGCTATCCCCCCGGTCCGAGTGTACTACCTCATAATCCACGTCCCCCATGCGACGTGTGACCACAAACGGCCCTTGCCACTTCGCGCGTAATTTCGTGCTGGAGGTGGGTAACAGTACGAGCACCTTGTCTCCCGGTGCAAATTCTCGCAGGTTAGTTCCCTTGTCGTGGAGATGCTTTTGACGCTCCTGGGCTTGCTGCAAATGCTCGCGTGAGATAACCCCTAGGGCGTGGAGCTTTGTGCGCAAGTCCAGGACGTACTGAATCTAATTTTTACTGTCGCTAGACCCTTCCTCCCAATTTTCTTTAAGAAGGTCTAGGACACCCTGGAGCTTACGCCCGTTGAGTAATTCAAACGGGGAAAACCCGGTGGAAGCTTGGGGAACTTCCCGTACCGCAAACAGCAGGGGATCTAGCCATTTATGCCAATTCCGACTATCCTCGTGCACAAACTTCCGGATCATTGATTTCAAGGTCCGATTGAACCACTCACAAAGGCCATCCGTGGCCGGGTGGTAAACACTGGTTCGAATTACCTTGATGTTCAACAACCCGTACAGTTCCTTGAGGGTGCGTGACATAAAATTGGTGCCCTGGTCGGTGAGAATCTCTTTCGGGATTCCCACCCGGGAGATCACTTGAAACAATGCCTGCGCTAGACTCTGGCAGAAATATTGCGCAGCGGTATTGCCTCGGGGTTTTCGGTTGCGTAATCTATCAAGACCAACACAAATCGTACACTGATCAAATGGCCCGATAATATCCATGGCAATGCGGTCGAATGGGTTCTCGACCAATGGTAAGGGCCGCAACGGGGCCCGGGGAATGGCTGGGGGATTTACCAATTGACATTCGCGACATGAAGCGCACCACCTACGCACCTCTGCCCGAATTCCCGGCCAATAAAATCGAGCCATTATACGGTTCAGTGTCTTATTATAACCTAAATGGCCCGCCATGGGGTTGAAATGAGCCGCCTGGAAGACCATTTCCCGGCGGCTACGGGAAACCAACAACTGGGTTACTTCCTCCTGACTATGCGAGTCACGACTCACTTGGTATAACCTGTCGCTGATGATCGCAAAATAGGGGTGGGCACGCACTGTGTCTAGCCATACCAAAGTACCATCAATCGCTATCACTTGGTCATAGGCCGATCGTAGGGTCTCGTCACGAGACTGCTCGAGGGGGAAGTCACCTAGCAGCGGGTAGTTCGGCGGGGAAATCTCGGGTTAAGACCCCCCCGCCAGCTCCGGCTCCTCGGCAGTGTCGCGAGGCGCCGCCTCAGCACAGAGCACATTACCCGCCTCACACCTCCCTCTCTGTTGTGCACGCACCGCAGTAGCCCGCTTTACCGCTTGAGGAAACCCCTCCCAATCTACACCCAGAACAAGGGGATGCGTGACGCGCGGGCTAACCGCCGCCTGTACACTATGCTTTTTCCCCTCATAATGAATTTCGATAGCGACCACAGGGTATTCGTGAATGTCCCCATGCACACACTTCACCAACACCCTCGATGCCTTTAACAATGCCTCCGGTCGAACCAGGCGCTCCTGGATCATGGACTGCATGCAGCCCGAATCCAAGAACGCCTGGTGCGTATCGTGTTGTATCTTTACCGGAACACAATACGCCTCTCCTGGTCTGGGGGGAGGGCCCGGTATGTTGCCGATGCAGACGACCTGCCCCACCTCTATCACTGGGTTATTCGCCTGAACATGGCCCGGCCGTCTGCATCGCCAACACACCCCCCCTGCCGCTCGGGGTGCTTCCTGTGGGGCCAGGGCTGGTTCTCGACATGCCTGCCCCTGCCATCTCGTCCTCGGGGTGGGGCCCGGGGTTGGTCGCCGGGGCTCCCGCAGTGGGAGGGAGAGATGGTCCTCCGCCAAGGTCAGTCCTCCAAATCCCTCGTCGACCTCTCAGTCGATGCTCTCCAGCCCTCTTACTGAAAGCAGAGGCACACACATCTTAAACCATTCGTTAACGAGGCTTCATTCGCAACAGGTGTGCGACAAAGCCTCGCTTCCGCACCTTGGCCACGGTCCTGTAGCACCCTCTACAGGCCGAACGCTGCATGTCCCCCCACAATTAGATAGACATCATCCACAGTTTCATAATCCATTGTTTGGATGACTTATAAATACAATGATTTGTGCTTTGTGGGGTGGGACACTGCACTAAGATTAATACTAAAAGAAATGTATCTGTGTCCTCGTCACCTTGCAGTACGGTGAATGTATTATTTATTTTGGTGGATGGATACAGTATATTATGTTGTTGTTGTCAGTGTGTCTATTCTAAGTTGAATATTAATCTCAGGAGCAATAACGAATTTACCAAACCCTTTGGAAATATCAAATTTGCAATATTTTACTAAATCTACTGGTCAGCTAACATTTGACCTGCGGCTGTTGGCTGTTGACCTCAGAAATGGGCATCTCTGGCTCTGCACTCTCCTGGTTTGCATCCTACCTGGCCGATCGCTCTTACCAGGTGACCCCTCACCACTGGGGTCCCCCAGGGCTCTGTCCTAGGGCCCTTGCTGTTCTCCCTCCCTCTCTTGGCTCTGTAATTTCCTCACATGGTTTCTCCTACCACTGCTATGCATATGACACTCAACTCTATCTCTCTTTCCCCCCTTCTAACTCACACGTGTCTCTCCGTGTCTTGCAGACATTTCTGCTTGGATGTCAGCCCACCACCTCAAGCTCAACCTTAACAAGTCTGAGCTGCTCTTCCTCCCGGGGAAAGCCTGCCCTCTCCAAGAACTCTACTGTGACCTCCAGCACTCTCCAGATTTTTCCTCTACAACATCAGAAGGATACGTCTATTCCTCACCAGAGAAGCAGCACAACTTTTGGTCCAAACACTTGTGATCTTTCGCCTTGACTACTGCAACGCACTCTTGGCCGGTCTCCCCGCCTCCACCATCAGGCCTCTGCAGCTCATCCAGAATGCTGCCACCCGTCTGGTGTTCAATCTCCCCAAATTCTCCCATGTCACTCCCCTCCTCCGCACCCTTCACTGGCTCCTGGTAGCAGTTCGCATCAGATTCAAGACCCTGGTGCTCGTCTACCGGGCGGCAAAGGGAACAGCCCCTCCCTACTTGCAAGCAATGGTCAGCCCCCAAACCCCTGCCCGTTTACTCTGCTCTTCCACCTCGGCTGGCCGCCTGGCACCACCGCCTCTACGTGGATGCAGCAGCCGCACTACTCGGTCACGGCTTTTCACTGTCCTGGCGCCCCGCTGGTAAAACAAGCTTCCCACTGCTGTCATGACTGCAGTGTCACTACCTATCTTCCACCATAGATTGAAGACCCATCCATCTCAGTCTACATCTTAACTATCCCTCCGAAAGACCTCTTCATCCCCACTACCCCGCTGTGCAAGTTTCTCTCCTGTAAATACATTTTAAAAATAAATAAATTAAAAAAATCTTTCTTTCTTCTAGCATTGTGACTGCCAATAGCCCCTGGTCCTAGCATAAATTATTTTTTCTTATGATGACTGGATGGATAGATGATTCACTTACTTAGTCAAATGTATTTGTTGTTAGTCACTTTGGATAAAGGCGTCTACTAAATGCCATAAATGTAAATGTAATGTAAATGGCGCAAAGAATGCTCATGCTCCTGCTTTCCATCCGTTCCTGAATCACTGTCTCCTGCGCCTCCGGAGCTTCCTGCATCTACTGGGTTTTCTGTCTACTCACAGCCCTTGGTTTCTTCAGGCTCTGACACCGGACCTTTCCAGTGTTCCCCCCTGTTACCTCGATCTCAAGGAGGTATTTAATAAAAACCTGTGCTTCCTCTCTACCTCCTCATCGGTCACACGACTGCACTATTGATTTGCTCCCAGGGACAGAAATACATTCACTCTTCCCTTGCTGCTGGTATCATTCGCCCATCCTCTTCTCCTTCTGGGGCTGGTTTCTTCTTTGTGGATAAGAAGGATAAGACGCTTCATCCCTGCATTGACTATCGAGGCCTAAATGATATCACCATAAAGAACAGGTACCCCCCTGCCTCTTATCTCTTCCGCTTTTGAATTATTACAAGGGGCAAAGATCTTCACTAAGCTGGATCTATGCAATGCAGTGGTCATTATGAGTACCTAGTTATGCCGTTTGGACTCACTAATGCTCCAGCTGTTTTTCAGGTTTGAGTAAATGATGTTCTCCCGGACATGTTGAATTATTTTGTTTTTGTTTACCTGGATGATATCCTATTTTTTCCCCTGACAAGGAGATCCATGTCCAGCATGTCCACCAAGTTCTTCAGTGACTGCTCGATCACCTGCTCGAGAAATTCCAATGCCTCCACCGTTACTTTATTGGAGTTCATCATCTCAGAGGATAAGATTCAAATGGACCCGGCTAAGGTCGCTGAATGGCCCACTCCCATAAACTGAAAACTGGTGCAACGTTTTTTGGGTTTTGACAATTTTTACAGGCGGTTTATTCAGAATTTTAGCACTGTTGCCGCCCCGCTGCATGCCCTCACCTCCTCCTCTGTCAGATTTCAGTGGTCTCCCCAGGCGGAGCAGGCCTTCCGAAGGTGAAGGGAGTGCTTCACCTCGGCGCCCATCCTCACTCTTCCGGATCCCCGTCAGCAGTTTGTGGTGGAAGTGGATGCCTCGGATGTCGGTATTGGGGCGGTCCTCTCCCAGCGGTCCCAGAAGGATAACAAGCTCCATGTGTGTGCCTTCCTTTCCCAGAGACTTTCTCCCACCGAAAGGAATTATGACGAGGGAAACAGGGAGTTGTTGGCCATCAAGGTGGCTCTGGGGGACTGGCGTCACTGGTCGGAGGGAGCGGAGCATCCTTTCTTGGTATGGAGCGATCATAAAAACCTTGAGTACATCAGGTCCGCCAAACGTCCAGGCAGGCTCTATTTTTTAATATTGTCCTACCGGCCTGGTTAAAAAAATGGTAAGACTGATGCTCTGTCTCGCCTGTTTGACCCTGACTCTGCCCCAAGGGCTTCCACCAACATTCTGCCCTCTTGCTGTATGGTGGGGGCTGTTACATGGGGTATTGAGAAAGAGGTCAAACAGGCGAGTGTTGATGTCCCTGTTCCGGACGCCTGTCCTACGAACCGGTTGTTTGTCCCTATCTCCCAGCGTTCACAGGTGATCCACTGGGCTTACACCTCTCTCCTCTCTTGCCACCCTGGAATTCGACGGACTCTGTTTGTGATCAGGCAATGCTTCTGGTGGCCTTCCATGGAAAGGGAGGTGGGAGAGTACGTGGCTCATCGCCCCCTGGTCTGACATCTCTCTGGACTTTGTCACAGGGTTACCCCCCTCGGAAGGTAACACCACCATACTGATGGGTCCGCCTGGGACGTCAGGTGCCGTTCCTTGGGGGGGCGGGGGGGGGGGGTTTCGTCCATTGTCCATTAGTGTTGTTTGTCTTTGTTTGTGTTATTTATTTAATTCCTGTTTTACTCACGTTGTTTTTCATTTCTGTCACTTTGCTATCTGCCCTTGTGTATTTCCCACTTCATTGTCATTGTCTACCCCGCCCCGATTGATTTCACCTGTTCCTTACCATCATTTCCTGTGTATATAGTCTGTGTGTTCCTCTGTCTCGTTGCCAGTTCGTTTATTGTGCCTCCGTGTCAATACGTCCCAGCAATTACCATAGTGTCTAGTTTTTATGGTTTTTGATTTTGAGTGTTTTTGACTTTGCCTTTTTGCCTTCTCCCTGTTGGACTATCTGCCTGGATCTTGGAATTTGACTACCTGTGTACCGTACTCTGTTTTGCCTACCCTTTTTCTGGATATCCGCTACCTATTGACTGCTCACCTGTGTACCGAACCCTTTTGCGAGTAAAACTATTCTTTTGGATCAAGCCTGTGTCCTGAGTCGTGCAATTGAGTCCTCTGCCCTAGTACTCGTTATTATAGGTACAATCGTCTTTTAACTATGATACAGGTGATTGATCATGATAACTGCTAACTATTTTAATAATTACACCCCAAACCAATGAAAACGTTTATTGAAACATAAAAAGAACAACAACAGCGAATGTCGAAACGGTAAGCTATTTGTAGTGAGGGTCAATGGGGAAACTTGGAGAGGGGCGTGGCTTCAGATTTCCGGGATTTTAATGTTTCCGCCGTGAGTACCGATGTCATCTTCCCTGAGCTTACTAGGCCTACCTCTAGACTGCAACTGCTCTGCTTCCTGGCATAAAATGGGAGCTATCATTCTTCACGTTCATGCTTTCCAAATCATAGGTGCATGTATCGACCAAATGACTGTTGTTTGGCGAGATACGAGTGAATGACATGTAGGCCAACTGTTTGACAAGGAACTTGTACACCCACATGGGTGTGGGTGAGATGATAAGGCAACAAGGGGTAGGCCTATAAGATGAAAGATAAATTGAGAAGCTGGGTAGATGTTATAGACAGACAGACAGAGAGAGAGACGGACATGCATACAGAGGGAAAGATAGCTAGATAGAAATAGATACGTATCTTGTGACGTAGTGCGCATGTCTTCTGCAGTGCGAGTACGGCCTGTCAGTGGAGGGGAACGTTGTGATTTCGGTTGTTTTCAAGCCGAACAACGGAAGAGCAATTTTTGATTACAAGAATAATCAAATTCTTTGTTGTATCTTCCAGGAGGCCATATTTTTCATTGGACAGAGGAGACATAATTCGGTATTTTTTGGACCGAGGTAAGCGCAAACATTCAGCCTCTAGATTTGGTTATTGTTTAGCCGTGGGGGAGGGTCGTATGCGCGCAACACAGCCTCCATGCATTTATTATCAGTAGTGCTTATAACGTTACATTTGAGCCTAGTTGTAGCTTATCACGGCAATTCCACATGATATAAGGTTACAAGATAACAGTCCAAGATTGTAAAATGTGCATATAGCCTATACAGATAGCCACGGCGTGAAATATCGGCTATAATCCTGTGTTGTAATCAGAATCAGAATTCTTTTATTTGGCCATGTATATTTGCACATACAGGAAATTGACTTGGTGAGGTTGGAGCATGGACATAAAAAACAAATCGCAAATATTGACAAGAAATTTACAAAATAGCAAAATAATTAACAACAAAAAAAACGGTTCCTCTTGGTGGAAAGGATTTCACCGGGGGTCTTGGCATTAATATTCAACACGCCTCATATAGCTAATATTGGCCAGAGCCCTATAATAAACAATATTCTAAATATAAGTCTCTGATGTCAGCTATTTTGCTAGGGAATATATCTAATGGGTTAGCCAAATGTGTATGGCACATTTACACACAGATAGTGTGTGTGTATGTATGATCAATATAGCTAGCTAACATAACATATTTTATGATCTTTGTGTATATCCACTCATATAAATAGGCCATGTTCAATAGTCCAAACCTAAGCTACTGTTTATATCTTGCTTGGAAAGTGGAAATTATTATAATAGGCCATTTTACCTTACTCAGATTTTCCCCCACGTAAGGGATTTATTTATTTAAAATGTAAAGGTGTGTGAGTGAAGCCAGTGTTCATTCCACAAACCTTTATGTTCATGTAGACATACATGTGTAAAATGCCTTTAATGCGTGAACTGTATTTTCCACCACATAAATCGCCAGTTCCTAGGGTGGGGCTTTGTGTTGTTGACAGCCAGTGTTGAGGGATGTACTGTGTATCATTTGAAGAGTAAACACAGTATTCATCATCGATTAGATTGAAGTAGAGGCTGAAGTGGAGGGTCACCAGTGCTGTGAATTGCTGTGCTAGAGAGTTGGCCTATATTGCCAGCCTATAGTGCTAAGTGTATATAGGGAGCCACCTGTAAACAGGCCGGAGTCTGTTAGGCTACACAACCACACCTCCTCAACCCTCACCCTGAACACCGGCGTTCCACAAGGCTGTGTGCTGAGCCCCCTCCTTTACTCCCTCTTCACCTACGACTGCACACCTGTACATGGCTCAAACACCATTGTTAAGTTTGCAGACGACACAACGGTGATTGGTCTCATCAGCAACAACGATGAGTCGGCCTACAGGGAGGAGGTCCAGCACCTAACAGTGTGGTGCAACGACAACAACCTGGCTCTCAACACCAGGAAGACCAAAGAGCTCATTGTGGACTTCAGGAAGTCAAAAGCTGGCACACACACCCCCATCCTCATCAACGGGACTGAGGTGGAGCGAGTCACCAGCTTCAAGTTTCTGGGTGTCCACATCTCTGAGGATCTCTCCTGGAATCTCAACACCTCTACCCTGATCAAGAAGGCTCACCAGCGTCTCTTCTTCCTGAGGAGACTAAAGAAGGTCCATCTGTCTCCTCAGATCCTGGTGAACTTCTACCGCTGCACCATCGAGAGCATCCTCACCAACTGTGTCACAGTATGGTATGGCAACTGCTCGGCATCTGACCGGAAAGCACTGCAGAGGGTGGTGAAAACTGCCCAACGCATCACCGGTTCCTCACTCCCCTCCATTGAGGCTGTCCAGGGCAAACGATGCTTGCGTAAGGCACGCAGCATCGTCAAGGACATTTCTCACCCCAACCATAGACTGTTCACCCCACTCCCCTCCGGGAGGCGCTACAGGTCTCTCCTCACCCGAACCAGCAGGTTCAGAGGTAGCTTCTTCCCTGCGGCTGTCACCCTACTGAACTCGAACTCTGCACCTAGGTGACAACCTACCAACCCCTGCACCCCCCCCGCCGGACAATTGCACTACTCTTACAGTATTCCTATAAACTGCTCTTACTCCATACCACTGCTCCTCTGTACATATCTGTCTATACTGTTCATAATCTGTCTATACTGTTCATAATGCACATATCCCTATATTTTCTTTAATACTACTGTTAATACACTGCACATATCTGTACATACCTGTTTATACTGTATTCCATATTTATTCTGCTATTACCCTAATGTTACTGTTAATACATATATACTGCTAGACTGCATTGCCTATACAGCTCATATGCTGCTACACTGTTCATACTGCATCCTATTTATTCTGCTTATAATGCTACTGCTAATTCATATACTGCACTACTTATATTATACTGCACTACTATACTGCTCATATACTGCACTACCTGTATATACTGTTCACACTGCACTTTTCTGCTTTTTTGCACTTCTGGTTAGACGCTAACTGCATTTCGTTGTCTCTGTACTTGTACTCTGCACAATGACAATAAAGTTGAATCTAATCTAATCTAATTGAAGCACTGCAGTTATCACAGTCCTCCTTTGGTCTCTTTCACTGACTTTATGTGATTAACATTCACTGGACTGGATCGGTCGGTGCTGTGTGAACACACTTCAGTGGTCATCAAGTAGTAGGAATTCAAAGCCAGCCATGTACTGTAGCACTTTGTTTGAAGGGCTGCTTATAATCTACTTATTGTGTATGTATATCAGGTCTTATGATTTTACCTAACTAATAATCAACAGGCTACTACTGTATACATGTTATTAAACAGATCCTCAAATAAAGTGTTACTCAGAGCTGTTTCTAATGTCTCTGTATTCCAAATCCATTCATATGTTTGAATATGATCGACAGTTGAGCAGTGTTTATGTTTTGAGAGGGCCAGTTAACCTGCCTGACTTAAGGTCAGATGGTACACTTTGTTAAAATGTATTTTAATCCTGTGCCATTGATTGAACACTGAGCTGCCATGTGTTCCCATTGTGCTCGCAGACCTTCAAGGCCCTCCTTGCACCTACCAGTCCTCATAAATCCATCCACACATCGAGACATCCAGTCATCTTGGAATGATTGGATGGTCATTTATGATCACCTGATGGTCAATACAGGCACCCTCACAGTCATCACATTGAGTTCAGTTCAATTCAGTTAAGTGAATCTTTATTGTCACCGGAGGGCAATTTGAGTGCAACAAAACATCTTATGATGCATATAACATATAGTAGACACACACAACCACCGTCTCCCGGCAAAGTGGCCCAGTACAGGAGCCCTTTAGCCTAAAGGGTCTTACCCTAGTAGGAACTATAAATCTGCTTAGGCTAGTGGCGAATAGATTCACCCTTCTGTTAACTGTCTACTTCCTATAGTTTCCCCTGCTTCCTCTTTCAGCAATATTCCATAAGTGACCCACAATGGAACACAATGGAACACAGCATTAAAAGCCCCTATAGTTAACGACAGCTCTATTCTCATATGAGTGCCAGTTGGTGTGGTTGCAGGAATTTAATTCATCGATGAGGTCAATTCATCCAAAGGAGATATTGAAAAAGGAGGCTAGACTAACCATTAAGATCCTATGATGTAATATGCGCAATGAAATCTAACTTTTTACAATTAACAAGGACGATAATTCAACTTTAGGTGACAGTTTCATTTCTAACTAACCTTCTAACAAGAACATTTCTTATTTCTCTTTAAATACAGGTTTGTACTTTATTTAAACTTTAAGCGTTACGGCATGGCAATTTAAAATAAATAAAATATAAAAAACCTTACCCATGTCCCTACTCTATCTGACTTGATATAAATTTAGAGAGGCCCCATCCAGCATCAACATTTGCAATGGCCAAATACTCGGTTCCTCTATCAGCCCAGCTTGATGACTCAGACTCGCTTCCCCTTCCAAGTGAAGCGGTCACTCGGCTCGATGACTACGGAGTTGCACCATGCCCTCAGCCGAGGGACTTTGACGACTCATATTAAAATATGTTCAATACATTTCAACATTAATCAACCTTGAATCATTATGTTAGTTACACCTGATGTCATTTCATTAGTTACATTTGAATAGTTATATTTGATGTTATATCATTAGTTATTTCGTATATTTTATTGGTTATATTCGATTATATTTCAGAACATCATTACTCCACACAGACCCGCCTGGAAGAACCCAGGTGGCGTTGCAGGTCGAGAGAGGTCCATATTTTTCGACACCACACACATTCAATATACTTACATTAAATTAGTCGGAATATGCGGAAATCAAACCCTCAACTGTTGGTTGGCACCATGCACGGACAAACTCAGCCATCAGAAGTCCATGGCCTAATGATTGGCTTCCTTACTAATTTCTACAAAGGAATTGTGTGTTTATTTTGATGCTTTGAGGGAGATGTGTGTATGTAATGAGTCTGTGACACGTCAGAAAAACAGACAAGGGAGCTGAATCATTGTAGTAAATAAACTTAGATGAAGAAAGGAAGCTGCAGAGGTCCGGATGAGTCAGTTTAATCGTCTTTAATTAATCATAACTTCATCATTA
Source organism: Argentina silus (assembly GCF_951799395.1). NCBI lineage: Eukaryota > Metazoa > Chordata > Actinopteri > Argentiniformes > Argentinidae > Argentina > Argentina silus. The sequence goes on along the minus strand of NC_139654.1, from coordinate 20,598,219 downwards.
CATACCACGGCCAGATGTGGGGGGCTCCTGTCCAGTCCATAATGTCCCCCCCTATCTAGTCCAGCCGTTCAGTCTTTTATACAAAAACAGCCTGCTTTGTCTTCCAGATTTGGGCATGGAATTCCCAAGTCCATGTTACCCTAAACATTTTCAACCTATACGATGGTGATGTTTACAGTTTTCACCAAATAAGGGTGTGCCTTTTGGTGTGGTTCACATCTTTAACTAATTAAGACTACCCCCACCTCTATCTCTTCTTTGCCATCCCCCCAACCTACAGAGGTCAACTGCATGCTGCAACATTCCAAGGGCCTAACCCACTAGGCCTTCTTCTGGTCAGAGCAAAATATACTACATATTCCCCCCTTTGGGACTTATTAAAGTCCCAACACAGAGAAATTGTATAACTCGTACTCTAACCATACTGCATGCAGTTGTGTATAACATGGTTCAAAGGGATATAAAAATAACAAGTAAACCACAAAAATTATTGTGAACTTAAGCCGTGGAAATTATCAAATAACAGTTTCTAAACAATAGACAGTCTATTCAATGTCCTATTAAAAACCTACTCGTACATTAAGTCAAGCCTTGCTAATATGATTAAAATAAATTGCTACGGACATAAACATACATATGTATAGACTATTCTATGATACATACATAGTCCCATATACGTTCAACAAAGAATAATAAAGAGTGATAACAATACTTCAGAGTAATAAATGAATGACGAAAATACTTCTCTTCAGGTCTTCGTTGCTTGATTTACCTTTACCTGGGGGTCAGAGGTTACTAGCACATAACCCCCCATATGAGGACAGTCTTTACCACTGCCTCGTTTGTGTAACAGACAGAGAATAGAAAGATAGAGAAAGACAGAGATTTGCTGAACACGAAGCCTCTAACTTCGAACTTCACCTCATCCAAAATGAGGATTTGCCTTCGGATCGTTCAACTTAATCTTCAGAATCCCTTCCATCTTCCTCATCGCTGTCATCGTCATCCAGATACCCAGGTTTTGGATATAATTCAGGACTATAATAGTCATCAGGCATTCCTGAATCTTTACGGTCTTCTCTTCTTCCCTTCATAACTGCCATTTGAAGTGCCTGAGTATTCATTGCCTTGTCAATTCCTCGTGTGATTAGTCCTCTTATGATTGGAATGCAACAGCAGATTATGAGGGCTAAGACAATCACACAGCCTAGCATGATGGCTCCTATTCTGGCGAAATAGGCTCCCCATTGTCCCATCATGTTCTCCATCCAGGAGGTCCATTTGCTTCCAAATCCAGCATTCTCTTTAACTTCCTCCCTCAGGTGTTTGAGCTTCCTCATGGCTATAGAGAATTGTCCATCGGCTGCTGTGTTGTTAGGGATGAACGTGCAGCACTGTTCTCCAAACATGTGGCATACTCCTCCTTTTTCTGCCAATAGAAAATCCAGTGCTTGTCTGTTTTGCCAAGCCATTTCACTCGTTGCTGCAAGCTGCCTTCCTAGAGACCCTAAAGCATCATGCGTGTAGTTTATGAATCTTTGCTGGTTATAGTAGATGTAGTTTATCCAGTCAGTATTGACATTTATTCCAGCTGAAGGAAGAAAGAAAGATGTGAATCCCATTGCTACGGAATTTATAGCCTTGTATTCACTAGGTATACCTCTAGGAATTCCCAAACTGTCTAAGCGTCTGTCCTCCTTATATTCCCTCCGAGATCTCGTAGATTTAGATTGTTCTTGGACTTCCAAGTCCTTTGTTGGGATGACAATGATAGGCTGGATCGCCTGCACCCGAGCACATCTCCCATTCCATCCTATCTGCAGGGTGTTCAGTAGATGTTCTCCATCACAGAGCCAATATTGATCTGCTACAGCTTGAGTGGCATAGTGGTCTTCTGTCCTTCTTTATAGTGTTGTCATAGTATTCTCTGGATCCAAGGAACTGCAAGCACTCTGCTTCGCAGAGTGGGGCAAAGGCAATTGCTTGAAATGGCTTTATCCCCAATGTTGTTCCTGCAATATCAGAGCCCTTCACGCTCTTCAGCCAGTCTGCTTTTAGCTCCCCACAGTTTTTCCAATTGAATTTGGTATTCATGATTATTAACGAGCTTTCTTTTGCTTTGGAGCATATATAACAGTCTTTTTGCTATGATTCTCTCCAGTGTATTTCATCCATTGATACCAGAGGTTCCTTCTTGCTTGTATCATCAGTGGATCTCGAATGGAATTCTGTGCTATCCTTATTTTATTCTTATTTAATTACTCTCCATCTCTTCGACTTTCTTCATCGCCTCCAACTCCTTTCTCATCCATTCAAAATCCTTTTCTTTCTCCTTCTCACTCCTCTGCCCATTTCATCACCTCCATCCTCTCTTTCACTTGTTTCACGTCACATTCTTTCTCCTCCAGAACTTTCTCCTTCTCTCTCCTTTTTTCCATATCCTCCCTCGTTATCTGTTCATCAATTGTGAGGTTTTTCTCAATAGTGAGTTCTTGTGTTACATCTGACTCCATTGTGGTAGTTTCCATCATCTTCTGAGTTTTAATCTCCATCATCTGAGTTGATCCAATTTCATGTTCAACCATAAACATTGTAGGCTCATTCATGGTGGAAACAATTTCTTCTTGAACTAATGGGGTCACTATCTCAGCTTTGTCGACAGGCTCTGGCTCTGTCTTAGGACTCGTCAACTCTTCTTAATATTTTTCTGATCGTGTTTTATACGTTGTTAGCTCCATTGACATTTCCACTTCCGGTTAGCTTTGTTGTTGTCTCCAATTCCTCTATTTCCTCAGTAACTGTATCTGTGAGGAATTCTAGTACTGACTACCAAAGCGTTGTTTAATCCCTAACTTTTGAGTTGTTAAGTTTCACCGTCTTATCTACAAATTCTTTGCCATTGTCTGATGAAATTCGATCAGGAATTCCCCAGCGTGATATCACCTCACGGCATAAAAATTTAGCAACTGACTGGGCATCTTTTCTTTTGGTTGGGCATGCTTCTACCCATCTGCTAAATCTATCGACAACAAATCTATCGACAACAACAATATCTTTTGCCTCCTACAGGGCGAATCATATCCACGTAGTCGAGGACTAGTTCTTTCATTGGCCCACTTGGTGTTGGGATGTGTCCTGGAGGAGTTAATACCCCTCTTCTAATATTGTTTTTTAAACAGATTGTGCATCTACCTATGACATGGTCAATTTGTTCTAGTAGGTATGGTGCCCAAAATCCGTATTCTTTTGTAATTTTCCTTCTCACTTCCCCCCTCGCTACATGGGCAAGCCCATGAGCGTCATGTATCAACAGTCCTAGCTAGTTAGGAGGTGCAACTATCAAACCCTCATTGTTCCTCCAGAGGCCTGTAGCATCCTGACTCGCTCCTCTGACAAGCCACAAGTTCTTATCTAGTGTACTTGCTTCCTCTTGCAACATGTTCAAGTCTTTGGGAGTAATTGTCTCTTTTAACTCCACTTCGTGTGTCACCAAAAGAACTGCACCTGGTCTGTCTGCTCCAGTTGGCTGGGGGATGCTCAAAAATTGTTCCGTTCCCTCCTGATGTGGTATCTGAAGTTTTCAGGTGATGGGAATTCTCAAGTCTTGGTTCTGCCATCCTGGTAGATTGGTGATGGGCTGTTACCTTACCACATCTCAGTCGTGCTCCTGAGCGGAGTCAGTTAAAAGTGAATCAAAATATGTTTAGCTAAGTTTCGCAAAGTATCCTCCTTCTATGTCTCAAGATGAGCAACATATAGCTTACTTATAAAAGTTAGATTTAACTTTGAAACACTCACTATTGCAAAGTTCTGAATGGCAACACTTGTTACTCCTCAAATGATTCGTCAGAGCTATTGTAGCTAACTATCGTAAACTATTTCAGTGCTGCTAGCAATCGTCGCCTTTTCCAAGTTGGAACTTCATCGCCACAACAGTGTCCAGTGTGCTATGGATTGTCCAAAAATAAACTACACGTTCCTGGCAATATTGCAACTTCTTCTGAGAGGCTTTGTGTCCTTTTTCATCATCTTGTTCTGCTTGTGGAAGAACTCCACATTGATGTCTCCACAGACAGGCAGTGGCTGGGGGAACTCAAAGTACATATGCTTGTCCCCTCGCCTTGTGTGCACTGTGTTGGACGTATGGATCTTGATTTTTAGTTGATAAACCACAAACTGCGGATTCCAATACCAATTCCCTTTCTTGAAACTCTGAGGAATCGGGTCACTCCTGTTCTTAACAGTACTGTCCCTGCAGGTGCCTCCACTAAGCATGGGGAGCGTCTCAAACACCATTTTGTGGAAGAGCAGAGCGATGGGCTTGTATTCTAGCTGGTTCTTCAGAAAGTAGCTGTAGTAGTAGACATAGCGTCGCTGGCTTGGGATTGTGACTCCCTTCTTGTCTCTTGTCCGCACTTCCCCGTAGAAGTCGAGTGCTTCCTATGCCTCCAGGAACTTCCCTCGGTGGAGGAGATAAGTGCAGATCATGACACCGGTGAGGCCCTTCCCTGCCTTGCAGTGGATGGCCGCCACATGATGGTCATCCTCGCTTAGCCACTGGTCCAGGTCTTCACAGAATGGCTTGATTAGCTCCAGCTGAGGCTGGTTGTGGTCTTCAAAGGGGTACTGTGCAACTCTGCAGTTAAACTTTGCGGTGTCGTAATGTCGCTCAGTGCAAAGATTATATATCTTATAATGGTTTTTGTGTTTTGAATCCAGAAACCGTACTACATCGTCTATGTTGTTTCTGTAGACACTCTCAAGTCTTTCTGCAGGAAAGCCCATAGCAATTATATTCGGATAAATATAGGTCAAGTCCAAGTCAAACCCATCTTCCTGGTATCTCCTTTTGTTTCGGCTGACAATTTCCTTTATTATTGCAGCCATATCTGTGACAGGAGTCTTAAGAGAGAGTATTGTTGTCTTTGTACGAAACGCTGCCAATATGTTTCTCCCTCGCAATCCCGTTGGTGTCACCACTAGCTAATGCTAGCTAGCTCTCTTTGTGGTTGTCTGGGATCTCAGGGTCAGACGACTGGGTGATGGAGGTCATGATAGGTGTCGTCTTAACTTTATTGGAGTGTATAGCGTCTCTATGTCTTCAAAATATACTTAGTATAAAATCTGTGTAAAAGTTTTGTTTCTATCTAGCTATGTGTTTTTTCTTTGGCTGGTTTGCCTGTTACAGCTGAGAACTCAATCTACAGTTGAAATAAGATTGCAGGTTTAAGAGGACATTCAGTCTCTTCCTTTCTCGGTTGCAGACTTCTCTGTAGTTATAACTTTATTTTTTGGATCCTTCTTTGTCTGTTTAGACACTACCAGCTGACACCCCCCTTTCAGATTCTCTGGGCACCCCTAAAACCCCCGTTCCGGGCCCCTGTTCGGGTTCACCGGTCCCTGTGATTGTTGTTGCTGTGGCCATTGCATTCGTCCCTGGGATGTATTCATTGGAGTTGGGTATTGTCCCTTGTAGGCTTCTTCGCCGTAATCACGGGCTCTTTTCCAACATGTCCGGATCAGATGTCCTTTTTTCCCGCAATAGTGACACAGTCTTACTACTTGCTGGGGTTCTGGATTGTAACCTCCTTGTCCAGTATGTCCTTGACCCCCCTTTCTCCATTTCTGAGGTTGTGGGTATGGAGGCTGAGGAGCAGCCTGTATTACTGGTGTCAATTGAGGTTGTGTCTGTGGTTGAGGCAGGTTTTGCAGAACCACAGCCTGTGTTCTTTTCTTATTCTGTTTTCTCTTGCTCAACTGCACCTGATTAAGTTTTCTGAGCGTCTCTTGGTCTTGCTCTTTCAAAGTTTGTTCTTCTTTGCAATGTAACTCCACCTGATGGGCTACGTGGTCTATGTAGATGACAATCGTGGTTTTAGCTTCTCCTGTCTCGAGTATTTGTTTATCTTCATCTTCCATGAGGTATCTTCCTTCTGGGTTGAGGATTGGTAGTTGTGGATAGCTGCTGGTGGGCGTATCCCTTTCCTCATATGGTGGTGGAGCCACAGTTGGGGATTTGTGTGAGAAAGGAGTATTCGTCTCCTTCACTAATCTCCTGGTTTCCTCTTCCAGGCTCTTATCCACTGCTTTATCTCTTATTCCTTTTACCAATGGGTTGCTCTTTTCAACCTTTTGCACTGGAGTAGACGTCTTAGCTGAAGCCGCACCCATAATTGTTGTTCCTTCAACCGTTGACTTAGCTGAAGACACTTTTCCAGTAGGCACTTCCTTTGTTTACAGTTCAACTTCTTGGCTGAATGGTTGGTTACTTATTTTGTTGATTCTATATTAATGTCTTTAATCGACACATTCAGTCACCATACCAGTGTGAAACGTTCTTGCTCTGGCTATCTTCTTATCCAGAAGCTTACTCTCTAATCTCAACCCTAGTCTTCAGCATTTTGGCGGCGGGACAATTAAGCACTCCCTTGAGGGGACTCCACTGACCCAAGTAACTCAGGTTTGTGAAGGTGCGCCCGAGACAACTGCTCTAACCACCTCCGTGCCAAAAATAACAAATTAAAATAAAAAAGGTTCAGCAAAGACACCGAGATGCCTTTGTTGCTATGCCTGTCAGCAAGTCAGTTCCACACCCCACAATCATACACCTTTCAGACTCAGACGTCCCTCACAAGGATGTTTGTCCTGTTAATGCTAGCCAAATCAATCCTCCTGTAAATACTAAACAAACCACCAACCACGCTACAATTAGAATATTCAGTTTAAATTGTGATATGATTATATCGCAGTCATGCAAAAGCTTTATATCATTTCACAGGTGATGCACACATAGTATTGTTCAAGTCGAAGCACGCAAAAATTAGAAACAGATTAGATTGCCTGTGTTATACATGTTCCATCAATGTCAGCATGATTATTCTATGCACTATAATTCACTACCATTATCTGTTAATGGAAGTGACTGATCAATAAGAGAGAGAGAGAGAGAGGATCGCCTTATCTTAATTAAGCAACTAGCCAAACAATCACTCAATGGTTAATTATATTATTTTCACAATTAATAAATGTATTCATTGATTCATTACAAATCAATCACAAATAATCAATCACTAATTCAATTCAATTAACTAATCCTTGGTCACAATTAACAATGGTCAGTTATCTCCAATGGAGCAGCCAATTAACCAATGTAACCATATAATCAATTAACCATACAATCAAACAACTGATTGATCAATTAACCAATTACCCTAGTACCCAATTAACAAATCGACCACTCAATCAAATCAATCATCCAATTAAATCATCAATCAATCAACCAATCAATAATCAAATCAATCAAATCAGTAATTAATCAATAATCAATTAATCAAATCAGTAATCAACTAATAATCAATTAACCTTTTAACAGATCCCCAAATTAACCAACTAATCACCTAACCAATTAACCAAGAATCAATCGATCAATTAATCAGACAATCAAATGGTCAATCAACAAGTCTATATAGCGAACTTCAAACATCAACCAAATAATAACAGTCTTACTTTGACGTAGGCTATATGAGACGAGCTGTTCTGATGTCTCTCACAAATTGGTCTTTTTACTGCTATCTGGCGCTCTCTCTCTCAGGACCTCTGTCCCTCTCCTGTTTTGCTCGAAACAAAGCATTAATTTGATTAGTTCTCTTAAAATAATTAATCATTCAACACAAAACATACAGAAGATACTAGACTAAAATAAGATCAGAGATAAGAAAAATAAACTTCATAAAATGGAACGTTACTTTTTCCCAATGTTTGAACAGTTTCCAACATTTCAACGTGCACTTGAAATGTTGGGAACAGGCCCATAAAAACACATCGTATATTTCATTGACATGTACCGCCTGGCACCAAGAGCCACGTAAGCATGTCCATATAGGGCGTATAGTATCGGCTATACTCTACACTGTAGAGTCTACAGCATTAAGGCCGCACCCAACCGACCAATAAATTTACACTTATTTTTAACGAACAATGAATTTACACTTATTTTCAATGAACAATAAATTTACACTTTTTACAATATGCATATTCTATAGAGAAAGAACAGAGAGAAAGAGGGAATCTCAGAGAGGCACTATATGGTTTATGCTTCGTTTTCTGATCAGAAGCCGCTCAACCTCAAATCAGTCAGACGAACAAAAGGCCCTCGAGCGTTTGCGCGCTCGAAGTTCCCCGTCCGCTGAGACAAGAGGTCGAATTGCAACAGCCAGATCCCCGCACTCACGGAATAGAAATCCCCAATGAGAAAGAGAGAGAGAGAGAAAGAACAGAGAGGGAAGATCTTTTAGATGAGATATTTACAGCTTGCACTGTGCACACCCAATCATATTGTTCAATTCAAATTTCTCTCTCTCAAATTTAAGAACAAGGGTAAGATACTAATTTTATTTCGTACGTTCTCTGGAAGAAATTAGCTCAGATAGCCCAGAGCAGGGGACCCGCCCCTGTCAGGGATCTGTAACTTTTCAAGCAGGCATCCATTCTATTTTTAGAACAAGTGAGCAGAAAGGGAGCAGGGGAGACAGCAGTGTTAAAAGCTGTGCGCCTCCGCTCCAAGATGCAACTCAACCTGTTACCACAAAACTCAAATGTAGCCTGAAATCTAACTCTATTTATCTGCAGATACTTAAAAACTTAATAATAGCACTACTATATCCAATGTAGCCTATACCTCAAACTCGTAACAAATATATACAATTCGGATGTAGTCAACCTCAGACGAAATACTATCAGCGTCCCATATAGCACCCATCGAGTCACTACTCCTATTAGTGTCTTCCTAAATTTAAGTGATCACGACAACCAGTTGATCAGACCAGTTTCGGAATGTTAAGTGACGTAACTCCAAATGATTCAAACTAATTACCGAATTTTTTTAGGGTTACATTGAAGAGTCAAATCTCCAATAGTTAGGTCAACATATCATTCACAGACACTCTATACTTTGTTTAAATTTAGCAGACATGCAACCACTTTCAATTCATCTACTTGGTTCTTTTTAAATTTTGGTCGATAGCCCACAGTCAACTTGACATAATAGCCTGTACTTACTTTTTAGGCACGCACCCAGCTAACGGTCTGTTCTTCTGCACGGCTATCGGTTGGCCAAATCCTGTTCGTGACGCCAATTTGTAGTAAATAAACTTAGATGAAGAAAGGAAGCTGCAGAGGTCCGGATGAGTCAGTTTAATCGTCTTTAATTAATCATAACTTCATCATTACATACCACGGCCAGATGTGGGGGGCTCCTGTCCAGTCCATAATGTCCCCCCCTATCTAGTCCAGCCGTTCAGTCTTTTATACAAAAACAGCCTGCTTTGTCTTCCAGATTTGGGCATGGAATTCCCAAGTCCATGTTACCCTAAACATTTTCAACCTATACGATGGTGATGTTTACAGTTTTCACCAAATAAGGGTGTGCCTTTTGGTGTGGTTCACATCTTTAACTAATTAAGACTACCCCCACCTCTATCTCTTCTTTGCCATCCCCCCAACCTACAGAGGTCAACTGCATGCTGCAACATTCCAAGGGCCTAACCCACTAGGCCTTCTTCTGGTCAGAGCAAAATATACTACATCATTCTAGTCTCTAGCAATAATGTTTAGCTCATATGGACTATGGCGCGTGCATGTCTGTGTGTGTGTCTGTCTGTCTGTCTGTGTGTGGACAGCTTTTAAATATGGTACTGTCAGGCTATCTAGAAGCCTACAAGTAAGCACAATTAAGACTCCCAGTTTGACTGAGTGGTATTGGTTTAGATGTATTTGGTTGAATTATGTGATTGCCATATGATTGAGGCCCTTTGTAACTTGTGTCTTAGCTTGATTCTGCTCCTGGTTTCAAGAGATACTGACTGAAACGTGGACCATGAGCATGTGCCTGTCTCAGACCTGGTTCCAGAGCTCTGCTGGTGTCCTCGGCTTTGGTCCAATCCCACTGTGGTTTCGGCAGGAATCATCACCTTATAAAGAAAATAAAGGGCAGTAACAACTTCTGTGTTTAAGGAATCTTTTACTTTGTGTATCAGACAGCAGAGCAACATGCTCTAGGTCCAGCCATGTGGTCTGAGCCACAAACTGAGTTTTCCATCAGCTCTTGTAGTGTTTTACCCCTTGATCTATCACCCAGTCTGAAGCAGTATACAAAGCATTAACATTTTCATGTCATACCAACGTGTATGTCAATTGGTTTGATAGTCACACCGAACTTGATCACTCACCATCACTGGGTGTGGTGAAGAAAAGCAGTTCCAAATGGTTGGCCTGATTAGCCTGTTTCCCAAGAGTCTAAATCTTACAACCTGCATTGGTTTGTAGTGAGAGAGAGATATTCTGAGGTTCATATTTCGTACAGTATAATGGACCCCCTGTGGTTTACAGTTCAGTAGCTGGCTGCTGCTAATATTGTATCCTCCAACCATGTCCGTTTGTAGACTTGGTGTCATAAGTTAGGCAGGAAATACAGTGTCCTGTAGTGATGGCAGTGCGACACTGAAGCTTCGATACGTGCTTCAAACCCTGAACAACAATTCCATCGAACCACTGCTTCAAAGCTTGCTTTGGTGCGAAAAAAATCACGTGACATGACGTCCGAAGCAGCAACTGCTTCATTGCCTGAATGAATCACCTGACTGGTTCGCGGTCCGCGATCAGGTGATTCACTGGCACTGCCTCGTCTCGATTCTGACAGGTGACAGGTTGCGACAGTTTTGAATTTGAGCGCCTCAACACTTTATAACCGCTCTAAACAATGCACAATTTGTGGGTTGTGTAGTAGGTGCGTTGTTGCTGTTGTTGGTATTGCGTTTGTATTCTCTGAGTGTTCTTCTTGTAATCTTTCAGTGTTCCCCATCCCACATAATCACCCCCTGCCATAGTTACACAAGCACACCCAACCTATGCCCTTTTTTTCATCACTCTCTCCTCAATAACACAATACACACATTCATCAATCTTTATTTGTAAATAGAACATGATATTCAGTCTTAGTGTGTGTGTGCATCAAATAATTTTCAAAGCAAAGATACTTTAAATCCAAGGGTGATCAAAGCAAAGATGCTTCAGAACAAAAGATCTTTTCTACAAAAGTAAAGTAGTTTCTCCAACACTGCTCATTGAGGTGTGTGTGTGTGTGTGTGTGTGTGTGTGTGCAATTAAAAGCCTTCTGTCCACCAACTAGCCTGCCTAATTTGACTGCAGCCTTGCACTTCACCAGGAGAGGTCACTGTAACTGAAGCTTCGAGTAATGAACCCATTTTCGAAACAATTGGCTCAAGTGGTTCAGTGCTTCACAAAAGCTTCATTTGCCCATCACTAGTATATACTCACCTGGTTGTGATTGCAGTTCCTGGTTCACCGGCAAAAGGAGTCCTCAAGCCACAGGGACAGCCTATATAGTTCCGGAAGCTCCCATTGTTAATTGAACGGGGGGATGGGATTTGTGGCTGGAGAATATACTGTGTCCTTTACACTTACCATAGCCTAACAGTGATTGTTTGTTTTTACCTACCTGTGATACTTGGTTATGTGTGATTATGTGTAAAAATAGATGTTAGATTATGTAGTTGGGTTTGTGTACATTGTGGAGCTCCCCTCTTACTTGGTTTGTCCTGTGTTAATCATGTCACCTGGGAGGGTATTTAAGTGTGGGCTGTTGTGGCCATTGGGAGGAAGGTTGGTTTTTGGTGAGATTGGTACCAATAAAATGCCCCACAAAGGTTTTTTTTTGCAACATGTCTGCCTCTTCACTGAAACTCCATCTGTGCTAAAGCTTACACTGTCCCATCACTTTTGGGTACCCTGAAAAAGGGGGACTATGCATAAAAAGTGTTTCTGAAGTGTTAATTTCTGAATGGTGAAACCAATATGTGCACAAATACCATCAAATAAAAACTGAGAATCTCTACTTTAACCTTCTAGTAATTTCCAATCCAAACGTTTTGAAGTGTTGAGCCAAAAGAAGAAAAAAATGCTTCGCTGTCCCATTACTTACGCAGGGCACTGTATGTTAAAATCAAGAGTATCTTTACACTGAAACCTCTTCACCTCAGAATTTTTAGATGCTCTTATCCGGACTTACTGTACTGTAAGCTTGTGTATTGTGTATTCTAATGTGTTGTTCTCTCTGTGTGTTTTGGTCCAGACAGGCAACATTTTTGGATGCCCAGAAAGTAATCGTTCCAAGATTTCACCATGAACAAAAACAAGAAAGGACGGGAGTTCTACAGTTTAGACGTGGGGGATTCTACATTCACAGTTCTGAAGCACTACCAGAATCTCAGACCTATCGGCTCCGGAGCACAGGGAATAGTCTGGTAAACGTTAGAAATGTTTCTAACTTTATATACATGCTTATAACTTCATCTATATGCATATGTCATCATCTGTTTGAGGGAATGTGGAACATACTGTACAGTTAGACTACAGTGTTGTGCACTTATTCTTATGATTCAGGTTTATTATCTGAGGAACCATATTCTTTATTGACATATTTTTGTTGGCAAGGTTAAGTGAAAGTGCATGCAACGTGCTTGAAAGTGCAATATTAATCCATCTAATAAATGGGGTGCTGAATCTTTATGGCTTTGTCAAAATACATCCATGAATGTCACAATAACAGTGTAGTCCTGTTGTTTGTTTATGTTTCAAGGCTACATGCCCCATCTAAGAGGTTGAAAACACACGTCTGACATCCATTTGAATTCCTAGTATACCAGCCATTCTTGTGTTTTGTCTGTGTATTGCAACACATTTTTTTTGTCTTTCAGTTCAGCATATGACCACAACCTGGAACGAAATGTCGCTACTAAAAAGCTGAGTAGGCCATTTCAGAATCAGACCCATGCCAAAAGGGCATTTAGAGGACTTGTGCTTATGAAATGCGTCAATCACAAAAACGTGAGTCTGGTCTCTGAACTGCTCAATGACTGCCTGTTTTTACTGTACCTGTGCTAGGCTAGATGAACTCTAAATCTATACTTCTAGTTCAGTTATTTTGGTAATGTACTGGATTTTGTTCATTGTTCACATTGCTTGAAGAATTTTCGAATTAATAGTCTCCAATAAGCGATTTCCGTTATTGACCCCTCATGTATAATTCTGATGTATTCATGTTTTACATCTACAGATCATCGGCCTATTAAATGTATTTTCTCCACAAAAATCACTAGAAGATTTCGCAGATGTGTAAGTGTATTGATTTATGTTTAACAATGAAGGACCGTTTACTATGGGAAATTATTTAATAATATATATTCATAGTTTTTGGACAGAATGACTCAGCAGAGGATAAGATAGAATAACTGTGTGTGAGCTCTGTGCGGTCTTCACGCTCAGTCTGTCCATCACCCCTTTCCCACTGGATTCACAGTAATATGATGATGACGCGTGTGTGCGTGCGTGTGTTCATATCATATCCCTTACTCTCCCTACCCACCAGATACCTTGTGATGGAGCTGATGGATGCCAACCTATGCCAGGTGATTCAGATGGAGTTAGACCACGAGAGGCTGTCCTACCTACTCTACCAAATGTTATGTGGCATCAAGCATCTCCATGCAGCTGGCATCATACACAGGGTAAGGACTACCTGAAGGCATTTCCAATCGCTGCAGACTAATGCTAGGCCACTGACGTAAAACCTGCCCTGGCACTTGGCACATGAGTAGGGAGGGGTGTTAACCGTGCTATCTTGGATGAACTCTCAACCTGGCCCTGCATACAAGGAGGTAGTGTGCTTGCCCTGTATCTACAGTGTGTCTGATACAAACCCTACTCTGGCTTCACCCTCTCAATCACTGCACAATTTCCCCAAGCTTTAAATTGGCACATCTGACCTCCTTAACTAGTTGTTGTACTTGGGAATGATTGTGTTCTCACTCATCCTACCTGGTAAAACAATGGGAAAACTATGTTAACATCAACTGCCCAAACAACCTCAGAATGAGTCTCAAATGGGTAGCATTATGCAAACACCACACTACGGGACAAACAGCTTTTAATTGTTTCTTTTTTAAAGTAATACAGTATTTGCTTGTGTGTCTGTAGGACCTGAAGCCCAGCAACATTGTGGTGAAGTCAGACTGCACACTGAAGATCCTTGACTTTGGGCTTGCACGGACTGCGGCCACGGGCCTTCTGATGACGCCTTACGTGGTGACACGCTACTACAGAGCCCCGGAGGTCATTCTGGGTATGGGCTACCAGGCCAACGGTCAGTAGCTAGCAATCAATCTATCAGACAAAAAAAGTGTATATTGAAGCATGGAAATAACAGCAATGTTTTCTTGGCAGCTCACTGTTCACATTGAGCCCTGACTTCTGACTTGAGATCTGCACATGCATGTTCACACAAATCTTCTATTGACATTGATGCCTGATTAACACAAACCTGTATTTTATATGTGTGCATCTTTGGATTCAGCCCCAGTGAAAAAATAACTAACCCTAAACCTCTTCTAACCAGTGGCTATGCAATCCTTGTGCTTCTGGAGGCGGTTTAGAACATACAGTAGTAAACACTCACAGGAAAGGTTTTGCTTGTTCTAGAGTGTCCACGAGGGGCTAGGCGCTTAGTATATTATCTGATCTATAAATCACTGTAGCTTCCAAACAACTTGCCAGAAACAGATCCACATGGTGCAGAGATTAGAGAAACTGTGCAGCGCCTAGCTCAGGCTAGAACTACCAGGTTATCTAAAGCAGAGACACCTTGTCAAAGGTCACAAGATCTGATGGGTTTTGTTATTTAAGGTCGGCGAGGGCTGAGGACTGTGCCCTCCTCCGGGAGCTCATCGGGACCATCAAAGCGGGACCGGCGCCCGGGTCGCCACAAGGTCCCCCCAAGGTACACCTCCAGAAGATGGGGGACCTGGACGACCCGGAGGCGTTCCTGGCGGTGTTCGAGGGGACGGCGAGGATCTCGGGGTGGCCGGACGGCGAGTGGGCGTACCATCTGCTGCTCCTCCTGTCGGGCGAGGCGCAGCTCGCTGCCCACAGCCTGCCAACGGCCGCCCAGCGGGACTATCCCTCCCTCGCCCGGGCGATTCGAGACCGCCTGGGCCTTACCCCGGAGGAACACCGTCGCCGGTTCCGGGCCCTGACGATATAGGAGGAGAGCCAGCCCTTTGCCTACGTCCGGCGGCTGCGGGACAGCGCGCGGCGGTGGCTGGACCCAGGGAACAGCTCGGCGGAGGAGGTCAGGGACCGGGTGGTGTTGGAGCACTTCCTCACGGGGCTCCCGGCCCAGACCGCCACCTGGGTCCAGTACCACCGGCCCCAGGATCTCGCGGCCGCCGTTACCTTGGCGGAGGACCATCTCTCCCTCCCGCCGCAGGAACCCCGGCGACCAACCCCGGAAGGAGCCGTGCTGCTGGAGGAGGAGAGACCGGCGCCCGCCCAGAGGACGAGATGGCAGGGGCAGGCATGTCGAGAACCAGCCCTGGCCCCACGGGAAGCACCCCGAGCGGCAGGGGGGGTGTGTTGGCAATGCGGACGGCCGGGCCATGTGCAGGCGAATTGCCCAATGATGGAGGTGGGGCGGGTCGTCCGCATCGGCAACATACCGGGCCCACTCCCAGGACCAGGACAGGCGTATTGTGTTCCGGTAAGGATACAACACGATACGCACCAGGCGTTCTTGGATGCAGTCCATGATCCAGGAGCGCCTGGTTCGACCGGGGGCATTGTTAAAGGCATCGAGGGTGTTGGTGAAGTGTGTGCATGGGGACATTAACGAATATCCTGTGGTCGCGATCGAGATTCATTTTGAGGGAAAAAAGCATAGTGTACAGGCGGCGGTTAGCCCGCGCCTCACGCATCCCCTTATTCTGGGTGTAGATTGGGAGGGGTTTCCTCAAGCGGTAAATCGGGCTACCGGGGTGCGTGCACGACAGAGAGGGAGGTGTGAGGCGTGTAATGTGCTCTGTGCTGAGGCGGCGCCTCGCGACACTGCCGAGGAGCCGGAGCCGGCGGGGGGGTCTCAACCCGAGATTTCCCCGCCGAACTATCCGCTGCTAGGTGACTTCCCCCTCGAGCAGTCTCGTGACGAGACCCTACGATTGGCCTATGACCAAGTGATAGCGATTGATGGTACTTTGGTACGGCCAGACACAGTACGCGCCCACCCCTATTTCGCGATTATCAGCGACAGGTTGTACCGAGTAAGTCGTGACTCACATAGCCAGGAGGAAGTAACCCAGTTGTTGTTTCCCCGTAGCCGCCGGGAAATGGTCTTCCAGGCGGCTCATTTCAACCCCATGGCGGGCCATTTAGGTTATGATAAGACACTAAACCGTATAATGGCTCGATTCTATTGGCCGGGAATTCGGGCAGAGGTGCGTAGGTGGTGTGCTTCTTGTCGTGAATGTCAGTTGGTAAATCCCCCAGCCATTGGTCGAGAACCCATTCGACTGCATTGCCATGGATATTATCGGCCCATTTGATCGGTGTACACAGGGATATCGATTTGTGTTGGTCTTAATAGATTACGCAACCCGATACCCCGAGGCAATACCGCTGCGCAATATTTCTGCCAGGAGTGTAGCGCAGGCATTGTTTCAAGTTATCTCCCGCGTGGGAATCCCGAAAGAGATTCTCACCGACCAGGGCACTAATTTTATGTCACGCACCCTTAAGGAACTGTACAGGTTGTTGAACATCAAGACGGTTCGAACCAGTGTTTACCACCCAGCCACTGATGGCCTTTGTGAGCGGTTCAATCGGACCTTGAAATCAATGATCCGGAAGTTTGTACACGAGGATAGTCGGAATTGGCATAAATGGCTAGATCCCCTGCTGTTTGCGGTACGGGAAGTCCCCCAAGCTTCCACCGGGTTTTCCCCGTTTGAATTACTCTACGGGCGTAAGCCCCGGGGTGTCCTAGACCTTCTTAAAGAAAATTGGGAGGAAGGGTCTAGCGACAGTAAAAGTGAGATTCAATACGTCCTGGACTTGCGCACAAAGCTCCACGCCCTAGGGGTTATCTCACGCTAGCATTTGCTGTAAGCCCAGGAGCGTCAAAAGCGCCTGTACGACAGGGGAACAAACCTTCGAGAATTTACACCGGGAGACAAGGTGCTCGTACTGTTACCCACCTCCAGCACGAAATTACGCGCGAAGTGGCAAGGGCCGTTTGTGGTCACACGTCGCATGGGGGACGTGGATTATGAGGTAGTATGCTCGGACCGGGGGGATAGCTTGCCGGTGTATCACCTAAATCTCCTAAAAAAATGGAACGACGTGGTCACTGTTGCTCTGGCTACAATAATTCCAGAGAGAGATGAGTTCGGACCGGAAGTCCCAAAATCAAAAGTTAGCACTCCGGTCGGTATTGATAACCATCTCTCTGCTAGCCAGGCCACGGACGTTGCAGATTTCTCCCTTGCCCGGTCGGACTACGCTCATCGACCACCATATAGAAACGCAGCCAGGTTTAACGGTGCGCACGCGTCCCTATAGGTTACCGGTACACAAACGAGACATTGTGTGCAGGGAATTGGAAGCCATGCTGGAGCTGTTTGTGGTCGAGGAGTCCCGCAGTGACTGGTGTAGCCCCATCGTGCTTGTCAACAAGCCGGATGGGGCTTTACGGTTCTGTGTGGATTATAGACGGGTTAATGTGGTCTCCAAATTCGATGCCTACCCGATGCCCCGGGTTGACGAGCTCTTCGACCGGCTTGGCACGGCCAAATATTTCACGACATTGGATTGCACGAAGGGATACTGGCAGATTCCACTCTCGCCGGTATCCCGGGAGAAGACTGCATTCTCCACTCCGCTCGGGCTATACCAGTTCACGGTGCTCCCTTTCGGGTTGTTCGGAGCCCCAGCCACTTTTCAGCGCCTCATGGACCGCATTCTGCGGCCACACTCTTATGCTGCGGCCTACCTGGATGACATTGTCATTCACAGTGACACCTGGGCACGGCATGTGCAGAGTGTGGCTGCTGTTCTGCGGTCCCTGAGGCAGGCGGGGCTGATGGCCAACCCGAAGAAGTGCGTGATCGGGCGGAGGGAGATCCGGTATCTGGGGTACCACTTGGGTCGAGGGGAGGTGCGGCCGCAGATTGAAAAGACTGCGGCCATCGCTGCCTCTCCACGGCCCAAGACGAAGAAGGAGGTGAGGGCCTTCCTGGGGCTGGCTGGCTATTACCGGCAGTTCGTGCCGGGATTTTCAGAGCTGGCCAGTCCCTTGACGGACCTCACCCGGAAGGGTGCCCCGGATCCGGTCCAATGGTCGGGCCAGTGCCAGGGGTCGTTCGAGGCCCTTAAGGGCGCTCTTTGTGGAGAAACGGTCCTGTATGCGCCTGATTTTAACCTCCCTTTCTCCCTACAGACGGACGCGTCGGATAGAGGCCTGGGAGCAGTGCTGACCCAGCAGGTGGAGGGGGCTGACCGGCCGGTGCTGAGCCGCAAACTGTGGGAGAGGGAGGGCCGGTACAGCACGGTGGAGAAGGAGTGCCTGGCCATCAAGTGGGCGGTCGGCGCCCTCCGCTACTACCTGCTGGGTCGCGCTTTCACCCTCTACTCCGACCATGCTCCCCTCCAGTGGCTCCACCACATGAAGGATGTGAACGCGAGGATCACCCGGTGGTATCTCGCGTTGCAGCCCTTCAACTTTTCGGTCGTGCACAGACCGGGGGCGCAGATGGTCGTGGCAGACTTCCTCTCCCGTGCAGGGGGGGGGGGGGAGTAGGTTGTCGGCCGTCGTGTCTCCGGCCTGTGTCGGGGGTATGTGGGGGGACATGCAGCGTTCGGCCTGTAGAGGGAGCTACAGGACCGTGGCCAGGGTTACGGAGGCGAGGTTTTGTTGCGCACCTGTTGCGAATGAAGCCTCGCTAACGAAAGGGTTTAAGATGTGTGTGCCTCTGCTTTCAGGAGAGAAGACGGCAACTGAAAAGTTGCCGAGTGTTTGAAAGGCTGGAAAGCCAAAGAACTGAAAAGTCCATAGAAACTACAAAATAAACTGACAATTCCCTCATCCCAACACTGCGTCCGCCTCTGTGTACAACGGAACTTGTTACATTCATGCTGTCCATTTTTTCATTCTCCATGCCATTATTCTCCTCTAGTTTATTTCGCTCTATTCTTTCTTTCCTCTGCCTGTGTTCCTCTGTGTTGTTTTTGCATGTTAACTGTTGTGTCATCTCATCTCCCTCCTCCTCCAGTGGATGTCTGGTCAGTGGGCTGTATTGTGGCTGAGATGGTCAGAGGTAGTGTGTTGTTCCCTGGCTCAGATCGTATCCTTACCTTGTTCTGTGTTATTGTTCCATCTTGTGCGTGTTTTTTTCCCATTCTGTATTTCTCTTCATCACCCCTTCCCCATTCTTTGCCCCATTTCCCACCCAAGTTACAAACCCCACTGCCATCGTCCCGATCCCAAATCCACCCCAGCCTCTTTCAGAACACATGAATAGTTCTAGAACACAGAGATAGTTCTAGAACACAGGCATAGTGCTATGGCGGAGAGGTGATGTGAGACAGTTTTCCTCCACTCCCTGTGTATGTATGTGTTTGTTTGTGTCGTGTTTCCCTAACTTTAATGCTGCTTAGACATCGACCAGTGGAATAAGGTGATAGAGCAGCTGGGGACTCCATCTCAGGAGTTCTTGTTGAAGCTCAACCAGTAAGTCAGGACCTACGTAGAGAACAGACCGCTCTATGCAGGATACAGCTTTGAGAAACTCTTCCCTGACGTCCTCTTCCCCGCCGACTCAGAGCACAACAAACTGAAAGGTAGTAGTAGTGTGCGTGTGTGCGCATTTTTCCATCATATTTCCTTCTTGAGTATCAATAAGTACTATGTACTGTTCTCTGAACTCTCTAATCTCTCGAGTCCTGTTTCCCTTCCCAGCGAGCCAAGCAAGGGACCTCCTGTCTAAGATGCTGGTGATCGATTCATCAAAGCGTATCTCAGTAGATGAAGCCCTGCAACACCCCTATATCAACGTCTGGTATGACCCTGCAGAAGTGGAGGCGGTAAGTCTTTAGCAGGTAGTATGATCTGTCGGAGGGGAAGTTTAATCTTTTAATTTAGAAATATGTCTGTTGAATCCTTCACAAAACAGACGTTTTAAGAGTGTATAAATTACAGAGCCCTGCGTAAGTAATGGGACAGTGAAGCATTTTTTCTTCTTTTGGCTCTACAATCCAATCAAACAATTACTGTGAGGTTAAAGTAGAGATTCTCCATTCAGAAATTAAAACACTTTTTTATGCATATTTCAGCGTACCCAAAAATAATGGGACAATTGGCTTGACGGGTGTTTATGGTAAGTCAGGTGTGTTCCGTCACATCATTTGTGAAGGCATAAGAGAGCTATCAATGTCTAGTATTGATTCTAGGTTTTGTGTTTGCCTTTGGAGTCTGCTATTGGTGTCTGTCAACATGAGGACCAAAGCGGTGTCAATGAAAGCCAATGAAGTGTTTATTAGGCTGAAAAATCAGGGAAAAAACTACCAGAAACAAAATCAACAGTTGGGAACATCATTAAAAATAAAAAAAAACACTGGTGACCTCAGCAATTGCAAACGGGTAGGCCAAGGCAGACTTCTACAGTGGATGACTGAAGAATGCTCACCATAATTAAAAAAAAAACCCAAACAACTCAGGAACACTCTCCAGGAGGTAGGTGTGGATGTGTAGGTAGGTGTGGACTACCATCTGCAGAATTCGTCCCCAGCCAAACTACAGAGGATGGTCACTTACAGTTTGCTAAAAAACGTATCTAAAAAGCCTGCAGGGGTCTGGAAAAAGGTATTGTGGACAGATAATATTAATCTTATCATGTACCAGAGTGATTGCAAGTGGAAAGTTTGGAGAAAAAAGGATCTGCCCAAGCTTTACAGCAAACCACCTCATCTGTGAAACATGGTGAGGGTGGGGGGGGGGACTAGAACTGGCTAACTTATCTTAATTGATGATGTAACTGGTGACGGCAGCCTCCAAATACGTTGGATGGCGCTTCATCATACAGTAAGACTATGACCCAAGTCAATCTTCAGATTTAAATCCAATTTAACATGCATTTCATTTCCTGATGATAAGATTTTAGGCAAAAATACCTCAAAACCAACAACAACTGAAGATGGCTGCAGTACAGGCCCTGGCAGAGCATCACCAGAGAAGATCCACAGTGTGTGGTGAGGTCAATTGGTCGCAGACTTCAGCCAGTTATTGCATGTAAAGGATTGTCGACCAAATACTAAACATGAGTGCTAAATTTGGACATTTGATAAATCTGCCCCATCACTTTTGGGTACCCTGAAATAGGGGGACTATGCATAAAAAGTGTTAAGAATCTCACTTTAATTTCATAGTTTGATTTCAAATCCAAACTTTTGGTGTGTAGAGCAAAAAGAAGAAAACACGCTTCACTGTCCCATTACTTACACAGGACACTGTATATACTCAACTGATTGGAAAAGAGCAAATGGTTTTCAGTACAGTGCTAATGTCTTTTTCTCCTCCCTCCCCTCAGCCCCCTCCAAAGATCACAGAAAAGCAGCTGGAAGAGAGAGAGCACACAGTGGAGGAGTGGAAAAGTAAGAGAACCTTGTAGAACTAGCGCTCTTTACTAACGTTTCACTGTTTCCGTGTATTACTGTGAGGAAAGAGTAGAAAGGGTAGATAATCTACTAAGAACTACAACTAGAGGCTACTAGAATTCTTCACACTTAAAGTGAATAGTATGTTTGTCTTTCTATGAGGAAACCTAAAGCAGGGGGTGTGTGGTGCGAGGAGGCAAGGGAGGCAGTGCCCCCTCAACATTTTGATTAAAAATACAATATTTTTTTCATGTAAAAAGCAAGAATAAAACTGCTTAATTTGTCAAGAAATATGAGAGAATAATACATAGAACACTGAGATTTTAAGACGAATAGAAAAGTTTATAACAGCGACCCAGTAGCGTAGTGGTCAGAGACGGTATTGTATATTATAGTTATTATAATTAAAGGAGCTAGTACAACTATTTATTTTCACGAGAACCTTTCACTGTTCCCAATGCTAGCGTGGGAAACCTGATGCTACGGAGTGTAAATATCTTTCACTCAGGCCAGGTGATAACAACCCCTTAGTCGTCAACCCCACCAGGCAAATGTCAATGCTGGAAATGATACCTTGCTCGCTTGTGTGACACATTTTTTACACTCTCACCTTTTCCACCCATTTCTCTCTCCTCCACTGTCTCTCCTTCCTTTCCATCTCTCTCGGTTCCCTCTCTCCCTGTATTTTTCAGATCTGATCTGGAAGGAGGTGTATGACTATGATGAGTGGACGGAGTTTGGAGTGAAGATTGGAGTGATCCGAGGCCAGCCACCCCCTATAGGTTAGTGAAAACAGTTACTCCGGCTGTACAGAGAGAAAAATGGGGGCAGGCAGAGTTTGGAAGGAGAGAAGAGAAGAGAAGAGAAGAGAAGAGAGAGAGAGAGAGGTGTTATGGAATCTTTCTGCATCTTAAAGCACTGCTCGTGAGGACTGCCGTGCGTTTCTTAGCACAGGTGTATCAGTGATTCTGTGTCTTTCTCGCAGCACAGGTGCAGCAGTAATTGACAACTCCCCCCAGCCTGCTTCCTCCTCCTCTTCAGCCAATGATGTCTCCGACATGTCCACCGACCCCAGTGATCCTATCAGTGACCCCACCATGACCTTTGACACGGACAGCGGCCTGGACAGCCACACTACCGTGGGAGCACTGGGATGCTGCAGATAACACACACACACATACACACACACACACACACACACACACACCCCTTCATACTTGTATAGGGTTTAGGCCACTAATGTTTTCCTTCTGTTTTTTTTTTTTTAATATGCTTTCAATGTACAGCTTCTTTTGAATTACCTGATTGCTTATTTGATCCCATATTGCTTATATTATTTATCCTCTTTAAATTATTGTAGAAAAAAAAATAAAAATCCCGTAAAGTATATTCAGACCCCTTAACTTTTTCCACATTTTGTTATGTTACAGCCTTATTCTAAAATGGATTAAATTAAAATGTTTCCCTCATCAATCTACACACAATACCCCATAATGACAAAGCCAAAACAGGTTTTTAGAAATGTTTGCTAATTTATTAAAAATAAAACAATTAAATATCACATTCACAAATATTCAGACCCTTTGCTATGACACTCGAAATTGAGCTCAGGTGCATCCTGTTTCCATTGATCATCCTTGAGACGACTTGATTGGAGTCCACCTGTGGTAAATTCAATTGATTGGACATTTGAAACTGCACACATCTGTCTATATAAGGTCCCACAGTTGACAGTGCATGTCAGAGCAAAAACCAGGCCATGAGGTCGAAGGAATTGTCCATAGACCTCTGAGACAGGATTGTGTCGAGGCACAGATCTGGGGAAGGGTACAAAAAAAATTCAGCAGTATTGAAGGTCCCTAAGAACACAGTAGCTTCCATCATTCTTAAATGGAAGAAGTTTGGAACCACCAAGACTCTTCCTAGAGCTGGCTGCCCGGCCAAACTGAGAAGGGCCGTCGTCAGGGAGGTGACCAAGAACCCAATGGTCACTCTGACAGAGTTCCTCTGTGGAGATGGGAGAACCTTCCAGAAGGACAACCATCTCTGCAGCACTCCACCAATCAGGGCTTTATGGTAGAGTGGCCAGACGGAAGCCACTCCTCAGTAAAAAGCACATGACAGCCCGCTTGGAGTTTGCCAAAAGGCACCTAAAGGAGTCTCAGACCATGAGAAACAAGATTCTCTGGTCTGATGAAACCAAGATTGAACTCTTTGGCCTGAATGCCAAGTGTCACGTTGAGAATGTTTTCACTTTGCCATTATTGGGTATTGTGTGTAGATTGATGAGAGGAAAAATGAATTTAATCCATTTTAGAATAAGGCTGTAACATAACAAAATGTGGAAAAAGTGAAGGTTTCCGAATGCACTGTATGAGTTTTTAAGCTACTGCTATGAAGCGTTTTTTCCATGCTGTTGTAGCCATTACACGATTATTTTATGTTGAATATATTTTGCATCATCTTGTTTACTTTTTATTCATTGTTTTAAGTGTTTATACATTGAATCCTGCTCTGTTAAGCTGTGCCTTTAACACACTGCAGGTTGGATTTTAAAGCAAATGGATCTCTCCTTTTTCTTGTTCCCTTTCTTTCTTGTAGAAAATCTTGAACAAAAACATTGGACATATTTTGATAGCATCTTAGTCTGTCCACTCCTACCTGTTCTGTAGTCCTAACTACATTTATTTCTGTGCTACAGTATAACATCTGTTGTATTTATTTATGGTTTATTTATTTGTCTGTGTTCGGAAGTGACAGTCTGTGTGATATAGAGAGAACAGTGTGAATGTAAATGAAAACATGGATGTATGGGAAGGTACTGTAACTATGGGTCCCGTATAGTGCATTATGTTGCCCTGGTTAAAACATTATATAGGAAAACTGTCATTTGAGACGCAGACTCGCATACCTTTAAATGTTCCCCGCTTATTTTTTTTGTTTATTTATTTTTATTTGACTTAAGTGCTCTTACTGTTGCCAGTGATTTGAACCCCTCTCTGCAGTAGGTGCTTCTCTCTTTGTGTTGCAATCTCTGAGTACATGGTTTAGATTAACTACCTCACACTACATATGAGGTTCTGGAAATACATAACAGCCCATATTATCAGGTGTTAAAAAAAAAAAAAAAAAAAGAGATGTGAATAAAGACTTTTGTAGAATAGTAACCTATAGGTGTTGAGTGGTTGATCTGTACATTGTAGATGTTTGTATGTTTTCAAGGGTTAGAAAGAGGTTTTGTACTAGCCATGTTTTAATTTTTTTCTAGATAAAGATGTATTTGATGGCTCAATTCTAAACTGGCGCCATCCCTCCTTTCCCTCTCCCATCTGTTGGTTTAGGACTGGGCCCCATGCTGTACAGTAATAATAACCCTTCGTGTCAGCTGCCAGAATGCATCTGGGAAAAAAATCATGCTTGGCCTGACACTCGGCCGCATTTCAATAGTCTCATAAGTGGCTTTGTCTTCTTGTCTCCTTATCTGAAAATGCATGATACTTATTCACTGATCTGAAAACGCAGGATAGGTGAAAGCAATGGTGGATGCAGGGATTTACCTTTAGTAGACCACCTAGTGTATAGCCTATGAAAGAAGGAAGAGGAGGAGAGGAAGCCATTCAACACTATTGAGATGCTTCTGCAGTCTTAAGATGGTTTGTCCAAACACACACAATAAACAGGTGTGCTGGGTTAGTGGTGTTCTCGTAGGGCCAGTTGTGTACATTTTAACCATTGGATCTGAACATGGCCTCACTACAGACCAAGTGTATGCACTGGAAACGGACAATGTCAACCTGCAACTCCTGCAAATAAAGGGTTGAATTTGATTGTTTTGTCTTTTCTATTTTTATTCTCAATGCACAACTCTCACAAGAAGGACAGATGATTAATAATGACCCAAATGATGCAGGGACTCTTAGTGAAAGCAAAGAGATTTGTGGAGTGGTGAGAGCTGTCTGGTTCAGAAGAGCTGTAGTTTGGCACCAGCATGTGGTAGGTACTAGATAGCCTTGCTAGAAAGGACAAAAGGGTTGATACAGTCAGAACTTACAGTACAGCACATGAGCTATTTGGTCTTAAGGGGCTATTGAACTTTGGGTCTAGTTGGTCCGTGTCCCAGTGGTCAAGTCCTCGTGTGGAGAGCTCCTCGTCAGGCTAGTTAGGTGGAGTTCCCCTAGGCCAGGGCATAGACCGCTAGGGGTGGCTTTACAATTGGGTGTTGTTCTAGCTGGTCCGAGGTGTTCCTTTCGTTTGGTCCCCCAGCGTGGTAAAGAACTCCTCCATCTCCTTTTGGAGGATAAGATTAGATTAGATTAGATTAGATTCAACTTTATTGTCATTGTGCAGAGTACAGAGACAACAAAATGCAGTTAACGTTAACGATAACGTTGCAGTTCTCAGTGTCCTGCTGTGCCCGCTCTGAGTTCCTCGGTCGGATCTCTTCCTCTCTTGATCCAGTTCCTCCTCCAAGCAATCAGTTTGGACTTGGAAACGCAGAACTGTCTTTTGTTTTGTTTTGTTTTTTGCGACCTTTCTTCATGTAGTTCACTCATGTATTTTTGGCTAAACAAAAGGGTCAGTCTCACTGCAGCCAGCACTGCTCACACACAGGTCCAGAGTATCACAACTGTCACCTGTCTCAGATGGCTTCTCCTGACCTGACCCTGACACAATCCCAGTCACAGGGCACACTCAGACTGGAGGGGGTGACTGTAATGTTGTTATAGGCTGAGAGTCTGTGGGAGTGGGAAGTGTTTCTGTGAGAGTGGGAGGACCTTATATAGAGTGAGAAGAGCCATCAATAGTCCTTCTGAGAGTCTGTGAGTAAGTGACAGGTCTCTTTAAGGGAGAGGGAGGAGTCCTTGAGGAGAAGGGAGGACTCTTTTAGTCGTTCCCCGGATGAGGCGATGCTGTGGCTCGTAGGAATGACAAGCCATTCATCAGCCAGTTACCCTGCCAAGAGTGGACACATCCCCTGCCATTCCTCCATCCCCCCCAGTGTTAGGGTGGGTGGTAGTGTGGTGGACCCAAGTGCGGAGAGATACTCAGACAACAGTGTAAAGTTCTTAAGGCGGGGGTTTTAATATCAAAGGTAGGGAGTCGGGAACAAACAAACACAGGGACCAAACGGTAAAACAAAGGTGGAGAAAACAAGCTCCGTAAATAAAATACTCACTAACAAGTGGAATAGTAAAACGAACGGGAATCACTGGGACTGGCGATACAGGCAGACAGACAGGGTACTCAAACGATGGGGAGAATCTCAGACGAAGACATAGGGAACACACAGGCTATTTATACAAACAGGCGACAGAACACACAGGTGGTATGATTTAAGGTAGATTGGGAGGCACTGACCCGTATAGCCAGAGGGGTGCGCCAGAGTCACCAGAAAGCAACCTCAGGCGTGACAGTACCCCCCCCCCCCCCCCGACGAACGGCACCAGCCGTTACTTAGGTGCCCCAAGATGCAGGCGGCGGAAGTCAGTAATAAGAGCGGGGTCCAGTATACTCCGCCGGGGCACCCAAGTCCGTTCCTCCAGGCCATACCCCTCCCAATCTACCAGGTACTGCAGCCCCCTCCCCACCCGTCTACACCCCAAAATCCGGTCCACCGTGTAGGTGGGCTGTCCTCCGATGAGACGAGGTGGGGGAGCAGGGCGGGGAGGGGGGGCCAGGGGGCAGGAGATGACGGGCTTGAGGAGGGAGACATGGAAGGTCGGGCCTAATGATCTGGAAGGGGCCCACAAAGCGGGGGGACAGCTTCCGGGACTCGACCCGGAGGGGAAGGTCCCGGGTCGAGAGCCACACCTTCTGGCCCGGGCGGAAGACCGGGGCCGGGCGACGCTTGCGGTTGGCCTGGAGCTGGGACTTGGCCGAGGCCTTCTTGAGCGCCGCCCGCACCCGTCTCCAGGTCCTGCGACACCGACTGACCTGGGCCTGGACCAAAGGCACCTCCGCCTCCTCCTCTTGCTCAGGGAACAGGGGGGGTTGGTAACCGTACTGGCACTGGAAGGGGGACAGGCCAGTGGAGGAGCAAAGGAGGGTGTTGTGGGCGTACTCGGCCCAGGCCAGTCGCCGGCTCCAGGTTGCAGGGTTCCCGGAGACGTAGCACCTCAGCACGCCCTCCAGGTCCTGGTTGACGCGCTCCGTCTGCCCGTTGGACTGGGGATGGAATCCGGACGAGAGGCTGACGGAGGCACAGAGGCTGTTGGCGAACGCCTTCCAGAACCTGGAGGCAAACTGGGGACCCCGATCCGACACCACGTCCTGGGGGAGACCGTGGATCCTGAAGACATGCTGCACCATCAGGTCCGCGGTCTCCTGGGCCGAGGGCAGCTTGGGAAGGGGGATGAAGTGGGCCGCCTTGGAGAACCGGTCCACCACTACCAGGATAGTGGTGAACCCGTCGGAGGGGGGAAGGCCTGAAATGAAGTCCAGGGAGATGTGGGACCAGGGACGCTTGGGGATGGGAAGGGGCCGGAGGAGACTCGCCAGACGGGGGTTCTTGCTGCGCGCACACACCGCACACGCTGCCACGAAGGCGCGCGTATCCCCCTCTGCCGTGGGCCACCAGAACCTCCTCCGGATGAATTCCAAGGTCCTGGCGGCCCCTGGGTGACCCGTGAGGGAGGACGCGTGTGCCAAGAGAAGCAGCCGCGCACGCGCAGCCTTGGGAACGTAGAGGCTCCCGCCCCAGGGCCGCTCTGACCACCCTCTTGATGTCCCAGGACACAGGGGCGAGGATGGGCGCCTCCGGAACGAAGGGGTCGGGGGTCTCCACCAGGTCCACCGGGTCGAACTGACGGGAGAGGGCGTCCGGTTTGACGTTCTTCACCCCTGGGCGATATGAGATGGTGAAGGTGAACCTGGTGAAGAACAGCGCCCACCTCGCCTGACGGGAGTTCAACCGCTTGGCCCCCCGGATATACTCCAGATTCTTGTGGTCCGTCCACACTTCAAACGGCTGGACGGCGCCCTCCAGCCAGTGCCTCCACTCCTCCAACGCCAGCTTGACCGCCAGCAGCTCACGGTTGCCCACGTCGTAATTCCGCTCTGCTGGGGACAGCCGACGGGAGAAGAAGGCACAGGGATGGACCTTCCCATCCGTAAGGCACCGCTGGGAGAGCACCGCCCCCACTGTAATGTCGGAGGCATCCACCTCCACCACGAAGGGTCAGGCAGGATCCGGATGCCCAAGGACCGGGGCGGAGGTGAAGCGCCGCTTGAGTGTGGCGAACGCGTTCTCTGCCTCGGGGGACCAAGCGAATTGAGGGCGGCTGGACTGGGTGAGGGCAGTCAAGGGAGCAGCCAGGGCACTAAACCCCTGGATGAACCGCCTATAAAAATTGGCAAACCCCAGGAAGCGTTGTAGTTGTTTCAGGGAGGAGGGTTGGGGCCAGTCCAACACTGCCTTGACCTTGGCAGAGTCCATGCGCAGCTCCCCCCTGGAAACGATGAACCCCAGGAAGGAGACTGTCTCCTGGTGAAACACGCACTTCTCCGCCTTGACAAAAAGTTGATGGCGGAGAAGGCGTTGAAGGACCTGGCGAACGTGCAGCCTATGTTGGGCCAGGTCCTTAGAAAAAATGAGGATGTCATCCAGATAGACGAAGACAGAGTGGTCCAGGAGATCCCGAAGGACGTCGTTGACCAACGCCTGGAAGACCGCCGGGGCGTTGGCCAATCAGAAGGGCATGACCCGGTACTCATAGTGGCCCCTCGGTGTGTTGAACGCCGTCTTCCACTCATCCCCCTCCCGGATCCTCACCAGGTTGTACGCGTTGCGTAGGTCCAGCTTGGTGAAGACCCGGGCCTGCTGCAGGGATTCGAAGGCTGATGTCATCAGGGGGAGTGGGTAGTGGTTCTTCACGGAGATGGCGTTCAGGCCCCGGTAGTCGATGCAGGGCCGCTGTCCTCCGTCCTTCTTGGCCACGAAGAAGAACCCTGCACCCGCCGGGGACGTGGAAGGTTGGATGTGTCCCGCGGCGAGCGCCTCCCTGATGTACTCCTTCATGGCCAATGTCTCAGGTCGGGACAGGGAGAACAAGCGGCCCCCCCGAGGCTGGCGGGACTCCCCATCCAGCCGCCAGCCTCGTGTCCATCAGGTTCCCCGCTGCTCCAGAGTCGACCAGGGCGAGGAGCCTCTGTGGGCCGGAGTCCCACTGCACTGC
Source organism: Argentina silus (assembly GCF_951799395.1). Lineage (NCBI taxonomy): Eukaryota > Metazoa > Chordata > Actinopteri > Argentiniformes > Argentinidae > Argentina > Argentina silus. The sequence goes on along the minus strand of NC_139654.1, from coordinate 20,568,493 downwards.
GATCCGGAGAAAGGTCCGGGAATCTCCAGGCATGGAGGGTGGATCCCGTCCCGCTAGCGCCCCCCCAGATACTAGCGGGACTGCATTTCCCGACTCCTCCGGGCAGGCAGCGCAGCGGTGACCCGACCGGCCGCAGTACAGGCAGCGCCCCTCGCTCAGGCGGCGCTGTCTCTCCGCCTTCGGGAGGTGCGCTGCCCCCAACTGCATGGGCTCCTCCTGAGGGTCCTCCCCCGGGAGACGGGGAAAGGGTTCTGGGTAGGGAGGCTCAGGGGGAGCGCGTGTCAGCCGTCGCTCCCTTAATCTCACCCGGCGACGGTTGTCCACGCGTATGGAGAGGTCGATGAGGTCGTCCAATTGCTCCGGGAGCTCTCTGAAGGCGAGATCATCCTTCATCACCTCCGCGAGCCCCTGGGCGAAAAGGATGACCAGCGTGCTCTCCTCCCAAACTGCCTCCCTCGCCAGGGTCCTGAACTCCACGGCGTAGTCCGCCACTGAGTGCTCACCCTGCTGACAGGCCGTGAGGCGACGACCGGCCTCCTGCCCCGACGCCGCCCGGGAGGTGTCGAAAACCTTCCGTATCTCCCGGGTGAAGAGAGCGACGTCGGAGCATGCCGGCGTCTGACGCTCCCACTCGGCCATAGCCCAAGAGAGAGCCCGGCCTGTCAACAGGGTGATAATGAACGCCACCCTGGAGCGCTCCGTGGAGAAGGATGAGGGCTGCAGACTGAACACCAGGGAACATTGGGTGAGAAACTCTCTGCAGCCCTCCGGACGTCCGCCGTAGCACTCAGGCGGGGGTAGGCGCGGCTCCCGTGCTGGGGTCTGGGGAGCTGGAGCAGGCGGTGTCGGTGCGGGTGCAGCGGCGGCCTCCTGAGCCTCCGACATGGAGCGGACCATGAGGGTAAGTTGGTGGAGGCTCCCGGCCACCTGCTGCATCCCCTGCTCGTGCTGAGCTAACACTTCCCGCTGTGCTGCGGAATCCTCCCGCAGCCTGAGTATCTCCACTGGGTCCATGATGGTCCGAGATTCTGTTAGGGTGGGTGGTAGTGTGGTGGACCCAAGTGCGGAGAGATACTCAGACAACAGTGTAAAGTTCTTAAGGCGGGGGTTTTAATATCAAAGGTAGTGATGGCAGTTTGACACTGAAGCTTCGATACGTGCTTCAAACACTGACCAACAATTTTTATCGAAGCACTGCTTCGAAGCTTGCTTCGGACGTCATATATCACGTGACATATGACGTCCGAAGCAGCAACTGCTTCGTTGCCTGAATGAATCACCTGACTGGTTCGCGGTCCAATCAGGTGATTCACTGGCACTGCCTCGTCTCGATTCTGACAGGTGAAAGGTTGCGACAGTTTTGAATTTGAGTGCCTCAACACTTTATAACCGCTCTAAACAATGCACAATTTGTGGATTGTCGTAGTAGGTGCGTTGTTGCTGTTGAGTTGTTGGTATTGCGTTTGTATTCTCTGAGTGTTCTTCTTGTAATCTTTGAGTGTTCCCCATCCCACATAATCACCCCCTGCCATAGTTACACAAACACACCCAACCTATGCCATATTTTCCCCAGCACTCTCTCCTCAATAACACAATACACACATTCATCAATCTTTATTTGTAAATAGAACATGATATTCAGTCTTAGTGTGTGTGTGCATCAAAGAATTTCATCAAAGCAAAGATGCTGTAGCGAACGGCGTGGTAGAGCAGCTTGCCTTAAGCGGGTATCGAACTCGCAATCTTTCGCTTACAAACCGGCCGCGCTAGCCACAACACCAAGAGCGGTAACTCCCTTGGCGGAATTGCTAACGGGCCTTTCACAGGGTCGTTACAATACTTTAAATCCAAGGTTGATCAAAGCAAAGATGCTTCAGAACAAAAGATCTTTTCTACAAAAGTAAAGTAGTTTCTCCAACACTGCTCATTGAGGTGTGTGTGTGTTCGTGCGTGCGTGTAATTAAAAGCCTCCTGTCCACCAACTAGCCTGCCTAATTTGACTGCAGCCTTGCACTTCGCCAGGAGAGGTCACTGTAACTGAAGCTTCGAGTAATGAACCCATTTTCGAAACAATTGGCACAAGTGGTTCAGTGCTTCACAAAAGCTTCATTTGCCCATCACTAATCAAAGGTAGGGAGTCGGGAACAAACAAACACAGGGACCAAACGGTAAAACAAAGGTGGAGAAAACAAGCTCCGTAAATAAAGTACTCACTAACAAGTGGAATAGTAAAACGAACGGGAATCACTGGGACTGGCGATACAGGCAGACAGACAGGGTACTCACAAACAATGGGGAGAATCTCAGACGAAGACATAGGGAACACACAGGCTATTTATACAAACAGGGGACAGAACACACAGGTGGTATGATTTAAGGTAGATTGGGAGGCACTGACCCGTATAGCCAGAGGGGGGCGCCAGAGTCACCAGAAAGCAACCTCAGGCGTGACACCCCAGACCCAGACCCTGACCCACCCTTGAAAGAACTGAGGCTGAGGGCTGATCCACTCATACCCTTTCCCTCACTTTTTCCGTCTGCTTTTCCATCCATCTTTCCCTCTGTCTTTGCTTCACTCTTTGCTTAATTCTGGCCCTCCTCTTTCCCTTCTGTCCTTCCCTGGGGAGTGGGAGGGGGGTTAGTGTCCAGTGAGGAGGTGCTGCTGGCCAGAGGGTGTTGGAGGTCTTCTCTGGGGGGGTTGAGGCTGAGTCCTGGGGAGGGACAGGACTGGAGATCCACCCCACCATGCAATGCTGGGCTGCCCTCCGCTGTGTGTCTGTAGGAGTATGTGTCTTGGTCTCTGTTTCTACCTCCTCACCCTCATACAGACCAAAGTGTTCACTGCTCAGCACTGTCATCAAGTGCTGCACCTGGGAGCTACCTGTGGCCAGAGGCATGGATGAACACACAGACCAAGACACACACAACCTCACACAGGTGGACAGGACAGATATAAACACACATAATTCTCCTCCAACGACAAGGAAAAACGAAACCATGTCAGTCAATACCATCATCATGATGAAACATCATGATCATGAAGTTAAATTGAGTCATTCTAATGGTCATTGCCAATCCTAGTTCTGGAGAACCACAGGGTGCTGTGGCCATCAACAGGAAGGGCTCATGGCCAACACCAGAGTGATCCTTCTTTCCACTCCCTCCTGCAAACACATAAAATCTATATAATAATCGGAGTACAAGAGAAACAAATATTTAACAGCTACAACCAATGCTCGTGTGATCATTGACACAACTTAAATTCCTTTTCTTCAGGGCTAAAAAACACCTATTCCTCCATATAGACATACTGCACACACACAAAACTATTACTTCAGGACAAGCTTTGCTCAGTAAATATCATACCTATTTTGGACAGCCTCATTAACTTACACCCTCCTGTAAGGTTCAAACAGACATCCAGTCAGCTCCCATTCACCTCGGTGAACACAGCGAAGCAACAACCATGTGACATTTCAGAGTACCTAAATTTAGGTAAAATTCACTGAATGTCAGACTAAACATACAGCATCTGTGTTGTGTCAGGAGGAGTTGAATTTGTAATTATGTGAATGGTGAAAGCACATTAAAAAAAGTTAGGGCGAGAGAAGTGGGAGTTTCATTGTATTTCTACAACGCAACAATCTGAGCTCTGAGCAGATCTCCCCTCTCATGAATATCATTAAGCCCTGCCATTCTTTTTACGAACCATTAGATGCCAGTAAAGATGTTCTTCTCCCTCTGCCTTGGTACATGTGGCTGACAGTGTCACTGCCCCACCACCTCTTTCCCTCATCTCCGTCTCCATCTCATGTCTCTCTCTCTCTCTCTGCGGTGCACCCAGCCATGTTGGAGGCACAACACACAGTAGAGTTTGTCTTATAGAGAACGCTGTATTCTCTCTCGCTCTTGCTCGCTCTCTCTCAAAACACACTCGAAACATTTAAATCCTAGCATTCAGCACTCTCACACCCGCTGTTGCCTAGCGACCACGTAAGTGTTGACATTATTGACATTCTTGTATTTTAAAGGGGCAATGTTCCCTCAAATGTAATAAAAGTCTCCGGTGCGAAAACCTCATTGTACATTGAGAAATTCGAGGGGAAACACTGTGTTCACCGTAAACGGGCCGTACTTAAATAATGACAGTAAATGTCTTTTGCATCCAACATTTTCTTCCATTATGTGGCATGCCATTATGCCATACTATGTTTACATGTCCTTTGTTTTACATGTACTCTGATGTTGAACTAGTTAAATCAACTTGGCTATCAATAACATTTTACTTTTACATTATTTAGCTCCTTGCAGAGTAGTTTTGGGATACATGGGGTTACTGGTGGAAGTGGTTAACATACGACTCTACATGTCAACTATGTACTTCTGTGTTAATCTTCTTGTAAAACATAACTTTTTACATATTTATACCAGTTTGCCTTTTCTGATATTTTGTTCCTTCAATTTCAGAATTAAGGATACATGGTGTGTGGCCTCTTGGAAAAGTGGGCTCTTCTCTGGCTGGAACTCATCTGAGTTGGGTCACAGCAGTCTGATAGATTGCTGTGTAACATGTATTGAGCGGCCATAAGCCTAGCTTCAAGTATGATGTGCTATTGCAGCTCAAGTTTTCTCAAGGCTCTGCGGAACACTCTCCCACGAGATAACATTGGGGAGTACAGCTTCACTGGTGGACACTGGCAGCTGGCTTCGCACTCTCAGACAAAGAGACTGTGTTCTGTTCCCTATATTGTACCTTTCCTTCAAGGATCGTATTGCTTGGGGTGGGGTGGTGTTTTCATGGGAGTACATTAGGAGAGCTGCAACTCTCATTCTTTATGTATTCAACTGATGCATCTTGGGATAAAACAATTGGAACTCAGGGTTTTGGACTCTTTATTTGGTAAAAGGCTAACTTTTATCTTCTAAGAGTCTTAGTTTTATCAAGTCACACTGGCTCACTGCCTCAGTCATTGGTGTCGTGGTACTGTCTGGAAATAAGCTGTCTGTCACTGTAGGTCTGCGTGCTGCATCTGAAAAAGACACACCAAAAGCACAACAGAGTTACATTTTAACAGACTTAAATGAGGAAATTGATCATAACAATTGTAGTGTCAATGCTTATATTACAGTAGCACAAAGTCAATTGTCAATTTCAATTGTTAAATTAGTTGTCCACTAAAATTAAGTAGATCATGCATGTTTTGGAGAGTTAACCTTAAAACTTCCACTTTTCTGTCTGTGTGCCTGGGTCTGTGTGCAGCATCTGGAAAAATACACAGCAAATGCCCAACAGAGTTGCCTTTAAACAGACATAAATACAGTTAAAATTACAAACTAAGCAATAATAAATGTGCTTAAACCTTAGCCAAGTTAAATCTTTGTTCAATCAAAATCAATGTGAAATCAAAGAGATGATAATGTGAATGTTTTGTTTTGTACCATTTTTTGTTTTGTTGTAGGCTAGACTTTATTCTCATAAACTGATCCAAGTGCTTGTGGTTCCTGGATTTTGTTTTGATCCTGTTCATGAGACTGAAACCGCGTTCACATTCTGCACTTGATGCTTGGAACGCTTCCATGTATGTCCACAAATTGGGCCACATCTTCCAACTCCTCAGCATCACGGTGACCATCTCTGGAAATGTATTCAACACCCCCATTCTCATTTTCTATTTTCCAATAAACTTTTAATCAGTGTATTGCTGGCTGATGCTCTCCGGCTCTGACTGCAGTAGCACTGCGTGTTTCTGTGCCAGCGTGGTGATAGCAGCATTCCCAAACTCAAAATCCATGGATGCACTCAGAGGTTCAAGCCCAAATGCAGACCATTCCTTTAGCTCTCCCTTGGGAAACCGGGCTTCAAAGTGTTTGCACAACTTGCGGACAAACAGAATGGTTTGTCATATTGACCCCATTTGTTTCCATCACTTCTCTCACACGGTTGCTCCAGTGAACCTCCTCCCCTAAGTACTGAGCACGCAACTTCTAAATTTTTGCTCTGGCCAAGCAATGTCTTTCAATCACAGATAAATTACTTCTCTGCAAAGACACAGCAATTCCCCCAGCACATCTCCAAACACTGTAACAGCAGTTCTGTACATTGGATCGGTCAGTTTCTTGGTACAACGGGAGAGCCAATGCACCTCATTTAAGGGCCTGTATGAAAGGGCATCCACCTCCATCACCTCCGATAACTCATCAAATTTCCTTTTTTTCACAATTGATCTGCTGAACATGGAATAAACTGTTCTGAACAGAGTAGAGTGGTGCAAGAAATGAATTGATTGAAAAATATTGAAAAAATACAGTCCATTATTCTGGGGCAATACTATTTAATCAGGGTAATTAGGATATAAGAACAATTACAAACTATAAGGAAAAATCGGAAAAGTCTGATCTTAATAAAAAGAAGTAATCTTTATATAAGGTAAACGTAGTTAACAGAGCAAAACAATGACTGAACCCTGGCACTCTCTCTGTGGGCCCAATTTATACAGTATCATTCCTTGTTGACTCCAGCCATCTGCTAGGTATTGACAGCTAGCTTTTCATTTTCAGTCACAGCTCTTCTTTTCTCTTGGCACCCCAGTGGTGGAATGAGCTTCCCACCACTGTCAGTACAGTGGAGGCACTACCTATCTTCCGCCGTAGACTAAAGAGCCATGTCTTTAGTGTACACCTGGGCTCTTCATCCTCAGACCTCTAACAGACCGCCTAACACCCTACATTACCAGTAAAAAAAACTAAAAACACCCTACATTACCAGTAAAAAAATAAATAATCTTCTTTTCTCTAGCACTGTGACTGCCGATGGCACTTGTTCTTATCAAAAGTTTTACTTACGATGACTGTTGTATAGTTGATTCACTCACTTAGACAAATGTACTTATTGTAAAAAAGCATCTACTGAATGACTTAAATGTAAATATTTTAGGTGGGCATTGAAGTGAATAGATTTTCACACATGTTTATGAACGTTTCTACATGTTAACAGTTCTGTGGTTGTTAGCAATGGAGCATACATCATTGATGACACGAATAACAAAGATATAGAACACTGTTCTCTCTCTAATGACACTAACTTGACTTCGTTGTAGCCTAGCTACATGTTCCAGTGACCTCTGTCGCCAAAGTGCCTATTTCCAGGGTCGTTCCATGTCAAATCAACAAGCCATGAAACTCACCATTTCAGATTGTTTTGAAATGGTGTTCAGATAAGATAAGTATAAGTATTCCTTGAACATTACATTGTAGAGAAATACGACAATTGATTGTACCCAAATTGGTAATGGACATCTAGCTCATTGATCGAATAGGACATTAGACACATCTTCAATGACTAATATCTCTGGACAGGGGTAAATAATGTGACAATGAAACAGGCAATTGGTGGGGGGTCTTCAGGGCATTCTAAATAATGCATGTAATGTTTTTAGGATGACCTGGATACACTTCCTGTGAGAAGAATATACTCTCACAAGGGGTCACCAAATCAGAGGCAGCATCGAGATTAGGGATTTCAAGAACAACTCTGTATAATTTCATGCACAGGTACCAGCTGCAATTTTCAAAGTATTCATCTTTCACAGATGAACAACTTGACACTGTAATATCCCAGATTAAAGGAGCCCACCCACATGTTGGTGAGGTCATGTTAAATGGGCATCTGAGATCTAGGGGCATCATTGTTCAAAGACACAGATTGAGGCAGTCATTGGTTAGAGTGGACTCAGATGGTTTTGATCAAAGCAGACTGACAACAATTCACAGACAGCAGTATTCTGTGCCTTTCCCGAATAACATTTGGCACGTTGATGGCGATCATAGGTTCACAGACAGCAGTACAACCATCTGAGTAGAGTGGACTCAGATGGTTTTGATCAAAGCAGACTGACAACAATTCACAGACAGCAGTATTCTGTGCCTTTCCCGAATAACATTTGGCACGTTGATGGCGATCATAGGTTGACCAGGTGGAAGCATCGTGCCATTGATGGATACATCAGGATGGTCCTGTTCCTAAAGTGCTCAGACAATAGAGCTGAAACAGTGAAAGCAGAATACCTACTGGATACCTAGTGGAGGAGTTTGGCAGACCACTGAATGTAAGAACATATCTTGGGGGAGATTATTATGCCCCTATCTTCTTCAGTGGACCTTCCCCCGATATACCAAATGGCCATGAGCTCTCTGAAGTGTCAAACTGAATTCTCCGTGCAAAACAGCTCCTAATTTAAATACTTAAGTCTATATAACAGGGGCAAAGCAAAAAAATAAAATAATCTTTCCTGCGTCCTGTTGTGAGATTCTCATCATGTTGTGAGTAGCATTGTTTTGAATGACCTGTGGTCATCTCTATCTCTCTACTCTCTCTCTATTAGAATGTAACATTTCTCTATGAAGTATTCACCTTGTAATAGTTGTATATGTATACAGTATTATTAAAGCCTCATTTGATTCATTCTATTTGACCTTTCTTGCACTAAATCAGCACAGACTCAACAATTATTTGCACATAGTGATAATTACATTGGAGTCAGATGATCAATATTCAATATGCATTGCTATTAACAAAATATAGCTAAAAGTCTCTGCCAAACCTTTGTGTGGAAACTGATATTATTATAAAATGCTCTACAGTTTGTGGTGATCCTGACGTGATACTGGTTGAAAAATACTTTAAATCGATTCATTGATTTTGTGGTATTGGTTCTTGGCAAAGGTTTTATAAATGCATTGTTTGTAAGGAAAACTCTGCATTGAGTTATAAACTAGACCTATTGTGCATTGTGCGTTGATAGTTTAAGGTAATCATTCACCACGTGTAACAAATACAATGGCTAGAGATAAAGATGTGCATGACTTGATTGAGCTGTGTGCTTCGGTAACTGGTAAAGACACTGTGGCGCCCCGGTCACCTACCATGACGCCACTGAGCTGGAGAGGCACCAGCCCCATCATGGTGGGCGGTCATCACAGGCTGGGGTAGAGTGGGGCAGGGTCATTGAGGGACGATACCTGCCCAGCTCCATCCTGGCCGGTTTCAGGACCTCGGACAGCGCTGGTCACGGGGCGGTAATCTTTTTTTTAATTTTTTTTTTTACATTTATGGCATTTAGCAGACGCCTTTGTCCAAAGTGACATACAACAATACATTTGTTTAAGTAAGTGAATCATCTATCCAACAGTCATCATAAGACAAAGTAATCAATGCTCACACCAGGGGCCATTGGCAGTCGTAATGCCAGAAGGCTAATTATTATTATTATATTATTTTTTTAAATATATTTTATTAGCAGGAGAGAACTTGTACAGGGGGGTAGCAGGGGAGAAGAGGTCTCGGGGTAAGGGTTAGTATAGGGGGGGTAGTGAGGGTGAAGTGGTCTTTAGGAGGGACTGTTAAGATGTAGCTTGAAGAGATGGGTTTTCAATCTACGTCGGAAGATCGGAAGTGACTCTGCAGTCCAGACCGTTGTGGGAAGCTCATTCCACCAGCGGGGCGCCAGGACAGTGAAAAGCCGTGACCGAGTAGCGCGGCTACTGCATCCACGTAGAGGCGGCGTGCCAGGCGGGCAGCCAAGTTGGACGAGCGGAGTGATCTTGCAGGGGTTTGGGGGCTAACCATTGCTTGCAAGTAGGGAGGGGCTGTTCCCTTTGACGCCCGGTAGGCAAGCACCATGGTCTTGAATTTGATGCGAGCTGCTACCGGGAGCCAGTGGACGGTGCGGAGGAGGGGCGTGACATGGGAGAATTTGGGGAGATTGAACACCAGACGAGCGGCAGCGTTCTGGATGAGCTGCAGAGGCCTGATGGAGGAGTCCGGCCAAGAGTGCATTACAGTAGTCAAGGCGAGAGATTACAAGTGCTTGGACCAAAAGTTGTGCTGCTTCTCTGGTGAGGAATGGACGTATCCTTCTGATGTTGTAGAGGAAGAATCTACAGGAGCGTGCTGTCGCTGTGATGTTCGCCACACAGGATAAGCGGTTGTCAAGGATCACCCCAAGGTTCTTGGCTGTATGGGAGGAGGTCACAGTAGAGTTTTCTACTGTGATGGAGAAGTCTTGGAGAGGGCAGGCAAGGTTGAGATTTAGGTGGTGGGCTGACATCCAAGCAGAAATGTCTGCAAGACATGCCGAGACACGTGTTGCCACCTGTGAGATCTGTGGGGGGGGGAAGGAGAGAAAAAGTTGAGTGTCATCTGCATAGGTGTGGTAGGAGAAACCATGTGAAGAAATTACAGAGCCGAGAGATTTGGTATAGAGAGAGAACAGTAAAGGCCCAAGGACAGAGCCCTGGGGGACACCAGTGGTGAGGGCTCGTGGAGAGGACAGCGATCACCTGGTAGGAGCGATCGGCCAGGTAGGATGTAAACCAGGAGAGTGCAGAGCCAGAGATGCCCAATTCTGAGAGGGTGGAGAGAAGGATTGGGTGGTTTACTGTGTCAAATGCAGCAGACAGGTCCAGAAGAATGAGAACAGAGGAGAGGGAGGAAGCTCGAGCGGAGTGGAGAGCCTCCGTGACAGCGAGGAGAGCAGTTTCAGTAGACTGCCCAGCTTTAAAGCCGGATTGGTGAGGGTCAAGGAAGTTGTTTTGAAAAAGGTAGTTAGACAGTTGGTTAGAGACAGCACGTTCAAGGGTTTTAGATACGAAGGAGAGAAGGGATACCGGTCTGTAGTTATGTACAGCAGCCGGGTCAAGAGTTGGTTTCTTGAGAAGAGGCTTGACTCTGGCTGTCTTGAAGGCAGCTGGGACAGATCCTGTGGATAGAGAGGAATTGATTAAGGTGGTAAGGAACGGAAGGAGGTCTTTGGAGATGGATTGGAGAAAGGGGGAGGGGATAGGATCGAGGGGGCAGGTGGTTGCCCGCTTGGATGTGACCAGCTTTAGAACATCCTCAGGGGAGATGGGGGAGAAATCTGATAAACCAGGGACTGGGTGTTGCGCAGTGGGTTTGGGAGGAGAGGTAGCATTGTTGGTGAGAGGTAGAGGGAAGGAGCTGCTCATGTCATCAACCTTCTTTTCAAAGTAGGTGACAACGTCATCAGCAGACAGAGAGGAGGGAGGAGGGGGAGGAGGAGGGTTGAGGAGTAAGGAAAATGTGGAAAAAAGTTTCCTTGGGTCAGAGACAGAGGATTGAATTTTGGAATGGTAGTATAAGGCTTTAGCAGCTGATGCAGATGAGGTGTAGTTGAGGAGGAGAGAGAGATAAGGGTCTAGATCATCAGGAAGGCCAGATTTTCTCCATTTCCTCTCAGCTGCCCGGAGCCCTATTCTACAAGCTTGCAGGGTTTCAGACAGCCAGGGAGTGTGTGGAGTGGATGGTGCCGGCCGTGAGATCTGTGGACAGAGAGAGTCGAAGGATGAGGAAAGAGAGGACAGGAGGGTGGAGGAAGCTGCATCAGTGGATAGAAGAGAGAAGGATTTAACAGAGGGTAGGGCAGATAGGACAGAGGAAGAAAGAGTGGTGAGTGAGAGGGTGCACAGACTGCGACGAGAGGACACAGTGTGGGTAGAGACTGGTTGGGAGGGTGAGCATTTGAGAGGGAGGGAGAAGGATACAAAATGATGGTCCGAAACTGAAAGAGGGGTAACAGTGAGGTTTGAGGTATGGGAGGATTTTGTGAAGACAAGGTCAAGCTGATTGCCCGCCTTATGAGTGGGAGGAGAGTGGGACAGGGTAAGGCCGAAGGAGGATAGAAGGTCAAGCGTTCCAGACGAGTGAAGCTTCTCCGACTGGATGTTGAAGTCTCCCAGTAGTGTGAGCGGTGTGCCGTCCTCAGGGAAGGAGCTGAGAAGGAGCATCTCATCTAAGAAGTGTCCAAGCTGACCTGGAGGACGATAGACAACAACAATGTGAAGTTTGACAGGGGAGGTGATAGAAACAGCATGGAATTCAAAGGACTACATGGACAGGTGTGACAGGGGAAGGACATTATGTGACCACTTAGGCAAGATGAAGAGTCCTGTTCCTCCTCCTCGACCAGAGAGTCTAAGGGAATGAGAAAAGGAGTAGGCATCAGAGAGGGCTGCCGGAGTAGCTGTGTTATCCGGTGTAATCCATGTCTCTGTGAGAGCAAGGAAGTGGAGAGACATGAAGCAGACATAGGCTGAGATAGCCTCTGCTTTCCGGACCGCTGATTGGCAGTTCCAAAGTCCTCCCGTGACAGTGAGGTCATGGTCAGTTGAGCATGGTGGGTAGATTAGATTGGAAGGGTTGCAAGTGGAGGTGTAGCGTCGATGTGTCCTCCTAATGGAGGAAATAAAAGGAATGGGGAGAAAGCACATTGTGATTTTTTTGCCGGTGTAGAGGGAGAGGGTTAGTGCGAAAAGTATACACAATACACTCGGGGTAATAAAGAAATTGTCAAGATAGAATAAAAATACTTAGTAGTATGGCCTTCCTCTCAGGCCTTCCTCGATGGACTCCACAGATAGACTCCTATATCTTTGTGTCTGGAGTCTGACTCCACAGATTGTGTCTTGAGTCTTCGTCAGGAGGCTGTCGCAGAGGCTGTCGCTCTGCGCTTGTTACAAAATAAATGCAGATTCTGTGATTGCTGATGACTAGCAGGGTGGCTTCCCCTCCCACCTGACGCTCAGTTAACGACCAGACAGGTTTCACCACTCACTCAATCCCAAATGTATTAGTCGTGGTCCAGGGTAAATAGTGTTTAGGCCCTCCCACTGGAGATTGACAGCACTACACAGCTAATTGACTTCAAACAGATGGCTTCCAATAGAAACTACTTAAGGCAGGATAGACAAACAAACAACTCTAAATAGCACTCTGATTAGAGACAGATTAAACTGATTTACTCAGGCTGGAGAACAGGCTTCAGGCAGGATAGCTACTGGAAAAACAAACAACTCCTAATAGCACTGACTAGAAACAAGATTAAACTAACTTACTCAGACTGGAGAACAGGCTTCACCACTCACTCAATCCCAAATGTAATCAGCACCCCGGACAGTGCTGCCCTCAAGCAGCTGGGGAAATGCGCACCTGAGGCATATGAGACTAACGAGCTCCCAGGGCTTTATTAGCCGGGAGAAAACGCAGGAAGTGAGAGCCACCAACGCTGTCAACAGAGGTGGAGCGTGGCAGACAGACAGAGGGAGTGACGTTAGAGAATGGAGCCCATAATCAGGGAAACCCTAACGACCCTGGTGCAGACTCAGACGATCCTACAGGCTTCGATGGCCGAGCTGTGCACCAAGACCCGGGGAGCGGCTGGAGCTAGCCCTGCTACCTAGTCACCAAGCTCACTGCTGAGGACGACATCAAGGCATACCTCGAACTATTCGAGCACACCGCCATTCAAGACTGGGGAGGCCCAGAGGGTCTGCCGAGACCTGACCGCAGCTGAGGCTGCCAACTACGACACCCTGAAGGCCACCGTCCTCACCCAGTACGGACACAGCCTCCCGGCCCGAGCTCAACACTACCACCAGTGGACCAACAACACTGGCTTACCCGCCCAAGCACAGGTGGCAGCCCTGAGTCGGTTGACTCGCCGTTGGTTGACAGAGGGGGACGGGTGAACCTGAGCCCTCCCGGCCGAGGCCAAGGGGTACGTAGCCCAGCAGGGCCCCACGACCGTAGGAACCCTGATGGCCCTACTAGAGAGCCATCAAGTGACCCAGGAGATGCTGAGGACTGACCCGAGAGCATGAGGGCCGCGTCACCAGGACCCAGAGCAGACCGGGGATTCCTGAGGAGGAGAAGCGCCCCGGTGGAGGGCCCCCAGCCCGCGAGGTGGTGCTTTTCCTGTGGCAGAGGGGGGCACCTTGTTCAAGACTGCCCGGGTCGCAACGAGTCGATGGCGAAAACCACCCCCTCGGAACCCACCCCCCGCCCTGTGCGTACCTCACGACATGCTGAGCGCACGGCGAGATCAAGGTAGAGGGGCGGGACACCACGGCTGACCCCCCGAGGACAAGCCACAGTGAGGGTGGGCGTTGTCGAGCACCTCCCTGTCCCCGTCCTGATGGGCCGAGATTGCCCCCTTTTTCAACGCTACTGGAGGGAGGAGCCAGGCAGCGGTGAACGACCCGTGGAACCCTGCCCCCGGAGGGCACAGGCCCGGCGGACCAGAGTGCCAGGCTGACGGCCAATGACCGGACCCCAGAGGACGAGACCGAACGGGAAGTGCGAGGAACTCCGGCCCCACTCTGGGACCGCCACCTTCAGGCCCCCTCCACCCCTCGAGGAGATCGACCCTGAGGAGACCCTCTCTGAATTCGCCCGGCGGCAGGGAGACCCCGACCGGTTCTGTGAGCAGCAGCAGCGGGACCCCAATCCAGACACAGGTGTGGCGGCGAATGCGCCAGATCGACGGCTTTCTACAGGACGGGGTGAGGGAGACCACCAACCCCCATTTTATAGTACAGCGAGACTTACTGTACGGGTGCAACAAATTCGGGGGGAGGATGTGCTGGGGAACTAAGAACTGGTGAGGAACTAACAACTGCAAGTCCCCCAGGCCTACATTTCGAAGGTCCTGTACCTGGCCCACACCCACCTCCTGGGCGCCCACCTGGGTGGCATATGACCGTGTCATTGTGCGTTTCTACTGGCCGAGAGTGAAGAGGGCCATTGAGGACTACTGCCGACGCTGTGCTGCACAGCCCCAGAGTGGCCTACCGGAACCCCCTGATCCCCTTCCCTATCATCGAGGTCCCCTTCGAGCACATTGCGTTGGACATCGTGGGCCCCCTCCCCAAAACCAGCCGTGGCCACCGGTACATCCTCGTCATCATGGACTACGCAACCCAGTACCCAGAGGCCATCCCCCTCTGTACGGCCACCAGCAAGGCCGTGGCTAGGGAGTTGTTCTACGCGACCCGGTACCCGGCCCCGCAACACGTTGCTGAAATTTAACAAAAAAGACTAGAAGTATGTAACTGCTGATATATCTGGGAATTAAATCCTTGATTACTGGCAAACAATTGGCATTCGTAAAAGCAAGTCAGAGAAAAAACTGATTATTCACAGAATCTGACATTTGCTTCACAGAGTCCAACAAAACAATCTTGTGAGTGAGACATCAACAAACATTTGCATGAGGATCTCGTGAAAGTGTGAGAGGATCTTAAAATGATAAGCCTATTGATTACTGAGAAGGCCTCTATCAAAAATAATACTCTTGATGCGCTGAATGCATTACAGCTAAGTGAAAAAGTCCTATGAGGAGACGATTCAGGAATTACAACTTGATAACTTTGATCATGAAAAACTTAGTTGGGCAAAACAGCAGGACAAAGATGTGGAAATGATTGCTACATTGAGAGGTAATGTTAAGCGTTTGCTACAATACAGTGAGTCACTACAGAGTGATGCTTCCGACACTGAAAGTGGAATTAGTTCTGTCTGTACTTCAGAAGCGCACACTTCTGAAACTTTAAACACTACTGCGCATGTCTCTGCAATCACGACAGTGACAGGAGATGCAGGCAAGAGACGATTTTCTAAGGGCCATTCAACAGGTAGTCGTGAGTCACTCTCTCTAGTCAGTCCTCGGTAGATTCAATCAAAGCCAACGACCAACATAACTTTAGGCATTGTAGTTACTGTGGAAGACAGTGTGTACCACGAGGATAGTGGGAAAACACGTCATGACTCTCACACTCCATTCATATCTCTCATGGTAGCGAGTCACTGTGCCAGTGTTGTGTAAATACAGCAATGGATTTTATAGTTGAGTTGCTTCAAGTGTTACGTATTTAATAGCCTATTTTGGATGATGTTCAGTTTAATTGTTACATCCCTGTCCCAGTGGTTCCGTATCAATAAGTAGCCTACCTCTGAGACCAGCTCAAGCAAAGAGCTGTTACAAGTTGATGACAAGGCATGTCCTTTATCCCTTCTCTCAAATTTGATATGTGAGAGGGTTGAATGTTTAAAATTGATATTTTTTAAAATTGATATGCACGCCTTGTCAGCCTACGACTTACATATTCTTAATTGAAATTTTTCTTAGATTTTTTGCCTTAGACACAATGTTCATATGTGGTGTGTTCACAGTTTTGATTGTATGACTTGAGGTAAGCTGGATTGCTTACATTGTTTCTGGTCTAGATGAATCTCCTCAATTGATGATTATGCTTTTCTCATTTGTCTGAGAATGCAACAGATGACTCTGTTTGCTAGGATAATCTGCTAGAACTATGCTTTGAATACCTAATGACCCAGTTAAGCCTAGAAGTGACTTTATGATCACTTAGTTTGTGTTAAGTGGGGCATATTCTGTTTCCTGTTTGTTATATTGTTAAGCATATTACAGATGTTGACACCTGTTAAAGGGTGACCTGTTACGTGAGTTTCCATATTCATAAAGTTGACTCATCTTTATGTTGTTTGTATAACCTGCACAGACATTCAATTCTGTTGCAGCTTGTTATCTGTCTCTTCAGACAGACTAGTGGTGACCCTGTGTCACTGCAGCTACACTCACCGGCCACTTTATTAGGTACACCTTGCTAGTATCGGGTTGGACCCCCTTTTGCCTTCAGAACTGCTTAATTCTTTGTGGCATAGATTCAACAAGGTGCTGGAAACATTCCTCAAAGATTTTGGTCCATATTGACATGATAGCATCACGCAGTTGCTGCAGATTTGTCTGCGATGTGTACCCTCATATCTTGTCATGTGTAGCCCATGCCATGTGGGTTCATGAGGGTTCCATGTTACGCTTTATAGGCTAATAGAATTTTAAAGTCTGCTCGTGCTTTAATCGGAAGCCAGTGCAAAGACCTAAGTACTGGAGTAATGTGATCATACTTTTTGGTTCTCGTAAGGATTCTAGCAGCTGTGTTTTGTACTAATTGGAGATTTTTCAGCGAAGAATTTGGGCAGCCAGATAACAGCGCATTGCAGTAATCAAGTCGCAAGGATACAAACATGTGAATTAACTTTTCTGCATCACTAAATAATAGAAAATGCCTAATCTTAGAGATATTATGGAGATGAAGGAACGTAATTTTCGAGATGATTTTGATACGTGTATCAAATGATTATGTTACGCAGAAGGTCTGAGGAACCAAACAACGGCACGCAGAGAGGGTAGATAAAGCCCGAAGGCGTATTTAATAATGAACGGGGACAAGTGGATAATCCAAAGAGAGTAGTCGAAGTTCGGTCCAGGGGTCGGCAGGAGAGCGGGCAGTCAAACAGGCAGGAGGTCGGTCAGGTAGACGGGTAGTCGGACAGGCAGGCGGTCGGACAGGCAGGCGGTCGGGCAGGCAGACGGGTAGTCGGACAGGCAGATGGTCAGGCAGGCAGACGGGTAGTCGGACAGGCAGATGGTCGGGAGGCAGGGAGATCCAGTAGTTGGTAAGGGGGCTAGGTCCGTGGAAGGGTCGACGAGGGGAAACCTCGTCTTCCCTGGTTATCATGGACACAGTACGATCTTGCACTGGAGTGGAGTTCAGGCAGGGTTCTTATAGGGCGGTGATTGCAGATGGTTTGCAGGTGTGCTGAGGGGAGATAGGGAACAGGTGCGCTGTCGACTGGGAGATGGACGCTCCAGCGATGATTGCCTGGGCCTCAAGGTGGCGCCAGAGGGATGGTTAGAAGGGGAACCGTAACAGTACCCCTCTCCCTACGGGAGACACGGGGCGACCGTCCTGGAGCATCCGGGTGGGCCCGATAGAATTCGACCAACAAGGAGGGGTCCGCGAAGTAGGAAGCCGGGACCCAGTCTCGATCCTCAGGCCCATAACCCTCCCAGTCAACGAGGTACTGGAAACCGCGACCCCTACGGCGGACCGCCAAGACCCCCTTCACGGTCCACGCGGGGTCGCCGTTGTCCAGCACTCGGGGCGGAGGAGGGGCTTTGACAGGGGGAGACAGAGGGCTGGAGACTGTGGGCTTGATCTGTGAGACGTGAAACACCGGGTTAACGGACATAGAGGCAGGGAGGAGGAGACGTACTGCGGTAGGGTTGACGACCCTGTCGACTGGGAAGGGACCCACGTAGCGGGGGGCGAGTTTCTGGGAGGTGGAGGGAAGGTGAAGGTCTTTGGCTCTCAACCAAACCTGTTGTCCGGGACGGTAGGTGGGGGCGGGTCTGCGGTTAGCGGTGCGTCTGGACTGGTCGGTGGTTCTCTCTAAAGCGACCCGAGCGGACCTCCAGACCCGCCGACACCGACGGAGGTGAACCCTGGTGGAAGGGACCACCACCTCTTCCTCCTGGCTGGGGAACATAGGGGGTTGATATCCCAGAAAGCACTCGAATGGGGACATGCCTGTGGCGTTGCTGGTCATGGAGTTGTGGGCGTACTCAATCCAAGGAAGGTGTCGGGACCAGGAGGAGGGATGACGGGAGGAGACACAGCGGAGGGCAGCCTCTAAGCACTGGTTGGCCCGTTCCGCCTAGCTGTTGGATTGGGGGTGGTACGCTGATGTGAGGCTGACCGTGGCCCCAATCCCCTTACAGAAGGCCTGCCACACCCGGGAAGTAAACTGGGGACCACGGTCAGACACGATGTCCAGGGGGATCCCATGGAGTCGCACCACGTGTACCACCAGGAGGTCAGCGGTCTCGGCAGAGGAGGGGAGTTTGGGAAGGGCGACGAAGTGGACGGACTTCAAAAACAGGTCCACAATGGTAAGGACCATGGTGTTACCCTGGGAGATGGGGAGACCGGTAACGAAGTCCAGGTCAATGTGGGGACCAAGGGCGGCTGGGGATAGGAAGGGGTTGTAGTAGCCCGGCTGGGGGTTGATGAGAGGCCTTGCTCCGTGTGCAGATGGTACACGCGGCGACATACTCCCGGGTATCCAACTCCATGGCGGGCCACCAGAATCTTCGGCGGACGAAAGACAACGTTCGGCCTACCCCTGGGTGACAAGCGAATTTACTAGCGTGCCCCCACACTAGGACTCGGGATCGGGCTGCCGGGGGAACGAAGACACATCCGGGGGGTCCGCCTCCTGGGCTGGGGTAGGTGCGTTGGGCATTCCTGACCACGGAGTCGATGGCCCAGGTGACGATGCCAACCACTCGAGATGGGGGAAGGATGGTGTCGGGGGTCGGAGCCTGGCTTGTACGTGATCATAAACTCGAACCGGGTAAAGAAGAGGGCCCAACGCGCCTGGCGGGAGTTGAGCCTCTTGGCCGACCGGATGTATGTCAAATTCTTGTGGTCGGACCAAACCACAAACGGCTGTTAGGCCCCCTCCAGCCAGTGTCTCCACTCCACCAAGGCCGCGTACACTGCCAGCAGCTCCCGGTTGCCAACGTCATAATTCCTCTCGGCCGGTGTCAGGCGTTGTGAGAAGAATGCACAGGGATGGACCCTCTGGTCCTCTGCGGACACCTGGGAGAGGACAGCCCCGAGGCCAGTGTCAGAAGCGTCCACCTCCACGAGGAACTGACAGGATGGGTCGGGGTGGATGAGCACCGGAGCTGTCGTGAACAGACTCTTCAGGGTCGAGAAGGCGGCCTCTCCTTCCGGGGTCCAGGAGTACGGGCGGAGCGTGGAGGTGAGGGCGGTTAGGGGGGCGGCCACCTGGCTGAACCCCCGGATGAACCGCCGGTAGAACCCTGCGAAGCCCAGGAAACGTCTCAGCTGCTGGCGGTTCAGGGGTTGGGGTCACTCCACCACAGCCTGGATCTTCCTCCCGTCAGCCCGTAGGTGACCCCTCTCCACAATGTGGCCCAAGTACTCCACGGAGGCTAGACCAGAGGTCTAGCTTGGTGAAGACGGCCGCATGACTGAGAGGCTCGAAGGTAGAGCTGATGAGGGGTAACGGGTACTTATTCTTGATGGTGTTGTTGTTCAGACTTCGAAAATCGATACAGGGCCGGAGGTGTCCTCCCTTCTTCTTAACGAAGAAGAACCCCGCTGCCACCGGGGAGGAAGAGGGCCGGATGATGCCTAAGGCTAGGGACTAGCTATATACTCCCTCATGGACTGCTTCTCCGGGAGAGAGAGGTTGTACAGTCGACCGGACTGGAGGGCGGCACCAGGGACGAGGTCAATCGAACAGTTGTAGGGGCGGTGAGGAGGAAGGGATAGGGCACGTTCCTTGCTGAAGACCTCGGCTAGGTGGTGGTAGAGAGGAGGCACACCGGACAAGTCTGGGGACAGGGCGACCGGTCTGGGAGGACCGGGTGGAGAGGAGGCGGAGCGGAGGCAGTTGGCATGACACCCCATGCTTCATCCCAGGATCCTCCCAGTGGTCCAGCATATGTGGGGATTGTGTCTCTCCAGCCAGGGTCTACCCAACACAAGGGGGGTCGTCGATGCGGGGATGACGAGGAGCCTGAGGGATTCACAGTGGTTTCCCGATAGGGTGAGAGTGAAGGAGATGGTGCTATGGGTAATGGTGCCCAGGGGTCAACCATCCAGAGCCTGAGCCTGAATTGGGGTATCCAGGAGAAGCAGGGGAATCCCGGCCTCTTTAGCAAGGGTGGCGTCAATGAGGCTGTCGTCAGCTCCGGAATCCAGGAGGGCGCCCAGGCTGTAAGACTCCTGGTTCCAGGTGAGGGTGGTAGGAATGAGCCGAGTTTGAGAGGTGCCAGAGTGGGTGAAGGTGGTATGGCTTACCAGGACCCCTCTCTCTGGTAAGCCATGTCTTTTGCCACAGGAGGTCGAGGGCGGGTTGGACAGGCCCGGATGTAGTGACCGGTCTGCCCGCAGTAGAGACAATGCTGGTCCCGGAACCGCTGCTCGCGTTCTGCTGTGGACAGACGGGACCTGCCCACCTGCATAGGCTCCTCTTCTGCTCCGGGGACGGCTGCTCTGGGGGCGGAGGTGGTCAGGGTGGGCGTCGTGGAGATTGGGGCTCGGGGAGGACTGGGAAGGGAACTGGGGAGAGAACGCCCGAGGGAGGTTGTCAACCCTGGAGATGAAGTCCTCTCCTGTCCGCGTTCAAAACGCCTCTCCCGCAGGCAGTCGTCCATCTCCAGGGCGAGGATAACCAGCTCCTGATAGGACGAGGGGCGGTTCTTCAGGAGCCAGTTCTTGATGTTATCGGCGAGGCCCCGCTTGTATGCGCTGAGGAGTGCTTTCTCCCCCCAGCCGCTCTCTGCAGCGAGGGTGCGGAACTCCACCGTATAGTCTGCCACCGATCGATTCCCCTGGCGGATGACATGGAGGCGCGCAGCTGCATCGGCGCCCTCCTGGGGGTGATCAAATATAAATCGAAACTCCGCCTTGAAACCCTCATAATCGGACGACAAGGCGGAATCGCTGCCCAGAGCAGCGACGGCCCACTTCAGCGCCCATCCATTCAGAAGAGTGATGATGAAAGCCACCTTGTCCCCTCCGGATCGAAACCTGCTGAGCTGGTACAGGAAAGCGAGCTCTCCAAAGGGACAAGGCGGCGCGAGGTGAGGCTCTCTGAAACCGGGGGGAATCTGGGTACTGGGTCCGGGGGCTAAACTCGGATCGGGAGACGACGGTGCCGGTGTTGTAGTCTGGGGTTGTTTGGAGGAATTGAGCTCGAGCCTACGGAGCCGTTCGTCCATTTGCCGAAAAGCGGCGTCCAATTGGTCCGTAACCCGGTTAAGGAGGGTGCCATGGTGGTGAACGATGGCGAGCAAGGGATGGTCGATGGCAACGGCCCCTGCATCCTCCATACCCGGGTTCTTTGAGCCGGCTGGTTCCGACATTTTGGTGGCCAGATCGTTCTGTTACGCAGAAGGTCTGAGGAACCAAACGACGGCACACAGAGAGGGTAGATAAAGCCCGAATGCGTATTATACAGGAGAGCGGGCAGTCAAACAGGCAGGAGGTCGGGCAGGTAGACGGGTAGTCGGACAGGCAGGCGGTCGGGCAGGCAGACGGGTAGTCGGACAGGCAGATGGTCGGGCAGGCAGGCGGGTGGTCGGGCAGGCAGACGGGTAGTCGGACAGGCAGATGGTCGGGCAGGCAGACGGGTGGTCGGGCAGGCAGATGGTCGGGCAGGCAGACGGGTAGTCAGACAGGCAGATGGTCGGGAGGCAAGGAGGTCCAGTAGTTTCTAAGAGGGCTATGTCCGTGGAAGGGTCGACGAGGGGAAAACCAGGGAGGACGAGGTATCATGGCACTGGAGTGGAGTTCAGGCAGGGTTCTTATAGGGCGGTGATTGCAGATGGTTTGCAGGTGTACTGAGGGGAGACAGGGAACAGGTGCGCTGTCGACTGGGAGCTGGACGCTCCAGCAATGATCGCCTGGGCCTCAAGGTGGCGCCAGAGGGATGGTTAGGAGGGGGAACCGTAACAGATTAGGGTCAATAGTAACGCCAAGGTTTTTTAATGCCTGCGCGGATAGTCGTCCAGGCAAGGTTCGGGTAAGCAGGCAGGGAAGGAGGGTCAGTGGCAGGAGTCAGGAGGGAACTGTGGACACAGGAACAAACAAGTTAAGGAGGCTGGGAATGCTAAGAAGCAGGAACTAGGAATTATAGCGAGAAGCGTGACTAACAATGAACTGATGTTACGATCTGACAGGGTAGTGAAGGTTGAACCGGGTATTTAATGGCAAACGCTGGTAATGAGAATGGGGAACAGCTGGTCATCTGACTCCTGCACACCTGACACCACTCCTGAAATCAGCCTGACTGGTCGAGAGAAAAAGAGAGAGAGAGAGAAAGACTGTAGCTAAATTTAACCTGTGGATGGCCAACCTGGCAATTAAGTAATCTACTTCCCCCAAAGTAGCATCATAAGAATAAAAAGAAGCACCCAAATACTTCAGTTTCTTAAGTTTCTTCAACATCCTATTATGTATGACCTTAATAAAAAGAAGAAGTCTGAGTCTCCAGTGTCACCTAACAATACTTCATTCCTCCAAATGGATTGGTAACATGTTTTTAATTTATCTTTCATTTAGACAACGTGGTCAAGTCCAAGTGACCAAGTCCAACAATCATTCGCAAAATCAGTCCACATTTTCAAGCTCCATTTTATGTACTTCCAAAAATGTGTATGTGACTGTAAAAGTGTATTTTCCTTTAACAGGTATCAACAAAATAAAGGTCAAAGCATTTTGTCAGGTTTCAATCCCAGACAGACCTGAATTATTTAGTTAGAGAAATCTTAGATAATGAGTAACAGGAATTTGGTGGGTTTGGTGGAATGACGTTGATGTAGACTCAAAGGCACATCCAAGCATTGTATCGGGATTGTGGTGCACATACAGTATACATGCACAAGCCTTCACATACATATCCCAACTTGCATCTTACATACAAACTCAGATCGACACACAGTATATCAATTAATGTATCAAAGTAAAACAGGTTGCATTTATTAAACTTGCATTGAGAATTGATGAGGCAAAAAAAGCATTCATAGCATTTTTGAACATATCAGCCAGAAAAAGGGGGTCAACAAGTAATCATAGCAATTAAGAATGTCCATTTCAGGCTTTATTGTTTACAGTTTACATAGGATCCTGTATAATTAAAATAAGCTATGTTAATGGGCAAACATAATATTTCTCCAATTCAGGAAAGTGTATGTGTTTTGTTTTTCTTTCCGAACAGTCAAGAAAATGGAAATTAACATTCAGTAAACATTCTTCTCTAAAGGTGGTTCCCTTATATATTCTGCAATTTCCTCTGTCATTAGATATACATAAACATGTTTAATAACATACCAATCAGTGGTTATTTCCCAATTGAAAAAAAAAGCACAAATGTTTTTTTTCTTTTACAGGTAATTAAAAGATCATTGTCAACTGTTTCCTAAGGGCATAGCATAGTTCAAAGTTGTGTCTTATTATTGTTAGTTTGTAAGCTGTTTTTTCATTTGCATGTTGTTTTGAGTCCTCTTTTTCAGCTATTACATAATTAGATTCTTACATACAAATATTGACAAAATGGTGGCTTGTGCTTCGAAGCCGTCAAGTCTATTCAATAAGAACAGTAATTATCGTGTGGAGGAGTGGCCATCGCTAAGAAGGTGGAGGGGGGGCGGGACTCATATGGCCCTCACTGTTGTGGCTGTCTTGGCTGCCACTCGGCTTCTCTGCATCCTGATTGGGCAGCTCCTTCACCAGGAGGGTGGCATCCTTGTCAAAGAACTCCTCCCCGTCAGGCTCCAGGCCCTGCTTCAGCAGCTCTTCTCGTAGCTGGGCTTTGTGCCTTTGGATGGGGGACAGAGAGAGAGGCTCAGTCACTCTATAAACACTGTGCTGCGTGGCTTTGTTTACCATGGGGGGGATATGAAAACAGCATATGGGTTTTGGAATAGTAGCACAAGAATCCATTCGAGTTTTCCCTCGTCTGTGCCGAAGCAGTGTCTCCATGTCCGAGAGCATACAAAGGCACTACTTCCTACACTTTACCTTTTCCAAAAATCTAAGAATGAACACTGAATACAAATCAAGTAATCTCAGAGGTACCTGTTTGCAAGGAGCACCATAAAAATAAACCAGGAAGATAATCAGGCTATGTACAGGCCCCTCTGGACTGTGCTTCAGAAACAGCATCGGGTGCTGCCTCAGCCACCACAGCACAATGAGCGAGCTGTAACACGACTGGTATGTGGCCTCTCCTGTTTATCGGTTTGCTGGTGGGATTATTTACAGTGGGTATTAATTATGGTTATTTAGAGCTGGAGGGAAGGGGAGGTTTATATGATCCTCCACAGCCGGCTTAGAGGAGCCCTGCATCGACGGCAGATATGTTGTCCTCAACAGCCAATTCAGACTTCATTAACACAGCACGGACTGGGTGAGAGAACCGTGTGTGTGTGTGTGTGTCGGTCCGAGTGTGTGTATGTGTGACAACGTGCCAACACTACCAAGCTGTCCGTTGTCCAGAACTGCTGCATTTTAAATTCACAGGTTCACTAGAGGCAGACATGTCTTGAGTGATGAGTGCTGTGTTCCACTGCTTTAGTGTGGTGCTGTTAAGGCAGTAGAGTAGGATAGATTTCCATCTATTTCTTCTAGCATAGCCTGATTAATATAATTGATTGCCAATGAATTGTTATGGTCCCTCCTCCTAAACCGACCCTCTGGCACCACCTTGAGGCCCCGGCGATCATCGCTGGAGCGTCCAGCTCCCAGTCGACAGCGCACCTGTTCCCTATTCCCAATCACCTACCTATAAGAACCCTGCCCAGTCTTCACTCCAGTGCCAGATCGTACTGTGACTTACGGTAAACCTTTCCACGGGACCCGCAGACGCTTCTAGCCCTCCTGAGTATCCTAGCTATTCCTTGTGTCTTGTCTTTCCCTTGTTACTCACCTCGTTCTCCTGTGCCCCTCCAGAACCCTCGTCTTCCCCGTACACCTCCTCGTCTATCCATTCCACGGACCTCGCCCCTACCCGTCCCTCGACCCCCAACCCCTCTGTACTACTGGACCTCCTTCTAACGACCCCTGGACCGGACCCCGACGACCCCCTTGGATTATCCTTCTCTCCTCTACCCCTCTCCCTATTTGTTATTATTAAATATGCCTTCGGGCTATACACCACTACCTTCTCTGTGTGACGTCATTTGGTTCTTCAGACATTCCTACGCAACAGAATGATCTGGCCAAATGTCAGAACCTGACGGCTTTAGAGACTCGGGTTGGGAGGAGGCAGGGGCCGGTGTCACCGAGCATCCCCTGCTCGCCATCGTCCATCAAAACGGCGCCCTCCTGAACCGGGTCACGGACCAGCTCGACGACGCTTTCCGGCTCATGCACAAGCGCCTCACCCAACTTGAGCTCAGCGCCTCGAGCGCCTCGAGCCAACCCCAACTCTCAGCGCCGCCGCCTCTTGATGCGAGCCCAGTCACTGGACCCAGTGCCCTGACCCCCCACGGTCTCCGAGAGCTCCACCTCGCGCCGCCTTGCCCTTTCGGAGGTGAGTTCGATCTCTGCCGCGGCTTCCTGGCCCAATGCGAGCTCACCTTCCACTACCAGCCCAGCAGATTCCGATCCGGAGGGGACAAGGTGGCCGCCACCGTCTCTCTGCTGACCGGGCGCGCACTGAAGTGGGCCGTCGCTGCCCTGGGCAGTAACTCCGCCTTGGTGTCCAATTACGAGGGCTTCAAGGCGGAGTTTCGGTTCATTTTCGATCACCCCGTTTGGTGGAGGATTACACAGTGGAGTTCCGCACCCTCACTGCGGAGAGCGGCTGGGGGGATAAGGCGCTCCACAGCGCATTCAAGCGGGGCCTCAATGACGACATCAAGGACTGGCTCCTCAAGAACTGCCCCTCGTCTTACCAGGAGCTGGTCACCCTCGCCTTGGAGATGGAGATGTCTGCGTGAGAGGCGCTATGAACGTAGCCAGGACAGGACTCATTTTACATTTACATTTATGGCATTTAGCAGACGCCTTTATTCAAAGCTACTTACAACAAATACATTTGTTTAAGTAAGTGAATCATCTATACAACAGTCATCATAAGACAAAGTAATCAATGCTCACACCAGGGGCCATTAGCAGTCGTAATGCCAGAAGCCATTTTTTATTATTTTTTTGTTAACAGGAGAGAACTTGTACAGGGGGGAAGTGGGGGTGAAGAGGTCTCACGGGTTGGGGTTAGGGTTAATACATGGGGGGGGTAGTGGGGGTGAAGAGGTCTTTAGGAGGGACTGTTAAGAGATGGGTTCTCAATCTACGGCGGAAGATCGGTAGTGACTCTCCAGTCCTGACATTCCACCAGTGGGGCGCCAGGACAGTGAAAAGCCGTGACCAAGTGGTGTGGCCGCTGCATCCACGTAGAGGCGGCGGTGCTAGGCGGGCAGCCGAGATGGAAGAGCGGAGTGATCGTGCAGGGGTTTGGGGAGGCGGGGAGTCCGGCCAAGGGTGCGTTGCAGTAGTCAAGGCGAGAGATAACAAGTGTTTGGACCAAAAGTTGTGCTGCTTCTCTGGTGAGGAATGGACGTATCCTTCTGATGTTGTAGAGGAAGAATCTACAGGAGCGTGCTGTCGCTGTGATGTTCGCCACACAGAATGACAACAGGTGGTTGTCAAGGATCACCCCAAGGTTCTTGGCTGTATGGGAGGAGGTCACAGTAAAGTTCTCTACTGTGATGGAGAAGTCTTGGCAGGCTTTCCCTGGGAGGAAGAGCAGCTCAGTCTTGTCAAGGTTGAGCTTGAGGTGGTGGGCTGACATCCAAGCAGAAATGTCTGCAAGACATGCCGAGACACGTGTTGCCACCTGTGAGTGAGAAGGGGGGAAAGAGAGAAAAAGTTGAGTGTCATCTGCGTAGGTGTGGTAGGAGAAACCATGTGAAAAAATTACAGAGCCGAGAAATTTGATATACAGAGAGAACAGTAAAGGCCCAAGGACAGACCCCTGGGGGACCCCAGTGGTGAGGGCTTGTGGAGAGGACAGCGATCACCTGGTAGGAGTGACCGGCCAGGTAGGATGCAAACCAGGAGAGTGCAGAGCCAGAGATGCCCAATTCTGAGAGGGTGGAGAGAAGGATCGGGTGGTTTACTGTGTCGAATGCACGGACAGGTCCAGAAGAATGACAACAGAGGAGAGGGAGCTCGAGCGGAGTGGAGGGCCTCCGTGACAGCGAGGAGAGCAGTTTCAGTAGAGTGCTTTAAAGCCGGATTGGTGGGGGTCAAGGAAGTTGTTCTGAAGGAGGTAGTTAGACAGTTGGTTAGAGACAGCACGTTCAAGGGTTTTAGATAAGAAGGAGAGAAGAGATACCGGTCTGTAGTTATGGATAGCAGCCGGGTCAAGAGTTGGTTTCTTGAGAAGAGGCTTGACTCTGGCTGTCTTGAAGGCAGCTGGGACAGATCCTGTGGATAGAGAGGAATTGATTAAGGTGGTAAGGAACGGAAGGAGGTCTTTGGAGATGGATTGGAGAAGGGGGGAGAGGATAGGATCGAGGGGGCAGGTGGTTGCCAGCTTGGATGTGACCAGTTTTAGAACATCGTCAGGGGAGAGGGGGGAGAAATCTAATAAACCAGAGACTGGGTGTTGCACAGTGGGTTTGGGAGGAAAGGTAGCATTGTTGGTGAGAGGTAGAGTAAAGTAGGTGACAAAGTCATCGGCAGACAGAGAGGAGGGAGGAGTGAGGAGAATGTGGAGAACAGTTTCCTTGGGTTAGAGACAGAGGATTGAATTTTGGAATGGTAGTATAAAGCTTTTGCAGCTGATGCAGATGAGGTGTAGTTGAGGAGGAGAGAGAGATAAGGGTCTAGATCATCAGGAAGGCCAGATTTTCTCCATTTCCTCTCAGCTGCACGGAGCCCTATTCTACAAGCTTGCAGGGTTTCAGACAGCCAGGAGCGTGGAGTGGATGGTGCCGGCCTTGAGATCTGTGGACAGAGAGAGTCGAGGGATGAGGAAAGAGAGAACAGGAGGGTGGAGGAAGCTGCATCAGTGGAAAGAAGAGAGAAGGATTCAACAGAGGGTAGGGCGGATAAGACAGAGGAAGAGAGAGCAGTGAGTGAGAGGGTGCGCAGGCCGCGACGAGAGGACACAGTGTGGGTAGAGACTGGTTGGGAGGGTGAGCATTTGAGAGGGAGGGAGAAGGATACAAAATGATGATCAGAAACCGGAAGAGAGGTAACAGTGAGGTTTGAGGTATGGGAGGATCTTGTGAAGACAAGGTCAAGCTGATTGCCCGCCTTATGAGTGGGAGGAGAGTGGGACAGGGTAAGGCCGAAGGAGGAGAGAAGGTCAAGAGCTCCAGACGAGTGAAGCTTCTCCGACTGGATGTTGAAGTCACCCAGTATTGTGAGCGGTGTGCCGTCCTCAGGGAAGAAGCTGAGAAAGACATCCATCTCATCTAAGAAGTGGCCAAGCTGACCTGGTGGACGATAGATAACAACTATGTGAAGTTTGACAGGGGAGGTGATAGAAACAGCATGGAATTCAAAGGAGTATATGGACAGGTGTGACAGGGGAAGGACATTATGTGACCACTTAGGCAAGATGAGGAGTACTGTTCCTGCTCCTCGACCAGAGAGTCTAGGGGAATGAGAAAAGGAGTAGGCATCAGAGTGGACTGCCGGAGTAGCTGTGTTATCCGGTGTAATCCATGTCTCTGTGAGAGCAAGGAAGTGGAGAGACATGAAGCAGGCATAGGCTGAGATAGCCTCTGCTTTCCGGACCGCTGACTGGCAGTTCCAGAGTCCTCCTGTGACAGTGAGGTTGTGGTCAGTTGAGCGTGGTCAGGTGAGCATGGTGGGACTATCTCCAAGGCTGACGACCACCCTCGGCTGGGCACCCCCCAGCTTCCTTCCCGGACCTCCCCGAGCCCCAGCCCCCACGACGCCCCCCATGACCACCTCGGTCCCCAGAGCCGAGGAGGAACCAATGCAGATGGGCAGGTCCCGTCTGTCCACAGCGGAGCGCGAGCAGCATTTCCGGGTCCAGCGTTGACTCTACTGCGGGCAGACCGGCCACTACATCCGGGCCTGTCCGACCCGTCCTCGTCCCTTGGGGGGCAAAAGACATGGCTTACCAGAGAGAGGGGTCCTGGTAAGCCACACTACGCTTGCCCACCCTGGCACCCCTCAAACTTGGCTCATCCCCACAACCCTTGCCTGGAACCAGGAGTCCTATAGCCTGAGCGCCCTCCTGGATTCCGGGGTCGACGAAAGCCTCATTGATGGCACACTGGCTAAGGAGGCTGGGATTCCCCTGCTCCCTCTGGATACCCCTATTCACGCCCAGGCTCTGGATGGCCGACCCCTGGGTAACATTACCCACAGCACCGTGTCTCTCACCCTCACCCTGTCGGGGAACCACCCCGAGACTCTCCGGCTCCTTGTCATCCCTGCGTCCACGCTCCCCTGGTGTTAGGTAGGCCTTGGCTTGAGAGGCACAACCCCCACGTCTGCTGGACCTCTGGGAGGATCCTGGGATGGAGCGTGGGGTGTCATGCTAACTGCCTCCACTCCGCCCCCTCTCCACCCGGACCTCCCAGACAGGTCGCCTCATCCCCAGACCTATCCGGCGTGCCTCCCATCTACCACCACCTAGCCGAGATCTTCAGCAAGGAGCGTGCCTTATCCCTTCCTCCTCACCGGCCCTACGACTGTGCGATTGACCTGGTGCCGTCCGGCCGGCCGACTGTATAACCTCTCACTCCTGGAGAAGCAGTCCATGCGGGAGTATTTCTCAGAGTCCCTGGCCTCGGGCATCATCCAGCCCTCCTCCTCCCCGGTGGCAGTGGGGTTCTTCTTCGTGAAGAAGGGAGGAGACCTCCGGCCCTGTATTGACTACCAGTGTCTCAATGAGATCACCATTAAAAATAAGTATCCGCTACCCGACTTTCGAGCCCCTCCATCATGCAGCCGTCTTCACCAAGCTGGACCTCCGGAGTACCTACCATCTCGTGCGCATAAAGGAGGGGGACGAATGGAAGACGGCCTTTAACACCCACCTGGGGCACTTTGAGTACATGGTGTTGCCCTTCGGGCTCACTAATGCCCGGCCGTCTTCCAGGCTTTGGTGAACGACGTGCTGCGTGATATGTTGAACATCTTTGTGGTGGTGTACCTGGACGACATCCTGGTGTTCTCCAGAACAGAGGGGGAGCACCATCAGCACGTCCGTCTGGTCCTCCAACGACTCCTGGAGAACAGACTCTTTGTGAAGGCCGAGAAGTGCCAATTCCACGCCACATCGTAGAGAAGGGTCGCCTACGGGCGGACGAGAGGAAGATCCAGGCGGTGGTGGAGTGGCCCCAACCCTTGAACCGCCAACAGCTGAGATGTTTTTTGGGCTTCGAGGGGTTCTACAGGTGGTTCATCCCCACTAACCACCCTCACCTCCACGCTCCACCCGTACTCCTGGACTTCGGAAGCGGAGGCCGCCTTCTCGACCCTGAAGAGTCTGTTCACGGCGGCCCCGGTGCTCATCCACCCCGACCCATCCCGTCAATTCTTTGTGGAGGTGGATGCATCCGACATCGGCCTCGGAGCCATCCTCTCCCAGATGTCCGCGGAGGACCAGAGGATCCACCCCTGTGCGTACTTCTCCCAACGGCTGACACCAGCGGAGAGAAACTACGACGTGGGCAACCAGTAACTGCTGGCAGTGTATGCAGCCTTGGTGGAGTGGAGACACTGGCTCGAGGGGGCCCTCATTCTCCTGTGCGCCTCCAGAACCCTCGTCTTCCCCAGACCCCTCCTCGTCTATCCATTCCAGAGACCTCGCCCCTACCCGTCCCTCGACCCCCAACCCCTCTCAACTACTGGACCTCCCGCTAATGACCCCTGGACCGGACCCTGACGACCCCCTTGGATTATCCTTCTCTCCCCTACCCCTCCTATATTAAATACGCCTTCGGGCTATACACCACTACCCTCTCTATGCCGCCATTTGGTTCTTCAGACGTTCCTACGCAACATGAATCCCTCATTGGGGTTCAACAAATTGACGTCCCCCCCTCCCCAACATCAAGAGTAACCGCAGAGTGAGAGCAGTCTGCTGTGGCTGAGTGGTGTAAGCCTGTTCATTTACCTTTAAGGCAGCGGCGTGGTGGGACATGGTGCGGCCCACTCTCTTGTTGCTGCTGTGTTGCTGGATGTCGGCGATCCACTCCTCACACTGTGCCATGATCGCTGTCCTCTTCAGGTAGAAGTGCTTGTGAATCACCTAAGGTGAATCACCTTGTTTATTCATCAGTGATAGTATCTACTGTATAAAATACTGAGGCATTCAAATGTAGGGGGAAAATATCAATTATGCCCCTCTATCTTCAAATGACCCTTTCCCCGATGGGACAAATGGCTGTGATCTCTGAAGTTTCACAAGTTCTCAAGAATATGGTAATGCAGTGGTGTTATCTGAATCGAATAGATAGGATGCGGTCTCATTGGTTCTCCTTGCAAACAGCTTCTAATTTAAATACTGTGGTTGAAGTGGGATATAAAAGCAGAATGCAGGGGATAAGTCTTTCTAATTTTTTTCCTCTTCGTGTCCTGGTCAGAACTTTAGGTGTTATTTGTGAGTACAGTAAACAGATCATGTTGTCTGAAGTATTTGCCTTGTAATAATTGTATAGGTATACAGTATTATTAAAGCCTCATTTGATTCATTCAAACGTTGACCATTCTTGCACTAATTCAGCACAATCTCAACAATTCTTTGCACAGCGTTACTTACATTTACATTTTTTGACATTTAGCAGACGCTTTTATCCAAAGCGACTTACAACAAGTACATTTGTCTAAAGTAAGTGAATCATCTATACCAGGGATTCTCAAACTTTATGAGGCCAGGGACCCCTTTCAGGGGAGAACATTTTCCAAGGACCCCCATCATAATCGTAACACCGAGTAAGCATATGCTTACCACCACATTTGTACTCTTCGATGCCATTGGAACCATTTGTATTCTCAAACTTTTCAACCTAAATACCTCAGACCTGTTTCATAGTGATAAACAGAAACACATTTCAATTTGAAATCATGTTAATACCACTTATATACTTTGAAACAAAGGGTCATTTTATTCTAATTGCATTTGGACTCAACTTGACAGCATTTATACAATTCAAGTAATGTGATCTTAAAAGCTTTCAGAAAATGAACAGTAGCAAGACTGGCATAGTCCTAATAAACACAGACATTTAAAATGACCAGTCTAAAGCTGACTTTCAGTAAGTGCTCCAACTTTAAAATAATGAACTTATTGCTCCTTATTCAAATCATTGGCAGAAAGCTCTGAACAAATCATAACTTCTGTTATCATAACAGCGTTACAGAACAAGAATAGTAATTAGGCCTATTACTTCAGAAAATGTTGATTGGAATATTTGAATTAAGATACATCATATTCTTAGCTCACAATTCACAATAACTCACTTGATGAGCTCACCTAAATTAATGAGATGGGTGAGCCTGTCTCTCACAACACAGTTTCTCCATTCTTGGAGTGATGGATGAAAAGGCAGACTCTAAAATCGTTCTCCACATGCAAATGAGCCCTGTACTTAGTCTTCATTGCAGTCAAAGTGGAGAATGATGACTCACAGAGGTAAGTGGTAGGAAATCGGAGCAATATTCGCATGGCCTCGGCAGTGAGTTCAGGATACGCATGTGAGAAGGAGGGCCAAAAGTCTGCATGAGGCACCTGCCTTCAATGTCCTATCACAGGATAAGTCCAACAGCTCCTCTTCTGCCTCACCAGTAAGGCCACTTGTTGCAGCTGGGGCAAAGGGATCCCACACCCAGTCCCAGGCATTGGTGTTCACATCAGAGAAGTATGAGCTGAAGTGCTCGCTCAGTGCAGTGAGGTGAGAGGTACTCCTCTCTCACTATAGCCACAGACAGGTTGTTTGTGTGGAGAAACTCAGTCTGTTGGGGGAACATGTCTGTTGCTCCGTCTTGTATCCTTCTTCTCCATAGCTCTGTTTTTTTCATGAAGGCGGTGATTTTGTCGCTAACTTCAAGGACAGATGCATAGCCTCCTTGGATAGAGAGGTTGAGGTTGTTGAGCAAGTTGAATACGTCTGCAAGATCGGCCAATTTGGCCACACACTCCGGGTCAGAAAGAAACTCTGCGATGTCGGGTTTGTCCTCTTTCATAAACTTTGACATCTCACTGCGTAGCTCAAACACCCGCTGCAAAACTTTACCACGAGAGAGCCATCACAGAGTGATATCGCAGTGCATCATGCCCAGCACCCATCTCCCTACAAAATTATCGAAACAAACGTGACTGCAGTGCCCTTGACGTCACAAAATGAACAAAAACTGTGTGAAGGTCTTCCGTTCCTTACCACCTTAATCAATTCCTCTCTATCCACAGAATCTGTCCCAGCTGCCTTCAAGACAGCCAGAGTCAAGCCTTTTCTCAAGAAACCAACCCTTGACCCGTCTGCTATCCATAACTACAGACCGGTATCCCTTCTCTCCTTCTTATCTAAAACCCTTGAACGTGCAGTCTCTAACCAACTGTCTAACTTCCTCCTTCAGAACAACTTCCTTGACCCTCACCAATCCGGCTTTAAAGCTGGGCACTCTACTGAAACTGCTCTCCTTGCTGTCACGGAGGTCCTCCACTCCACTCAAGCTTCCTCCCTCTCCTCTGTTGTCATTCTTCTGGACCTGTCCGTGCATTCGACACAGTAAACCACCCGATCCTTCTCTCCACCCTCTCAGAATTGGGCATCTCTGGCTCTGCACTCTCCTGGTTTGCATCCTACCTGGCCGATCGCTCCTACCAGGTGATGTGGAGAGGATCACTGTCCTCTCCACGACCCCTCACCACTGGTGTCCCCCAGGGGTCTGTCCTTGGGCCTTTACTGTTCTCTCTCTATATCAAATCTCTTGGCTCTGTAATTTCTTCACATGGTTTCTCCTACCACACCTACGCAGATGACACTCAACTTTTTCTCTCTTTCCCCCCTTCTGACTCACAGGTGGCAACACGTGTCTCGGTATGTCTTGCAGACATTTCTGCTTGGATGTCAGCCCACCACCTCAAGCTCAACCTTGACAAGACTGAGCTGCTCTTCCTCCCAGGGAAAGCCTGCCCTCTCCAAGACTTCTCCATCACAGTAGAGAACTCTACTGTGACCTCCTCCCATACAGCCAAGAACCTTGGGGTGATCCTTGACAACCACTTATCCTGTGTGGCGAACATCTCAGCGACAGCACGCTCCTGTAGATTCTTCCTTTCTTCAAGACTGCAGAGTCACTACCGATCTTCCACCATAGATTGAAAACCCATCTCTTCAGGCAGTCCCTCCTAAAGACCTCTTCACCCCCACTACCCCCCATGCACTAACCCTAACCCCAACCCTAGAGACCTCTTCAATCCCACTAACCCCCTGCACAAGTTCTCTCCTGTTAATAAAAATAAATAAATAAATAAAAAATAAAGGCTTCTGTCATTATGACTGCCAATGGCCCCTGGTGTGAGCATTGATTACTTTGTCTTATGATGACTATTGGATAGATGATTCACTTACTGAAACAAATGTATTTGTTGTAAGTCGCTTTGGATAAAGGCGTCTGCTAAATGCCATAAATGTAAATGTAAAAATACAGTGCGTAGCCATAACCTTCGGGTTGACAGCCTTTATCCGCGCAATAACCCCACTCTTTCGGCCCGTCATCGCCGCCGCACCATCCATACAAACGGCCACACATTTTTCTCAGCTCAGTCCCGCTTCAGTCATGAAAGCATCCAGGAGTCTGAATATTTCCTCACCCATTGTCCTCCCAGGCACCTCCTTGCAGAACAGAGAGTCCTCCAAAATGTTCTCTTGCCATGGATAGCGAACCAAAACAATCAACTGAGCCGCACTGGCAATGTCTGTTGATTCGTCCAACTGAATAGAAAATTCAGCCGAAAATCACGTAAATCAATCAGACATACACGTGCGTTTATCGTAGATTTTTTAAACGCACGTGTATGTCTGATTGATTTTCGGCGAACCACACGACATTTGGGTGCTCACGTGGTTTTAAAAAATCAACAAGACCCACCTCATGTGTATTTGAACCAATGACAGTGCATTATATGCTGCACTCATGAAAAGTACGAGAAATCAAAAATGCTGCGCCACGCAGCAACTGGCGGTAGATTCAAAGTTGCGCAACGCAGCAACCGGCGGTAGATGCAATGTTGCGTCGCGCAGCATCCGGCACAAATGGGTTAAGTTCACCATCCGTGTTTTCTGGCCGGTGTATTCCTCGCTCTTTCGACGGAAAAATTCTTATGTTTATTTTGTTTTGCCCTGATATTCCGGGTGCTTTGTAATCAGATGTCGCTTTAGCTTGGCTGGCTCCATGGCTTCGTTCGCTTGCACCTGAATGACACATTTTGGTCTCCCGTCGCTGTTCTCAATAAAACCAAGCTCAATATAACTGTCGTCATATTTTCTCAATTTAGCTAGTTTGGGCTTAGCATCACTTGACGATGTGGACTGACTCAAATATTTCTCCATGCTCGCCAGCAAACTAGCTGGCTAATAAGCCAAGCTAAGCAGCAGCAGGAACGGTTCGTTGCGCCCTGACTGAAGTGAGTGATTCATGACAGATTGACGTGATGCGTCAATCACATCAGAGTTTCTATTGGCCCAAAGCTAACGTGAGAGTAACTTAATGGACACAATATGCTTGTTTTATTGCACGGCTTGGCGCAAATGGTCCCCATCTGTAGATATGCACTTATTTAATGATATGATATGGAATTTAATGATACAGCACAATTTTATAATTTATTGCAAATTATTTTGCGGAACCACTGGCTATGGGTCGCGGACCCCACTTTGAGAACCACTGATCTATACATCAGTCATCATAAGCCAAAATCTATGCTTGGAACAGGTGCCATTAGCAGTCACAATGCTAGAAGAACAAAGGATTACTTTTTATTATTTTTATTAACAGTCGAGGAACTGTACAGAGGGGTAGTGGGGGGGGGGGTCTTTAGGAGAGACAGTCTAGATTTAGCCTGAAAAGATGGGTCTTCAGTCTATGGCGGAAGATAGGTAGTGACTCTGCAGTCCTGACAGCAGTGGAAAGCTCGTTCCACCACCGGGGCGCCAAGACAGTGAAAAGCTGTGACTGAACAGAGAGCGACCGCTGCATCCTCGGAGGCGGGGAGCCCGCCCAAGAGTGCGTTGCAGTAGTCAAGGCAGGAGATCATAAGTGCCTGGACCAAGAGTTGTGCTGCTTCTCTCGTGAGGAATGGACGTATACTTCGGATGTTGTAGAGGAAGAATCTACAGGAGCGTGCTGTCGCTGTGATGTTTGCAGCACAGGACAAGTGGTTGTCAAGGATCAGTGGAGTTCTCGACTGTGCTGGAGAAGTCTTGGAGAGGACAGGCTTTCCCAGGGAGGACTAAGAGCAGCTCAGTCTTGTTAAGGTTGAGCTTGAGGTGGTTGGCTGACATCCAAGCGGAAATGTCTCCAAGACACGCAGAGACCGGTGTCGCCACACGTTTGTCAGAGGGGGGGGAAAGAGTTGAGTGCCATCAGCGTAGCAGTGGTAGGAGAAACCATGTGAGGAAATTACAGAGCCAAGAGGAGTGAGGAAAATGTGGAGAACAGATTTCCTTGGGTCAGAGGCAGAGGATTGAATTTTGGAATGGTATTAAGAAGCTTTAGAAGCTGATGCAGAGGAGGTGAGGAAAGAGAGAGATAAGGTTTTAGGTCATCAGGGAGGCCAGTTTTACTCCATTTCCTCTCAGCTGCCTGAAGCCCTAATCTAGAAGCTTGCAGGGTTTCAGACAGGCAAGGAGCGTGTGGAGAGGATCGTGCTGGCCGGTGTAATCCATGTCTTGTGAGAGCCAGGAAGTGGAGGGACATGAAGCAGGCATAGGCTGAGATAACCTCTGCTTTCCGGACCGCTGACTGGCAGTTCCAAAGTCCTCCCGTGACAGCGAGGTTGAGCATGGTGGGTCGACTAGATTAGATGGGTTGCGAGGGGGGGTATAGCGTCTGTGTGTCCTCCTGAGGGATGAAATGACAGGAATGGGGAGAAAGCACATTATGGTAGTTACAGGTATGGAGTTAGAGAGTTTTCAAGGTAATATGAGATGCAGGTAGCTCTAAATACACACAAGGGTAGCGAAAACAAATACAGTACTTAGTAGTCTGGCCCTTCTCTCAGTCCTTCCTTGATGGACTCCCTCATCTTTGTGTCAGGCGTCTTCGTGTCCAGAGGCTGTCGCTCTTAGACAATCAGGATAGAAGTACAGATTCTCGTAACTGCTGATGACCTAGCAGAGTTGCAGCCCCTCCCACCTAACGACCAGTTAATGACTAGCCTGTTTAAGTTGCAACTTTGTTGAAATTGTACAATATTCTATGTGCCTCTCAACCTTTCACCTAGTGGTACCAGGCCGTACCCAGTCCACAACGCAGAGACATAACATCAGATGCTAGGGAAAGGGGGGCCTAGGACCTGTAGCCCTCCAAGGCCAAATTCTATTGCAAGTCGATATATTCTCCCTCTCTCCCAGAGAGAGATATAACATGCTAGCCTGAAACATCATTTCTTTGTAACATCGAATAAAGTACCCTCTCCAAAAGACGTTGACCTTCAGATCTCTTTATTTAATCTCATTGCAAACCTGAAAACTATTGTGTTGCTGCGGAATAAATTACACAGCTATCGAACACCCTCCCACTTGTAGTTGACAGCGATTGGCTTCTCAAACAGTCTCCTCTCAACAGCAACTAGCACCCTAGGCTTCTGGCAGGATAACTACAGCAACACACTGAGTCTAAAGAAGATTAATTTAAGTTACTAGCCTAGAGTCAAAATGCACTTTACTTGGAGTCAGATTATTGATATTAAATTATGCTTTGCTATTAACAATATATAGCCAAATTCCCTTGCAAAACCCTTGCAAATGGTGCAGTCTTATTGCACTCTAGCTGGGGAAGGGAGTTGGATCTCTGCAGGCAGGCTAAAATGAAGTGGAGCAGGTTGATAAATAGAACCACCATCTCTTTCCTCACTCTTCACTGAAAAAAGTTCGGAGGAGTGCTTGGTACAGTTCAAGATTCCCCTTGACTGTATGTTGTGTTGGTACTCTGGGTCTAAACAGAGCCTGAGATGCAAAGCTGGTTATGGATAGTCATTTCACTCTGAATTGATAGATTAGAAGATGTACAGCGAAACCACCAAGGACTCAGATCTTCAGTATATGTATACTGATATAGGATTTGTGTGTGTTTAAATCCCATTGACCAACCTCTGAGCTCATCTTATTCTGATAGCTGAAGGGTTGAAGGTGTCCTACCAAACGGCAGGGAGATTGATCTCTGGGATTGAGGGTGGAAGCTCAACACTATTGGATGATGTCTCCCGGCAGATGAGTTCGAATTAAAAATATAAAAATAATAAAAAGAACTCAAAGCCCCTTACAGGGCTCCGGTACCAACCCTCTAGTAACAGGTTTGGACCTCAGGTCTGGTGTAGGTCGGTGGCGGTTAGATTCACTCCGCTGTTAACAGTCTAAGAATCCCATAGTTCCCCCTTGGCTTCATTCACCCACTTCAGTTGTACTGAAAATTCACCCCTATAAAACCGTACACAGAAGCGGGCAACCTCTATGGTTGAACGACTGCTCTAACCTTAATGAGTGCAAGTTGGTGTGGTTGCGGATAAAAGATTTATCGGT
This sequence comes from Argentina silus, assembly GCF_951799395.1. Taxonomy (NCBI): domain Eukaryota; kingdom Metazoa; phylum Chordata; class Actinopteri; order Argentiniformes; family Argentinidae; genus Argentina; species Argentina silus. The sequence goes on along the minus strand of NC_139654.1, from coordinate 20,529,500 downwards.
ATGTATAATATACCCAAAGGAGGTAATAATAATGGGTCAGATATAACCATTCAGATCCTATGATAACACATGCACAGTAACCTATAACCTTTCACATTACCAGGAGGAGATATATGACTTATACTGAGTCATACAATTTAAAGTAAAAATAATAAACCATTAAATTTCATGACACTGTTGCTTTGAATGCAGGATATGATCTTTAATAATGGTTCAAAGCATTACAGCATAGCTAAAATATCATAAAATGGGGTTACAGACAGTGTTCTAAAATGTTAATCAGATAAAATATAGAAACATGGTAAAAATCCTAAAAGTAAATAAAGCCATACCTCTATCTCTACTCTGCCTGTTTTACTGTTCGTCAGTGAAATTTAGAGAGGCTCCAGTTCCACTCCGTCGAGCAGGCCCGTTTCCTCTTTCCGCCGTGGTTGTGGTAGTGAGCTCGAGTTTCCTCTACCCAGCCAAGAGGCTCTGATTCCCCGCGGGGGGCCTCAGCTTTGCCCCTGACGAGTAAAACCTAGAAAATCTACTAAAATTATTTTTCTTTGATTGCTTGAAGACTCCTGAATTCTGGATGATCCTGAAATCTCAAGGATCCGGAATTCTGGATGAACCTGAAATCTAGACGATCCTGAAATCATGTGCCCATGTATTTTCCGTGAAACTGTTGAAAAATCCTATAATAATAATATGTCTAAATGTGATCCAGGAATTTGTGAAAACCTATAATAATAGCCCCCAGTCTTCCTCACTGCCACAGCCTCAACAGCTAAGGGAGGAGCCCCGTGCTGAGAGAGGAACTTTCAGAGTGTGGTCTAGTCACTAAAATGTTGTCCAAGTACTGTCAAGAAAACTCGTCTTCAATAGCTGTTCAGCGGTTGCAATTCATGAGTCAGAATTTAATCAGAGTATGAGCTCCGGGCTTGGTCTCCAACACACTCTCTCCTGCTCCGATGCTTCAGGTTCATACGCTCCGCAGCGGGGAATGACCAGGGAAATGCCCCGAAAAGCTTGTTTTATACCCTGGCTAAGGTACCTCCCTACCTTATGTATGTGTGTCTATGTCTGAACATTGGGTGTCTATGTTTTGCATAGTGTGTGTCTCTGTTTTGCAGAGCAGGCCTACAAAGTATTTGCAGAGAGTGTCTAGACAAGGGGGGGGGGGGAATTGCATCATCACCAGATTTCAGCAACACCAGATTTCGCAACACTAAAATTAGAAAAGTTTCTCTGTCCCTCAATAAGTATGGCTTTCAGGCCCCATCACATCAACACATTCTCCAACCGTATGACTGTATAATAATCAATTTTTTTAAAGGATCTAAAACCAGTAAAACATTCTATTCTTCATATCATTAGTATTACACATTTCTTAACAGGTTCACACTTAATTTTGGACGCCATGGTACTTTTCAGTTGGGGACTTTCCACCACCTGACCTGCCTCTCCCGGCAGGCCTTACACAATATGCCCTTTCTTGCAGTGATTAATCTTTGTACCCATGACTACAACTTTCAGTAATATAGTATCTTACTTCAGTGATCATCTCTAAGTAAGATTACACAATCAAACATGGGTATTCTCATATTCTTAGCACTTTCTTTGATAGCGGGCCGTCATCACGATGAGGCCTAAGCAGATATGGTGACACGGGGTCATACACTCACATTCTAGTTATGTCTATGCAGTTTTAGGCTGTTACATATGTTTGAATCAACTTATCACTTCAGTCACATTATCTTTGATTTCTACTCATCATCTGTATGCAATTATGCAGTTACACAATGTGTGAATCATTTTATCATCTATAAGCAGTTATGCAGTTGCACCTATTTGAGGGATAAATCAAAGATAAAATGTGTTTCAGGAACATCCGCAGCCGTGGTGTCCCTCGTCAGGTTGGGCCCCCAGCTGCTAAGCTTTTTCTCTTTCTCGCAGTGTCGTGGTGATTCACCAAGGTTGCTCTCAAACCTCGGGCCAATCCTGCTGTGCTTAACTGGGTAACGTTGGGAATGGTGTTTAGGCCGGGGAAAGGCCATACTAGACTCACCCTCGGCGACAATGACTACAGAGGTTAGCAGGTCCAAAAATGTGTATAAAGGGGTAGACTAGTCCGATAAAAACGTGACAAGAGGACTGCACTAGGCTGAAGGATTGCACTGCCAGATTCCACAGAGAAGGAAAGGAACTCTGAAATTCAGTGGGGTAGAATTAGCTTGCCACTAAGAAGAATAAGATTCGATTTGAGATTAGACGTAAACCGTGTAACCATCGAGACAGTACAGTGCCCTCCATAAGTATTGGAAAGAGGAAGCATTGTGTCTTCTTTTAGCTCTATACTCCAACAGTTTGGATTTGAAATTCAGGTCCAAGACTGTGCCGTAAATACTCCCTCTGGCTCCCCCCCTCAGTACTCATGCTGGAGCTTAAGAGATGGACAGATAGACAGAAGGAACCTCGGAGGAGAGGTTTAAGTGCTCCAGGCAGAAGAAGAGACATCTCAGACTATGCCTTAAACACCTACTTGGTTCTAAATGTTAAAAACGCATCTTCTCTTCCTCCCTTGGCATTACCTCTGATCTTACTGTAGACTGGTGAAAGCTCTCGAGTGGAAACACTTGTTTCCACCTGACCATGTTAGACCAGTAGTCAATGAATACCTGCCCAGGGAGTACAATTGTAAATTAGCCAGCTGGCTAAAACTGGCACATTTACAGAAATGTTGATTGAAGTGCATTATCCCGATAAACTAAATGTAATAGTCAAGAAAAAGTAAACTATTCAAAGCTGTCAAAGACAAACTACTGTATGGGACTAAGACTGATGGATACCACTAGAACTAGAACTCAGGGCAGTGTGTCTCAAACGTCACCACCAACTATCCTCAAATATTTACCACTTTAGTTGCAACTTAGTTACGCAAGCTAACCAATCAGGATGGATTGTTATTGTAAAATAAGTGATGTGTTGCTGTTGCGAACCCTAGTCATGGGGTAGGGTGGGGTGAGCACTGGGAGGCTGGAGAGAGGGTCTTCTTTTCCAAACCAGACACATGCGGTAGATGGCATGGCTTGACCTATGGACGGCCAGCCGCGAGGACAGGAACAGCTTTATTTACGCTAACATGGCCCCGCAATACAGCACGGACACAGGGTCGTCAGCCTCTCGGCGAGGCTTCTCTTGACAGCGACAAGTTGCGTGCCTGTGAAATCCATGTGGTGCATGTAAGGGGGCTCTCCACCTCCATCTGTGGCGCACTCCCCCGGGCTGTGAATCTCCCTCCCCTGTATCTGTACACCTGCTCCAACACACAAACCAGCTTGTCTTCTCTGCTCTCCATATCATGACCTGTCATATTTGAATGGTCGGGCAGAAGAGGTCATAGGTCAACATAAGATTTTGGTGTCCCTGCAGCCATTGAAAGTAAATAAAGGCCAAGAATATAGAAGCAGGGCTTTAGTGATTCTGACTGGTGTATTTGAATACTATTGCTCTGTTTGACATATTGTGCTTGTGACAATGTAGTGAACAGAACACAGTCTCTTTGTCTGTGAGTGTGAAGTCATACAGTTGGCAGAAGTTTAGAGCCGGGCCGCCGGTGTGACGATGTCGCAACGGCTTGCGACGCCACTGGTGAGTTTTTCATGTCATTCAGCTCATCAAAACAACCACCAGGAGGCATCGTTGAGCATATTGGATATGTTTGCCCACCTCGCATTTGGAAAAGGACAGTCGAAATCAGTTATTTGCAGAGTACAATAAGAGTTATTTGAACAACTCATATTCGGAAAAGGAGAAGTTATTGTCTGGTCAGACACATTATATCCTTGGATAAACCTTAGTTTAGAAGATTATGTCTTCATGGACGCTTCATCAAATCTGGAGTCTGGTTGGTGGGAGGGGGGAGTTTCTTTTTTGCTGCTGTTGCCTTTTTAGATGTTGCTGTTGCGTTTTTAGATACTCTGCATGGTCCTTTGTGTGTCGCCTTTTCAGGTGATTTATCAAGTTGTGTTGAAATCCTTTTCCGAAATGCCTCCTCTTGATATTTCAGTGGAATTTTCAGTGCCTTCGGAAAGTATTCAGACCCCTTCACTTTTTCCACAAAAAAACCTATTTTCGCTTTGTCATTCTGGGGTATTGTGTGTGGATTGATGGCAAATTATTTTAATTTAATCGCTTTTAAATTGAGTCTATAACACAACAAAATGTGGAAAAAGTGAAGGGGTCTGAATACTTTCAGAAGGCACTGTACGTGACAAATGTCATTCTGCTGTCCTGATCCGACACTTGTAATAGGTCCACACAGCCGACATTTTCGCTTTACCAGGCGCGTTCTAACAAATGCTAAACAACAACAGCATGGCACTTAATTATGGCATCACAGTAAATGTGCACGTCATTGTCATTTATGTTTTTCTATAATACAAATATTTTTTATACGAGCAGAGCAGATTTGACACTTCTTTAGATGAAATGAACAATCTGCCATTGAAGCAAAATCGGCCAATCATGCACATTCTTGCCAATATCAGCCAATACCGATTTCTGGCTGATGAATCGGTGCATCCCAAACTGCAACAGAGAGAAAATGTCCTCCTCCGAGAGTGGAATGGGACGTTGGTATCAGGAAACCACTTCAACACTAAGTGCTTAACAGTCTAAACATCTGATAATGGCACTATTCTACCAACAGGTGGTGGCAAAGAAAAATGCTCGACTCAAGGCAGACATTGCACACACATTTAAAACAATGCACTGTTAAACATTTTACTTTTTAAGAGAAAGATACCAGAAAATACAATTCGCTGTCAATTTGATAGACGTATATCACCAAATAAATTAACATGTGTATGTATTTTGTTTCTTTCTATGACTGAGCATCTTACTCAAAGCACAGATGTTTGACGCTTACTGTGCTGAAATGTGATATAATATCCTCGAAACCATGGAAAGACCCCTCCAGAGTGAAGGTGGATGGCCTGGCTGGCTGTGCACAGCAGTACCTTGGTGGCCTGTGCCCTCTGTCGCAGGGTGGAGAGGGAATGGCCCTTGTTGCTCTGGGGCTTGACGACAGGCATCTTCACCACAGGCCTAGAGCTCAACTCCACTGTCAACACTGACATGGGGAAGAAACGGTTCAGGTGGCGCGAGGTTTTGGTCTTGATAGACTGGAACCTTTTGCCGGGTGGAAGTCTTTGGAAGAGGTGGTGACCAGGATGGGAAGGATCAGCTATGATCTTTCCTGCTCTCTTACTGGTCCTGGAGTGGAACAGGTCCAGGAAAGACAGCAGGTTGCAGCCGATGACCTTCTCGGCTGACCGAATGATCCGCTGCAGTCTGCCTTTGTCCTTGGCAGTGGAGGCAGCGAACCAGACGGTGATCGATGAGCTGAGGATGGACTCAATGATGGCCGTGTAGAACTCGACCATTACTTTCTGTGGCATGTTGAATTTCTTCAACATGCAGGAAGCAGGAAGAACATCCTCTGCTGGGCCTTCTTGATGGTGGAGGTGATGTTCTCCGCCCACCTGAGGTCCTGTGAAATTATTGTCCCCAGGAATCTGAATGACTCCACAGTGTTAACTGGGGAGTCACACATGATGAGGGGGGCGATTGGGGCTGGGCTCCTCCTGAAGTCTACTACCATCTCTACAGTTTTTAGTGTGTTCAGCTCCAAGTTGTTCTGGCTGCACCAGGAAGCCAGGCTGTCAACTTATTTGATGTAGGCGGACTCATCCCCATTGGAGATTAATCCAATGAGTGTTGTGTCGTCCGCGAACATCAGGAGTTTGACAGAAGGGTGGCTCAAGGTGCAGCTGTTGGTGTAGAGGGAGAAGAGTAGAGAAGAGAGCACATATGATCCGGGGCTCCAAGACAAGCTTACTCAGCCGCACGTGCTGCTTCCTGTCTGTCAGGAAGTCAGTGATCCACCTGCAGGTGGGCTCAGGCATGCTCAGCTAGGATAGCTTGTCCTGGAGAAGGGCTGGGGCGACGGTATTGAATGTGGAGCTGAAGTCCCATGTTGACTGCGTCGTCTACAGACCTGTTGGCTCTGTAGGCAAACTGCAGTGGGTCGAGGAGGGGGTTGGTGATGGCCTTAAGGTGGGTCAGCACAAGGCGCTCAAAGGTCTTCATTACCACAAAGGTCTTCATTCCTCCCAAACCCACTGTGCAACTCCCAGTCCCTGGTTTATCAGATTTCTCCCCCCTCTCCCCTGAGGATGTTCTTAAGCTGGTCACATCCAAGCAGGCAACCACCTGTCTCCTCGATCCTATCCCCTCCCCCTTTCTCCAATCCATCTCCAAAGACCTCCTTCCGTTCCTTACCACCTTAATCAATTCCTCTCTATCCACAGGATCTGTCCCAGCTGCCTTCAAGACAGCCAGAGTCAAGCCTCTTCTCAAGAAACCAACTCTTGACCCGTCTGCTGTCCATAACTACAGACCGGTATCCCTTCTCTCCTTCTTATCTAAAACCCTTGAACGTGCTGTCTCTAACCAACTGTCTAACTACCTCCTTCAAAACAACTTCCTTGACCCTCACCAAATCCGGCTTTAAAGCTGGGCACTCTACTGAAACTGCTCTCCTCGCTGTCACAGAGGCTCTCCACTCTGCTCAAGCTTCCTCCCTCTCCTTTGTTCTCATTCTTCTGGACCTGTCTGCTGCATTCGACACAGTAAACCACCCTATCCTTCTCTCCACCCTCTCAGAATTGGGCATCTCTGGCTCTGCACTCTCCTAGTTTGCATCCTACCTGGCCGATCGCTCCTACCAGGTGACGTGGAGAGGATCGCTGTCCTCTCCACGAGCCCTCACCACTGGTGTCCCCCAGGGCTCTGTCCTTGGGCCTTTACTGTTCTCTCTCTATACCAAATCTCTCGGCTCTGTAATTTCTTCACATGGTTTCTCCTACCACACCTAAGCAGATGACACTCAACTTTTTCTCTCCTTCCCCTTCTGACTCACAGGTGGCAACACGTGTCTCGGCATGTCTTGCAGACATCTCTGCTTGGATGTCAGCCCACCACCTAAAGCTCAACCTTGACAAGACTTAGCTGCTCTTCCTCCCAGGGAAAGCCTGCCCTCTCCAAGACTTCTCCATCACAGTAGAAAACTCTACTGTGACCTCCTCCCATACAGCAAAGAACCTTGGGGTGATCCTTGACAACCGCCTATCCTGTGTGGCGAACATCACATCACACTTAAAAGGGAACAGCCCCTCCCTACTTGCAAGCAATGGTTAGCCCCCAAACCCCTGCAAGATCACTCCGCTCTTCCACCTCGGCTGGCCACCTGGCACTGCCGCCTTTACGTGGATGCAGCAGTCACGCTACTCGGTCATGGCTTTTCACTGTCCTGGCGCCCCGCTGGTGGAACGAGCTTCCCACTGCTGTCAGGACTGCAGAGTCACTACCTACAGTTAGGTACTACAGATATTTGGACAGTGACACAATTTTCATAATTTTGGCTCTGTACGCCACCACAATGGATTTGAAATGAAACAATCGAAATGCAATTGAAAAGCAGACTTTCAGCTTTAATTCAAGGGGTTGAACAAAAATATTGTATGAAACGTTTAGGAATTGCAACCATTTTTTTCCCCATTTTCAGGGGCTCAAATGTAATTGGACAAATTAACATGATCATAAATAAAATGTTCATTTTTAATACTTTGTCGAGAATCCTTTGCAGGCAATGACTGCCTGGAGTCTGGAACCCATGGACGTCACCAAATGCTGAGTCTCCTTTGTAATGCTTTGCCAGGCCTTTACTGCAGCTGTCTTCAGTTGTTGTTTGTTCGTGGGTCTTTCTGCCTTTAGTTTTGTCTTCAGCAAGTGAAATGCATGCTCGATCGGATTGAGATCAGGTGATTGACTCGGCCATTGCAGAATATTCCACTTTTTTGCCTTAAAAAACTCCTGGGTTGCTTTCGCAGTATTTTTTGGGTCATTGTCCATCTGTACTATGAAGCACCGTCCAATAAACTTTGCTGAATTTGGCTGAATCTGTATATCCCTAAACACTTCAGAATTCATCCGGCTGCTTCTGTCTTCTGTCACATCATCAATAAACACTAGTGACCCAGTGCCATTGGAAGCCATGCATGCCCAGGCCATCACACTGCCTCCACCATGTTTTATAGTGATGTGGTATGATTCGGATCATGAGCAGTTCTCCATACTTTTTTCTTCCCTTCATTCTGGTACAGGTTGATCTTAGTTTCATCTGTCCAAAGAATGCTGTTCCAGAACAGGGCTTTTTTTAGATGTTTTTTTGGCAAAGTCTGATCTGGCCTTGAGGCTTATGAATGGTTTGCACCTTGTGGTGAACCCTCTGTATTTGCTCTTGTGAAGTCTTCTCTTTATGGTAGACTTGGATAATGATATGCCTACCTCCTGGAGAGTGTTCTTCACTTGGCTGGATGTTGTGAAGGACCATCCTACCATGTGAAGGATCCTGCGATCATCCACCACTGTTGTCTTCTGTGGACGTTCAGGCCTCTTTGTGTTGCCGAGCTCACCAGTGCGTTATTTTTCTCAGAATGTACCAAACTGTTGATTTGGCCACTCCTAATGTTGCCACTATCTCTCTGATTTTGTTTTTGCAGCCTAAGGATGGCCTGTTTCACTTGCATTGAGAACTCCTTTGACCGCATGTTGTGTGTTCACAGCAACAGCTTCCAAATGCAAATGCCACACTTGGAATCAACTCATACCTTTTATCTGCTTAATTGATAAAGAAATAACAAAGGAATAGCCCACACCTGTCCATGAAACAGCTTTTGAGTCAATTGTCCAAATACTTTTGGTCCCTTGAAGAAGAGGGGGCTACATATTAAAGAGCTGTAATTCCTTAACCCGTCCTCCAATTTGGATGTGAATACCCTCAAATTAAAGCTGAGAGTCTGCACTTTAAGTCCATATCCATATATAACTGTAACTTGAATATGTTTTGGTAAACAGCTAAAATAACAAAAAATGTATCAGAGTCCAAATATATCTGGACCTAACTGTATCTTCCGCTGTAGATTGAAGACCCATCTCTTCAGGCTACATCTTCACTGTCCCTCCTAAAGACCTCTTCATCCCCACTACCCCCCTGTACAAGTTTATCTACTGTAAATATTATTATTTTTGAAAAAGAAGTAATTATCACCGGTTCCTCACCGGTTCCTCACTCCCCTCCATCGAAGCTGTCCAGGGCAAACGATGCTTGCGTAAGGCACGCAGCATCGTCAAGGACATTTCTCACCCCAACCACAGACTTTTCACCCCACTCCCCTCCGGGAGGCGCTACAGGTCTCTCCGCACCCGAACCAGCAGGTTCAGAGGCAGCTTCTTCCCTGCGGCTGTCACCCTGCTGAACTCGAACACTGCACCTACCTGACAACCTACTACCCCTGCAACCCCTGCAACCCCCCCCCCCCCCCCCCACCCGGACAATTGCACTGTCACTCCCCTCCCCTGCTCTTACTCAATACCACTGCTCTTCTGTACATATCTGTCCATACTGTTCATACTGTTCATAATGCACATATCTTTATATTTTCTTAATACTACTGTTAATACTCTGCACATACTGTACATACCTGTTTATACTGTTCATACGGCATTCCATATTTATATTTATTCTGCTATCTACCTCATGTACTGTTAATGTTACATATATACTGCTAGACTGCATTACTATACAGTTCATATGCTGCTACACTGTTCATACTGTAACTTATTTACTCTGCTATAATGCTAATGCTACTCATATACTGCTCACACTGCACTACTTATATTATACTGCACTACTTACTGCTCATATATTGCACTACCTGTAATACTGTTCATTGCACTTTCTGCTATTTTGCACTTCTGGTTAGACGCTAACTGCATTTCGTTGTCTCTGTACTTGTACTCTGCACAATGACAATAAAGTTGAATCTAATCTAAAAATCATCTAATCTTCTAGCATTGTGACTGCCAATAGCCCCTAGTCCTAGCATAGATTACTTTTTCTTATGATGACTGACGGATAGATGATTCACTTACTTAGACAAATGTATTTGTTGTAAGTCGCTTTGGATAAAGGCGTCTGCTAAATGCCATAAATGTAAATGTAATGTAAATGGGAGGCTGCCATCCTTGAGCCGGCCGTGTCTGTGGTCTCTCCTGGGTTCCAGTACCTTCAGGCCTGTCTGACTGATGGGCGGGGCTAGGCCCATGTGGAGGTGACTCATGGCTGAGGTAAAACCCATCCATCCAACCCACAACACTCCAGTAATTCATGTGAGCCCTCAGTAGTTTCATTCGTTTAGTCTCCTCACTCCAATTATTACATGCACCCGAAATGTCAAGTTGAAGCTTGACTTGAGGTAAATTGGTCTTACCCCCAGGTGCTCTTCCTTCTTTGGCAAGGCATTCTGTGGGCCATCTTGGCTCGTTTGTTGACATTCTGACGCCATGATGTCCTCCCGCGGCGGCGGTTGACGTGGCGTCAGCATGCTTTGTTTACCTTCTCCCGTGTGTCGCAGGGAGAGAGCGACCTTCGTCTCAGCCAATGCATCGCTGGTGTGAACAGAGGGGTGTTGCTCGCCGTTTGTCTTTTCCTGGTCACTGATTTTCTGATCATCCATGTTCACAAGCTCCATACTCGTCTTGGCACTCTAGCTAGCTAACTAATCTACTCGGAGAACGAGGCGTAGGTTCCAATCCCAGTTCCGAACACCAGTATGGTGACACAGGTCCTCTGAGTTAGCTACCTTTATACTAAATAGAAGACCGGCGAGCGTAATCCAATTTAAATCCAGAACAGCATTTATTCTTACACTGTAGGGCAAAAGGGACTGTACCCAAAACAAAAGAGGGGATTGTGGGGGGACATGCAGCGTTCGGCCTGTAGAGGGTGCTACAGGACCGTGGCCAGGGTGCGGGAGCGAGGCTTGTCGCACACCTGTTGCAAATGAAGCCTCGTTAACGAATGGTTTAAGATGTGTGTGCCTCTGCTTTCAAAAGGGGACCGAGAGAACTGGAGAACGGCGACTGAAAAGTCGACGAGGGTTTTGGAGGGCTTGAAAGCCAGAGACTCAGAATAGGAATTAAAAATCGGAAATAAACGGGACCATTCCCTCATCACAACACTGCGTCCGCCTCTGTGTACAAAGGATCTCGTTGCAGGGATAAACCTAGCTATCTTACTAGCTTAGTAGTACTGCAGTTTCTGACCGGGGGAAAATGAGAAGAGGCTCATGAACTGAAACTCCCACTTAATATACCCCTGAACTAAGGGTACCCCTGAACTAACTAAAGGTCGATACGATATTTATACTGTATTGTTGTATCTTTTCACTAAATTCTTAGTAGATCTAATCTCTCAATGTTCATGTTCATGTTTATATTTCTGCATTTAGCCGTTAACATGGGCTAAACCCTCTTTCACGTCTGTATCTGGTTAAACAAGAGACCACCTTATGGCCATCCCATTCAGAATGGGATTGAAATTAACCCAATAGCTCCCACAGGAATTCATGTATTCTTCAAAGGAGATTAAATAGTATCTAGCCTGCTTATCTAGCTCAATTGGTGTATTTCCAGTTCAAGTGTTGTATTCATTTGAACTGCTGAGACATGAAACCCCACTGATATACAGTAAGAGTGTTTTTATATGGAATGCTAGTCCACTTTGCTGTCTTGCTGAATTGCTGTCTTGTACATTTGTTTAGTATATATTGTATATTCTTTAGTATTGTATATTTTACATTGGTTGGCATTATGCGGACAGCAAAGCAAGAATTTCGTTGTACAGGGAAACATGTTTTCTACTGTGCATATGATAATAAACACTTTGAATCTTGAATCTTGAATCACTGTATGAAAACCATGACAGGTTCTTGAACCCAGTTCAAGTGAAGATCCTGTTCTGGCTTTTTTTTTTTCTTGGTCTTTACAAGGCATTTTAAACTAGTTTTGGACATGCAGTACATGATCAAGATATAACTCCAAGGACATCACCCTTGAATGACATAACAAGACACTATTCTCACACCTTGGCATCATCATTGCCACATGAACACTCTCCCTTGTAATTTGAGCCAGTTTGACTCTCAGGCAGTATGTACAGTCATGAGAAAAAATTAGGACACCCTATGAAAACCTTTGTCTTCTTCAACATATTCAAACATATGGACATTTGATATTCATTTGAACAATATTGAAAAATTGAGGTAATATAACTAAACAAATACAACTGAAACAAATTATTTAAAAAATGATTGGTAAAATGTAATTAATAGAAATGCAATCTTCTTGTGAGGAAAAAGTTAGGACACCCCCACATTTAGTTCCACTTAAAATGCCTAAAATTATAATAAAGAGCACCACATCAGGTGCAAATGATTAGAACATCGTTACAGAGGATTTTGGAGGAGCCTGTCCTATTTAAGCCTCAGATATTTAGTTTGGTTTGCTCTTGATTGTTGAAGTGAGTTGCATCACCATGGCGAGATCAAAAGAGCTCTCTGAGGCCTTCAGAAGAAAAATTGTAGATGCATATGAGTCTGGGAAGGGATATAAAAAGATCTCCAAACTATTCGAAATTGGCCATTCCACTGTCCGGAAAATAATTTACAAGTGGAGAACATTTAAAACCACCACCAACATGGCCAGGTCAGGCCGTCCAAGCAAGTTCAGCATAAGAGCTGACCGAAAGATGCTTAAAGAAGTCTCCAACAATCCCAGAATGTCATCACGAGACCTACAGGTATCTCTTGCCACAATTGATGTCAAAGTACATGCATCCACCATAAGAAAGAGACTGAACAAGTTTGCATTACATGGGAGGTGTGCAAGGAGGAAACCCCTGCTGTCAAAAAAAAACATCAGGGCAAGACTAAAGTTTGCCAGAGAACACCTAGAGAAAGACCAGAACTTCTGGAACAATGTGCTTTGGACAGATGAATCCAAAGTTGAACTATTTGGGCACAGTAAGAGTAAACATGTTTGGCGCAAAACCAAGACAGCATTTGAGAACAAGAACCTCATACCAACTGTGAAGCATGGGGGTGGAAATGTCATGGTTTGGGGCTGCTTTTCTGCAGCAGGGCCTGGTCAGCTCACCATCATAGAATCCACTATGAATTTTGTATTGTATCAGAGGGTGCTTGAGGAAAATGTGAGACCATCTGTTCGACAGTTGAAGCTGAAGCAGATGTGGACCATGCAACATGACAATGACCCAAAACATTCCAGTAAATCTACCAAGGAATGGCTCAAGAAAAATAAATTGAGAGTTCTGGAATGGTCAAGTCAAAGCCCGGATCTTAATCTTATTGAGATGCTGTGGATTGATTTGAAACTGGCTGTGCATGCAAGACACCCCTCGAACATCACACAGCTGAAAGAATTCTGCAAGGAGGAGTGGGAAAAACTTTCTCCCAATTGATGTCAGAGACCTGTAGACAGTTATAAGAAACGTCTAATTGAGGTTATTTCAGCCAAGGGGGGCAATACTAGCTATTAGGGCATAGGGTGTCCTAACTTTTTCCTCAGTAGGAATTGGCATTATTGTTAATTTTTCGTTAAATAAATGATTACAAAGTTACATTTTCATAGTTTTTTGTTCAATTACATCCCCTTTATCTATAGACATTGTTAGAAAGAAGATAACATATTGATATGTCCATATTTTTAAGAGAATAACTTAATATTTTGGGGGGTGTCCTAACTTTTTCTCATGACTGTATGTCTATACTAACTGTGGTTGAGTCAATGGAGAGGTCTTGCCTCTTACCCTCCAGATTTATGATGAGAGGGGACAGCCAGCAAAGACAAGTCATTTCTTGCATGTTGTTCTCTTGGTTGTGTGTAGAGTGACAATAACAATGTTGAAAGGGAGGAACAATGAGGCTTTGGTGGGAGTCACTGTAACATTGAGCAAAGTAAGCTGGTCTTTGGTTGTATTGTTGCACCGAAAAACAGTAGCTAGCCCTTAAGAAAAACGTTTTCCTAGCCCCAAAGGACTATAGGAAGGTAAAGAAGACAATTGTTTTATAATCAACATACATTGGAAACAGAAACATGTAACATTGATTGATATTGATTAAATATTAATATATTCATTCACAAGATTCAAGATGGCGTTTCCTACGGCTGCCACGGTGTGTTACTTCTTTGTTTGTTTTTAGTCTTTAATTAGGTTAATTGTGATTCCACTCTGATTTTTTTCACGAGGGACGAGATACTTAACATCAGGGACTCAACACCATCTGATTTATGTCCCAACTTTCTTGCCTCATCTGTGGATTTACTGGACATTCTGGTCAAAGGTGCTCTGGCCCTTGGCCAAGCAGTGAGGTGGAGACGGAGAGGTAAGCGCGCCGGGGCTCTGGTGCGCTTCAGGGAGAGAGAATTACGCTCGCCTCTACCGGGAATACTCCTCTCAAATGTCCGCTCACTAGTAGTTCCCCGCGTGGCTCTGGGACTATCTGACCACGCTCTTATTCATACAGGCAGAAACTAAAACTTTCTAAACCTGCTGTGCTGAGATCTAAGAATTGGAGCAGCAGAGAAGCAGTGGAGGAGCTGCGTGACTGCCTTGATAACACAGACTGGGACATTTTTAAGACTGCTTCCAACAGCCTGAACGAATACACAGTATTCATACATCATACATCAGCTTCTGTGAGGACAGGTGTATTCCAACACGCACCAGGGTGAGTTACAACAATGACAAGCCCTGGTTCACAGCAAGACTCAAACAGCTTCGTTTGGAGAAGGAGAGGGCTTTCAGGAGTGGAGACAAAGAAAGGTTTAGACTGGCTAAGTACACGTTTGTCAAGGAGATTAAGGAGGCCAGACGACAGTACTCAAAGAAGCTGGAACAACAATTTGCAGCCAACGACTCCTCGTCAGTCTGGAAAGGCATTCGAGTGATCACAGACTGCAAAACCAAATCCCCCCACTCTATGGATGACCTCAGACTTGCAAACGACCTGAATGACTTCTACTGTATATTCGACAGACAATGGAACAGTCCTGACTCTGACCCACACAACCAATCCGCCTCCACAGCTATCACACCTCTTCTTCCCAGCCTGGACAGAGACACTACCCCCCCCCTACACAATGGATCCAGACTCCCCCTCCCCCCCATCACATCTCTCTCCATCCAGGAGAGAGACGTCAACAAACTGTTAAAGAGACAGAACCCCCGCAAGGCAGCTGGACCAGACACTGTCTCCCCCTCCACACTGAAACACTGTGCAGTCCAGCTGTCTCCAGTGTTTATGTACATTTTTAACACTTCACTGGTTGAATGCATGGTACCTGCCTGCTTCAAAACATCTACCATCATCCCAGTTCTCAAAAAGCAGAGGATCACAGGCCTTAATGACTACAGACCAGCCGCCCTGACCTCTTTGGTAATGAAGACCTTTGAGCGCCTCGTGCTCACCCACCTCAAGGCCATCACCAACCCCCTCCTTGACCCACTGCAGTTCGCCTACAGAGCCAACAGGTCTGTAGACGACGCAGTCAACATGGGACTCCACTTCATCCTCCAGCACCTAGACTCCCCCGGTACCTACACCAGGATCCTGTTTGTGGACTTCAGCTCCGCATTCAACACCATCGCCCCAGCTCTTCTCCAGGACAAACTATCCCAGCTGAGCGTGCCTGAGCCCACCTGCAGGTGGATCACTGACTTCCTGAAAGACAGGAAGCAGCACGTGCGGCTGGGCAAGCTTGTCTCTGGACATCGGTTCCGGCATTCCAGACAGCTTTATCGACGCTATACCCGAGATTACCAAAACAGCGGGACCAGCCAACTCCGCTACACCGACCGGAAGAGGCCCCAGACCGGCTCGGAAACGAAAACACAGGCGAGGGAGCCGAGGTGGGCTGAGAGCTAGGCTAAAGCTAACTCCACACCGACTCTCACTACCTAGCCTTTTCCTCGCTAATGTTCGTTCCCTGGCTAACAAGATGGATGAACTGCGGCTGCGGATCACCACACACAAATGGATTATGGACTGTAATATCATGGTTTTCACGGAAACCTGGCTCAACAGCAAGGTACCCGACAACGCTATCGAGCTAGCAGGGCGCTACGTTCTCCGAGCAGACAGAACAGCGGGTGACTCCGGTAAGACCAGAGGTGGAGGTTTGTGCATCTATGTGAACAAGACATGGTGCACGGACACTACCATCACCGAGAGTCACTGCTCAGCTAACCTGGAGTTTCTCATGGTTAAGTGTAGACCTTTCTATCTGCCCAGAGAATTCACGTCAACTGTTATCACGGCAGCCTATATCCCCCCGGATGCTAATGCTAAGATTGCTATGAAAGAACTGCATTCTGCCATTAGCAAACAACAGACTCTGCACCCCGAGGCAGCCTTCATTGTCGCGGGTGACTTCAATCACTCCAATTTAAAGACTGTACTGCCCAAATTCCACCGAAATGTCTCATGCCCCACCAGAGGAAACAGGACATTGGACCAGGTATATACTAGCATGGCTGATGCCTACAAAGCCGTTCCCCTCCCCCACCTAGGTCAATCTGACCACCTCTCATTGTTCCTACTGCCCAAGTACTCAGCACTCATCAAACGGGTGAAACCTACAGTGAGGACAGTCAAGGTCTGGCCAGAGGGAGCTGACTCAGCGCTCCAGCAGCGTTTTGGAAACACTGACTGGGGTGTGTTCGCCACACAGGCCACCCATGACTCCCACACGGACATTGATTCATATGCCTCCTCTGTTTTGGACTACATCAACTCCAACATCAATAGTGTCACCACACTCAAACGGATCACCACTTTCCCTAACCAGAAGCCATGGATGAACGGTGAGGTCCGACTCCTGCTGAAGGCACGCGACATTGCCTTCAGATCAGGGGATGCTCGGGCCTACAGCTCATCCAGGGCTAACCTGCAGAGGGGCATCAAAAAGGCCAAGCACAACCACAAGCTGAGGATCGAGGATCACTTCAAGAACAACTCTGACCACCGACGCATGTGGCAAGGCATCCAGGCCATCACTGACTATAAACCCACTAACACCTCACCCCTCTCCATCGACGCCTCCCTGCCTGATGAGCTGAACCACTTCTATGGCCGCTTTGACAGGGACAACAAGGAGGTGGCAATCAAGGCTGTGCTCCCTGCTGATCACCAGCCCCTCACTCTATCTCCCACCGACGTGTGTGCGGCACTGAGCAGGACTAACGCACGCAAGACTGCTGGTCCTGATGGGATCCCCGGACGCGTCCTCAGGGCCTGTGCTGTGCAGCTGACTGAGGTTTGGACTGATATATTCAACCTGTCCCTAGCCCAAGCAGCTGTCCCCGCGTGCTTCAAAACCACCTCCATCGTGCCGGTGCCAAAATGCTCCACTGCAACGAGCTTAAATGACTTCCGCCCAGTTGCACTCACGCCCATCATCATGAAGTGCTTCGAGAGGCTGGTCTTTTCTCAACTCAAGACCTGTTTACCACCCACACTGGACCCCTTCCAATTCGCCTACTGGCAGAACAGGAGTACAGAGGATGCCATCTCAACGGCACTTCACTCTGCCCTGTCCCACCTCGACAATACCAACTCTTATGTGAGAATGCTGTTCATTGACTTCAGTTCAGCATTCAACACCATCATCCCCTCCAAACTGATCTCCAAACTCAGTCAACTGGGCATCAACTCCTCCCTCTGCAACTGGATTCTGGACTTTCTAACCAACAGGCCGCAGTCTGTTAGGCTACACAACCACACCTCCTCAACCCTCACCCTGAACACCGGCGTTCCACAAGGCTGTGTGCTAAGCCCCCTCCTTTACTCCCTCTTCACCTACGACTGCACACCTGTACATGGCTCAAACACCATTGTTAAGTTTGCAGACGACACAACGGTGATTGGTCTCATCAGCAACAACGATGAGACGGCCTACAGGGAGGAGGTCCAGCACCTGACAGTGTGGTGCAACGATAACAACCTGGCTCTCAACACCAGGAAGACCAAAGAGCTCATTGTGGACTTCAGGAAGTCAAAAGCTGGCACACACACCCCCATCCTCACCTCAAGACTGAGGTGGAGCGAGTCACCAGCTTCAAGTTCCTGGGTGTCCACATCTCTGAGGATCTCTCCTGGACCCTCAACACCTCTACCTTGATCAAGAAGGCTCACCAGCGCCTCTTCTTCCTGAGGAGACTAAAGAAGGTCCATCTGTCTCCTCAGATCCTGGTAAATTTCTACCGCTGCACCATCGAGAGTATCCTCACCAACTGTGTCACAGTATGGTATGGCAACTGCTCGGCATCTGACCGGAAAGCACTGCAGAGGGTGGTGAAAACTGCCCAACGCATCACCGGTTCCTCACTCCCCTCCATTGAGGCTGTCCAGGGCAAGCGATGCTTGCGTAAGGCACGCAGCATCGTCAAGGACATTTCTCACCCCAACCATAGACTGTTAACCCCACTCCCCTCCGGGAGGCGCTACAGGTCTCTCCGCACCCGAACCAGCAGGTTCAGAGGTAGCTTCTTCCCTGCGGCTGTCACCCTACTGAACTCGAACCCTGCACCTAGGTGACAACCTACCAACCCCTGCACCCCCCCCCCGGACAATTGCACTACTCTTACAGTATTCACACTTGTACAACCTGCTCTTACTCCATACCACTGCTCTTCTGTACATATACTGTTCTATACTGTTCATAATCTGTCTATACTGTTCATAATGTACATATTCCTATATTTTCTTTAATACTACTGTTAATACACCGCACATATCTGTACATACCTGTTTATACTGTTCATACGGCATTCCATATTATATTTATTCTGCTCTCTACCCTAATGCTACTGTTAATACATATATACTGCTAGATTGCATTGTCTATACAGCTCATATGCTGCTACACTGTTCATACTGCAACCTATTTATCTGCTTATAATGCCACTGCTAATTCATATACTGCTTACACTGCACTACTTGTACTATACTGCACTACTTACTGCTCATATACTGCACTACCTGTATATACTGTTCATTGCACTTTCTGCTTTTTTGCACTTCTGGTTAGACGCTAACTGCATTTCGTTGTCTCTGTACTTGTACTCTGCACAATGACAATAAAGTTGAATCTAATCTAATCTAATCTAATGTCGGAGCTTGCCCAATGGAGATGAGGCCGAGCTGTCCCCAGTTAACACTGGAGTCATTCAGATTCCTGGGGACAATAATTTCAAAGGACCTCAGGTGGGCGGAGAATATCACCTCCACCATCAAGAAGGCCCAGCAGAGGATGTTCTTCCTGCGGCAGCTGAAGAAATTCAACATGCCACAGAAAGTGATGGTCGAGTTCATTCCTGTTGTGACTAGTAAGAGATTAAGCAAAGGGTAACTTAGACACACTGCGAACTCAATAAATTTAATAACCAAAATCAACCTTAGAGCCTTTGATTGAAGTCAATAACACCATCAAGATGGGTCTACTTAATGGTAGGTCTCTTGCTAACAAATCATTTTCAGTCAATGATCTTATTACCACTTTTAAACTTGATTTTATGTTTTTAACTGAAACTTGGTTGGAACAAAATAATAGTGCAACCATTCTGATAGAGACAGCTCCTCCCAACTATAACTTCTTGAATGTATGTAGATCTGGAAAAAGAGGTGGAGTGTCACGCCTGAGGGTTCTGTCTGGTGACTCTGGCGCCCCCCTCTGGCCACACGGGTCAGTGCCTCCCAATCTGCCGGGATTCACCCTTATCCGCTTCATCTGTGTGTTCTGTCTCCTGTTTGCTATTTAGCCTGTGTGTTCCCTCATGTCCTTGTCCAAGATTCTCACCATTGTTTGCTAGTACCCAGTCTGTCTGTCTGTTAGCTTCGCTATTGTCGCCTGTCCCTGTGTTCCCCGTTAATATTACCTTCCGCTTATGAAGTGAGTACCTTTGTTACGGAGCTGGTTTTTCTCCGCCTTTGTTTTATCGTTTTGATCCCAGTGTTTGTTTGTTCCTGTGTCCCTACCCGTTCTTATTAAAGATTACCCAGTTCTCGTACACTTCACGCTGTGGTCTGAGTATCTCTCCGCTTTTGGGTCCACCACACTACCACCCAGCCCTAACAGAATCTCGGACCAACATGGACCCAGCGGAGATACTCAGGCTGCGGGAGGACGCCGCAGCACAGCGTGAAGTGTTAGCTCAGCATGAGCTAGGGATGCAGCAGGTGGCCGAGAGCCTCCGCCAACTCACCGCCATGGTCCACTCCATGTCGGAGGCTCGGGAAGCCGCCGCTGCACCCGCACCAACACTGCCTGCTCCAGCTCCACAGATCCCAGCACGGGAGCCCCGCCTACCACCGCCTGCACGCTACGGCGAACGTCCGGAGGGCTGCAGAGAGTTCCTCACCCAGTGTTCCCTGGTTTTCAGTCTGCAGCCCTCATCCTTTCCCACGGAGCGCTCCAGGGTTGCCTACATCTTGGGCTACGGCCGAGTGGGAGCACCAGACACCGGCGTGCTCCGACGTCACGCTGTTCACCCGGGAGATACGGAAAGTTTTCGACACCTCCCGGGCGGCGTCGGGGCAGGAGGCCGGTCGTCGCCTCACGGCCTGTCGGCAGGGTGAGCGCTCCGTGGCGGACTACGCCGTGGAGTTCAGGACCCTGGCTAGGGAGGCAGGTTGGGAGGAGAGCGTGCTGGTCGTCCTTTTCGTACAGGGGCTCGCGGAGGCGATGAAGGACGATCTCGCCTCCAGAGAGCTCCCGGAGCAATTGGACGGCCTCATCGACCTCGCCATACGCATGGACAACTGTCGCAGGGAGAGACTAAGGGAGCGACGGTTGACACGCGGTGCGCCTCCCCCTGAGCCTCCCTACCCAGACCCCTTTCCCCGTCCCCCGGGGGAGGACCCTCAGGAGGAGCCCATGCAGTTGGGGGCAGCGCACCTCTCGAAGGCGGAGAGACAGCGCCGCCTGAGCGAGGGGCGCTGCCTGTACTGCGGCCGGTCGGGTCAACGCTGCGCTGCCTGCCCGGAGAAGGCGGGAAACGCAGGGTCCCGCTAGTATCTGGGGGGGTGCTAGCGGGACGGGATCCACCCTCCATGCCTGGAGACCCCCGCACCTTTCTCCGGAGCGCAGTGCAGTGGGGCTCCGGCCAACAGAGGGTCCTCGCCCTGGTCGACTCTGGAGCAGCGGGGAACCTGATGGACGCGAGCCTGGCGGCTGGATGGGGTGTCCCACTCATCCAGCTAACGGAGGCCATCCCGGTCCGGGCTCTGGACGGTCGGCCCCTGGGAGCTGGCCTCATCACCCAGCGCACTATCCCCGTGCGCCTCCAGGTCGAGGGGGCCCCCTGGGAGGAGGCCCAGTTTTTCATTATTGACTCTCCTGACTGCCCCCTCGTCCTGGGTCATCCCTGGCTGGCTTCCAGCAACCCCCGGATCAACTGGGCCACCGGGCGGGTTGTTCTGGGGGTAGGATCGACCGTCCGCCCCTTTCCATCCGGTTCCCTTACCCCCATTCCCCACCCACTGCCACCCACCTCCCCTGCCCCCGACCTCACCGGTGTTCCCCCGGAGTATTGGGACCTGGCGGAGGTCTTTAGCAAGTCACGGGCCAAGAGCCTGCCACCCCACAGGCCCTACGACTGCGCTATTGACCTCCTGCCGGGTTCCATGCCTCCTAGGGGCCGCTTGTTCTCCCTGTCCCGACCCGAGACATTGGGGCACATCCGACCATCCACGTCCCCGGCGGGCGCCGGGTTCTTCTTCGTGGCCAAGAAGGACGGGGGACAGCGGCCCTGCATCGACTACCGGGGCCTGAACGCCGTCACTATCAAAAACCGTTACCCGCTCCCCCTCATGACATCAGCTTTCGAGTCCCTGCAGCAGGCCCGGGTCTTCACCAAGCTGGACCTGCGCAACGCCTACAACCTGGTGAGGATCCGGGAGGGGGTCGAGTGGAAGACGGCGTTCAACACCCCGACGGGCCACTACGAGTACCGGGACATGCCATTCGGGTTGGCCAACGCCCCGGCGGTTTTCCAGGCCCTGGTTAACGACATCCTCCGGGACCTCCTGGACCACTCAGCATTCGTCTACCTGGATGATATACTAATTTTTTCTAAGGACCTGGCCCAACACAGGTTGCACGTGCGCCAGGTCCTACAACGCCTTCTCCGCCACCAACTTTTTGTTAAGGCGGAGAAGTGCGTTTTCCACCAACACACAGTCTCCTTCCTGGGATTGATCGTTTCCAGGGGGGAGCTGCGTATGGACGCCGCCAAGGTCAAGGCGGTGTTGGACTGGCCCCAACCCTCCTCCCTTAAACACTTACAGCGCTTCCTGGGCTTTGCTAATTTTTATAGGCGCTTCATTAGGGGGTTTAGTGCCCTGGCCGCTCCCTTGACCGCCCTCACCCAGTCCAGCCGCCCTCAATTTGCTTGGTCCCCCGAGGCAGAGAACGCGTTCGCCACACTCAAGCGGCGCTTCACCTCCGCCCCGGTCCTGAACCATCCGGACCCTGCCCGTCCCTTCGTGGTGGAGGTGGATGCCTCCGACATTGCTGTGGGGGCGGTGCTCTCCCAGCGGTGCCTTACGGACGGGAAGGTACATCCCTGTGCCTTCTTCTCCCGTCGGCTGACCCCAGCAGAGCGCAATTACCGACGTGGGCAACCGTGAGCTGCTGGCGGTCAAGCTGGCGTTGGAGGAGTGGAGGCACTGGCTGGAGGGCGCCGTCCAGCCATTTGAAGTGTGGTGTGGTGGAAGTCTAGGATTTACCACTTTGTACTTTAGCTCTTCGGAGGTAAGAATCAAGAAACAAGTCCTGAGTAGCCACAATATCTGAGTCCGGTATTTATTGCTTGCAAACAAGAGACAAGAGCGTAACAGCAGCCCAGCGTAGAACCGGGGGTCCGTTCAGCACAAGTCTCAAGAGACAATGATCAGGTTTGTCTTTTATACAGTTTGAACATAATAGTAGGCGCCGCCACGGCTACTGGCTGATGGGCTTGTGTTTTACGTGAGAAAGGGCGGGAGAGAATGAACAATGGGGAGACTCTCTTACTGATCAATCAGCACTTTCGTACTGATTAATCGCCGTTCAACATTTCACACCTATCGGCAGGATGCGCCTGTCCCCCCATTATTGCTCTCTCCCACCACTCCCTCAGAGATCACCGCTGTTCATATGGTAAATCATACAGTGCTTCTCAGAACAATGGCTATAGAACTTTAGAGGTGTGGCAAGAGAAAATATCATCACAGTGGTTACAAAAGTAAGTTGTATCAGTCATATGAAAGTGTATAACCTGAAAATAGTTCTATGAATGTATTTTCCATAACAGTGGACGGACCACAAGAACCTGGAATATATCCGGGGGGCCAAGCGATTGAACTCCCGTCAGGCGAGGTGGGCGCTCTTCTTCACCAGGTTCACCATCACCATCTCTTACCGCCCAGGGTCGAAGAACGTCAAGCCGGACGCCCTCTCCAGACAGTTCGACCCGGTGGACCTGGTGGAGACCCCCGACCCCATCCTTCCGAAGGCGCTTATCCTCGCCCCTGTGACCTGGGGCGTTGAGAGGGCGGTCAGAGCGGCCCTGGGGCGGGAGCCAGACCCCGGGGGGGGCCCTCCGGGGAGACTCTACATACCCACGGCTGCGCGCGCACGGCTGCTTCTCTGGGCTCACACGTCCCCCCTCACGGGTCACCCAGGGGCCATCAGGACCTTGGAGTTCATCCGGAGGAGGTTCTGGTGGCCCACGGCAGAGGGGGATACGCGCGCCTTCGTGGCTGCGTGTGCGGGGTGCGCGCGCAGCAAGAACCCCCGTCGGGCCCCGGCGAGTCTCCTCCGCCCCCTTCCCATCCCCAAGCGTCCCTGGTCCCACATTTCCCTGGATTTTATTTCGGGCCTTCCCCCCTCCGACCGGTTCACCACTATCCTGGTGGTGGTGGACCGGTTCTCTAAGGCGGCCCACTTCATCCCCCTTCCCAAGCTGCCCTCGGCCCGGGAGACCGCGGACCTGATGGTGCAGCATATCTTCAGGATCCACGGTCTCCCCCAGGACATGGTGTCGGATCGGGGTCCCCAGTTCGCCTCCAGGTTCTGGAAGGCGTTCGCCAACAGCCTCGGCGCCTCCATCAGCCTCTCCTCCGGTTTCCATCCCCAGTCCAACGGGCAGACGGAGCGCGTCAACCAGGATCTGGAGGGCGTGCTGCGGTGCTACGTCTCCGGGAACCCTGCGACCTGGAGCCGGCGACTGGCCTGGGCCGAGTACGCTCACAACACCCTCCTCTGCTCCTCCACTGGTCTGTCCCCTTTCCAGTGCCAGTACGGATACCAACCCCCCCTGTTCCCTGAGCAAGAGGAGGAGGCGGAGGTGCCCTCAGTCCAGGCCCAGGTCAGCCGGTGTTGCAGGGTGTAGAAGGGTGGGGAGGGGGCTACAGTACCTGGTGGATTGGGAGGGGTATGGCCCAGAGGAACGGACTTGGGTGCCCCGGCGGAGTATACTGGACCCTGCCCTGATACTGTCCCGGGGCACCTAAGTAACGGCTGGTGCCGTTCGTCGGGGGGGGGGTACTGTCACGCCTGAGGGTTCTGCCTGGTGACTCTGGCGCCCCCCTCTGGCCACACGGGTCAGTGCCTCCCAATCTGCCGGGATTCACCCTCATCCGCTTCACCTGTGTGTTCTGTCTCCTGTTTGCTATTTAGCCTGTGTGTTCCCTCATGTCCTTGTCCGAGATTCTCTCCGTTGTTTGCTAGTACCCAGTCTGTCTGTCTGTTAGCTTCGCTATTGTCGCCTGTCCCTGTGTTCCCCGTTAATATTACCTTCCGCTTATTAAGTGAGTACCTTTGTTACGGAGCTGGTTTTTCTCCGCCTTTGTTTTATCGTTTTGATCCCAGTGTTTGTTTGTTCCTGTGTCCCTACCCGTTCTTATTAAAGATTACCCAGTTCTCGTACACTTCACGCTGTGGTCTGAGTATCTCTCCGCTTTTGGGTCCACCACACTACCACCCAGCCCTAACAGTGGAGGGGTTGCTGTTATATTTAAAAATGTATTTATGGGGAAACAGATGTCATTTGGTGATTTCACATCATTCGAATACCTTTGTGCTGTATTGAAATGTTCCCCCAGAGTTCTCCTATTAATTATCTACAGGCCACCAAAATATTCAGCAAATGTTTTCGATGACTTTACAGAATTATTGTCTAGCATCTCCACTGACTTTGACTGTCTAGTTATAACTGGTGACTTTAATTTTCATACTGATGATTTGAATGACAAGAGTGCAAAATAATTCTTTGCTATTCTGGACACATTTGAACTGTCTCAACACGTGAAAGAGGCTACTCACTGTAAGGGCCATACCCTGGACTTGATTATCACAAAGGGTCTCAGTGTTTCTGATATTTCTGTGATTGATCCTTCCCTGTCTGACCACTTTTGTGTTTTCTTTGATATATCCTTTATTCCTGACATACAGATCAAATCAAACACCGTCAAAAAATGGTATATCAATGAACATTCTAGTGCACTCTTTAAAAGCGCCATCTCTATGCTACCACCTCCCACCCCATGTTCTGATGATCTTGTAGATAACCTTAATTCCAAAATTGTGAAAGTTATAGATGTCATTGCACCTGCTAAGGTTAAAACAATTTCTGGTAAGCAAAAAGCACCCATGTTCACCATGACATCTTCGTCAAATTTCTGCCCTGCTAGAGCTTCCCCGGTCAACTGTAAGTGCTGTTATTGTGAAGTGGAAACGTCTAGGAGCAACAACAGCTCAGCCGCGAAGCGGTAGGCCACACAAGCTAGGACCACCGAGTGCTAAAGTGCGTAGCACGTAAAAATCGTCTGTTCTTGGTTGCAACACTCACTACTAAGTTCCAAACTGCCTCTGGAAGCAACATCAGCACAAGAACTGTTCGTTCGGGAGCTTCATGAAATAGGTTTCCATGGCTGAGCAGCTGCACACAAGCCTAACGTCACCATGCGCAATGCCAAGTGTCGGCTGGAGTGGTGTAAAGCACACCGCCATTGGACTCTGGAGCAGTGGAAACGCGTTCTCTGGAGTGATGAATCACGCTTCACTATCTGGCAGTCTGAAGAACGAATCTGGGTTTGGCGGATGCCAGGAGAACGCTACCTGCCCAAATGCATAGTGCCAACTGTAAAGTTTGGTGGAGGAGGAATAATGGTCTGGGGCTGTTTTTCATGGTTTGTGCTCGGCGCCTTAGTTCCAGTGAAGGGAAATCTTAATGCTACAGCATACAATGACATTCTAGAGAATTGCATGCTTCCAACTTTGGGGAAGGCCCTTTCCTGTTTCAGCATGACAATGCCCTTGTGCACAAAGAGGTCCATAATGACATGGTTTGCCGAGTTTAGTGTGGAAGAACTTGACTGGCCTGCACAGAGCCCTGACCTCAACCCCATCGAACACCTTTGGGATGAATTGGAATGACTGCGAGCCAGGCCTTCTCGCGCATCATCAGTGCCCGACCTCACTAATGCTCTTGTAGCTGAATGGGAGCGAATCCCCGTAGCCATGTTCTGAAATCTAGTGGCAAGTCTTCCCAGAAGAGTGGAGGCTGTTATAGCAGCAAAAGGAGTACCAACTCCATATTAATGCCCATGGTTTTGGAATGAGATGTTCAACAAGCACATACAGTGCCTTCGGAAAGTATTCAGATCCCTTCACTTTTTCCACATTTTGTTGTGTTATAGACTCAATTTAAAATGGATTAAATTAAAAGAATTTGCCATCACAATACCCCAGAATGACAAAGCGAAAACCATTTTTTTGAAATCTCAGTAAACTTATTAAAATTGAAATACAGAAATACCTCATGTACATAAGTATTCAGACCCTTTGCTATGAAATTAGCTGAAATGCAAAAATGTCATCAACAAATCACTCAATAAGTTGAATCGAGTCCATCTTAATGCAAGGATAATTGTTAATGTAATTTTAATATCTTTGTTTTTATAGGGTCTCTAAAACCAGGCAAACCAAACCTGTGGTGGTGTACCGCCAACACCATTGACCAGAAGATCCTGGAGAGGGCCTCAGCCAAGAGGAAACTAGAGAAGATGGTCATTCGCAAGAGTGAGCACCATTCCTTTAACACAGGACCAAAACCACATTGTTACACAGACAAATATCTCATGATAGTGTAAATCTTCTAACTGTTGGTCAGATGCTGTTTGGATGTTAAACCACTTCAGAAGCAGTCATGCTTAATCCCTTTTTAGTCAGTTTCCAGAGGAAAAAGCCCCACTTTCATTGGCAACAATGACTTTTCATTAAACCTGCTCTTTTTGAGTAAGAAGGCTACATTGCTTCATTGATAATGTATGTTGGATCAAAACTCCAACCACTTTTGTGAAGATAATTATCCCCTTTTACACCCCCAAGACCATGACATTCATTGTTTTGTATTAGTCCTCTTTCTTTTATTCAAAAACAAATAAACTGTGTAACCCTTTAATATGGTATATGGTATCCATTATTGACTTCATGTATGGCCTACATTGGAATCATCTGGGATATACAGTGCCCTGCGCAAGTAATGGGAAAGTGAAGCATTTTGTCTTCTTTTGGCTCTCCACTCCAAAACAATTGAGAGGTTAAATCCACTTTTTGGCCCTGAAAAACTCCCTAGTTCCTAGCTATGGCAGTATGTTTTGGTTGATTGTCCTGCTATATGATGAAGCGCCGTCCAATGAGTTTGGAGGCATTTGCTTGTACTTGGGCTAGCGATGTCTCTGTACACTTCAGAATTCATTCTGCTGCTGCCGTCAGCAGTTACATCATCAATGAAGACAAGTGAGCCAGTTCCAGTGGAAGCCATACATGCCCAAGCCATAACACCCCCTCCACCATATTTCACAGATGAGGTGGTATGCTGTGGATATTGGGCAGTTCCTTTTTTTCTCCACACTTTACTCTTGCTGTCACTCTGGTACATGTTAATCTTTGTCTCATCTATCCACAAGGCCTTTTTCCAGAATGCTGCAGGCTCTTTTAGGCAAACCCTAACCTGGCCATCCTGTTTTGTGGCTAACTCGTGGTTTTAGTGGTTACACTTGGGAGTGTAGCCTCTGCAGTTTTGCTGGTGAAGTCTTCTGCGGATGATAGTCTCTGAAACATTCACGCCTACCTCCTGGAGAGTGTTCCTGATCTGTGGGACAGTTGTTTTGGGGGTTTTCTTAATCATCGTGAGCATTCTTCGGTCATCCACTGTACAACTCTTCCTTGGCCTACCAGGAATTTGTATACATAGTCCCCCTATTTCATGACACCAAAAGTATTGGGACAATTGGCTTTACATGTGTTTCTGGTTAATCAGGTGTGTTCTGTCACATCATTTGTGCAGGCATAAGAGAGCTGGCAATGTGTCGTCTTGATTCTAGGTTTTGCGTTTGCCTTTGGAATCTGCTATTGGTGTCTGTCAACATGAAGACCAAAAAGGTGTCACTGAAAGTCAAGGAAGCCATTATGAGGCTTTTTCTGATATTTTAGCCTCATAATGGCTTCCCTGACTTTCATTGATGTCTCCTTGGTCAAACGCAAAGCCTAGAATCAATACTAGACATTGAGAGCTCTCTTACGACTGAACAAATGATGTGGCAGAACACACCCGTCAAGCCAATTGTCCCATCACTTTTGGGTACCCTGAAATAGGGGGACTATGCGTAAAAAGTGTTGTCATTTCTGAATGGTGAAACCAATATGGACACACATACCATCAATTAAAAGCTGAGAATCTCTACTTTAACCTCATAGTAATTGTTTGTTTTGGAGTGTAGAGCCACAAGAAGAAAAAATGGTTCACTGTCCCATTACTTGGGCAGGTTAATCTGAGTACTGTATTTTGAATTTGTAGGGAAAACAGTTCTGTGCTCCCACTCCTAGAAATGTTTTAGCAATCGCAACATCTTAAGTTGTATACAACGTATAAGTACATCAATCTGTACATTATAAGGACATCAATCTGTGAGACTTTTATCTGTATTGTCTTGTTGAGCACCTTGCTCTGTGACTTGCTCTAGAATAGTTTGCAGTTTTAGGATACTGCATTGCAGGTGCTTGTGAACACACCCTCCATTCTCTCCCAAAGCCTCTGATGTCAGTGTGCTCAGCACTGCTCACACGCACTTTTGGGTTGTGGTCAGAGTGCATAGTCAACTGGCTGGTTGTATTCACAGCCTCTTCCTAGATCAGAGTTTTCTGGGGAAATAGCGAGTAGACAATATAAGAAATCTTGTTCCAGGGAGTATTTAAATGAGGATTTAGGCTGGCTAATTTTGCATAGTTTACTTTACATGCTGCTCAACCTCATGGATATAAGAGAGATGCAACTCACTCTTAGACAGACTTACCTAACACTTTTACACTCATAACCAAGGCATTGAATTTTGCTACATACTGTATTATTATTTTAGGAATCTCAGCAAAACATGCCCTCCGTAAAAAAACAAAACATTTTTTCTGCTTTTGGCTCTATACTGCAAAGGTTGGAATTTTAGATCAAACAATTAGCTTTTATTTGATGGTATTTGTGTACATAATGGTTTTACCATTCAGAAATTACAACAATTTGTATACACAGTTCCCCTATTTCATGACACCAAAAGTATTGGGACAATTGGCTTTACATGTGTTTCTGTTTAATCAGGTGTGTTCTGTCACATCATTTGTGCAGGCATAAGAAAGCTGTCAATGTCTCGTCTTGATTCTAGGCTTTGCATTTGCCTTTGGAATCTGCTATTGGTGTCTGTCAACATGAAGACCAAAAAGGTGTCACTGAAAGTCAAGGAAGCCATTATGAGGCTGAAAAATCTGAAAGAATCAATCAGAAACATAGCCAAAACCAGGCTTAGCTAAATCAACAGATTGGAACATCATTAAAAAGAAAGAAAGCACTGGTGAGCTCAGCAATAGCAAACGGCCTGGTAGGCCAAGGAAGACCACGACAGTGGATGACTGAAAAATGCTCACCATAATTAAAAGTCCAACAGATCAGGAACACTCTCCAGGAGGTAGGTGTGAATGTGTCGGAGACTACCATCTGCAGAAGACTTCACCAGCCAACAGAGGCTACACTGCAAGGTGCAAAGCACTAGTTAGCCTCAAAAATAAGATGGTCAGGCAAAAAAAACTGCAGAGTTCTGGAAAAAGGTGTTGTGGACAGATGAGACAAATATTATCATGCAGAGTGATTGCAAGAGGAAAGTTTGGAGAAAAAAGGATCTGTCCAAGATACACAACATACCACCTCATCTGTGAAACATGATGGAACTGCTGACGGCAGCAGCAGAATGAATTCTGAAGTGTACAGAAACATCTTGTCTGCTCAAGTACAAGCAAATGCCTCCTCTCTGAACTCTGCGCTTCATCATACAGTAAGACAATGATCCCAAACATACTGCCATAGCAACTAGGGAGTTTTTTACAAGTTCTTGACTGGCCAAGTCAATCTCCATATTTAAATCCAATTGAACATGCATTTCATTTCCTGAAGATTTTAGGCAAAAGACCCAAACTGAAGATGACTGCAGTACAGGCCTGGCAGAGCATCACTAGAGAAGATACCCAGCGTCTCGTGGGGTCAATGGGCCACAGACTTCAGGCAGTTATTGCATGCAAAGGATATGTGACCAAATACTAAACATGAGTAAACATAATATCAATCTGTTGCCATGAAATAGGGGGACTATGTATACAAATGGTTGTGATTTCTAAATGGTGAAAACAATATGTACACAAATACCCTCAAATAAAAGCTGAGAATCTATACTTTAACCTCATAGTAATTTCAAAATTTTAAATCGAAACTTTTAGAGTATAGAGCCAAAAGAAGAAAAAATGCTTCACTGTCCCAATAATTACGGAGGGCACTGTGTATATGAAGTTTACATACAGTAAGTCAGAGCACTTTAAGGAGAAGGGCAGCTGGCCGTCAGGTGACGGACAGCCCACCAGGTGATGGACAGCTGAACCCACGTATCAAAGAAAGGAAAACATCACATGTTCATGGGGCTAGGCTTAAAAGACCCGACTTATTCAACACTCCACCATGGTTAAACAGGTTTTTTTCGCCACTGGCTATGCGAGTACATTTTGGCCAAATTCTTCTGGTAGTGTCACGCCTGAGGTTGCTGTCTGGTGACTCTGGTGCCCTCCTCTGGCGCTCCGGGGCCAGTGCTCTCCCAATCAACCAGGATCCATTTCACCTGTGTATTCTGTCTTGTGTTTGTTATATGTAGCCGTGTGTTCCCCATGTCTTTGTTGGAGATTCTCCCTGTCCGTGTGTGAGTACCCTGTCTGCCAGTCAGTTTTTGTATACCCAGTTGTTTATCCCGTTGCCCTAGTTCATGTTTGCTATTCCTTAAGTTTTACCTTATTCCACTTATTGAGTACCTTTGTTTACAGAGTTTGGTTTTCTCTAGTGATGGGCAAATGAAGCTTTTGTGAAGCACTGAACCACTTGTGCCAATTGTTTCGAAAATGGGTTCATTACTCGAAGCTTCAGTTACAGTGACCTCTCCTGGCGAAGTGCAAGGCTGCAGTCAAATTAGGCAGGCTAGTTGGTGGACAGGAGGCTTTTAATTACACGCACGCACGCACGCACGCACGAACACACACACCTCAATGAGCAGTGTTGGAGAAACTACTTTACTTTTGTAGAAAAGATCTTTTGTTCTGAAGCATCTTTGCTTTGATCACCCTTGGATTTAAAGTATTGTAACGACCCTGTGAAAGGCCCGTTAGCAATTCCGCCAAGGGAGTTACCGCTCTTGGTGTTGTGGCTAGCGCGGCCGGTTTGTAAGCGAAAGATTGCGAGTTCGATACCCGCTTAAGGCAAGCTGCTCTACCACGCCGTTCGCTACAGCATCTTTGCTTTGATGAAATTCTTTGATGCACACACACACTAAGACTGAATATCATGTTCTATTTACAAATAAAGATTGATGAATGTGTGTATTGTGTTATTGAGGAGAGAGTGCTGGGGAAAATATGGCATAGGTTGGGTGTGTTTGTGTAACTATGGCAGGGGGTGATTATGTGGGATGGGGAACACTCAAAGATTACAAGAAGAACACTCAGAGAATACAAACGCAATACCAACAACTCAACAGCAACAACGCACCTACTACGACAATCCACAAATTGTGCATTGTTTAGAGCGGTTATAAAGTGTTGAGGCACTCAAATTCAAAACTGTCGCAACCTTTCACCTGTCAGAATCGAGACGAGGCAGTGCCAGTGAATCACCTGATTGGACCGCGAACCAGTCAGGTGATTCATTCAGGCAACGAAGCAGTTGCTGCTTCGGACGTCATATGTCACGTGATTTTTTTCGCACCAAAGCAAGCTTCGAAGCAGTGCTTCGATAAAATTGTTGGTCAGTGTTTGAAGCACGTATCGAAGCTTCAGTGTCAAACTGCCATCACTAGTTTTCTCCACTTTTATTTTCCCCTTTTTCCCCCAGTGTTTGTTTCTGTATTGTGCCCCGTTTACCTTATTAAAGACATTTCCGGTGATTAACTTTACGCTACTCGTCCGAGTATTTCTCCGCACTTGGGTCCACCGCATCATCACTTGCTAACAGGTAGGGTTTTTTTCGGCCTGACTTCTGGACCCATATTTGGATGGTTCGACGAGAGAATCAAGCAGGTTTTGCCACCAGAGTCACCAACGGCAGTTTTTGGGTTCTTGTAGGGTTCGGCGTGCTACTCGCTAACTAGCTGCCGCCTAATTGGATGTTTTGATTGGGCCCACGGACCACATTCTCGATGTTTTGTTTTAACCCATGGATGTTTGTTCACAATGACTCACAGTAGAGCAACCTATTACGTGTTACACATTGTGAGAGTATGCTTTTGGCTGCTGCTTTTCATCTTTAACTTTGTTATTTCTTGCTACTTGGGTGATCATTATTAGGTTTGACTTTGTAAGATTTTTGCCTCATAGTATTGCCTTTTTGCCTACTGAGCTGTGATTGCTTTCTATGGACTGACAAGAGTTTCCTCTTGATTCCACCTGTTGAACTTTACGGGTGGTGAGAACCATGTAGACTCAACCACCTCCAGAGGTGATAGTGCCTGGTGAAGAAGATCACCTCTACCCATTCCAGAGATGTGCCCGCGATCCCAACGGTAAACAGGGAAGTTAAACATTTGTTTTTCTCTGTGTTCTCGCTGTTGAGTTCTGCTTGTTACATGCAACGGTCGGCACAGTTCAGTGTTCAAAGTGTTTGCGGTTCTTTTGTAGGACCAGAAGTGTGTGTGGTTGGTGTTTTCTAGTTTCTACATTGTAACTGTGGGTTTTGGGTTGCTGTACTGGGTGCAGTTCAGTGGTAGTGTCGGAGCTGGCTCCATTAGCGAGGAGTGCTCCAGCGGACAGCAGCACGTTCTAATATGTTAACAAAAAACTGTGCTTTCATGCTGTAGGACTGAGGCTCATTGTTGCTTTAACTAGTTTGATGGTCATGGATGATGACTAGTATGGCAATCATGGACGATGCCTACAAACTGATGTTCTTCATCGAGGTGGGAAAATCTATGACCAGATGCCGGTAGAGCACGTCACTGGCTCTTGCGCCATGTGAGCTAAATCCGGGAACATACACACTTCTCTCCTTCTGCATCGGCGCTGCCACTTCAGCAGCATCAGCCTTTGAGGCGTCGAAGACTACCCTGATGAGATGGCACACACATACTCTTCTAGGCACACACACACACTCTTCAGCATCATAAGCAGAGGATCACAGGCCTTAAATGACTACAGACCAGTCGCCCTCACCTCTGTGGTAATGAAGACCTTTGAGCGCCTCATGCTCACCCACCTTAAGGCCATCACCAACCCGCTCCTCGACCCACTGCAGTTTGCCTACAGAGCCAACAGGTCTGTAGATGATGCAGTCAACATGGGACTCCACTTCATCCTCCAGCACCTAGACTCCCCCGGCACCTACGCCAGGATCCTGTTTGTGGACTTCAGCTCCGCATTCAACACCAGCTCTCCTCCAGGACAAGCTATCCCAGCTGAGCATGCCTGAGCCCACTTGCAGGTAGATCACTGACTTCCTGACAGACAGGAAGCAGCATGTGCGGCTGGGCAAGCTTGTCTCGGAGCCCCGGACCATCAGCACTGGAGCCCCAGAAAGTCAATTTCCTGTATGTGCAAATATACTTGGCCAAATAAAAGAATTCTAATCTGATTCTGATAAGAACGTCAAGTTGGATGAATTCAAAAAGACAGTGTCAAGCACAAGCGCTGAGTACATACAGTGGGGGAAATAATTATTTGATTCCCTGCTGATTTTGTTAGTTTGCCCGATTACAAAGAAATGAGTGGTCTATAATTTTTATGGTACTTTTATTTTAACAAATAGAGACAGAATATCAACAAAGAAGTCCTGAAAAAACACATTATATAAAGTTATAAATTCATTTGCATTTGATCGAAGGAAATAAGTGTTTGATCCCCAAGCAAAACATGACTTAGTACTTGGTGGAGAAACCCTTGCTGGCAAGCACAGAAGTCAGACGTTTCTTATAGTTGGTCACCAGGTTTGCACACATCTCAGGAGGGATTTTGGTCCACTCCTCTTTACAGATCCTCTCCAAATCCTGAAGGTTTCAAGGCTTTTGCTTGGCAACTCGAAGCTTCAGCTTCCTCCACAAATTTTCGATAGGATTAAGGTCTGGAGACTAGCTAGGCCACTCCATGACCTTAGTGTGCTTCTTCTTGAGCCACTCCTTTGTTGCCTTGGCTGTATGTTTTGGGTCATTGTCATGCTGGAAGACCCATCCATGACCCATCCTCAGTGCTCTGGCTGAGGGAAGGAGGTTCTCGTCCAAGATCTTATGGTACATGGCCCCGTCCATTGGCCCCTCAATGCAGTGAAGTCGTCCTGTACCCTTAGCAGAGAAACAACCCCAAAGCATAATGTTTCCACCTCCGTGTTTGACGGTGGGGATGGTGTTCTTGGGATTGTAGCATTCAGCATTTCTCTCCCTCCAAACACGAAGAGTCGAATTTATGCCAAAGAGTTCAATTTTGGTCTCATCTGACCACATCACCTTCTCCCAAGCCTTCTCTGAATCATTTAGGTGTTCATTGGCGAACTTCAGATGGGCCTGTACATGTGCCTTCTTGAGCAGGGGGACCTTGCGGGCACTGCAGGATTTCAATCTGTTACGGTGTAGTGTGTTACCAATGGTTTTCTTGGTGACTGTGGTCCCAGCTGCCTTGAGATCATTACCAAGCTCCTCCCGTGTAGTTCTGTGCTGATCCCTCACCCTTCTCATGATCATCCTTACCCCACGAGGCAAGATCTTGCATGGAGCTCCAGGCCGAGGGCGATTGATGGTTATTTTGTATTTCTTCCATTTTCTAATAATTGCACCAACAGTTGTCTCCTTCTCACCAAGCTTCTTGCTGATGGTCTTGTAGCCCATTCCAGCCTTGTGCAGGTCTACAACTCTTACCCTGATGTCCTTTGAATGTTCTTTGGTCTTGCCCATGGTGGTGGAGAGGTTGGAATGGAAGAGATTGATTCTATTGACAGGTGTCTTTTATACCCATAACAAGCAGAGATTAGGAGTACTTTTCCTAAAGTGACAGGACTAATCTGTGTGCCTCATGGGCATATAACCGGTCTGTATGAGCCAGAATTCTTGCTGGTTTGTAGGGGATCAAATACTTATTTCCTTCGATCAAATGCAAATTAATTTAGAACTTTATATAATGTGTTTTTTCTGGACTTCTTTGTTGATATTCTGTCTCTATTTGTTCAAATAAAAGTACCATAAAAATTATAGACCGCTCATTTCTTTGTAATCGGGCAAACTAACAAAATCAGCAGGGGATCAAATAATTATTTCCCCCACTGTATATCTCCCACACCGTAGCTTTTACCCTCATCCTGGTGAATCAAAACTGACCTTAGTTATGAATGGCTTACCCATTTCAACCATAATGGGTCGCGCACACAGACAGAAAGACAATAACAGTTATTTGCATGATCAATGCACGATTACATGTGAATAGAAGCTAATATAGTTATGAATGGATTACCTATTTCAACCGTAATGGCGATATCAGCAACATAGACAGACTATAATTATTTGCATGAACAAAGCGATTACATGTGAATAGAAGCCCACGCAGCACACACTCAGCCTGCGAAGACCACACACACCCTTCATCACACCCATATTTTGAAATATAGACTTATTACGTTTGTTTTACTCAAGCCATAATTTTGCTCTCGGTCTATTAGAACCGCCATATTTTCTCCACCTGTGTGTATGTAGGCTACAGTAGCCTACAGGTATGTGTGTCTGATTGATAAGGGCATGATGTCCATGCTCAGGGAGACAGACAAATTCGCCCTGGTTACAGACATTTGGAAAACCTTTGTGAGTAACTTGATTGCTTGTTATAAGCCAGGAGAGAACATCTACTGTATATTTGTTTTGAATGTGGTTTGCATGGTGGAGCATAAGAGTCAACGGATTTGTCTGTGCCGCATAGCCACTGAAAGAAGAAGCGATGTTGTGTCCACTTTTACTTTTTTTAACTTTAGCAAATGACTGGTGTATATGTATTATTGTCAATATATATAATTATATTTCATTACATTTCATTATTGCTTCAGATTTGTGGTCTGTTTTACTTATAGTTATATTGGCGCTTTACATTTAACTGCAGGTTTTTGTTTTTTACAGTAGGCCATGTACAGTTACACCAATTATGTCTGTCAATATGTTATATTCAATATGTAAGCTCTTTAAAAAAAACAAAATGTGATATTCTTAAGTCCTGACTAAACACAAGCAGTTCATTATTTTGTGCATGATATTGATCTCATTCAACAAATGAAGGTCTCCAGACGTCACTCTGGGTACTTTGGTTAGTAATGAGAGCCCAGGGCTTCTAGTGTTAAGAGAGAAAAGTGTATTTGATTTAGGAATATAAACCACTTTCGGTACACATTCGTTATCATGACATTTTAAACTGTTCAATGGTGTCACCATCATGTATTGGCATGATTTTAAGAACGACATTTTCTTTGTGATTTTTTATTTATTTATTACAATGTAGCCATATTCCATGAAATACCAGAATACACATCTTATAATTTCACAAATTGCACAGCCTACTTTGCGCACGAGCCTAAAGACGTTTCTCTCCTTTACTTCTTGTTTTCGCATTTGTGGTTCACCAAACTAAGAAAGATGAAATAGGAGGCATTGACCCGGAAAACATATTCATAATGGAAATACCTTTACTCTCGCAATGTCAGAATTCTTTAAATTACAATAAACGTGACTGTCATGGCGCTAGAAATCTATGTTGATGATTGCGAAAGAAAAAGACAACCAGTGCATAGTGCGATCCATTTTTGTTACATGTGCATGTGTAGCTACGACCTGCAAAAGCAGCCAACGCTGTCACGCACATGGGAGAATTCAGGTTGGTTAGATTCAACTTGCCGTTCTCCAGACAGTTTTGCTTAAAGTTAGAAAACTCATGAGTGATTTGACACAGCAATCACGATTTACACACTAACAGGTGAAACGTAAACCACTCAATTATAAAATAAATAAATAATAATAATTGGGAACACACTCAAAGCGTGGCTAAAATAGGTTGACGCTAGGTACACAGCAATAGCCCCCTTGTGTCTCAACATGTTTTGGAAATTAAATTAGTGTTCTGTGAACGATCTGTGATCTCCAATCTGTTCTGTGAACCTGTGTATGGTGTATGTAAATGAGTATGTAAATGAGGATTTCTTCCAAATAAAAGCACCCATGTTAAACTTGTTGAAGGGTTTAGAAGTAGTAAATATGGATAAAGAAACCACAGATTATATGTAACTTTCTCTGGAAATAAACATTTACTCAATCAATCAATGTATTATTTGTGTTTTTAAGGGTTTGTAATGCTCCTAATATCCCTCCTACTCCTAATTACCCTGATGAAAGACTGCTGGACTGCATATGGCACACATAATGGACTGTACACAAACATGTTTCCAAGGCTAAACTTGATTTGTACTACCTCTCTACTCAGCAGCACTTCGAGAATATGAATCAAGTGAGTTTCAACCATGAGCGGTGTCATGCAACGTGTTGTTGGCTTTATACTGTGGCCAAACAGTTCAAAGTGCCTCATCTTGACTGCATAGGGCACACATAATGGACTGTTTAGTATTTTTACAGGTGAGGATGACTGCCACACCTCATTGCACGGTAACCAATCAGAGACATGTCCCACCTGTCTCCTAATCGAACGTATTCATTGGTAATGCAAATGGTATCTAGGCTACTTGGTCCTAAAGTTGGAAAATAAACATGGAAGCATTCGACTGTGTGCATGTCTTTCTCTTCATAAACACAATTTGAGCCCCGCTATAAATAAGTTGGAGGTGTGCATATTACTTTTGAAAAGTCTTATTTCAAGCATACAGTATTGACTTAAGGGAGTCATTGAGAAATTGGCAAAACTTGTTAACCATATGCAGTCATTACCATTACATTACCATGGACTATGTACAATATCATGTCTTTTTTGCACTTATGCCACTATTTGCATCTGGTTAGATGCCAAACTGCATTCGTTGTCTCAGTACTTGTACTCTGTGCAATGACAATAAAGTTCTAAATCTAATCTAAATTAGGAAAGGCAATTCATTCAACAGTACACACACTTATTTTCCGTGAAAGCCAATGTGTTTTACTCAAATTGTTGCTATAACTAATGTACAACTAATGTAATGTAGGCTACATTGTTGCAATACGATGCACTTCAAAATGTTTTACAATTAAGGCACATATGGCATAATATACAGTGCCCTGCGTAAGTAATGGGACAGTGAAGCATTTTCTCTTCTTTTGGCTCTACACTCCAAAAGTTTGGGTTTGAAATCAAACAATTACCGTGAGGTTAAAGTAGAGATTCTCATCTTATATTTGATGGTTTGTATACATATTGCTTTCACCACTCACCACAACACTTTGTATGCATAGTTCCATAGGTATAAGAGAGCTGTCAATGTCTAGTATTGATTCTTGGCTTTGCGTTTGCCTTTGGAGTCTGCTATTGGTGTCTGTCAACATAAGGACTAAAGCGTTGTCAATGAAGGTCAAGGAAGCCTTTATTAGGCTGAAAAATCGGAAACTGACGATCAGAAACATAGCCAAAATGTAAGTCTACGTAAGTTCAGGCAGGGCACTTTAAGGAGTGACTGACAGGTGTCAGGTGACGGACAGCTAAACCCACCAATGAAAGAAGCAAACACATCACATGTTCACAGGACCAGGCTTTAAGAGCCGAGTTTGCTACACTCCACCATAGTTGTGCAGTTGTTCGACACTGGCTATGCGAGTTACGTTTTGGTCGTCCCACCCACCACCCCGGCTTCTACCTGCAGGTTCGCTCTGTGTTTTACCTACCTACTATCCTGATTGGTCCAATTGAATGACTATAATGAGGTGCTAAATTTGACTAATTCGTAATGAGGGTAATCATGGTATGCAAAGAAGTTGGTTTGAAACTGAATTCGTAGCTTCCCTTTGTGTTCTACACATGCAGTAATAATGTGTTGTTTCCTCTCAATGAATATAATTCCGTAATATGCTATTATCTGTTTTGTCATCTTTGATCAGGATACAAAATAGCAGAACCTCAAAAAGATATGACAGCAGTAAAAAGCTAACAACACTTTGTATGACACCGCTCATGGTTGGAACTCACTTGATTCATATCAAGAAGTACTGTCATGCTAGAAGTGGTCGTAAAAATCAAGGTAACACTTTACATTTAGGTCACATTTGTAAAGGGTTTATAATTAGTTAATAAATCACTTATAACCAGTTTATTATTCAATTAGAAACCATTTACAAACAGCTATAACTCTAATAATTTGAGTTATAAATAAACTATAATTAGTTAAGATTGTTCAATAATCACTTGGTGCTTGCCAAATAGGCTTGCAATGTTTACTAATGAGTTACCAACAGTAATGAATGAGTTATCAACATTTCTAACTGAAGAAATGTGACCTTAACTCATTTAGTGCTGAGGGTGAATAAAGTCACCCAAATTGTCAACATTCTAGAGTGCCAAGGGTGACTTTATTCACCAAAAACGCATCAATTATGATGCTTCATTTTGTAGCCAATCAAAATATTGTTGCTAGGTAAACACCACATAAAACACTTGGCACTCTCGGTGGTTAGCGTTCTGAAATTCTTTGGCAGTTAGTGCGTGAATGCAAAGTGTAACACCATTTACCATTTATGAGTTAAAAACATTTGTAACTAAGCATAATTAATGTGCACCTACAGTACAACATCAAAAATAAGGCGCTCCAAGGCCATCATCACTGCTATCTCCACCACCACGCAGCAGTTGTTGCTGGCGAAGGACGTGGATGGCTGGATCAAACAAGTTGGTTACATTCGCTGAAGTTAAATCAATAAGGCAAAGATGTTGTAAACATTATGTATTTTGTGTGGTTAAAATGATTAGATTTACTACAAATGAAACTACTATTTGATTTACCCTTACTATATGCTATGTAGATATTGCAAGCTAGCTACATTTTCATAGATCTAGCTTTCGCGTAGTACTACTAACAACATAGCTAATGA
Source organism: Argentina silus (assembly GCF_951799395.1). Lineage (NCBI taxonomy): Eukaryota > Metazoa > Chordata > Actinopteri > Argentiniformes > Argentinidae > Argentina > Argentina silus. The sequence continues at coordinate 20,488,836 of NC_139654.1, read as the reverse complement.
TAACTGTGTGAAGAAGCTAGTCAGATAATCATGACAAAGGGGTGCCTTTGCTCGGATCACCACACATTATGCCTGATATCGCTATAATCAAGAAATCTAGCTCGCTATAGCCATCCACTGGAGAGAAACATTTGCTCTCGGGATGCCTGTGGAGAAGCCCCTTCCCACTACACTAGTCCCGGGTGGGGAAGCCCATTAAGGTAACCCGTTTGTTCAGGTGTGGTGTTTACAGTTTTTCTCAATTGCTGAGACACAATTCCTGGAACAACTCACCATTTTCTCAAATCTTCACACACAATTTTAAAAACTCACACCCAACGGTACAAATATCTAACTTCTCGAACTTTGCCCTCAGACAACACACACAAGCTGTCAAAAACACAGACTACATGACTGACTGTTACACACTGGAGGGACAAATTCAAAACATTGCTACCAAAATGTTTAGAATAGGTTTTCAAAGAAATAATTTGGAACTTTGTAAAATCACAGCACTGACTATCCAGATAACCCTTTCAGGAACACCCTGGCGAGAGAAATTCAAAACACTACTGTAATAAATACCTCTTACATTAGTGGATAAGGGAATACTACTGTATATGCTGTTTTGGTCAAAAACCTGACCTTTGAAATGTCACACTGACAAAACATGTAAGGAAGAGTCCATGCACAGTAAAATACCCAATTTCCAAAAGCTTTATTTCCAAATGCAGCAAATGTACAGGTTACTCAGCATCAGCGTTCTCATCACCTCGTTTCAGGTCTAGGTCAGGCCATAATATCTCATCAACGTCACACATTATGTTTGCTCTTGCCAGGCAGCATGGGAAAAATGCCATTGTGTGCCATAGAAAACGCTGGATAGACTCACACATCACCACAGGCGTCCACCATTGCCTCCAAGGGTTTTGCTCTGTGTTTGGGTTGCGGTCATACACTCTCCACCACCATGCTGAGAAATGGGGAATATGCTGGCAAAAAAAGAATGGTGAACCTGGGTTGGTCATTGAACCAGAGCAGCCCAATGGAAGCTCACGTTACCTCAAATGACAACATATTGGGCTTGCTCTGGTTGCCCTGGCTCCCCTTCCTGTTGAAGAAGGAAATTGTGCAGCTGTAATGATGATTTTCAGATGTTGAAGAATGCAGTCACCGGTGATAGTAGATATGCCGAATAAAAGTTGGATCAGGATAGTTTAATTCAGATCGATCCGGGCTCACAATGGAAGATACATGGTCAATGTATATTTCCCATAAGAGAGCAACAAAATGGGGGTTTCGCTCCTATTTATACAGGAAGACAACCAACTCTTTGTAAGCCTCCCCCCCATACCTTATGTGGCATGGTGCCAGTAAGTCTGGAGGTAGGGGACCCCTAGGCTATGTTCCACATCTGGTTAACATTATAATAGAGTCTTAAATAGTTTGCCCCCAGGTAAAATTCCTCACAACAGCAGCTGATCTAGAAATTGAAGGAATTGTGCCGTGTTGTATGGACCCACTTTCACATGGCGGTGGAGGACACCACGATTGCTGATGGCTGCACATAGGGTGACGTTGCCTCCCCTCTGGCCAGGAACTTGTATGATAGCACGGTGACCAATGATGTTGCACGCCTTTTTGTTAGGTTGAACCCTGCCTCGTCGATGAAGATGTACTCATGTGGGTCAGCCATGGCATCCAGCTCAAAGATTCTCTACAGAAGTAAAAAAAACACACATTTTACTGTACTACATACAGTACTGTAGTGTACTGCAATTACTGTAACACATTACTATACAGTACGGTATTGATATGCTGGAGAGATGGGCCATACTCTACATACTGTAAACATGTTGTACAGTATAGCAATTACCTGCACATATTGGAATCATTGCTCCTTAACTCTGTTTGAATTCCTTTCAAAAGGCACACGGTAGAGCTGCTTTGTCCTTATGTGGTTCTTCTGAACAATCCGGTCAATGGTGGAAATGCTGATGCTGTCAATTCCTTGGAAGACTACCTGGTCTTCAACTATTTGGGTTTGAATTTCCCTCAAACGGATGGCATTATTGGCAATCACCATATTCACCAGGGCAGTTTCCTGCTCAGCTGTGAGAAGTTTCCGCCTACCTCCAATAGATGGCCGCCTCTCACTGCAAAAATGAAATTTGACCATTACTGACCTATGGTCATCCATTACTGTGCTAAAAACTAAAATGAGAACAAAGTGGAGATTCAGTCTATGTGCATTACAACATAACATGTATCACAGTAACAACAAGGCAAATTACCTGTTTTCCCTTCTGAAAGTACGGACAATGGATGCAACCATGTAACGACTTAGGTTGGGTTGCATTTGCTGTCCAGCTTCTCTCATAGTCCTCCCATGTATGAGCACATGATGAACTAGGGTGGCACGGATTTCATCTGAGATTACTTGTCTTTGTTGTTGTCTTCGGCATTGTTAGGATCCATTGTTCCAAAGCACATGGACATGCCTCTAGGCCCTATTTATTGACCCTGCAATTCTGATTGGTGTGTTAACAATTTTGAGTGTTTAGTGCTTAGTGTTTGCAGCTGGAGAAAGGTATGCTCTTTGAGTTTAGGTTGTGATGACTTGAGTTAATTATATTGAGAGCATGTGTTTGCTGAATGAACATATAGTGCAATTAATTAATTATTTGGCCACGTTTGTGTAAGGTTTTGCAGAAAGAGTTTTGAATATTGAAATGTGTGAATAGTGTTTACGGTTATGGGAAATGTGTGTGTGTTTTTAGGAATGACGTAAGGGTTTGGGTTTTTGTGCTACAGGAACCAGTTTTTTGTTAGGGCTGGGTGGTAGTGTGGTGGACCTAAAAGCGGAGAGATACTCAGACCACAGCGTGAAGTGTACGAGAACTGGGTAATCTTTAATAAGAACGGGTAGGGACACAGGAACAAACAAACACTGGGATCAAAACGATAAAACAAAGGCGGAGAAAAACCAGCTCCGTAACAAAGGTACTCACTTAATAAGCGGAAGGTAATATTAACGGGGAACACAGGGACAGGCGACAATAGCGAAGCTAACAGACAGACAGACTGGGTACTAGCAAACAACGGAGAGAATCTCGGACAAGGACATGAGGGAACACACAGGCTAAATAGCAAACAGGGGACAGAACACACAGGTGAAGCGGATGAGGGTGAATCCCGGCAGATTGGGGGGCGCCAGAGTCACCAGACAGAAGGAGACGACCGGCTTGAGCAGAGAGATATGGAAGGTCGGGTCACCCGCCTGATGACCGGGAAGGGGCCCACGAAGCGGGGGGACAGCTTCCGAGACTCGACCCGGAGGGGAAGGTCCTGGGGGAGACCGTGGATCCTGAAGATATGCTGCACCATCAGGTCCACGGTCTCCCGGGCCGAGGGCAGCTTGGGAAGGGGGATGAAGAGAACCGGTCCACCACCACCAGGATAGTGGTGAACCGGTCGGAGGGGGGAAGGCCTGAAATAAAATCCAGGGAAATGTGGGACCAGGGACGCTTGGGGATGGGAAGGGGGCGGAGGAGACCCGCCGGGGCCCGACGGGGGTTCTTGCTGCGCGCACACCTCGCACACGCAGCCACGAAGGCGCGCGTATCCCCCTCTGCCGTGGGCCACCAGAACCTCCTCCGGATGAACTCCAAGGTCCTGGCGGCCCCTGGGTCACCCGTGAGGGGGGACGCGTGAGCCCAGAGAAGCAGCCGTGCGCGCGCAGCCTTGGGTATGTAGAGTCTCCCCGGCGGGCCCCCCCCGGGGTCTGGCTCCCGCCCCAGGGCCGCTATGACCGCCCTCTCAACGCCCCAGGACACAGGGGCGAGGATAAGCGCCTTCGGAAGGATGGGGTCGGGGGTCTCCACCAGGTCCACCGGGTCGAACTGTCTGGAGAGGGCGTCCGGCTTGACGTTCTTCGACGCTGGGCGGTAAGAGATGGTGAACCTGGTGAAGAAGAGCGCCCACCTCGCCTGACGGGAGTTCAATCGCTTGGCCCCCCGGATATATTCCAGGTTCTTGTGGTCCGTCCACACTTCAAACGGCTGGACGGTGCCCTCCAGCCAGTGCCTCCACTCCTCCAACGCCAGCTTGACCGCCAGCAGCGCACGGTTGCCCACGTCGTAATTGCGCTCTGCTGGGGTCAGCCGACGGGAGAAGAAGGCACAGGGATGGACCTTCCCGTCCGTAAGGCACCGCTGGGAGAGCACCGCCCCCACAGCAATGTCGGAGGCATCCACCTCCACCACGAAGGGATGGGCAGGGTCCGGATGGTTCAGGACCGGGGCGGAGGTGAAGCGCCGCTTGAGTGTGGCGAACGCGTTCTCTGCCTCGGGGGACCAAGCAAATTGAGGGCGGCTGGACTGGGTGAGGGCGGTCAAGGGAGCGGCCAGGGCACTAAACCCCCTAATGAAGTGCCTATAAAAATTAGCAAAGCCCAGGAAGCGCTGTAAGTGTTTAAGGGAGGAGGGTTGGGGCCAGTCCAACACCGCCTTGACCTTGGCGGCGTCCATACGCAGCTCCCCCCTGGAAACGATGAATCCCAGGAAGGAGACGGTGTGTTGGTGGAAAACACACTTCTCCGCCTTAACAAAAAGTTGGTGGCGGAGAAGGCGTTGCAGGACCTGGCGCACGTGCAACCTGTGTTGGGCCAGGTCCTTAGAAAAAATGAGTATATCATCCAGGTAGACGAATGCTGAGTGGTCCAGGAGGTCCTGGAGGACGTCGTTAACCAGGGCCTGGAAAACCACCGGGGCGTTGGCCAACCCGAATGGCATGACCCGGTACTCGTAGTGGCCCGTCGGGGTGTTGAACGCCGTTGCGCAGGTCCGGCTTGGTGAAGACCCGGGCCTGCTGCAGGGACTCGAAAGCTGATGTCATGAGGGGGAGCGGGTAACGGTTTTTGATAGTGACGGCGTTCAGGCCCCGGTAGTCGATGCAGGGCCGCTGTCCCCCGTCCTTCTTGGCCACGAAGAAGAACCCGGCGCCCGCCGGGGACGTGGATGGTCGGATGTGCCCCGCGGCGAGCGCCTCCTCGACGTACTCCCTCATGGCCAATGTCTCGGGTCGGGACAGGGAGAACAAGCGGCCCCTAGGAGGCATGGAACCCGGCAGGAGGTCAATAGCGCAGTCGTAGGGCCTGTGGGGTGGCAGGCTCTTGGCCCGTGACTTGCTAAAGACCTCCGCCAGGTCCCAATACTCCGGGGGAACACCGGTCAGGTCGGGGGCAGGGGAGGTGGGTGGCAGTGGGTGGGGAATGGGGGTAAGGGAACCGGATGGACAGGGCCGGACGGTCGATCCTACCCCCAGAACAACCCACCCGGTGGCCCAGTTGATCCGGGGGTTGCTGGAAGCCAGCCAGGGATGACCCAGGACGAGGGGGCAGTCAGGAGAGTCAATGATGAAAAACTGGGCCTCCTCCCAGGGGACCCCCTCGACCTGGAGGCGCACGGGGATAGTGCGCTGGGTGATGAGGCCAGCTCCCAGGGGCCGGCCGTCCAGAGCCCGGAACGGGATGGCCTCCGTTAGCTGGATGAGTGGGACACCCCATCCAGCCGCCAGGCTTGCGTCCATCAGGTTCCCCGCTGCTCCAGAGTCGACCAGGGCGAGGACCCTCTGTTGGCCGGAGCCCCACTGCACTGCGCTCCGGAGAAAGGTGCGGGGGTCTCCAGGCATGGAGGGTGGATCCCGTCCCGCTAGCACCCCCCCAGATACTAGCGGTTCCCTGCGTTTCCCGCCTTCTCCGGGCAGGCAGCACAGCGGTGACCCGACCGGCCGCAGTACAGGCAGCGCCCCTCGCTCAGGCGGCGCTGTCTCTCCGCCTTCGAGAGGTGCGCTGCCCCCAACTGCATGGGCTCCTCCTGAGGGTCCTCCCCCGGGGGACAGGGAAAGGGGTCTGGGTAGGGAGGCTCAGGGGGAGGCGCGCCGCGTGTCAACCGTCGCTCCCTTAGTCTCTCCCTGCGGCGGTTGTCCATGCGTATGGCGAGGTCGATGAGGCCGTCCAATTGCTCCCCTCCCCCTGGAAATATACATTGACCATGTATCTTCCATTGTGAGCTCCGTAACAAAGGTACTCACTTAATAAGCGGAAGGTAATATTAACGGGGAACACAGGGACAGGCGACAATAGCGAAGCTAACAGACAGACAGACTGGGTACTAGCAAACAACGGAGAGAATCTCGGACAAGGACATGAGGGAATACACAGGCTAAATAGCAAACAGGAGACAGAACACACAGGTGAAGCGGATGAGGGTGAATCCCGGCAGATTGGGAGGCACTGACCCGTGCCAGAGGGGGGCGCCAGAGTCACCAGACAGAACCCTCAGGCGTGACAGTTTTTGTGTTTAAGCAATCGAGAAAAACTGTAATGGTTAGGCTCACCACTGATCCATCCCCTTGATGCTTCTCTGTAACAGTCATGCATGTTGTGTAAAAAATAATCCATAAAAATGCCAATGATGACATAATACACTTCCTCCAATGCCAGTGACGGTAGTAGCTAGGTTAAGTTAGCTCGCTCAAAATGAACCATAATACCACAGCCCTTTTTGATATAGGTTCTCTGATAATACGTCCATCATTATATAGGCTACTGGTTGCAAGTGGTGTAATAACGTGGTAGCTATCTCACTTCACCTGCCAGTACGTTGCTCGCCTAATGGCTGAAATTCAGCCAGCGTCATACTTAAGAATAAGCCTTCTTAAATGTTTTTGCTTTTCTAATAAGGTTTTCTAGCAAGATAGAATAGTGATGTATAATAAAATGTTTATTTAACAGTAGGTGACCTTACAGTGTATAAACCAAGACCATTTTTGTCTTGAGCTAGGCAGCGTGGAAAGTATTGCTTGGAGTGCCGTATCCAGGCCTGGCATGACTCCTGGCAAGATGGCGGCCGTGAGGCTCGCCCCGGTACAGGCTCTGCTCCTGTGTCTCGCACTTCTTTTGTTTTGTGTGGAACCGTTGTCCTGTTGGATTGTATACACTCGCTGGGAACTGCTCTCGCTCAGAGACGGTTCGGTAGCCACCGATCCTTCCATGATCCCATCGTTACCTGTGGAGATACAAGCGAGAAACAACTCACCTGGCTACCCGACCTCCTGGAGGCAACGCCCGGCCAAGAGAAGGCGGTGAGCCGGGGTCCGCGCCAAGTTCAGGAGTCATTTGAACGCATCATCCTTTCTCACCTCAAATCATACACTGCCCCTCTGATGGACACCCACCAATTTGCCTACCGTGCCAACAGGTCTGTCGAGGATGCTATCAACCTAGCCCTCCATCACATACTACAACACCTTGAGTCACCCAACACCTACGCCCGCATCCTCTTCATCGATTTCAGCTCAGCCTTCAACACAATAAACCCGGTCACCCTCTTTAACAAACTGATGCACATGAACATTGACCCCAGTTTATGCCACTGGATCCAGAGCTTCTTGTGGAGAAGGCGACAGAGGGTTAAGATAAGTGGCCTCTTATCTCGACCTCTGACCCTCAGCACTGGTGCCCCCCAAGGTTGCGTCCTTTCACCCTGGCTCTTCTCCCTTTACACCAACAACATGACATCCCACCACAGCTCAGTCACTTTCTTTAAATATGCAGACGACACAACCATAACCGGACTCATAACCAACAATAACTAAGACCACTACCGCAAGCAGGTGGCCCAAGCTTTCACTTGGTGCCAAGACAACAACCTCCAGCTCAACACATCCAAAACACTAGAACTTGTCGTAGAATTTAAATCATAGTATTTTGAAATAAAATACCGTTAACCAGAGCTGTTGATTCATTCAGAGACTTTATTCATAGAGAAAGAAGCCGGGTCAGGTTTGCAAAGTTGAACCCCTTTCACTTCCGTTACCTGTCTTTTTATAAACATCACACAGGTCAACCCCCTCCATTCAACAAACTTCTAATTCCTGTCTACATGCACCAATGACATTCAAGAACTACATTTCGTCATCCAGGGAGATACTCCTACCTGGCTTGGCGTCGGTCAGTCTACTGAGAGATCAATTGACCTAGGCTGTTTTCTAAAGCCTTTTGTCCTGGCTGTTTACAACTGTGTTTATTACTCATCTATCCTGTCCTTAGATCACTCTATCCTGTTTCTACAGCTTTGAACCATTGTACTTCATTGTATTCATACCCTCTAGTCAACCCCCACCTATCTGATCTCACCCCTTCTGACTGCATTCTCCAAATGTTCCAGGACCATCTGTTGTCCTGTGATCTCTTCACTAGGTGTGGGATTGCTAAGGCTAATATTGTCTTTAAATTTACCATATACTCCCCCCTTTGAGACTTAATAGTCCCACATCCTATATTAATGAGTTGTAAATGATATACTAATAAAACATGCAAGTGCATTTAAGACAATATACATACGCGAATCACAGAAGTAAACATAGCATGTATGGCATCAACAGTATGACATTCTATTAGCTCCTGGGGACACGCCTCCTTTACAGGTGGGGGCGAAAAACCCAGCCTCATACTTAGGAAAATTCCCCCACGGTTCTCACCTTATCCAATCATCATTGAGCAACCACTTTACAGGTCTGCAAATGAGCACCCGTCCCCATGAGCAACAACTTCCTACACATTTAAATGACTACACAAATTGTTAATAAAAAGTAAAACAACACACAACACATCAACCTATAATGGGACCTATATGTCCAACACAGGGGAACATTCCTTGTCCCTTAACCATGTCCATCCCATTGTGCCTCTATGCATACATTCAACATGGTCATTCTATCAGTACTACACACAATAATTGTTACACATAACACCTTAAAACACATCATTGTCCATTCAAATTGTCAATATTCCAAGGGGAATATAGTCCTTGTATGGCCAGGGTTTCGTCCTTCTTGATGATTGTAGCCATGTTCCTCCCAAGTAGGTGTAGCTGTTAGCGCTTGCTAGTCCTGGCTGGGAGTCTAGACGATCTGGTCATCCTCGGATGAGGGGCAGAAGACTCAATGCTGCCTCCCCAGTTGAGAACAGGATATAGGTCTAGGTGGCCTCCCATTTTGTTGAGTGCCATCGGAGCTATCCCTCTGGTTACACTCATCTGCTTAATTGTGCTCTGTATAAAAACAGATCTCAAAACAGGCATTATACAACAAAATAACAGTCCTAACACTACAATCGCTATCACAACCATTATTCCCATTTTCACCAACATTCCTCCCCATGATCCTAGGATGTTGTCTAACCAGTCTAATTTCCCAAAGTCTGTGCCCTCATTTCCTCTGTGCTCCTGTACGATCTCACCCATTCCTTCGTCTTCTTCTCTGGTTTGCCTGAGTTCTTGCCTCGGGACCCTGGTGCCGTGGTTCAAGTGGTACCAGGTTAGACTCCCTCGGACTTGTATTGCAGTGGGGGTGGCTCTCACTACCTCATACAGTCCCTCTCTCCTTGGCTCGTTCCACTTCCTTCTGAAGACTTTGATGTACACCTGGTCTCCTGGAGTTCTTGGATTGGGCAGGGGTGTCTCCGGCTCCGGCTGCTTGTCTTTTTCCTGTGAACATATAACTTTGTGTATCTCAGTTAATTGTTTCATATATTGTTTCAATTCTATCTGGAGTTGTTCAAGTGGTGGTCCTTTGTAAGGTCCTCTTATTGTTAGCACTGGCATGGGTCGACCCGTAAGCATTTCATGCGGTGTTAAATGCGTGTTTCTGTTAGTCTGCATGCGATAATTCATTAATGCAAGTGGCAAGGCATCTACCCAGTTAAGCTTTGTGCTGGCACATATCTTATTCAGCTTTGTTTTGAGGGTACCATTTATTCTTTCTACCATTCCTTGTGATTGTGAATGGTAGACACAACCCAATCTTTGCTTTATGCTTAACTGCTGTATGACTTGCTTCACAGTTTTCTGAATAAATCCTGCACCGTTATCTGAGCTAATCTCATTACTTATTCCAAATCTGGGTATTACTTCTTGTAGCAAAGTCCGTACACACAGAGGCAGACGCAGTGTTGGGATGAGGGAATTGTTTGTTTATTTTTAGTTCGCTGAGGACTTTTCAGTCTCTGTTTCTTCTCGTTAGCTTTTCAGCTGTATTTCTCTCCGCTCCGCCGTTCCCAGCCCACCTACTGAAAGCAGAGGCACACACATCTTAACCATTTCGTTAAACGAGGCTGCATTCGCACCAGGTGCGCAACAAAGCCTCGCCCCCCCGTCACCCTGGCCACGGTCCTGTAGCTCCCTCTACAGGCCGAACGCTGCATGCCCCCCCACATACCCCCACCGCCCGACACAGGCCGGGGACACGACGGCCGACAACCTACTCCCCCCCCCCTGCACGGGAGAGGAAGTCTGCCACGACCATCTGCGCCCCCGGTCTGTGCACGACCGAAAAGTTGAAGGGCTGCAACGCGAGATACCACCGGGTGATCCTCGCGTTCACATCCTTCATGCGGTGGAGCCACTGGAGGGGAGCATGGTCAGAATAGAGGGTGAAAGCGCGACCCAGCAGGTAGTAGCGGAGGGCGCCGACCGCCCACTTGATGGCCAGGCACTCCTTCTCCACCGTGCTGTACCGGCCCTCCCTCTCCGATAGTTTGCGGCTCAGATACAGCACCGGCCGGTCAGCCCCCTCCACCCGCTAGGTCAGCACTGCTCCCAGGCCTCTATCCAACGCGTCGGTCTGTAGAGAGAAAGGGAGGTTAAAATCAGGCGCATACAGGACCGTTTCTCGACAAAGAGATCCCTTAAGGGCCTCGAACGACCCCTGGCACTGGCCCGACCATTGGACCGGATCCGGGGCATCCTTCCGGGTGAGGTCCGTCAAGGGACTGGCCAGCTCTGAAAATCCAGGCACGAACTGCCGGTAATAGCCAGCCAGCCCCAGGAAGGCCCTCACCTCCTTCCTAGTCTTGGGCCGCGGAGAGGCGGCGATGGCCGCAGTCTTTTCAATCTGCGGCCGCACCTCCCCATGACCCAAGTGGTACCCCAGATACCGGATCTCCCTCCGCCTGATCACGCACTTCTTCGGGTTGGCCGTCAGCCCTGCTTGCCTCAGGGACCGCAGAACAGCCGCCACACTCCGCACATGCTGCGCCCAGGTGTCACTGTGAATGACAATGTCATCCAGATAGGCCGCAGCATAGGCAGAGTGCGGCCGCAGAATGCGGTCCATGAGGCGCTGAAAGGTGGCTGGGGCTCCGAACAACCCGAAAGGAAGCACCGTGAACTGATACAACCCGAGCGGAGTGGAGAATGCAGTTTTCTCCCGGGATACCGGCGAGAGTGGAATCTGCCAGTATCCCTTCGTACAATCCAACGTCGTAAAATAGCTCGTCAACCCGGGGCATCGGGTAGGCGTCAAATTTGGAGACCGCATTAACCCTTCTATAATCCACACAGAACCGTATAGACCCATCCGGCTTGTTAACAAGCACGATGGAGCTACACCAGTCACTGCGGGACTCCTCGACCACACCCAGCTCCAGCATGGCTTCCAATTCCCTGCACACAATGTCTCGTTTGTGTACCGGTAACCTATAGGGACTCGTGCGCACCGTTAAACCCGGCTGCGTTTCTATATGGTGGTCGATAAGCGTAATCCGACCGGGCAGGGGAGAGAACACGTCGGCGAACTTAGCTTGCAAATCTGCAACGTCCGTGGCCTGGCTAGCAGAGAGATGGTTATCAATACCGACCGGGGTGCTAACTTTTGATTTTGGGACTTCCGGTCCGAACTCATCTCTCTCTGGAATTATTGTAGCCAGAGCAACAGTGACCACGTCGTTCCATTTTTTTAGGAGATTTACGTGACACACCTGCAAGCTATCCCCCCGGTCCGAGCGTACTACCTCATAATCCACGTCCCCCATGCGACGTGTGACCACAAACGGCCCTTGCCACTTCGAATTTCGTGCTGGAGGTGGGTAACAGAACGAGCACCTTGTCTCCCGGTGTAAATTCTCGTAGGTTAGTTCCCCTGTCATATAGGCGCTTTTGACGCTCCTGGGCTTGCTGCAAATGCTCGCGTGAAATAACCCCTAGGGGTCACCCTTCCTCACAATTTTCTTTAAGAAGGTCTAGGACACCCCGGGGCTCACGCCCGTAGAGTAATTCAAACGGGGAAAACCCGGTGGAAGCTTGCGGGACTTCCCGTACCGCAAACAGCAGGGGATCTAGCCATTTATGCCAATTCTGACTATCCTCGTGTACAAACTTCCGGATCATTGACTTCAAGGTCCGATTGAACCTCTCACAAAGGCCATCAGTGGCCGGGTGGTAAACACTGGTTCGAACCGCCTTGATGTTCAACAAGCCGTACAGTTCTTTGAGGGTGCGTGACATAAAATTAGTGCCCTGGTCGGTGAGAATCTCTTTAGGGATTCCCACGCGGGAGATTACTTGAAACAATGCCTGCACTACACTCCTGGCAGAAATATTGCGCAGCGATATTGCCTCGGGGTATCGGGTTGCGTAATCTATCAAGACCAACACAAATCGATATCCCTGTGTACACCGATCAAATGGCCCGATAATATCCATAGCAATGCAGTCGAATGGGTTCTCGACCAATGGTAAGAGCCGCAAGGGGGCCCGTGGAATGGCTGGCGGATTTACCAACTGACATTCGCGACAAGAAGCGGACCACCTACGCACCTCTGCCCGAATTCCCGGCCAATAAAATCGAGCCATTATACGGTTTAGTGTCTTATCATACCCTAAATGGCCCGCCATGGGGTTGAAATGAGCCGCCTGGAAGACCATTTCCCGGCAGCTACGGGGAACCAACAACTGGGTTACTTCCTCCTGACTATGTGAGTCACGACTTGCTCTGTATAACCTGTCGCTGATAATCGCAAAATAGGGGTGGGCGCGCACTGTGTCTGGCCGTACCAAAATACCATCAATTGCTATCACTTGGTCATAGGCCGATCGTAGGGTCTCGTCACGAGACTGCTCGAGGGGGAAGTCGCCTAGCAGCGGATAGTTCGGCGGGGAAATCTCGGGTTGAGACCCCCCCGCCGGCTCCGGCTCCTCGGCAGTGTCGCGAGGCATTGCCTCAGCACAGAGCACATTACACGCCTCACACCCCCCTCTCTGTCGTGCACGCACCCCGGTAGCCCGCTTTACCGCTTGAAGAAACCCCTCCCAATCTACACCTAGAATCAGGGGATGCGTGAGGCCCGGGCTAACCGCCGCCTGTACACTATGTTTTTTTCCCCTCATAATGAATTTCGATAGCGACCACAGGGTATTCGTGAATGTCCACATGCACACACTTCACCAACACCCTCGACGCCTTTAACAATGCCCCCGGTCGAACCAGGCGCTCCTGGATCATGGACTGCATGCAGCCCGAATCCAAGAACGCCTGGTGCGTATCATGCTGTAACCTTACGGGAACACGATACGCCGCTCCTGGTCCGGGGGGAGGGCCCGGTATGTCGCCGATGTGGACGACCTGCCCCACCTCCATCACCGGGCACTCGGCCTGAACATGGCCCGGCCGTCCGCATCGCCAACACACCCCCCCTGTCGCTCGTGGTGCTGCCTGCGGGGCCAGGGCTGGCTCTCGATATGTGTGCCCCTGCCATCTCTTCCTCGGGGCGGGCGCCGGCCTCTCTCCTTCCCGTCCCTCGACTCCTCCCGGGGGCCGGGGTTGGTCGTCGCACCTCCCGCGGTGGGAGGGAGAGATGGTCCTCTGCCAAGCCTACGGCGGCCGCGAGATCCTGGGGTCGGTGGTACTGGACCCAGGCGGCGGTTCGGGCCGGGAGCCCCGTTAGGAATTGTTCCAACACCACCCGGTCCCCGACCTCCTCCGCCGAGCTGTTTCTCGGGTCCAGCCACCGCCACACGCTGTCCCGCAGCCGCTGGGCGTAGGCGAAGGGCCGGCTCCCCTCCTCCATCGTCAGGGCCCGGAACCGGCGACGGTGTTCCTCCGGTGTGAAGCCCAGGCGGTCTCGAATTGCCCGGGCCAGGGACGGGTAGTCCCGTTAGGCGGCCGCTGGTAGGCTGTGGGCAGCGTGCTGCGCCTCCCCTGACAGGAGGGGCAGCAGATGGTACGTCCACTCGCCGTCCGGCCACCCCGAGATCCTCCGGTGTCTGGTCAGAGGTCAGTATGGGTAGGGTCGTGGCTCTGTCTCCTATCTTCAGACTTACTGGAGTTGACATTGGAATTAGCTGCGCTTGTCCCGAGAATCCTACTGTTTTAACTAATTTTCCTGACCTGGGGAGGTGAGAGGCATAATTTAGACCTACACAAGTGTAGGTTGCTCCTGTATCTATCATCATGGGTATGTCTCTATCTTCTATTTGAACCTGCAGCATTGGTTCTTGATCAGCTTCTGTGGTTAATACTGGAAGCTGACCCTCCCTTTTCGGATTCTCTGGGCATCCCTAGTAACCATAATTTAGTCCCCTATATGGATTGGCTAGTCCTTGTGGAGGCTCCTGCTGTTGCTGACTATAGCCCTGTTGACTATCCTCCCTCGGCTGCCATAGATTAATACAATCCCTCCGGAAATGTCCTGGTGTTTGACATCTCCAGCACACATCAGGTGGACCTTGTGGGTTTGTCCTTTGGAACCTTCCTTGGGGTCCCTGTCTGTCCGTCCATGGCTGAAACTGCTGTGGCTGCTGGGTATACACCTGAACTACAGGTACGGTGGGTTGCTCTTGTCCCTGAGGTCTCAGCACTGGAAGTGGTTCTGATGTGGCTCTGTATGGAACAGTTTTTTTCGTTCTGTCAGTCACTGGAGCTGTGTTCTCCTTTCGGCGTGCGCTTGGTTTAGTCCTCTTCTCTTGTCTTGACTCTGACCTCCACCCGCCTTTGTCGACCTGATTTAGGGCCTCTTTTAATCCTGCATAACAATCAAGCTCTGTGGGGTTTCTAGATCCCCTTCTCACTTCACTTCCCTTCTCTTCTTCCTCATCTCCCTCTTCCAACTTTATATTCCCATCCAGGTGTATCTTTGCTGATAACAGAGAGAATTCCCCATGGCTGAAGGGTGGGGGCATCACCTTTTCTTCCTCTGTGCCCTTCTCCAACTTTCTTAGCTCTCTAGCCTCCTTTAACATTGCTTTCCCTTCTGCTTTGAACAGTTTCAACATGTCTATTTCTCTTTCTTTTCTCCTGTCTCTTTCTTGAATTTTCTCGAGGTTTGTGGTTTCTTATCAGTGTTCCCATTTCCTTACACACTGCAACATCAAATGTCCCTTCCTTAGGCCACTTAGTATGATTCTTACTGGTTCGTTTTTCCCATTTTTCTGAAATCTTTTTTATTTGGTTATTTAAAAGAGGGTTTTTATTCTCTAATATTCCTACTGGAGTTACCATGGTAATCCCTTTCTCCATTTTTCCTTTTATCTTTCCTTTTGCAGTAATTATTTTTTAGGGTTATTGTAAAATGTCTTAATCTTCACTCATTTCTGTAATTTGTCAAAAGAGAACAATATTGTATTATTGGTTATCGAGGATATCGCTTTAAAATGAAAGAAATATGTTAGGCAACCACTTTAGAATCAGCTTGAGATATCCTAATCACAATTGGTGTCTTACACCCTGGGAATCAAATATAGATATAACCAACAACTGTGTACTTGCATGTATGTACAGTGGGGGAAATAATTATTTGATCCCCTGCTGATTTTGTTATTTTGCCCGATTACAAAGAAATGGGCGGTCTATAATTTTTATGGTACTTTTATTTTAACAAATAGAGACAGAATATCAACAAAAAAGTCCAGAAAAACATATTATATGAAGTTATAAATTAATTTGCATTTGATCGAAGGAAATAAGTGTTTGATCCCCAAGCAAAACATGACTTAGTACTTGGTGGAGAAACCCTTGTTGGCAAGCACAGAAGTCAGACGTTTCTTGTAGTTGGTCACCAGGTTTGCACACATCTCAGGAGGGATTTTGGTCCACTCCTCTTTACAGATCCTCTCCAAATCCTGAAGGTTTCAAGGCTTTTGCTTGGCAACTCGAAGCTTCAGCTCCCTCCACAAATTTTCGATAGGATTAAGGTCTGGAGACTAGCTAGGCCACTCCATGACCTTCGTGTGCTTCTTCTTGAGCCACTCCTTTGTTGCCTTGGCCGTATGTTTTGGGTCATTGTCATGCTGGAAGACCCATCCACGACCCATCCTCAGTGCTCTGGCTGAGGGAAGAAGGTTCTCGTCCAAGATCTTACGGTACATGGCCCCGTCCATTGGCCCCTCAATGCAGTGAAGTCGTCCTGTACCCTTAGCAGAGAAACAACCCCAAAGCATAATGTTTCCACCTCCGTGTTTGACGGTGGGGATGGTGTTCTTGGGATTGTAGCATTCAGCATTTCTCTCCCTCCAAACACGACGAGTCGAATTTATGCCAAAGAGTTAAATTTTGGTCTCATCCGACCACATCATCTTCTCCCAAGCCTTCTCTGAATCATTTAAGTGTTCATTGGCAAACTTCAGATGGGCCTGTACATGTGCCTTCTTGAGCAGGGGGACCTTGCGGGCACTGCAGGATTTCAATCCGTTACGGTGTAGTGTGTTACCAATGGTTTTCTTGGTGACTGTGGTCCCAGCTGCCTTGAGATCATTACCAAGCTCCTCCTGTGTAGTTCTGGGCTGATCCCTCACCCTTCTCATGATTAGATTAGATTAGATTAGATTCAACTTTATTGTCATTGTGCAGAGTACAAGTACAGAGACAACGAAATGCAGTTAGCGTCTAACCAGAAGTGCAAAATAGCAGAAAGTGCAATGAACAGTATTTACAGGTAGTGCAATATATGATCAGTAGTAGTGCAGTATAATATAGTATAGTATAAGCAGTATATATAGCAGTGCAGTATAGCAGTATGTGAGTAGCAGTAGCATTATAGCAGAATAAATAGTTACAGTATGAGCAGTGTAGCAGCATATGAGCTGTATAGGTAATGCAGTCTAGCAGTATATATGTATTAACAGTAACATGAGGTAGATGCAGAATAAATATAAATATGGAATGCTGTATAAACAGTATAAACAAGTATCTACAGTATGTGCAGTAGTATTAAAGAAAATATAGGATATGTGCATTATGTGCATTATGAACAGTATGAACAGTATGGACAGGTATGTACAGAAGAGCAGTGGTATTGAGTAAGAGTAAGAGCAGGGGAGGGGAGTAATAGTGCAATAGTGCAATTGTCCGGGTGGGGGGGGGGGTTGCGGGGGTAGTAGGTTGTCAGGTAGGTGTAGTGTTCGTGTTCAGCAGGGTGACAGCCGCAGGGAAGAAGCTGCCTCTGAACCTACTGGTTCGGGTGCGGAGAGACCTGTAGCGCCTCCCGGAGGGGAGTGGGGTGAAAAGTCTATGGTTGGGGTGAGAGATGTCCTTGACGATGCTGCGTGCCTTACGCAAGCATCGTTTGCCCTGGACAGCCTCGATGGAGGGGAGTGAGGAACCGGTGATGATCATCCTTACCCCACGAGGCGAGGTCTTGCATGGAGCTCCAGGCCGAGGGCGATTGATGGTTATTTTGTATTTCTTCTATTTTCTAATAATTGCACCAACAGTTGTCTCCTTCTCACCAAGTTTCTTGCTGATGGTCTTGTAGCCCATTCCAGCCTTGTGCAGGTCTACAACTCTTACCCTGATGTCCTTTGAATGTTCTTTGGTCTTGCCCATGGTGGTGGAGAGGTTGGAATGGAAGAGATTGATTCTATTGACAGGTGTCTTTTATACCCATAACAAGTAGAGATTAGGAGTACTTTCTTAAAGTGACAGGAGTAATCTGTGTGCCTCATGGGCATATAACCGGTCTGTATGAGCCAGAATTCTTGCTGGTTTGTCGGGGATCAAATACTTATTTCCTTCGATCAAATGCAAATCAATTTATAACTTTATATAATGTGTTTTTTTTTTTACTTCTTTGTTGATATTCTGTCTCTATTTGTTGAAATAAAAGTACCATAAAAATTATAGACCGCTCATTTCTTTGTAATCGGGCAAACTAACAAAATCAGCAGGGGATCAAATAATTATTTCCCCCACTGTATGTACTAATGTTGATTGTATATGTAACAAGGTCCTTTGACACAGAGAGGCAGACGCAGTATGTCACTGAGGGATTGCTCCCGTTTATTCATAAAGTCTTTTGTCAATGTCTCTTGGCTTTCCAGCCTCTTTCACGCACGCTCGACGACTTTGTATTCGCCCCGTTCTCTCTCTCGCTCCGCCGTTCCCAGCTCACCTCTCCTACTGAAATGGCAGAAGCACACACATCTTAAACATTCGCCGACGAGACTTCATTTGCAGCAGGTGTGCAACAAAGTCTCGCCGACACAACCCCGGCCACGGTCCTGTAGCTCCCCCTACAGTCCGAACGCTGCATGTCCCCCCACAGTATAATTCTTACTCAGGGATGATTACTGAAGTAGGCTAATCATGTGTGCTAATGTTTGATTGTATACCATATGTACTAAATGTTAACTTTGATAAATGCCTAGATTAGTATGGCATAAGAAGGGTTAATAGTGTAGGATCTGCGGGATGTAGTGGGTCAGGTTGCAGAATTCCACAACAAAAAGTGCCCTTGTATCTATGATCAAGCAGGAGTGTGAGAAGAAGGGTTTAGCAGACGTAACAAAAAGTATCCTTGAGTCCATGGTTAAGCATGAGTGTGATAAGTATGTCTAGTAGACATAACAACAGGTGCCCTTATGCCCATGATTAAGCATGGGTGCGAACTCAGGGTGATGTACTAGTTGCTAGATCGAATTCTATGCCTGACTGTGTGAACTAGATCAAATTCTATGCCTGACTGAGTGAACTAGATCGAATTCTATGCCTGACTAAGTGAGTATAAAGGTTAAAGTGTATGATTATATGTCTTGTGACCCTGAGAGTTGAGGGACAGAGACACTTCCTAAAAAGAACTTCCCTAAAAACACTTAATATGACCTTACAAACACAGACACTGTGTCTAACACAGAAATACAAGCATGAATAAAACACACACTATGTGTAACACATATTTAGGGACAAACACACAAAGCACCTGCACTCTGGTGTTAGACGAACAGGAAGCCCCATAAGAGAGGGTGGGGGTAACAAGAAGCCACATTGAAGGACTTTTTATCGAGAATATAAAAAGAGCTCCCCGGAGCAGTACAACGGTCATTCCCCGCTGCGGAGCGTAACACATGAAGGACCGGAGCAGGACTGAGTGTGTTGAAGACTACCCCGGAGTGGAAACTGGAGCTTCCATACTCTAGCACCAGAGCAGATTCTCCTTGTCCGGAGCTCACACTCTGATTGAATTCTGACTGACGGCCTCGCCACTCAAGCACAACGGAGGACCTTGGCGGACCTTTCTTTGTACAACAACGGCAATGGCGGATAGAGGAACCGGCTACGCTCGACGGAGTGAAACTGGGACTTCTCTAAATTTCACAGGCAGAGTAGGGACAGACTGATAGGTTTTTATCGTTTTTGAATACTACCATTTTACAATATAATCACTCTGCCTGTAACGCTGCAATGCTTTAAGCCATCATTAAAGAATTTAACCTGCATTTAAAGGAACAGTTTTCTCAATTTTAATTCTTAATCTTAATTTTTATATTTTTAGTTTTTAGTTTTATACATATAAGGAAGTTTAGTATCCATCCATCATAAGCAATTTTACCTCCTCCTGGTGACATAAAACATTATAGACTACTGTGCATATTACATCTTGGGATCTGAAGGGTTATATCTGGCCCCTTATTACCTCCTTTGGGTAAGTTATCCTTACCGATAAACATTTTATCCGCAACCACACCATCGGGCACTCTTATAAGATTGGAGCAGTCGTTAACCATAGAGATTACCCACTTCGGTGTACGGTTTTATTGGGGTGACTTTTCAGTGCAGCTGAGGTGGGTAGAGGAAGATTTGGGAGGAACTATGGGACGTAGACTGTTAACAGCGGAGTGAGTCTAATCGACACCAACCTACATAGGACCAGTCAGCAGCTGAGGTGGGTAAGACCCTGCAGGCTGAGGATCCACACCTGTTACAAGAGGGTTGGTCGGGGGCTTCTGTACAGAGCCTGAATTCCCGGGAGACACAACACAACACAGCGCTTTTCACAAACACTCACAACATAGCAATTTTTACAAACATTTTCACAACATGACATAGCAATTGTACAAATATTATCACAACACGACACAGCAATATTTCATTAAAACTACAGGCGGCAGTTTTCTATCATAACACAGCGCTAACAAGCGCTTCTGTTATCTACGTCCACCTACTTAATACTTCTATCCAGCACTATTTCACTAAAACTACACATCAACAATATTTCAGCGTTATCCATGCAATAATCTGCCCGTTCAGACCTGTAACATTTATTTAATATGACAGCGGCATCCACAGATTAGTATACACCTATACAGACCTCAAATATCGCTCTAACTCTTTAGCTTACTATCCAGCCCCAAATCAATCAATTTCAATTTCAGCGGTATTCCATAAAATTTACATTTTACCCGAGCAGGCCTGAAATATTGATCTGATTTGGCGTTATCCTAAGCTCTTCCGTCCGTTCGGCCCCGTAATATTTATTCAATATCACAGCGTTTATCCACAGGATTTACCTTATTTACAGTTATTCAACAGTTACGGCATGCACATTTTCTGAAATCCTCAACAGCTCTAGTTCAAATCCTAAATTTGGTTTCTTTATTGGTAAGACTCATGCTAGTTTCTTACCGTAGAGGCAGAAGATCCAGGGCGATTTATACACATTTTCTATACTAAAAGCAGGAATTCTGCTTACCTTGTTTTTGAGCTCATTTAATTTGTATAAATCATCCGGTCCCCTCCTCAACGATAGTTCACGATGCGAGCCTTATTTATCCAATCCTGTTCGTGACGCCAATTATGTCGTAGAATTTAAATCATAGTATTTTGAAATAAAATACTGTTAACCAGAGCTGTTGATTCATTCAGAGACTTTATTCACAGAGAAAGAAGCTGGGTCAGGTTTGCAAAGTTGAACCCCTTTCACTTCCGTTACCTGTCTTTTTATAAACATCACACAGGTCAACCCCCTCCATTCAACAAACTTCTAATTCCTGTCTACATGCACCAATGACATTCAAGAACTACATTTCGTCATCCAGGGAGATACTCCTACCTGGCTTGGCGTCGGTCAGTCTACTGAGAGATCAATTGACCTAGGCTGTTTTCTAAAGCCTTTTGTCCTGGCTGTTTACAACTGTGTTTATTACTCATCTATCCTGTCCTTAGATCACTCTATCCTGTTTCTACAGCTTTGAACCATTGTACTTCATTGTATTCATACCCTCTAGTCAACCCCCACCTATCTGATCTCACCCCTTCTGACTGCATTCTCCAAATGTTCCAGGACCATCTGTTGTCCTGTGATCTCTTCACTAGGTGTGGGATTGCTAAGGCTAATATTGTCTTTATATTGTCTAATTTACCATAAACTCATCATAGATTTCAGGCGCAGACCCTCCCTCAAAACACCCATTCACATCTCTGGCGAACCCATAACTGTAATGGACTCATTCAAATTTCTTGGCACACACAGTAATACACTCAAATGGAACATAAACACAGACCACATCATCAAAAAAGCCCATCAAAGACTGTTTTTTCTGAGGCAGCTCAAGAAATTCAAAATAAAACAAAACCTCCTCCTTCAGTTTTACACAGCCATTATTGAAAGCATCCTCACCTCCTCCATAACAGTTTGGTACGGCAGCCTGGACAGTCATTCACGCAAAAAACTACAGCGCATAGTCAAAAAATCATCAAAGATCATCGGCTCCCCCCTCCCCACAGTCGAATCACTTTATCATAAACGCACAATCAAACAGTCACAAAAAATATTATCTGATCCCTTTCACCCCGCTCACCACCTGTTACAACTGATGCCCTCCAGGCGGCGTTACAGATCCATATCCATCAAAACAACCCGCTTCAAAAACAGTTTTTTCCCCACAGCCATAAGGACCCTTAACTCTTTGCACTAAATCACCACTGCATGTGTTAATTTGTGTATATTGTCTGCTGTATACTGTCTGTGTATATTGTCTGCTGTACTACTGTCTGTGTATATGTCTGTATTGATTGTCTATGTTAATGTTATTGTCTTGTTAATGTTTGTGATATGACACTTGATCTGAGCTTAATAACATGCTGTACTGAAAGCAAATTCCACCAACCTTGGTTGTGTGGTCCTTAATAAATGATTTGATTTGATTTGATTTGACCATTAAATATAAAAAAAACTAAAAAACTTTTATGTGAGATATTATGGGTTGTCAAAAGCCGCAAAAAACAGGATTATTGTTGAGCCGAAACCTAGACCGCATGGAACTAAATACAGGGCCGAGGACATTGCTGTTTAAACCCTACCACACAAGGACACATTATGATGAATGTATGGAGATATTGATATCATCATAATCAATAACGATAGCCATGTCCTATTTATCGAGCAAGATAACACACTATAATCTTGATGATTACTAATTATTTGAGGCAGTAATGAACTGTTAGCCGACCTACATTTTTTAGCTACCCCTATGCTCGAACGCTACCTGCACCATTAGTTTGTTGACACGCTAAGGTTAAAGGTCATTACAGTGGTGACGCTGAAGTGTGTTTCAGTATGATCTTTCAAGTGTTCTTATAGGGATGTTCTTGTAAGAATGGGAGGACGCAGAGCGCAATAACGCATATTGTAACACTGTCACTCTGGTGCCCTCCTCTGGCGGTCAGTGCCAGTGCTCTCCAATCACCAGTATTCCGATCACCTGTTTGTCCTGTCCTGTGTTTGTTATATATAGCCTGTGTGTTCCCCGATGTCCTTGTCTGAGATTCTCTCTGTCCGTATGTGAGTACCCTGTCTGCCAGTCTGTATCCGTGTACCTAGTTATTTACCCCGTTGCCCTATACCTTTATTTTACCCTTTTGTTAACATATGTTTTGTGCCTTGTGCCAAACCTCTTATTAAAGAGATTCCTTATTTTTTACGACATCGTTCGTCTGAGTATTCATCCGCACTTGGGTTCACCTCATCATCAACCCTAACAGAACACAGCCATTGATTTTGATTTCACGCTTCGCTTCCTATTTTTCTTCCTCATCTCCGGGTCTGTTGCCTATTGTCAATACAATTGGTATTGAACTGTTCAGTCATTTCGACAATGTAGACCAAAATATATACATATCTAGACAGTAAAATTAACAGACTTCAAATATTGGTGCCCAGATATTTATCAAGCCATGTCATCTTCTGCTTTCAAGAGAATTTTTTTCCATATAGCAATTCAGTTAGTCATGAGCTCTTATTAGTCAATGCAAGCCACTGTATACTATTACTTACTGTATTTTTTATTTATTTATTGCCATTAGTTAAGGAACAAATAGATGAAATGTTCCACTTTCACCCATACTGTAATAGCTGATACCAGCTGTTGTTCCCGTATTTCAAACTAAGCTTTTAACGACAAATAATATCTCATGAAAGAGTGTCATAGCAAAGGGTCTGAATACTTAAGTAAATGAGGTCTTTCTGTATTTCAATTTTAATAAATTTCCAAAAATGTCTAAACGTGTTTTCACTTTGTCATTATGGGGTATTGTGTGTGGACTGATGGCAAAAAAAATCAATTCAATCAATTTTAAATTAAGTCTATAATACAACAAAATGTGGAAAAAGTGAAGGGGTCTGAATACTTTCCAAATGCACTGAATACTTTAATTATTGCTATTCACTTAGTAGTTGTATTGCGCCTTACTTCATTGTGTATTGTTGTTATTTTGACTGTGTTATTACTGCACTGTTGAGAGGAAGCTTGCAAAGTAAGCATTTCATTGTACAGTTTACAACCTGTATACTGTGCCGTATGACCAATAGACTTGACTTGACTCAAGTGCAAACCTATCCATTTCAAACAACCTTATTGGTCAACAGGTTTAAATCCAACATCTCTCACACTATCTAAACACCATAGCCTACTACCACCATCCTTTGTCATTTTGCTGCAGCTTATGTCCTCTTGTTATCCACCTTTTCCAGCAAAAACAGTAATATTCTATGTGCAATTCCTGTAGTGTTCTCCTTTTACACACACACACACACACACAGCTACTCTTACTAGGATGGAAAATGTGCCTTTATTCATGCCTTGTTCATGGCTCTTAAAATAACCTTTGTCATAGTTTATCCACAAAATGTCTGATAGTCCAAGCTTACTATTAAACAGAAGTAGCAAGCTAGATATTGTTTTTAGTCAGAAATAATCAGACGGTAATGCAAAAATGCTCCGCTCAACCCGGTTGCAGCCTGGCTAGCTCTCCCTCTCATTTGCCTGGCTTTATCGTTAACTAGGCTGCACGTCTGCTATTTAAAAAATTAAATGTTTGATGATTTCCAGTTTGTTGGAGACAAGAAATTGTCTTCGCCAATCATATACAATTCAGCTTGTTGGATTTTAATTAAGGCAGCTAGCCAGTGAGGTCAAGGTAAAACAAAAAATGTTCACCCGTTAATCCCAACCCAATCAAAACAACCGGGATGACGATAAAACAAGGATTGGCTCTCGAGTGATAGTTTGAAAAAGTAATAGAAAGTGTCATGTTATCTTAATAAGTGAATAATATAACACACAACTGGATACTTGACTTCCTGTCGGACCGACGACAGGTGGTGAGAATGGGCTCAAAGACCTCCACCCCCCTGACCCTCAACACAGGAGCCCCCCAGGGTCCCCTCCTCTACTCCCTGTACACCCACGACTGCGTGGCCACTCATGGCTCCAACTCTGTGATCAAATTCACTGATGACACCACAGTGATTGGTCTGATCACAGACGGCGATGAGACGGCCTACAGGAGAGAGGTCGACCGCCTGACCCAGTACACCGACAAGACCAAGGAGCTGGTGGTGGACTTCAGGAAGAATGGCCAGGAACAGGACCCTATCACCATCAACGGGTCCGCAGTAGAGAGGGTCAACAGCTTTAAGTTCCTTGGCGTCCATATCTCTGACGACCTCACCTGGGACGAGCACACCAATCAGGTGGTGAAAAAGGCTGTGGTGGAAGTCTAGGATTTACCACTCTGTACTTCAGCTCTTCGGAGGTAAGAATCAAGAAACAAGTCCTGAGTAGCCACAATATCTGAGTCTGGTATTTATTGCTTGCAAACAAGAGACAAGAGCGTAACAGCAGCCCAGCGTAGATCCGGGGGTCTGTTCAGCACAAGTCTGAAGAGGCGATTATCAGGGTTGTCTTTTATACAGTTTAAACATAATGGAGGTGTGGCAAGAGAAAATGTAATCACAGTATTTACACAAGTTGTATCAGTCATATGAAAGTGTATAACCTGAAAACAGTTCTATCAATGTATTTTCCATAACAAGGCACAGCAGCGCCTCTTTCACCTCAGGCGGCTGAGGAAGGTTGGCATGGGGCCCAAGATCCTGCGGACCTTCTACAGGGGCACTACTGAGAGCATCCTGACGGGATGCATCACTGCCTGGCACGGCAACTGCACCGCCCTCAACCGCAAGGCGCTGCAGAAGGTGGTGCGGACAGCTAAGCGCATCAATGGATGTGAGTTTCCCTCCATCCAGGACATATACAACAAACGATGTGTCAGCAAAGCCCGGAGGATCATCAGAGACCCCAGCCACCCCAACCACAGCCTGTTTGAACTGTTGCCATCCAAAAGACGGAGCCTCAGGGCCAAAACTCAGAGGCTCACCAACAGCTACTTCCCCCAGGCCATCAGGCTCATGAACAAGCCTACCCTGAACCCATGACTTTACCCCCAGCACACCCACAGAATGGACTTACCAGCACACAGTCACTTTAAACAACCACCTCTTACACCAACGGCACAGTGCAATAATAATGACATTCCACTGACCCACTTTACTTTTTTACTTTTACTATTTATACTGCAATTGTGTCATGTCACATCGTTTGTTGTATATGTCCTGGATGGAGGGATCCTAACCAACCCTCTGGCACCACCTCGAGGCCGCGGCGGTCATCTCTGGAGTGTCTCCCTTCCAGTCGACAGCACACCTGGACCCGATCTCCAATCAGCACAGCTGCGACCCATCCCCAATCAACCCCCTTTAAGAACCCTGCCGGGTCATCACTCCAGTGCCAGAACGTACTGTGACCATACGGTAACCTCTAGAGTATTCTCATCACTACGCTTCAGCCCTCCAGTGTTTTTCGTCTCCTCGTCATTGCCTCACCCCTTGTCTCCTGTGTTTTCCTCCTGCAGTCCCGACCCCCCCCCTTGGATCCTGCCTCGACCCTTCCACGGACCTAGCCCCTTTTCCTGGTACTGGACCTCCCCGCCTGCTCGACCCCCGCCCATATGACTACCCGCTCTCCTGCCGACCCCTGGACCAACCCTCGACTACTCTCTCCGGATTCTCCACTCTTCCCACCTTCCCTTTTTCCCTATTATTATTATTATTATTATTAAAGACGCCTTCGGGCAATATAGCTTTTCTCCGCTCCCTGTGCTGTTATTGGTTCCACCCGAACGTCCTCGTGTAACATTAATATTCTTTCACTGTAATCCTCAACAAATTCAGCCAGGTAACGTGAACAGCGTTCACCCGAGCGACGTACCCCAGACACTGATTTTGCTTTGGATTTTATAGTTTCACATTCATTCAATCTAAAGCAATATCAGCCAGGTAACGTGAACAGTGTGTATGGAATTCAACCGAACCACGTACCGCAGACACTGATATTACTTTTATACAGCTGTCTTCAATATTTCTATTGTCTAGACATTTCTCTTTATACTCATGCGTTTTCCCTTACAGTTTGCACAAAACTGTTCACAGGTAAATAACACAATTGACTCTTACTATTTATCAGAAACAGTTTCACTTATTCATAATGTAACAAAGTCTGTTGTACACAGAGGCAGACGCAGTATTTTAGTGAGGGATTTGGTCCCGTTTATTTGCACAATCATTCACTCTCTTGGCTTTTCAGCCCGTCTCAAAGTTTCCGCGATTTTCCAGTCGTCTTGTCTCGGGAAACTGCTCTCGTTCCCAGCCCACCTACTGAAATGAAAGAGGCACACACATGTTAAGCACTAGTCAACGAGGCTTTATTTGCAACAGGTGTGCAACGAAGCCTCGCCGACACAACCCTGGCCACGGTCCTGTAGCTCCCTCTACAGGCCGAACGCTGCATGTCCCCCCACATACCCCCACCGCCCGACACAGGCCGGGGACACGACGTCCGACAACCTACTCCCCCCCCCCCCTGCACGGGAGGGGAAGTCTGCCACTACCATCTGCGCCCCCGGTCTGTGCACGACCGAAAAGTTGAAGGGCTGCAACGCGAGATACCACCGGGTGATCCTCGCGTTCACATCCTTCATGCGGTGGAGCCACTGGAGGGGAGCAGGGTCGGAGTAGAGGGTGAAAGCGCGACCCAGCAGGTAGTAGCGGAGGGCGCCGACCGCCCACTTGATGGCCAGGCACTCCTTCTCCTGCTGTACCGGCCCTCCCTCTCCGAAAGCTTGCGGCTCAGGTGCAGCACCGGCCGGTCAGCCCCCTCCACGCGCTAGGTCAGCACTTCTCCCAGCCCTCTATCCGACGCGTCCGTCTGTAGGGAGAAAGGGAGATTAAAATCAGGCGCATACAGGACCGTTTCTCCACAAAGAGCTCCCTTAAGGGCCTCGAATGACCCCTGGCACTGGCCTGACCATTGGACCGGATCCGGGGCACCCTTCCGGGTGAGGTCCGTCAAGGGACTGGCCAGCTCTGAAAACCCCGGCACGAACTGCCGGTAATAGCCAGCCAGCCCCAGGAAGGCCCTCACCTCCTTCTTCGTCTTGGGCCGAGGAGAGGCGGCGATGGCCGCAGTCTTTTCAATCTGCGGCCGCACCTCCCCCCGACCCAAATGGTACCCCACATACCGGATCTCCCTTCGCCCGATCACGCACTTTTTCGGGTTGGCCGTCAGCCCCGCCTGCCTCAGGGACCGCAGAACAGCAGCCACACTCTGCACATGCTGCGCCCAGGTGTCACTGTGAATGACAATGTCATCCAGGTAGGCCGCAGCATAGGCAGAGTGCGGCCGCAGAATACGGTCCATGAGGCGCTGAAAAGTGGCTGGGGCTCCGAACAACCCGAAAGGGAGCACTGTGAACTGGAATAGCCCGAGCAGAGTGGAGAATGCCGTTTTCTCCCGGGATACCGGCGAGAGTGGAATCTGCCAGTATCCCTTCGTGCAATCCAATGTCATGAAATACTTGGCCGTACCAAGCCGGTCCAAGAGCTCGTCAACCCGGGGCATCGGATAAGCATTGAACTTGGAGACCGCATTAACCCGTCTATAATCCACCGGCTTGTTGACAAGCACGATGGGGCTACACCAGTCACTGCGGGACTCCTCGACCACACCCAGCTCCAGCATGGCTTCCAACTCCCTGCACACAATGTCTCGTTTGTGCACCGTCAACCTACAGTCATGAGAAAAAGTTAGGACACCCCCCAAAATATTAAGTTATTCTCTTAAAAATATGGACATATCAATATGTTATCTTCTTTCTAACAATGTCTATAGATAAAGGGGATGTAATTGAACAAAAAACTATGAAAATGTAACTTTGTAATCATTTATTTAACGAAAAATTAACAATAATGCCAATTCCTACTGAGGAAAAAGTTAGGACACCCTATGCCCTAATAGCTAGTATTGCCCCCCTTGGCTGAAATAACCTCAATTAGACGTTTCTTATAACTGTCTACAGGTCTCTGACATCAATTGGGAGAAAGTTTTTCCCACTCCTCCTTGCAGAATTCTTTCAGCTGTGTGATGTTCGAGGGGTGTCTTGCATGCACAGCCAGTTTCAAATCAATCCACAGCATCTCAATAAGATTAAGATCCGGGCTTTGACTTGACCATTCCAGAACTCTCAATTTATTTTTCTTGAGCCATTCCTTGGTAGATTTACTGGAATGTTTTGGGTCATTGTCATGTTGCATGGTCCACATCTGCTTCAGCTTCAACTTTCGAACAGATGGTCTCACATTTTCCTCAAGCACCCTCTGATACAATACAAAATTCATAGTGGATTCTATGATGGTGAGCTGACCAGGCCCTGCTGCAGAAAAGCAGCCCCAAACCATGACATTTCCACCCCCATGCTTCACAGTTGGTATGAGGTTCTTGTTCTCAAATGCTGTCTTGGTTTTGCGCCAAACATGTTTACTCTTACTGTGCCCAAATAGTTCAACTTTGGATTCATCTGTCCAAAGCACATTGTTCCAGAAGTTCTGGTCTTTCTCTAGGTGTTCTCTGGCAAACTTTAGTCTTGCCCTGATGTTTTTTTTTGACAGCAGGGGTTTCCTCCTTGCACACCTCCCATGTAATGCAAACTTGTTCAGTCTCTTTCTTATGGTGGATGCATGTACTTTGACATCAATTGTGGCAAGAGATACCTGTAGGTCTCGTGATGACATTCTGGGATTGTTGGAGACTTCTTTAAGCATCTTTCGGTCAGCTCTTATGCTGAACTTGCTTGGGCGGCCTGACCTGGCCATGTTGGTGGTGGTTTTAAATGTTCTCCACTTGTAAATTATTTTCCGGACAGTGGAATGGCCAATTTCGAATAGTTTGGAGATCTTTTTATATCCCTTCCCAGACTCATATGCATCTACAATTTTTCTTCTGAAGGCCTCAGAGAGCTCTTTTGATCTCGCCATGGTGATGCAACTCACTTCAACAATCAAGAGCAAACCAAACTAAATATCTGAGGCTTAAATAGGACAGGCTCCTCCAAAATCCTCTGTAACGATGTTCTAATCATTTGCACCTGATGTGGTGCTCTTTATTATAATTTTAGGCATTTTAAGTGGAACTAAATGTGGGGGTGTCCTAACTTTTTCCTCACAAGAAGATTGCATTTCTATTAATTACATTTTACCAATCATTTTTTAAATAATTTGTTTCAGTTGTATTTGTTTAGTTACCTCAATTTTTCAATATTGTTCAAATGAATATCAAATGTCCATATGTTTGAATATGTTGAAGAAGACAAAGGTTTTCATAGGGTGTCCTAATTTTTTCTCATGACTGTATAGGGACGCGTGCGCACCGTTAAACCCGGCTGCGTTTCTATATGGTGGTCGATGAGCGTAGTCCGACCGGGCAGGGGAGAGAACACGTCGGCGAACTTAGCTTGCAAATCTGCAACGTCCGTGGCCTGGCTAGCAGAGAGATGGTTATCAATACCGACCGGAGTGCTAACTTTCGATTTTGGGACTTCCGGACCGAACTCCTCTCTCTCTGGAATTATTGTAGCCAGAGCAACAGTGACCACGTCGTTCCATTTTTTTAGGAGATTGACGTGATACACCTGCAAGCTATCCCCCTGGTCCCAGCGTACTACCTCATAATCCACGTCCCCCATGCGACGTGTGACCACAAACGGCCCTTGCCACTTCGCGAGTAATTTCGTGCTGGAGGTGGGTAACAGTACGAGCACCTTGTCTCCCGGTGTAAATTCTCGTAGGGTAGTTCCCCTGTCGTATAGGCGTTTCTGACGCTCCTGGGCTTGCAGCAAATGCTCGCGTGAGATAACCCCTAGGGCGTGGAGCTTTGTGCTCAAGTCCAGGACGTATTGGATCTCACTTTTACTGTCGCTAGACCCTTCCTCCCAATTTTCTTTAAGAAGGTCTAGGACACCCCGGGGCTTACGCCCGTAGAGTAATTCAAACGGGGAAAACCCGGTGGAAGCTTGGGGGACTTCCCGTACCGCAAACAACAGGGGATCTAGCCATTTATGCCAATTCCGACTATCCTCGTGTACAAACTTCCGGATCATTGACTTCAAGGTCCGATTGAACCTCTCACAAAGGCCATCAGTGGCCGGGTGGTAGACACTGGTTCGAACCGCCTTGATGTTCAACAAGCCATACAGTTCTTTGAGGGTGCGTGACATAAAATTAGTGCCCTGATCGGTGAGAATCTCTTTCGGGATTCCCACGTGGGAGATTACTTGAAACAATGCCTGCGCTACACTCCTGGCAGAGATATTGCGCAGCGGTATTGCCTCGGGGTATCGGGTGGCGTAATCTATCAAGACAAACACAAATCGATATCCCTGTGTACACCGATCAAATGGCCCGATAATATCCATCGCAATGCGGTCGAATGGGTTCTCGACCAATGGTAAGGGCCGCAAGGGGGCCCGTGGAATTGCCGGGGGATTTACCAACTGACATTCGCGACAAGAAGCGCACCACCTACGCACCTCTGCCCGAATTCCCGGCCAATAAAATCAAGCCATTATACGGTTCAGTGTTTTATCATACCCTAAATGGCCCGCCATGGGGTTGAAATGAGCCGCCTGGAAGACCATTTCGCGGCGGCTGCGGGGAACCAACAACTGGGTTACTTCCTCCTGACTATGTGAGTCACGACTTACTCTATATAACCTGTCGCTGATAATCGCAAAATAGGGGTGGGCGTGCACTGTGTCTGGCCGTACCAAAGTACCATCAATTATTATCACTTGGTCATAGGCCGATCTTAGGGTCTCGTCACGAGACTGCTCGAGGGGGAATTCGCCTAGCAGCGGATAGTTCGGCGGGGAAATCTCAGGGTGAGACCCCCCCCGCCGGCTCCGGCTCCCCGGCAGTGTCGCGAGGCACCGCCTCAGCACAGAGCACATTACACGCCTCACACCTCCCTCGCTGTCGTGCACGCATCCCGGTAGCCCTCTTTACCGCTTGAGGAAACCCCTCCCAATCTACACCTAGAATCAGGGGATGCGTGAGGCGTGGGCTAACCGCCGCCTGTACACTATGTTTTTTTCCCTCATAATAAATTTCGATAGCGACCACAGGATATTCGTGAACGTCCCCATGCACACACTTCACCAACACCCTCGACGCCTTCAACAATGCCCCCGGTCGAACCAGGCGCTCCTGGATCATGGACTGCATGCAGCCCGAATCCAAGAACGCCTGGTGCGTATCATGCTGTATCCTTACCGGAACACGATACGCTGCTCCTGGTCCGGGGGGAGGGCCCGGTATGTCGCCGATGCGGACGACCTGTCCCACGTCCATCGCCTGACACTCGGCCTGCACGTGGCCCGGCCGTCCGCACCGCCAACACACCCCCCCTGTCGCTCGAGGTGCTACCTGTGGGGCCGGGGTCGGCTCTGGATGGGTGCGCCCCTGCCATCTCGTCCTCGGGGCGGGCGCCGGCCTTTCCCCTTCCGGTCCCTCGGCTCCTCCTGGGTGCAGGCCCCCCGCCCCCTGGCGCGGGGCCGGGGTTGGTCGTCGCAGCTCCCGCAGTGGGAGGGAGAGATGGTCCTCAGCTAGTCCCACGGCGGCCTCGAGATCCTGGGGGCGGTGGTACTGGACCCAGGCGGCGGTTCGGGCCGGGAGCCCCGTGAGGAATTGTTCCAGAACTACCCGGTCCCCGACCTCTTCCGCCGAGCTGTTCCTTGGGTCCAGCCACCGCCACGCGCTGTCCCGCAGCCGCTGGGCGTAGGCGAAGGGCCGGCTCCCCTCCTCCATAGTCAGGGCCCGGAACCGGCGACGGTGCTCCTCCGGTGTGAGGCCCAGGCGGTCCCGAATTGCCCGGGCCAGGGACGGGTAGTCCCGTTGGGCGGCCACTGGTAGGCTGTGGGCCGCGAGCTGCGCCTCCCCTGACAGGAGGGGCAGCAGATGGTAGGCCCACTCTCCGTCCGGCCACCCCGAGATCCTCGCCGTCCCCTCAAACACCGCGAGGAACGCCTCCAGGTCGTCCAGGCCCCCCATTTTCTGTAGATGGATCTTGGGGGGACCTTGTGCCGACCCGGTCCCCGGCGCCGGCTTGATGGCCCTGGCGAGGTCCTGGAGGAGGGCACGGTCCTCAGCCCTCGCCGCTGTCATCTCTCCCACCGCGGCCTGCTGGCTCTGCTGCAGGATGGCCTGCTGCTCCAGTATGAGGGACATCCTCGATATCGCCGTCCCCAGCGTCTCCATTTCTGTGCCCCACGTTGGGCGCCAATGTAACAAAGTCCGTTGTACACAGAGGCAGACGCAGTATTTTAGTGAGGGATTTGGTCCCGTTTATTTGCACAATCATTCACTCTCTTGGATTTTCAGCCCGTCTCAAAGTTTCCGCGACTTTCCAGTCGTCTTGTCTCGGGAAACTGGTCTCGTTCCCAGCCCACCTACTGAAATGACAGAGGCACACACATGTTAAGCACTAGTCAACGAGGCTTTATTTGCAACAGGTGTGCAACGAAGCCTCGCTGACACAACCCTGGCCACGGTCCTGTAGCTCCCTCTACAGGCCGAACGCTGCATGTCCCCCCACACATAAAATGCACCATTTTATGATCACAACGTTCAATGAATCATAACATCGATCTTACCCTATAATTTAGTGAGATGGAGAATCCGCTGTCCGCGACCCTCCGGAGTCCCTTAGGCGGGGTCCCAACCCAATTCGTTTGAGTGGGAGATGCCCGGAGTCCTTTTACAAAAGACCCCCCCGTCAATGGTTAAACCCTCAGAATCACCGTGGAAAGCCAGAGTTACTGTTTGTAACAGGAGTGTCCTGTTTGTGACGCCAAGTATTGTCGTGGAAATTCTACTAACTATTACCTAAAGATACTGTGCTCACAACAATTAACCACCATGGGTGCACGATGTGATGAAGCAAAGTTTCCTCAGTTTATTAAGAGCTCTTAGAGAAGCGAGATACCAAGCAATTCAATCTCAGTTCTGAGGGGTTATTTCCCCATGTTATACTCATACTCCAATAAGGAAAAAAATATGTCATCATTTTGCATTGGTCTATCAACACGAACACATTTACACATCAATGGAATTGAAACCGTTAAAATAGAACAAGTTGAACTTTTTGGCCCAGACTTGTGGGTTTCCTGTTTTTCAAGTAAGAAACTACAGCACTCTTGCATTCTTTGAAATGAGGATGCTCGTAATACATTGAAACATGTGCAGAACATGTGAATAGAACAAGTACATTGAACAGAAATTATTATTGTAAAACGTTTTCCTCACACTCTGCACACAGTTCAGTTTGTTGATAGTATAGACCTGTTTTACCAAGCGCAGATCCACACATGCTTTATCCCCTAACAATGACTCATGTCCATCAGGCACTACAACAAACATCAGTGGGTGAATGCGATTTTTTACCTTAACATTCAGCCTCCATGTTCTCTTTGTTTTAATGTATGCCTTTAAAGCCACGGTCTTGTTTTGTATTTTAGGTCTCATTTTGAGATTCCGTGCATCACCTGAGCTTATGAGGTTCGCCTTAGCACCTACAGAATGCACTTCATTTGCCATATTTTTGTCCTGTTTTGACTCATTTTGCACCATGCCAATAAACAAAGTCTCTGATTCTGTCTCTTCAGCCTCAATAGCATGTGTACTGTCTTTTTACCTTCAGTTTTGTCCTCCCAAAAGCACATATTCCAAAAACAACTTGATCACGTATCATCGACTCCTTGAGTTGTTCAAAGTTGCATGTTTGTGCTTTTATTTTCAAGTCAGTCCAAAAGCCATCAAATGATTCTCCTTGCTTCTGCACGCGGCAGCGAAACACAAATCTCTTGTACCTTTCATTCTTTTTTCGGTGTGCAATATTCATCTACATTTCAATAGCCTGCGAACCAGCCACTGTTAGCAACAAAGCTACTTTACGTGTTCCAGAACTTTACTGTGGCACAACTATGGTAAATTTAAAGACAATTGCAAGGTTAGCAATTCCACACCCAGTGAAGAGATCAAAGGACAACAGATAGTTTTAGAATAGTTGAAGCGTGCAATAAATGAGGGGTGAGGTTAAAGTGAGAAGTCCACTAGAGGGTGTGAATACAATGAGTACAATTGATTAGCAACTGCGGAAACAGGATAGAGTGATCAAAAGACAGGATAGATGAGTAATTAACACAGTTGTAAACAGCCAGGACAGATGACTTGTGTAAGCAGCCTGGGCCAGATCTTTCATCAGACTGACCAACGCTAGGTCAGGTGGGAGGAGCCCACTGGATGACGAAATGTGGTTCTTGAATGTTATTGGTGTATGTATACAGGAACTAGGAGTTTGTTGAATGAAGGGCGTTGACCTATGTGATGGCTATAAAAAGACAGGTAACGAAAGTGGAGGGTGTTCGACTTTGCAAATCTGAACCGGCTTCTTTCTCTGTGAATAAAGTCTCTGGATGAATCAACAGCTCTGGTTAACGGTATGTTATTTCAAAATACCATGATTTAAATTCCACTACACAACATCAAAGTGCCACCTGTAGACCGCAAGAAACCTTTGCAGTCACTTTGAACTGTTGGGCCACAGTAAAGGGCCAACAACACTCAGTATGACACCCCTCATGGTCGAAACTCACTTGATTCATATTGTAGAAGTGCTGCTGAATAGAGTGGTAGTAAAAATTATGTTTAGCCTTGGAAAATTATTTGTGTACAGTCCATTATGTGTTCCCTACAGAAGCGGACTGGCCATCTGGAGCACTGGGAGAATTCCTGGTGAGCCAGTTGATCTGTGGGCCGTGGGGCCGGTGGATGGGCCGCTCGATCTGTGGGCTGCAGGGCTGGTATATGGGCTGGTCGACCTGTGGACAGCGGGGGCGGTGAGCGTCGCGATCTGTGGGCTGCCTGCACCCCAGCCAGTGCAAAGTCCAGGGCCGTTTTGTACTTTTGGGCCACAGTGAAGGGCCAACAACACTCTGTATGACAACCCTCATGGTTGAAACTCACTTGATTCATATTCTAGAAGTGCTGCTGAGGAGAGTGGTAGTAAAATCATGTTTAGCCTTGGAATATTGTGTATGTATATTCCATTATGTAAAATGAAATGTAATTGCACAAATATGGACATTATAATGGTCAAAATGACATTTTTGAAATTCTACAAACTTTCTGTTGCGTAATATTTCTTTAATTCGTGAAAAATATGATTAAATATTGTTGATTCCATCACTTTACAGTGATCTATTATTTCGCGCTTTTATTTTGAAGTCGCGAAAACGAAACCACAAGTGTTATTGTCGGAACGTGCCGCTTATTGTCGTTAGGAGAAAACAGCTCGTTTGAGCTGCCTAGTCAGCATAATGATTGCCATGTGTCTTTTCAAATTGTGTGAAATGACGATCGAGGAAGTCGGAAGAAGTGATCAAGTTTGACTGACAGGCCCAATCATTCAAAAGTGGTTAATTTCATTCAAATGGCTTCCACAGTGCGGTTGTTGCTGTCCACATTCCTATGTATAGAGAGATTATATGATATTGCGGCGCGCACTTCTGCAATTTGAGGAGGGTGCGTCTTTTGTATTGTGTGTGTGTGTGTGTGTCATTAATTGCGTTTCTGTGGGCATTTATGGTTTCGCACCTGTATGAATTCACTGAAGTGGATTTGGGTCAGCTAAAACACATTTCTTTTTAAGTAAAATTCTTGAGAAACTAGTATGATGACCTTCATTTCAGCGGTACACTTGAGAAATTTCAATCTGGTTTTCGTTCCCACCATAGTACTGAGACAGCACTAGTTAAGGTTGTAAATTACTTAAGAATGAATATGGATGACAATAAACTCACAATATTTCTACTCTTAGATTTAAGCGCTGCATTTGATACAGTTGATCATGACATCCTTACTAACAGATTACAAAATTGTGTTGGTCTCTCTGGCTCCGTTTTAGACTGGTTTAGGACTTTTTCTCCCTTGGTGAACACTCCTCAGCTAACACTAGCATAACATGTGGGGTCCCTCAAGGCTCCATTTTGGGACCTGTGTTGTTCAGTCTCTATATGCTGCCTCTAGGAAACATTATCAGAGAACATGGAATTAATTTTCATAGCTATGCCGATGATACACAACTGTACATTTCTTTACAACTTCCTGCAATTAAACAAAGATAAGGTCTTAATCATCTGGACAAAGGTTGAACGAGAGAAACTATGCACTAGCTTAAAGTCTCTAGCACAAAACACCAAGACCCTCGCAAAAAATCTTGGCGTACTTCTAGACCCTGATTTGAATTTTGAATCAGTAATATCACTAAAAACGCTTTTTATCACCTTAGAAATATTGCCAAAGTGCAACCATTTCTCTCCCAGGCAGATACTGAGAGACTTATGCATTTATCACTAACAGGTTAGATTACTGCAATGCTCTCTTCTCTGGTCTACCTCAAAAAACTATAAACAAGCTACAGATTATTCAGAATGCAGCAGCATGTGTATTGACCAAGGCCAGACGAAGAACACACATCTCTCCTGTCTTAAAGTCTCTTCATTGGCTGCCTGTCAGTTTTAGAATTGATTTCAAGATCCTTTTACTGGTATTCAAATCACTAAATGGTCTAGCGCCTGAATACCTGTCAGATATGCTTTCAGTTTACAGTCCATCGAGACCTCTCAGGTCGTCTGACACTGGTCTTTTAGTCATACCCGGGGCGAGGACAAAGAAATACGGGGAGGCAGCTTTTAGTGTCTATGGTCCTCGCCTCTGGAATAACCAACCTCATGAGCTTAGGGTGTCACAATCCATAAACACTTTTAAAAGAAACCTCACCTTTTTAGCTTAGCTTTCTCTTAAGACATTTGCACTTCTATTTATTTATTTATTTATTTTTATCATTGTTCACTCTTAATCCATTACTATTTCTATTTCTATTCTATTCTCTATGTATATATGTATGTATGCTTGTATGTTCTGTACTTATGTATTTTCAATTTTACTGTTAGGGTTAGGGTTTACCGTGTATTGCAATTTTGTATGAAAATAAAGCTTGATTGATTGATTGATATCTGATGTGCATAGTGAAATTGTCTTTCCGCTGTTCAAATATTTGGAAAACCACAGTCTTGCCAAAATACTGTAAACATGGGCTAATTAGAATTCAGAAATCTTTTTTTTTTTTTTAAGTTGACATTTTATATCTTATTGTAGCAGTAAGACTGCACCATATTGTTGTTTCAATACTGCAACCCAGGGCCGGTTCTAGGAATGCACATATGAGGGGGCAGGCAGAAATGTGAAGGGGGCATTATGCGTACACATCATGTGCCAGCACTTTTATAACAGTGTTTTCTTCACGGCATGGGCTGTTAGCTGTGTGTCCAGCCCTCAACCTGGAGAAGTGGATTGCACTCTGTCAGGCCTCTACCCTAAGACCTGTCCAACTTGGGTGTCCCACCTGAAGACTAAAGCTCCTGCTGGTATAGCTCTTAGGGTCACTGAGGCACACAAACCCCCTGACCACAATAAGGTGGCAATCCCTCAGGGGGAAAACTGAAAAATAAAAAGTAAAATAAAATATGCTTCA
Organism: Argentina silus; assembly: GCF_951799395.1. Lineage (NCBI taxonomy): Eukaryota > Metazoa > Chordata > Actinopteri > Argentiniformes > Argentinidae > Argentina > Argentina silus. The sequence goes on along the minus strand of NC_139654.1, from coordinate 20,450,485 downwards.
TCCAGATTTTAACAACCAACAACATAACATTTATCTTAGCGTTAATAATCTTACATAACATAACATTAATCTTAGCGTCTTTGCTTCACGTGCATCTCGGAAAATATACAAATTAAGGTGACTTAATTTGGGTCAAATCTAGGGGTAACCTGTAATTCGATACTCATGGACAAATCTCGCCAAAGGGGTATCCTATGTGTAATTCGACACTCATGGCCCTTAGTTCTGATTTGTTCAGCACTTATTATAGCCTACTGCAATATATGTAATACTAGCCTAATTGCACAGCTCATGTAAGTGACAGATCATGACAAATTTAAGTGTGCTTACAAAACAATAGCATTACACAAATAAATAAATTCTACACCGTTATTATATAACATTTTATATAGCTAATCCAGCCGGCATAAAACGATATAGAATAGACAGTGACAAAAAAAAATGTATACACAAGAAATACGCTATTATTTGGTACTTGATTTTTTATTTTATTCTTTACAGAATATTCGCATATGATTTACTTGAGAGAAAATAATGTCTTGTCAGCTGTCAGTTTCAAGACTGAAGTGTCGTATGACGTTGAGTTTCCATAGAGTGTATCAGCAAATTAACGCGTTGAGACTGGTTCAAACGTAGGCACATACGAGGCGAGCTGAGTAACAAAGCACTAGTTTTATTGTTTTTTACTTAGTTCACTCAACCATTGAACCTGTTAAAGAGTTGTGCTTGTGCATTTTAACATTATTGTAGCAACCGCAGCGCTCACAACGCCACTGTCTGTCTGGTCACATAATGTTAGCTAACGGGGGGGAAAAGAGCCAAACCAAATGGATCGTTCACCAAAAAGAATCGGTTCCCTACGTTCACCAAAGAGAGCCGTTCAAAAAGAGCCATTCGTTCGCGAACGACCCATCTCTAGTCCTCAGTCTGTTACATGCAGCGGACAGTGTCTAGTCTGTGCTTGTGTGACTTGAGAAACACTCCCACTGGGGAAAAAACAGCAGACTATTCCCCAGTTGACTGCACAAATATATATGGATGTTATATTAACTTTTGTTTTAGTTGTTGTTAATTATTAGTTATCTCACGGGTCGCTACGACGAGTTTAGTGGAGTTTTAGCTGCTTCCTCAAAGTCTTAACCGCTCTGTCTGGAAACCTGACACCACAGTCAGGCTGCTCTTGGCTCATTTGCATACTAACAGTGATTGGATGTTTACGGAGGGCTGAGGGGGCAGGGGAGAGGGGCGATCTCTGCTGACTGCAGGCTGTGTGAAGACACGCTGCACGGAGATGAGAGATGAGGGGAAGCATTTAACTTGTGCTTTTTTCGGCGGATTTTTCACTTCTAAATTTTTGATTTGAGGGGGCAGGCCATTTGTTTGAGGGGGCGTTGCCCCCTCTTGCCCCTGCGTAGAGCCGGCCCCGCTGCAACCTGTTATATTTATTTGTGCGCATCCCTGACTGCGCGATGTGTAGGTGAGGATGTTCCTGATAAAGGTTGAATGACGTCAAAGATCATTCAAGCAACTAAAACGCCGTGCATCTATCGGCCCTTTTACCACGGTTGCGACCGTAACAAGGATTTGGCTCATCTTAGGTAAGATTTCAAACAATCAGATATTTTTTTTTCAGTCCTTCAACAGGTCACATCAGGGCCCGTATCCTTAAAGATTCTGAGAATCCTCTCAGAGAGCTCCTAACTTAACCTAAAAATTCCTTGCCAGGAGTTTTAGCTTAGAAGTGATTCCAGAACATTTTCAGTGAACTCTGAGCCAGGAATGGATGAAAAATCCTATCTTAGTGAGGGGGTGTGGTTGACCCCGTTGCTAGGTATGAGTCATCATTTCAAAAGCCGTGATTGGTTGATCCTACAAGTTTGATGAAAATGAACTTTTGGTGATAATGAGCAAAGGATGTACCCTCAAATCAATAAACATAATTATACACTCTAATCTTATGCAGACTATAATTGTAAATAATATTTCACATTCAAGAAAATATCTGGAAAATGAATAGTAAGCTGTAGGGGTTATAGCCTAACATTAGAATCTAAAATATGTGAAAACTTAAGCTCATTACACCCTGTTCAAATAATGATTTGTGTCTCATTTGCTCATATTAATATCCTAGCTGGCATATTTTGTACTTTCACTTCCATATGGACCCCATTGAAAACAAGATGGCCTATCTCAAGGGGCTGTCCTTAATGAAGTAGAAATTGCAACGTTACAACTCAGTGTGAACTTAACGAGGGTAACACAGCTCAGCTTTTAACAATGTCTGTGATTGCTGGCTGGTCTATTTATGAAGGCTTGTTAACAAATATCCTACAAACACAGAAAATGGAGAAAAAAAGGAATCGCAAGCCGAACTGGACTGAGGAGCAAGGTTTGTTGCTGGCCCAGTTGGTGAACGAACATAAAGGTATGTTACGAGGAAAATTTGGCCCAACTGTCACTAGCCAAGGCAAGAGGCGCGCCTGGGACACAATATCCCAAACAATCAATGCCTCTTTTCCACTGGTGGTGCGGACAGGCGACGATTGTGAGAAAAGGTGGTATGTGCTGCAGTCCAAGGCAAAATATGAGATTGCAGCACACAAGCGGGAATCCTCACTCACAGGTGAGCAAAATACTATGGCCTACCACATAATCTGGCAACTTGCTCCTGCTGGCAAAGTTAATTTACATGCCTAAGTACTGTGTTCATTGACTGTTTCTTTCTAGGGGGTGGACCACCTGCAAAGCGGCTGTCCCAGGTGGCCGACACTGTCTTTCAAGTCCTGGGACACTCTGAGGTCAGTGTCACCGGGCTGCCAACAGGCATTGACACGTCAATGATGCAGGCCCTTGAAATGCAGCAAAGGTAGGACACAGGGTTATTCATATCAACAGTGTTTATTCATTGCAGAAGCCATTTCATGTGTTATCCATGCTCATTGTATTAAATTAATTTAATCAAAACAATAATTAAACTAGGCCTATGTATTTCTGTAGCATGGAGCCATCACAAGAACCGGGCCCATCAAGTTTGCCGCCTGAACCATCTGCAGCTGCTACTCAGGATAGCCCGGCGGATCAAACACCATTCCCATCCGCAGCACCTGCTCCGTCAGCATCCCTGCTGGAGAGAAGATTGCAACTCACAATTGATGTTTGAACAACAAAAAAAAGTCCTTTCCCTTCAGGAGGAGTACTACCGCCTTAAAATTGAACACCTAAAAAATAAACCATTTAGAGATTGTGTTCTGTGTCTTGCATTTAACAATTGCAGGTGATGTGCAGTAAAACTGTGGTAGTTCTTAATACCATCACAAGTTCTCAAATGACATGGGGCTACAGCTTGCCTGAAATGTAAATTTGTGAAGTTTGCCCTGTAAGGCAGTCCACTCTGGGCTAGGTTCCCCTGTGGAATGTGAATATCTTCTTCACCACCATCCTCATCGTTGTCTCCATCCTCATCCTCATCGCCATCCTCCAGAGGTTCTGCAATCTGTCTAACCTTGCAAATATTGTGTAATATTGCACAGGCTATGATGACTTTGCTGACTTTTTCAGGCCTCAGCCGCACCTCTCCGTGGAGAACATGAAAGCGCCTCTTAAGCTGGCCTATGCCACGCTCCACCACCGCTCTTGTTGTCTTGTGGGCCCTACAATAGAATACAGACCTTTAATTATTTGATGGAAATATTGCACTACTTGGATGCTCTAACATATTGCTTGCATTTCATTTCCATGATTTTTGTATTGTTTGGCTTACCTGTTATAGTTTAGTTGGGGCCCTTGGCGTGGCTGGAGGTAAGGTGTAAGGAGCCATGGTTTGCATGGATAGCCACTGTCCCCTAACAAGTGGCAATTAGCTGGCACATAGCGTCTCTCAAAAAGCTGTCTGATGCCACTCTCGGAGAGCATTCTCGCATCATGTGTGGAGCCTGGCCATTTAGCCACAATGTCCAAAATCTTCCAGGCCGCATTGAACACTATTTGCACATTGATGCTGTGGAAATTCTTCCTGTTAACAAAGACAGCCTCGTCCTCTGATGGCGCAATTATTCTCACATGTGTTCCATCAATTACACCCACAACGCCAGGGAATCCTGCAATGTCCATAAATGCCCTTTTATGTGTGTGTAAAGTGCGGGCATCCAGCGGGAATGAAACAAATTGTGTCACAATATTAGGTTGTGACAAAGCTGTCAGTGTTTGGGTGATGACTCTGCTGACGGAGGATTGGGACAGACCGAAGTCATCACTGCTGCATTGTTGCATTTTCCCTGTTGCCAAATACCTCAGGGTTGTGATTACTTTCTTCTCCGGTGTAATAGCGTTGTGGCGTCGAGTTGGTGAAGTAATTGCATCTCTAAGGAGATCCACCACAAACATGATTCCTGCACGATCCAATCTGTAGCGTCTCAATAATTCCCTGTCATCCAGTGTTTGCAGGACATCTCTCCTGACTCCTCTGTTGGCCATTTTGTGCAGCTGCTTAGGGTAACTCCTAAGCCACTAAAAGTCCTCTTCCCTGCTCTTAGCAGATCTCGCCTTAGGAGCCCTTTTAAGCGCTAGGACTCTTGAGGAATAGCTTTTATATTAACTGGGATTTTCGTGTCACTTTTAGGGGAAATTCTAAGAAAACGTCATGCCTCTGAGAATTTTCTTAGAATTTGGCCGCTAGGAGCCACTTTTTGCACAAAAATTCTTTAGAGATACGGGCCCAGAGGTCTTTAACGTTTGTTTTTCCTCCTTTTTCCCACCATAGAGCACTTGCTCCTTGTGGATTTTGATAATGGGAAGACTAGACACTCTCAGAGAATGTAACTTATTGACATGGGAAGTTGATCCTCGTTGTCGTTTTCATCGCCCTGCTGTTGGATAATATGCTTCTAACGGTGGTCGGTAGGTAAACTAATTGTTACTTGTGCTAAACGATACTCATGTCCTGTGTTCAACCTGTTGTGTCAACTGTTTGATTCACATCTGATCTGCTATACTCACGAGTCGCACATTTATGCCTTTAAAAAATAATCAAGGCTGTTGTTGGAAATAAAAAAAGCAGTTTGGAGAGGTATCTGAATGTCCATTGTACTATATTGCTCGTATTGCAGGATTTCATTATTTCCATCAGTATTCTCTTTTTCTTTGTTGTTTTATGTGCAATCCAATCGTTTATCTTTGAGGTAGGAAACAGAGCTAATTAATTTCAACATCCTTGCTATTGCTTTTCCAAAGAAAAAAAAGTCTTCTGATGTACAGTGCTCATAGGCTAGTCTGTTGCTTGTCTTAATTGTTTGCTTACTCTTGCATTAGGCTAGATTATCCATTTAATTCATAAAAGACACATATTTAAACATCACAGATATCTCAATGTGAAATATGTGGCTATATCTATCAACATAAAGAGATGATGAATAGTATATGTTGCTGATCATGTTGTGCCTCTGAATGTTGTTCCATTATGCAACACATTTACAATCCTTAAAAAATCATCATGATTATGCTAATTGGGTTTCATTAGCCTATATTAACAAGTAGGAGATATTTGCCTGTTATTGCAAAAGTTGTCACGCCAGAAGATACATTTATCCCAATTACTGTATGTGTTGCCAACTCCCTTTCACATAGGGAGTTGGCAACAAAGCATCATCACTGTGACTACCAATAACTCTCATGACCCAATCACATGACCCAAATACAGTCGGCTGTTTTTGGGTGTGACATTGCGCCCTCAGTGGCAAATGCGTCTCCCATACATGTACATTGCACACTGGATACAGATGCGCATTTGTTTCCCCTGATGGATGGATAGGTGCCAGTCAGTGAAGCTGTGAGCCCTAAATCATTGGAGGCAAATCCAGACACACGACAACTATAATGACTTGGTGAAATGATATAGAAACATAGAAACCATCCTCATGAGGCCAATTATTGTGTTAGATTTAACTATAGCAAATAACAAATTGGCTACACTTATCAGCCCCAATAAGTAAAAAGGGATTAAATCAATTCAATATGTTACATCAATATCTCTGGAGGTCTGTATATAGGAATGTAGTTGATAGAACATGTGGTGAACATTTTCAATCTGCATGGCAGTTCCCATCATTCCCAGCAACCTAAACACAATTGACAATGCAGCAGCCAACGCGGTCAAGAATCACAGAACCTCACCAGACAGCCCTTCTGGAACCTTCCAGACCATCATGTCCCTCTACGACAACTCTGTCAGGGTAACCAGCAGAGGCACGGAGGGCTCCTCATCTAGACCCTTAGGTCAGACCATCCCTGCCCCCACCTCGGCCCTCATCACCCAGAACACCTCAGACCCCAACTGCCCGAAAGCAGACGACCAGCTGCTAATGACAATGTGAGAGTGGGACTGCTCTTCGCCTCCAAGGCCACCATACAGCTGATCGTCAACCCCTTCATCGGGCCACTCACCAACAGGTTGGTGACTGACACTATCACATTTGGGGCTTTGGCCATCATGTGTCCCATCTCCACACTGGTGTGTGGTCTGTGTTCTTATACTGTAGCTTTTTATACAGTGACCTTTTATTCTATTTCTGCATGTGTTTTTGTCTGTTACATGTCAGCTGTGAAGTGGTTTGCATAGCAAAGAGCATACAGTAGTAACATGGACTTTGAGATGTGTTCATAAACTGTGTTTACCTTGGTTCTGTATGGCTTCTTTTATCCCTGTAGATGTTTTTGAATAATTCTGGCTTTGAGCATACAGTAATTCACTGACTGCTATCCTTAGCGCATTATGATCATGAATTGTGGCCTTGGTCTACCAGGTCACAGTGGCTTCCTGCTATTGTAGCCTCGAGCCAAAATAGTGACTCAGCATCCCTTGCCTTCTGGAAACTCAGTCAAAGGTCATTATTGAATAACATTTATGTTCTTATCTGAGGCAAATCACATTCAATTGGAGAGGGAGAACAGCAATAGGCGCTCTTTTCAAGTGACAGGGAGGAAAATCAAATGCTGTACCATAACATTTGTATAGTATATAATGCCATTTTGAGGACAAAAGACATGCTAGTTAGATCTAATCAAGCTTGATCATATATAGCTGAATTCCTGTTTTCTGAATGGAGTTGGGTAGGCTACAGTATACACGTGCCTGTATACATGCCTGCAGTATGGACGCCTGTTTGTATTATCACAATACAATATTATCAGCCTTATGTACTGTACTGTAAGCAGGGACATTGTTACAGAGTCTGGGACAGGGTTATTATTTTGAAGATTCTATTTGATTTGTATGCCCTAAATGGCTCAATTATGTGTATGTGGGGGGACATGCAGCGTTCGGCCTGTAGAGGGAGCTACAGGACCGTGGCCGGGGTTGTGTCGGCGAGACTTTGTTGCACACCTGCTGCAAATGAAGTCTCGCCGGCGAATGTTTAAGATGTGTGTGCTTCTGCCATTTGAGTAGCGGAGCTGGAAACGGCGAGACGGGCATGCTGGCGGAGAGAGAGCGGACCGTGTGTTAAGGAGGCTGGAAAGCCAAGAGACATTTAAAACCACTCTGTATGAATAAACGGGAAAGTTGTTCCCTTACCGTGAACGCTGCGTCTGCCTCTGTGTGACAACGAACATTGCTACATTGGCGCCCAACCTGGGACACAGAGTGAAGGCGGAATGGAGTCGCTAGCAGCGGCGATATCGAGGATAGCGCTTGTCCTCGAGCAGCAGACGGCCCTGCAGCAGACCCAGCAGGCGACGCTGGAGGAACTGACGGCGGCGAGGACCGCGGACCGTACCCTCCTCCAGGACCTCACCAGGGTCGGCGGGCCGGCGCCGGGGACCGGAGCGGCACCAGGTCCCCCCAAGGTCCAGCTACAGAAGATGGACGACCCAGAGGCGTTCCTCGCGGTGTTCGAGGGGACGGCAAGGATCTCGGGGTGGCCGGTCCGAGAGTGGGCCTACCATCTGCTGCCCCTCCTGTCAGGGGAGGCGCAGCTCGCGGCCCACAGTTTGCCGGCGGCCGCCCAACAGGATTACACGTCCCTGGCCCGGGCGATTCGGGACCGCCTGGGCCTGACACCGGAGGAACACCGGCGCCAGTTTCGGGCCCTGACAATGGAGGAGGGCTGCCGGCCCTTCGCCTACGCCCAGCGGCTGGGGGACAGCGCATGGCGGTGGCTGGACCCCGAGAACAACTCGGCGGTGGAGGTCGGATACCGGGTAATCATGGAGCAGTTCCTCGCGGGGCTCCCGGCCCGTACCGCCGCCTGGGTCCAGTACCACCGCCCCCAGGACCTCAAGACCGCCGTGGGACTGGCCGAGGACCATCTCTCCCTCCCACCGCGGGGGCCACAACGACCAACCCCGGCCCCGCGGCAGGGGGGGGGGGGGGGGCGACGCCCAGGAGGAGCCGAGGGAGCGGAAGGAGAGAGGCCGGCGCCCGCCCCAAGGTCGAGATGGCAGGGGCGCACCCATCCAGAGCCGACCCCGGCCCCACAGGTAGCACCTCGAGCGACAGGGGGGGTGTGTTGGCGGTGCGGACGGCCGGGCCACGTGCAGGCCGAGTGTCAGGCGATGGACGTGGGACAGGTCGTCCGCATCGGCGACATACCGGGCCCTCCCCCCGGACCAGGAGCGGCGTATCGTATTCCGGTAAGGATACAACATGATACGCACCAGGCATTCTTGGATTCGGGCTGCATGCAGTCCATGATCCAGGAGCGCCTGGTTCGGCCGGGGGCATTGTTGAAGGCATCGAGGGTGCGGGTGAGGTGTGTGCATGGGGACATTCACGAATATCCGGTGGTCGCTATCGAAATTCATTTTGAGGGAAAAAACCATAGTGTACAGGCGGCGGTTAGCCCACGCCTCACGCATCCCCTGATTCTAGGTGTGGATTGGGAGGGGTTTCCTCAAGCGGTAAAGAGGGCTACCGGGATGCGTGCACGACAGCTAGGGAGGTGTGAGGCGTGTAATGTGCTCTGTGCCGAGGCGGCGCCTCGCGGCACTGCCGGGGAGCCGGAGCCGGCGGGGGCGCCTCACCCCGAGACTTCCCCGCCGAACTATCCGCTGCTAGGCGACTTCCCCCTCGAGCAGTCTCGTGACGAGACCCTAAGATCAGCCTTTGACCAAGTGATAGCAATTGATGGTACTTTGATACGGCCAGACACAGTGCGCGCCCACCCCTATTTTGCAATTATCAGCGACAGGTTATATAGAGTAAGTCGTGACTCACATAGTCAGGAGGAAGTAACCCAGTTGTTGGTTCCCCGCAGCCGCCGCGAAATGGTCTTCCAGGCGGCTCATTTCAACCCCATGGCGGGCCATTTAGGTTATGACAAAACACTGCACCGTATAATGGCTCGATTTTATTGACCGGGGATTCGGGCAGAGGTGCGTAGGTGGTGCGCTTCCTGTCGGGAATGTCAGTTGGTAAATCCCCCGGCCATTCCACGGGCCCCCTTGCGGCCCTTACCATTGGTCGAGAACCCGTTCGACCGCATTGCGATGGATATTATCGGGCCATTTGACCGGAGTACACAGGGTTATCGATTTGTGTTGGTCTTGATAGATTACGCCACCCGATACCCCGAGGCAATACCACTGTGCAATATCTCTGCCAGGAGTGTAGCGCAAGCATTGTTTCAAGTCATCTCCCGCGTGGGAATCCCGAAAGAGATTCTCACCGATCAGGGCACTAATTTTATGTCACGCACCCTCAAGGAACTGTATGGCTTGTTGAACATCAAGGCGATTCGAACCAGTGTTTACCACCTGGCCACTGACGGCCTTTGTGAGCGGTTCAATCGGACCTTGAAGTCAATGATCCGGAAGTTTGTCCACGAGGATAGTCGGAATTGGCATAAATGGCTAGATCCCCTGTTGTTTGCGGTGCGGGAAGTTCCCCAAGCTTCCACCAGGTTTTCCCCGTTTGAGTTACTCTACGGGCGTAAGCCCCGGGGTGTCCTAGACCTGCTCAAAGAAAATTGGGAGGAAGGGTCTAGCGACAGTAAAAGTGAGATCCAGTACGTCCTCGACTTGCGCACAAAGCTCCACGCCCTAGGGGCTATCTCACGTGAGCATTTGCTGCAAGCCCAGGAGCGTCAGAAACGCCTGTATGACAGGGGGACTACCCTACGAGAGTTTACACCGGGAGACAAGGTGCTCGTACTGTTACCCACCTCCAGCACGAAATTACTCACGAAGTGGCAAGGGCCGTTTGTGGTCACACGTCGCATGGGGGACGTGGATTATGAGGTTGTACGCTCGGACCGGGGGGATAGCTTGCAGGTGTATCACGTCAATCTCCTAAAAAAATGGAACGACGTGGTCACTGTTGCTCTGGCTACGGTAATTCCGGAGAGAGAGGAGTTCGGTCCGGAAGTCCCAAAATCGAAAGTTAGCACTCCGGTCGATATTGATAACCATCTCTCTGCTAGCCAGGCCGCGGACGTTGCAGATTTGCAGCTTAAGTTCGCCGACGTGTTCTCTCCCCTGCCCGGTCGGACTACGCTCATCGACCACCATATAGAAACACAGCCGGGTTTAACGGTGCGCACGCGTCCCTATAGGTTGCCGGTGCACAAACGAGACGTTGTGTGCAGGGAGTTGGAAGCCATGCTGGAGCTGGGTGTGGTCGAGGAGTCCCGCAGTGATTGGTGTAGCCCCATCGTGCTTGTCAACAAGCCAGATGGGGCTATACGGTTCTGTGTGGATTATAGACGGGTTAATGCGGTCTCGATGCATATCCGATGCCCCGGGTCGATGAGCTCTTGGACCGGCTTGATACGGCCAGGTACTTCACGACATTGGATTGCACGAAGGGATACTGGCAGATTCCACTCTCGCCGGTGTCCCGGGAGAAAACGGCATTCTCCACTCCGCTCGGGTTATTCCAGTTCACCGTGCTCCCTTTCGGGTTGTTCGGAGCCCCAGCCACTTTTCAGCGCCTCATGGACCGTATTCTGCGGCCGCACGCCGCCTATGCTGCGGCCTACCTAGATGACATTGTCATTCACAGTGACACCTGGCCGCAGCATGTGCGGAGTGTGGCTGCTGTTCTGCGGTCCCCGAGACAGGCGGGGCTGACGGCCAACCCAAAAAAGTGCGTGATCGGGCGGAGGGAGATCCGGTATCTGGGGTACCACTTGGGACGGGGGGAGGTGCGACCGCAGATTGAAAAGACTGCGGCCATCGCCGCCTCTCCCCGGCCCAAGACGAAGAAGGAGGTGAGGGCCTTCCTGGGGCTGGCTGGCTATTACCGGCAGTTCGTGCCGGGGTTTTCAGAGCTGGCCAGTCCCTTGACGGACCTCACCCGGAAGGGTGCCCCGGATCCGGTCCAATGGTCGGGCCAGTGCCAGGGGTCGTTCGAGGCCCTTAAGGGGGCTCTTTGTGGAGAAACGGTCCTGTATGTGCCTGATTTTAACCTCCCTTTCTCCCTGCAGACGGACGCGTCGGATAGAGGGCTGGGAGCAGTGCTGACCCAGCGCGTGGAGGGGTGCTGTACCTCAGCCGCAAGCTGTCGGAGAGGGAGGGCCGGTACAGCACCGTGGAGAAGGAGTGCCTGGCCATCAAGTGGGCGGTCGGCACCCTCCGCTACTACCTGCTGGGTCGCGCCTTCACCCTCTATTCCGACCATGCCCCCCTCCAGTGGCTCCACCGCATGAAGGATGTAAACGCGAGGATCACCCGGTGGTACCTCGCGTTGCAGCCCTTCAACTTTTCCGTCGTGCACAGACCGGGGGCGCAGATGGTCATGGCAGACTTCCTCTCCCGTGCAGGGGGGGGGGGAGTAGGTCGTCGGCCGTCGGGTCGTCGGCCTGTGTCGGGCGGTGGGGGTATGTGGGGGGACATGCAGCGTTCGGCCTGTAGAGGGAGCTACAGGACCGTGGCCGGGGTTGTGTCGGCGAGACTTTGTTGCACACCTGCTGCAAATGAAGTCTCGCCGGCGAATGTTTAAGATGTGTGTGCTTCTGCCATTTGAGTAGCGGAGCTGGAAACGGCGAGACGGGCACGCTGGCGGAGAGAGAGCGGACCGTGTGTTAAGGAGGCTAGAAAGCCAAGAGACATTTAAAACCACTCTGTATGAATAAACGGGAAAGTTGTTCCCTTACCGTGAACGCTGCGTCTGCCTCTGTGTGACAACGAACATTGCTACAGTGTATATATGAATATAGTTATTTTGTGTATATACGGTACATGTATGCGAGCACAGATATTCCAAAATGACCAACAAGTCAGAAATATCACTGTTAAGTATCTTCTGTTGGAATTCTCGTCAAAGGGCAAAGGGAGGACTCTAGAAAGACGCTCTGGCGATGCTCAATATCGACAAACAAATCAAAGCCAGTATTTATTGTCTCAGCTGGACCCCAAAATATGCTGGAATTGAAGCAAACAATGGAATTCTATTATTTTCCCTTTAGTCACCTTCCGTCTGAGAAAGGACAACACAAGGCAAGTCATGCATGTCAGGTACTGAGAATAAAGAGCCAGACAAATCAGCTATTACATCTATTCACTGTTAGGCACCGGTAGAGCTGGCTGCCTGTTTCAGCAGCTCCATCTTTTTTAGTTATTTATAGTAGTTTTTATACTGTTTGTTAAATCAGACATTGAAATTTAACCAGAATAACCATGGACACTAAACTTAACTTTTTCACTGTTTTACTGCTCATGGGGACTGTTTATATTCCTGGTGGTGCGTGCTGCGAGACCACTATTGTTTACTCTCGAGAACAGTGGACATACTCGGTCTCCTGGCCTCCAAGACATCCTTGGACCCCCTGCAGTTTGCCTGCCAGGCAGACATTGGTGTGGATGATGCCATCATCTACCTGCTACACAGAGCCCACTCCCATTTAGATAAGGCTGGGAGCACTGTGAGGGTTATGTTCTTTGACTTCTCCAGTGCATTTAAGACCATACAGCCCTTACTACTTGCGGATAAACTGCTGAGGATGCAAGTGGACTTCCCCATTGTTTCCTGGATTACAAACTACCTGACCAACAGGCCACAGTTTGTACGGCTGCAGGGATGTGTGTCGGACTGGGTGGTGAGCAGCACTGGCGCCCCCCAGGGGACAGTTCTGGCTCCCTTCCTCTTCACCCTCTATACTTCGGATTTCAGGCACAACACAGATACTTGCCATCTGCAGAAGTTCTCGGACGATTCTGCTATTGTGGGATGTGTCAGTGGAGGCCAGGAGACCGAGTACAGCAGACTTGTGGACAGTTTTCCTGAGTGGTGTGAGCAGAACCACCTGCTACTCAATATCAGCAAGATACAGTGCCTATAGAAAGTCATCATACCCCTTTTGAAATAGTTACTATATTTGTCGTACAGCCTGAAATCAAAACCCATTAAAAAAAAAGTTTTTCCAGCTTTATGTACAAATTTAGCCATACAACATCAAACTAATGAAAAAAAAGGCGACAGTTCAGAAAATTTAAAGAAATGAAAAACAAGAATAACAGGGTTGGAAAAGTCATCAGTCCCCTGATTTAATACTTTGTAGAGCCACCTTTTGCTGCAATTACAGCCATCAATCTATTTGGATATGTTTCTACTAGCTTTGCACACCTTGATTGGAAAATATTTGCCCATTCTTCCTTGCAGAATTGTTCGAGTTCAGTCAAATTCCGTGGTGAGTGGCGATGGACTGCTCTCTTCAAGTCCATCCACAGGGTTTAAGTCAGGGCTCTGACTTGGCCACTCAAGGACATTCACCTTTCTATCCTTAAGCCACTGCGTTGTTCTTTTGGCGGTATGTTTAGGATCGTTGTCGTGTTGGAAGGTGAATGACCTGCCCATCTTCAGCTGTCTAGTAGAGGGATGCAGGTTGTCCTCAAGAATTTGGGTGTACTTGGCAGCATCCATTTTCCCTTCAATCCTGACCAATTGCCCAGTCCCCGCTGAAGAGAAACATCCCCACAACATAATGTTGCCACCACCATGCTTCACAGTAGGTATGGTCTGTTTTGGGTGGTGTGCTGTGTTTGGTTTTCGCCAAACATAGCGCTTGGAGTTCAGTCCAAAAAGTTCAATCTTAGTCTCGTCTGACCATAAAACATTTTTCCACATGGCAACAGAATCTTCCAGGTGTGTTTTTGCATAGCACAAACGAGACTGAGTGTGGCACTTTTTCAGAAAAGGCTTCTTACTTGCTACCCTGCCATACAGGCCAGCTTTGTGTAGAGCTTGTGAGATTGTTGTCACATGCACAGACAGACCAGTCCCAGCCATAAAGACTTGTAAGTCCTTCAAAGTTGCCTTTGGCCTCTTGGTAGCTTCTCTGATGAATGTCCTCCTGGCTCGGTCATCCAGTTTGGACGGACGGCCTGATCTAGGCAAGGTGTTGGTGGTGCCATACGCCTTCCACTTATTAATGATGCTCTGAACGGTACTCAGAGGGATAGCTAAAGCCTTCGAAATCTTTTTGTAGCCTTCACCTAACTTGTGCCTTCCTACAGCTTTATCCTGGAGACCTTTTGAAAGTACTTTTCCAACCATGGTGAATTATTTGCAGAACCATCCACTTCTAGTAGTGGAATCCTCAAGTAACAGCTGGTTTTATTCTGAAGTAATCAAAACCACTACAATTGATGTCAGGTGGCAATTAGCCTGGTGTTTGATCTGGAAGTTGATTGGTTGCACCTGAGCAAGTTTATAATGGTATACTCTAAGGGGCTGATCACTTAAGGCAGCGTTTCCCAACCGCTGTGCCGCGGCACACTAGTGTGCCGTGAGAGATCGTTGGGTGTGCCGTGAGAAATTATCCAATTTCACTTTTTTTAAATTAACATTTATTAATTATTATCTGCAAATAATATGCCATTGTCGAGTGTCTGTGCTGTAATATAGTGACTGGCAGAGTAATGTAATATTCGTCCGGGTGGCAGCAGGTAGCTAATTGCCTCGTTCCTTCTTAGAGACAAGAGAATTAGTGGCGCATGCGACAGGTCGTGGTGACAGTGATGGAGAAGTTTTTCAAAAGGAAAAATGCAAACTCCGAACTGGGCCCTGGACAAGATTCTAACCCAGGTGAAGGCCCTAGTATGAGTGGTGGTAAAAAGAAAGCAAAGACGGTGAGCTCGAGGCAATACAGCGAAAGCTATCTTTCGTTCGGATTTACTTTCACCGGGATGAGACGACACCGACTCCATTATGCTTGGTGTGTGGCGAGAAGCTGTCTAACAGCGCCATGGTGCCAAGCAAGCTTAAACGCCATCTCCAAACGAAACACCCGTCGCTTCAAAACAAGCCGATGGACTATTTTGTTCGCCTGCGTGAAAACACAGAGAAACAGGCAACTTTTATGAGAAAAAACACAAAGGTAAATGAGAAAGCCCTCAAAGCTAGTTACCTAGTTGCTGAACTCGTAGCTAAATCAAAAAAGTCCCACTCTGTGGCAGAGACATTAATACTACCTGCCTGCAAAGCCATTGACAACGAGATGCTTGGCCCTGACGCGGTTAAAGACAGAGCTAAAGTCCCGCTCTCAGATAACACAATTGCCAGGCGTATTGATGACATGTTGACAGACATCGAAAGTCATGTTTTGGGAAAGATACGCATCATTAGGAAATTTGCGTTGCAACTTGATGAGTCTACGGATATTATTGTATCAGGCTACAGAGTGTCATTTTGTAACATTTTTGGTTGGTGTGCCGCAAGATCCTTCCAATGTAAAAAATGTGCCGTGGCTCAAAAAAGGTTGGAAAACAGGTATTTCACTAATTAATTTTTAATAATTGTCCAGAATTTTAAAAATGTTTATTTTCACTTTGATGATGAGGGTTATAATGTGTACATACAGCTCAAAAAAGTTAGATTTGATTTATTTTAATTTCCAGGGTGTAATGTGACAAAAGGTAACGATTTCACAGGGTATGATGACTTTCTATAGGCACTGTAAAGGAGATGGTGGTGGACTTTAGGAGGACTAGGGTCCCTCTGTCTCCTGTTTTCATTCAGGGAGAGGAAGTGGAGGTGGTCCAGAGCTACAAAGAGGGTGTACCTGGACAATAAACTGGACTGGACTAGTAACACAGATGTCTTGTACAGAGGGGCCAGAGCTGGCTTTATTTCCTGAGGAGGCCTTTCTATGTTCTACCAGTCAGTGGTGGCCAGCGCAGTGCTGTACACGGTGGTATGCTGGGGGGGCAGCATCAAGGAAGGTGACACCAAGAGGCTGAACAAGCTTATTAGGAAAGCTGGTTCTGTCCTCTGTGTCACCCTGGACACTGTGGAGGAGGTGGCCAATAGGAGGATAAGGACCAAACTCCTAGCCATCATGGACAATCCCTCCCGTCCCCTACATGACACTGTGGCAGAGCAGAGAAGCTCCTTTAGCAACAGACTACTACAACCACGTTGCACTAAGGAGCGCTATAGATCTTTTCTGCCTGCCACAATAAGACTGTACAACTCCTCGTCCGGCTGGCTCGATCAGGGTGATCAGAGTCAGGCTGGGGGACGTTAAATCATAACTGGACTGTTCTTACTGTATATAACATTTCAGATGTCTGTTTTATTCTATTATTCTGTTGTCACTTTATTTTGTTGTTGTTTGTGATGTGAGTTGCTGTAATGCCTTAATTTCCTCTCAGGGATCAATAAAGTATTTATCTATCTATCTATCTAATGTCAGAGGAGCTGTAGACATGTGTCTTCACAAAGGATCAATTGCAACCAAAGGATCTGATTTAGAGATGAGCTGAGTGCTTACATCTGATTAGTTAATTCCGGGAGGCAGGGAATCGCAGGGTAAACAGCTAGTGTTGATCAGCTGTGTGCGAAATTTAATTCACTTGCAACCAAAAAGCCGCTCAAATTTAGCTGAGCAACAGCTAGTGTTAGATATTCAACTGTAAATTCACTTTCATCGCAGACAACAGGAAACGTTGTGTCTCTACCCCTGCCATCTGAATTATCAACCAATCAGAATTGTGGTCACTCTGTAGTTAGAGAGGGATATGCGAAGCATACAGTCTTTGATGAAGTTCATACTATCTCCGATAGTAGAATCCACGTTGTAATCGTTTCTCACTTGAATTATGAATGAATGAATACAAGACGAACATAGATGCATTGTTGGTCAACCTCAAACAGAAGGGGTCAAATGGCTACACATTATTGTAACATGTTTGCAGGTAGGAATCCTCATTTAGTCATACGATGTATTTTGTCCCTGATGTGAAATGAAATTTGAAAGATTAACAGGTAGGCTAACCATCAAATAGGCTGAGAATATCGCTTCGCAGTTCAACCTCACTCCGCGGTGTCCCTCCGGTCCGTGTACCTCGCGGCCATCCGATTTGCGTGTTCAAAACGGAAATCCACTCATATCTCGTTTTTCGTTTGTGGAGTTAGAAACAGAAAACGAGAATAGGCAGAAATTGGAAAATTAGCCAATTTTGGGGAATCAAATAACAGCTGGGGGAAAAAAAGAGAAACAAGGGTAATTTTCATGTTTTCAAAGCTAGTTTTTCCGATCCACCCTTTTCCACAAGCTTCACTCAAAGGCAAGCCATGCTGTCACAGCCTACCGTTACGAAAGTATGAAGTCTGGTAGTCAACCAGATTTAAGATGATATCCTTATCATTGCATGCTTGTGAGTCCAAGGTGGGCATAACCCTATAACATTGAGACGTGTTGTGGAGTCAGTGTGCGGCAGTCACTTGATAAACGGAGCTTGTATGAATATTTCTGTGTACAGTTCCCATTCATGTTTTTTTTTAAATGACAGATACAATTAATAATGCGTCTCCATCGTCCCAGCCATAGTGCGGATTTACATTTACGTCTTCAACTCTTTCTCCCTTCACAGTTTTGTGCATCATTTTTCGACGTACAAAGTTTTGTCAGTTATGTGGCACCTGCAAACAACACAAATCGTATGTACCTATCCAAAAAACTCTGTATATGTTTTTAGATTTATTGCAGCTAACCTGCTTTACCAATCAACTCAGCTACAGATAGACAGCAGCGACCCCAGCCGCATTCCTCCCCCACTTTTGAACAATCAACCTTAGCTGTCGTCTGCTCATCCTGCTGCTCACTTCTGCACCCATGATGACCCCCATCAGTGATGACACCCAGTGATGTGCAGTGTTTTCATTAATGGAATTGCAGTCAGGGACGTAGGAAGTATAATTCGCAAGGGGGTGCTGTCTAAAATGTTGCGAGGGGGGTGAAGGCCCCCCCTTTCTACCCAGAGAAAGTGTTGCATATCACCAGTTAAACAAGCAATTCTGTGAGAATAATGTAGTGGTTAGTGCAAGTGAAAAGCATGTTTCAGAATTGTTGAGCTTGGTTTAATTAGTTAAAGTGTGAGCTTTTTATGACTGGGAACACAATTTCCCAACTAGAAATATATCTAATAGAGCACATATTCCACTTCATAATGGATTAAGCATCTCACAACGCCAAAACACCAACACCTAAACGAGAGCGTACCATTATACACTCACCGGCCACTTTATTAGGTACACCTTGCTCGTACCGGGTTGGACCCCCTTTTGCCTTCAGAACTGCCTTAATTCTTTGTGGCATTGATTCCACAAGATGTTGGAAACATTCCTTTGAGATTCTGGTCTATGTATGTACTGGTATATACACTCACAGAGCACTTTATTAGGAACACTATACTAATACTGGGTAGGGCCTCCCTTTGCTCTCAAAACAGCCTCACATTCCTTTGAGATTCTGGTCCATGATGACATGATTGCATCACGCAATTCCTGCAGATTTTTCAGGTGCACTTTCAAGCTATGAATCTCCCGTTCTACCACATCCCAAAGGTGTTGTATTGGATTCAGATCCGGTGACTGGGAAGGCCACTGAAGAACACTGAACTCATTGTCATGTTCATGAAATCAGTTTGAGACGACTTTTGCTTTGTGACATGGTGCATTATCATGCTGGAAGTAGCCATTAGAAGATGGGTAAATTGTGGCCATGAAGGGATGCACATGGTCAGCAACAATACTCAAACAGGCTGTGGCATTCAAGCGATGATTGATTGGTATTAACGGGCCCAAAGTGTGCCAAGAAAAGATTCCCCACACCATTACACCACCTCCACCATATAATGTAATGGTGTGGGATATATATATATGGGAAGCTATCTCAAAAAATAAATTGCAGTGAATAAGTTATAGCCTACAGATGTGACATTTTGGCACCTGATTGCAGTGGTTGAGCACAATAGGCCTACATAGCGATGTCGTGCACTTTGGATGAATGATAATTGCAATTACACACAGGTCGTTCATTACCACTGCCTGCTTTTCCCACGTTGTGACAATATCATAAAATTGCCCTTTTGGTGAAAATAATGCCCCTTTGAATAAAGCATTTGTAGATATAGAAAAGCAAGACCCAGAAGAATTTAAGGTGCTTTGGCAGTTTTCTTTTTTTTGTCAACCGAATGTATTCACCCACTACATATGAAGGTGCTCGTTGGTGTAGCCTATCCTATGTTTATCTCAAAATAAACACAACTAAGTAACGGAGTAAATTCTAAAGAAGACGATTCAATGCTCACGGGCAGCCCGGTTTGTTTGAGCCCAAACCCACCAATGCTCTTAGAGGATTATATGATAGATAGCCCATGTCTAACTTTTAAATAGACGAGAGAAATTCATTAGACATTAAGATTAAAAATGCCAGCTCTGATATTTCTAAAAGTTGGTATCGAAGTAGTCAGATGTCTCACCTACACATTGTTGCATTGTATGTGTCTTGTTTATTTTGAGATAAACATAGGATAGGCTACACCAACGAGCACCAATACATTCCTCAGAGATTTTGGTCCATATTGACACGATAGCATCACGCAGTTTCTGCAGATTTGTCGGCTGCACATCCATGATGCGAATCTCCCGTTCCACCACATCCCAAAGGTGCTCTATTGGATTGAGATCTGGTGACTGTGGAGGCCATTGGAGTAAAGTGAACTCATTGTCATGTTCAAGAAACCAGTTTGAGATGATTAGATTAGATTAGATTAGATTCAACTTTGTCATTGTGCAGAGTACAAGTACAGAGACAACGAAATGCAGTTAGCGTCTAACCAGAAGTGCAAAAAAAGCAGAAAAGTGCAATGTGAACATGTAGCAATGTCCGTTGTACACAGAGGCAGACGCAGCGTTTGGGGTAAGGGAACAACTTTCCCGTTTATTCATCAAAAGTTCTCACAAGTGTCTCTGGCTTTTCAGCCCTCCCAACCACTCGGCAACTTTCCAGTTGCCGTTTCGTTCCACTGGCTCTCAGCTCTCCTCGCCTGTCTCGCCGTTTCCAGCTTAGCTACTGAAATGGCAGAAGCACACACATCTTAAACAGTCGCCGACGAGACTTCATTTGCAGCAGGTGTGCAACAAAGTCTCGCCGACACAACCCCGGCCACGGTCCTGTAGCTCCCATCTGCGCCCCCGGTCTGTGCACGACGGAAAAGTTGAAGGGCTGCAATGCGAGGTACCACCGGGTGATCCTCGCGTTTACATCCTTCATGCGGTGGAGCCACTGGAGGGGGGCATGGTCGGAATAGAGGGTGAAGGCGCGACCCAGCAGGTAGTAGCGGAGGGTGCCGACCGCCCACTTGATGGCCAGGCACTCCTTCTCCACGGTGCTGTACTGGCCCTCCCTCTCCGACAGCTTGCGGCTCAGGTACAGCACCGGTCGGTCGGCCCCCTCCACGCGCTGGGTCAGCACTGCTCCCAGCCCTCTATCCGACGCGTCCGTCTGTAGGGAGAAAGGGAGGTTAAAATCAGGCGCATACAGGACCGTTTCTCCACAAAGAGCCCCCTTAAGGGCCTCGAACGACCCCTGGCACTGGCCCGACCATTGGACCGGATCCGGGGCACCCTTCCGGGTGAGGTCCGTCAAGGGACTGGCCAGCTCTGAAAACCCTGGTACGAACTGCCGGTAATATCCAGCCAGCCCCAGGAAGGCCCTCACCTCCTTCTTTGTCTTGGGCCGGGGAGAGGCGGCGATGGCCGCAGTCTTTTCATTCTGCGGTCGCACCTCCCCCCGTCCCAAGTGGTACCCCAGATACCGGATCTCCCTCCGCCCGATCACGCACTTTTTCGGGTTGGCCGTCAGCCCCACCTGCCTCAGGGACCGCAGAACAGCAGCCACACTCCGCACATGCTGCGGCCAGGTGTCACTGTGAATGACAATGTCATCCAGGTAGGCCGCAGCATAGGCGGCGTGCGGCCGCAGAATACGGTCCATGAGGCGCTGAAAAGTGGCTGGGGCTCCGAACAACCCGAAAGGGAGCACGGTGAACTGGAATAACCCGAGCGGAGTGGAGAATGCCGTTTTCTCCCGGGACACCGGCGAGAGTGGAATCTGCCAGTATCCCTTCGTGCAATCCAATGTCGTGAAGTACCTGGCCGTACCAAGCCGGTCCAAGAGCTCGTCGACCCGGGGCATCGGATATGCATCGAACTTGGAGACCGCATTAACCCGTCTATAATCCACACAGAACCGTATAGCCCCATCTGGCTTGTTGACAAGCACGATGGGGCTACACCAATCACTGCGGGACTCCTCGACCACACCCAGCTCCAGCATGGCTTCCAACTCCCTGCACACAACGTCTCGTTTGTGCACCGGCAACCTATAGGGACGCGTGCGCACCGTTAAACCCGGCTGCGTTTCTATATGGTGGTCGATGAGCGTAGTCCGACCGGGCAGGGGAGAGAACACGTCGGCGAATTTAAGCTGCAAATCTGCAACGTCCGCGGCCTGGCTAGCAGAGAGATGGTTATCAATATCGACCGGAGTGCTAACTTTCGATTTTGGGACTTCCGGACCGAACTCCTCTCTCTCCGGAATTACCGTAGCCAGAGCAACAGTGACCACGTCGTTCCATTTTTTTAGGAGATTGACGTAATACACCTGCAAGCTATCCCCCCGGTCCGAGCGTACAACCTCATAATCCACGTCCCCCATGCGACGTGTGACCACAAACGGCCCTTGCCACTTCGCGAGTAATTTCGTGCTGGAGGTGGGTAACAGTACGAGCACCTTGTCTCCCGGTGTAAACTCTCGTAGGGTAGTCCCCCTGTCCTACAGGCGTTTCTGACGCTCCTGGGCTTGCAGCAAATGCTCACGTGAGATAGCCCCTAGGGCGTGGAGCTTTGTGCGCAAGTCGAGGACGTACTGGATCTCACTCTTACTGTCGCTAGACCCTTCCTCCCAATTTTCTTTAAGCAGGTCTAGGACACCCCGGGGCTTACGCCCGTAGAGTAATTCAAACGGGGAAAACCCGGTGGAAGCTTGGGGAACTTCCCGCACCGCAAACAAC
Source organism: Argentina silus (assembly GCF_951799395.1). NCBI lineage: Eukaryota > Metazoa > Chordata > Actinopteri > Argentiniformes > Argentinidae > Argentina > Argentina silus. The sequence goes on along the minus strand of NC_139654.1, from coordinate 20,428,195 downwards.
AGGGGATCTAGCCATTTATGCCAATTCCGACTATCCTCGTGGACAAACTTCCGGATCATTGACTTCAAGGTCCGATTGAACCGCTCACAAAGGCCGTCAGTGGCCGGGTGGTAAACACTGGTTCGAATCGCCTTGATGTTCAACAAGCCATACAGTTCCTTGAGGGTGCGTGACATAAAATTAGTGCCCTGATCGGTGAGAATCTCTTTCGGGATTCCCACGCGGGAGATGACTTGAAACAATGCTTGCACTACACTCCTGGCAGAGATATTGCGCAGAGGTATTGCCTCGGGGTATCGGGTGGCGTAATCTATCAAGACTAACACAAATCGATAACCCTGTGTACTCCGGTCAAATGGCCCGATAATATCCATCGCAATGCGGTCGAACGGGTTCTCGACCAATGGTAAGGGCCGCAAGGGGGCCCGTGGAATGGCCGGGGAATTTACCAACTGACATTCCCGACAGGAAGCGCACCACCTACGCACCTCTGCCCGAATCCCCGGCCAATAAAATCGAGCCATTATACGGTTCAGTGTTTTGTCATACCCTATGACATGGCCCGCCATGGGGTTGAAATGAGCCGCCTGGAAGACCATTTCGTGGCGGCTGCGGGGAACCAACAACTGGGTTACTTCCTCCTGACTATGTGAGTCACGACTTACTCTCTATAACCTGTCGCTGATAATCGCGAAATAGGGGTGGGCGCGCACTGTGTCTGGCCGTATCAAAGTACCATCAATTGCTATCACTTGGTCAAAGGCTGATCTTAGGGTCTCGTCACGAGACTGCTCGAGGGGGATGTCGCCTAGCAGCGGATAGTTCGGCAGGGAAGTCTCGGGGTGAGGCGCCCCCGCCGGCTCCGGCTCCCCGGCAGTGCCGCGAGGCGCCGCCTCGGCACAGAGCACATTACACGCCTCACACCTCCCTAGCTGTCGTGCACGCATCCCGGTAGCCCTCTTTACCGCTTGAGGAAACCCCTCCCAATCCACACCTAGAATCAGGGGATGCGTGAGGCGTGGGCTAACCGCCGCCTGTCCACTATGTTTTATTCCCTCAAAATGAATTTCGATAGCGACCACCGGATATTCGTGAATGTCCCCATGCACACACCTCACCCGCACCCTCGATGCCTTCAACAATGCCCCCGGCCGAACCAGGCGCTCCTGGATCATGGACTGCATGCAGCCCGAATCCAAGAATGCCTGGTGCGTATCATGTTGTATCCTTACCGGAACACGATACGCCGCTCCTGGTCCGGGGGGAGGGCCCGGTATGTCGCCGATGCGGACGACCTGTCCCATGTCCATCGCCTGACACTCGGCCTGCACGTGGCCCGGCCGTCCGCACCGCCAACACACCCCCCCTGTCGCTCGAGGTGCTACCTGTGGGGCCGGGGTCGGCTCTGGATGGGTGCGCCCCTGCCATCTCGGCCTTGGGGCGGGCGCCGGCCTCTCTCCTTCTGCTCTCTCGGCTCCTCCTGGGCGTCGGCCCCCCCCCCCCTTGCCGCGGGGCCGGGGTTGGTCGTTGTGGCCCCCGCGGTGGGAGGGAGAGATGGTCCTCCGCCAGCCCCACGGCGGTCTTGAGGTCCTGGGGGCGGTGGTACTGGACCCAGGCGGCGGTACGGGCCGGGAGCCCCGCGAGGAACTGCTCCATCACTACCCGGTACCCGACCTCCACCGCCGAGTTGTTCTCGGGGTCCAGCCACCGCCATGCGCTGTCCTGCAGCCGCTGGGCGTAGGCGAAGGGCCGGCACCCCTCCTCCATTGCCGGGGCCCGAAACCGGCGCCGGTGTTCCTCCGGTGTAAGGCCAAGGCGGTCCCGAATCGCCCGGGCCAGGGACGTGTAATCCTGTTGGGCGGCCGCCGGCAAACTGTGGGCCGCGAGCTGCGCCTCCCCTGACAGGAGGGGCAGTAGATGGTAGGCCCACTCTCGGTCCGGCCACCCCGAGATCCTTGCCGTCCCCTCGAACACCGCGAGGAACGCCTCTGGGTCGTCCAGGTCCCCCATCTTCTGTAGCTGGACCTTGGGGGGACCTGGTGCCGCTCCGGTCCCCGGCGCCGGCCCACCGACCCTGGTGAGGACCTGGAGGAGGGCCCGGTCCGCCGCCGTCAGCTCTTCCAGCGTCGCCTGCTGGGTCTGCTGCAGGGCCGTCTGTTGCTCAAGGACGAGCGCTATCCTTGATATCGCTGCTGCTAGCGTCTCCATCTTCCGCCTTCACTCTGTGTCCCAGGTTGGGCGCCAATGTAGCAATGTCCGTTGTACACAGAGGCAGACGCAGCGTTTGGGGTAAGGGAACAACTTTCCCGTTTATTCATCAAAAGTTCTCACAAGTGTCTCTGGCTTTTCAGCCCTCCCAACCACTCGGCAACTTTCCAGTTGCCGTTTCTTTCCACTGGCTCTCAGCTCTCCTCGCCTGTCTCGCCGTTTCCAGCTTAGCTACTGAAATGGCAGAAGCACACACATCTTAAACATTCGCCGACGAGACTTCATTTGCAGCAGGTGTGCAACAAAGTCTCGCCGACACAACCCCGGCCACGGTCCTGTAGCTCCCTCTACAGGCCGAACGCTGCATGTCCCCCCACAGAACAATATATACAGGTAGTGCAGTATAAGCAGTATATGTATTAACAGTAACATTATAAGCAGAATAAATATAGAATGCAGTATGAACAGTATAAGCAGTATATGAATTAACAGTAACATTATAAGCAGAGTAAATAAGCAGAATAAATATGGAATGCAGTATGAACAGTATAAACAGATATGTACAGATATGTGCAGTGTATTAACAGTAGCATTATAAGATTAGTAAAAAATAAGGGTATGTGCATTATGAACAGTATAGACAGATATGTACAGAAGAGCAGTAGTATACAGTATAAGAGCAGTGTGTATAAGTGAAGATACAGTATGTGCAGTTTATAGGAATGCTATAGGGTAAGAGTAGTACAATTGTCCGGGGGGGGTGGGGGGGGGGTGTAGGGGTTAGTTGGTAGGTTGTCACCTAGGTGCAGAGTTGGAGTTCAGTAAGGTGACAGCCGCAGGGAAGAAGCTTCCTCTGAACCTGCTGGTTCGGGTACGGAGAGACCTGTAGCGCCTCCCGGAGGGGAGTGGGGTGAACAGTCTGTGGTTGGGGTGAGAACTGTCCTTGACGATGCTGCGTGCCTTACGCAAGCATCGCTTGCCCTGGACAGCCTCAGTGGAGGGGAGTGAGGAACCGGTGATGCGTTGGGCAGTTTTCACCACCCTCTGCAGTGCTTTCCGGTCAGAGGCAGAGCAGTTGCCATACCATACTGTGACACAGTTGGTGAGGATGCTCTCAATGGTGCAGCGGTAGAAGTTCACCAGGATCTGAGGAGACAGATGGACCTTCTTTAGTCTCCTCAGGAAGAAGAGACGCTGGTGAGCCTTCTTGATCAGGGTAGAGGTGTTGAGGGTCCAGGAGAGATCCTCAGAGATGTGGACACCCAGAAACTTGAAGCTGGTGACTCGCTCCACCTCAGTCTCGTTGATGAGGATGGGGGTGTGTGTGCCAGCTTTTGACTTCCTGAAGTCCACAATGAGCTCTTTGGTCTTCCTGGTGTTGAGAGCCAGGTTGTTGTGTTACACACTGTTAGGTGCTGGACTTCCTCCCTGTAAGCCGTCTCATCGTTGTTGCTGATGAGACCAATCACTGTTGTGTCGTCTGCAAACTTAACAATGGTGTTTGAGCCATGTATAGGTGTGCAGTCGTAGGTGAAGAGGGAGTAAAGGAGGGGGCTCAGCACACAGCCTTGTGAAACGCCGGTGTTCAGGGTGAGGGTTGAGGAGGTGTGGTTATCTAGCCTAACAGACTGCGGCCTGTTGGTTAGGAAGTCCAGAATCCAGTTGCAGAGGGAGGTATTGATGCCCAGTTCACTGAGTTTGATGGTCAGTTTGGAGGGGATGATGGTGTTGAATGCTAAACTGAAGTTCAATGAACAGCATTCTCACATAGGTGTTGCTATTGTCAAGGTGGGACAGGGCGGAGTGAAGTGCCGTTGAGATGGCATCCTCTGTACTCCTCTTCTGACGGTAGGCAAATTGGAAGGGGTCCAGTGTGGGTGGTAAGCAGGTCTTGAGTTGAGCTAGGACCAGCCTCTCGAAGCACTTCATGATGATGGGGGTGAGTGCAACTGGACGGAAGTCATTAAGGCTCGTTGCAGTGGAGTGTTTTGGCACCGGCACGATGGAGGTGGTTTTAAAGCACACAGGGACAGCTGCTTGGGCTAGGGACAGGTTGAATATGTCAGTCCAAACCTCAGTCAGCTGCACAGCACAGGCCCTGAGGACACGTCTGGGGATGGGGACACGTCCCTGAGGACACGTCCATCAGGACCAGCAGCCTTATGTGCATTAGTCCTGCTCAGTGCCGCACACACGTTGGTGGGGGAGAGTGTGAGGGGCTGGTGATCTGCAGAGAGCACAGCCTTGATGGCCACCTCCTTGTTGTCCCTGTCAAAGCGGCCATAGAAGTGGTTCAGCTCATCAGGCAAGGAGGCGTCGATGGAGGTGTTAGTAGCTTTATAGTCTGTGATAGCCTGGATGCCTTGCCACATGCGTCGGGGGTCAGAGTTGTTCTTGAAGTGATCCTCAATCCTTAGCTTGTGGTTGTGCTTGGCCTTTTTGATGCCCCTCTGCAGGTTAGCCCTGGATGAGCTATAGGCCTGAGCATCACCTGATCTGAAGGCAATGTCGCGTGCCTTCAGCAGGAGTCGGACCTCACTGTTCATCAATGGCTTCTGATTAGGGAAAGTGGTAATCCGTTTGAGGGTGGTGACACTGTTGATGATGGAGTTGATGCAGTCCAGAACGGAGGAGGCATATGAGTCAATGTCTGTGTGGGAGTCATGGGTGGCCTGTGTGGCAAACACACTCCAGTCAGTGTTTTCAAAACGCTGCTGGAGCGCCGAGTCAGCTCCCTCTGGCCAGACCTTGACTGTCCTCACTGTAGGTTTCACCCGTTTGATGAGTGCTGAGTACTTGGGCAGTAGGAACAATGAGAGGTGGTCTGATTGACCTAGGTGGGGGAGGGGAACGGCTTTGTACGCATCAGCCATGCTGGTGTATACTTGGTCCAATGTCCTGTCTCCTCTGGTGGGGCATGAGAGATTTTGATGGAATTTAGGCAGTACAGTCTTTAAATTGGTGTGGTTGAAGTCACCTGCGACAATGAAGGCTGCCTCGGGATGCAGAGTCTGTTGTTTGCTAATGGCAGCATGCAGTTCTTTCATAACTGTTTCATAGCAATCTTAGCATTAGCATCCGGGGGGATATAGGCTGCCATGATAACAGTGGATGTGAACTCTCTGGGCAGATAGAAAGGTCTACACTTAACCATGAGAAACTCTAGGTTAGCTGAGCAGTGACTCTCGGTGATGGTAGTGTCAGTGCACCACGTCTTGTTCACATAAATGCACAAACCTCCACCTCTGGTCTTACCGGAGTCACCCGCTGTTCTGTCTGCTCGGAGGACATAGCGCCCTGCTAGCTCGATAGCGTTGTCGGGTACCTCGCTGTTGAGCCAGGTATCCGTGAAAACCATGATGTTACAGTCCATAATCCATTTGTGTGTGGTGATCCGCAGCCGCAGTTCATCCATTTTGTTCGCCAGGGAACGAACATTGGGGAGGAAAAGGCTTGGTAGTGAGAGTCGATGTGGAGTTAGCTTGAGCCTAGCTCTCAGCCCACCTCGGCTACCACGCCTGTGTTTACGTTTCCTAGCCGGTCTGGGGATACTTCCGGTCGGTGGAGCGGAGTTTTGGCAATCTCAGGTATTACGTTGATAAAGATGTCTGGAATGCAGGAACCGATGTCCAAAAGTTCTCGTCGGCTGTACGATATGTACGCTAAACTGTTTTTAGCGAGAATACTTGAAATAAACAAGCAAATAACCACTAATTCGCAAACTCTGGAGAGACACCGAGCGTCGCGATCTTGGTCGTGAGCTTTGTGACATGGCACGTTATCCTGCTGGAAGTAGCCATCAGAAGATGGGTACACTGTGGTCATAAAGGGGTGGACAATGGACAGCAACAATACTCAGGTAGGCTGTGGCGTTTAAACAATGCTCAGTTGGTACTAAGGGGCCCAAAGTGTGCCAAGAAAATATCCCCCACACTATTACACCACCACCACGAACCGTTGATACAAGGCAGGATGGATCCATGCTTTCATGTTGTTTACGCCAAATTCTGACCCTACCATCTGAATGTCGCAGCAGAAATCGAGACTCATCAGACCAGGCAACGTTTTTCCAATCTTCTATTGTTCAATTTTGGTGAGCCTGTGCGAATTGTAGCCTCGGTTTCCTGTTCTTAGCTGACAGGAGTGGCACCCGGTGTGGTCTTCTGCTGCTGTAGCCCATCTGCTTCAAGGTTCGACGTGTTGCGCGTTCAGAGATGGTCTTCTGCGTACCTTGGTTGTCACAAGTGGTTATTTGAGTTACTGTTGCCTTTCTATCATCTCGAACCAGTCTGGCCATTCTCCTCTGACCTCTGGCATCAACAAGGCATTTTCGCCCAGAGTACTGCCGCTCACTGGATATTTTCTCTTTTTCTGACCATTCTCTGTAAACCCTAGAGATGGTTGTGCATGAAAATCCCAGTAGATCAGCAGTTTCTGAAATACTCAGACCAGCCCGTCTGGCACCAACAACCATGCCACGTTCAAAGTCACTTAAATCACCTTTCTTCCCCATTCTGATGCTCGGTTTGAACTTCAGCAGGTCATCTTGACCATGTCTACATGCCTAAATGCATTGAGTTGCTGCCATGTGATTGGCTGGTTAGATAATTGCGTTACCGAGCAGTTGAACAGGTGTACCTAATAAAGTGGCCGGTGAGTGTAGATCTTATATGCGCAGATCTTATAAGATGTTATATGCGCAGTAAACCTGTGTTTTTACAATTAATAGAGAGAATAATATAACGTTTGGTGACCGAATACAATTCGAACTGTTATGCCCAAACCCCCTGGTGGTAGGGGACCACCGGCGCAACACAGGACAGTGAGAGCATGAACGAAGGAGACCAGTGACAACCAAAAGTCTGTTCAATAATAATTTATTTGCAGCAGCACGGGACACAGAGAATGAGACACAACATAGACCCAACCCCCTGAGCTATGCAGCGACGACTAAAGGAAAAACCCCAGGAAAAAAACTAAATCTAAACTTATAACTCAAAAACAACCCCAAGGCTAACCCCCTAAACTAATCCCCATGACCGGCGCCGAAGCACCTAAACAAAACAATATAAGGGTTAGTGTCGCCGCTCTATCTGATGTACTAATACAAGGGGTACCCTCCGTGTGTGCAGGACAAGATGTAAACCTGCAGGTTTGTAACTAATTACCCTACCTCTCGAACTCTGTGCCCGGCTGAAAAAAGAAGAGAAAAAAAACAAGGTAAACAAACTGAAAAATAAACAAAGTGAAAACTCAGGAACATAAACTACATCCTAAACAAAGTATCAAAAAACAAAAGGAGAGCTGCCACCTCTCTAACTTAACCAAACCAAATGAGGACTGCCACTCTTCTTGAGGAACCAAACAAAATAACTTAAATAGGGTGTGGTGTGAGTTAATTGATGGACAAATGAAGACTTGATTGATGGATCCCAGCTGCCAGGCATTCCCACTGATTCACCTGACAGGAGGGACCTGCTGGAACACAAGAGAGAGAACACAAACAAACAAAACACCCCAGGTCTCACAGAAAAAGACCTCTCCACCCGTAACACTAACCCTCTAATCGGAACTAAAATACTAATTTGTCTTTAAATGCATGTTTGTACTTCATTTATGCGTTACAGCATAGCAATACAATAAGGCATCAAAGTTACATAAAGTTTAAGATATAGAATATAAAGAGAAGAGATACTAAAAATTATACAAATGGTATAAAAGAAGGAAGAAAATTAAATCTTACCCTGTCTGTCTACTCTATCTGAAATAATTCTAAATTTAGAGAGGCCCCTTTCTGTCACGCCTGAGGTTGCTGTCTGGTGACTCTGGCGCCGTCCTCTGGCGATATGGGGCCAGTGGCCTCCCAATCGACCCAGAATTGTTTCACCTGTGTTCTGTCCCCTGTTCGCTATATCGAGCCTGTGTATTCCCCATGTCTTTGTCAGAGATCCTCCCTGTCTGTCCGTGAGTACCCCGTCTGCCCGTCTGTTCTGCATTAGATTAGATTAGATTAGATTCAACTTTATTGTCATTGTGCAGAGTACAAGTACAGAGACAACGAAATGCAGTTTGCGTCTAACCAGAAGTGCAAAATAGCAGAAAGTGCAATGAACAGTATTTACAGGTAGTGCAATATATGATCAGTAAGTAGTGCAGTATAATATAAGCAGTGCAGTATAGCAGTATATGAGTAGCAGTAGCATTATAGCAGAATAAATAGTTACAGTATGAACAGTGTAGCAGCATATGAGCTGTATGGGTAATGCAGTCTAGCAGTATATATGTATTAACAGTAACATGAGGTAGATAGCAGAATAAATATAAATATGGAATGCCGTATAAACAGGTATGTACAGTATGTGCAGTAGTATTAAAGAAAATATAAGGATATGTGCATTATGTGCATTATGAACAGTATGGACAGGTATGTACAGAAGAGCAGTGGTATTGAGTAAGGGCAGGGGAGGGGAGTAATAGTGCAATTGTCCGGGTGGGGGGGGGGGTTGCAGGGGTAGTAGGTTGTCAGGTCGGTGCAGTGTTTAAGTTCAGTAGGGTGACAGCCGCAGGGAAGAAGCTGCCTCTGAACCTACTGGTTCGGGTGCGGAGAGACCTGTAGCGCCTCCCGGAGGGGAGTGGGGTGAAAAGTCTATGGTTGGGGTGAGAAATGTCCTTGACGATGCTGCGTGCCTTACGCAAGCATCGTTTGCCCTGGACAGCCTCGATGGAGGGGAGTGAGGAACCGGTGATGCGTTGGGCAGTTTTCACCACTCTCTGCAGTGCTTTCCGGTTCGATGCCGAGCAGTTGCCATACCATACTGTGACACAGTTGGTAAGGATACTCTCGATGGTGCAGCAGTAGAAGTTCACCAGGATCTGAGGAGACAGATGGACCTTCTTTAGTCTCCTCAGGAAGAAGAGACGCTGGTGAGCCTTCTTTATCAGGGTGGAGGTGTTGAGGGTCCAGGAGAGGTCCTCAGAGATGTGGACACCCAGAAACTTGAAGCTGGTGACTCGCTCCACCTCAGTCCCGTTGATGAGGATGGGGGTGTGTGCGCCAGCTTTAGACTTCCTGAAGTCCACAATGAGTTCTTTGGTCTTCTTGGTGTTGAGAGCCAGGTTATTGTCGTTGCACCACACTGTCAGGTGCTGGACCTCCTCCCTGTAGGCCGACTCATCGTTGTTGCTGATGAGACCGATCACCGTTGTGTCGTCTGCAAACTTAACAATGGTGTTTGAGCCATGTACAGGTGTGCAGTCGTAGGTGAAGAGGGAGTAAAGGAGGGGGCTCAGCACACAGCCTTGTGGAACGCCGGTGTTCAGGGTGAGGGTTGAGGAGGTGTGGTTGTGAAGCCTAACAGACTGCGGCCTGTTGGTCAGGAAGTCTAGAATCCAGTTGCAGAGGGAGGGGTTGATGCCCAGTTGCCTGAGTTTGGAGATCAGTTTGGAGGGGATGATGGTGTTGAATGCTGAGCTGAAGTCAATAAACAGCATTCTCACATAAGAGTTAGTCTTGTCGAGGTGGGACAGGGCGGAGTGAAGTGCCGTTGAAATGGCATCCTCTGTACTCCTGTTCTGCCGGTAGGCGAATTGAAAGGGGTCCAGTGTGGGTGGTAGGCAGGTCTTGAGTTGAGCTAAGACCAGCCTCTCGAAGCACTTCATGATGATGGGCGTGAGTGCCACTGGTCGGAAGTCATTTAAGCTCGTTGCAGTGGAGTGTTTAGGCACCGGCACGATGGAGGTGGTTTTGAAGCACGCGGGGACAGCTGCTTGGGCTAGGGACAGGTTGAATATGTCAGTCCAAACCTTAGTCAGCTGCACAGCGCAGGCCCTGAGGACGCGTCCGGGGATCCCATCAGGACCAGCAGCCTTGCGTGCGTTAGTCCTGCTCAGTGCCGCACACACGTCGGTGGGGGATTGAGTGAGGGGCTGGTGATCCGCAGGGAGCACAGCCTTGATGGCCACCTCCTTGTTGTCCCTGTCAAAGCGGCCGTAGAAGTGGTTCAGCTCATCAGGGAGGGAGGCGTCAACGGAGAGGGGTGAGGTGTTAGTTGGTTTGTAGTCTGTGATGGCCTGGATGTTTCTGAAGTGATCCTCTATCCTCAGCTTGTGGTTGTGCTTGGCCTTTTTGATGCCCCTCTGCAGATTAGCCCTGGATGAGCTATAGGCCCGAGCATCCCCTGATCTGAAGGCAATGTCGCGTGCCTTCAGCAGGAGTCGGACCTCACTGTTCATCCATGGCTTCTGATTAGGGAAAGTGGTGATCCGCTTGAGTGTGGTGACACTGCTGATGTTGGAATTTATGTAGTCCAAAACAGATGAGGCATATGAATCAATGTCCGTGTGGGAGTCATGGGTGGCCTGAGTGGCAAACACACCCCAGTCAGTGTTTCCAAAACGCTGCTGGAGCGCTGAGTCAGCTCCCTCTGGCCAGACCTTGACTGTCCTCACTGTAGGTTTCACTCGTTTGATGAGTGCTGAGTACTTGGGCAGTAGGAACAATGAGAGGTGGTCTGATTGACCTAGGTGGGGGAGGGGAACGGCTTTGTACGCATCAGCCATGCTGGTGTATACTTGGTCCAATGTCCTGTCTCCTCTGGTGGGGCATGAGACATTTCGGTGGAATTTGGGCAGTACAGTCTTTAAGTTGGAGTGATTGAAGTCACCCGCGACAATGAAGGCTGCTTCGGGATGCAGAGTCTGTTGTTTGCTAATGGCAGCATGCAGTTCTTTCATAGCAATCTTAGCATTAGCATCCGGGGGGAAATAGGCTGCCGTGATAACAGTAGACGTGAACTCTCTGGGCAGATAGAAAGGTCTACACTTAACCATGAGAAACTCCAGGTTAGCTGAGCAGTGACTCTCGGTGATGGTAGTGTCCGTGCACCACGTCTTGTTCACATAAATGCACAAACCTCCACCTCTGGTCTTACCGGAGTCGCCTGCTGTTCTGTCTGCTCGGAGAACGCAGCGCCCTGCTAGCTCGATAGCGTTGTCGGGTACCTCGCTGTTGAGCCAGGTTTCAGTGAAAACCATGATGTTACATTCCTTAATCCATTTGTGGGTGGTGATCCGCAGCCGCAGTTCATCCATCTTGTTTGCCAGGGAACGAACATTTGCAAGGAAAAGGCTAGGTAGTGAGAGTCGGTGTGGAGTTAGCTTTAGCCTAGCTCTCAGCCCACCTCGGCTCCCTCGCCTGTGTTTTCGTTTCCGAGCCGGTCTGGGGCCTCTTCCGGTCGGTGTAGCGGAGTTCGCTGGACCCGCTGTTTTGCTAATCTCGGGTATATCGTCGATAAAGATGACTGGAGTGCCGGAACCGATGTCCAGAAGTTCTTGTCGGCTGTACGATATGTACGCTAAACTGTTTTTAGCGAGAATACTTAAGATAAACAAGCAAATAACTACTAGTTCGCAAACTCTGGAGAGACACTGAGCGTCGCGATGCATGCGCGCCGCCATCTTGGTCAGAAGGCCTGCATGTTCTAGTTATTCCCCTTATTAAGTGTGTACTTTTGTTTATGGAGCTGGTTTTCTCCACCCTTGTTTTGGCCAGTGTTTGTTTGTATGCCGTTCCCCAGTTTTATGATTAAAACTCCCTTTGAATTATACTTTACGCTGTCGTCTGAGTATCTCTCCGCACTATCACCCGCTAACACCTTTCAGCATTGGCATTTGCAACCACAGAATACTCTCGGTTCCTCGATCAGCCCAGCTGATTTCTCCGGAGCAGCACCGAGCCCTCAGCCGAGGGACTTTGATGACCCACACATAAAGCGGTCACTCAACCTTTAGCAAGCCTATTTAAGGTAGCTTAAGAGGGAACCTACTCCGATAACCACAGCCTCTAGGCTGGGAGCTTCCAAGTCTAAACTCTCTCCTGAGAGGACTTTGGTCGTGGATACCCCGATTGGGCTAGACCTCCTGGTCTCTTCGGGATCCGTCCTCCAAGGGGTCCTATGGAAATGCCCATTGAGATGCTCTTGTCATCCCTTTTTATACCCCAGAACTCCTGAAGCCCCCTTTAGCTGATCAGACTTCCCTCCTCCATCACACTACTTAGGCCTGCTTCCTGGTAAGTACCTAAAATTCCCAGCTGGAAAGTACCCTTTAGAAAGGCCCACTTCACAGGGTCATACACCTCTCTTTCCCTACCACACTTCATTACAGATCAACATTTCAACTTTAATAATAAAACAAAACTCAATCATAACACAAGACTTTGATTACATTTTCCATTCCAAACCATTGGTCATCAATTCCAAACATTAAACATGTTAAACAACTCTTCATCATTAGTCAATCTTGAATCATTCTGTTACATTCTGGTACATCTGAGTCATCATCAACCATGATTACATTTTACTGTTACTTCAATAGTTACATTGGATCACTGATATCATTAGTTATTGTTAAATATATCATGTTGGTTACATTCAATTAGATTTCAGAACATCATTACTTTGCACAGACTCTCCTGGAACGCTTCCACAGCCTCGAACTCCGGTGGGCTCAGCTCTGGTAGAATCAGCTCCATCTCCGGTAATTCCAAACCATCTCCCAGGCCTCTCTTGAACGCCGTTTCCCCATTCAGCTCATTGATAAGCTCAAGGAGGCCTGGGTCATCCTCACTAGGGCCTGGCCCATCTTCTGACTCCATCCGCACCTCCCTCGGGGGCAAGATCACTTCTGGAACCAGAGTTGGTATACCATCTTGTATTCAAGACCAAATGTGGCCCCTGAGCCAAAAAGTTTGCCCACCCCTGATCTAACTCTATAGCTGTAACTACTATAATGTGCTTTCTCCCCATTCCTGTTATTTCATCTCTCAGGAGGACACACAGACGCTATACTACCCCCCCCTCGCAACCCATCTAATCTAGTCAACCCACCATGCTCCTACTCACCATGCTCACCATGCTCCTACTCACACTACTGAACTCTAACTCTGCACCTAGGTGACAACCTTCCAACCCCTACCCCCCCCCCCCCCCGGACAATTGCACTACTCTTACCCTATAGTATTACTATAAACTGTACATACTACATCCTCACTTGTACACACTGCTCTTATACTACATACTACTACTCTTCTGTACACATCTGTCTATACTGTTCATAATGCACATATCCTTATTTTTTTAAGACTGCTGTTAATACACTGCATATCTGTCCATACTGTACATATCTGTTTATACTGTTCATACTGCATTCCATATTTATTCTGTTTATTTACTTTGCTTTAATGTTACTGTTAATACATATATACTGCTTATACTGCACTGCCTATAGAGCTCATATGCTGCTTATACTGTTGTAACGATATCCGTTGTGCACAGAGGTGGACGCAGTGCTTGCAATAGGGAATATCCCGTTTATTTATTTTGATAGTTCGTGTGGTCGACTTTTCAGACTTTTGTCCTGGTCACCGTCGTTCCCAGCCCACCTCCTGAAAGCAGAGGCACACACATCTTAACCATTTCGTTAACGACGCTTCATTCGCACCAGGTGCACAACAAAGCCTCGCTTCCGTAACCCTGGCCACGGTCCTGTAGCTCCCTCTACAGGCCGAACACTGCATGTCCCCCCACATACCCCCACCGCCCGACACAGGCCGGGGACACGTCGGCCGACAACCTACTCCCCCCCCCCCTGCACGGGAGAGGAAGTCTGCCACGACCATCTGCGCCCCCGTTCTGTGCACGACCGAAAAGTTGAAGGGCTGCAACGCGAGATACCACCGGGTGATCCTGGCGTTCACATCCTTCATGCGGTGGAGCCACTGGAGGGGAGCATGGTCGGAATAGAGGGTGAAAGCGCGACCCAGCAGGTAGTAGCGGAGGGCGCCGACCGCCCACTTCATGGCAAGGCACTCCTTCTCCACCGTGCTGTACCGGCCCTCCCTCTCCGATAGTTTGCAGCTCAGGTACAGCACGGGCCAGTCAGCCCCCTCCACCTGCTGGGTCAGCACTGCTCCCAGGCCTCTATCCGACGCGTCCGTCTGTAGGGAGAAAGGGAGGTTAAAATCAGGCGCAAACAGGACCGTTTCTCCACAAAGAGCGCCCTTAAGGGCCTCGAACGACCCCTGGCACTGGCCCGACCATTGGACCGGATCCGGGGCACCCTTCCGGGTGAGGTCCGTCAAGGGACTGGCCAGCTCGGAGAAACCCGGCACGAACTGCCGGTAATAGCCAGCCAGCCCCAGGAACGCGGCGATGGCCGCAGTCTTTTCAACCTGCGGCTGCACCTCCCCTCGACCCAAGTGGTACCCCAGATATCGGATCTCCCTCCACCCGATCACGCACTTTTTCGGGTTGGCCGTCAGCCCCGCCTGCCTCAGGGACCGCAGAACAGCAGCCACACTCTGCACATGCTGCGCCCAGGTGTCACTGTGAATGACAATGTCATCCAGGTAGGCCGCAGCATAGGCAGAGTGCGGCCGCAGAATGCGGTCCATGAGGCGCTGAACAGTGGCCGAAAGGGAGCACCGTGAACTGGTATAGCCCGAGCGGAGTGGAGAATGCAGTCTTCTCCCGGGATATCGGCGAGAGGGGAATCTGCCAGTATCCCTTCGTACAATCCAATGTCGTAAAAAATGTGGCCATGCCAAGCCGGTCCAAGAGATCATCAACCCGGGGCATTGGGTAGGCATCGAATTTGGAGACCGCATTAACCCTTCTATAATCCACACAGAACCGTATAGACCCCCCATCCGGCTTGTTGACAAGCACGATGGGGCTACACCAGTCACTGTGGGACTCCTCGACCACACCCAGCTCCAGCATGGCTTCCAATTCCTTGCACACAATGTCTCGTTTGTGTACTGGCAAACCTATAGGGACGCGTGCGCACCGTTAAACCCGGCTGCGTTTCTATATGGTGGTCGATAAACGTAGTCCGACCGGGCAGGGGAGAGTGAACCTGGCTTGCAAATCTGCAACGTCCATGGCCTGGCTAGCAGACAGATGGTCATCAATACCGACCGGAGTGCTAACTTTTGATTTTGGGACTTCCAGTCCGAACTCATCTCTCTCTGGAATTATTGTAGCCAGAGCAACAGTGACCACGTCGTTCCATTTTTTTAGGAGATTTACGTGATACACCTGCAAGCTATCCCCCCGGTCCGAACGTACTACCTCATAATCCACGTCCCCCATGCGACGTGTGACCACAAACGGCCCTTGCCACTTCGCGAGTAATTTCGTGCTGGAGGTCGGTAACAGTACGAGCACCTTGTCTCCTGGTGTAAATTCTCGCACGTTAGTTCCCCTGTCGTGTAGGCGCTTTTGACGCTCCTGGGCTTGCTGCAAATGCTCGCGTGAGATAATCCCTAGGGCGTGGAGCTTTGTGCGCAAGTCCAGGACGTATTGAATCTCACTTTTACTCACTTTTACACCCTTCCTCCCAATTTTCTTTAAGAAGGTCTAGGACACCCCGGGGCTTACGCCCGTAGAGTAATTCAAACGGGGAAAACCCGGTGGAAGCTTGGGGGACTTCCCGTACCGCAAACAGCAGGGGATCTAGCCATTTATGCCAATTCCGACTATCCTCGTGTACAAACTTCCGGATCATTGATTTCAAGGTCCGATTGAACCTCTCACAAAGGCCATCAGTGGCCGGGTGGTAGACACTGGTTCGAACCGCCTTGATGTTCAACAAGCCATACAGTTCTTTGAGGGTGCGTGACATAAAATTGGTGCCCTGATCGGTGAGAATCTCTTTCGGGATTCCCACGCGGGAGATTACTTGAAACAATGCCTGCGCTACACTCCTGGCAGAGATATTGCGCAGCGGTATTGCCTCGGGGTATCGGGTTGCGTAATCTATCAAGACCAACACAAATCGATATCCCTGTGTACACCGATCAAATGGCCCGATAATATCCATGGCTATGCGGTCGAATGGGTTCTCGACCAATGGTAAGGGCCGCAAGGGGGCCCGTGGAATGGCTGGGGGATTTACCAACTGACATTCGCGACAAGAAGCGCACCACCTACGCACCTCTGCCCGAATTCACGGCCTTATACGGTTTAGTGTCTTATCATACCCTAAATGGCCCGCCATGGGGTTGAAATGAGCCGCCTGGAAGACCATTTCCCGGCGGCTACGGGGAACCAACAACTGGGTTACTTCCTCCTGGCTATGTGAGTCACGACTTACTCGGTACAACCTGTCGCTGATAATCGCGAAATAGGGGTGGGCGCGTACTGTGTCTGGCCGTACCAAAGTACCATCAATCGCTATCACTTGGTCATAGGCCGATCGTAGGGTCTCGTCACGAGACTGCTCGAGGGGGAAGTCACCTAGCAGCGGATAGTTCGGTGGGGAAATCTCGGGTTGAGACCCCCCCGCCGGCTCCGGCTCCTCGGCAGTGTCGCAAGGCGCCACCTCAGCACAGAGCACATTACACACCGGGAGGGCCCGGTATGTCGCCGATGCGGACGACCTGCCCCACCTCCCTCACTGGGCACTCCGCCCGTACATGGCCCGGCCGTCCGCATCGCCAACACACCCCCCCTGTCGCTCGGGGTGCTTCCTGTGGGGCCAGGGCTGGTTCTCGACATGCCTGCCCCTGCCATCTCGTCCTCGGGGCGGGCGCCGGCCTCTCCTCCTCCGGCAGCACGGCACCTTCCGGGCGCCGGCCCCCCACCCCTGGCGCCGGGGCTCCTGCGGCGGGAGGGAGAGATGGTCCTCCGCCAAGGTAACGGCGGCCGTGAGATCCTGGGGCCGGTGGTACTGGACGGAGTACTGTGCTGGGGTTGAGCCTGCCGCTCCAGTATGAGGGCCATCCCTCCGATGGCCGCGCTTAACGCCTCCATTCCTCTGTGCCCCACTTTGGGCGCCACTGTAACGAGGTCCATTGTACACAGAGGCAGACGCAGTGGTGTAGTGAGGGACAGGTCCCGTTTATTCATAAAGTCCGTAATATGGCTTTTCAGCCCTCCACAACCTCGGCAACTTTTCAGTCGCCGTCCTCTCTCTCGAATGCCGAGGCACACACATCTTAAACCATCTAGTCAACGAGGCTTCATTTGCAACAGGTGTGCAATGGAGCCTCGCTGACGTCACCCTGGCCACGGTCCTGTAGCTCCCTCTACAGGCCGAACGCTGCATGTCCCCCCACAATGACATTAGCAGCTCTTTCCCTCTACCTCTCACCAACACTGCTACCTTTCCTCCCAAACCCACTGTGCTACACCCGGTCTCTGGTTTATCAGATTTTTCCCCCCTCTCCCCTGATGATGTTCTAAAACTGGTCACATCCAAGCGGGCAACCACTTGCCCCCTCGATCCCCTCCCCCTTTCTCCAATCCATCTCCAAAGACCTCCTTCCGTTAATCAATTCCTCTCTATCCACAGGATCTGTCCCAGCTGCCTTCAAGACAGCCAGAGTCAAGCCTCTTCTCAAGAAACCAACTCTTGACCAACTCTTGAACTCTTGATAGTCTCTGGTCACAGCCAGCATACATCAAGGGAATGCTGTCAAGCTGCATTCTTAGCACAGTGTCTCTTACATCCAAGAGAGAAAAATAAGTGTGCATTTAGCCTAGTACACTTGTACACTGCTCAAAGTCAGGAACAGTACTGATGCCCTCCAATATTCATCGATAGATACTGTAGATTTTCATTGTAAACTTCAGGTTACTCCTCAGTTGCAGAGGGTGGTGAAAACTGCCCAACGCATCACCGGTTCCTCACTCCCCTCCATCGAGGCTGTCCAGGGCAAACGATGCTTGCGTAAGGCACGCAGCATCGTCAAGGACATTTCTCACCCCAACCATAGACTTTTCACCCCACTCCCCTCCGGGAGGCGCTACAGGTCTCTCCGCACCCGAACCAGTAGGTTCAGAGGCAGCTTCTTCCCTGCGGCTGTCACCCTACTGAACTTGAACACTGCACCGACCTGACAACCTACTACCCCTGCAACCCCCACCCCCCCCGGACAATTGCACTATTACTCCACTCCCCTCCCCTGCTCTTACTCATACCACTGCTTCTGTACATACCTGTCCATACTGTTCATACTGCACATAATGCACATATCCTTATATTTTCTTTAATACTACTGCACATACTGTACATACCTGTTTATACTGTTTATACGGCATTCCATATTTATATTTATTCTGCTATCTACCTCATGCTACTGTTAATACATATATACTGCTAGACTGCACTACCCATACAGCTCATATGCTGCTACACTGTTCATACTGTAACTATTTATTCTGCTATAATGCTACTGTTACTCATATACTGCTATACTGCACTGCTATATTATACTGCACTACTACTGATCATATATTGCACTACCTGTAAATACTGTTCATTGCACTTTCTGCTATTTTGCACTTCTGGTTAGACGCTAACTGCATTTCGTTGTCTCTGTACTTGTACTCTGCACAATGACAATAAAGTTGAATCTAATCTAATCTAATCTAAAAAAAAAGTTGCAAGAGGCTTAGTGTGGATTTCTATGTTATATGTTTACAGAATGAAACAGATACAGCATTGAAACAATTAATTGTTTCTTTCTTTCTCCCTTTGCATGAGATATAAAACAAATCATGGCAAAGAGTCAACACAATACAATAGTATTTGTTACAGAGGCAATTTGACTGCTCCGCTCGGCCCACCAATTGCATACATTATACTATACAACTATCACTCCAAGTCACAACATCACAATCAACATCACTACAAATAGCATAACATGTCTCTTGTAAAAGTTGACCTCCTGATGTCCTAACGTGTGCTAGCCCAATTCAATCAAAACTGGCAATGAGAGTTCAGGAGTAGGCCCGATGTCAAAGCAGGAGAGCATGTTTTAATTGGATATTATTAATTTAATTACTGTATTATGCAGCTCAGTTTCACACCATTAACAGTGTTTCACTGATATTGCAACAGCAAATATGCAAACGTTTACAGTACAAGAGGATTGTTGCTTTTATCTAAACCATTGAATTGAATAGTGCTCTTAGCTGACCAGGAAACAAATGTGTCACACTTGTCTTCAGCAACCCTCGAGTTGTCAGGAAGTAAGGTCACTGTGCAATCCTGTGGGTAAACAGAGACTCAGATACGTCAGGCATCTGGAAGAGCTGAGGTATTCTGCTATGTGGCCAAATCAGGGGATGCTTGTGTCTAAATTCACTTGATAAGCATCTCCTAGCATACTTCAAGTTCAGATAACAATAATCTAGTTTCTCAATGACAATATGTCAGTTGTATGCACTGAATGCCTCTTTGGCATTGAATTAAGGTCTGAACACCATATTCAACACCTTTAATTTATTGGAAAAGGAAATTATTTTTTAATAATAGTTGCACAAGGGCACTATCGAGTATACAAGTATACTGGAATGAACCCTTAAACAGTATTTGCTTTCTAGGTTGAGTTTCTTAGGGCCGTTTATCTCATGATGGAATAAACTAACAAAGCTATTAACCACAAACAAACAAACTATTCAGTACACACAGGGTTGAACAGAGACAGTATCATGCACAGGCACAAAGCCACCTGTGCTAATGCTACGGGTTAGCATGCTGGTAGGCCATTTTGAGTAAACACGAAAGTATGCATTGTTCATTCTCCGGACATCTTAAGGTTTTGACACACCTTCACTGCTCTTTTGAGAATGTTCTGAGAAGTGAACAACCAAAAAAAATACAATGATCATGAATTCCCTTGTGGCAATCACATTGTGTATGGATCTAGTCTTTTCCCATATAAAATGGCGCCGCCGATGCCGGTCGCCGTTGTGAGAGCTCCGCAGAGGATGTGCGTTTTTTTAGCTTTTATGTGTTTTCTAAATTCTCTCATTGTGAGAAACTCACTGGCACTGATATCCTACGACAAGGACACACTTCTACATGTAAATTACAACTTAAGACCAAGTATTTTGGATAATTATTCTATTGACAGGGCGTGGCCGGCGGAGATCAGAAGGACCCCCCACGATAAAAAAGAGGAGGAAACAACGGGGAAAGCGGGCAGGCATTCGGAATCGGCTGAGAGCTCAGGCCCACCGTCCACCTCTGCCTAGCATACTTCTTGCTAATGTCCAGTCTCTGGAGAACAAGATGGATGATCTCAGGGTGAGGATTACTTTCCAGCGAGACGTAAGAGACTGTAACATCCTTTGTCTAACAGAGACATGGCTTACCTCGTTGGTACCGGACCGAGTCATCTGCCCTTCCGAGTCCTTCTCTGTTTTCCGGGCGGATAGAACGGAGGAGTCCGGCAAATCCAAGGGTGGTGGAGTTTGTTTCATGACCAACAACAACTGGTGTAACCCTATCAACGTAACGACGCTTTCTCAGACCTGCTCGGCGGACCTGGAGCATCTGATCTCATGCCGCCCATTCTACCTTCCCCGGGAGTTCAGCTCAATCATCATCACAGCCGTCTACATTCCACCACAGGCCAACACCGAGGCAGCGCTATCGACCCTACATGATACGCTGTGCCGGCATCAGAGCAACCACCCTGAGGCGGCGATGATAGTAACAGGTGATTTAAATCGGGCTAACCTTAAAAAAGTTATGCCTAACTTCCGTCAACACATCAAGTGTGCCACCAGGGGAGATAGAACTTTGGACCATTGTTATACTCAGTTTAAGAATGGGTACAAAGCTGTTTCCCACCCTCCCTTTAGGAAATCTGACCACTGCGCCATTCTGTTGATGCCTGTTTACAAACAGAGGATCCAACAGGTAGCGGTTGTGAAGAGGGAGGGAAAGCGGTGGTCCGACCAATCAGAGGCCGCGTTACAAGACGCGCTGAGTGACGTCGACTGGGATATGTTTCAATCAAGTTCCAGCGATGTCAGCGAGTTTACAGAGACTGTCTTGGACTTCATCTCTACATTAGCCGATAACATCGTACCAACTACAACGGTAAAGATCTACCCCAACCAGAAACCCTGGGTCGACAGTTCCATCCGTGCCGCTCTGAGGGCTCGCACCGCCGCTTACAACTCCGGGCTGGCATCCGGCAGCATGGAGGAGTATAAAGCGGAGTCCTACAAACTGCGGAGGGCGGTGAAAGCCGCCAAGAGGAGATATGCAGACAGAATGCAGGCGCAGATGGAGAACAACGATACCAGGGGCCTATAGCGAGGACTACGATCTATTACGGATTACCGGCACACACACCCCTCAACAGGAAGTGCAGATGCCTCCCTAGCCGAAGACCTGAACTCTTTTTATGCACGGTTTGAGGCTGGCAACACCACCGCTAGCGCGCCGGCTAACAATAACAACATCAGAGTGCTGGCTAGCGCGGCTGATGGGAGTTCACACGCTAGGGCAGAGCAAGCACTCTCCGTGACGGAACACAACGTGAGGAGGGCTCTGCTGAAGGTGAACACTAGGAAAGCTGCTGGCCCGGATGGCATTCCGGGGAGAGTACTTAAGAACTGTGCTAACCAGCTAGCTCCTGTGTTCACTACCATGTTCAATTTATCATTGGCAAATTCAGTAGTTCCCACCTGTTTTAAAAGACCCTCCATCGTCCCTGTGCCCAAGATCACCTCCCCAGCCTGCTTAAATGACTATAGACCCGTGGCTCTAACCTCAGTGGTCATGAAGTGCTTTAAGAGGCTGATTAAGGAATACATCTGCTCCTCCCTCCCTCCGACCCTGGACCCACTGCAGTTCGCATATAGACCAAACAGATCTACGGACGATGCAGTTTCCCAGGTCCTCCACACCACTCTCTCTCACCTTGACAGTCAGAAGGGGGGCTATGTGAGAATGCTGTTTATAGACTACAGCTCAGCGTTCAATACCATAGTCCCCACCAGACTGAACATTCCCCTGTGTGCCTGGATCCTGGACTTTCTGACGGCCAGGCCACAGGTGGTCAGGGTGGGTAGACACACCTCCAGCTCACTCATACTGAGCACAGGGTCCCCCCAGGGCTGCGTCCTTAGTCCCCTCCTCTACTCCCTGTACACCCACGACTGTGTGGCTAAGTCCAGCGAAAACTCCATCATTAAGTTTGCGGACGATACAGTCGGGGTGGGGCTGATCTCAGACAACAATGAGAAAGGCTACCTGGACGAGGTGGCGGACCTGTCACTCTGGTGTCAGGAGAATAGCCTCATCCTGAATGTCTCCAAGACAAAAGAGCTGATTGTGGACTTCGGGAGAGCACAACTAAGGGCCTACACACCGCTGGACATCGGTGGGACTGCTGTGGACAGGGTGAGCAGTTTTAAATACCTGGGAGTCCACATCTCAGAAGACCTGACCTGGACTACCCACATCAGTTCTCTGGTGGGATAGGCAAGGCAGCGCCTGTTCCATCTCAGGCAGCTGAGGAAATTCAAAGTCTCCCGGAGGATCCTTCAGTCCTTCTACTCTGGAGCTGTGGAGAGCATCCTGGCTGGCAACATCACCGTCTGGTACGGTAACAGCACGGCCCAGGACAGGCGAGCTCTGCAAAGGGTGGTACGCCTGGCAGAAAAGACCATGGGAGCTCCAACCCCCCCTCTCCATGTCCTGTACACCAGGAGGTGTAGGACCAGAGCCTACAGGATTATGAAGGACCCTCACCACCCGGAAAATGGACTGTTCCAGCCACTGCGGTCAGGCAAACGCCTTCGCTGTCATGCAGCAAGAACAGAGAGGCTAAGGCTGAGTTTCTTCCCCCACGCCATCAGAATCATCAACGATGATCCCACCAGTGCCCCCCTCAAGTCACTCACACACTCACTGACATCATAACACACATGCACACACATAATCATCCATCTGCTGTTTATGCTGCTTACTGCTTATACTGTTCATATTGTTTATACTGTTTATGCTGTCCATACTGTATATTTTTTAGTACTTCTATTTTTATTTTATTCTATTTTAAAACTTATTGTATTGTTGCACTACTCTGTGGCACTGTCACTTTTGCATTTCACTGTATACTTGTATGCACGTGACAAATAAAGAATCTTGAATCTCTTGAATATCATATTCTGTGCAGACCTGTAGACCACAGAAACAAATCTAGGGCCATACAGTAATGTAAAACAACCTCAAATGAAAACAAACATTATACACTTTAAAGAAACTTGTATTTATTGAAATGAAATGCATTTATTTCAGGGTTCGTTTACAGCAGCAGTCCATAGTCCACAAAGCGTCAACATACACAGTTTGTTTGAAAAGTGTGAATGCTTTCACAAGGTGTTCGCCTTCCCTTGCGAAATATGTCTTAATATGTGGTATCAGAGGCATTTGGTTTTCTGAGTGCAAGAGATGGAAAAATATCCTTGTGTGAGGGCTAGCACATGGGCTCCCCTTTCTTACAAGGGTTTATCTTCAGATTTTTTCTGCAACACACGCACACTTAACTATTCCCAGAAATAGTTGTTGTTAATCAGACAATTGATAAAGCTGTGGTAGATACAATCATGTTTACAGTTAACAGATACCAAACATTGAGAAGGAGAAAATGTTAAACTGAGATAAAAGAACAAATTCCATTTCACAGTTATGGCTCATATCATGGAAGGGGCAACCTGCCAACCTGCCACAAATGCCTGTGATTCAACAGAATGCAATGCATTGCTGCATATCTAACCCTAACCCTAATAAATAATGATCCTAGACTTAGTGAAAGAATTTCCTCAAAACTGTTTCCCAAGCACCACCCAGATCTAATAGTCTGAATCACTCACTCTCTTTCACATAAGCATTTAGTTTACACACATTTACATTACATTTTCTACATTTATAGCATTTAGCAGACGCCTTTATCCAAAGCGACTTACAACAAATACATTTGTCTAAGTAAGTGAATCATCTATCCATCAGTCATCATAAGAAAAAGTAATCTATGCTAGGACCAGGGGCTATTGGCAGTAACAATGCTAGAAGAAGGAAGAAATACTTTTTTATTTATTTACAGAAGAGAAAGTTTTACAGGGGGGTAGTGGGGATGAAGAGGTTTTTAGGAGGGACAGTGAAAATAGAGGCTGCGGTGCCAGGCGGCCAGCCTAGGTGGAAGAGCGGAGTGATCGGGCAGGGGTTTGGGGGCTGACCATTACTTGCAAGTAGGGAGGGGCTGTTCCCTTTGCCGCCCGGTAGGCGAGCACCGGGGTCTTGAATCTGATGCAAGCTGCTACCGGGAGCCAGTGAAGGGTGTGAAGGAGGGGGGTGACATGGGAGAATTTGGGGACATTGAACACCAGACGGGCGGCAGCATTCTGGATGAGCTGCAGAGGCCTGATGGCGGAGGCAGGGAGCCCGGCCAAGAGTGCGTTGCAGTAGTCAAGGCGGAAGATCACAAGTGTTTGGACCAAAAATTGTCCTGCTTCTCTGGTGAGGAATGGACGTATCCTTCTGATGTTGTAGAGGAAGAATCTACAGGAGCGTGCTGTCGCTGTGATGTTCGCCACACAGGATAAGTGGTTGTCAAGGATCACCCCAAGGTTCTTGGCTGTCTGGGAGGAGGATGGAGAAGTCTTGGAGAGGGCAAGCTTTCCCCGGGAGGAAGAGCAGCTCAGTCTTGTTAAGGTTGAGCTTGAGGTGATGGGCTGACATCCAAGCAGAAATGTCTGCAAGACATGTGTTGCCACCCGTGAGTCAGAAGGGGGGAAAGAGAGAAAGAGTTGAGTGTCATCTGCGTAGCAGTGGTAGGAGAAACCATGTGAGGAAGTTACAGAGCCAAGAGATTTGGTATAGAGGGAGAACAGTAAGGGCCATAGGACTGAGCCCAAGGGGACAACAGTGGTGAGGGCTCATGGAGAGGATTGCGATAATCTACACCAGGGGTTCCCAAAGGGGGGGTCGCAAGATGATTTTCAGAATCCTCTTGATGTGACCCCTGAGGTGATTACGACAGATTAAGGACAGTATCATTTGCAGGTGACAGGTCACTTTACAGCGCCACAGTAAACATCACAGACGTCACACACACACACGTCAGTGTGCACCAGTAGATTTCTTCTGAACAGCTCAAATCAATACACTCGGCTTTAAGCCTAGGATATTATTTTTCAAAATGAAACGTTGGTTAATACCGACCAAAGACAAGGCAGAGAGGCCAGCGGAGAAGGCAGCAGAGGAGAGTGGAGAACCGCCGTCAGAAAGGCCATCGACTTCTGGCACAGGAGGAGGAGACCACCGTAAGGGGGTCCATAAGCAGTCGGACCAGCCTTCCTCCAAGTGTCGCAAGTATCGAGAGGAATATATCCAGTATGGATTCACATGCGTCGTTATCAATGAAGTACAACATCCCCAGTGTGTAGTGTGCACTGAGGTGCTTGCACATGAGAGCTTAAAGCCCGTAAAAATGCTCAGACACTTGAAAACTAAGCACCCCTCTCTTGCCGCTAAACCAGCAGATTTTTTCCGCCGAAAGGAGAGAGAATTGCAAGGCCAAAAAAAAGTCATAACTAACCAAACAACAATCCCTACCAAAGCTCAAAAGGCATCATATGAGGTGGCATATTTAATTGCACAGGCAAAAAAGCCACACACAATCGGGGAAACCCTAATAAAACCTGCTGCTATCGCTATGAGTCGGACAATGCATGGGGATAAACAGGCGCGGGAGCTAGAAGCAGTGCCGCTGTCTGACGGGACCATATCCCGGCGCATCACGGACATGGCCCAGGACATAAAGTGTCAGCTGACTGACAGGGTGAAGAAAGGGAAATATGCTTTGCAGTTAGATGAATCCACAGATGTATGAAACTCTGCCCAGCTGCTTGTTTTCGTCAGATACAGTTTTGATGGAAAACTAAACGAGGACATGCTGTTTTGCACCCCGCTGGAGGTAAAGTGCACAGGCGAGGACATTTTCACAAAACTTGACAACAAACTAAAAGAAGAGGGACTGTCTTGGGATGAGTGTATCGGTGTGTGTACAGACGGTGCTGCAGCAATGCTGGGGGAAAAGAAAGGACTAAAAACAAGAGTCTTACAAGTGGCGCCCCACGTAAACTTTACGCACTGTATTATCCACAGAGAAGCTCTTGCGAGTAAAACGCTCGACCCAGAGCTTAAAAGTGTTCTTGAGACTGCGATAAAAATTGTCAACTACATAAAATCACGTCCACTCAACACCAGGCTGTTCGCCACTCTCTGCAACGAACTGGGATCGGAGCATCAGGGCCTGCTGTTCCACACAGGAGTCAGGTGGCTTTCGCGGGGAAATGTTCTCAGCCGCCTGTATGAACTGCGGGACAAGGTGCGCTTATTTCTGATGGAGCATGGGTCCCAGCTCGCTGACCACCTGACTGACCTTGACTGGTTAACAAGGCTAGCGTATTTGTCTTGCATATTTGACAGACTAAACGGACTTAACATGTCATTGCAAGGTGAAAACACAAGCATCATGTCGCTGAATGATAAAATCCGCGCATTCAAGAGGAAAATGGATCGCTGGACTGCGCGAGTTGAAATGGGCAGGATTGATATGTTTCCTGAGCTGGAGGAATTCATGGAGGAAAATGATCTGAGTGTTAACACTGTGAAGAAGTCTATCACTACCCACCTTCAAGCCCATAAGATTGTAATGACTGCAAGTCATCTGTCATCCGACATGGAGGACACACTGATTGAACTGTCAAGTGACCACACCGTAAAGACAGCTTTTAATTCAAAGACGCTTGCTGAGTTCTGGATTTCAGTCGAGAGAGAATATCCACAGCTATCCAAGGCCGCGATGGACGTACTGACGCCGTTTGGCTCTACATACGTGTGCGAAAAGACTTTCTCGGCACTGACATATATTAAAAATAAATACAGATCGCGTCTAAACGTGGAGGATGATTTCTGAGTGGCCGTCTCCAAAATTAAACCCAGAATGGACTTGCTGTGCTCCCCGCATAGTGCCCACCCATCTCATTAGGTGAGATTAACGCTGAAACATAATTCCCAAAATGTAAATTTGCACCGCAACAATGTTCACATTGTTTACTCAGTGCTACAGTTTATGGCTATTACTTTGACTGAGATATTCTTCTGCTAACATGGAAATGAAAGTATTGTGTCAAAATTAAGTTTGCACATGACAGCAACAATGTTCACTCATAAGTTACATGGAGATTACTTTGACTGACATATTCTGCTTTTATCTTATAGTCAATTGTTATATGTAAAATCATATCATGGTTGTCAGGCTGTTCTGTTCTTTTGTGTTGTCGTTATGCCCGTGTTTGGATACTCCTATTAGTGTGTGCGTCCTGTGCGCACGTTTTCTTATGTTTCAGTCACCTCCGGGGATAGTGCCAGTCTCTGGCACCGTTATTTTGAGGGTCACGGGCTGAAAAGTTTGGGAACCCCTGCTCTACACGTCACCTGGTAAGAGTGATTAGCCAGGTAGGATGCAAACCAGGAGAGTGCAGAGCCAGAAATGCCCAGTTCTGAGAGGGTGGAGAGAAGGATCAGGTGGTTTACTGTGTCGAATGCAGCAGACAGGTCCAGAAGAATGAGAACAGAGGAGAGGGAGGAAGCTCGGGCAGAGTGGAGGGCCTCCGTGACAGCAAGGAGGGCAGTCTCAGTAGAGTGCCTTGAAGCCGGATTGGTGAAGGTCAAGGAGGTTGTTCTGAAGGAGGTAGTGAGACAGTTGGTTAGAGACAGCACGTTCAAGGGTTTTAGACAAGAAGGAGAGAAGGGATACCGGTCTGTAGTTATGGACAGCAGACGGGTCAAGAGTTGGTTTCTTGAGAAGAGGCTTGACTCTGGCTGTCTTAAAGGCAGCTGGGACAGATCCTGTGGATAGAGAGGAATTGATTATGGTGGTAAGGAACAGAAGGTCGTCTTTGGAGATGGATTGGAGAAACTGGGAGGGGATAGGATCGAGAGGGCAGGTGGTTGCCCGCTTGGATGTGACCAGTTTTAGAATATCATCAGGGGAGAGGGGGGAAAGAGCTAATAAACCAGAGACCGAGTGTAGCGCAGTGTCATGGTTTCGGCTGTACCTCCCCCATTCCCAGTGTTTCCTCTGTTATCCCTTCCCTGTGTCTCTCGTTTGTCCCTTGTTTTCCTGGCTGTGAGGACGTGGGTCTGGGCGTGGCACCTCCGGGCACACCTGCTGCCTATCCACCTGCACAGCTGTGTTCCATCCACTCATCAAGCTCCTACAGCTTTTATATTCCGGCTCTTCATTCCAGTCTTTGCCGGATTATTCAGTCACCTACGTGGTACTAATACTATCGCCTTGCAACGTAGTACGCAACCTATGATATCCAAGTGTTTTTGGTCATTGCTAACTATATGTTCCCTGTGCCTCAGGATCAACACCTCCCGGGAATCCTGGTCTGCCTCGCCCGTCTGCCTCCCCGCTGACGCACGGACCTCCTCACAGCACCTCGCCCGTCTGTCCTTCCACCGACGGCTCCATTCACCAAGCCCCGCTCCCCCTGGTTATCCACAATAAATCATCCTTTAACATTGCTGATC
The DNA here is from genome assembly GCF_951799395.1 of Argentina silus. Lineage (NCBI taxonomy): Eukaryota > Metazoa > Chordata > Actinopteri > Argentiniformes > Argentinidae > Argentina > Argentina silus. Next base: position 20,399,575 of record NC_139654.1, on the reverse strand, counting down.
CTTGTCCGTGTTCTGCATTTTGGGTCCAACTAACTACCCCACCTAACAGAATAATCCGGCCCGCATGGACCCAGCAGACCCGGGTCAGGACGGAGAACACTTACATTACGCGGCCAAGGACAACTACTGGGACAGCGCGATCGGATCCTCCGGGACCTCTCCGACAATAACCAGGTCATGATGTCACAAATCCAGCAGTTAACGAATCAACTCACCTTGTTAACGTCCCAACTCTCACCGCTAACCTCCGCAGCCCAGTCCATTCAGCAGGCTGTTCCAGCTCCGCCTCCTGCGGCTCCTCCGCTGCCTGTGCCTCCCGCTCCACCCCGGCAGTGCTATGGTCCTCACCCGGAGTCCTTCTCTGGGGATCTGGAGAAATGCAGGGGTTTCCTCCTCCAGTGTTCCATGATGTTCGATCAGCAGCCGCTGTCGTTTCCTTCGGACCAATCTAAGGTACACTATGTCGTGGGACTTTTGAGAGGAAGGGCTTTGGCTTGGGCGGAGGCGGTAAATGCGAATCAGCCTATCACCACTCTGACTTTTGAGGAGTTTGTATCTAGGATGAGGGGTGTTTTTGATCATCCTGATCATGGTGGAGATGCTACAAAACATCTGTTGAAGTGCCGCCAGGGATCTAGGAGTGTGGCCGATTACTCAGAATTCAGGATGCTGGCGGCGGATTCCAAGTGGAATGACGAGGCGTTACGGGGGGCCTTTTTGAACGGACTCAGTGAACAATTAAAAGATGAACTTGCTGCTTGTGATGATTCCTCAAGTTTTGACCTGCTTGTTTTGTTAGCCATCAGGCTGGATAATCGCCTGCATGAAGGAAGACTGGAGAGGGCTGGTCGGTTCTCCTCTCCACTCTCCTCTCGACCACCCACGATATCTCCCGCGAGGTCGGGCGCTCACTCTCCCTTCACGGCTCTGCCTTCCGCCTCCGCGGGGGAGGAACCCATGCAGCTGGGCCGAGCTCGTCTATCTCTCGCCGAGCAGCACCGCAGGATGAGGGAAGGTGTATGGTTCTACTGTGGCCAGTCTGGTCACGTTCTCGCTGCCTGCCCGGTTTGGCCAAAAAGACGGGGCTCATCAGTAGCAGTGGGGACACTGGTGAGTCAATCTTTTTCCTCTGCCCCACCTCAACCTCGAATGCAAATTCAAGCTACCCTATGTTATGATCAGCTCTCTTTGCCCCTCCTTGCTCGAGTCGACTCTGGTGCTGAGGACAGGTTTTTGTATAAGGAGTTGGCCATTCAATCTGGAATTCCTCTTGAACCACTTGGGTCTCCACTCACAGCTAATGCCCTGGATGGGAGATTTCTGGCCCGAGTAACTCACCGCACTGTTCCTGTGTCCTTAGTCCTGCCAGGTAATCATCGGGAGTCTGTCCAATTCTTTATCATCTCAGCACCTAAGACACCCCTAGTTCTGGGTCATCCCTGGCTAAAATTACGCAATACGCGTTGTCTCCTCTCAGTCCAGAGCCTCTAGATCTGTCCACCCTTCCTGTGGAATATCATGAGTTAGGTGAAGTTTTCAGAGAAGATTTGGCTCTCTCCTTGCCACCTCATTGCCCATACGATTGCTCCATTGATATTCTTCCAGGTGCTCCCCTTCCCTCAAGCAGACTCTACAACCTGTCGCGTCCAGAACAAGAGAGCATGGAGAGGTACATCAAAACCTCACTGGCTGCTGGCATTATACGTTCATCTTCCTCTCCTGTTGGAGCTGGCTTTTTCTTTGTCTCCGAGAAGGGTGGCTCTCTGCGCCCCTGTATTGACTATCGTGGGCTGAACAACATCACAGTCAGAAATAAATATCCCCTGCCATTAATCAATTCTGCCTTGAGCCCCTCCATGGAGCCACTGTCTTCGCTAAGCTGGATCTCCGGAACGCCTATCACCTGGTCAGGATCAGAGAGGGAGATGAATGGAAGACAGCCTTCAACACCCCACTTGGACAATTCGAACACCTGGTAATGCCGTTTGGTCTCACCAATGCACCTGCGGTCTTTCAAGCTCTAGTTAATGATGTCCTGAGAGATTTCCTGAATCGGTTTGTGTTTGTCTACCTCGACGACATACTAATATTTTCCCAGAACATGTCTGACCACGTCTCCCATGTCCGCCAGGTGCTCCAAAGGCTTTTGGAGAATAAGCTCTATGTGAAGGGCGAGAAGTGCGAGTTCCACACCAGTACCATCAGCTTCCTGGGTTACATTATTGAGAGTGGGCAGGTGAGGGCAGACCCAGAGAAGATCAAGACCAAGATGGCGGCGCGCATGCATCGCGACGCCCGGTGTCTCTCCAGAGTTTGCGAATTAGTGGTTATTTGCTTGTTTATTTAAAGTATTCTCGCTAAAAACAGTTTAGCATACATATCGTACAGCCGACGAGAACTTTTGGACATCGGTTACGGCATTCCAGACATCTTTATCGACGCAATACCTGAGATTACCAAAACAGCGGGACCAGCTAACTCCGCTACACCGACCGGAAGCGACCCCAAACCGCCTCGGAAACGTAAACACAGGCGAGGGAGCCGAGGTGGGCTGAGAGCTAGGCTAAAGCTAACTCCACATCGACTCTCACTACCTAGTCTTTTCCTCGCTAATGTTCGTTCCCTGGCAAACAAGATGGATGAACTGCGGCTGCGGATCACCACACACAACCATGATATTACAGTCCATAATCCATTTTTCACGGAAACCTGGCTCAACAGCGAGGTACCCGACAACGCTATCGAGCTAGCAGGGCGCTACGTTCTCCAAGCAGACAGAACAGCGGGTGACTCCGGTAAGACCAGAGGTGGAGGTTTGTGCATCTATGTGAACAAGACGTGGTGCACGGACACTACCATCACCGAGAGTCACTGCTCAGCTAACCTGGAGTTTCTCATGGTTAAGTGTAGACCTTTCTATCTGCCCAGAGAGTTCACGTCCACTGTTATCACGGCAGCCTATATCCCCCCGGATGCTAATGCTAAGATTGCCATGAAAGAACTGCATACTGCCATTAGCAAACAACAGACTCTGCATCCCGAGGCAGCCTTCATTGTCGCGGGTGACTTCAACCACTCCAATTTAAAGACTGTACTGCCCAAATTCCAGCAAAATGTCTCATGCCCCACCAGAGGAGACAGGACATTGAACCATGTATATACTAGCATGGCTGATGCTTACAAAGCCGTTCCCCTCCCCCACCTATGTCAATCTGATCACCTCTCATTGTTCCTACTGCCCAAGTACTCAGCACTCATCAAACGGGTGAAACCTACAGTGAGGACAGTCAAGGTCTGGCCAGAGGGAGCTGACTCAGCGCTCCAGCAGTTTTGGAAACACTGACTGGGGTGTGTTTGCCACACAGGCCACCCATGACTCCCACACGGACATTGACTCATATGCCTCCTCTGTTTTGGACTACATCAATTCCAACATCAATAGTGTCACCACACTCAAACGGATCACCACTTTCCCTAATCAGAAGCCATGGATGAACAGTGAGGTCCGACTCCTGCTGAAGGCACGCGACATTGCCTTCAGATCAGGGGATGCTCGGGCCTACAGCTCATCCAGGGCTAACCTGCAGAGGGGCATCATAAAGGCCAAGCACAACCACAAGCTGAGGATCGAGGATCACTTCAAGAACAACTCTGACCCCCGACGCATGTGGCAAGGCATCCAGACCATCACTGACTACAAACCCACTAACACCTCACCCCTCTCCATCGACGCCTCCCTGCCTGATGAGCTGAACCACTTCTATGGCCGCTTTGACAGGGACAGCAAGGAGGTGGCCATCAAGGCTGTGCTCCCTGCAGATCACCAGCCCCTCACTCTATCTCCCACCGACGTGTGTGCGGCACTGAGCAGGACTAATGCACGCAAGGCTGCTGGTCCTGATGGCATCCCCGGACGCGTCCTCAGGGCCTGTGCTGTGCAGCTGTCTGAGGTTTGGACTGACATATTCAACCTGTCCCTAGCCCAAGCAGCTGTCCCCGCGTGCTTCAAAACCACCTCCATCGTGCCGATGCCAAAACACTCCACTGCAACGAGCTTAAATGACTTCCGCCCAGTTGCACTCACGCCCATCATCATGAAGTGCTTCGAGAGGCTGGTCCTAGCTCAACTCAAGACCTGTCTACCACCCACACTGGACCCCTTCCAATTCGCCTACCGGCAGAACAGGAGTACAGAGGATGCCATCTCAACGGCACTTCACTCCGCCCTGTCCCACCTCGACAATAGCAACACTTATGTGCGAATGCTGTTCATTGACTTCAGTCATCCCCTCCAAACTGATCTCCAAACTCAGTCAACTGGGCATCAACTCCTCCCTCTGCAACTGGATTCTGGACTTCCTAACCAACAGGCCGCAGTCTGTTAGGCTACACAACCACACCTCCTCAACCCTCACCCTGAACACCGGCGTTCCACAAGGCTGTGTGCTGAGCCCCCTCCTTTACTCCCTCTTCACCTACGACTGCACACCTGTACATGGCTCAAACACCATTGTTAAGTTTCCAGACGACACAACGGTGATTGGTCTCATCAGCAACAACGATGAGTCGGCCTACAGGGAGGAGGTCCAGCACCTAACAGTGTGGTGCAACGACAACAACCTGGCTCTCAACACCAGGAAGACCAAAGAGCTCATTGTGGACTTCAGGAAGTCAAAAGCTGGCACACACACCCCCATCCTCATCAACGGGACTGAGGTGGAGCGAGTCACCAGCTTCAAGTTTCTGGGTGTCCACATCTCTGAGAATCTCTCCTGGACCCTCAACACCTCTACCCTGATCAAGAAGGCTCACCAGCGTCTCTTCTTCCTGAGGAAACTAAAGAAGGTCCATCTGTCTCTTCAGATCCTGGTGAACTTCTACCGCTGCACCATCGAGAGCATCCTCACCAACTGTGTCACAGTATGGTATGGCAACTGCTCTGCATCTGACCGGAAAGCACTGCAGAGGGTGGTGAAAACTGCCCAACGCATCACCGGTTCCTCACTCCCCTCCATTGAGGCTGTCCAGGGCAAACGATGCTTGCGTAAGACACGCAGCATCATCAAGGACATTTCTCACCCCAATCATAGACTGTTCACCCCACTCCCCTCCGGGAGGCGCTACAGGTCTCTCCGCACCCGAACCAGCAGGTTCAGAGGTAGCTTCTTCCCTGCGGCTGTCACCCTACTGAACTCGAACTCTGCATGTATAGACCACACTCCATACCACTGCTCTTCTGTACATATCTGTCTATACTGTTCATAATGCACATATCCTTATATTTTTCTTAATACTACTGTTAATACACTGCACATATCTGTACATACCTGTTTATACTGTTCATACGGCATTCCATATTTATTCTGCTATTTACTCGAATGTTACTGTTAATACATATATACTGCTAGACTGCATTGCCTATACAGCTCATATGCTGCTTACACTGTTCATACTGCATCCTATTTATTCTGCTTATAATGCTACTGCTAATTCATATACTGCTTACACTGCACTACTTATACTTTACTGCACTACTATACTGCTCATATACTGCACTACCTGTATATACTGTTCACACTGCACTTTTCTGCTTTTTTGCACTTCTGGTTAGACGCTAACTGCATTTCGTCTCTGTACTTGTACTCTGCACAATGACAATAAAGTTGAATCTAATCTAATCTAATCTAATCAGAGCAGTGGCAGAATTGCCTCAACCTGCCACTCGCAAACACCTTCAGCGGTTCCTTGGGTTTGCTAACTTTTACCGCTACTTCATCTGGGACTACAGCAGGATGGCAGCACCTCTAACAAGACTCACATCTCCCTCCGTTCCCTTCTCATGGACCCCAGAGACCGACAGAGCGTTTTTGAAACCCATTCTTGTGCAACCTGATCCCTCTCGCCAGTTCATTGTTGAAGTGGATGCTTCAGACTCTGGTGTCGGGGCTGTCCTTTCCCAGCGCTCTGGTCCAGACCAAGGACTCCACCCCTGTGCATTCTACTCTCGTCGTCTATCGCCAGCAGAACGCAACTACAATGTGGGAAACAGGGAGCTACTTGCTGTCAAGCTGGCGTTAGAGGAATGGAGACATTGGCTGGAGGGAGCCGAGGAACCATTTGTGGTATGGACCGACCATAAAAACATAGCGTACATTCAGACAGCCAAACGTCTGAATTCCCGTCAAGCCCGCTGGGCTTTGTTTTTTGGGAGGTTCAACCTCACTCTCACATACCGCCCTGGCTCTAAAAATATCATGTCTGATATCAAGCCTCACTGAGGAAACTCTCCCCGGCACGGATCCCATTCTCCCTTCAACCAGTGTGGTGGCGGCAGTATCCTGGGAGATCGAATCGGTGATCAGGGAGGCCCAGCAGACGCAACCTGACCCAGGTAACAGTCCACCTAACAGTCTATATGTCTCCGATACTGCACGTTCCCAGGTTCTCCAGTGGGTGCACAGTTCCCGTTTTTCCTGCCATCTGGGGATGAACCGCACCCTATCCTTCCTCAAGTGCCACTTCTGGTGGACCACTATGGATGCCGATACCCGCGCCGTCGTTGCAGCCTGCACTGTCTGTGCCCAAGGGAAATCCTCGCATCGCCCTCCTGCTGGTCTGTTGCGCCCTCTTCCTGTTCCGAGTCGTCCCTGGTCCCACATTGCTCTCGACTTTGTCTCTGGTCTACCTCCCTCACAAGGTAACACAGTCATCCTCTCCATAGTTGACCAGTTCTCTAAGGCAGTTCATTTTGTGGCCCTCACCAAACTCCCCACGGCTCAGGAAACAGCGGATCTCCTGGTACACCATGTCTTCCGGCTCCATGGCATCCCACTGGACATTGTCTCTGACCGTGGACTTCAGTTCATATCCCAGGTTTGGAGAGCGTTTTGTTGGGCCTTGGGTGCTACTGTTAGTCTCTCTTCTGGATTCCATCCCCAGACCAACGGCCAGACGGAGAGGGCAAACCAAGACCTGGAGGCAGCCCTACGGTGTGTCGTCGCCACCACCCGGCGTCCTGGAGCTCTCAGCTTGCCTGGATCGAATACGCCCATAACACTCTGACCAGCGCGGCCAAAGGTTTGTCCCCCTTCGAAGCATCTCTGGGGTATCAACCGCCTCTGTTTCCCTCCTAGGAAAGCGAACTAGCAGTTCCTTCAGTCCAGGCGCACCTCCGCCGCTGCCGAAGAGTTTGGGGACACGCCCGTGCAGCCTTACTCCGCTCGGCCGACGTCAACTGGCGCATCGCAGACCGCCATCGGATCCCGGCTCCAGGATACAAACCAGGTCAGAAAGTTTGGCTGTCCTCCAAGAACATCTCGCTCAAAACTCAATCCCGGAAACTGTCTCCTCGCTACATCGGCCAAAGAGTTGAACCAATTCTTCAACAGGTTTGACTCGGGGGCTCATTGTCATTGTCTCCCTCCCCCTAGCGCCACCAACGACTCTCCACTCCATCCTCCTCCAGGCCTGCTCAGCTACCGGACCAGCCTCCCTCCCCTCCCCCTGCCCTGTCTAGACCCATTCACACCTCTCACCTACCCCTTTGTCCCATCCAGTACACTCTCCCTTCCCTCTCCCTCTCCAGCCCCTCTGACTCCATTCACACCTCCCCTCCATTCCCCTCCTCCTCCAGCCCCACCATTTCCTCACTTCACAACTCACTTCAGCGCCCCCCATTATTCTGCCCCCCGACACCACTGCCAGAGCCAACCCACCACCCCCCGCTCCAGTGTCATCAGTACGGCTCAGGTGAAGAGAGAGCTGGGGAAACTCCGCTCCAAGGCGTACTAATATGCTTGTGTTCAAGTCAATGGCACCTCATTGAATGTGCCTCATTGAGTAAGCATATTGGCACTGTTGCGCGAATATGAAATGAACTTTGTTAATCTTGTTTTTGATTGAAAAAAATTACCATGGCATCTTTTGATCTTCAGTGGCTATCGTGCCTGAAGCCTGTTGTCCAGCATGAGTAAGTCAGTTTAATCTTGTTTGTAGTCAGTGCTATTAGGAGTTGTTTGTTTTTTCAGTGGCTATCCTGCCTGAAGCCTGTTGTCCAGCGTGAGTCAGTCAGTTTGATCTTGTTTGTAGTCAGTGCTATTAGGAGTTTATTTTTTTTTTCAGTGGCTATTCTGCCTCTCTAATCAGAGTGCTATTAAGAGTTGTTTCGTTTGGCTATCCTGCCTGAAGTAGTTTCTATTGGAAGCCATCTGTATGAAGTAAATTAGCTGTGAAGTGCTGTCAATCTCCAGTGGGAGGGCCTAAACACTATTTAACTCCTGCTCACCCTGGACCACGACTAATACATTTGGGATTGAGTGAGTGGTGAAGCCTGTCTGGTCGTTAACTGATCGTCAGGTGGGAGGGGATGCCACCCTGCTAGCCATCAGCAATCACAGAATCTGCATTTATTTTGTAACGAGGGCAGAGCGACAGCCTCCTGACACGAAGACTCAAGACACAAAGACATAGGAGTCTATCTGTGGAGTCCATTGAGGAAGGCCTGAGAGGAAGGCCATACTACTAAGTATTTTTATTCTATCTTGATAATTTCTTTATTACCCCGAGTGTATTGTGTATACTTTTCCCACTAACCCTCTCCCTCTATATCGGCAAAAAATCACAATGTGCTTTCTCCCCATTCCTGTTATTTCCTCCATTAGGAGGACACATCGACGCTACACCCCCACTCACAACCCTTCCAACCTAATCTACCCACCATGCTCAACTGACCATGACCTCACTGTCAGGGGAGGACTTTGGAACTGCCAATCGGCGGTCCGGAAAGCAGAGGCAATCTCAGCCTATGCCTGCTTCATGTCTCTCCACTTCCTTGCTCTCACAGAGACATGGGTTACACCGGATAACACAGCTACTGCTAACGGCAGCCCTCTCTGATGCCTTCTCCTTTTCTCACTCCCCCAGACTCTCTGGTCGAGGAGGAGGAACAGGACTCCTCATCTCGCCTAAGTGGTCACATAATGTTCTTCCCCTGTCACACCTTATATATAGATATAGTCCATATCATCCTTTGAATTCCATGCTGTTTCTATTACCTCCCCTGTCAAACTTCACGTTGTTGTTATCTATCGCCCTCCAGGTCAGCTTGGAAACTTCTTAGATGAGATGGATGTCCTTCTAAGCTCATTCCCTGAGGACGGCACACCACTCACACTACTGGGGGACTTCAACATCCAGTCGGAGAAACTTCACTCGTCTGGAACGCTCAACCTTCTATCCTCCTTCGGCCTTACCCTGTCCCACTCTCCTCCCACTCATAAGGCGGGCAATCAGCTTGACCTTATCTTCACTAGATCCTCCCATACCTCAAACCTCACTGTTACCCCTCTTCCAGTTTCAGACCATCATTTTGTATCCTTCTCCCTCCCTCTCAAATGCTCACCCTCCCAACCAGCCTCTACCCACACTGTGTCCTCTCGTCGCGGCCTGCGCACCCTCTCACTCTCCACTCTTTCTTCCTCTGTCTTATCTGCCCTACCCTCTGTTGAATCCTTCTCTCTTCTATCCACTGATGCAGCTTCCTCTACCCTCCTGTCCTCTCTTTCCTCATCCTTCGACTCTCTCTGTCCACAGATCTCAAGGCCGGCACAATCCACTCCACACGCTCCCTGGCTGTCTGAAACCCTGCAAGCTTGTAGAATAGGGCTCCGGGCAGTTGAGAGGAAATGGAGAAAATCTGGCATTCCTGATGATCTAGACTGTTATCTCTCTCTCCTCCTCAACTACACCTCATCTGCATCAGCTGCTAAAGCCTTATACTACCATTCCAAAATTCAATCCTCTATCTCTGACCCAAGGAAACGTTTTCCACATTTTCCTCACTCCTCAACCCTCCTCCTCCCCCTCCTCCCTCCTCTCTGTCTGTTGATGACTTTGTCACCTACGTTGAAAAGAAGGTGTATGACTGTGGGGGGACATGCAGCGTTCGGCCTGTAGAGGGAGCTACAGGACTGTGGCCAGGGTTACGGGGGACGAGGCTTTGTTGCGCAGCTGGTGCGAATGAAGCCTCGTTTAACAAAATGGTTAAGATGTGTGTGCCTCTGCTTGGCAGGGGAGGGGCGACTGGAAAGTTGCCGAGGGTTTTTTGAAAGACTGGAAAGTCACCACGAACTTTGATGAATAAACGGGAACATTCCCTCAACAACATACTGCGTCTGCCTCTGTGTACAATGGACATCGTTACAGTGCCCTCCTCCGAGAGCTCGTCGGGGTCATCAAAGCGGGACCGGCGCCCAGGTCGCCACAAGGTCCCCCTCCAGAAGATGGGGGGCCTGGAGGACCCGGAGGCGTTCCTGGCGGTGTTCGAGGGGACGGCGAGGATCTCGGGGTGGCCGGACGGCGAGTGGGCGTACCATCTGCTGCCCCTCCTGTCAGGCGAGGCGCAGCTCGCTGCCCACAGCCTGCCAACGGCCGCCCAGCGGGACTATCCTGGGCCTCACCCCGGAGGAACACCGTCGCCGGTTCCGGGCCCTGACGATGGAGGAGGGGAGCCGGCCCTTTGCCTACGCCCAGCGGCTGCGGGACAGCGCACGGCGGTGGCTGGACCCAGGGAACAGCTCGGCGGAGGAGGTCGGGGACCGGGTGGTGTTGGAGCACTTCCTCACGGGGCTCCCGGCCCGGACCGCCGCCTGGGTCCAGTACCACCGGCCCCAGGATCTCGCGGCCGCCGTTACCATCAGCATGTCGAGAACCAGCCCTGGCCCCACAGGAAGCACCCCGAGCGACAGGGGGGGTGTGTTGGTGATGCGGACGGCCATGTACGGGCGGAGTGCCCAGTGAGGGAGGTGGGGCAGGTCGTCCGCATCGGCGACATACCGGGCCCTCCCCCCGGACCAGGAGCGGCGTATCGTGTTCCGGTAAGGATACAACATGATACGCACCAGGCGTTCTTGGATTCGGGCTGCATGCAGTCCATGATCCAGGAGCGCCTGGTTCGACCGGGGGCATTGTTAAAGGCATCAAGGGTGTTGTGTGTGCATGGGGACATTCACGAATATCCTGTGGTTGCGATCGAAATTCATTTTGAAGGGAAAAAGCATAGTGTACAGGCGGCGGTTAGCCCGCGCCTCACGCATCCCCTTATTCTGGGTATAGATTGGGAGGGGTTTCCTCAAGCGGTAAAGCGGGCTACCAGGGTGCGTGCATGACAGAGAGGGAGGTGTGAGGCGTGTAATGTGCTCTGTGCTGAGGCGGCGCCTCGCGACACTGCCGAGGAGCCGGAGCCGGAGCCGGAGCCGGCGGGGGGATCTCAACCCAAGATTTCCCCGCCGAACTATCCGCTGCTAGGTGACTTCCCCCTCGAGCAGTCTCGTGACGAGACCCTACGATCGGCCTATGACCAAGTGATAGCGATTGATGGTACGGCCAGACACAGTACGCGCCCACCCCTATTTCGCGATTATCAGCGACAGGTTGTACCGGTGTCTCTCCAGAGTTTGCGAATTAGTAGTTATTTGCTTGTTTATCTCAAGTATTCTTGCTAAAAACAGTTTAGCGTACATATCGTACAACCGACAAGAACTTCTGGACATCGGTTCCGGCATTCCAGACAACTTTATCGATGCTATACCCGAGATTACTAAAACAGCGGGACCAGCTAACTCCGCAACACCGACCGGAAGAGGCCCCAGACCGGCTCGGAAACGAAAACACAGGCGAGGGAGCCGAGGTGGGCTGAGAGCTAGGCTAAAGCTAACTCCACACCGACTCTCACTACCTAGCCTTTTCCTCGCTAATGTTCATTCCCTGGCAAACAAGATGGATGACCTGCGGCTGCGGAACACCACAAACAAATGGATTACGGACTGTAATATCATGGTTTTCACGGAAACCTGGCTCAACAGCGAGGTACCCGACAACGCTATCGAGCTAGCAGGGCGCTACGTTCTCCGAGCAGACAGAACAGTGGGTGACTCCGGTAAGACCAGAGGTGGAGGTTTGTGCATTTATGGGAACAAAACGTGGTGCACGGACACTTCCATCACCGAGAGTCACTGCTCAGCTAACCTGGAGTTTCTCATGGTTAAGTGTAGACCTTTCTATCTGCCCAGAGAGTTCACATCAACTGTTATCACGGCAGCCTATATCCCCCCGGATGCTAATGCTAAGATTGCTATGACTCTGCATCCCGAGGCAGCCTTAATTGTCGCGGGTGACTTCAATCACTCCAATTTAAAGACTGTACTGCCCAAATTCCACCGAAATGTCTCATGCCCCACCACAGGAGACAGGACATTGGACCAGGTATACACTAGCATGGCTGATGCTTACAAAGCCGTTCCCCTCCCCCACCTAGGTCAATCTGACCACCTCTCATTGTTCCTACTGCCCAAGTACTCAGCACACATCAAACGGGTGAAACCTACAGTGAGGACAGTCAAGGTCTGGCCAGAGGGAGCTGACTCAGTGCTCCAGCAGTGTTTCGGAAACACTGACTGGGGTGTGTTTGCCACACAGGCCACCCATGACTCCCACACGGACATTGATTCATATGCCTCCTCTGTTTTGGACTACATCAATTCCAACATCAATAGTGTCACCACACTCAAACGGATCACCACTTTCCCCAATCAGAAGCCATGGATGAACAGTGAGGTCCGCGACATTGCCTTCAGATCAGGGGATGCTCGGGCCTATAGCTCATCCAGGGCTAACCTGCAGAGGGGCATCAAAAAGGCCAAGCACAACCACAAGCTGAGGATAGAGGACTACTTCAAGAACAACTCTGACCCCCGACGCATGTGGCAAGGCATCCAGGCCATCACTGACTACAAACCGACTAACACCTCACCCCTCTCTGTCGACGCCTCCCTGCCTGATGAGCTGAACCACTTCTATGGCCGCTTTGACAGGGAAAACAAAGAGGTGGCCATCAAGGCTGTGCTCCCTGCGGATCACCAGCCCCTCACTCTATCTCCCACCGACGTGTGTGCGGCACTGAGCAGGACTAATGCACGCAAGGCTGCTGGTCCTGATGGGATCCCCGGACGTGTCCTCAGGGCCTGTGCTGTGCAGCTGACTGAGGTTTGGACTGACATATTCAACCTGTCCCTAGCCCAAGCAGCTGTCCCCGCGTGCTTCAAAACCACCTCCATCGTGCCGGTGCCAAAACACTCCACGGCAACGAGCTTAACTTCCGCCCAGTGGCACTCACGCCCATCATCATGAAGTGCTTCGAGAGGCTGGTCTAAGCTCAACTCAAGACCTGTCTACCACCCACACTGGACCCCTTCCAATTCGCCTACCGGCAGAACAGGAGTATAGAGGATGCCATCTCAACGGCACTTCACTCCGCCCTGTCCCACCTCGACAAGACCAACTCTTATGTGAGAATGCTGTTCATTGACTTCAGTTCAGCATTCAACACCATCATCCCCTCCAAACTGATCTCCAAACTCAGTCAACTGGGCATCAACTCCTCCCTCTGCAACTGGATTCTGGACTTCCTAACCAACAGGCCGCAGTCTGTTAGGCTACACAATCACACCTCTTCAACCCTCACCCTGAACACCGGCGTTCCACAAGGCTGTGTGCTGAGCCCCCTCCTTTACTCCCTCTTCACCTACGACTGCACACCTGTACATGGCTCAAACCATTGTCAAGTTTGCAGACGACACAACGGTGATTGGTCTCATCAGCAACAACGATGAGTCGGCCTACAGGGAGGAGGTCCAGCACCTAACAATGTGGTGCAACGACAACAACCTGGCTCTCAACACCAGGAAGACCAAAGAGCTCATTGTGGACTTCAGGAAATCAAAAGCTGGCACACACACCCCCATCCTCATCAACGGGACTGAGGTGGAGCGAGTCACCAGCTTCAAGTTCCTGGGTGTCCACATCTCTGAGGATCTCTCCTGGACCCTCAACACCTCTACCCTGATCAAGAAGGCTCACCAGCGTCTCTTCTTCCTGAGGAGACTAAAGAAGGTCCACCTGTCTCCTCAGATCCTGGTGAACTTCTACCGCTGCACCATCGAGAGCATCCTTACCAACTGTGTCACAGTATAGTATGACAACTGCTCGGCATCTGACCGGAAAGCACTGCAGAGGGTGGTGAAAACTGCCCAACGCATCACCGGTTCCTCACTCCCCTCCATTGAGGCTGTCCAGGGCAAACGATGCTTGCGTAAGACACGCAGCATCGTCAAGGACATTTCTCACCCCAAGAATAGACTGTTCACCCCACTCCCCTCCGGGAGGCGCTACAGGTCTCTCCGCACCCGAACCAGCAGGTTCAGAGGTAGCTTCTTCCCTGCGGCTGTCACCCTACTGAACTCTAACACTGCACCTAGGTGACAACCTACCAACCCCTGCAACCCCTGCACCCCCCCCCCACCACCCGGACAATTGCACTATACTGTACCACTGCTCTTACTCAATACCACTGCTCTTCTGTACATATCTGTCTATACTGTTCATAATCTGTCTATACTGTTCATAATGCACATATCCCTATATTTTCTTTAATACTACTGTTAATACACTGCACATATCTGTACATACTGTACATACCTGTTTATACTGTTCATACGGCATTCCATATTTATATTTATTCTGCCATCTACCTTAATGTTACTGTTAATACATATATACTGCTAGACTGCATTACCTATACAGCTCATATGCTGCTACACTGTTCATACTGCAACCTATTTATTCTGCTTATAATGCTACTGCTTACTCATATACTGCTTACACTGCACTACTTATACTATACTGCACTACTTACTGCTCATATATTGCACTACCTGTATATACTGTTCATTGCACTTTCTGCTATTTTGCACTTCTGGTTAGACGCTAACTGCATTTCGTTGTCTCTGTACTTGCACAATGTCAATAAAGTTGAATCTAATCTAATCTAATCTAAAACCGAGTAAGTCGTGATTCACATAGCCAGGAGGAAGTAACCCAGTTGTTGGTTCCCCGTAGCCGCCGGGAAATGGTCTTCCAGGCGGCTCATTTCAACCCGATGGCGGGCCATTTAGGGTATGATAAGACACTAAACCGTATAATGGCTTGATTTTATTGGCCGGGAATTCGGGCAGAGGTGCGTAGGTGTGGTGCGCTTCTTGTCGCGAATGTCAGTTGGTAAATCCCCCAGCCATTCCACGGGCCCCCTTGTGGCCCTTACCATTGGTCGAGAACCCATTCGACCGCATAGCCATGGATATTATCGGGCCATTTGATCGGTGTACACAGGGATATCGATTTGTGTTGGTCTTGATAGATTACGCAACCCGATACCCCGAGGCAATACCGCTGCGCAATATCTCTGCCAGGAGTGTAGCGCAGACATTGTTTCAAGTAATCTCCCGCGTGGGAATCCCGAAAGAGATTCTCACCGATCAGGGCACTAATTTTATGTCACGCACCCTCAAAGAACTGTATGGCTTGTTGAACATCAAGGCGGTTCGAACCAGTGTCTACCACCCGGCCACTGATGGCCTTTGTGAGAGGTTCAATCGAACCTTGAAGTCAATGATCCGGAAGTTTGTACACGAGGCTAGTCGGAATTGGCATAAATGGCTAGATCCCCTGCTGGTTGCGGTACGGGAAGTCCCCCAAGCTTCCACCGGGTTTTCCCCGTTTGAATTACTCTACGGGCGTAAGCCCCGGGGTGTCCTAGACCTTCTTAAAGAAAATTGGGAGGAAGGGTCCTGGACTTGTGCACAAAGCTCCACGCCCTAGGGGCTATCTCACGCGAGCATTTGCTGCAAGCCCAGGAGCGTCAAAAGCGACTGTACGACAGGGGAACTAACCTGCGAGAATTTACACCGGGAGATAAGGTGCTCGTACTGTTACCCACCTCCAGCACGAAATTACTCGTGAAGTGGCAAGGGCCGTTTGTGGTCACACGTCGCATGGGGGACGTGGATTACGAGGTAGTGCGCTCGGACCGGGGGGATAGCTTGCAGGTGTATCACGTAAATCTCCTTAAAAAATGGAACGGCGTGGTCACTGTTGCTCTGGCTGCATTAGAGAGAGGAGTTCGGACCGGAAGTCCCAAAATCAAAAGTTAGCACTCCGGTCGGCATTGATAACCATCTCTCTGCTAGCCAGGCCACGGATGTTGCATATTTGCAAGCTATGTTCGCTGACGTGTTCTCTCCCCTGCCCGGTCGGACTACACTTATCGACCACCATATAGAAACGCAGCCGGGAATTGGAGACATTGTGTGCAGGGAATTGGAAGCCATGCTGGAGCTGGGTGTGGTCGAGGAGTCCCGCAGTGACTGGTGTAGCCCCATCGTGCTTGTTAACAAGCCGGATGGGTCTATACGATTCTGTGTGGATTATAGAAGGGTTAATGCGGTCTCCAAATTCGATGCCTACCCGATGCCCCGGGTTGACGAGCTCTTGGACCGGCTTGGCACGGCCAAATACTTTACGACATTGGATTGTACGAAGGGATACTGGTAGATTCCACTCTCGCCGGTATCCCGGGAGAAAACTGCATTCTCCACCACGCTCGGGCTATTCCAGTTCACGGTGCTCCCTTTCGGGTTGTTCGGAGCCCCAGCCACTTTTCAGCGCCTCATGGACTGCATTCTGCGGCCGCACTCTGCCTATGCTGCGGCCTACCTGGATGACATTGTCATTCACAGTGACACCTGGGCGCAGCATGTGCAGAGTGTGGCGGCTGTTCTGCGGTCGCTGAGGCAGGCGGGGCTGACGGCCAACCCGAAGAAGTGCGTGATCGGGCGGAGGGAGATCCGGTATCTGGGGTACCACTTGGGTCGGGGGGAGGTGCGGCTGCAGATTGAAAAGATTGCGGCCATCGCCGCCTCTCCACGACCCAGGACTAAGAAGGAGGTGAGGGCCTTCCTGGGGCTGGCTGGCTATTACCGGCAGTTCGTGCCGGGATTTTCAGAGCTGGCCAGTCCCTTGACGGACCTCACCCGGAAGGGTGCTCCGGATCCGGTCCAATGGTCGGGCCAGTGCCAGGGGTCGTTCGAGGCCCTTAAGGGAGCTCTTTGTGGGGAAACGGTCCTGTATGCGCCTGATTTTAACTTCCCTTTCTCCCTACAGACGGACGCGTCGGATAGAGGCCTGGGAGCAGTGCTGACCCAGCGGGTGGAGGGGGCTGACCGGCCGGTGCTGTACCTGAGCCGCAAACTATCGGAGAGGGAGGGCCGGTACAGCACGGTCGAGAAGGAGTGCCTGGGCATCAAGTGGGCGGTCGGCGCCCTCCGCTACTACCTGCTGGGTCGTGCTTTCACCCTCTATTCTGACCATGCTCCCCTCCAGTGGCTCCACCGCATGAAGGATGTGAACGCGAGGATCACCCTGTGGTATCTCGCGTTGCAGCCCTTTATCTTTTCGGTCGTGCACAGACCGGGGGCGCAGATGGTCGTGGCAGACTTCCTCTCCCGTGCAGGGGGGGGGGAATAGGTTGTCGGCCGTCGTGTCCCCGGCCTGTGTCGGGCGGTGGGGGTATGTGGGGGGACATGCAGCGTTCGGCCTGTAGAGGGAGCTACAGGACCGTGGCCAGGGTTACGGGGGACGAGGCTTTGTTGCGCAGCTGGTGCGAATGAAGCCTCGTTTAACGAAATGGTTAAGATGTGTGTGCCTCTGCTTGGCAGGGGAGGGGCGACTGGAAAGTTGCCGAGGGTTTTTTGAAAGACTGGAAAGTCACCACGAACTTTGATGAATAAACGGGAACATTCCCTCAACAACATACTGCGTCTGCCTCTGTGTACAATGGACATCGTTACAATGACATTAGCAGCTCCTTCCCTCTACCTCTCACCAACAATGCTACCTCTCCTCCCAAACCTACTGCGCAACTCCCAGTCCCTGGTTTAGCAGATTTCTCTCCCCTGAGGATGTTCTAAAAGCTGGTCACATCTAAGCGGGCAACCACCTGCCCCCTCGATCCTATCCCCTCCGTCTTTCTCCAATCCATCTCCAAAGACCTCCTTCCGTTCCTTACCAACTTAATCAATTCCTCTCTATCCACAGGATCTGTCCCAGCTGCCTTCAAGACAGCCAGAGTCAAGCCTCTTCTCAAGAAACCAACTCTTGACCCGTCTGCTGTCCATAACTACAGACCGGTATCCCTTCTCTCCTTCTTATCTAAAACCCTTGAACGTGCTGTCTCTCACCAACTGTCTAACTACCTCCTTCAAAACAACTTCCTTGACCCTCACCAATCCGGCTTTAAAGCTGGGCACTCTACTGAAACTGCTCTCCTCGCTGTCACGGAGGCTCTCCACTCGGCTCAAGCTTCCTCCCTCTCCTCTGTTCTCATTCTTCTGGACATGTCTGCTGCATTTGACACAGTAAACCACCCTATCCTTCTCTCCACCCTCTCAGAATTGGGCATCTCTGGCTCTGCACTCTCCTGGTTTGCATCCTACCTGGCCGATCGCTCCTACCAGGTGACTGGTCCTCTTGCTGTCCTCTCCACGACCCCTCACCACTGGTGTCCCCCAGGGCTCTGTCCTTGGGCCTTTACTGTTCTCTCTCTGTACCAAATCTCTTGGCTCTGAAATTTCTTCACATGGTTTCTCCTACCACACCTACACAGATGACACTCAACTTTTTCTCTCCTTCCCCCCTTCTGACTCACAGGTGGCAACACGTGTCTCGGCATGTCTTGCAGACATTTCTGCTTGGATGTCAGCCCACCACCTAAAGCTCAACCTTGACAAGACTTAGCTGCTCTTCCTCCCTGGGAAAGCCTGCCCTCTCCAATACTTCTCCATCACAGTAGAAAACTGTACTGTGACCTCCTCCCATACAGCCAAGAACCTTGGAGTGATCCTTGACAACTGCTTATCCTGTGTGGCGAACATCACAGCAACAGCACGCTCCTGTAGATTATTCCTCTACAACATCAGAAGGATACGTCCATTCCTCACCAGAGAAGCAGCACAACTTTTGGTCCAAGCACTTGTAATCTCTCGCCTTGACTACTGCAATGCACTCCTGGCTGGACTCCCCACCTCCTCCATCAGGCCTCTGCAGCTCATCCAGAACGCTCCCGCTCGTCTGATGTTCAATCTCCCAAAATTCTCCCATGTCACGCCCCTCCTCCACACCCTCCACTGGCTCCCGGTAGCAGCTCGCATCAAATTCAAGACCCTGGTGCTTGCCTACCAGGCGGCAAAGGGAACAGCCCCTCCCTACTTGCAAGCAACGGTCAGCCCCCAAACCCCTGCAAGATCACTCCGCTCCTCCACCTCGGCTGCCCGCCTGGCACCGCCACCTCTACGTGGATGCAGTGGCTGCGCTACTCGGTCACGGCTTTTCACTGTCCTGGCGCCCTGCTGGTGGAATGAGCTTCCCACAACGTTCAGGACTGCAGAGTCACTTCCGATCTTCCGACGTAGATTGAAAACCCATCTCTTCAAGCTATCTTAACAGTCCCTCCTAAAGACCGCTTCACCCTCACTATCCCCCCTATACTAACGATAACCCTGAGACCTCTTCTCCCCTGTTACCCCCCTGTACAAGTTCTCTCCTGCTAATAAAATATATTTATATATATTTATTTTTTTATAAAACTAGCCTACTGGCATTACGACTGCCAATGGCCCCTGGTGTGAGCATTGATTATTTTGTCTCATGATGACTGTTGAAACAAATGTATTTGTTGTACGTCGCTTTGGATAAAGGCGTCTGCTAAATGCCATAAATGTAAATGTAAAATTATTTTGCTTTGGCTACACCCAAACACGTTTTTAATTGATGCAGCTGCTTTCATCTATCTAGTTATTATGGCAGAGAAAAACAGGAAATACTATGTATTTGTAATCTTACATGATTTTTTCCATGAACAGACAACGTTTCCCAGGACTTTTTTTTATTTATTTTTTTACTTTTCCAGTGCATTTAACACCATACAGCCCTTACTACTTGCGGATAAGCTGCTGAGGATGCAGGTGGACTTCCCCATTTGTTTCCTGGATTACGAACTACCTGACCAACAGGCCACAGTTTGTACGGCTGCAGGGATGTGTGTCGGACTGGGTGGTGAGTAGCACTGGTGCCCCCCCCCCCAGGGTACAGTTCTGGCTCCCTTCCTCTTCACCCTCTATACCTCAGACGTCAGGCACAACACAGATACTTATCATCTGCAGAAGTTCTCAGACGATTCAGCTATTGTGGGATGTATCAATTGAGGCCAGGAGACCGAGTACAGAGGACTGGTGGACAGTTTTTTGAGTGGTGTGAGCAGAACCACCTGCTACTCAACAACAGTAAGACAAAGGAGATGGTGGTGGACTTTAGGAGGACTAGGGTCCCCCTGTCTCCTGTTTCCATCCAGGGAGAGGACGTGGAGGTGGTCCAAAGCTATACGTACCTGGGAGTGCACCTGGACAATAAACTGGACTGAACTGGTAACACAGATGTCCTGTACAAGAGGGGCCAGAGCCGGCTTTATTTCCTGAGGAGGCTCAGGTCCTTTGGCATGTGCTGAACATGTTCTACCAGTCAGTGGTGGCCAGCACAGTGCTGTACACAGTGGTATGCTGGGGGGGCAGCATCAAGGAAGGTGACACCAAGAGGCTGAACAAGCTTATTAGGAAAGCTGGTTCTGTCCTCGGTGTCACCCTGGACACTGTGAAGGAGGTGGCCAATAGGAGGATGAGAACCAAACTCCTGGCCATCATGGACAACCTGTCCCATCCCCTACATGTCACTGTGGCAGAGCAGAGAAGCTCCTTTAGCAACAGATTATTACAACCACGTTGCACTAAGGAGTGCTATAGGAGATCTTTTCTGCCTGCCGCAATAAGACTGTACAACTCCTCCTCCAGCTGGCTCGATCGGGGTGATCAGAGTTAGGCTGGGGGATGTTAAATTATACTGGACTGTTCTTACTGTATATAATGTTTCAGATGTCTATTTTATTTTATTCTATTATTCTATTGTCACTTTATTTTGTTGTTGTTTGTGATGTGAGGTGCTGTAACGCCTTAATTTCCCATCTGGGATCAATAAAGTCCCTATCTCGTGTAGAACATGTCATATCACACCTCTCCTCTGCACTCTCCACTGACCTTGAATAGCGGGGTGCATCATATTCAAGACCCTGGTGCTTACAGGGC
Source organism: Argentina silus (assembly GCF_951799395.1). NCBI lineage: Eukaryota > Metazoa > Chordata > Actinopteri > Argentiniformes > Argentinidae > Argentina > Argentina silus. The sequence goes on along the minus strand of NC_139654.1, from coordinate 20,378,495 downwards.
AACTAAGGGAACAGCTCCTCCACATCTCCAGGCTATGGTCTGCCCCTATACCCCAGCACGAGCAAGTTGGTGTCATCAATGTGTAAATCTAATCAATCTAATCAAAATGTAACCCATTTTCAAACACCAATATTGGCCCTCCCTTTATTTTACTACTTTAATTTCCTTAAACAAGACTTACTAATAGGCTTGTGTTCAAGTCAATGGCACCTCATTAAATGTGCCTCATTGAGTAAGCATATAGGCACTGTTGCGCAAATATGAAATAAACTTTGTGGTATCTTTTGATTATTTTGCATTGGCTCCACCCAAACACGTTTTAATTGATGCAGCTGCTTAGTCTATCTAGTTATCATGGCAGAGAAAAACAGTAAAGACTATGTATTTGTAATCTTATATGATTTTTTCCATGACCAGCCAACGTTTCCCAGGACATTTTTTTTCCAGGCCTGGAAGACTAGTCTTTCAAGGAGCAGGGTGTAAGTCTGACGGAAATCTGCCATCTGTGGCCACCGTATCAAAATTCAGTTAGAAGTTCCAAACAACAACATCTTCCATAATAATAATATAAACCCCCGAAATGGACTTGCAGTGTCGGACATTAGCTGTTGTGTTTCTGCATGCGTGCACGATTTGAAGAGGCAGCCACCAGAGAAAGAAAGGCGAAAATCAGCAAGTCCACTCCCCTTGAACACACCTGGCAGTAACAACATTGTTCATATGCAAATAGAGTGTCAGGTAGGACAGTGTTCGTAAACAAAGTATTTCTGTCAAGGAATCTCATTCCCTGATCGCTACCGATTAAACATAGTCATTACAACCATTAGGAAGCTTTTAGAATGCTAATTGTCAAGGTTTTCCAGGGTGAGTGGGAACCCTGCCTGTGCACTTTTATAATCAGGGATGTAACCAGCTAAACAAAGAAAATCCAGATTACAGGGATATGGGTTTGGGGGTGGGTTAATTTCAATGATGCTGAGTAAGATCTCAATGTGTAGAAGACATCACCTGCCCCGCATGCCCTGCCCATCTCCACCTCCGTCCTGGTTCCTCTTCTGCAGCAGGGTGGCGAAGCGGTTGCGTGGTCAAGAGGGGGCGGTGGTTGTGGATGTGAGGGCACTGGGCCTGGCGAGGCCTGGGGAGCTGTGGAGGCTCTCTATGGGGGCAGAGGCCTCCTCTCCTCTGGGCCTCTTCTGTCTGGAGGGAGAGTACTGCTGCAGCACATCCTGGTCTGAAACACACACGTCTGGAAGATGAAAGGGATGAGAGGGACATATAGTATTATCTAGAGGCTGCTCTTTAAAAGGGATTGTTGCAAAGATCTAAGGAAATTGTTTTCTAAAATATACAAGTGATTCAAATGACCTCACAAGTCACAAAAAGTGTGTTTCCTTTGAACAATCCTAATCTCATAGCTCGATGGAACAGAGCTGGGTTTAGGAGACACCATGTACATAATAATAATAATAATAATCTTCTTTAAACTAAAACTCAAAGACGTGAAGAGTGAAGGATCTGACTTCTGCTGACAAATCTCACCTTCTCTGGATCGCTTCAATCTCTGTGAGTCCCTGCACACTGACGAGCCTCTCCTTCCCCCTGCTGGAGGGAGGCCTCTCTGGAGAGCTGACAGGCTGTGTGGCATGGAGGCTTCCCGGGGTGTACCTCTTGTTCCAGATGCTCAGGTTTGTGGTGGGCCTCTTCCCATGGCTGTCATTCCAGCCCCTACTACGGGGTTTGGCTGGCTGAGAGAAACACAAAGGTGGGAGAAACCTTTACAAGAGTGTCTGTGTGGGGGGACATGCAGCGTTCGGCCTGTAGAGGGAGCTACACGACCGTGGCCAGGGTGCGGAAGCGAGGCTTTTTGCGCACCTGTTGCAAATGAAGCCTCGTTAACGAAATGGTTTAAGATGTGTGTGCCTCTGCTTGCCAGGGGGGCTGGAAAGCTGCGACTGGAAAGTCGACCAGGAAATAACGAGGAACAGTGTGTATAAACAGGGTTTGCTCTTATTGCAACTACTGAGTCCGCCTCTGTGTCCAAGGACATTATTACAGTCTGTAAAATAAATCTGTGCAGTTCAAACCATAATTAGGTCTGGGTTGCTGTGAAGCACATTTGCTGTGACAAATGCAATTTGTAAAAACTGCAATACAAACAACATAACTGGCTGACTTGCTGTTTGTATAGATATCGACTCTCCTACAGTGAACATTCAACCTAGTGTCCATACCTTTGAGGTTGCTGTGTCTGGGTTGAAGTCATCAATGCTCTCCATAGTGTGAATGTCTAGATTGCCCAGAGCCATGCCCTTGCGATCACAACCCAGTGAAAAAATAACATACAATGGCACAAACCAAACACATTGAAAGTGACTAAGTGAGATCACCAAAAAATGCAAGGCATAATCAATAAAAAAATCCTGTTGTATGTTGTCCTGATCATATCATTTTGTTTTGTTTGTTTGTTTTTTGGGGGCTATTGTTATGGTCCTGATAGCCCAGAAACAACTTCCTGTTAGGAATAAATAATGTTAATTGAATTGCCAGGAGTCCAGTCTGCCAGAGAAAAGACACTGGCTAGCATAACTGAGGGTGTCAGGGTCCATGTGCTCTGAGTAAGGGTTGAGGGGCGCCACCTTTCTCCTGATGGGGTCAAACACCTACGCTGGTAAAATAATGTGTTATTGGCCTTGACAAAGCCTTCGATGATGTCACATTAATCTTCAGGTACTGGCCCATTTTCTTTATTACCTGGGAGTGCATGAACAGGAAGGCTAGAGGGATCTGATGGTGGATTTAAAAATGTACCTTCCTCACCCCAAAACCCCAAGGCACTCCTGATTCAAAAGGACCAAACAGTTTAAGGCACCTGATAGGCTTGGTATAATATTCACCTTATTACTTATGTTTATTAAATCCTTTCTGCTCTACAGGAGTGCATAGGAGTGCATATGTAATAGCCTGGGGGTGGATTTGGACCTCAACCTTGTGTACAAATAGGAAGGTGCATCATCACCTAATATCTACCAATGTGTGGTTGTGGTCAACAACTAATTCTGATTGGCCCTTACCTTCAGGATGTCAGAGTTGTCCACCCCTCTGGTCTGTGCAGCCTGGATGAAAATAGAACAAAACACAGTTCAGACAAACACATTGCAAAGCCCTACACACATTTTATGTATCCTTTATTTATACATGGAGATCTTACTGAGACCTGAGTCTCTTTTACAGAAGAGCCCTGTAAGAACATGATACATGGCAACAGGGAATAAGATCAAATAAACATCCAGACAGGCAAAATCACACAATATAGACGTTTAAATGTTAGGCCATGAAAATACAAAACAGGTCAGGTCAGTAAAGGACTACACCAGAGATCAGACAAAAACTGAGATCAGTCTTTACTTTATTAGAGACACAAGAGTCCTGTCAGTAGTTACATCCTGTACAGTACATTACCCCAAACCTGCAACTGTTTTTAGCTATGTTGGATGCACCTGTCTTGATGACATCATGGACCATGGCAAGGGTAATGTTGACACAACGAGAATTACAAACCCTTAAAAACACATTTACAAAAATAGTTAAATATAACGTGGGGTTCCTTATCCATATTTACTATTTCTAAATGCTTAAACAAGATTAACGTGGGCGCCTTTATTTTTGAAGAAATCTTAATTTATATACACCCGAGCTAAGTGGGCGGAGTTCCACTATTGTCGTTCACAGAGCACAGATCTACTGATCTGGGTGAAACCTGTCTCTAAATATACTGAAGTCCTGTCAGTGAAAATGTTCTACATTTTGATAATTAATTAAACAATTTATTTAAATGTCAGTGCTTAGGACAGCTTGACGGTTGTTAACACAACATCAACAATGCAGTTCTCTCCCACCAACGGAGACTTTACCTTCGCCTCATCGACTGAAGCCGAAGGTAATGTTGTTAGCAGGCCTTGAACCGTCACTTGTGCAGCTAGCGACGCCATTTGTCAACACAGCTCAACCAGTTATTGAATTCAGTAAATTTGAAGTGTTATCGGTTTCAAGCCAGGCACGGTGCTTCAGAAAGATTTGACAGCTAGGGCTTAGTTTAGCCAACTATTTATGATCACAGTTGTTTGTTTTGCAATTAGCTACTTGGCCTCTTTTTCAATCTAGTCGAAGAACCGATGCATGAAAAACTTTCTGTCAAGGCAAACTGTAAATCAAACTGTGTATCAAAGAAATCTCACGAAAATAACTGATGAGATATTCTAATTTCTAGGACAATACACTAATGCATTTTGTCATCCATTGAAATGCATGTTGTCGACATGCCGCACATTTCTGAATCAGTAAGACGACTGCATTATATGCTATATTTACCTGTCATCTTCAAAATGTATCCCACAGAACTAAGCGGTACAATTGATGCACCGGATATCAAACTGACCATGGGCAGTGACGGTGTAAAAGATCCATACGCAACCACGTTCCTGAGGCAACGAGGCTATGGCTGGCTGCTGAAAGTAGAAGAGGACGACCCCGAAGACAACAAACCTCTTTGTGAGTACAGTACATTCTTTGAGTAGCCCCTAATTTGTTCATGCATATAATGATCAATGTGTGAAATCTGTGGCTACTTATCTACACTAACATTTGACAGAGGGGACTACAATTCCTATAACGTTTGTCCTGATTCCCAATGATGCGATGCTGCATATCCTCATGATGCCCCTGTACTCTTTCATATATCTCTGTTATTAGGGAGGAGCTGGACATTGACCCGAAGGACATATACTATAAGATCCGTTGTGTGCTCATGCCAATGCCCTCTTTGGGCTTCAACAGGCAGGTTGTGAGGGACAACCCTGACTTCTGGGGGCCTCTGGCTGTGGTACTCCTGTTCTCCATGATCTCCATCTATGGCCAGTTCAGGGTGAGGAGGCACTGAAGGCTGTGATCTTTGTTTGAGAGGTCATATTACATCTGGCCATTGGTTCCGTTTTAGTCAAATTAAGTGTCCATCTGATGATTCAGAAGGATTTTCTTTTTGTAAACTTAGATTTTGGTTTCAACCAATAGTAGGTCTGTGGGCAGCCCATGCAATCATCCTATCTCAGTCACAGAATTTGATGAAATGTGGCACACCACATTGATATCTTATGATATGAGAATGTTCAAAAGCTAAAGATATCATTTCTGATAGACTGCAATGTGTTCTCTAACTACTGACTTTTCTTGAACAGGGTCATTGCATTATAAGTACAAAAACATAATAAGTTGCTTTGGTAATGAAGGACTCTCTGAAGTGGTCAATAACGAAGAGATATCAGACGGTTGATTTGCTGAGGCCAGGCCTGGGAGAAACTCTTGATGACAAGTATTCAAGCATACAAGTATTCAGTCATTTCTCAAAGTATAATTCTGCTGTGCATTCACAGTTATACCTGGTTCTACGTCAGATTTAGTGTTGCACTGATTGGTATTCTCTAATGGGAGGAATCAAAATCAGAACAATATATTAGAACATTGTAACAGGTTTTGGGTTTCAAATCAGTCACATGCAGAGGAGAGACCTTGGACCACAAACTCTTCGGGTCCCACGAGATAACATTTAGGAGTTAAACTTTTCTCTAATTAATGCTGGACACCTGCACATGACTTCACCCTCACAAAGACACACTGTTGTATTATCAAAGTAAGCTACATTGTTGAAGCAAAATAACAGCAATAGTATCATTATTCTGGGCCTTGATTTACTTTCAATGACCAAACTCTTAAGTTGACCTATGGTTATACATGAGTATACGTGTATATGGTGTTACAAGGTTGTGTTGCATTAAGCAGGTTATAACACAGCATCAACAATTATGACCAATCGGTGTGGTTTATTGCTATACTTGGTCCATCACTATGGCTAACCCTAACCCTTGTGATCTATTACGATGACAAATCATTGTCAGCGTATTGCTCAGGATAACTACTACCCTGCTTCGATATCTAGGCCTTTATTTACATTCAACGGCTGTGGGGGCACCAAACTCTGAAGTTGACCTATGACCTCTTCTGCCCGACTCTTCAGTAACATGTCACATTACATTTACATTTATGGCATTTAGCAGACGCCTTTATCCAAAGCGACTTACAACAAATACATTTGTTTAAGTAAGTGAATCATCTATCCATCAGTCATCAAAAGATAAAGTAATCAATGCTCAGACCAGGGGCCATTGGCAGTCACAATGCTAGAAGATTATTTTTTTTGTAGCGGGGGTGAAGAGGTCTCTAGGGTTAGTACAGGGGGGTAGTGGGGGTGAAGAGGTCTTTAGGAGGGACTGTTAAGATGTAGCCTGAAGAGATGGGTCTTCAATCCACAGCGGAAGATTGGTAGTGACTCTGCAGTCATGACAGCAGTGGGAAACTCATTCCACCAGCGGGGCGCCAGGACAGTGAAAAGCCGTGACCGAGTAGTGCGGCTGCTGCATCCACATAGAGGCGGCGGTGCCAGGCGGCCAGCCGAGGTGGAAGAGCAGAGTGATCGTGCAGGGGTTTGGGGGCTGATCATTGCTTGCAAGTCACATTGTTGTTTTCATTCTGAAAGACATTCACTTGGAAGGTTTTAATACATTTTTGCATTCTTATTTCCCAAGGTCGTGTCTTGGATTATTACCATTTGGATATTTGGATCTTTAACAGTGTTTCTGCTGGCTCGTGTTCTTGGTGGCGAGGTGAGGTCCATACATTTTACAGAAGTAAATGATGATGATAGTCTCGAGGAGCAGTCATTTTGTAATTGGACCAGGAGTTTTCCTTGACCATGTGACCATACAAAGAGATACTCTTGGCCCAAGTCATAGGCCATTGGGCCTAGAGTTATTCCAAGTCAGGTCAGGTGGGCAGGAAACACTCTTGGGCTTTATACATAATGCATTTCATTAAAGGGATGGTTCAGTCTATTTTCATGTTTAGCTGAAATATCATGCTATCAAGTTGTCCTCATAGGCCAGTAGTGAAAGTTTCTCCAAAATAACCTCAGAGAAACTTCAAACAAAGTTTAGTTGCGAGTTACCCTTGAAAGGATTAGGATATTATTGCAAAACTAGGTTGTTTGCGATTACAATGCAAGCATGTACACGTTTGTCTAGTATACAGCCGTGACTAAACTTTGTTTAAAGTTTCTCTGAGGAGGTTTTGGCATGTAATTTCAAAGATGCTAAACTAAGTACCATTAGAATCCTGTCTATTGGAGAGGGCGCTGCTGTTAGTCTGTGCTGCGGTAGCAAAGTGGAAAACCGGAGAAGCTTTCACTACTGGCCTATGAGGACAAATCAAGGTAAGACGATATTTCACCTCAACATGAAAATAGGCTGAACCATCCCTTAATGTTATTTTTGATTTGAGACCAAAAACTTCATCTTGTATATGACTGTTGTTGCGTGCTGTGAAATTGCTGACTTGCATTGCTCTGTATTGGCTAGGTGTCTTATGGACAAGTCCTAGGAGTGATTGGATATTCCCTTCTCCCGCTCATTGTCATAGCCCCATTGCTTTTGGTTATTGGTGGTTTCGATGTTGTTTCTACACTAATAAAGGTGAGTGTATATTGTACAAGGAAGGATAATTCATCAACCTGTTTGCCTCCAATTTTCACAATCACCGTATTTATTTGATCTGATATCTATAAAGTTGTTTTTTTAATTGATAGACATTTCTGTATTACATATTCTGTCTGGAAACAAAAATTACTAAACCAGAATTTAATTAAGTCTGAAACAGCAAGCCTTACTGTCCACCCAGTATAAGTGGATCTAATTGTTTATTATTTGATGTATTTTTCAGCTTTTCTGAGTATTCTGGGCTGCTTACAGTGCTGCTTCACTGTTGGTTGGGGATGAATTCAAAACCAAGAAGCCTCTTCTCATATACCCTATTTTCCTTTTGTACATCTACTTCCTGTCACTATATACTGGTGTCTGATTGGACAATGGTTACTGTGGAACTTTTGTTAGATACCGACACAAAGCAAGCACCTTGAAAAGACACAAAGATCCAATGAAAAGAAGGAGCGTTTTAATCCTGTTTACAATCCTAGACAATGGGGACATATGGTTTCTGTTACATCAGTGTATTTAAATATGTCCTTGACCTCTGTGTCCAAATAAAAGCAGTAGCTTTTATGATCTAAGCCCTGCATTCAGATTCAAATCTAATTTAGAACCCCAGGTGCCATTGTTATAAGCATTATATTTAATCAATGTGTGATATGGTATTAGTAAATCTGAAATGTTAGTTATGAAGGGGTCACATGCTAGATTGTTGTTGATGCTTTTATTCCATAGAGAAATGTGGTGCCAAATATCACAGTTCAAATGTTCAATTTGAACCATGAGGTGAAGAGAGACACCGCCGCCCTGAGAGGTTCCCCTGTTATTTTAGCATACTGTTGCATTAATGCATTATTTAGTGGCCATTTATGCATCTCTCTTTCCTTTTCCTCTTATCCTTTTTTTAAATGTATTTTTTTAGTATTATTATTATAAAAAATGTTTTTACAACTTGTATTTCATAACTTATGAATTCCAGCCTGGTTAGGCAAGTAGTGGGCTGTTTGTGTGAAATAAAACAATGTCTACTAAATGATGGTGCCTTTCATTAGTTGTTTTATACAGTTATTCAATAATAATAATTTATTGAACTGATGTACGTATACTTTGCTTGTAATGTACATTCACTTTATTAGGAACACCTGTACACCTTCTCATGGTGGAGGTGGTGTAATGGTGTGGGGAACGTTTTCTTGGAACACTTTGGGCTCGTTAATACCAATCAATCATCGCTTGAATGTCAGCCTATTTGAGTATTGTTGCTGACCATGTGTATCCCTTCATGGCCACAATTTACCCATCTTCTAATGGCTCCTTCCAGCATGATAATGCACCATGTCACAAAGCTAAAGTCGTCTCAAACTGGTTTCATTAACATGACAATGAGTTCAGCGTTCTTCAGTGGCCTTCCTAGTCACTGCCAATGCCAATACAACACCTTAAATTCAGTGCATTAAAAAGTGCATATCTACAGATGGGGACCATTTGCGCCAAGCTGTACAATAAAACAAGCATATTGTGTCCATTAAGTTACTCCCACTTGAGCTTTGGGCCAATAGAAACTGATGTGATTGACACATCAGTCAATCTGTCATGAATCACTGACTTCACTCAGGGCGCAACGAACCGTTCCTGCTGCTGCTTAGCCAGCTAGCTAGCTGGCGAGCATGGAGAAATATTAGAGCTAGTCCACATCGTCAAGTGATGCTAAGCCCAAACTAGCTAAATTGAGAAAATATGACAACAGGTATATATCGAGTTTGGTTTTATTGAGAACAGCGACGGGAGACTCAACGAATTGCTAAAAGTAAGAAGCCTCACACAATTAGAGAAGAACTCATTATTCCAGCGGCGGTTTAAATGTGTGAAGTTATGCTTGGGACAGAAACAGCTAATAAACTGAAAGCTGTACCTCTCTCAAATGACGCCGTGAGGAGGAGAATTGAAAAACTCTCGGTTGACATTCAGTCACAGTTACTGGATAGATTGCGTTCCTGTAAGCAATTTTCTATTCAGTTGGACGAATCAACAGACATTGCCAGTGCGGCTCAGTGGATTGTTTTGGTTCGCTATCCATGTGAAGGGAACATTTTGGAGGACTCACTGTTCTGCAAGGAGGTGCCTGGGAGGACAACGGGTGAGGAAATATTCAGACTCCTGGATGCTTTCATGACTGAGCTGGGAAAAAAGTGTGGCCGTTTGTACGGACGTTGCGGCGGCGATGACGGGCCGATAGAGTGGGGTTATTGCGCGGATAAAGGCTGTCAACCTGAAGGTTATGGCTACGCACTGTATGCTGCATCGAAAGGTATAGAACCAGACCTTCACACAGTTTTTGTTCATTTTGTGACGTCAAGGGCACTGCAGTCACGTTTGTTTGGATAACTTTGTAGGGAGATGGGTGCTGGGCATGACGCACTGCGATATCACTCTGTGATGGCTCTCTCGTGGTAAAGTTTTGCAGTGGGTGTTTGAGCTACGCAGTGAGATGTCAAAGTTTATGAAAGAGGACAAACCCGACATCGCAGAGTTTCTTTCTGACTCGGAGTGTATGGCCAAATTGGCCTATCTTGCAGACGTATTCAACTTGCTCAACAGCCGCAACCTCTCTAACCAAGGAGGCTATGCATCTGTCCTTTAAGTTAGCGACAAAATCACCGCCTTCATGAAAAAAACAGACATGTTCCCCCAACAGACTGAGTTTCTCCACACAAACAACCTGTATGTGGCTATAGTGAGAGAGGAGTATCTCTCACCTCACTGCACTGAGCGAGCACTTCAGCTCATACTTCTCTGATGTGAACACCGATGACTGGGTGCGGGATCCCTTTGCCCCAGCTGCAACAAGTGGCCTTACTGGTAAGGCAGAAGAGGAGCTGTTGAACTTGATAGGTCATTGAAGGCCCGATTTCAGCAGATGCCTCATGCAGACTTTTGGCCCTCCCTCTCGCATGAGTATCCTGAACTCACTGCCGAGGCCATGCGATTATTGCTCCCCTTTCCTACCACTTACCTCTGTGAGTCATCATTCTCCACCTTGACTGCAATAAAGACGAAGTACAGGGCTTATTTGCATGTGGAGAACGATCTTAGAATCTGCCTGTCATCCATCACTCCAAGAATGGAGAAACCGTGTAGTGAGAGACAGGCTCACCCATCTCATTAATTTAGGGAAGCTCATCAAGTGAGTTATTGTGAATTGTGTGAGCTAAGAATATGATGTAACTTTGTAAATTTGAATAAGGAGTTCATTATTTTAAAGTTGAAGCACTTACTAAAAGCTTTAGACTGGTCATTTTAAATATCTGTGTTTATTAGGACAATGCCAGTCTTGCTACTGTTCATTTTCTGAGAGCTTTTAAGATCAATTACAGTGGAACCTCGAGATACGAATTTAATCCGTTCCGAGACTTCCTTCGTAAATCAAAACATTCGTATCTCAAAAAAAAAAAAAAAAAAGGGTTCGTGTGCAGGCGGCTGCCAGTTCTCGCGTGCGGCTGCCACTTCTCGCGAAAAAAAAGGATTCGTATCTCAAATTTTCATTCGTATCTCAGAGCACAAATTCTACGAAATTTCAATTCGTAACTCAAAACATTCGTATATTGGGGCATTGGTATCTCGAGGTTCCACTGTACTTGAATTGTATACATGCTGTCAAGTTGAGTCCAAATGCAATTAGAATAAAATGACCCTCAGTTTAAAAGCATATAAGTGGTATTAACATGATTCAAATTTAAATTTGTTTCTTTTTATCACAATGAAACAGGTCTGAGGTATTTAGGTTGAAAAGTTTGAGAATACAAATGGTTCCAATGGCATCTAAGAGTACAAATGTGGTGGTAAGCATATGCTTAATCGGTGTTACGATTATGAGGGGGTCCTTGAAAAATGTTCTCCCCTGTAAGGGGTCCCTGGCCCCAAAAAGTTTGAGAACCCCTGAGCTAGGTCACTTGTATTAACGTGTACCAGTGGCTAGCTGAGCATTTTTTTAAATGTTTGATCAAAGGTCCTTTTTTGCAGTCAATATGACATGCCTGCATTGGTTGTTGCTGTTGGCACACATCTCACAGAATGTGTCCCTCTGCATTCAAATCCCTTGATGCACATACCGGATGTGCTGATGGATGTACTTCCAAATCAGAGTCAGAATTAATCAGAATTCTTTTATTTGGCCAAGTATATTTGCACATACAGGAAATTGACTTGGTATAAAAAAACAATTGTGGGGGGACATGCAGTGTTCGGCCTGTAGAGGGAGCTACAGAATGTGGCAAGTGTTACGGAAGCGAGGCTTCGTTGCGCACCTGTTGTGAATGAAGCCTTGTTAACGAAATGGTTTAAGATGTGTGTGCCTCTGCTTTGAGGGAGAGGCTGAAAAGCTACGACTGAAAAGTCGACCAGGACTAAAAAACGAATGAAAAGAAGGAACATTATAAATAAACTGGGTTTTTCCCTTATCACCACCACCGAGTCCGCCTCTGTGTTAAGGACCTTGTTACAGTGACTTTTCAGTCGTAGCTTTTCAGCCTCTCCCTCAAAGCAGAGGCACACACATCTTAAACCATTTAGTTAACGAGGCTTCATTCGCAACAGGTGCGCAACGAAGCCTCGCTTCCGTAACCCTTGCCACGGTCCTGTAGCTCCCTCTACAGGCCGAACGCTGCATGTCCCCCCACAACAATATATAAGCAAATATGAACAAAACATTTGCAAAATATTAACAAAATAACAAATTAACAAAATAGAACAATAAAACAATACATTTTGTAGGCTGTGCGAGGCTAAGTGGGAATGAGGCTAGAGGCTGTGAAATGAGTATGGGGCATGTACACAATAAATTAGAATAATTTTAAATAATGATAAATTACACTGTCAGTGCATTGTGTGTGTGTGTGTGTGTGTGACAGGGTGGGGTGGGATGGGGGGGGAGTGGAAGTCCCTGAGTCAGTGAGAGGCAGGGAGCTTGTTTGTGAGCCCCACTGCCATGGGGAAGAAACTGTTCAGGTGGCGCAAGATTTTGCCGGATGGAAGTCTATGGAAGAGGTGGTGACCGGGATGGGAAGGATCATCTATGATCTTTCCTGCTCTCTTACTGGTCCTGGAGTGGAACAGGTCCAGGAGAGATGGCAGGTTGCAGCCGATGACCTTCTCGGCTGACCGAATGGTCTGCTGCAGTCTGCCTTTGTCCTTGGCAGTGGAGGCAGGGAACCAGATGGTGATCGATGAGCTGAGGATGGACTCAATGATGGCCGTGTAGAACTCGACCATCTCTTTCTGCGGCATGTTGAATTAATTAAGCTGCCGCAGGAAGAACATCTCTGCTGGGCCTTCTTGATGGTGGAGGTGATGTTCTCCGCCCACCTGAGGTCCTGTGAAATTATTGTCCCCAGGAATCTGAATGTCTCCACAGTGTTAACTAGGGAGTTACACATGACGAGGGGGGCGGTTGGGGCTGGGCTTCTCCTGAAGTCTACTACCATCTCTACAGTTTTTAGGGCGTTCAGCACCAAGTTGTTCTGGCTGCACCAGGAAGCCAGGCTGTCAACTTCCTCTCTGTAGACGGACTCATCCCCATTGGAGATTAATCAAATGAGGGTTGTGTCATCCGCGAATTTCAGGAGTTTGACAGAAGGGTGGCTAGAGGTGCAGCTGTTGGTGTAGAGGGAGAAGAGTAGAGGAGAGAGCACACAGCCTTGTGGGGCTCCAGTGCTGATGGTCCAGGGCTCCGAGACAAGCTTCCCCAGCCGCACGTGCTGCTTCCTGTCTGTCAGGAAGTCAGTGATCCACCTGCAGGTGGGCTCAGGCACCTGCAGGTGGGCTCAGGATCCTGGTGTAGGTGCCGGGGGAGTCTAGGTGCTGGAGGATGAAGTGGAGTCCCATGTTGACTGCATCGTTTACAGACCTGTTGGCTCTGTAGGCGAACTGCAGTGGGTCGAGGAGGGGGTTGGTGATGGCCTTGAGGTGGGTGAGCACGAGGCGCTCAAAGGTCTTCATTACCACAGAGGTTAGGGCGACTGGTCTGTAGTCATTAAGGCCTGTGATCCTCAGCTTTTTGGGAACGGGGATGATGGTGGATGTTTTGAAGCAGGCAGGTATCATGCATTCAACCAGTGAAGTGTTAAAGATGTCCGTAAACACTGGAGACAGATGGTCTGCACAGTGCTTCAGTGTGGAGGGGGAGACAGCGTCTGGTCCAGCTGCCTTGCGGGGGTTCTGTCTCTTTAACAGTTTGTTGACGTCTCTCTCCTGGATGGAGAGAGGTGTGAGGGGGGGGGGCTGTAGTGTTTCTGTCCAGGCTGGTAAGAGGAGGTGTGATAGCTGTGGAGGGGGGTTGGTTGTGTGGGTCAGGGTCAGGACTGTTCCATTGTCTGTCAAATCTACAGTAGAACTCATTCATGTCGTTTGCAAGTCTGAGGTCATCCATAGAGTGGGGGGATTTGGTTTTGCAGTCTGTGATCACTCGAATAACTTTCCAGACTGACGAGGACTCGTTGGCTGCGAATTGTTGTTCCAGCTTCTTTGAGTACTGTCGTCTGGCCTCCTTAATCTCCTTGCCAAACGTGTACTTCGGCAGTCTAAACCTTTCCTTGTCTCCACTCCTGAAAGCCCTCTCCTTCTCCAAACGAAGCTGTTTGAGTCTTGCTGTGAACCAGAGCTTGCCATTGTTGTAACTCACCCGTGTTGAACACTGCGTGTTGGAATACATCTGTCCTCACAGAAGCTGATTTATGATGTCACAGACTTTGTGTATTCGTCCATGCTGCTGGAAGCAGTCTTAAAAATGTCCCAGTTTGTTATCTAGGCAGTCACGCATCTCCTCCACTGCTGCTCCAATTCTTAGATCTCCGCACAGCAGGTTTAGAAAACCACCCAATCCTTCTCTCCACCCTCTCAGAATTGGGCATCTCTGGCTCTGCACTCTCATGGTTTGCATCCTACCTGGCCGATCGCTCCTACCAGGTGACGTGGAGAGGATCGCCTCACCACTGGTGTCCCCCAGGGCTCTGTCCTTGGGCCTTTACTGTTCTCTCTCAATACCAAATCTCTCGGCTCTGTAATTTCTTCACATGGCAACACGTGTCTCGGCATGTCTTGCAGACATTTCTGCTTGGATGTCAGCCCACCACCTAAAGCTCAACCTTGACAAGACTGAGCTGCTCTTCCGCCCAGGGAAAGCCTGCCCTCTCCAAGACTTCTCCATCACAGTAGAAAACTCTACTGTGACCTCCTCCCATACAGCCAAGAACCTTGGGGTGATCCTTGACCACCGCTTATCCTGTGTGGAGAACATCGCAGCGACAGCACGCTCCTGTAGATTCTTCCTCTACAACATCAGAAGGATACGTCCATTCCTCACCAGAGAAGCAGCACAACTTTTGGTCCAAGCACTTCTAATCTCTCGCCTTGACTACTGCAATGCACTCTTGGCTGGACTCCCCGCCTCCTCCATCAGGCCTCTGCAGCTCATCCAGAACGCTGCCACTCGTCCGGTGTTCAATCTCCCCAAATTCTCCCATGTCACGCCCCTCCTCCGCACCCTCCACTGGCTCCCGGTAGCAGCTCGCATCAAATTCAAGACCCTGGTGCTTGCCTACCGGGTGGCAAAGGGAACAGCCCCTCCCTACTTGCAAGCAATGGTTAGCCCCCAAACCCCTGCAAGATCACTCCGCTCCTCCACCTCGGCTGCCCGCCTGGCACCGCTGCCTCTACGTGGATGCAATGGCCGCGCTACTCGGTCACGGCTTTTCACTGTCCTGGTGCCCCGCTGGTGGAAGGAGCTTCCCACAACGGTCAGGTCCCTTCCGGTCTTCCACCATAGATTGAAAACCCATCTCTTCCAGCTACATCTTAACAGTCCCTCCTAAAGACTGCTTCAGCCTCATTACCCCCCTACTAACCCTAACCCCGAGACCTCTTCTCCCCTGTTACCCCCCTGCACAAGTTCTCTCCTGCTAATAAAATATATTAAAAAAAATAAAAAAATAAATAAACTAGCCTACTGGCATTATGACTGCCAATGGCCCCTGGTGTGAGCATTGAATGCCATGAATGTAAATGGAGAAAGTTTTAGTTTCTGCTTGTATGCCGCGATCAGATGAATAAGAGCGTGGTCAGATAGTTACCCGCACGGCTCTGGGACTGCGTGTTAAGCTCTGCTGATGGTGCTGTAACAATGATCCAAAATCTTCTCCTCCCTGGTCGGGCATTTGATTAACTGTTTATATTTAGGGAGTTTGTGAGTTTAGTTGCCCTTGTTAAAGTCCCCAAGGACAATAACTGGGGAATACGTGGTCTCTCTCCTTCTCTCCACTCCTAATATTTGGTCGGTGAGGTGAAAGTGGCTCAACATCAAATCAGCTTGCGGGATGTAAACGCCAGCCAATATAAAATAAGTGAATTCACGTGGCGAGTAAAACGGTCTGCAGGTGATGAAAAATTATTCCACGTCAGGAGAACAAGTTTGCAAAATCACTTTCACGTCGTTGCACCAGCGTTGATTTATATAGAAACAGATCCCTCCACCTTTTGTTTTGCATGGAAGTATCGGGTCACGTTCCGCACGTAACAGCTGGAAGCCAGGCAGCTGTCCAGCGCAGTCGGTGTAGATTCAATCAGCCATGATTCTGTGAAACACAAAACAGAAGAGAGAGAAAAGTCTCTATTTGTCCTGATGATAAGACGCAATTCGTCCATTTTGTATTCCCGGTAGAGGCGAGCGTAATCCTCTCTCCCTGAATTGCACCAGAGCCCTGGCACGCTTCCCTCTCCGCCTCACTGCTTGGCCAACGGCCAAAGCACCTTTGACCAGAATGTCCAGTAAATCCACAGATGAGGCGAGAAAGTTGGGACATAAATCAGATGGTGTTGAGTCCCTGATGTTAAGTATCTCGTCCCTCGTGAAAATAATCCGAGTGGAATCACAATTAACGGAATTAAAGACTAAAAACAAACAAAGTGCGCACAACACACCGTGGCAGCCGTAGGTGGTGTCATCTTGATTTAGCAGTCGTACAATCTACAATATGTCATTCTTTTTTACTTAAATTCACAATTTGAGCATGATAAAATACAAAAGACCTGGCTTGGCAACACTTTGTATGCAATGTATCTTTTCTGATGCTCAACCATAATCCCCATATTTTGGGTCGGCTACATTCAATGTTGTGTGCTACCCGCTGAACCATTTTACTAAACTCTAAAGCCCTTTGCCACTTTTCATACCATGTGTTCATGCTGGTGTGGAATGTGCTTTAAAATAACTTGTAGTAAAGGTCCTGCCCTCAGCAAATCCATCTTTCGATTTCACACCACATGTTTTCCCCCCTTGTTTTTCTGAACGGATTCTGGGAGATCGCCTTGGTGTCAACAGGGGAAGTAAACTGAACTAAACCAATACACAGATTGATTGTGAGTTTCTGCAAGTCCCACTTTGTCGTGTGGCATCCTATGCTGTTTGGAAAGGCTAGCTAACCCACTGTCTTTGTCCTTTGTCTGTACAGGTAGAAAATAACACTTTTCGCCAGGTGGCATCGTGCGACTTTGTGTTTTTACCCATACCTTACCTTAGAAAGGAAAAGTCAAAGTTATGTTTTCTTTCCTATTTGCATTTGAGGATCATGCAATTAATTTCCTTTCAGAGAGGATTTCTTTTCATATTGGTTTGTGATGGTGATCCTGGGTAAAGTCCTCGGAAATCACTTTGACAGCAAGGTCACGCCCCAGCGGTTTCATGGTCAGCCAATGTAATTGGAATATGTATCAAATTTAGGCCTATGTATGGCCAGAGTTATGCACTACTGAAAGGAATGGAGTGAACTGTCATGTTAAATGCTGTCAGAAGAGTTTGGCTTACTATTGTTTTAGGCTGCAAGGCCCATTTCATCATTTGACTTGACCAATCTGCCAGTCTACAAAATAGAAATTTCATCATTTACATTTGTCTTGTCTTTGGATCGTATGGCTTGAAGCCCTTGTGAAAGTGTGCATGGGTTCAACACTTAGCTTCAGTAATCCACATAATCTGTACAATGCTTAGTATGTTTTGATGAAAAGAATGATGGTGATGTTAACCCAGGTTGCATTTTTCCTTTCAAGTAAAGTTTGGACGAAAAGAGGAAAAGGAAGTCACTACCCTGTTCTGAAAGCACTGAACACCTTAGGGTGTCATGGTGAAAGTGGAAAAAGTTGTTTAAAATTACATTTTCAAATGTAATTAATATAGTAAAACTTCCCATGTGAATGTTAAACACATCCTCATAGTTTGATACCTACCCAGTGCTGCATAACCATATTTCCACTATGTTCTTGAGATTATCCAGACTGTATCAGGACCGTAATTCACTGCACATCAAACATATTTAATACATTTGTATCAAAGGTGTGTGTATTCTGTCACTAGCATGGTTCTATTATAGTAAAAGGTCCAGCCAACCACCCTGTCCTCTCCTATCAGCCATACTGCTCTAGTGTGGGTGTGTGTGTGGGTGGGTGGTTGGTTGGTTTTCCAGGTAAACCTGGGGGTCGTGTTAGGTGTCAGTACTTCCCTGCAGTAGACAAGGTCCTTTTCGTGGACGACTATGCAGTGGGCTGCAGGAAAGACCTGAATGGCATCCTGCTGCTTGACACTGCTCTGCAGGCCCCCGTGGCCAAGCCTGAGGACATGGTCCAGCTAGAGCTGCCTGTTACAGAGGTAATAGAGTCACACTGCTCACACAGTCACATTTATTTGTGATGCACTTTTTCCAAAAAACTGTTTTGTCACAGTGCTTAAAGGGGAATTGCATCCGACATGCATCTTCATGTGCATTTCTATTAAATCCAGTCTCAAACTATATCAGTTAGCATACGGTTGCATCATAGCTATTGAAACACCAGGTCTGTCTGTACTTACTCGAAGAGTCTCACAGCTGCGTCAAAATACTTCACCATGAGACTCTTTGCTTTTTGACCCTGCTCTACCATACCAGTGATTCCCAGAGAGCAGCATGTGCTAGCTCTTGTGCTTTTTTAACAGAAGGTGGGCGGGAAATTGAAATGATCTTGAGGGAGTGGGAAATCTTGGGAGTTGTAGGAAATTACTCAAATATATCTTGACTCGGACTCACTTGAATTTATTTATTTCGTTTCATTTTTATTTTTTTGGAATGTGTCTACTATGGACTAAGCCAAACAAGAAAACCACTGAATTAACATTCCGCTTTAACAGTGGCCTGACCTAAGACTCCCCAAAAAGCAAGCCTGGAAGAAAAACTCCCCAGTGCCGATGGGAAGGACACACACACACACACAGACGACAAATGACCATTATTATTTCAACATGAGATGAAGAAAAGCTTTTAGCCTGAGGAAATGTATGTGGTAACACTAAATATTTAGTTGCCCCTATACTTGTATGGTAACGCTCTAAGTACTCTAGTAACAACTTTGGTAATTGCATTATTTGTGTTTGAGTGGTTTTGGGAACATGCCTTATTCCACTTGTGCAATAACAAACTGTTGAACTCTATTATAAAATGACAAAGCAATCCCTTGTGTACTGATAAAGTGCTGGTGAAAATGTCATTGCTTTCAGCTCTTCCATGGTGAGGTGAATGACCTGGAATAAAACTCACTTGTGCCGTCGGCTGCCTCTTTGAATCGTGTGTGCATGCAGAAACACAACAGCTAATATCCGACACTGCAAGTCCATTTCGGGGGTTTATATTATTATTGGGGAGGATGTTTGGAACTTCTAACTGAATTTCGCCGCCATGGCCAGTGGTGGTACATTTCCAACAAACTTACGCACTGCTCCTATAAGACTGCATTTTCTTTAGTCCGTTGAGAAGACTACGTATAAAGGTTTTCCCGAACAGCTATACTGCAGGAATCATGCACCCAAGATGAAACAGAAAGCTTGCCATCTGAGCCTTCAAAAGAGGGCTGTGTTTCATGAAACTATTAAAACACATACCATAGAAATATTAACAGACATGACCCCAACTGCAAACACAGCGGAGAAGTGTAGTAAGACCAAGCAGAATCATATGTTTTTACTGTTGATTTTGCCAGCCCCATTCACGTGTGTAGCGCAGCCTTGGCCACGTAGGAACTCAGACGATTTAGTCTAGAATCATTAGCTGAAAGGGGGCAAAACATGCTGGCTGGCAGGCTTCTGGGCACTTTGAGCCAGGAAATAATTTGCACCATGCTCTGAACCAAGATTTTTAAGACCCCCCAAAACCATAGAGGACCTGCATTGGCAACTCGAGGCGGACGTCTAGATGAAGACGTGAGGGGAACCCATCCCTATACACACAGCAAGGACTAAGCACATGTCGGATCGATGTCCCGCATTGAACATGACTGCAAAAAGTTCACAGACCAAGATTGGAGGAGCCGGAGGGTTCCTCCCAATATTCACCCCTGATAATTATGATACCTTTTACATCAACTATTCAACTTGTTACTCCAAAACGTCCCATTGGTTAAAACATTTTTAACCTTTTTTCATACAAACCTTACTGAAAATAGAACTAACATCTGCCTGTGTTCCTTGGCAACTGTACAGGAAGTTCAAGGCCAAAATGTGCCTAGTTTTAGATGACAAGCAGTCGATTCACAAGCTGATTTCCCAATGTCATAAAAATAACCCCATAAATTAGATGACAGTAATCGATTCATGAAATGATTGTAGCAGTGTTGCCAGAAACAACTATGATGCCTCAGTCCTACAAATGTTTGTCACTGGTAAAACCAAGAAAGGTGTTTGTGTGGTGTTTTTAGCTAGTTCAATAGCAGCTAGCTGGCTATCTTGCTGGTTAGCACCTTGTCTTAAGCAGCTAGCTATGTGTAAGTGATGGGACAGTGAAGGATGTGTTCTTCTTTTGGCTCTACACTCCATAAGTTTGGATTTAAAATCGAACAGTTACTGCAAGGTTAAAGTAGAGATGCTCAGCTTGGTTTCACCATTCAGAAAACATTTTTTCATAGTCCCCCTATTTCAGGGTACCCAAAAGTGATGTCATTGCCGAACAACAGACGCTTCACTGCAAGGTGCAAACCACAACAAAAACAGGATGGCCAGCTTACTAAAAAGTACCTAAAAGAGCCTGCGGAGTTCTGGAAAAAAAGATGAACATACTGTATACCAGAGTGATGGCAAGAGTAAAGTGTGGAGAAAAAAAGGAACTGCCCAATATCCACAGCATACAACCTCATCTATTAAATATGGTGGAGGGCGTGTTATGGCTTGGGTATGTATGGCTTCCACTGAAACTAGCTCACTTGTCTTTGTTGATGTAACTGCTGACGGCAACATTACATTCCACTAGCATCTATTCCTGAGGTAAAAGCTAACATTAGCATTGATTTGCTAATTTGACCCTGTTACTTGCAATCTGTTACTTTAATTACAGTAACTGGGTTGCACTACAGTAACAGGGTTGCATCTCCTTCACTTCACTCAGAAGTTATTATCTAAAGTAAAATGAAATGTGTATGTATAATTTAGCATAATCTACATGTTTTAAATGTATTACCATATTTTCCAGAATATGAATTGACATTTTTTTCCTTTTATTGCCACCAGGTAGCCTAAACATGTTAAGGTTACAACAACTACCTGGATGGGATTATTAGCTCAAAATGAACTCAACTGTGCGTAAATCATGTTCAGATCATTTTCGATACGTTAATAGACATTTTTAACATTTTAAATTGATTTTGACAGAGTTCTTGCACACCATTGAGTGCTGCTGAAAAGCAGAGGCGCTACCGTGCCAGGTGTGATGCTGATGAACAGAGGAGACAGCAGTACTTGGAGAAAGAGGTGTGGAAGAAAGACGTAGAAACAGGGAAGAAGAAAAGGCAAAAAGACCTCAGTGTGCCGAACGAAAAAAGTGTAAAGAGGCTCATAAGAGGAGTAATGCCAGGAAAAAGGTACTTGAAGGATTAAACACTCCTCCAGTCAGGCCAGAATCTCCAGTCAGCTCTCAACCTGGCACTTCAAGGTCAGGACAAGTTTAGGTTATTGAGGAATGCATGTAGATCATAAGGATATATTTAAGTAAAGGAACTGTATCTGTACAATGAACAGTGAAATAGGCATCACTTTTACTTGAAAGGTACAATCTGTAATTATTACAAGTCATTTCTGCTAATTACTTTGTTTGTTTGGTGCAAAAATACAATTGGGAAAAGGTCCATGCAGGTGAAATGGTTATGTTTTTTTTAGGCAATGGGATCTTGGGAGAAGAAAAAGGAGGGCTGCAAAAGCAAAATTAAACAGGGAGTTGCAGAAACTACACTTTTGAGGAGAGTCGAACAGTGAGCAGAAAAGTACAGAAAGCAGCTCCAACGATTGAAAAAGGACCATCCATCTCCAAGATCCAAAGTCAACAAGCTGCTTCGGCAAATTTTGGGCACATCCCGAAGGAGAACCCTGTTGTTCCATACAGCAGTAGCTGAGGAAGTACGTACCAAGTCTGCACATTCAAAGAGAGAGAGTGACAGACAAGTCATTGCAGGAATAGTCACCAGCAAAATCCTGAAGAAGTACAGGCTGCAGAGATTGGCAGAGGAGGTTTTTGGATTTTCAAGGAGGAGGTGGACAAAACTGGCAAATGAAAATGTCTGCAGGTACCAGAGGAAGAAACACAAGGGTGCTGCCACGCTGAGATCAACGGTGAGATGGTTCTTTCCACGTGACGATGTCAGCAGGATCACAACTGGAGAAAAACAAAAGAAAAGAAGAAAATGTAGAAAAGATTACTGGTGGATTCAATGAAGAACCTCCATTTGAAGTTCCTGGCTTAGCAGACCAACCTCCGTCTATCATACTCACTGTTCTGCACACTTCACCCCTACTGGGTTCTGCATGCAACATTGGCAGATCGTGAAACATGCATGTGCAAACAACATGAAAATCTCGGCTTTATTGCCAAAAAGCTTCACCAGATGCACATCATCGACACATCCAATTTGGAGAGCCTGACACAAGCCGTCACATGACACCACAAGCAAGCAATGTATGTATGGGGAATGCAGCAAGAATACCAATACACTCACAAGCCACTACAGAGCCACCGATCGTGTCTCCTACCTTCAGTGGGCCACTGTGGACAGAGAGCACAAAAATTATCCTGGAGCAGCCTCAAAGATCACTTTGAAAAAAGAATTTGAATGCTCCCAAGAAGAGCTGGTGGAAACGTTTGCCATTTTGCTCCAGAAGTTCAAGCGCCATCTCTATAACATCAGGCAGCTTTCTCACGGGCTCTGAACCTGAACCTGTCTGCAAATTAATGTGCAGTCCATCTTGACTTCTCAGAGAACTATGGCTGCAAGTACAGCGCTGAAGTACAAGCTGTACATTTTGGTGCATCACACCAACAGGCCACTTTGCACACTGGGGTTTACTATGTGTGTGTGTGTGTGGGGGGGGGGGGGGGGGATCTGGAGTGTGATTGGTCAGCACTTGGTTTTTTGGCAATGTGCTGACCCTCATTCCTCCCCCAGAGAACGTTAACTCACGCTACATGGCCATCGCAAGAGAGGTATGGGATACTCTTGCCAGCCATGAAAATTAAATCTGAAAATATTGAATGAAATGAAATATTGAATGAAAATATTGATCAGTTCATGACTATTTTTGATGCGCTCATTCATTTTAATGCCAGGTTGTCGGCCTACTGTAATATGACTATTTTTTATGTTTGTTCATGGAATATTTGATCCGATCCAGTTTGAGGTCTTGTTGACGTCTATTTTTTTATCATTCCTACTCATCCTCTTGATCCTTCATCGAAAAGATATAGAAAATATTATTAAACAACATTCCTGTGGTCCTGAGAATTTATTTGTCACATTTGTCATGATCTACAATCAAAAGTAATGTATCCATTCAACGCTGTTACATTGCGCAACCCTGTCACTCTAATTTCAACCCTGTTACATATAATTTTTATTAAAATAATCTTAAATGATTTTGTCAGCTCACAAAGTTTTAACCTATTGTCCTTTTAATAGTTTGAATGATTATATGCATAATGTATTTGAGCAAATATTTCTGAAAATAAATACTGAAATTAGTCAAAAGAAAACATGTGACTATTTTAAAATATACTTTTTTCAGGTTCCTGAATATTCGTAACAGGGTTGCGCCAAGCATAGCACACAACAAATAAAACCTCAGAAATTTTTTTGCCTTTGATGCCTGAGCTGGAAGAATCAAATTATTTGATTCTTTATTCTTTCTTTAATTATTACCTGTTTTTCTTGAATACATAACAGAAAATGATAAAATAAAGGGTCAATTTTTCAAAAGTATTGATGCCTAAATTGTCCTCCAATTCTGGAATGACCCATAGTGTGTTCACAGTTCAGCTAATGAGTGCGTTAGTTAGCTTTTATCTCAACTGAATGCAAGCCAGGCAATTACCTAGCCAGTGAGTTTACAGTTGGTGCAGTTACTGTAGTTACTGTAAGAAAACATGCTGCAGAGTGGTAAAAATGCAACTTAAAACATTTTGACTAATCAATTAGTGGGAAAATAAATTACACCCCTTAATCGACCAATACATATTTTTTTCTTGTCAAGGACAGCCCAGAAGTCATTCATTCCAATGGGGCGACCTGCACCACTGTATCAACACGACTGTGACTGTGTCTGCGTTGTGTCCGACATGATTTTTTTTTCTCATCTTTTGAGGCAAGTTACTGTGCAGAACAGGAAGTTGTCAAACCACCAGTCAGCAATGGTTTTATGGGATGACAAAAACGGATCGCGACTGGATGCCAAATGAAAACGTTGGTGGCAACAGTGAAAAGCTTAGTCTGGAGCCCTGTACTGGCCCTGTTCGAATACTTTCATATTACATCCTTCCTTCCTTGATCTACCTTGGAAAAACAGCTTTTAGCCAGTATGGTCCGTAAAAGTGGAACGAATTCCAAGTGATACCAAAACTAAATTCTTTAGCACTGCTTGGGCATTTTAGGTCACTCTTAGGGGACCTGGTTACAGAGGAGTGTTCATGTTTTGTATGAAATTGTCTTATTTTCTTATTTTGTATCTTATGTATTTGTATCATTTTGTATTGCAGGGCTCCCTTGAAAAAGAGACTCTGGTCTCAATGTGACTCCTTGTTAAAATAAAGGTTAAATAATTAATTTAAAAATAATTAATTCAATAATTTTTTTTAAAAATCACTCATCGAACATTGGATGGCCATTGCTTTCACCGACCATATCATGATGCCAGATCAGTGATTTCTTCAAGGAAGGATGCGTTTTCAGGGTATTCTCATTAGAGTTTACATTTTTGGTTTGCAATAATCGCAATAATCTTGCGTGGCTTTGTTGTCATAACTTGCAGCGTGCCAACTGCTTGCTCTCTCTGCACCTGGACCAAGATGGCGGCGCGCATGCATCGCGACGCTCAGTGTCTCTCCAGAGTTTGCGAACTAGTAGTTGCTTGTTTATCTTAAGTATTCTCGCTAAAAACAGTTTAGCGTACATATCGTACAGCCGACAAGAACTTCTGGACATCGGTTCCGGCACTCCAGTCATCTTTATCGACGATATACCCGAGATTAGCAAAACAGCGGGTCCAGCTAACTCCGCTACACCGACCGGAAGAGGCCCCAGACCGGCTCGGAAACGAAAACACAGGCGAGGGAGCCGAGGTGGGCTGAGAGCTAGGCTAAAGCTAACTCCACACCGACTCTCACTACCTAGCCTTTTCCTTGCAAATGTTCGTTCCCTGGCAAACAAGATGGATGAACTGCGGCTGCGGATCACCACCCACAAATGGATTAAGGAATGTAACATCATGGTTTTCACTGAAACCTGGCTCAACAGCGAGGTACCCGACAACGCTATCGAGCAAGCAGGGCGCTGCGTTCTCCGAGCAGACAGAACAGCAGGCGACACCGGTAAGACCAGAGGTGGAGGTTTGTGCATTTATGTGAACAAGACGTGGTGCACGGACACTACCATCACCGAGAGTCACTGCTCAGCTAACCTGGAGTTTCTCAT
Organism: Argentina silus; assembly: GCF_951799395.1. NCBI lineage: Eukaryota > Metazoa > Chordata > Actinopteri > Argentiniformes > Argentinidae > Argentina > Argentina silus. Next base: position 20,352,894 of record NC_139654.1, on the reverse strand, counting down.
GGTTAAGTGTAGACCTTTCTATCTTCCCAGAGAGTTCACGTCTACTGTTATCACGGCAGCCTATTTCCCCCCGGATGCTAATGCTAAGATTGCTATGAAAGAACTGCATGCTGCCATTAGCAAACAACAGACTCTGCATCCCGAAGCAGCCTTCATTGTCGCGGGTGACTTCAATCACTCCAACTTAAAGACTGTACTGCCCAAATTCCACCGAAATGTCTCATGCCCCACCAGAGGAGACAGGACATTGGACCAAGTATACACCAGCATGGCTGATGCGTACAAAGCCGTTCCCCTCCCCCACCTAGGTCAATCAGACCACCTCTCATTGTTCCTACTGCCCAAGTACTCAGCACTCATCAAACGAGTGAAACCTACAGTGAGGACAGTCAAGGTCTGGCCAGAGGGAGCTGACTCAGCGCTCCAGCAGCGTTTTGGAAACACTGACTGGGGTGTGTTTGCCACTCAGGCCACCCATGACTCCCACACGGACATTGATTCATATGCCTCATCTGTTTTGGACTACATAAATTCCAACATCAGCAGTGTCACCACACTCAAGCGGATCACCACTTTCCCTAATCAGAAGCCATGGATGAACAGTGAGGTCCGACTCCTGCTGAAGGCACGCGACATTGCCTTCAGATCAGGGGATGCTCGGGCCTATAGCTCATCCAGGGCTAATCTGCAGAGGGGCATCAAAAAGGCCAAGCACAACCACAAGCTGAGGATAGAGGATCACTTCAGAAACATCCAGGCCATCACAGACTACAAACCAACTAACACCTCACCCCTCTCCGTTGACGCCTCCCTCCCTGATGAGCTGAACCACTTCTACGGCCGCTTTGACAGGGACAACAAGGAGGTGGCCATCAAGGCTGTGCTCCCTGCGGATCACCAGCCCCTCACTCTATCTCCCACCGACGTGTGTGCGGCACTGAGCAGGACTAACGCACGCAAGGCTGCTGGTCCTGATGGGATTCCCGGACGCGTCCTCAGGGCCTGCGCTGTGCAGCTGACTAAGGTTTGGACTGACATATTCAACCTGTCCCTAGCCCAAGCAGCTGTCCCCGCGTGCTTCAAAACCACCTCCATCGTGCCGGTGCCAAAACACTCCACTGCAACGAGCTTAAATGACTTCCGACCAGTGGCACTCACGCCCATCATCATGAAGTGCTTCGAGAGGCTGGTCTTTGCTCAACTCAAGACCTGCCTACCACCCACACTGGACCCCTTTCAATTCGCCTACCGGCAGAACAGGAGTACAGAGGATGCCATTTCAACGGCACTTCACTCCGCCCTGTCCCACCTCGACAAGACTAACTCTTATGTGAGAATGCTGTTTATTGACTTCAGCTCAGCATTCAACACCATCATCCCCTCCAAACTGATCTCCAAACTCAGGCAACTGGGCATCAACCCCTCCCTCTGCAACTGGATTCTAGACTTCCTGACCAACAGGCCGCAGTCTGTCAGGCTTCACAACCACACCTCCTCAACCCTCACCCGGAACACCGGCGTTCCACAAGGCTGTGTGCTGAGCCCCCTCCTTTACTCCCTCTTCACCTACGACTGCACACCTGTACATGGCTCAAACACCATTGTTAAGTTTGCAGACGACACAACGGTGATCGGTCTCATCAGCAACAACGATGAGTCGGCCTACAGGGAGGAGGTCCAGCACCTAACAGTGTGGTGCAACGACAATAACCTGGCTCTCAACACCAAGAAGACCAAAGAACTCATTGTGGACTTCAGGAAGTCTAAAGCTGGCGCACACACCCCCATCCTCATCAACGAGACTGAGGTGGAGCGAGTCACCAGCTTCAAGTTTCTGGGTGTCCACATCTCTGAGGACCTCTCCTGGACCCTCAACACCTCCACCCTGATAAAGAAGGCTCACCAGCGTCTCTTCTTCCTGAGGAGACTAAAGAAGGTCCATCTGTCTCCTCAGATCCTGGTGAATTTCTACCGCTGCACCATCGAGAGTATCCTTACCAACTGTGTCACAGTATGGTATGGCAACTGCTCGGCATCGGACCGGAAAGCACTGCAGAGGGTGGTGAAAACTGCCCAACGCATCACTGGTTCCTCACTCCCCTCCATCGAGGCTGTCCAGGGCAAACGATGCTTGCGTAAGGCACGCAGCATCGTCAAGGACATTTCTCACCCCAACCATAGACTTTTCACCCCACTCCCCTCTGGGAGGCGCTACAGGTCTCTCCGCACCCGAACCAGTAGGTTCAGAGGCAGCTTCTTCCCTGCGGCTGTCACCCTACTGAACTTAAACACTGCACCGACCTGACAACCTACTACCCCTGCAACCCCCCCCCCCCCCCCCCCGGACAATTGCACTATTACTCCCCTCCCCTGCTCTTACTCAATACCACTGCTCTTCTGTACATACCTGTCCATACTGTTCATACTGTTCATAATGCACATAATGCACATATCCTTATATTTTCTTTAATACTACTGCACATACTGTACATACCTGTTTATACTGTTTATACGGCATTCCATATTTATATTTATTCTGCTATCTACCTCATGCTACTGTTAATACATATATACTGCTAGACTGCATTACCCATACAGCTCATATGCTGCTACACTGTTCATACTGTAACTATTTATTCTGCTATAATGCTACTGTTACTCATATACTGCTATACTGCACTGCTATATTATACTGCACTACTACTGATCATATATTGCACTACCTGTAAATACTGTTCATTGCACTTTCTGCTATTTTGCACTTCTGGTTAGACGCTAACTGCATTTCGTTGTCTCTGTACTTGTACTCTGCACAATGACAATAAAGTTGAATCTAATCTAATCTAATCTAATCTATAGTCAGTGATGGTTGCACAGCAGCAGCACCTGTTTCTATTTTCATTTCGGCTATAAGTATCGAAGAGAATTATACGGTCTGCAGAAATAATGCAAATAATTGTGAAAAAATAATTCATTAACATTCCCAATTTGCCAATGTGCCTCTGCTCTGTCATTCTCTTTGCTTGCACCTGACCAAGAGTATCAGAGTATCAAATTGAAAGCATAACAAACTCTGCTGCGTGAAGCCTTCTCTAATGGAGCGCTTTTGGCATCAAGCTTACAACCACACAACAGGCGACAAGAGCAAGATCTGGCTCATTTCTGGAAATATGAGGTATTCTATAAAGGCAATTGCAGAAAATACAGTTGTTGATGTTAATGAAGGTGAATTTTTGAGCAGTCTTTCTCTCCACTCAGCGAGTGCTCCTCTCCTTACCCTGCAGTACAGTTCGGCACCACTGTGGTAGGCATGACTGTGTGTGTGCACTGCAAGCTCAGCAGATGCTGTCGGCCTGTCTGGAGAAGGTGGACGTGTCCAACATAGAGGGCTACAATGTCTTCATCACTCAGCTCAAAGAAGGCCTGAAGCACACCTCACACGAGACGGCAGACAATCACAAAGTGGCCAAGGTGAGTCCTGCTCTCACTCGTTGCTCTGAAAGGAGGCAAACCACATCACAACTCGCTATCTCTAAATTTTGTATGTGTTGGAGGTGGTGTTATGTTTTACTCGCCATCTGTGTTCAAACAAGTGCCTTCCTTGGTGGGTATGTTAAGACCAACTGAAATCTGATTGACCCAGGCTTGTCACAGAAAGGGTAGACTAGACCAATGCATCTTTTATCATGGATGACACTGCTGAAGCCATCTCTGTTTGTATGGAGTCGTTCATCACCTCGGTATAGGCCACGGAACCAATGGCCACACAGTTCAAACATTGTTATGGCAAAGTTGCCTAGTTTCAATTATTCTTATTAGCAAGGTTTTTTTCCCAGCAATATTGACATGGATTATTTTTTATGAATGAATAAACTTATGGGCATTTGCTGTTACCTGAGTGCCTACTGAAGTGGCTGAATTTAGCAAAGTTGCTAACTAAAAGGATGTTGACTGAACAAAAAAGTTATTTGGCATAAGGAGTAGTAAGATATTATTAATTATAATAACTATTAATTATAATATATATAATTAACTATAATATAATATAATTAATTATACCATTATTTCACCAGTTAACATGCCTAGCTTGTGTCCATGAATTTGAGTCAGATGTTCTTCCTAACTTGTCACAAGCAGCTTAGGTGCATAGTTCCAGTCAACTGTATCAGCATGGACTGCACACAGGTTTGTTTACTGTTATGAAGAGAGCAGAATTTACCACTTTGATAAAGTTTGCGTTAGGGGAGGGCTGGAATACACCATTACTCTAAATTACAGTGGTTGGCAACCAGAAAGTGGAGGGGTGTTCGAACGGTATGTTTTAAGAAGGCTTTTCAGTGCATTTTTGTAAATTAAATATACAGTGCCTTCGGAAAGTATTTAGACCCCTTCACTTTTTCCACATTTTGTTGTGTTATAGACTCAATTTAAATTAAAATAATTTGCCATCAGTCCACACACAATACCCCAGAATGACAAAGCCAAAACAGGTTTTTAGAAATTTCAGTACATTTATTAAAATTGAAATACAGAAATACCTCATGTACATAGTCATGAGAAAATGTTAGGACACCCCCCAAAATATTAAGTTATTCTCTTAAAAATATGGACATATCAATATTTTATCTTCTTTCTAACAATATCTATAGATAAAGGGGATGTAATTGAACAAAAAACAATGAAAATGTAACTTTGTAATCATTTATTTAACGAAGAATTCACAATAATGCCAATTCCTACTGAGGAAAAAGTTAGGACACCCTATGCCCTAATAGCTAGTATTGCCCCCCTTGGCTGAAATAACCTCAATTAGACCTCTCTGACATCGATTGGGAGAAAGTTTTTCCCACTCCTCCTTGCAGAATTCTTTCAGCTGTGTGATGTTCGAGGGGTGTCTTGCATGCACAGCCAGCTTCAAATCAATCCACAGCATCTCAATAGGATTAAGATCCGGGCTTTGACTTGGCCATTCCAGAACTCTCAATTTATTTTTCTTGAGCCATTCCTTGGTAGATTTACTGGAATGTTTTGGGTCATTGTCATGTTGCATGGTCCACATCCGCTTCAGCTTCAACTTTCGAACAGATGGTCTCACATTTTCCTCAAGCACCCTCTGATACAATACAGAATTCATAGTGGATTCTATGATGGTGAGCTGACCAGGCCCTGCTGCAGAAAAGCAGCCCTAAACCATGACATTTCCACCCCCATGCTTCACAGTTGGTATGAGGTTCTTGTTCTCAAATGCTGTCTTGGTTTTGCGCCAAACATGTCTACTCTTACTGTGCCCAAATAGTTCAACTTTGGATTCATCTGTCCAAAGCACATTGTTCCAGAAGTTCTGGTCTTTCTCTAGGTGTTCTCTGGCAAACTTTAGTCTTGCCCTGATGTTTTTTTTTGACAGCAGGGGTTTCCTCCTTGCACACCTCCCATATAATGCAAACTTGTTCAGTCTCTTTCTTATGGTGGATGCATGTACTTTGACATCAATTGTGGCAAGAGATACCTGTAGGTCCCGTGATGACATTCTGGGATTGTTGGAGACTTCTTTAAGCATCTTTCGGTCAGCTCTTGGGCTGAACTTGCTTGGGCGGCCTGACCTGGCCATGTTGGTGGTGGTTTTAAATGTTCTCCACTTGTAAATTATTTTCCGGACAGTGGAATGGCTAATTTCGAATTGTTTGGAGATCTTTTTATATCCCTTCCCAGACTCATATGCATCTACAATTTTTCTTCTGAAGGCCTCAGAGAGCTCTTTTGATCTCGCCATGGTGATGCAACTCACTTCAACAATCAAGAGCAAACCAAACTAAATGTCTGAGGTTTAAATAGGACAGGCTCCTCCAAAATCCTCTGTAACAATGTTCTAATCATTTGCACCTGATGTGGTGCTCTTGATTATAATTTTAGGCATTTTAAGTGGAAATAAATGTGGGGGTGTCCTAACTTTTTCCTCACAAGAAGATTGCATTTCTACTAATTACATTTTACCAATCATTTTTTAAATAATTTGTTTCAGTTGTATTTGTTTAGTTATATTACCTCAATTTTTCAATATTGTTCAAATGAATATCAAATGTCCATATGTTTGAATATGTTGAAAAAGACAAAGGTTTTCATAGGGTGTCCTAACTTTTTCTCATGACTGTAAGTATTTAGACCCTTTGCAATGAAATTAGCTGAAATGCAAAAATGTCATCAACAAATCAAGGATAATAGTTCATGTAATTTTGGAATTAATACCTTTGTTTTTATAGGGTCTCTGATTTGCATAGGAATCAATTACACACTGTGTGGATCAGGTTGTCATTACAAACTGAGCAAATGGAGAGGAACCAAACTGCTCAGGAATGCGATCCTGAGGCCTGGGGAGACTTACAAAAATCTACAAAGTTGAATGGTGAAGAGAAAAAGCACAGTTGATGGGACAACATCACCTCAATCACTCTACAAAATTGGTCTATAACCAAGTGGCCAAAAAGAATCCCTTATTGGAAAATAATCTCTCATATCCATAATTGTGTTTGCAACAATAAATTCAAGTGATACAGCAAAGAAAGTGTCTGGAAATGTGTTCATTTGGTTTTACTACAAAGCATTAACTTTGGTGCAAATCCAGCACGTGCAATGCAGTTTCCGCACCGTCTCTCGTGTGAAGAATAGTGGTAGCTGCATCAAGTTATGGGTATGTCACTGGCAGGGACTGGGGATTATGAATTATGAAATTTGCTGAGTTGGTAGTGACATCCTAATCTACACAGTGTGTAATTGATTCCTATGCAAATCAGAGACTGTATAAAAACAAAGATATTAATTCCAAAATTACATGAACTATTATCCTTGCATTAAGATGGACTCAATTCAACTTATTGAGTGATTTGTTGATGACATTTTTGCATTTTAGCTCATTTTAAGAGTGTCATAGCAAAGGGTCTGAATACTTATGGACATGAGGTATTTCTGTATTTCAATTTAAATAAATTTACTGAAATTTCTAAAAACGTGTTTTCACTTTGTCATTCTGGGGTATTGTGTGTGGATTGATGGCAATTTTTTTTAATTTATGTCTATAACACATCAAAATGTGGAAAAAGTGAAAGGGTCTGAATACTTTCCGAAGGCACTGTAACTGAGTATAACAAAAATTCAGTGGATGATCAAACTGTCAACAAGTTAGATTGAACAGCAAATCACTGAATCTCAATATGCAGTGCACTGAACAGTGAAATTATCATTTGGCATAGTAACTGCACACAAAATAACTAAATCTTGCTTTATTTATCAATAGAGATAATTTCTGGTGATTGTTGAGATGGATTTTTGCCTTATCAGCATTAAGAGCATCTTTTTGCCATTGTTTTCTTGAGAAAACTGTGCTAACTGTGTAAGTAATGGGACAATGACGCATTTTTTCTTCAAAAAAGTCCCAAAAAGTTTGGATTTTAAATCAAACAATTACTGTAATGTTAAAGTAGAGATTAGATTTTATTTGTATTTGTGTACATACTGGTTTCACCATTCATTACAACACTTTTCATGCATAGTTCCCCCTATTTTAGGCGTCCCCAAAAAATTTAAAATGCTACGACCAGAGTCCATTGGCAATCACAATACTAGAGGAAGGAAGAATTACTTTTTTCCTTTTCTTTTTTTAAACCGTAGAGAAACTGTACAGGGGTAGTGGGGATGAAGAGGTCTTTAGGAGGGACAGTCAAGATGTAGCCTGAACAGATGGGTCTTCAGTCTACGGTGGAAGATAGGTAGTGACTCTGCAGTCCTGACAGCAGTGGGAAGCTCGTTCCACCAGCGGGGTGCCAGGACAGTTAAAAGCCGTGACCGAATAGCGTGACTGCTGCATCCACGTAGAGGCGGCACCGAGGTGGAAGCCGAGGTGGAAGAGCGGAGTGATCGGGCAGGGGTTTGGGGGCTGACCATTGAATATGATGCGAGCTGCTACTGGGAGCCAGTGAAGGGTGCGAAGGAGGGGGGTGACATGGGAGGATTTGAGGAGATTGAACACCAGACGGGCAGCAGCATTCTGGATGAGCTGCAGAGGTCTGATGGTGGGGAGCCCGGCCAAGAATGCGTTGCAGTAGTCAAGGCAGGAGATCACAAGTGCCTGGACCAAGAGTTATGCTGCTTCTCTCGTGAGGAATGGACGTATCCTCCTGATGTTGTAGAGGAAAAATCTACAGGAGAGTGCTGTCGCTGTGATGTTCGCCGCACAGGATAAGTGGTGGTCAAGGATCACCCCAAGATTCTTGGGACAATTGGCTTGACAGGTGTTTCTGATGAGTCAGGTGTGTTCCGTCGCATCATTTTTGATATGGGAGCATAAAAGAGCCATCAATGTCTAGTATTTATTGTAGGCTTTGGATTTTCCTTTGGAGTTTACTATTGGTGTCTTTTATTGACACCTCTTTGGTCCTCATCTTGACAGTCAAGGAGACCATTATTAGTCTGAAAAAATTATCAGAAGCATAGCCAAAAACCTACGGCTTGCCAAAATCAACAGTTTGGAACCTCAGTAAAAATCACTGGTGAGCTCAGCAATCACAAACAGGCTGGCAGGCCATGGAAGACTTCCACAATGGATGACTGAAGAATGGTCACCATAATTAAGGACAAAAAAAAAAAAAAAAAAAAAAAAAACTGTCCCACAGGTCAGAACAGGAGGTACGTGTGAATGTGTCCGCAGAATACATCACCAGCCAAACTACAGAAACTTCACTGCAAGCTGCAAAACACTGGTTATCCTCAAAAAGGATGGTCAGGTTACAGTTTGCTAAAACAAATACCTAAAAAGCCTGCAGAGGTCTGGAAAAAGATATTGTAGACAGATAAGAAGATATTAATTATCATGAACCAGAGTGATTTGCAAGAGGAAAGTTTGGAAGATTTACAGCATTGTGATGGAGATCAGTCCATCACGGGTTGGGAGTGTATGGGTGTGTTTGTGTGCAGGGGTATATGTTGTGTTTAGGTGCTTGTGCAACGCAGGGGAGGACTCATGGGTCTGCGGTTGTTGGGCAGTCATGAGGGGCGGTTCTGTAAAGAATAAAAGGTATGAGTACGTGGCTAACACATTGGTACTCACAGCTGTAAATAACATTAACTATAAATAACATTGTTGAGTTATTGTGAAACATTGGTATTCTACATTTTACATCGTATATGGGAGATGAATGAAATGGAGAATGTGTGTATATACTCACCTGGTTGTGATTGCAGTTCCTGGTTCACCGGCAAAAGGAGTCCTGAAGCCACAGGGACAGCCTATATAGTTCTGGAAGCTCCCATTGTTAATTGAACGGGGGGATGGGATTTGTGGCTGGAGAATATACTGTGTCCTTTGCACTTAACATAGCCTAACAGTGATTGTTTGTTTTTACCTACCTGTGATACTTGGTTATGTGTGATTATGTGTAAAAATAGATGTTAGATTATGTAATTTGGTTTGTGTACATTGTGGCGCTCCCCTCTTACTTGGTTTGTCCTATGTTAATCATGTCACCTGGGAGGGTATTTAAGTGTGGCCATTGGAAGTGGGTTGTTGGTGAGATCTGTACCAATAAAATGCCCCATTTTTTGCAACATGTCTGCCTCCTCACTGAAACGCCATCCGTGCTAACGCTTACAAGCATACCACGTCATCTGTGAAACATGGTGCAGGGGGTGTTGTGTTTGGGCATGTATAGCTGCCACTAGAACTTACTTATTGATTATTAAAACTGCTGACTGCAGCAGCAGAATATTTTCAGTGTACAGAAACATCATGTCTGCTCGAGTGCAAGCACATCCTCCAAATTCAATGGATGGCGCTACATCATACACTAAAACAATGACCCAAAACATACTGCCCTAGTTTTTCACTGCGTGAAAGCGGAAAGTTCTTGACAGGCCAAGTCGATCTTCAGATTTAAATCCAATTGAACATGCATTTCATTTCCTGATGATACGATTTTAGGCAAAAATACCTTTAAACAAACAACAACTGAAGATGGCTGCAGTACAGATCTGGCAGAGCATCACCAGAAGACATACCCAGAGCATGGGACGCTCATGCCCAGGGGCCTCATAAGTGGTTATCCGGCTATGACATAAAGCGGTTGTGGTTATAATTTGGTAGCTTCTTCCAATGTCACTGATAGGCCTGGAAATTCTGTTTGGTCCTCGGGAAGGTCTTTGTTCCTCGATGAGTCTCTCTCCCGTTCCCTCTATGTGGGGGGACATGCAGCGTTCGGCCTGTAGAGGGAGCTACAGGACCGTGGCCGGGGTTGTGTCGGCGAGACTTTTGTTGCACACCTGCTGCGAATTAAGTCTCGTCGGCGAATGTTTAAGATGTGTGTGCTTCTGCCATTTCGGGAGCGAAGCTGGAAACGGCGAGAGGCGAGGAGAGCGGACAGCGGACAGCTGTCGGAGAGAGAGAGACGCTCTAACGAGGCTGGAAAGCCAACGAACTCTGATAGAACTATTTACTGACTGTATGAATAAACGGGACCTTTCCCTCACTACACCGCTGCGTCTGCCTCTGTGTACACGGACACTTCCACATTTGGCGCCCAACCTGGGACACAGAGGGAAGGCGGAATGGAGGCGCTAGCAGCGGCGATGTCGAGGATAGCGCTTGTCCTCGAGCAGCAGACGGCCCTGCAGCAGACCCAGCAGGCAACGCTGGAGGAGTTAACGGCGGCGAGGATCACGGACAGCGCCCTCCTCCAGGACCTCACCAGGGTCGGCGGGCCGGCGCCGGGGACCGGAGCGGCACCAGGTCCCCCCAAGGTCCAGTACCACCGCCCCCAGGACCTCAAGACCGCCGTGGGACTGGCTGAGGACCATCTCTCCCTCCCACCGCGGGGGCCACAACGACCAACCCCGGCCCCGCGGCAAGGGGGGGGGGGCCGACGCCCAGGAGGAACCGAGGGAGCGGAAGGAGAGAGGCCCGCGCCCGCCCCAAGGTCGAGATGGCAGGGGCGCACCTATCCAGAACCGACCGCGGCCCCACAAGGAGCACCTCGAGCGACAGGGGGGGTGTGTTGGCGGTGCGGACGGCCGGGCCACGTGCAGGCCGAGTGTCAGGCGATGGACGTGGGATGGGTTGTCCGCATCGGCGACATACCGGGCCCTCCCCCCGGACCAGGAGCGGCGTATCGTATTCCGGTAAGGATACAACATGATACGCACCAGGCATTCTTGGATTCGGGCTGCATGCAGTCCATGATCCAGGAGCGCCTGGTTCGGCCGGGGGCATTGTTGAAGGCATCGAGGGTGCGGGTGAGGTGTGTGCATGGGGACATTCACGAATATCCGGTGGTCGCTATCGAAATTCATTTTGAGGGGAAAAACCATAGTGTACAGGCGGCGGTTAGCCCACGCCTCACGCATCCCCTGATTCTAGGTGTGGATTGGGAGGGGTTTCCTCAAGCGGTAAAGAGGGCTACCGGGATGCGTGCTCGACAGCTAGGGAGGTGTGTGGCGTGTAATGTGCTCTGTGCCGAGGCGGTTCCTCGCGACACTGCCGGGGAGCCGGAGCCGGCGGGGGCGCCTCACCCCGAGACTTCCCCGCCGAACTATCCGCTGCTAGGCGACTTCCCCCTCGAGCAGTCTCGTGACGAGACCCTAAGATCAGCCTTTGACCAAGTGATAGCAATTGATGGAACTTTGATACGGCCAGACACGGTGCGCGCCCACCCCTATTTCGCGATTATCAGCGACAGGTTATATCGAGTAAGTCGTGACTCACATAGTCAGGAGGAAGTAACCCAGTTGTTGGTTCCCCGCAGCCGCCGCAAAATGGTCTTCCAGGCGGCTCATTTCAACCCCATGGCGGGCCATCTAGGGTATGACAAAACACTGCACCGTATAATGGCTCGATTTTATTGGCCGGGGATTCGGGCAGAGGTGCGTAGGTGGTGCGCTTCCTGTCGGGAATGTCAGTTAGTAAATCCCCCGGCCATTCCACGGGCCCCCTTGCGGCCCTTACCATTGGTCGAGAACCCGTTCGACCGCATTGCGATGGATATTATCGGGCCATTTGACCAGAGCACACAGGGTTATCGATTTGTGTTGGTCTTGATAGATTACGCCACCCGATACCCCGAGGCAATACCTCTGCGCAATATCTCTGCCAGGAGTGTAGCGCAAGCATTGTTTCAAGTCATCTCCCGCGTGGGAATCCCGAAAGAGATTCTCACCGATCAGGGCACTAATTTTATGTCACGCACCCTCAAAGAACTGTATGGCTTGTTGAACATCAAGGCGATTCGAACCAGTGTTTACCACCCGGCCACTGACGGCCTTTGTGAGCGGTTCAATCGGACCTTGAAGTCAATGATCCGGAAGTTTGTCCACGAGGATAGTCGGAATTGGCATAAATGGCTAGATCCCCTGTTGTTTGCAGTGCGGGAAGTTCCCCAAGCTTCTCCGGGTTTTCCCCGTTTGAATTACTCTACGGGCGTAAGCCCTGGGGCGTCCTAGACCTGCTTAAAGAAAATTGGGAGGAAGGGTCTAGCGACAGTAAGAGTGAGATCCAGTACGTCCTCGACTTGCGCACAAAGCTCCACGCCCTAGGGGCTATCTCACGTGAGCATTTGCTGCAAGCCCAGGAGCGTCAGAAACGCCTGTATGACAGGGGGTCTACCCTACTAGAGTTTACACCGGGAGACAAGGTGCTCGTACTGTTACCCACCTCCAGCACGATATTACTCGCGAAGTGGCAAGGGCCGTTTGTGGTCACATGTCGCATGGGGGACGTGGATTATGAGGTTGAACGCTCGGACCGGGGGGATAGCTTGCAGGTGTATCACGTCAATCTCCTAAAAAAATGGAACGACGTGGTCACGGTTGCTCTGGCTACGGTAATTCCGGAGAGAGAGGAGTTCGGTCCGGAAGTCCCAAAATCGAAAGTTAGCACTCATATTGATAACAATCTCTCTGCTAGCCAGGCCGCGGACGTTGCAGATTTGCAGCTTAAGTTCGCTGACGTGTTCTCTCCCCTGCCCGGTCGGACTACGCTCATCGACCACCATATAGAAACACAGCCGGGTTTAACGGTGCGCACGCGTCCCTATAGGTTGCCGGTGCACAAACGAAACGTTGTGTGCACGGAGTTGGAAGCTATGCTGGAGCTGGGTGTGGTCGAGGAGTCCCGCAGTGATTGGTGTAGCCCCATCGTGCTTGTCAACAAGCCAGATGGGGCTATACGGTTCTGTGTGGATTATAGACGGGTTAATGCGGTCTCCAAGTTCGATGCATATCCGATGCCCCGGGTCGACGAGCTCTTGGACCGGCTTGGTACGGCCAGGTACTTCACGACATTGGATTGCACGAAGGGATACTGGCAGATTCCACTCTCGCCGGTGTCCCGGGAGAAAACGGCATTCTCCACTCCGCTCGGGTTATTCCAGTTCACCGTGCTCCCTTTCGGGTTGTTCGGAGCCCCAGCCACTTTTCAGCGCCTCATGGACCGTATTCTGCGGCCGCACGCCGCCTATGCTGCGGCCTACCTAGATGACATTGTCATTCACAGTGACACCTGGCCGCAGCATGTGCGGAGTGTGGCTGCTGTTCTGCGGTCCCTGAGGCAGGCGGGGCTGACGGCCAACCCGAAAAAGTGCGTGATCGGGCGGAGGGAGATCCGGTATCTGGGGTACCACTTGGGACGGGGGGAGGTGCGACCGCAGATTGAAAAGACTGCGGCCATCGCCGCCTCTCCCCGGCCCAAGACAAAGAAGGAGGTGAGGGCCTTCCTGGGGCTGGCGGGATATTACCGCCAGTTCGTACCAGGGTTTTCAGAGCTGGCCAGTCCCTTGACGGACCTCACCCGGAAGGGTGCCCCGGATCCGGTCCAATGGTCGGGCCAGTGCCAGGGGTCGTTCGAGGCCCTTAAGGGGGCTCTTTGTGGAGAAACGGTCCTGTATGCGCCTGATTTTAACCTCCCTTTCTCCCTACAGACGGACGCGTCGGATAGAGGGCTGGGAGCAGTGCTGACCCAGCGCGTGGAGGGGGCCGACCGGCCGGTGCTGTACCTGAGCCGCAAGCTGTCGGAGAGGGAGGGCCGGTACAGCACCGTGGAGAAGGAGTGCCTGGCCATCAAGTGGGCGGTCGGCACCCTCCGCTACTACCTGCTGGGTCGCGCCTTCACCCTCTACTCCGACCATGCCCCCCTCCAGTGGCTCCACCGCATGAAGGATGTAAACGCGAGGATCACCCGGTGGTACCTCGCGTTGCAGCCCTTCAACTTTTCCGTCGTGCACAGACCGGGGGCGCAGATGGTCGTGGCAGACTTCCTCTCCCGTGCAGGGGGGGGGGAGTAGGTCGTCGGCCGTCGGGTCCCCGGCCTGTGTCGGGCAGTGGGGGTATGTGGGGGGACATGCAGCGTTCGGCCTGTAGAGGGAGCTACAGGACCGTGGCCGGGGTTGTGTCGGCGAGACTTTTGTTGCACACCTGCTGCGAATTAAGTCTCGTCGGCGAATGTTTAAGATGTGTGTGCTTCTGCCATTTCGGGAGCGAAGCTGGAAACGGCGAGAGGCGAGGAGAGCGGACAGCTGTCGGAGAGAGAGAGACGCTCTAACGAGGCTGGAAAGCCAACGAACTCTGATAGAACTATTTACTGACTGTATGAATAAACGGGACCTTTCCCTCACTACACCGCTGCGTCTGCCTCTGTGTACACGGACACTTCCACACTCTCACACACTGATTCTGTTTATTTCCTGCATAGCCTAGCATGATAGAGGAAGAGAGACCCCCTCTGTGTGCTTTTGACAATGCATTTCTTTTCATTCTGTGCACAAGCACTCCCTTTTAGCGGCCGTGAGATCCTGGAACCTGATGTTTACCAAACATTCAACCTCTTCCTTGGCCAGCTCACACCTCTGTAACAATCAGCTTGTGTTCCAATGAAAGATTTCCCTTTAAACTTTTCCCACTTACCTCTCTGGGAGTGGCATACATGGTATAGTATGTATGTGAGAGTGGACAAGCCCGGGCTGTTGACTTAAGTCAGTTGTGTGTGTGCCAGCAGGGATGCGATGTCTGAAGTGTCATAGTACATGATGTAGGATATTATAAATTCTCAATAATACCTGCAGCCCAGCCACCTCAGTTCTGCTACTCTAGCCCAGTCCCATTCTCTCCCGCTCCCTCCCCCTCTCTCCAGTGGGCAACAGTGACATTCCATCTTCCACACCATGTGCTGAAGCTGGTTGCCAGTGCCATTGTGAATGAGCTGAAGAAGATAAACCAGAACGTTGTTGCCTTGTCTGTGGCCTCGTCCATCATGGACAGGCTCTCCTACCTCTTACCAAGCGCACAGCCTGAGCTGGGGGTGGGCCTAGGCCGTTCTGTAGATAGGTAAGGCACTAGCTGAGTTTTTTTCCTGACCATGTGACTTGACCAAGAAAATGTCCTGGTTCCTCTTTTTCCTTCCATGGTTAGGTCAGTGTGCTGATATAGTTATTTATTTATTTTGTATTTTGTATTTTTTGTTGTTGTTTTAGCCGTATCACTGCTGGATTTTCTTTTCTGCTTTTTCTTTTCTTTGCATGCTTTGCTGAATTGAGAAGTTGACCCGTGTTCTTTTACTTTTTTCTTTTTTTTTTTTTTTCAGAGCATTGATGTACAGCGAGGCTAATAGGAGGGAAATGTTCATGTCGTGGCCCCACACGGGGTGCAGGTGGGCACAGCCTGACCCCCATGGCCCAAGCAGGATTTTACCACCAGGTAGGCAGTGTAAGGACATCTCCTTTCCCCACCACCTCTATATTTGTTTATTTTATGAAAGACCACATAGCAATACAACTACACACACACACACACACACACACAGCATGATATTTTCTTAGTGAAGATAACAGAGCTTTTCAACAGACTTTTGGTTTCACCTTTGGTTGTATTCCACAAGGATAAGTTCAGGACTGTTTTTGACAAAATCTGTATTTTTTCACTTACTAGGCATTCTGTAGACAAATGTCTTACCGCATGCCTTGTAAGTGAACAATTTGGTCAAATAATAATAAAAAGGCCAATACTGTGATGTCCTTGGTTTCACTGAGACCAAAGCGTTTAATAAGTGATTGTAATTATGGAGACTGCATCACTGTACAGCATTGCCATGCCAATGGAATTGGGCACTACCCGAGGAAAGGGCTTGATCAGTTTGCTATGGGAAAGATTTTCCAATTGTGAAAACATGTCCAGATCTTAGTGTTAGAGTTGTAGCTAAAGAATTCTAAAGTTGTATTGAAAAGCATTGTCCCATGGGTAAACAGTAAAACTATAATTCTAACAATACAGTCTTGGTCTTCTCTTCCTCTGCAGCCTGCCTCCGGAGGTGACGACAGGGCCATGTGTTTCACCTGCAGTGTATGTCTAGTGTGTTGGGAGCCCACAGACGAGCCATGGTGAGAGCATCTCAACCACACCGGACCTTTACATTCATACAGCTATTCACCTCTCAACAACATAATGTCTTGTAACAACAAATAGTCTTGTGATGTTTAATGCTCAAACTGTATGCACTGTATGTGTAAGCTAAGCACTCTCTTAACTGACCCCACTCCCCCACTCACTAAGGTCTGAGCACGAGCGACATTCCCCCAACTGTCCGTTTGTGAAGGGGGAGCACACCCAGAATTTGCCCCTGTCCGTAACCCTGGCCACCATCCCGGCCCAGTTCCCCAGCCCCGACGGCTCTGATAAGATCGCCTGCTATGGCTTTGGCAACTAACGCCACTTCCTGGCAGCAGCCACCAAGCACGGCAAGATCTGCATCTGGGACGTGTCCAAGCTTATGAAGGTGAGGAGGCTGTGTTTTGTGTGGGCAAGTGACGAGACATGACAGTGATGGAATCAAGGTTTGGCATTTCCTAGAAAGATCAACGGTAGGAACTGGGGCCAGGTTTTAAGGACGTCTACCACATGTTTTGGCCCCATTCATCCACTGATGCTTATAGCTTTAGCTCAGGGCGGCATGAAGAGTTTGTGATGTGAAAATTATTTTTGCCCTTTCGCCTTCAGGTGTACTTGAAATTTGAAATCAATCCCTACGACCCAGCGATCCTGCGGCAGATAATCCTTTCTGGGAGCGAGCATGCCCTCGGGACCGAGTCCAGGAGGCCCACCTTAGCCTGGCTAGAGGACTCCTCCAGCTGCTCAAACATACCAAAACTAGAGGGAGATTGGTAAGTTACAACATACTTGACTTTCTCCATTTTAAGATTTTGACTATTTGATTACTTCAGCTATTTGTCGTCATTTTACTTAAAAGAAGAGTTGTATCTGGAATAGATGTGATGTCTGTGTCTTGTGTCTCTACCAGTGATGATAAGTTGGAGGACTCTGACAGTGAAGAGCATTCCAGATCAGAGTCTGTGACGTGTACGGAGTGCCACTTGTCTTTTGCAGGCTTGATGTTTATTGAAATGGTTCAGGCATGCTAACTAGAGCATGTTCACAGGTGTTCTACCACTCTTATAGTTTTGAATACAACCATGCGAACGCTACAGCGTACCTTTGTAAACAACTGCAGGTCCTGGACTGCAGAGCAGACCCTCCTGTCCATTGACTACTTCTGTGTTACCTGTATGATGTGGTGAATTTGTATTGTGGGTGAGCTATCCATTTAATCTCCCTCTCCTCTCCCCTGTGTTTCAGGCCACCTGTCCCAGAGGGAGAGTATAGAGGTGAGCCTGGGCGTGACGGCGCTCAGCGTCCTGCAGCAGCCTGAGAAGCTCCAGTGGGAGGTAGTGGCCAGTGTGCTGGAGGACGCGGTCAAGGACCTGGAGGAGCTGGGGGCCAACCCCTCCCAGGCCAAGGCCGACATGGCCAAGGACAAGCCCCTCGAGCACCACAATATTCCCTTCCCCTGCCTGCTAGCCGGCGGCCTGCTCAGCTACCGCCCGCTTGCCGGCTCCACGCTCGCTGCCCCACCCCCCACCTCCTCTCGCAGCACCATGGACGGCCCCCTCAGGTCTCAGGGCCCCGATTCCCTCCACGCCTGCCCCAACCAGGGCCCCATGGAGATGGAGACCTGTAACCCAGCCACAGAGCTGGGCTTGCCCAACCTCCCGCCGCTTTCCTCTGCGGACTATGCCCGTACTCTTGCTCTACAGCATCAAGGAGTCGGAGGACAAGTCATCAGGGAAGGTGTTTGCCCAGATGAACAACCTGATGAGCAAGGGGCTCCATGACGAGGGCTTCACTGTGCCCCAGATCATCGAGAGTTCGACACCCACGAGCAGCTGCTGCTCCAGGACCCACCCATCACCTACATTCAGCAGTTCGTCGACGCCACTGCCAACCTGGCTGCCCAGGATGGGGACAAGTGGTGCAGCTCACTGGCTGCACTGCGTCCCGGTGCCCTGGTGCAGTGCCTGCGGCTGCCCAAGCAGCTGGAGGAGGAGAACCTCTACGTGGACTCCATCACGCCATGCTCAGATGGCTTGCACCTGCTGGTGGGGTTGCAGCCATGCAGCGTGGAGTCCCTCAGTGCCATCAACCAGGTGGAGGCGCTCAATAACCTCAACTGCCTCCACTCGGCCCTTTGCAGCCGCCATAAAGGGGAGCTCCAGCCCCTCCCCACGATGGCCAACGGCCATGAGGCCCAGCCCACCGCCTCACCTCCGCAGACCCCGCTCATCCTCCCCCCCCTTGACCAGCAGCAGCAGTCCAGGGCGCTAGGGGGCTGTGGAGGAGGGGGCTACCTGGCCCTCTATAAGCTCAACTACTCCACCTGCATAGTCACCCTGGAAGAGAAGCCTGTGAAAGTGCAGCATATCCTTGACCCCTGTGATGCCGTCACCTCCCTCATCCTGCTCCCGTCAGGCGGTGAGGAGGCCCCAGAGGAAACATCTCAGACCAGGCTCAAAAATGGCACTGGGACTGGCTCTGGGGTAACTACCAGCAACACCACCACTGCTGCCTCCAGCATTAAGGAGAAGCAGCATGTGGACGTGGCTGGACTGGGCCCACCTGGTGGTCACCACTCAAGCAGGGTACATCATGATCCTCGACCTGTCCACTTTGGAGGTCCTGGCCAAAGTGGAGCCGCCCAAGAAGGACGGGGAGGTGGATGAGATGGACCCCTTCGTCTCCGTCACCTACTGCTCGGGGACTGACCGCCTCTGCGCTTGCACCAAAGGTGAGGGGAGGCTACAGTAGCTTGCTTCGTTTCCATGTCAGGTGAAACTACAGTCATATATACAGTATATAATAGATGATGAATGACACAGTTGTGTTGCAAGAAGTTCAGCCATGGTGCCCTCCTATTATGAATATTATGAGGGCTGTTTTTCAAGAGAAAAAGTTATGAGTCGATGACAATTTGTATCGTAGTCTTGGTCTAGCACCTGATTCCCAGTCTGTGCTTCAGGGTAGCTTTCAACAAGGATGGAAAAGATGTCCATCAATGTTATCATTTGATAAATTCATCTAAAGTTCTTCATTTCCTTCAAATTGGAGGTGTGTGTGACGATATAGATGACAGTGACATTTTCGTCGACGGCCTGCTTTCTAAAGGGGTGGAGGGGACAAAGCCTCCCTCCAACCCTAACCCTGGGATCCCAGGTACAGACCCACCCCCTTTCATCAAGTCTCATCTTTGCTCACATTTCTGCTCTTGAACAACTGCAGCAATGTTGTTTTATCTCTTGTTTGCTGGCCATGAAAAGAGGCAATTCCATGGAAAACCTCTGCAAAACAATTATGGAAATGAGTGGAAATGGGTTAAAATTATTATTTACCAGACCCTTCTTAACCATGGAAATCATATGGCGAATGACATAACAGTCCAGACCTGCTTTCAAAGTTGCGGCCTCCTTTTTGAAGAGCTCAAGCCTCCTCACAAATTTTCCACTGTATTCCCTGTACAGGAGTTGGCCTCCTGGTGGACCAAGTGTTGGGCGTGGAGAGCCTGACGTCGCTGGTGGAGCTGACTCGCTTCGAGACATTAACGCCACACTTCTCGGCCACGGTTCCGCCCTGCTGGGTGGAGGTTCAGTAGGAGCAGCAGCAGCGACGCCACCCCCAGCACCTACACCAGCAGCACCACGGAGACGCAGCCCAGCACACACGCACCTGGAAGCTGCAGAGCGACAGGTGGGTGTAAGGGGGGGTTCCTGTGCGTGCGTGGGTGGGTGGTTGAGTATACAAACATTGTCCAAGTCACAGTTCATCATCAACACAAATATGTTCATACTCTGTTCTGTGTAGCTCCAGCTGGGACGAGCATGTGTTTGAGCTGGTCCTTCCCAAAGCCTGCATGGTAGGCCACGTGGACTTCAAGTTTGTCATGAATGCCAACATCACTAACATTCCTTAGATCCAGGTCACTCTGCTGAAAAACAAGGCCCCGGGTTTGGGCAAGGTCAACGGTGAGGACACTACTTACTCTACCCTGCTCATTGAAGGCAACTCTCCAGAAGTCTTTCTGTACACTTGGTCCCTTGCACCTGAGTTTTATGCTTAATTTTTTCTCTTATCATATTCAATGACCATGACCTCATAGAGTAATAATAACGGGTTTCAGGGAAATATTGTTCATATCATTGATATGAAATTGAAAATCAAATTACATTCTAATTCTATTTCTACATATTTTGAATTGACCTGCCTACAGTGTTTCCAATAACAGATGTTCTCTCTTCTTGGTGCAGAGTCTGCAGTTGACAGACAGATCTCCTTCCCCCTGTCTCATGTCCTTCACGCCAACGGGGAGAGGAATGGTCAGCCGCACTTGCACGACTTCACTGATGACATCCAGTTCATGGACATCGAGGAGACGCCAGGTAGAGGTTAATGCTATGGACTGACAAGGGTAGATAGACATTGCAGTGTACTGACTTTAGCCAAACACTATTGGATACATAATTATGGGATGGGAGTCTATCGCTGGGGTGGATTGAGATGCCTGGCCATTAGCACAGCCAGGAGTTTTTTCCTGATCATGTAACTTGACCAGGAAAAACTCCAGTCCCCTGTTATATAGCCTGTTTCTTGGGCATAGAGTTTTTCCCTGGTAAAGTCACATGTCTAGGATAGACTCTTGGGCCATACTAGAGATCCAGAGGGTCATCCTGTCCTGACACTGCATATACTGGAGAGGTTCCTTAGGCTGGCAGAGATTCATGTTAGTCCTCTTCCATCTCTAACTCCAGGTTCCTTCTTGGAGGACCATAAGGAGGACATCCTGTGCGGTTCTGTGTGGTTGGCTAGCGGACTGGACCTCTCAGGCCACGCAGGGATGCTCATCCTCACCAGCCCCAATCTGGTGAAAGGTAACACTGCCTACCTGCAGCATTTTACATCCCCGCCCCTATTGGGTGTAAAAGGTATCTGTATACATATAATAATTTATAAATTATTAATATTTAAATTACTTGTGATTGATTTGCGAACTAAGTTTTCTTGAATGCAATCGTTCACACGCAGGGCTTGGAACAGGGATCAAAATACAAATAAATATTTATTTACTAACTAAACAGTAATATAAAAACAGCGTAGCAATGAATGAATGAAATATAGGGTTTCGATGACTGGGAAGATTCATAGGCAGTACAGTAAATGACGAATGGTCTGGCACACAATACACGTCACGTTACAGTGGGTCAGTGTTTAGTACAAGCACACCGACATTGCAGCGGGGTATACCCCAATGCCACTGCAGCAGACACACATGTGAAGTGCTGCCGAAAGCCACCGTAAGGTGGTGACGAGCTGGGAAGGATGTTTGAAAAGAAAATGGTTTGCCATATCAGCTTGCCTCATCAGATAGATTGGCAAAATCAAATGTATTATAGCAGTTCATGAATTGCAGAGATAAAGAGTGGAAATGGGTTAAATATCAGGTTATTTTAACGAGGATCAAGCAATGGGAGCAACTCTTATCTGATCTCATACCGTCATCACGCATCCTCTCAGTGCAGAGTTGGCTTTAATAATGTAACATATTGATTACAGAATGAAGTTAGGAATTTTTATGCGAGACAGGAGTAAGGATGTTGGGTTTCAGTAGGATTGAGACTGCATAGAAAAGTAGCCTGCAGTTGCTATGATTAAAACCGTCATCATAGGGTGCGAACGTCCACATTTTCAGCAAGGGCAGCCTTCTCTCGTTCACACAATGTTGTAGTAATAATAATAATAATAACAATGCATTTATTTTGTATAGCGCTTTTTGAGGGATCGTTTGAAGGGGAGGGCGTGCTGGATAAATTGTCATACTTTTGTTTGTTAATCAATGACAAGTCAGGCTAAATCAGCTGGAAGTTTATGCAGTTGATCTGTCGGAAAATTCATACAGTGTTAGATAGTTGTATGATTTCTTCTGCAGCAACACAATCGTTTTCAGGTTTGCAATGAGATGAAATAAAGAGATCTGAAGGTCAACGTCTTTTGGAGAGGGTACTTTATTCGATGTTACAAAGAAATTATGTTTCATGCTAGCAGGTTATCTCTCTCTCTGGGAGTCTCATCTCCCAGAGAATATATAGACTAGCAATGGAATTTGACCTTGGAGGCCACAGGTCCTAGTCCCCCTACTCCCTTTCCCTAGCAACTGGTGTAATTTAGTCTCTGCGTTGTGTTTTGAGTTGATGGGTTACTACTAGCCGAAAGGTGAGGGGCACAGAATACTTGGACAATTCTAACAACAGTCATTTTTAATGATAACAACCAGGTACGTCGGAAGGGGGTGTGCAGCCTCAGTTATGTAAAATATGAAACATTAAAGACGACAGTAAAATCTGTGTTTGCATGCCAATCTTCTATGAATTAGTAAAATGAAGAACTTTACTGTTCTAGGGGAGGAGTGTGATTGTATTGTGCTGATCATTCAAATTGATCAGGGCTATTCAATTGGCGGCACCACAGGCCAGATCTGTCCCGCCTATCAATTTAGTGTTAGCAAATCAGATTTTCTCCGACAGGAGAAGCGGCTTTTCTCTGTTGTCCCTTCTATTGAGCGCTGTCAATCAATGTCACGAAGGTCCCAGTTTACAGCCAATCAGCGTTCGCTCGCGGGTCTTCGATGTTGAATTTTGCAACGCTGCTAGATTAATTGATGTTGGGCCTGCTATACAGCCTCAACCACTTTAACAATTTAACAAACGTTTAGCACAGAGATCTGAATCAAAATGCTAAAATGTCCATCTTAACACTCAAGAAACGATCATGAAAATCGTCAATTCAGCAGTGAATGGACTGGGAAGTGTCTGTTTATATCAATTGCAGTGTGTAACGAGTGCCTTTCTGTGGTAAATAACCTGAGGAGGCACTTCAAGACTAAACACTCAAGCTTTGACACATTTTCCAGTGCGCTCAGATGTTCGCAAAATTGAAAGTCTAACGGCCTCCTATGAGCAGAGAAGAGTCACCATGGTTAGATCTTGCTCTGCACGAGAAGGCTACAGCAGCCTCTCTCCATGTTGCATGAATTCTTTCTAAAAAGAAGAGGCCTTTTACAGATTCGGAGACAGTGAGAGAGTGCATGTTAGCTACTGTTGAGTAAGTGATAACAGATGACAAGGTGAGAAATCAGGTGATGTCATCAATTTAACAACATTCCCATGTCTGCACATCAACCGCAAAGAGAATTGACGTTTTAGCAACAGAGGTTTTCAAAACCCTTTTGGACAGACTGAGAAACGTGGAGGTCATGTCACTGGCTGTTGACGAATCCACAGACAACACTGACAGCACAGCTTTGATTTATGTGCTATTTTTTTTTTTATGGCGAGTGCTTTCAGGAGGACGTGCTGGGCCTAATACCATTGGATGGGCACACTACTGGTGAGATCATTTTTTAGAAGATTGTCACCTTTTTCAATGACAGTGGACTGGATTTGGAGTGAGTTAACATGCTTGTCACTGAAGGCGCTTCAGCTATGTCGGGAAGGGTAAAGTCGGATAACATCTAGCCTGCAACACCATTTGTCAGAAACTGTCAGCTGAGCATACTGATCTACTTTTACATAATGATGTTAGGTGGCTAAGTAAGGGTAATGCACTGAAAAGAGTACGTGAAGTTAGGCAGGAGATTGTTGCTTTTCTCAGAGATTGCCAGCCCAAGAAAGCCAACACTTATCGATTGCAAATACTGGATGAGGAATTCATGGCAGAGGTTTGCTTTTTAAATTACATGTTCAACCACTTGAATTTGGGACTACAGGGGAATGATAAAACGGTTATCAATATTATTGGAAAATGTACTGCTTTTCAAAATAAATTGGTTATTTTTCCTTCAGATTTGCGCACTGACAAAATGCTCCATGTCCGTACGCTGTGCAAATCTGAGGGCTAACTTTGCAACAAGATTTGATGACTTCAAACTCCCGTCAGAGGTGATGCGATTTGTCAAAGACCCGTTCTCTATTAATGCAGGGGGGAGACTTGTCAGCAAAAGCTAAACAGGCAGTTTTTGCTCGACGAGAACCCGCTTCAACTGGAGGTTATTGACATTCATACATCAGCTGACCTGAGGCAGCCGTTCAATCTGTGGAGTCAATCTGTGGAGTCAATCTGTGGAGTCCATCGAGGAAGGCCAAACTACAAAGTATTTTTATTCTATTTGATTTTTTTTTCACTACTCTGTGTGTATTGAGCGCTACCTACATCTTGTATTGCCCACACACCATCTCAACACCAGCAAATATCACAATGTGCTTTCTCCCCATTCCTGTTATTTCTGGACACATCGACGCTACACCTCCCCTCGCGACCATTCCAATCTAATCTACCCACCATGCTCAACTGACCACGACCTCACTGTTGCGGAAGGACTTTGGAACTGCCAGTCAGCGGTCCGGAAAGCAGAGGCTATCTCAGCTTACGCCTGCTTTATGTCCTTCCATTTCCTTGCCCTCACAGACATGGATTACACCGGAAAACACAGCTACTCCGGCAGCCCTCTCTGATGCCTACTCCTTTTCTCATTCTCCTAGACTCTCTGGTCGAGGGGGAGGCACAGGACTCCTTATCTGACCTAAGTGGTCACATAATGTCCTTCCCCTGTCACACCTGTCCATATCCACCTTCGAATTCCATGCTGTTTCTGTCACCTCCCCTGTCAAATTTCACATTGTCGTTATCTATCGTCCTCCAGGTCAGCTTGGCCACTTCTTAGATGAGATGGATGTCCTTCTCAGCTTCTTACCTGAGGACGGTACACCGCTCTCACTACTGGGTGACTTCAACATCCAGTCAGAGAAGCTTCACTCGTCTGGAGAGCTTGACCTTCTCTCCTCCTTCGACCTTACCCTGTCCCAAACTCATAAGGCGGGCAATCAGCTCGACCTTGTCTTCACCAGATCCTCCCATACCTCCAACCTTACTGTTACCCCTCTTCCAGTTTCTGATCATCATTTTATATCCTTCTCCCTTCCCCTAAAATCCACCCCCTCCCAGTCAGTCTCAACCCACACTGTATCCTCTCGTCGCAACCCGCGTACCCTCTCCCTCACTGCTCTCTCTTCCTCTGTCTTATCCTCCCTACCCTCTGTTGAATCCTTCTCCCTTCTATCCACTGATGCAGCCTCCTCCACCCTCCTGTCCACTCTTTTTTCATCCTTTCGACTGTCTCTGTCCACAGACCTCAAGGCCAGCACGATTCCCTCCACGCGCTCCTTGGCTGTCTGAAACCCTGCAAGCTTGTAGAATAGGGCTCTGGGCAGCTGAGAGGAAACTGAGAAAAACCGGCTTCCCTGATGACCGAAAACCTTATCTCTCTCTCCTCCTCAACGACACCTCCTCTGCATCAGCTGCTAAAGGTTCTTACTACCATTGCAAAATGTAATCCTCTGCCTCTGACCCAAGGAAACTGTTCTCCACATTTTCCTCACTCCTCAACAACCCACCTCCTCCCCGTCTGCGGATGACTTGGTCACCTACTTTGAAAAGAAGGTTGATGACATTAGCAGCTCTTTCTCTCTACCTCTCGCCAACACTGCTACCGCTCCTCCCAAAACCACTGCGCTACACTCGGTCTCTGGTTTATCAGCTCTTTCCCCACTCTCTCCTGATGATATTCTAAAACTGGTCACATCCAAGTGGCCAACCACCTGCCCCCTCCATCCTATCCCCTCCCCCTTTCTCCAATCCATCTCCAAAGACGACCTTCTGTTCCTTACCACCATAATCAATTCCTCTCTATCCACAGGATCTGTCCCAGCTGCCTTTAAGACAGCCAGAGTCAAGCCTCTTCTCAAGAAACCAACTGCTGTCTCTAACCAACTGTCTCACTATCTCCTTCAGAACAAACTCCTTGACCCTCACCAATCCGGCTTTAAGGCTGGGCACTCTACTGAGACTGCTCTCCTTGCTGTCACGGAGGCCCTCCACTCTGCTCGAGCTTCCTCCCTCTCCTCTGTTCTCATTCTTCTGGACCTGTCTGCTGCATTCGACACAGTAAACCACCCGATCCTTCTCTCCACCCTCTCAGAACTGGGCATCTCTGGCTCTGCACTCTCCTGGTTTGCATCCTACCTGGCCGATCACTCTTACCAGGTGACGTGGAGAGGATCACTGTCCTCTCCACAAGCCCTCACCACTGCGGTCCCCCAGGGCTCTGTCCTAGGGCCCTTACTGTTCTCCCTCTATACCAAATCTCTTGGCTCAGTAATTTCCTCACATGGTTTCTCCCACCATTGCTACGCAGATGACACTCAACTCTTTCTCTCTTTCCCCCCTTCTGACTCACAGGTGGCAACACGTGTCTCTGCATGTCTTGCAGACATTTCCGCTTGGATGTCAGACCACCACCACAAGCTCAACCTTTCCAAGACTGAGCTTCCCTTCCTCCCAGGGAAAGCCTGCCCTCTCCAAGACTTCTCCACCTCCTCCCAGACAGCGAAGAACCTTGGGGTGATCCTTGACAACCACTTATCCTGCGTGGCGAATGTCACAGCGACAGCATGTTCCTGTAGATTCTTCCTCTACAACATCAGAAGTATACGTTCATTCCTCACCAGAGAAGCAGCACAACTCTTGGTCCAGACACTTGTGATCTCTTGCCTTGACTACTGCAACACACTCTTGGCTGGGCTCCCCGCCTCCGCCATCAGGCCTCTGCAGCTCATCCAGGATGCTGCCGCCCGTCTGGTGTTCAATCTCCCCAAAATCTCCCATGTCACCCCCATCCTTCGCATCAGATTCAAGATCCTGGTGCTCGCCTACCGGGCGGCAAAGGGAACAGCCCCTCCCTACTTGCAAACAATGGTCAGTCTCTAAACCCCTGCCCGATCACTCCGCTCTTCCACCGCCCCCTCGACGTGGATGCAGCAGCCGCGCTACTCGGTCACGGCTTTTCATTGTCCTGGTGGAACGAGCTTCCCATTGCTGTCATGACTGCAGAGTCACTACCCATCTTCCGCCGTAGATTGAAGACCCATCTCTTCAGGCTACATCTTAACTGTCCCTCCTAAAGACCTATTCATCCCCGCTACACCCCTGTACAACTTTCTCTCCTGTAAATAAATTAAAAAATTAAAAAGTAATTCTTCCTTCTTCTAGCATTGTGACTGCCAATAGCCCCTGCTCCTAGCATAGATTACTTTTTTCTTATGATGACTGATGGATTGATGATTCACTTACTTAGACAAATGTATTTGTTGGTACTTGAAAACCCTATGTCTGGGAGAAGTTTGGGCTTGAAAGGTTGTAATGGAGATGATTGAGTTGAAATGAAAATTCAGGATTGCTCTCTGTATTTCATGTTGACAATCTTGAAGTCGTATTTCCTCCCCTTTCTGTCAGTGTTGTTGTGATATCCTTGTCTGTACTGTGTGTCCTCCACCATGTTCTAAACTACAAAACATCAACATAAAACAAAAGTTCCACATGTCATTTCAATTTATTGATGGCCACTCAAAAGTGACTTGCGATAGAATCTGTTGATTCTGAGATAGCTGAGGTTGTGTAAACAAAGGTCAGACTTGGTTATGGACTCAGCTTTACCTAGATGTGTTCAATACATAAAAAGGGTGGCTAATGGGGTTTGCTTGTGTTGCCTCACCAGAGGCCAAGCTTGTTTTCTTGCGGCCATTAGATGTTAGCAGCAACTCCTGTGTTGTGAGATAAACAACTTATACAAACTCGTGTTTGACAGGGTGATTTGAACTTGCACAAAATCTTGAAGTATTTGCATTCAATGGATTTTTTGGATGTTTCTTTCCCAAATGAGTCTCCAAGAGGATACGTTCAGTACATTTATTAGCATAGCAAGTACACCTATTCGTCACATTTCCACAAAGAGCTGATTATGCAATGGGATTGTCATAAGAATGTGTTCTCGGGTTGATGCATACAGTAACCGTTTAAGTGCAGAGATGTTTGTCTGCTGTGAAACATGACCGAGCAGCACAATGCCTTTTCTTCTGCTAATTCCTTCAAGTCAATTTGTTGCTAACCATAATACAAACTTATTCCATTGTCAAATTAGGTTAGTATAACAGTCATATGTAGTTTTAATGGCTCTGGATTAGTGTATGTCAAATAAAATGTATATGCCAAGTACTGTTGAGTGTACAATTGCTGAATTGTGTGACTGATTTGTACCAAACAGTTGAGGTGTTGATGATTGCTACAATAAATTTCATTGAATAATGGTCAAGAACAAGTACAAAAACCTGGATGCACAGCAGCTTTTTAAAACTCAACTGTGATGAAACAGAGGTTGTCCTCATTGGTTAAAAATCACACATCAACAAACGCCAATAACTTCTGCCTCACCATTGAGGATATGATGGTCACTGCCTCCACACATGCCAAAAACCTGGGAATCCTCCTTGACACAACCCTTTCATTTGAGATCCACGTCAATAAAACACGACAGCTGTCCTTCTTTCACCTCAGGAACACTGCCCGGATCCGCCCATTTCTCTCCTTTTCTGATACTCATACATTGCATCGTATATTTGTTTGTTTGTTTGTTTTTAGTCTTTAATTCTGTTAATTGTGATTCCACTCAGATTATTTTCACGAGGGACGAGATACTTGACATCAGGGACTCAACACCATCTGATTTATGTCCCAACTTTCTCGCCTCATCTGTGGATTTACTGGACATTCTGGTCAAAAGTGCTCTGGCCCTTGGCCAAGCAGTGAGGCGGAGATGGAGAGGTAAGCGCGCCGGGGCTCTGGTGCGCTTCAGGGAGAGAGGATTACGCTCGCCTCTACCGGGAATACTCCTCTCAAATGTCCGCTCACTGTGCAACAAAATGGACGAATTGCGTCTTCTTATCAGGACAAATAGAGACTTTTCTCTCTCTTCTGTTTTGTGTTTCACGGAATCGTGGCTGATTGAATCTACACCGGACTCCGCTGGACAGCTGCCCGGCTTCCAGCTGTTACGTGCGGATTGCAACCCGATACCTTCACGCAAAACGAAAGGTGGAGGGATCTGTTTCTATGTAAATCAACGCTGGTGCAACGACGTGAAAGTGATTTTGCAAACTTGTTCTCTTGACCTGGAATCATTTTTCATCACCTGCAGACATCTAAGAATTGGAGCAGCAGAGAAGCAGTGGAGGAGCTGCGTGACTGCCTAGATACCACAGACTGGGACATTTTTAAGACTGCTTCTAACAGCCTGGATGTAACAATGTCTGTGTACACAGAGAGGCAGACGCAGCGTGTCGGTGAGGGAAAGGTCCCGTTTATTCATAAAGTCAGTAATAGTTCAATAATAGTTCGTTCGTTGGCTTTCCAGCCTCCTCAAAACACTGCCAAACAGAGGCACACACATCTTAAACCATTTAGTCAACGAGGCTTCATTTGCAACAGGTGTGCAACGGAGCCTCGCCCACATAACCCTGGCCACGGTCCTGTAGCTCCCTCTACAGGCCGAACGCTGCATGTCCCCCCACACTGGACGAATACACAGAGTCTGTGACGTCATACATCAGCTTCTGTGAGGACAGATGTATTCCAACACGCACCAGGGTGAGTTACAACAATGACAAGCTCTGGTTCACAGCAAGACTCAAACAGCTTCGTTTGGAGAAGGAGAGGGCCTTCAGGAGTGGCGACAAGGAAAGGTTTAGACTGGCTAAGTACACGTTTGGCAAGGAGATTAAGGAGGCCAGACGACAGTACTCAAAGAAGCTGGAACAACAATTTGCAGCCAACGACTCCTCGTCAGTCTGGAAAGGCCTTCGAGAGATCACAGACTGCAAAACCAAATCCCCCCACTCTATAGATGACCTCAGATTTGCAAACGACCTGAATGAGTGTACTACTGTAGATTCGACAGGCAATGGACCAGTCCTGACTCTGACCCACACAACCAACCCCCCTCCACAACTATCACACCTCTTCTTACCAGCCTGGACAGAGACACTACCCCCCCCCCCCTACACAATGGACCCAGACTGCCCCCTCCCCCCCCATCACGCCTCTCTCCATCCAGATGACAACAAACTGTTAAAGAAACAGAACCCCCGCAAGGCAGCTGGACCAGACGCTGTCTCCCCCTCCACACTGAAACACTGTGCAGACCATCTGTCTCCAGTGTTTACAGACATCTTTAACACCTCACTGGTCGAATGCATGGTACCTGCCTGCTTCAAAACATCCACCATCATCCCAGTTCCCAAAAAGCAGAGGATCACAGGCCTTAATGACTACAGACCAGTCGCCTTGACCTCTGTGGTAATGAAGACCTTTGAGCACCTCGTGCTCACCCACCTCAAGGCCATCACCAACCCCCTCCTCGACCCATTACAATTTGCGTACAGAGCCAACAGGTCTGTAAACGCCACAGTCAACATTGTCTCCCGGGAATTTAGGCTCTATACAGAACCCCCGACCAACCCTCGGATAACCGGTTATGGATCCTCAGCCTGAGGGGTCTTACCCTGTCAGATGCTGACTGGTCCTATGTAGGTTGGTGTCGATTAGATTCACTCCGCTGTTAACGGTCTACATCCCATAGTTCCTCCCATATCTTCCTCTACCCACCTCAGCTGAACTGAAAAATCTCCCCAAACCTGAAAACTGTACACCGAAGTGGGTAGTCTCTATGGTTAACGACCACTCTAATCTGATATGAGTGCCAGTTGGTGTGGTTGCGGATAAAGGGTTTATCGGTATGGATAATTTACCCAAAGGAGGTAATAAGAGGTCAGATATAACCCTTCAGATCCTAAGATGTATTATGCACAGCAATCTATAATATTTTATGTTACCAGGAGGAGGTAAAAGGCTTATGAGGGATGGAATGACTAAAAATATAAAAATAAAAATAAAAAATAATAATAAAAAAATAAAAATAAAAATTTAGAATTAAAATTTGAGAAAACTGTTCCTTTAAATGCAGGTTAAATTCTTTAATGATGGCTTAAAACATTACAGCATTACAGGCAGAGTGATTATATGGTAAAATGCTAGTATTCAAAAAATGATAAAAATGATAAAAGAATAAAACCTATCAGTCTGTCCCTACTCTGCCTGTGAAATTTAGAGAAGGCCCAGTGTCACTTGATCAGAGCGTAGCTGGTTCTTCTATCCACCAGAGCTGTTGTTATATAAACAAAGGTCCGCCAAGGTCCTCCGTTGTACTAGTGTGGCGAGGCCGACAGTCAGAATTCAATCAGAGTGTGAGCTCCGGACAAGGAGATCCTCCTGCTCGGTTGCTAGAGTATGAAAATCTCCAGTTTCCACTCAGGGGTAATCTTCAACACACTCACTCCTGCTCCGGTCCTTCAGGTGTTACGCTCTACAGCGGGGAATGACCGTTGTACTGCTCCAGGGAGCTCTTTTTATAATTTGCAATGGGGCTTTCCTTCACCCCCACCCTCTCTTATCTAATTCATTTCGTCAGGCATTGAATTCGATCTAGTTCTCAGTCAAGCATAGAATTCTATCTAATTCATTACATCACCCTGAGTTCGCATCCATGCTTAGTCATGGGCCTAAGGGCACCTGTTGTTATGTCTACTAGACATACTTATCACTCTCCTGCTCAAACTGGACTCAAGGCCACTTCTTATTGTGGACTTCTGCAATTCTACTCTATTTTCGTAACATAATAATCTAGGCCTTTCTCAAAGTTAACATTTAGTACATATGGTATACAATTATCATTAGCACACATGAATTATACAGTAAAACATTAGTATGATGGCCTACTTCAGCAATCATCTCTGAGTAGGAATTATACAGTCAAACATTAATATGGTGGCCTACCTCAGAAATCATTTCTGAGTAAGAATTATACAGTCAAACATTAATGCATTTGGTTGCCTACTTCAGTATCAGTTAAACCGTTATCACTACGAGGTCCAACCAGATATGTTGACCCGGAGTCATACACTACCTTTATAATTTCTTTTGTTAAGTTTTGCCTTTTGCACATATTTGAACTCATTTATCATTAACCAATTATATATATTTGACTCAACTTATCATTAATCGGTTACACACATTTGAATCAACTTATCAGTTACACACATTTGAATCAACTTGTCATCAATTAGTGGTTATACACTTTTGATTCAACTTGTCATCAATCAGTTACACATCAAACTGGGTCATTTCATAGATCAAATCAAGGAAGGACACTTCTCCTCCATAGGCCATTCCTGGTGGGGAATCTAACTGAAAATCCTCTGTGTCTAGAGTAAGAATCGGCAATGGGTCATACCTCTGTATCTCTATGTCATGGGTTAAATCGAAGCTGAAGACTGTTTCAGGAGCCTCCTCGGGGGTCCACAGTCCCATCAGGTTTGGCAGGACTGGATCTTCAGGAACCTCAGCCATTGGCTCCAGTATGATCAATTCTGTTTTGGTGAGCGGTGAATATGGGAACTGAGGTGAGCAGGGAGAGCTGAGGGCCTTGTCCAATACCACCCAGTCAGGCGGTATCTCTATCTCTGATAACTCCGGTGAGGAGATATCCCCTGGCTCCGATGGGCCCTGTGATACTTTTGGTGGTGGTGGTGGCATGACCTCCTTCTTCTCATGCACCCTTCTGCCCCCTGTGGGCCTCTGCACACTGTACTTTGCCTTTTTGCTAGGGGTTTGTATAGTGTCAGGCCTAGGTCTGTAGGCCTCAGTCTTGGTGTCTTCTTCCTTCTTTATTAATGCTCTCTTGGTCTTTGAAGTCCCCTTTGTTACTTTTTTGATTGTCATTTTTAAAGTTGGTGTTCTGTCAGAAGTGGTCCTGGTAGCTGAAGCTTTCTCCTTTGTGGTTTTCTTAGCTGATGGTTTGTCAGTTGTGACTTGGTAACCTTGGGTGTGGGGTTTAGGCCGGGAAAAGGCCATACTAATCTCGCCCTCGGCGACAACATGGGACTCCACTTCATCCTCCAGCACCTAGACTCCCCTGGCACCTACGCCAGGATCCTGTTTGTGGACTTCAGCTTCGCATTCAACACCATCGCCCCGGCTCTCCTCCAGGACAAGCTATCCCAGCTGAGCATGCCTGAGCCCACCTGCAGGTGGATCACTGACTTCCTGACAGACAGGAAGCAGCACGTGCGGCTGGGCAAGCTTGTCTCGGAGCCCCGGACCATCAGCACTGGAGCCCCACAAGGCTGTGTGCTCTCTCCTCTACTCTTCTCCCTCTACACCAACAGCTGCACCTCTAGCCACCCTTCTGTCAAACTCCTGAAGTTCGCGGATGACACAACCCTCATTGGATTAATCTCCAATGGGGATGAGTCCGCCTACAGCCTGGCTTCTGGTGCAGCCAGAACAACTTGGAGCTGAACGCCCTAAAAACTGTAGAGATGGTCGTAGACTTCAGGAGAAGCCCTGCCCCAACCGCCCCCTTCATCATGTGTGACCCCCAAGTTAACACTGTGGAGTCATTCAGATGCCTGGGGACAATAATTTCAAAGGACCTCAGGTGGGCGGAGAACATCACCTCCACCATCAAGACGGCCCAGCAGAGGATGTTCTTCCTGAAATTCAAGAAATTCAACATGCCGCAGAAAGTAATGGTCGAGTTCTACACGGCCATCATTGAGTCCATCCTCAGCTCATCGATCACCATCTGGTTAGCTGCCTCCACTACCAAGGACAAAGGCAGACTGCAGCGGACCATTCGGTCAGCCAAGAAGGTCATCGGCTGCAACCTGCCATCTCTCCTGGACCTGTTCCACTCCAGGACCAGTAAGAGAGCAGGAAAGATCATAGATGATCCTTCCCATCCTGGTCACCACCTCTTCCATAGACTTCCATCTGGCAAAACCTTGCGCCACCTGAACAGTTTCTTCCCCATGGCAGTGGGGCTCACAAATAAGTTCCCTGCCTCTCACTGACTCTGGGACTTCCACCCCCCCCCCACACCCTGTCTCACACACACACACACAATGCACTGACAGTGTAATTCATAATTATTTAAAATTATTCTAATTGATAGTGTACATGCCCCATACCCATGTCACAGCCTCTAGCCTCATTGCCACTTAGCCTTGCACAGCCTACAAAATGTATTGTTCTTTTTTTAAATTTGTAAATTTGTTATTGCTATTTTGTTAATATTTAGCTATTTTGTAAATTTCTTGTCAATATTTGCTATTGTTTTTTTATGTCCCATGCCCCAACCTCACCAAGTCAATTTCCTGTATGTGCAAATATATTTGGCCAAATTCTGATTCTGATCAAATTCATCAATAGCTAGGCAATCGTATTATCGAGGTGGTATCTATACAGTGTATGAAACGCACAACATGACAGTGGCCGACAGATTTTTATAACGTGGGGTTCGGACAACTCGCAAACTTCAGAACAGTGTGGCCAAGTCGGTGCGTAGTACAGAAAATGGCGGCAGATTTGATAATTTGCATAGCAAGACTACAGTTTACACAATACAATACTTTCCAATCTAACGTTACACTAGCACACAATGGCTTGTACGAAACAGAGTAAACCCGGTTAATTACTTGGAGGTGTCTTGAGCTTTGATCGCTTGAAGAAAACGCAGTGTCCTTTCCCATCCACACTCTCAAGATGAACACTCCGGCAAGAGGATGAGGTTCGGGTCGTTGAAACCTTTTGCTGGTTAGAGAATATAAAGTTTGTATTGTAGCAGCGGTTTCGCGGTGGTGGTTAGTTACGTTCGCTGGAGGAAATCCTAGCACTTTTCTGGCAGTAAACAGCAGGACGTCCTTTGTTTCAGGTGTGATGGGAAGGAGGGGAGTGACTTTTAGTCTTCCTGAGCTGTCAAGGCCTTTCAACAAAAACTGGGTTAAACGTCTACTGGGGAATGACTTGTGACAACCTGGGTTTATAGACTCTTATGTGAGGCGACCTTGTGTCAGTTTTTAACTCCAGACAAACGTTAATTGGTCAGATCAACTTGGCATCACATTCAACATTTCATTCTTAATGTCTCTATTCCCATTATTGGTCATTCTGTGGAAAATGGGATCTTGTACTTTCGTTAAATACATCAGTATTTCTGTAACATTTACAATGTAATCATTTAGATCAGGGGTTCTCAACCTTTTGCAAGCTGGGCCCCCCTAAAGCTGGTTCATTGCAATTGGGGCCCCCTCCCGGCGCCACCCCCACTACACCGCCTTGCATAGATAGATAGATAGATAGATAGATAGATAGATAGATAGCCCTAGGCTAGGCTATTATTGTTAGGCCCACACTATTATTATTATTATTATTATTATTATTATTATTATTATCATCATCAGTAGCGGTAGGTAGGCCTATTATCATTACTAGGCTATTGTTATAATTGGCAGTAGCACCAGACTTCTAATGTGAGCTTGCAGGCATTATTATTATTATTATTATTATTATGAGTAGTGGTAGGCCTATTATCATTACTAGGCTATTGCTATATAATTATATGAGGTTACATGCTTTATTGTTGTTGTTATTATTATTATTATTATTATTATCATCATCATCAGTAGGCCTATTGTCATTACTAGGCTATTGCTATAATTGGGAATTGGCACCAGACCTCTGATATGAATTTATGCTTTATTATTACTTTTATTATTTATTATTACTAGGCCTATTAGTAGGCATATCATCTGCATTTTTTACAGAAGCTTGCAGGTAGGCGATGTTAATGTGAGACCTGAGCCTGCTTTGCCTTGCAAAGATCCTCAATTCTTGGCGCAATGTCTGATAAACATAGCCTCAAATCATCCTCGATTTGTGCACGATTGCGGTATTTCGTTTTGAGTGCAGTAATTTTTGGAATCCTGCCTCACACAAATATGTCGACGCGAAAGGGAGGAGAATCTTCAAGGCGACATCACAGAGTTGAGGGTATTCCTGCATCAATGTTGCCCAGAATGACGAAAGAGGGCAAGAGGTAAAGAGTTCCTTCAGCCTACTGTCACTCTTCAGCTCAATAAGCTGTTCCTGCATATCAATTGACAGCTCGTTTGCTGTGCACACAAATGGATCTCGAACCCACGCAAAAGAGCGATAATCCTCTTTAAAGTACGTCGCAAATTGTTTTCTCATTGCTGACAGGTGCTCAGACGCTGATTGAAATAGAGGGGAGAAATCGTGTGACGTGCCTGCATCAGTGATAAAGTCTGCAAGGCTGGGGAACATGTCGCAGTTCCCTCGACTGATGCGGCCATGCCAGAGGTCAAGTTTTTGTGTGAAGGCGTCCACTCTGTCTGCGAGGAGCAAAATATGAGTTTCGCGGCTTTGCAAAGACAGGTTGAGGCCATTCAAGCGGTCAAATATATCGACCAAATAGGACAGAGACGCAAGCCACATAGTGTCATCCAGATGCTTCGCCAGATCTGATTTGATTTCTGTCAAAAACCACTTCACCTCCTCTTGCAGCTCATACAACCGCTGTAACACCCGCCCCCTGGAGAGCCAGCGAACTTCAGTGTGCAGAAGCAGCTGTTCGTGCCCTGACCCCATCTCCTGGCAGAGGACCCCAAACAAGCGAGAGTTTAGCGGCCGTGATTTGATGAGATTTATCATTTTCACGGATTGGTTCAGCACGGAGTCAAAGAGAAAGAGATTTTTTTAGCAGCTAGTGCTTCGCGATGGACCATGCAATGTGTCCATTTCACAAGTGGAGCTACTTGCTGAACTAGGCCACGCTCACGGCCCGTCATTGCCCGCGCACCATCCGTGCATAGGCCAACGCATCGGTCCCAAGCCAAACCATTTTCATTGATAAATATATCGAGGACATTGAAGATGGCTTCTCCTGTAGTGTGCGACTGAAGAGGCCGGCAAAACAGGACATCCTCCTCAATCGCCTTGTCCCGCAGATACCTGACATAGGTGAGGAGCTGGGCCTGCCCAGCAATATCAGTGGATTCGTCCAGCTGCAGCGCGTAGTAAGGATTCTTTTTTATGAACTCTATCAGTTGCTCTCTGATATCATTAGACATGTCTGAAATTCTCCTAGCGACTGTGTCATTGGACAGTGGTACTGTACCGAGTTTGGCTGCTGCACTATCTCCTATCATTATTCTGCACATGTCTTGCGCGGCCGGCAAAATGAGAGTCTCGGCAATTGTATGCGGTTTACCCAGTTTACCTATTCTTTTGGCCACTGCATACGATGCCTCCAAACACTGTTTAGACACAGTGCAGTGCATTGAAATGGTTGCCTGTTGCTGATGGAGGCCATCAAGCTTTCTTTTAAAATATTCAGCCGGTTTATCCTTAATGCCAGCATGCTTTGTTTCGAGGTGCCTTTTTAGTTTGCAGGGCTTCATGCTGTCGTTTGCCAGCACCTCGGCACACACGACACACTGAGGTCTCAGATCAGCCGTGACTGTAAACCCAAACTGCAGGTATGCTTCATCGTACCTTCGAAGCTTTTTTGCAGCTGGTGGTGCGTCGGTTGCCTTGTTGGTCCTCACAAGAAATCTCTCCATTTTTGTTTGGTTTTGAAATAATTTGGATGTGGATTAGTTGTGTTTTCAATAAAGTTTATGCTATGATGTAACGATGTGTGCGTGTGTGTGGCTATGTTGAGAGACTAGTATCGGGGGCTAATCAGTCGAGACTTAGGCACGATCTTTAATACAACAGTACACAATAACGATTTTGCAGGCAATGCAGATTTTATTTTAAGACTTAACAATTGTAGTCCTTTGTGAGTGTGTGTGTGTGTGTCTTAGTCGCGTGGGTCATATAGTTGTGTTGCAACACGGTGAAAAAGTTGCTAGCTAGTTAGCTAAGTGCACGCCTAGCAGTTAACATTTTTTGGCTAGGGCTGAGATGGGGATAATCTTTAAAAAGACTGTTTGTGGGGTTAGTCTTTAAAAAGACTGTTTGGGTTTTGAAGTATAGGCCTAAGTAAATCGATATCGAGATTGATAACAGATAGACTAGCGAGAGTTGGCACAAGCGAACTTGGCAAGAGACTAGACTAGAGTGAATGGAGCTACGACGCGTGTGCCGACGCTTATATAGTAGCACTTACGTGACGTCGCGTCACAGGCTCAAAATACTACCCCCTGTATTGGTAGATTTGAAATGAAACTGTGTGGTTGATTTGTTTGTGTGTTATAATAGTCCAACCACTTGCATTTCGACATGGGGGGAATCTGTTGCATCTCCTTTGTAGGTCTACTAATAGCCAGTGAGTCCGTGATTTTTCGTGTTTTTTTTTTAGTTTTTTTTTCTCCCATCCTGTAGCCTACTCGCGCCCCCCCGGGAGGGTGCCCCACCGATTGAGAACCACTGATTTAGATCATTTCAGAGTACATTGTATCACATTGAGTATAACTTAAAACGTTATAATTACCCTAGTGGAAGTATCCTAAAACGCTAATCTAAACTCCTGTCTCTATGTACTATGCTCTCTCTCATAGAAACACTCACTAATCACTTTATTAGGAACACCTGTACACCTTCTCATGGTGGAGGTGGTGTAATTGTTACACAGGAACGTCTGAGGAACCAAATGACGGCACACAGAGAGAGGGAATGTGTAGCCTGAAAGCGTATTTAATAAAAACAAAAATAGGGAGAGGGGTAGGGGAGAAAAGGATAATCCAAGGGGTCGTCGGGGTCTGGTCCAGGGTTCAGTAATGGGGAATCCAGTAGCAGAGAGGGGTAAGGTCGACGTGCAGGGTAGGGCTAGGTCCGTTGAAGGGATAAACAAGGGAGTCCAAGGGAGACAAGGGTTCTGGAGGGGCACAGGAGAACAAGGTGAGTCACAAGGTAAAACAAACACTAGGGACACGTAGGGATATTTCGATAGGGCTGAAGCGTCTGCGGGTCTCGTGGGAAGGTTACCATCGACATAGTACGTTCTGGCACTGTAGTGGAGTTCAGGCAGGGTTTTTGTAGGGCGTTGATTGGAGGATGCTTCAGTGATGACCGCCGCGGCCTCGAGGTGGTGCCAGAGTGTTGGTTAGGGGGAGGGACCGTAACAGTAATGGTGTGCGGAATGTTTTCTTGGCACACTTTGGGCCCGTTAATACCAATCAATCATGCTTGAATGCCACAGCCTATTTGAGTATTGTTGCTGACCATGTGCATCCCTCCATGGCCACAATTTACCCATCTTCTAATGGCTATTACCAGCATGATAATGCACCATATCACAAAGCAAAAGTCGTCTCAAACTGGTTTCATGAACATGACAATGTGTCCAGTGTTCCCAGTCACCAGATCTGAATCCAAATAATTTAAATTAAATTAAAATAATTTGCCATCAATCCACACACAATACCCCAGAATGAATGTTTTCGCTTTGTCATTATGGGGTATTGTGTGTGGATTGATGGTAAATTCTTTTAATTTTATCCATTTTATATTGAGTCTATAACACAACAAAATGTGGAAAAAGTGAAGGGGTCTGAATACTTTCCGAAGGCACTGTATATACAGTAATATAATATGTTTGTTGGATGTTTTCAGTGTGGTTTTCTGCTGGTTTGTCCCCCTCCCTGCAGGCATGGCCGGGGGGAAGTACCGTTCCTTCCTGGTACACATCAAGGCGGTGAGCGACAAGGGACAAACAAACAAAAAAAAGTCCCCTGCCTCTCACTGACTCTGGGACTTCCACCCCCCCCACCCTATCACACACACACAATGCACTGACAGTGTAATTTATATTTATTTACATTCATTCTAATTTATAGTGTACATGTCCAATACACATTTCACAGCCTCAAGCCTCATTGCCTCTTAGCCTTGCACAGCTTACATCATTTATTGTTGTATTTTGTCATTTCTTTTGCTAATTTGTTAATATTTTGCTCATATATTGTTGTTTTATGTCCTATGCACCAATCTCACCAAGTCAATTTCCTGTATGTGCAAATATACTTGGCCAAATAAAACAATTCTGATTCTGATTCACATTACGTTATATTTGACTCCTGTAACGTCTCATCCTGTTCCTTAGTTTATGTTTGTCTTTGTTTCATGTTATTCATTTATTGTTTCCTGTTTATTTCTGCATTACTCACCTCGTTTCAGACACTTCACTACCTGCCCTTGTGTTTCCCACCTGTGTGATTGTCTACCCCGCCCTGATTGGCTTCACATGTTCCTCATCATCCTTCCCTGTGTATTTAGTCTGTGTGTTCCCCTGTCTCTGTACTACTTCATCTTTGTACTTATGTTAATACGTTCCAGCGTTTATTCCTAGTGTTCAGCTTTCTTGGTTTCCGATCCCTGATAGTTTATTCTGATTTAGCTTTTTGCCTACTCTTTATCAGATTATCTGCCTGCCTTTTTGAACTGCCAACCTGTGTACCGTACTCTGCTTTGCTTACTCCTTATCGGACTATCTGCCTACCCATTGACTGTCTACCTGTGTACCGACCCCTGCTTTTTGGAATTAAAGACGATTATTTTGGATTTTAGTTGTTGTCCGCGAGTCGTCCATTTGAGTCCTCTGCCTGCGAACTACAGCCATTACAGTACGAACTGGCCAAACTATGGACTCAGCCGGCTCCGACACTGTGTGCTCTGTGCTTCAATCCCAGGGGAATCAGATTCATCACCGTGACAAGCTACTCACCTCGATCTGCCAAGGGGGTGAGTGAGCTGACTGAAAACTCCAGGCTTCCATCGGCCGCCAGGTTAGCCAACTGGCTGGCCAGATCCAGCAGCTGGTTGCGCGCCTCTGGAGTCTCGTCACTTCTTCTCCAGTCCCGGCATCAGTTCCGACCCGTGATCCCGCTCCTGTTCCAGCTCCAGCTCCGGCTCTCCTGCCCACACCACCGGCACCTCACCTCTCCAGACCCGAGCGGTTCTCCGGGGACTCCGGTAACTGTTGGGCATTCCTGGTTCAGTGTGGGCTGCACTTCGAGCTACAGCCTCTTGATGTTGCTCTGTCTGATCATCTTTGCATTTTCCTTGAAATGTCTATTACTCCTGACATTCATATTAGTTCGGAAATTGTTAAAAAACAATATAAATGAGAATACTAGTGCACTATTTATTTATGGAGGCTATTTCCCTGTCACCAACTTTTACCTCAGCCTCTGTTAATGAACTCTTAGATAATTTCAATTCTAAAATTATGAATGTTATTGATGTCATTGCACCCGTTAGGGTGAAATCAACTTCTGGCAAGCAAAAAGCACCATGGAGAAACGCTGCATCTGTAAAAAAAATCCCTCAAAAAGAGTGCCGGAAAGCTGAGTGTAAATGGAAAAAAACTAACCCTAACCCTATCTATAAAGAGAGACTTAATTCCTACAATCTAGAATTGAAAAGCACGAGACAATCTTTCTTCTCTGACATCATCAACAGAAACATTAATAATGCACGCACTTTATTTGCCACTGTTGATAGGCTGACTTACCCCCCAGCACAAATAACCCCTGAACTCCTATCCACCGATAAATTCAATGAGTTTGCTTCTTTCTTTAGGGATAAAATTCAAAACATAAGACAAACTATCAGTAGTTTCTCATTAACCAAAAATGTGTCACCACTACATTCACGTAAAAGTAAGTTGATAAACATGACCTAGTTTAATGCCATTGACTACAAAACTCTTGAGGAAACTGTACAACATCTTAAGCCATCAACATGCTGCCTTGACACTCTGCCAACAAGCTTCCTTAAAAATGTTTCCAGCTGATTGGCGACTGATTTACTGCAAATAGTTAACAGCTCCCTCCTATCAGGCATTTTTCCAAAGGCTTTGAAAACTGCAGTTATTAAGCCTCTATTAAAAAAGTGTAGCCTGGACGCTTCTGTAATTAGCAACTACAGACCCATATCAAATCTACCCTTTTTACTAAAATAATCTAAAAAGTTGTCTACCGACAACTTAACAACTTTTTAACATCAAATAGTTTCTTAGACAAATTCCAATCAGGTTTTCGACCCAATCACAGCACTGAAACTGCTCTTATTAAGATTCTAAATTACATTTGCATGAACACTGATTCTGGCACAATTTCAATCCTAGTGTGACTGGATCTTAGTGCTGCTTTTGACACTCTTGACCATTCAGACTACTAGACAAACTGAAAAACTGGATTGGATTCTCCGGCACGGTCTTAGATTGGTTCAGGTCCTATCTGCAAGACAGGGACTATTTTGTTTCCATTGGCAACTACACATCTGAGCGAACTA
This sequence comes from Argentina silus, assembly GCF_951799395.1. Classification (NCBI taxonomy): domain Eukaryota; kingdom Metazoa; phylum Chordata; class Actinopteri; order Argentiniformes; family Argentinidae; genus Argentina; species Argentina silus. The sequence continues at coordinate 20,310,390 of NC_139654.1, read as the reverse complement.
GCATGACGTGTGGGGTACCTCTGTCGTAGAATTTAAGTTATAATACTTTGAAATAAACTACCGTTAACCAGAGCTGTTGATTCATTCAAAGACTTTATTCACGCAGAATATGTAGCCGTTCAGGTTTGCAAAGCTGACCCTGTTATCTCCTCAGTCACCTGCCTTTATGCACTTCGCACAGGTTAACGCCTTCTATTCAACGTATTTCTGTTTCCTGTCTACATACACCAATAACATTCAAGATCTACATTTCATCATCAAGGTGTGCGCTGTCCACCGGGCTGGCTGTTTTCAAAAGCCTTTTGCTTTAGCTGTTTACAACTTTGTTTATTACTTAATTACCCTAACTTTAATTACTCTATCCTGTTTTCTCCCGCTTTGATCCTTTGTTTTCTTCACCTATAGCAAACCCCTCAATCTGACCTTATCCCTCTTTACTGCCTTCTCCAAATGTTCTAGGACCATCTGTTTTCCTGTGACCTCTTCCCTAGGTGTGGGATTACAAACCCTTATTGTCTTTAAATTTACCATACCTCAAGGTTCAATTCTGGGACCTCTTTTATTCAACCTCTATATGCTCCCACTAATTATGCAAAAGAACAAACAAAAGAAAAAATCGCGTATCATAACTATGCAGACGACACTCAATTATACATAGCTCTCTCATCGAGTGACAATGCGCCTATAGACTCACTGCGTCTGTGCATTGACCAAATCAATGACTGGATGTGCCAAAATATCCTCAAACTAAACAAAGACAAAACTGAGATAAAGATGCTAAAGAAGAAAGGCTAAAAGTTGGTGCTCATCTTGATTCCCTTTCTTTGAAGTCTAAAAACCAAGTCAGAAATCATATTATTGACTCAGATCTAAATTTGAACAATTACATCAAGTCTATAACAAAATCTGTGTATCATCTTAAGAATATAGCAAGAATTAGAGGATACATGTCCAAACAAGACCTAGAAAAACGCTTTCATTTCCAGTAGGTTAGACTACTGTAATAGTCTTTTCTCAGGCCTTCCCAAAAAAGCACTTAGGCAGTTACAGCTCATTCAGAATACTACTGCTAGAGTTCTAACAAGAACTAAGAAAGCTGAACATATTACACCAGTTCTCAGGTCTCTGCATTGGCTACCAGTATGTTATAGAATTGACTTCAAAATACTATTACTTGTCTATAAATCACTTAATGGCCAAAATACATCGCTGACTTGCTTCCACACTATGAACCCTCTAGACTTCTTAGGTCATCAGGGACCGGTCTACTAACTGTTCCTCGGATTAAAACAAAACATGGTGAAGCAGCATTCAGTTATTATGCTACACATAGCTGGAATAAACCTCTGGAAGATCTTAGATCAGCCCCAACTCTGGCTACTTTCAAAAATGGGCTAAAAACGCCTTTGCCTTAAATTGACTACATTGACTCTTCCCTTGCTGCTGGTATCATTTGTCCATCCTCTTCTCCTGTTGGGGCTGGCTTCTTCTTCGTAGACAAGAAGGATGAGACGCTTTGTCCCTGCATCGACTACCGAGGCCTGAATGACATTACCATGAAGAACAGGTACCCCCTCCCTCTTATCTCATCAGCATTTGAACTCTTACAAGGTGCTAAGATCTTTACGAAGCTCGATCTTAGAAATGCTTATCATTTAGCAAGGATAAGGAAGGGAGACGAGTGGAAAACGGCCTTCAACACTTGTAGTGGTCATTATGAATATCTGGTTATGCCTTTTGGGCTCATGAATGCTCCAGCTGTGTTCCAGGCTCTGTTGAATGACGTTCTCCGAGACATGTTGAACCAGTTTGTCTTGGTCTACCTGGATGATATCCTCATCTTCTCCCCTGATGAGGAGACTCATGTCCTACACGTCCATCAGGTTCTTCAGCGCCTCCTCCATAACCAGCTCTTTGAGAAGGCGGAGAAATGTGAGTTCCATGTTCCCACCGTTGCTTTCCTGGGATTTGTCATCTCGGAGGACAACATCCAGATGAATCCTGCCAAGGTCAGTGCAGTTGCGGAGTGGCCGATGCCTACCAGTCGCAAATTAGTGCAGCGTTTTTGGGGTTTTGCAAATTTTTACAGACGGTTCATTAGGAACTTGAGCACTATTGCCGCTCCACTGCATGCCCTCACCTCATGTCAGGTTCCAGTGGTCTCCCCAGTTGGACCAGGCTTTCCAGAGGCTGAGGGAGAGCTTCACCTCGGCTCCTGTTCTCACTCTCTCGGATTCCCGTCAGCAGTTCGTGGTGGAGGTAGATGCCTCGGATGTGCGCATTGGGGCTGTCCTCTCCCAGCGGTCTCCAGGGGACAACAAGCTTCACCCACACGCCTTCCTATCCTGGAAGCTCTCTCCTGCCGAGCAGAATTATGACATGGGTAACAGGCAGCTGGTGACCGTCAAGGCGGCTCTGGAGGAGTGGCGCCACTGGTTGGAGGGACCGGAGCACCCTTTCCTGGTTTGGACCGACCACAAAAACCTGGAGTACATCCGGACTGCCAAACATTTCAACTCCAGGCAGGCCAGGTGGGCTCTGTTTTTTAATAGATTTAATTTTTCTTTGTCCTATCGGCCTGGTTCTAAAAACGTTAAGCCCGATGCTCTGTCTCGCCTGTTTGACCCTGACTCTGCCCCAAGGGCTCCCAGCAACATTCTACCTTCTTCCTGCGTGGTGGGAGCTGTTACATGGGGAATTGAGGAAGAGGTCAGACAGGCGAGTGTTAATGTTCCAGTCCTCCGAATGTCCTCCGAACCAGTTGTTTGTCCCTGTCTCCATAGCTCTCAGGTGATCCATTGGACCCACACCTCCCTGGAATACGGCAGACGCTCTTCGTGGTCAGACAACGCTTCTGGTGGCCGTTAATGGAGAGAGAGGTTGGAGAGTATGTGGCTGCCTGTCCTGTGTGCGCCTGGAACAAGGTCTCCCAACACCCGCCTCCTGGTCTCCTGCGCCCGCTTCCTGTGCCTCATCGCCCCTGGTCTGACATCTCACTGGACTTTGTCACAGGGTTACCCCCCTCGGAAGGTAACACCACCATTCTGATGGTGGTGGACAGATTTTCCAAGATGGTGCACTTCATCCCTCTGTCTAAATTGCTGTCCGCCAAGGAGAGGGCGGAGGCAATGTTGTTTCATGTTTTCCGTATCTATGGATTCCCTAGGGGATGTGGTGTCAGATCGGGGGCCACAATTCATCTCTCGATTCTGCATGGCGTTCTGCTCTCTTCTCGGGGCCATCGTCAATCTCTCCTCTGGGTACCACCCCCAGTCCAACGGTCAGAGCAAGCGGCTCAACCAGGAGCTGGAGACCTGCCTACGGTGTCTCATGTCCCAAAACCCAGCTACCTGGAGCAAGCACCTCATCTGGGTCGAGTATGCCCACAACACCCTGCAGGGTTCTGCTTCTGGTCTCTCTCCCTTCCAGTGTGCCTACAATTACCAGCCGCCACTGTTCTCGGACCTGGGGATGGAGGTCAGCATCCCCTCTGCCCAAGCGTTCGTTCGGCGGTGTTGCCGCACCTGGAGCCGGGCCCGGCAGGTGCTCCTCAGAACCTCGGCCCGGTACAAGAGGATGGCGGCCTGCCGGCGAACCCCCCACTTACCGGCCCGGGCAAAGGATATGGCTGTCCACTCGGGACCTCCCCCTACGGGTGGAATCCCACAAACTGGCTCTCCGGTTTGTGGGTCCTTTCCCAGTCTCTAAAGTCCTTAACCCTGTTGCTGTTCGGCTTAGACTCCCCAGATCCCTGAGGGTGCACCCTAGTTTCCATGTGGCCAGGGTCAAGCCAGTGAAGGAGAGTCCTCTGGTTCCCGCGTCCAGGCCCCCCCCATCCCCCCGGGTCGTTGATGGAGGTCCCGTATATACTCTTAAGCGGCTCCTGGCAGTTCTTCGTCAGGGTCGGGGCCGTCAGTACCTGGTGGACTGGGAGGGGTACGGGCCTGAGGAGAGGTTTTGGGTCCTCACCAGGACCCATCCAGGAACCTTGTCCTGTTCCTTAGTTTATGTTTGTCTTTGTTTCATGTTATTCATTTATTATTTCCTGTTTATTTTTCCGTTACTCACCTTGTCTCTCGTTTCAGACACTTCACTACCTGCCCTTGTGTTTCCCGCCTGTGTGATTGTCTACCCCGCCCTGATTGGCTTCACCTGTTCCTCATCATCCTTCCCTGTGTATTTAGCCTGTGTGTTCCCCTGTCTCTGTGTTCCAGCGTTTATTTCTAGTATTTAGCTTTCCTGGTTTTCGATCCCTGATAGTTTATTCTGACTTAGCTTTTTGCCTACTGCTTATCAGATTATCTGCCTACCCATTGACTGCCTACCTATGTACTGACCCCAGCTTTTTGGAATTAAAGACTATTGTTTTGGATTTTAGTTGTTGTCCCCGAGTCGTGCATTTGAGTCCTCTGCCTGCGTACTACAGCCATGACAATTCCAAAAGATATTTCATGGTTAATAATGATTGATAATGCTTTGCGCATCCCTGTGTGACAGACAATCGATCATATCGGATCCTAGATTCCTCGAAGAATACCCAAAATGCTATTTTACCATGCCCTCAAGTTAAGATAAATCGCAAGGAGTTCACGCTCAAGCCAATATCTTAAGTTGATGACTCGACTCTACATGTTGTTATGGATGCATGTGAACATTAGACATTAAATGGGAGATCCTGATCACGATTATGTCATGATGTATTAACAAAACCTTTACCTAGCGCACATCACATTCATGCACATAGGAAAAATGGAAAATTAGTATCAACAAATTAACAAATTTTACAGTTTCAAAACAACATATGACTAAGTTTACGTTTAACATCCGTCAAAGACAACACGGGAGACCGGTGGCTATGGGCCTAACCCAAGTAACTCAAAGGACATCTTGCTGTCCTTCTCCTTAAATGCCATCCTAACAATATGACGTAGGTGTGAGATACATTACAATGGCAAAGGAATTGACAAATGGTAAGGTGCGACTTCTTCAGCATGTCCGCCAGGTAAGCTCATTCAACTGTAAATAAGTATTCTGGACTGAAAGAGGGGGGCATTGATCACCATATCACTGCCTTTGTCTCAGCCACATTTCATATTTCATATGAGCCTATCTGGGAACTATTGAGCTAAGACATTGGGAAACAAAGGGTTGGAAACTGTGTGGCCTATCTGTGTGTGAAATGAAAATAAGGTTATGTAAATTGAAGGAAGGAATAAATTAATATGGATTCATATAATGTATGTGTATTGTTTCCATGTCATACTTAAGATATAGTGATGGTTGTTTGAAGCTAATGTTGCTACAGTATGAATAGCCTCATAGCTCAGTATTTCATCAATGCAAAAAACCAACAATATTGGTACTTAATGCTGGTATTAATGGAAAAAGTTTATTTGTCACAAAAAGTGAATTAGATTTGTCTAAATTGCTCCAGAAGATTAAATAGATCTCAGTAAAAAAATGCTGGCATGTGAAGAATTGTAAATAAAACACTGAAAAATAGAGGAAGGGTCAAAAATAAGACATACATTTATTCCCAATAATTACTTCAAACGGTTATGGACATGATGATGCAAACTCAACACAAGTGGTCACATGACTAACTAACACAAGTTAACATTCTGTTTTATCTGACAGAGTCACACAGACTTTATCAGACTGGGACATTTTTAAGACTGCTAAGACTGAGTCTGTGACGTCATACATCAGCTTCTGTGAGAACAGATGTATTCCAACACGCACCAGGGTGAGTTACAACAATGACAAGCTCTGGTTCACAGCAAGACTCAAACAGCTTAGTTTGGAGAAGGAGAGGGCTTCCAGGAGTGGAGACAACGAAAGGTTTAGACTGGCTAAGTACACATTTGGCAAGGAGATTAAGGAGGCCAGACGACAGTACTTAAAGAAGCTGGAACAACAAATCGCAGCCAATGACTCCTCGTCAGTCTGGAAAGACCTTCGAGAGATCACAGACTGCAAAACCAAATCCCCCTGTGGTGGAATTCCAAGTTAAAATACTTTGAAATAAAATGCCAAAGACTAGAGCTGAGACTTTTTTTCACAAGTAATAAAAGTTGAAACCGGTTTGCAAAGTAGTTTCCCGTTGTCATCCCAATCCACCATCTTATACCATTCAAATCTAGGTTACCTCCCCCGTATGCAAATCATTCACACTGTAGCCACCAATATCATTCACCCGGTTCCTATACCTCGTCACGGCCTGGTTTCCTCTTCCATTTCTAAAGATAGTTGTCGGGTTTCTACAATATTGGTGGTGAGCTCATCGTGTTTATCACTGTGATTCTAGTGCCTGGTACCAATGACCTTTTCTTCACCTCCCAACTGCATGTGTTTATTAGAGTCTCCATAAATCTTCACTCCCTCTCTCCCTTATCCTGTTTTCTCACGGAATAAGTGTATCTGGTTTCCATAACCTACGCTTAGCTTCTTTGTCCTGTCCCACATGGAATGTCCACAATTGATTATGTTTACACCACCCCTTTCACTTCTTATTTACTATGTCCTGTTTTTCATGCCCTGGTCATCTGCTTTCTCCAAGCTTCGCTCCCCCCATGTAACCTCCAAGAACCTCTCCACTTCACTCCCCTCACAAATCAACCTCTGGCCATCTGCCGGTCCTACCTCTACCTCAACCTTTCCTCTGTGGAATTCTGAATCTTTATTTTCTAAAGAAATTTACCATATATTCCCCCCTTTGGGACTTAATAGTCCCACACCCTATACTAGTGATTAAAATGATATACTAATAAATCATACAAGTGATTCAAAGCAATATACACTCACCGGCCACTTTATTAGGTACACCTGTTCAACTGCTCGGTAACGCAAATATCTAATCAGCCAATCACATGGCAGCAACTCAATGCATTTAGGCATGTAGACATGGTCAAGATGACCTGCTGAAGTTCAAACCGAGCATCAGAATGGGGAAGAAAGGTGATTTAAGTAACTTCGAACGTGGCATGGTTGTTGGTGCCAGACGGGCTGGTCTGAGTATTTCAGAAACTGCTGATCTACTGGGATTTTCATGCACAACCATCTCTAGGGTTTACAGAGAATGGTCCGAAAAAGAGAAAATATCCAGTGAGCGGCAGTTCTCTGGGCAAAAATGCCTTGTTGATGCCAGAGGTCAGAGGAGAATGGCCAGACTGGTTCGGGATGATAGAAAGGCAACAGTAACTCAAAGGTTGGTGGTGGTGGTGTAATGGTGTGGAGGATATTTTCTTCACACCCTTAGTACCAATTGAGCATCGTTTAAACGCCACAGCCTACCTTAGTATTGTTGCTGACCATGTCCATTCCTTTATGACCACAGTGTACCCATCTTCTGATGGCTACTTCCAGCAGGATAACGCGCCATGTCACAAAGCTCACATCATCTCAAACTGGTTTCTTGAACATGACAATGAGTTCACTGTACTCCAATGGCCTCCACAGTCACCAGATCTCAATCCAATAGAGCACCTTTGGGATGTGGTGGAACGGGAGATTCGCATCATGGATGTGCAGCCGACAAATCTGCAGCAACTGCATGATGATGTCAATATGGACCAAAATCTCAGAGGAATGTTTCCAGCACCTTGTTGAATCTATGCCACAAAGAATTAAGGCAGTTCTGAAGGCAAAAGGGGGTCCAACCCGGTACTAGCACGGTGTACCTAATAAAGTGGCCGGTGAGTGTATGTTTTAAAATCATTAGGAGCTATTAGGACACATCCTGTAGTTTTTGGACCTCGTCAAATGTGTGCAGTTTTTATGCCTGCGCTAAGACAACAATAAATGCATTGTGCCAGCTATAGCATTCCTCCCTTCAACCTTTCAGAGTTAACGTGTATATATATATATATATATGCATTTTCGCTGATGGTTGTGCTTAGAGAGTGGTCCGAGACATGATCTAAGCATGTGTTATTGTTTTCAAAATCTGATAAATCAATCAACGGTGGACCCTTGTAAAAACAGCCCGACAAAAACAAACAAGGAGAAGTACAGTCAGGAAATCATATCAACAGGTAGCCAAGATACAGTGCATTTTCTCTACTTTTGGCTCTACACTCCAAAAGTTTTGATTGTATTTCAAACAATTACTATGGGGTGAAAGTAGAGATTCTCAGCTTGTATTTGATGGTATTTGTGTACATATTGGTTTCACCATTCAGAAATTACAACACTTTTGATGCATAGTCCCCCTATTTTAGGGTACCCAAAAGTAATGGGACGGATTCATTAAATATCCAAATTAAGCACTCATGTTTAGTATTTGCACGGCAATCCTTTGCATGCAATAACTGCCTGAAGTCTGCGACTCATTGACCTCACCAGATGCTGGGTATCTTCTCTGGTGATGCTCTGCCAGGCCTGTACTGCAGCTATCTTTAGTTGTTGTTTGTTTTGAGGTCTTTTTTCCTAAAATATTTCAGCTACATGGCTTGAAATATTTTACATAATATATGTCTGCAAAATAGTGGTGTCCATACTAACTAGTGTTTCCTTGCATTTCACTTTGAGTTATGCATGTTGCGGAGCAAAAAGGTCAGTTGATGTTCATTCTTAACCTCAGTCAAGCTTATGGATTTGTACATGCTTCTAAGACAATTTTTAGGTTTCTGCAGTCAGCACTTTAGCCTACAGTTCATGACATCAGTCCTCTATATATTTCAGCATGCTGCTGACATACATCATAATTCAGAGAAAAATAAATCACAGCTTGACTTTTACACAGCAATTAGTCATTTTCATAATCCCCCTTGGTCTTAAAACAACCAAAACAAGCTTGTTAGGTTTCCTGAGGTCCCCCATATAGAAGGAAGTCTATCATATTTCAGGGCTACGACAAAAGCATTTACAAAGTTGTTTCACACTGCTAATGTGAAATAGCACAGACATCAGAACTCCCACAGGGTTGAAGGCTCAGTCCCCACTTCAATTCATAACCCAGCTCTGCTGCTATGAGCAGAAATTAGGTGCAATGTGGATTTTAAGAGCTGTTGCCTCTTCATATTGGGTTACTAGGGAGAGAGAAAGGGGGTGTGTAAAGATGTCCATTGTACACAGAGGCAGACGCAGTGGTGTAGTGAGGGAAAGGTCCCGTTTATTTATCAAGTTCTTAATAATTTGGCTTTTCAGCCCTCCAAAACCAAACACTCGGCGACTTTCCAGTCGCCCTCCTTTTTCCTCCCGAACGCAGAGGCACACACATCTTAAACCATCTAGTCAACGAGGCTTCATTTGCAACAGGTGTGCAACGAAGCCTCGCTGACGTCACCCTGGCCACGGTCCTGTAGCTCCCTCTACAGGCCGAACGCTGCATGTCCCCCCACTGCATTTCGTTGTCTCTGCACTTGTACTCTGCACAATGACAATAAAGTTGAATCTAATCTAATCATCTAAAACATACCCCCACCGCCCGACACAGGCCGGGGACACGACGGCCGACAACCTACTCCCCCCCCCCCCCCTGCACGGGAGAGGAAGTCTGCCACGACCATCTGCACCCCGGTCTGTGCACGACCGAAAAGTTGAAGGGCTGCAACGCGAGATACCACCGGGTGAGCCACTGGAGGGGAGCATGGTCGGAGTAGAGGGTGAAAGCGCGACCCAGCAGGTTGTAGCGGAGGGCGCCGACCGCCCACTTGATGGCCAGGCACTCCTTCTCCACCGTGCTGTACCGGCCTTCCCTCTCCGATAGTTTGCGGCTCAGGTACAGCACCGGCCGGTCAGCCCCCTCCACCCGCTGGGTCAGCACTGCTCCCAGGCCTCTATCCGACGCGTCTGTCTGTAGGGAGAAAGGGAGGTTAAAATCAGGCGCATACAGGACTGTTTCTCCACAAAGAGCGCCCTTAAGGGCCTCGAACGACCCCTGGCACTGGCCCGACCATTGGACCGGATCCGGGGCACCCTTCCGGGTGAGGTCCGTCAAGGGACTGGCCAGCTCTGAAAATCCCGGCACGAACTGCCGGTAATAGCCAGCCAGCCCCAAGAAGGCCCTCACCTCCTTCTTCGTCTTGGGCTGCAGAGAGGCGGCGATGGCCGCAGTCTTTTCAATCTGCGGCTGCACCTCCCCCCGACCCAAGTGGTACCCCAGATACCGGATCTCCCTCCGCCCGATCACGCACTTCTTCGGGTTGGCCGTCAGCCCCGCCTGCCTCAGGGACCGCAGAACAGCAGCCACACTCTGCACATGCTGCGCCCAGGTGTCACTGTGAATGACAATGTCATCCAGGTAGGCCGCAGCATAGGCAGAGTGCGGCCGCAGAATGCGGTCCATGAGGCGCTGAAAAGTGGCTGGGGCTCCGAACAACCCGAAAGGGAGCACCGTGAACTGGAATAGCCCGAGCGGAGTGGAGAATGCAGTTTTCTCCCGGGATACCGGCGAGAGTGGAATCTGCCAGTATCCCTTCGTGCAATCTGTCTCCCTGGGAATTCAGGCCCTGTACAGCAGCCCCCGACCAACCATCTGATAACAGTTGTGGATCCTCAGCCTGAGGGGTCTTACCCTGTCAGATGCTGACTGGTCCTATGTAGGTTGGTGTCGATTAGACTCACTCCGCTGTTAACGGTCTACATCCCATAGTTCCTCCCATATCTTCCTCTACCCACCTCAGCTGCACTGAAAAATCACCCCAAATAAAACTGTACACAAGAGTGGGTAGTCTCTATGGTTAACGACCGCTCTAATCTGATATGAGTGCCAGTTGGTGTGGTTGCGGATAAAGGGTTTATCGGTAAGGATAATTTACCCAAAGGAGGTAATAAGGGGCCAGATATAACCCTTCAGATCCTAAGATGTATTATGCACAGTAGTCTATAATATTGTATGTTACCAGGAGGAGGTAAAAAGGCTTATGAGGGATGGAATGACTAAAAATGAAAAAATAAAAAATAAAAATAAAAAATAAAAATAGAATTTAAGAATTAAAATTGAGAAAACTGTTCCTTTAAATGCAGGTTAAATTCTTTAATGATGGCTTAAAACATTGCAGCATTACAGGCAGAGTGATTAAATGGTAAAATGCTAGTATTAAAAAAAACGATAAAAATTAGAAAAGAATAAAACTGTCAGTCTGTCCCTACTCTGCCTGTGAAATTTAGAGAAGCCCCAGTGTCACTTGATCAGAGCGAAGCCGGTTCCTCTATCCGCCAGAGCTGTTGTTATACAAACAAAGGTCCGCCAAGGTCCTCCGTTGTACTCAAGTGGCGAGTCCGTCAGTCAGAATTTAATCAGAGTGTGAGCTCCGGTCACGGAGAACTGCTCGGGTGCTAGAGTATGAAAAACTCCAGTTTCCACTCCGGGGTAGTCTTCAACACACTCAGTCCTGCTCCGGTCCTTCTGGTGTTACGCTCCGCAGCGGGGAATGTCCGTTGTACTGCTCCAGGGAACTCTTTTTATAATCTTGCCATGGGGCTTTTTGTTACCCCCACCCTTTCTTATCTAGTTCATTTAGTCAGGCATAGAATTCGATCTAGTTCTCAGTCAAGCATAGAATTTGATCTAGTTCACAGTCAAGCATAGAATTCGATCTAGTTCTCAGTCAAGCATAGAATTTGATCTAGTTCACAGTCAAGCATAGAATTTGATCTAGTTCATTCAGTCAGCACTCTGAGTTCGACCCCATGCTTAGCCATGGGTATAAGAGCACCTGTTGTTATGTCTACTAGACATACTTATCACTCTCATGCTTAAACATGGACTCAAGGATACTTTTTATTGTGGACTTCTGCAATCCTACACTATTAATTATTTTTGTGCCATACTAATCTAGGCATTTCTCAAAGTTAACATTTAGTACATATGGTATACAATCAACATTAGCACACATGATTAGCCTACTTCAGTAATCATCCCTGAGTAAGAATGATACAGTCAAACATTAGTATGATGGCCTCCTTCAGCAATCATTTCTGAGTAAGAATTATACAGTCAAACATTAGTGCATTTGGTTGCCTACTTCAGTATCAGTTAAACCGTTATCACCACTAGGTCCAACCAGATATGTTGACCCGGAGTCATATACTACCCTTATAATTTCTCTTATTCAGTTTTGCCTTTTGCACATATTTGAACTCATTTATCATTAACCAATTATATATATTTGACTCAACTTATCATTAATCAGTTACACTCTTTTGAATCAACTTATCATTCATCAGTTTCACACATTTGAATCAGCTTATCATTTCAGTTTCACACTTTTGAATCAACTTATCAGTTACACACTTTTGAATCAACTTATCATTAATCAGTTACACACATTCGAATCAACTTATCATTAATCAGTTACACACTTTTGAATCAACTTATCATTAATCAGTTACACACATTCGAATCAACTTATCATTTATAAGCAGTAATGCAGTTTACACCTATTTTAATCAACTTATCATTCATAAGCAGTTATGCAGTTGCACCTATTTGAAGGATAGATCAAAGATAAAATGTGTTTCAGGAACATCCGCAGCCGCGGTGTCCCTCGTCAGGTTGGGCCCCCAGCTACTAAGCTTTTTCTCTTTCTAGCAGTATCGTGGTGATTCACCAAGGTTGCTCTCAAACCTCGGGCCAATCCTGCTGTGCTTAACTGGGTAACGTTGGGAATGGTGTTTAGGCCGGGAAAAGGCCATACTAACCTCGCCCCCGGCGACACCCCCTCCATGGCCTGAACCCTTGTCTGAACATCCTCTTTCCGGACCGAAGAATCCTCCTGTTCTTGTAATATGGTAACAGGCTTTTTTCAGTTCTATTAGGTACAGAGCACTTCCAGCAGCTGGTGTTAGAAGTCATGGTCGTTCTGATAAGGCAGCAACAGTGAGACTAAATATTATGCTCTTCTTTTCCCTCAGCGTAATCTCAGACTATAGAGCCAGTGATGAGTCCAAGTTTTTGTTGCCTGCTACGTTTATACCTGTGTGAGCTCCTCCCCTTGAAGAAGCCCTTCCCTATCTTGTCGTCGTTTTATCATTGATTCGCACAGAGCTGTTGCCCCTCCTTTCACCATCACCAGTATAACCACCCCCACGATCAGTATGCCCAACAACAACAGGAGGTATGGCCATAATTGGGCAAGTGTCTTTCCTACCCATCCTGTCACCACCTCAACCCCCTCTCCGATTTTCTCCACCACTTCGTTCATGGCTTCAAACTCCCAATCCCCTCACTGAAGCTCCCGCCAATTCCATCCAGCTGCACTCATGGTCTTTAGAGAGGAAGGAGCTACAATGTAGCCAGTGCTCAGACTGTGAATAACACGTCCCGTTGTTGTAGATACGATTGGGCCCCAGCCACTCATATCCTCTGATTTCCTTGCCTTCACATAGGTTTTTTCGGAATGCGTGTCCCTCGGCCAGTACATAGAGTGGGTTCCCTACATACGGAACGATCTCTCCGTTTTTGAACGTTGTTCTCGTAATCATGAGGTCCAACAAGCTTCTAGCACATCCTTCATTCCTAGGGATAGAGCGAATCCACTGTCCTTTTTCCTTTCTCCACACTGCTCCCTGGCGATAGGTCTCATACTGTTGGTGGTAATGAATGTCACATGTCCTCTCCCAACCTGGCACCTTTGAACAGTCTCCCCTGGCCAGCTCGATCAGGCATGTGGTGTTAGCGTTGTCACAGGTCATTTTCCATGGTCTAGGCGTCACATAGAGCTCTGGTTGATAACTGGACAACTGTCCTGGTAGAATAGCCCTTGACCTAGAGTATACAGTGGCTAAGTATTGGTATTTCACCCAGTAGTTACTGGATTTATCTAAACACGATTTCACCCATGCCTTAACTTCCTCTTCTTGGAAGCCCCACCAGGTACTAGCAGCATCTCGGTTGTACCCCTCATACCATGCTTGCATCACACCCTTCACTGTTTTGTTGCCTTTGACATAGGAGCAGTCATTCTTCCAGGTTCCCCACAGGCCATCCCAGACCTGCCATAACTCACACCTCGGTGAGGGCTCCATTGCTGACGAATTCGGTCCCGTTCATTGCTTCGAATAGTTTCTCTGCTGTGCATTCGTCAATACTATTGAAATCTCCTGTGGGCGCCTCCATTAACTCGTCTGGTGTTGGCATGGTTTGCACGAACATTTCCTGTTCCACTGGGCCTGATAGGCTACTGCCGGTTATCCGAGTCTCGGGTCGGTAGTCCGTCTCCAAATGCTTAACTTTAGTTATCCATATCCAAGGGAGAGTGTCGTTCAGCCAATGATCATAAAACACCCATGGGGTATTTATATAAGTTGCCTTGTTTAGATAAAAGACTGGTTTATTTACTTGACTTAGCACCAACCGATGTTGTCCCTTTGAACAATTCTGTGCCAACAGTCCTAGGTTCCAATAGCATGGTGGTTCGGTCAGGGGCATCATCTTTTCTCTGAAACATTGCAGGGCCAGGTCCTTATCCTCGCTGATCCTTGCCCGCCTTCTCTCCGTGGTATCCGCGGTGTTGACTCCCAATAGAGCCAGGGTGAGGGGTTCCACATTTTCCTCAGTCGTCTGCTCAATTGTATCGATTGAATTCTGGCCTGGTTGCCTTCTTATATCGTTAGGCCATTTTATAGGCCGGAGGGTTTGTTTACATGACAGGTTGTATGTACCCCAAAACGGTCCTTGTTTAGGGAGTATCATTACACATGACTCATTTTTATAGGGAGCACTAAATACTTTGTCTTTTATCCAGTGTCCTTGTGTTTTATGGTTGTTTCCAGGTGCCGGGACGCATCCCTCCGTGCAGTACCACTTAGGAGTGGATGTCATCGTGTGTATCCAATTACATTGCACACTTTTCCTTGCTTTGGTATCCAGACTTAGAAAAATCATCATTAAATTCTTTCCCACTGGTTCTACCCCCTCCAAGGCATCCTTCGGTGTGGTCTCATTTCTCAGTATTCGTAGCCAGTGGGCCAGTACCTCTGCGTTTCCATTATCCAGGGCTGTGGAATTATTCTCTGTCCACCCAGGGATGTGGTTTCCTCCATCCTCAGTTTCATTCCATGATGCCAGCAGTACTCTCAACGCTGGGATGGTACTATTTCTTCCCTTTGTTTGGAGATCCGCTTCCCAACCATTTTCTGCTCCGCCAGCCAGCATGACTGGTTGAACCTCTTCGTACTGGTATAGTACACCCGCTCATGCGTGTCCTCCCATGGTTCATTCCCACAAAAATAAAGAATGGCTAAGACCGCCATCAGGCCCGCCATCACTATCACACAATTTCCTATCATGTAGCATCTCATTGTCGTTATTCAGTCCGTGGTCGTGTTGGTAGGGAGGTCTGTTAGTGGTTTCTTGGTTCACTTACTGCGGCCTACAATCCCCCGGGTTTTTCCTAAGCATCCCTTCCGTTTTTAGTGTTAGATACTCCTGGTGTTGCTTCTTGAGAGAGGCTCCTCTCCTTAGATCCTCTTCTAATTGTCTTCCCCAGTTGGCTTCTCCGAGTGGTCTGCCCTCCAGCTGGAGGTCTTCTTTATACAGTGGGGGAAATAATTATTTGATCCCCTGCTGATTTTGTTAGTTTGCCTGATTACAAAGAAATGAGCGGTCTATAATGTTTATGGTACTTTTATTTTAACAAATAGACACAGAATATTAAAAAAAAAAGTCCAGAAAAACATATTATATAAAGTTATAAATTAATTTGCATTTCATCGAAGGAAATAAGTATTTGATCCCCAAGCAAAACATGACTTAGTACTTGGTGGAGAAACCCTTGTTGGCAAGCACAGAAGTCAGACGTTTCTTGTAGTTGGTCACCAGGTTTGCACACATCTCAGGAGGGATTTTGGTCCACTCCTCTTTACAGATCCTCTCCAAATCCTGAAGGTTTCAAGGCTTTTGCTTGGCAACTTGAAGCTTCAGCTCCCTCCACACATTTTCTATAGGATTAAGGTCTGGAGACTAGCTAGGCCACTCCATGACCTTAGTGTGCTTCTTCTTGAGCCACTCCTTTGTTGCCTTGGCCGTATGTTTTGGGTCATTGTCATGCTGGAAGACCCATCCACAACCCATCCTCAGTGCTCTGGCTGAGGGAAGGAGGTTCTCGTCCAAGATCTTACGGTACATGGCCCCGTCCATTGGCCCCTCAATGCAGTGAAGTCGTCCTGTACCCTTAGCAGAGAAACAACCCCAAAGCATAATGTTTCCACCTCCGTGTTTGACGGTGGGGATGGTGTTCTTGGGATTGTAGCATTCAGCATTTCTCTCCCTCCAAACACGAAATGTGCCAAAGAGTTCAATTTTGGTCTCATCTGACCACATCACCTTCTCCCAAGCCTTCTCTGAATCATTTAAGTGTTCATTGGCAAACTTCAGATGGGCCTGTACATGTGCCTTCTTGAGCAGGGGGACCTTGCGGGCACTGCAGGATTTCAATCCGTTACGGTGTAGTGTGTTACCAATGGTTTTCTTGTTGACTGTGGTCCCAGCTGCCTTGAGATCATTACCAAGCTCCTCCTGTGTAGTTCTGGGCTGATCCCTCACCCTTCTCATGATCATCCTTACCCCACGAGGCGAGATCTTGCATGGAGCTCCAGGCCGAGGGCGATTGATGGTTATTTTGTATTTCTTCCATTTTCTAATAATTGCACCAACAGTTGTCTCCTTCTCACCAAGCTTCTTGCTGATGGTCTTGTAGCCCATTCCAGCCTTGTGCAGGTCTACAACTCTTACCCTGATGTCCTTTGAATGTTCTTTGGTCTTGCCCATGGTGGTGGAGAGGTTGGAATGGAAGAGATTGATTCTATTGACAGGTGTCTTTTATACCCATAACAAGCAGAGATTAGGAGTACTTTCTTAAAGTGACAGGAGTAATCTGTGTGCCTCATGGGCATATAACCGGTCTGTATGAGCCAGAATTCTTGCTGGTTTGTAGGGGATCAAATACTTATTTCCTTCGATCAAATGCAAATGAATTTATAACTTTATATAATGTGTTTTTTCTGGACTTCTTTGTTGATATTCTGTCTCTATTTGTTAAAATAAAAGTACCATAAAAACTATAGACCGCTCATTTCTTTGTAATCAGGCAAACTAACAAAATCAGTAGGGGATCAAATAATTATTTCCCCCACTGTATGTGCCTTCAGGTACATCAAACCTTTGCCACACCCACATCCACGTCATCACCGATGTCTTGACTGAGCGGTTTCTGGGCATGTATCTCACCGAATCCGCTAGGAGGTATTTTTCGGAGGCTGAGAGCATGAAGCGCTGAAGCTGCCAGTCCGTCTCCATGGGATACCGATCCACCGTATGTGCCTTCAGCGTCTCTAGTGGCCTGTCCTGATGTTAAACTTCCGCCAAATAGCACAGATCTCCAAATCCTATCCCTCTCACTTCGCTAATGGCCCATGGCCGGAAGAAATCCTTATCATCGTTCTTCCTCATTTCCCAGTGACGGCCATACTCTCCGCCGTCATGACTAGACGTAGCAGTTGCTCTCCAGTTTACCAGCCCACGCCGGCTTTGCTGAGTACTCATCCAGCACTTCCTCTGATTGTGATTTCTACGTATTCACCTTGTAATACGTCAGCGTAGTTTGGTCCCCAACGCACCCTTACCGGCGTCCAACAGTTTTCTCCCATCTTCACTACTCGTTCGAGCATGTTCAACACGACTGGGGTTGGTCCCATACGCTCTTCTCCCTGGCCATTTTTGGTATCCACGTCCGCCATTTCCTTGCAAAGATGGGTCCCAATATGTCTGCAGAGATAGTACGGTGGGCCCTGTCGTGGGCTCCTTTCAATGCTATTCGCTTCCTCAGTTACTGGGCTCCTTTCCTCCGTCCAGCGGCTACAGAAGTAACTTGGGGTATTCTGTTGATGGTCGTAATTCCATTTCATTACTCCCCATCCTTTCCCCCTTCTTTGCCTCGTAACGTATGGCCTGGTTGCATCATATTCTCTCCGGGGGTCCTGAAATATGGTTACTCTCTCATCCTGGCACCTCTTAAATTCGGCAGTCTGTTCCTTCCTGAATTTGTTATATTTCTGCATAGCTTCACACTGCTTCTGATTCCACAGACCTCCCCCCATGCTCTGCGCCGTTTTACTCATCATTCTTCTTTTTTCTGCTGAATATTCTCTTCAGGCGTCCTTTCAATGGTGCTTTGTTACTATGAGGGGAAGTGGAGTCCTTCACTGAGTTCTCTCTCTCTGAGCTTCCGTCCATGGGCTCTGGCATTTCTATCTTCACTTGTGTTATCTCCACCCCCAGGGTGTATACGCCCACGAAGGGCACTGTTGCAAACCCCACCCTGATTTCCACATCGATGGTTTCTTCAGGGTAGGTTGGGTTGGCCGCTCTTGACACGTGTGTCCCGGGAAATTGCATCTGTCCTTCTCTGCGCCAGTCCTCGGGCGTGACTCGCCTGATAGCCCTCTTCTCCTTCATTACCAACCCTGAGCGGCCGCAGCCATCCAGGCTGGTGACACTGTAGGGCAGATCAGTGTTTCTTCGTCCCCTCTCACAGGGGATTTCTCGCATTATCTGTATGGCTGGCACCTCTGTGTCTAGGAATACCTCCTCGATTAGTTTACCCCATGTGATTAGTTCCCAGGGACCCTCCCATCCTCCTTCACAGGCTTTTTCTCCCAGATGGTCGGGCAAGGTCTCCTCTCGCGAAGCCTTGGGGTCAGCGGGATCACGATAAACCCTGAATGTTAGCGGGGTCTGGCTGGTGGACATCGGAGGAGTGTGAACCCTCACGCTCCCTTCTGTGTATGGCCAGCATCCTTTTAATCCTATTTTCCATCTGTTAGTTAGACCCCCCTCCGGGTCGAGTAGGTTGCAGAGGCCAGGATCAAGCTCCCCTGACCACAGTGCTCCCACTCTCTCTGGTGTCGGGCTGGGGAGCTCGTAGGCTGTCAAGGCTGGAGGGGTTAGAGACAGCAGGGGGTCCACGAATGTTCTCACCTGCCACCCCTCGGCTTCAGCCACGTCAGTCATCTGCCTTGTTTGAATCCCAAGTTGACAACACGCACACCTGCTCAGTGTGGCTCCATCCCATTGGCACATTTTTCATGTCCTGTCCATGTCCCTAGATCCCATTGTGCAAAGAACTTCAGCCGGGCCAGATCCCTGTACCGGCATATCCCACACACATATGCATCGAGGACTTTTACTGGTTTCAGCAATAAGTCTGTCAGTGCTGTATCTCTTGCATCCACCCTTATTGGTTTGTCTTTTCCTGGGCCAGTCCATCTCTCCTCCAGGGGGGACGGTTCCAGGCATATCGCACATGCATTCCCAATGCGCTTCCATTCCAACACCTCCTTTTCATTTGACATGAATCCGTTCTTAGCTAATTTCAATAGGTTGAGGGCTCAGCCTGCTCTGAGCCCTCTTGCATCTCTCCTGGTAACAACCACCCCCTTAACCGTGGCCACACGGACCCAGGGTGGTAGACTCTGTGCATTCGTGGCCATTTTGGGATCCTGGTTTTATCTAGCTAAGAAATTGGTTTCAACTGCTGCCACTCCTTGGACCCCCGTACTCTGTAATAACACTGTGTTATGGTCGAGTATCTGTACTACTATGTCTGACTTTTCGTATCTTGCTTTTATCCAGACCCTCTGTCCCACCTTGAATGGTACTTTCGGCTTGGGCTCTGGTTTATCTGCTGGGGTGCCTCTTCCTATATCCTCTGACCGGAATGGGCGTCGGTTCAATTCTTCTGCTGGGGAGGGTCGGCCTTCTCGACATCTGTCATTCAGCGCCTCCCCTAGCTCCAGTGTTTTCGTGCTCCATTCTTTTGAGTTTGCGTTTTTAGCGATCCATCCTTTGACTAGGCCTATCGTCCTCTCGACCACTCCGTTGGCTGGTGGCGTGTATGGTGGAGAGTAGACCCTTATTACCGCCTTTTGCTGACACCAGGTATCTACCTGGCTGTTACGGAAATGTGATCCGTTGTCCGTCCTTAACTCTTTAGGCACCCCCAGAATTCCACAAGTCTGATCCAACATTACCACCATACTGCTCCCGTCTGCCTTTTTCACGGCCTTCACCTTCACATACCCGGACTTCGAGTCCACGAGTACTAGGAGATATTTCTCTCCCTTTTTCCCGTTCACCCCCATGGGCCCGGCCACGTGCATGCGAACGGCTCCCCATGGGATAGTGCTCTTGATTGTTTGTCCTGCCACCCGCTGCCCTCTCCGGCCTGCGCTATATTGACCACATACATCACAGCTTTTGAGGACGTCACGGACATGGCGCTCAGGAATCCAAAGTAGCAGTTTCTCCAATTCTTTGCGTGTGGGTACCAGGCCTGCATGGCCCACATTGTCATGCACAGCCTGCACTACCTCCACCACGCTTTCCGGTGGGACCACCTTGCCCTTAGGTGATTTCTCCCACTTCCCACTGCCGACCATTATGACTCTGCGGAGTTGCACGTAGCGATCCACTTCTGCGTTTCCTCGCCAGTGCTCTCCTTGTGTTGTGTGCGCTCGCTGGTGCACTATTTCCATTGTTAGTTTTAGCCTCACTTCGGCTATCTTTTTCCATAGGTCTCGGTGAGCCACTTCTTTGCCTTTAGCTCCCTCGAAACCGTTCTCCTGCCATATGTCCAGATCCTCCTTTAGAGCTTGTGCACAATAGTAGCTATTGGTGATTAACCTCAACCTTTTTATTTTTCTCTGTTCCAGTTCCAGTAGTCCCTCCAGTACTGCTGCTACTTCCCCTGTTTGAGCTGTCCCTGGGACTTCTGTCGAAACACCTCCTTATCGTTGTTTAGCAGAATATATCCCCAGTGTGCCCAGTTGTCTCCTCCTTTCTTTGAGCCATCGGTGTACAGCTCCCACTCATATGATTCCTTTTCCGTCCAACTTCGGTTTTTTATGTCTTGTCGCATTTATGGGCCCAATCTCTAGATCTGGGTCGAGCAGGATATCTTCCCACCTTCCCCACCTTGTGTTAGTGGCCTTAGTACTCTCCACAGTTCCTTTCCTCAGAAAGCGATGGACTTGGCTTTGTGTGCTGACCCTCAGACCTTGGCCTTGGGCCAACTCCTTTAGGTTTTTCCAGTATTTAGCTAGTACTGTCAGTTCATCCTCCTCATCAGAGTACTCATCCAGCAAGCCTGTGCCCTTGGCTTCATTCTTCCTATATTCATCCAGGTATTTCTTTGCCCCTTTTTTGCATCGCCTTAGCAACACATCATGGACTATGCCCACGTAGGCCCTCTTAAACGGCTGGTTAAGGTCTTGATGGTTCATGATTCGTGGATAGGGGGGCATGTTTAGGATGTTTGCCACTTCTCTTAGGGGGAACGCTACCTCCACTTTCACCCTAGTTTCATCCTCCCCCCAACTTCCAGGCACCTCAGCTTCTCTTTGGCCCACTTCTGGTATATAGATTTTTCGACCGTCTCTGGTCTCGAGGGCCCCCAGGCTCAGGTCCCTGGCCAGCTTTTCTGATGCTTTCAGAGGATCCACCATCTTTGCCTCTTTCTTGGGTCCCTGTGTTTTGTATTGCCCTGACTTCAGAGGCCTTCTCTCTTGTGCCTGTGGCCATTGTGGCAAATATGCCATTGATCTTGGGTGTACACCACTACTACCTGATATCCCTCAGGCAGTGAAGACCCCTCTTGTAGTAGGTGTCCTAGGACTGCCCTCAAGACCCCTCGCTCGGTCCGAGTAATACTATCCTCCGGGGTCTGTATGGCGTCCAGGCTGATCACAACTCTTCTCATTTCCACTTCATGTGCCGCCTTCAGCGCATCTTTTACGGCGAAGTAAGCCAGAGTCTCTGGGCTTTGCTCCTCCAGCGGCCCCACACTACAATAAATCACCGCATAGGCCTGCAGATCTCCTCCGTCAACAACCCTTTGGAATTTCTCTCCAACGCATTGAGTCCTCTCTCGTCTCTGATGGTGCTTCCTCCGTATGTTCACATGATTTCCCCCAGCTCGTTGGTTGAGGTCTCTTCCAAATCCCTTGTTCACAGGTTTGAGTCGGTGATTAGTTCTGACCACCAGGCCATCTGTTTGGATATCCCACAGCTCTCCCACATAATAGCACAGAGATCCCCTTGAGAAGTCCCGCGTTTGCACGTTGTTTCCTCCCAGTATTCTCAGTGGCCCCAATAGTCCTTGGGTTAGGCTTGGTAGGCTATTGTATGCTTCCTCCGGGGACTCTCTGAGCACGTCCTCACCATCACTTCCACTTGAACGGTCCCCTGGGGTGGTTGGTAATCCCCTCTGTATCGGGTCAACACCTCTATCCACCACTCCAACCAGTTCTGTACTGCTGTTGGTCCGGCATGTTCCAGCGGGCTGGGATAGATCAGCAACTTCCCACTGGTCTGATTGTCCTTCCAGTAGCTCATTTCGAATGGCTCACTCCCCTTCTGATAGCTACTCACTTTCTCTGGTATGTCTGTGGTTATCTGTAGCTTTGCTCTCTCCCCCATCTCTTGTACCCATGTCCACATATCAGGTTCCCAGCTCTCCCATCCTTCTACTAAGGGTATCACATAGGTGGTTTCCCCCTCCTTGGTCTCGGGGGTTCCACTGGTGACGCTCTCCTTTTCGGGTTCCATTGGTGGTGGGTCTTCCCCCTCCATTATGATAGCTTGTGTGTCCTTGTGCAGCTCTCCTTGACTATGGCAGGTGACGGGTCTTAGACTGAAATCCTCGTCCTATGCAGCCCCCCTGCAACTCTTCTCGACAATGGCAGGTGACTGGTTTTAGACCGAAATTCTTGTCAGTCCCGTCTCTCACTTCTGTATTCGTCCAGGCTGGTGCTGGTAGATGAACTTCTTTTCAAGCTCATTTCTCACTTCTGTATTCGTCCAGGCTGGTGCTGGTAGATAAATAGTCGACAGTGGGAAAACCTGGAGTCCTCGGTCTATTTTGCAAGCCTTGGCCCTCCAGGTCTGCTCAGTCTTGGTCTTTTCTTCAACCTCGACGTATCTCCCCAGGTTGTCTCTGGTTTTGATACTTCTTTGGGGTTATTTTCTTCGGGGCAGGAGAAGCCCTGGTCACGAATGCTTTCTCCCAACACCCTTTGTCCTACACACAACAGCTGAGCTCACTGTCTTCAGTCTGCTGTTCCCCCTTCCCAGTGCTCCTGGGCCGGCCGTGGAGGTTTGTGGGCTGTTCTGTTAAGGCACCCCTTCTTGGGCGTACCTGTGGTCTGCTAAGACACTCCCTCCTTGGGAGTGCCCGCGGTTTGCTGCAGAGCCTGTTTCTCAGACCCCAGCTGTTTTCGCTCGCAATGTCGTCCTTCCAACACCAGCGACTACTTCTCTCTTCCTCCCCCGGGTCGACGTTCCTCAAGACTGGTCCCCCGAGGTCCCCAATGAGTTCTTCCTCACTGGCTCTTGAGTTCTCCAGTCCTAGGTCAAGAGCAGCCAAGATCAAGCCGTTCCGCTTCTTGAAAAATGCGGGCTTATAACTTCTCCTGCTCCAGCCCCAGTTCCTCAAGACTGTTCCTCCAAGGTCCCCAATGAGTCCTATCTGACTGAGAGTGAGTCCTGAGTTCTCCAGTCCCAGGTCAAGAGCTGCCAAGAATAAGCCGTGCCGCTCCAAGAAAATGCGGGCTTGTAGCTTCTCCTGAGAGCCCCACGTTGGGCGCCAAAATTGTCTCCCCGGGAATTCAGGCCCTGTACAGCAGCCGGGGGGCTACAGGGAACCAACAACTGGGTTACTTCCTCCTGGCTATGTGAGTCACGACTTACTCGGTACAACCTGTCGCTGATAATCGCGAAATAGGGGTGGGCGCGTACTGTGTCTGGCCGTACCAAAGTACCATCAATCGCTATCACTTGGTCATAGGCCGATCGTAGGGTCTCGTCACGAGACTGCTCGAGGGGGAAGTCACCTAGCAGCGGATAGTTCAGCGGGGAAATCTCGGGTTGAGACCCCCCCGCCGGCTCCGGCTCCTCGGCAGTGTCGCGAGGCGCCGCCTCAGCACAGAGCACGCCTCACACCTCCCTCTCTGTCGTGCACGCACCCCGGTAGCCCGCTTTACCGCTTGAGGAAACCCCTCCCAATCTACACCCAGAATAAGGGGATGCGTGAGGCGCGGGCTAACCGCCGCCTGTACACTATGCTTTTTCCCTTCAAAATGAATTTCGATCGCAACCACAGGATATTCGTGAATGTCCTCATGCACACACTTCACCAACACCCTCGATGCCTTTAACAATGCCCCCGGTCGAACCAGGCGCTCCTGGATCATGGACTGCATGCAGCCCGAATCCAAGAACGCCTGGTGCGTATCATGTTGTATCCTTACCGGAACACGATACGCCGCTCCTGGTCCGAGGGGAGGGCCTGGTATGTCGCCGATGCGGACATGACCCGGCCGTTCGCATTACCAACATACCCCCCCTGTCGCTCGGGGTGCTTCCTGTGGGGCCATGGCTGGTTCTCGACATGCCTGCCCCTGCCATCTCGTCCTCGGGGTGGGCGCCGGCCTCTCCTCCTCCGGCAGCACGGCTCCTTCCGGCCCCCCGCCCCCTGGCGCGGGGCTCGCTGGGGCTCCCGCGGCGGGAGGGAGAGATGGTCCTCCACCAAGGTAACGGCGGCCGCGAGATCCTGGGGCCGGTGTTACTGGACCCAGGCGGCGGTCCGGGCCGGGAGCCCCGTGAGGAAGTGCTCCAACACCACCCGGTCCCCGATCTCCTCCGCCGAGCTGTTCCCTGGGTCCAGCCACCGCCGCGCGCTGTCCCGCAGCCGCTGGGCGTAGGCAAAGGGCTGGCTCCCCTCCTCCATCGTCAGGGCCCGGAACCGGCGACGGTGTTCCTCCGGGGTGAGGCCCAGGCGGTCCCGAATCGCCCGGGCGAGGGAGGGATAGTCCTGCTGGGCGGCCGTTGGCAGGCTGTGGGCAGCGAGCTGCGCCTCGCCCGACAGGAGGGGCAGCAGATGGTACGCCCACTCGCCGTTCGGCCACCCCGAGATCCTCGCCGTCCCCTCGAACACCGCCAGGAATGCCTCCGGGTCGTCCAGGTCCCCCATCTTCTGGAGGTGTACCTTGGGGGGACCTTGTGGCGACCCGGGCGCCAGTCCCGCTTTGATGGCCCCGACGAGCTCCCGGAGGAGGGCACGGTCCTCAGCCCTCGCCGTCTCTCCCATTGCGGATTGCTGCTGGTGCTGGAGTTGAGCCTGCCGCTCCAGTATGAGGGCCATCCCTCCGATGGCCGCGCTTAACGCCACTGTAAAGATGTCCATTGTACACAGAGGCAGACGCAGTGGTGTAGTGAGGGAAAGGTCCCGTTTATTTATCAAGTTCTTAATAATTTGGCTTTTCAGCCCTCCAAAACCAAACACTCGGCGACTTTCCAGTCGCCCTCCTTTTTCCTCCCGAACGCAGAGGCACACACATCTTAAACCATCTAGTCAACGAGGCTTCATTTGCAACAGGTGTGCAACGAAGCCTCGCTGACGTCACCCTGGCCACGGTCCTGTAGCTCCCTCTACAGGCCGAACGCTGCATGTCCCCCCACAGGGTGTCTTTGCTGTGCTGGAAGTTATTAAAACAGAAGTTCATTGGAAGACATTGGTTGCATTGCTGAAATAAATGGGGAAGAACTAAATGCTTTTACCGTGTGTGCTGTGGGGATTGGACAGCAGCTTGGAACTACACACAGACTCTAGTGGTAAAAGGGGGTTTTCAAATGGGTATTGCCTGTTCGGGAAATTAGAAAACCAAAGCCATTGGCATAAACATGACAGATCCTACGTGTTAAAGGGGTCAAAAACAGTCTGGGTTTGATTAGAAGAGGAACAAACCTGAATTGTGCGAATCTGGAGGGGAGAAATGGTGTATATGAGTGAAAATATTTGACCACCTTTTAAAGATTTTTATCTCTGAATCTTTGATATTTGAGCAGCAAAGTCTGTCAATGGTGATAATGCTAGCTGTCGTTAGCTAGAGTAGAACCCATGTCCACATGTATCCAAGCCCAGCCTTCCCCTAGACATAATTATCACTTGGACACCAATGTAAGTGTTCCTCCACGAACCAGAAAGACAAACTCTGCATTATATCTAAGCCCTGGCCAGGCCTGACAGTAGAATCACAGCAAAGCTTGAATTTCAGCGACTCTGAAATAACCCCCTGCCGACAAACACCACCCCATCGTCCCCTCTCCCTTCCCCCCTCTTCCCTATGCCCCTTCTCAGACCCCTGGAAGATAGAGAGGAGCTGGAATTATGAAAAGCATCCACTAGTTCAGCCAAAGGCATGCAACCATGTCCATGTTGCTGTCCTAAGCTGAGAAAGGCACCAATACACCACAATACAGGACTACAGACGAGTAATCGCTCTTAAGCTTGAGGTGTGAAGCAATGTTTGAGTCATTTCATATCAGTGAGAGAATGGAAATAGCAACTTCAGAAAAACAAGTGCAGATTTTGTTGGTAAGTTAATCAAGTAGTAGGGTTACTGCATACCTCCAAAGCATACACTTTGGGGTCAGTCTCATTCCATATGTTTCTACTATGAAAGCTTGTGTACAACTGTACTATATAATGTGCACAAATCATTACCAAGCACATTCTGAGCAAGATGGAGAATCTCAGACCACAGGATATCAACTGCACTTCCTCTGAGAAATATCAAGACTGACAATCAATTGTCTATTTCTGTTCCCCCAAAACAGGATATAAAAATAAATACAGGGCCTGATGAAGGGTGATATTGTCCACTCAGAAGACAAACAAAGTGAAAACCCAAATCGCATGAAAGTATCACGTTTCCTCAAGAAGGTGGAAGCCTTGAAATGAGAAAAACAGACTTGGCTGCAAACGTGAGCTTAAATCCAATAGAGTGGAGTTATGACTGACAACTGTAACAACGTCCTTGAACACAGAGGCGGACTCGATATCGGTGGTGTGGGAAAACCCCGTTTATTTTATCAGTGTACGTTCGGACCTGTTTGACTTTCCAGTCGCCTGCTTTTCAGCCGTCCTCTCTTCCAAAGCAGAGGCACACACATCTTAAACCATTTCGTTAACGAGGCTTCATTCGCAACAGGTGTGCAACGAAGCCACGCTTCCGTAAACCCCGGCCACGGTACTGTAGCTCCCTCTACAGGCCGAATGCTCCATGTCCCCCCACATACCCCCACCGCCCGACACAGGCCGGGGACACGCCAGCCGACAGCCTACTCCCCCCCCCTGCACGGGAGAGGAAGTCTGCCACGACCATCTGCGCCCCCGGTCTGTGCACAAACGAAAAGTTGAAGGGCTGCAACGCGAGATACCACCGGGTGATCCTCGCGTTCACATCCTTCATGCGGTGGAGCGACTGGAGGGGAGCATGGTCGGAATAAAGGGTGAAAGCGCGACCCAGCAGGTTGTAGCGGAGGGCGCCGACCGCCCACTTGATGGCGAGGCACTCCTTCTCCACCGTGCTGTACCGGCCCTCCCTCTCCGACAGTTTGCGGCTCAGGTACAGCACCGGCCGGTCAGCCCCCTCCACCTGCTGGGTCAGCACTGCTCCCAGGCCTCTATCCGACGCGTCCGCTGTAGGGAGAAAGGGAGGTTAAAATCAGGCAGCTGGTTCAGCATAGGCAGAGTGCAGCCGCAGAATGCGGTCCATGAGGCGCTGGAAAGTGGCTGGGGCCCCGAACAACCCGAAAAGGAGCACCGTGAACTGATACAACCCGAGCGGAGTGGAGAATGCAGTCTTCTCTCGGGATACCGGCGAGAGGGGAATCTGCCAGTATCCCTTCGTGCAATCCAATGTCGTAAAGAACCTGGCCGTGCCAAGAGCTCGTCAACCCGGGGCATCGGGTAGGCATCGAATTTGGAGACCGCATTAACCCTTCTATAATCCACACAGAACCGTATAGACCCATCCGGCTTGTTGACAAGCACGATGGGGCTACACCAGTCACTGCGGGACTCCTAGACCACACCCAGCTCCAGCATGGCTTCCAATTCCTTGCACACAATGTCTCGTTTGGTACCGGCAACCTATAGGGACGCGTGCACATCGTTAAACCCGGCTGCGTTTCTATATGGTGGTGGATAAGCGTAGTCCGACCGGGCAGGGGAGAGAACACGTCAGCGAACCTAGCTTGCAAATCTGCAACGTCCGTGGCCTGGCTAGCAGAGAAGTGGTTATCAATACCTACCAGAGTGCTAATTTTAGATTTTGGGACTTCCGGTCCGAACTCATCTCTCTCTGGAATTATTGTAGCCAGAGCAACAGTGACCACGTCGTTCCATTTTTTAAGGAGATTTATGTGATACACCTGCAAGCTATCCCCCCGGTCCGAGCGTACTACCTCATAATCCACGTCCCCCATGCGACGTGTGACCACAAACGGCCCTTGCCACTTCGCGAGTTATTTCGTGCTGGAGGTGGGTAACAGTACGAGCACCTTGTCTCCCGGTGAAAATTCTCGCAGGTTAGTTCCCCTGTCGTAGAGGTGCTTTTGACGCTCCTGGGCTTGCTGCAAATGCTCGCGTGAGATAACCCCTAGGGCGTGGAGCTTTGTGCGCAAGTCCAGGACGTACTGAATCTCATTTTTACCCTTCCTCCCAATTTTCTTTAAGAAGGTCTAGAACACCCCGGGGCTTACGCCCGTAGAGTAATTCAAACGGGGAAAACCCGATGGATACTTGGGGAACTACCCGTACCGCAAACAGCAGGGGATCTAGCCATTTATGCCAATTCCGACAATCCTCGTGCACAAACTTCCGGATCATCGATTTCAAGGTCCGATTGAACCGCTCACAAAGGCCATCCGTGGCCGGGTGGTAAACACTGGTTCGAATCACCTTGATGTTCAACAACCCGTACAGTTCCTTGAGGGTGCATGACATAAAATTGGTGCCCTGGTCGGTGAGAATCTCTTTCAGGATTCCCACCCGGGAGATCACTTGAAACAATGCCTGCACTACACTCCTGGCAGAAATATTGCGCAGCGGTATTGCCTCGGGGTATCGGGTTGCGTAATCTATCAAGACCAACACAAATCGATATCCCTGTGTACACTGATCAAATGGCCCGATAATATCCATGGCAATGCGGTCGAATGGGTTCTCGACCAATGGTAAGGGCCGCAACGGGGCCCGGGCAATGGCTGGGGGATTTACCAACTGACATTCGCGACAGGAAGCGCACCACCTACGCACCTCTGCCCGAATTCCCGGCCAATAAAATCGAGCCATTATACGGTTTAGTGTCTTATCATAACCTAAATGGCCCGCCATGGGGTTGAAATGAGCCGCCTGGAAGACCATTTCCCGGCGGCTACGGGGAACCAACAACTGGGTTACTTCCTCCTGGCTATGTGAGTCACGACTTACTCGGTACAACCTGTCGCTGATAATCGCGAAATAGGGGTGGGCGCGCACTGTGTCTGGCCGTACCAAAGTACCATCAATCGTTATCACTTGGTCATAGGCCGATCGTAGGGTCTCGTCACGAGACTGCTCGAGGGGGAAGTCACCTAGCAGCGGATAGTTCGGCGGGGAAATCTTGGGTTGAGACCCCCCCGCCGGCTCCTCGGCAGTGTCGCGAGGCGCCGCCTCAGCACAGAGCACATTACACGCCTCACACCTCCCTCTCTGTCGTGCACGCACCCCGGCAGCCCGCTTTACCGCTTGAGGAAACCCCTCCCAATCTACACCCAGAACAAGGGGATGCGTGAGGCGCGGGCTAACCGCCGCCTGTACACTATGCTTTTTTCCCTCATAATGAATTTCGATAGCGACCACAGGATATTCGTGAATGTCCCCATGCACACACTTCACCAACACCCTCGATGCCTTTAACAATGCCCCCAGTCGAACCAGGCGCTCCTGGATCATGGACTGCATGCAGCCCGAATCCAAGAACGCCTGGTGCGTATCGTGTTGTATCCTTA
The DNA here is from genome assembly GCF_951799395.1 of Argentina silus. NCBI lineage: Eukaryota > Metazoa > Chordata > Actinopteri > Argentiniformes > Argentinidae > Argentina > Argentina silus. The sequence continues at coordinate 20,280,554 of NC_139654.1, read as the reverse complement.
CCGGAACACAATACGCCTCTCCTGCCCCTGCCATCTCGTCCTGGGGGCGGGCACCGGCCTCTCCTCGTTCGGCGCCACGGCTCCTTCCGGGGCTCGCCGGGGCTCCCACGGCGGGAGGGAAAGATGGTCCTCCGCCAAGGTAACGGCGGCCGCGAGATCCTGGGGCCAGTGGTACTGGACCCAGGGTTCACCCGACCTTCCATGTCTCCCTCCTCAATCACCACCCGGTCCCCGACCTCCTCTGCCGAGCTGTTCCCTGGGTCCAGCCACCGCCACGCGCTGTCCCGCAGCCGCTGGGCGTAGGCAAAGGGCCAGCTCCCCTCCTCCATCGTCAGGGCCCGGAACCGGCGAAGGTGTTCCTCCGGGGTGAGGCCCAGGCGGTCTCGAATCACCCGGGCTAGGGAGGGATAATCCCGCTGGGCGGCCGTTGGCAGGCTGTGGGCAGCGAGCTGCGCCTCGCCCGACAGGAGGGGCAGCAGATGGTACGCCCACTCGCCGTCCGGCCACCCCGAAATCCTCGCCGTCCCCTCGAACACCGCTAGGAACGCCTCCGGGTCGTCCAGGTCCCCCATCTTCTGGAGGTGGACCTTGGGGGGACCTTGTGCCGACCCGGGCGCCGGTCCCGCTTTGATGGCCCCGACTTGCTCCCGGAGGAGGGCACGGTCCTCAGCCCTCGCCGTCGCCATCTCTCCCACCACGGACTGCTGCTCCTGCTGTAGGTGGGCCTGCTGTTCCAGGATGAGGGCCATCCTTGCGACGGCCGCGCTTAATGTCTCCATTTAATGTCCGCCTTTCCTCTCTGTCCCACGTTGGGCGCCAATGTAAGAGACGGACTCGATATCGATGGTGAGGGAAAACCCTGTTTATTTTATCAGTGTACGTTCGGACCTGGTTGACTTTCCAGTCGCCTGCTTTCCAGCCGTCCTCCCTTCCAAAGCAGAGCCACACACATCTTAAACCATTTCGTTAACGAGGCTTCATTCGCAATAGGTGCGCAACGAAGCCTCGCTTCCGTAACCCCCGGCCACGGTCCTGTAGCTCCCTCTACAGGCCGAACGCTGCATGTCCCCCCACACAACACATTCTTACATTCCTTCAAACCACCACAACCCCAGACCCCATTTCCCTACCCGCCCTTCCCCTCCCTCCCTCCCCTCTTTCCCCCTTCAGCCATAACAGAGGCTCTGAGATTCGTGTCTGAAAAACAAAAAGTAATCATAAATGTAAATGAAAAATAATCAAATGTACCACGCGTATGGTGCTTGTTAAACTGATGCCACTATGCACACTGACCCCTACTGCTTCATTAAGGACTGTTGCTGGGAACACCGAGAACATTTACTTCACCCCTCTCACACCACACTGGAGTAACGAACTAAGACTATCATAGAGGAACTCAGCAGTAGCAAATAAGATTCAATAACATTCTCATTGTGAAATTTGTCTGAGGACCAGCTGTATTTGAATTTGGGCTCTGTGTTATGTACTCAGAACTGTCCTAAGAGCATACACTAAAGTTCTAGATGTCTGGAGAAATTACCAAATTAAAGTTTGTTATAGAATGAAATACATTTGTTCTACTAACATCTCCTGTCCCCATAGACTCATATTCATAAATGAAAGAAGACCATACTGTAGGTTGATCATCGTTTTCTGAACCGGTACTTATGTGTTTTTCCTATACATACTGCATCACATTGAAAACCTTCAGAATCCAAACCTCCCAGTCCCCTCACCCCCCTCTGAAGGGGTCACCCTATACCCTTCCGTACCACCTAGGCACTGGAACCCTGAAACCCAAACTTGGTCTATCCAGGTGTCCCCCCTGAGAGAGTGGATCTTATCACCATAAACCAACGTGTCTCGTGGTCTCGCTCAAAAATACTGCTAGGCTTACTTAGACTGACTAGCAGATAGGGCTGCAGTAGCCTGCCAAAAGCAGCCATGCTCCATGGATACGGATGGCATGGATAAGGGGGGTGGAGAGGACTGAACGAAATCAAGTGCGGTGTGCACGCGCAGCAAGAACCCCCGGCGGGTCTCCTCCGGCCCCTTCCCATCCCCAAGCGTCCCTGGTCCCACATCTCCCTGGACTTCATTTCAGGCCTTCCCCCCTCCGACGGGTTCACCACTATCCTGGTAGTGGTGGACCTGTTCTCCAAGGAGGCCCACTTCATCCCCCTTCCCAAGCTGCCCTCGGCCCAGGAGACCGTGGACCTGATGGTGCAGCATGTCTTCAGGATCCACGGTCTCCCCCAGGACGTGGTGTCGGATCGGGGTCCCCAGTTTGCCTCCAGGTTCTGGAAGGCGTTCGCCAACAGCCTCGGCGCCTCCGTCAGCCTCTCGTCCGGATTCCATCCCCAGTCCAACGGGCAGACGGAGCGTGTCAACCAGGACCTGGAGGGCGTGATGAGGTGCTACGTCTCCAGGAACCCTGCGACCTGGAGCCGGCGACTGGCCTGGGCCGAGTACTCCCACAACACCCTCCTCTGCTCCTCCACTGGCCTGTCCCCCTTCCAGTGCCAGTACGGTTACCAACCCCCCCTGTTCCCTGAGCAAGAGGAGGAGGCGGAGGTGCCTTCGGTCCAGGCCCAGGTCAGTCGGTGTCGCAGGACCTGGAGACGGGTGCGGGCGGCGCTCAAGAAGGCCTCGGCCAAGTCCCAGCTCCAGGCCAACCGCAAGCGTCGCCCGGCCCCGGTCTTCCGCCCGGGCCAGAAGGTGTGGCTCTCGACCCGGGACCTTCCCCTCCGGGTCGAGTCCCGGAAGCTGTCCCCCCGCTTCGTGGGCCCCTTCCACATCATTAGGCGGGTGAACCCGGTCGCCTACAAGCTGCGGCTCCCCCCCTCCATGCGGGTTCACCCGACCTTCCATGTCTCCCTCCTCAAGCCCGTCATCTCCTGCCCCCTGGCCCCCCCTCCCCGCCCTGCTCCCCCACCTCGTCTCATCGGAGGACAGCCCGCCTACACGGTGGACCGGATTTTGGGGTGTAGACGGGTGGGGAGGGGGCTGCAGTACCTGGTAGATTGGGAGGGGTATGGCCCGGAGGAACGGACTTGGGTGCCCTGGCGGAGTACACTGGACCCCGCTCTTATTACTGACTTCTGCGCCTGCATCCTGGGGCACCTAAGTAACGGCTGGTGCCGTTCGTCGTTGCTTTCTGGTGACTCTGGCGCCCCCCTCTGGCTATACGGGTCAGTGCCTCCCAATCTACCTTAAATCATACCACCTGTGTGTTCTGTAACACAAATCATACCACCTGTGTGTTCTATAAATAGCCTGTGTGTTCCCCATGTCTTCGTCTGAGATTCTCCCCGTCTGTTGTGAGTACCCTGTCTGTCTGTCTGTATCGCCAGTCCCAGTGATTCCTGTTCGTATTATTATTCCACTTGTTAAGTGAGTACTTGATTTATGGAGCTTGTTTCTCCACCTTTGTTTTACCGTTTGGTCCCCGTGTTTGTTTGTTCCTGACTCCCTACCTTTGATATTAAATAACCCCGCTTTAAGAACACTTCACGCTGTTGTCAGAGTATCTCTCCGCACTTGGGTCCACCACACAACCACCCGCCCTCACACTAGCCTCTTGAGAGGAAAGGTACATAGCTGCCGAGGTGACCATACAAGCAACCTAACCAGCGAAAACACCTAATTCTACTGAATCTGAGACCTATGACTATTAATTACAGAATTCAAGCATACCAATGATAAACGTGTTAAACACTGTCCTGAACTATGTAGCCTATACAGTCCTTGCCTGAGTCAGACAGTTCCTGCAAGTACAGGAAATTAAGCCATTCCAACCTAGTGACCTGCAACACGAGCATTTTTAATAATATCAGTTTCCACACAAAGGTTTTGCAGAGGCTATATTTGGTTAATAGCAAAGCATATCTAATATTGATAATCTGACTCCAATGTAATTATCACTATGTACAAAGAATTGTTGAGTTTGTGCTGATTTAGTGCAAGAAAAGTAAAATAGAATGAATCAAATGAGGCTTTAATAATACTGTATACTTATATACAGGGCGAATACAAGGCGAATACTTCATAGAAGAATTTTACATTATAATAGAGAGAGAGTAGAGAGAGAGAGATGACCACAGGTCATTCAAAACAATGCTACTCACAACATGATGAGAACCTCACAACAGGACAGAGAGAGAGAAAGAGAGAGCTTTTCCCTGACCTCGGCTTTTTATATCGCCCTAAAAACCACAGTATTTAAATTAGGAGCTGTTGATAAGGAGACCCAACCACCACTCATCTTATTAAAACTTATCTAAACTGATGACATCATAGGTCTGACATATCAAGACATTCCATAGAGCTCACAGACATTTTTCTTCCGGGGGATGGGGCTCTCATGTAGGGGACAGAATAGCTCCCCCTTCACGCATAGAAGGAGCATGAAGATTGCGCAATGTCGCCGAACTTAGTTAAGCAATAAGCCTCAGTCTTACAGCATGACGCGGTAACCATATCACTAAAACTGTGCTAACATATTAGAACTTGCTGCTATCTGTGGGAACACTCCTCGTTAATGGAGCTGGCTCCGAAGTTACCACTGAACTGCGCCCAATAAGCAACCCGAAAAACCCCAGTTACATTGTTGAAGCTAGAAAACACCAGCCACAAGCACCACTCTGACTCTAGAAAACCCCAAAACTGAACTGATACCGCACAGCCACATGAGCTAATGAACAGACATGAAGAGCTCTTATAACTTGGAACAGATAGCTCCCTACCTCTCGCTGGATTCTACAAGATAGAAAAATTGTGGTTATCCAAGATGGCGACTGTGGGGGGACATGCAGCGTTCGGCCTGTAGAGGGAGCTACAGGACCGTGGCCGGGGTTGTGTCGGCGAGACTTTGTTGCACACCTGCTGCAAATGAAGTCTCGTCGGCGAATGTTTAAGATGTGTGTGCTTCTGCCATTTCAGTAGCGAAGCTAGGAGAAGGCGAGGTGAGCTGGGAACGGCGGCACGACACAGAAGTAGAGACTTATCGACGAGGCTGGAAAGCCCAAGCAGTTTTGATCTTTTTGTTTTGTAATAAACGGGAGCGATTCCCTTACCGCGACCTTGCGTCTGCCTCTGTGTACAAACGGACTTTACCACAGCGACGTTCGATGGTTGAGTCTACACGGTTCTCACCACCCGCAAAAGCAAACAGATGAACCATGAGGAACACTCTCGTCAGTCCATAGAAGCAATCACAGCTCAGTCGGCAAAAAGGCAATACTATTTGGCAAAAATCTTACAAATGGTCAATCCTAATAACGATCACCCAATTAGCAAGAAAAACTAACTTTAGGAAAAAGCAGCAGCCAAAAAGGTCAATAGCGTACTCTCACAAGTATATGACGAGGTTACCTTACTACCTGACAAAGAACCCCAAACCAGATGACGGTAAAAGCACGACCAAAATGTTACTCGCATAGCCAGTGGTGAAACAACTGCTCAACTATGGAGGAGTGTGCAACGCGGCTCTAAAAGATGCCTGTCAGTCACCTGATGGCCATCTGCCCTCTCCTTAAAGTGCCCTGCCTGAACCTACGTAGACTTCAATCATGACACAGTCAATTCACCCATGTAAATGTTGACAATCCCTATTACACAGGGAGTGTAACATTACTGTACAAAAACATCTCAGTTGGTATTAGCAACCCACAATATTTTCCACACAGTGGCTCCAGTGGCTGCTTACCACACCTAAAGGATCAGGCCGTTACATAAATTAGGACATTATTAGCTTTCTAAGGCAGCAGCAGTTATGTGGTCTCAGCAATTCTGAGGGTCAATTGTATTTCATGCATAACTTATATATATGCCATTTAGCTGACGCTTTTATCCAAAGCGACTTACACTGCAGTGAGTGCATACATTTTTCAGTATATATGGTCCCAGCGGGAATCAAACCCACAACCTAAGCATTGTTAGCACCATGCTCTACCAACTGAGCCACAGAGGACCAATTGCTGTGTGAAGTTAAGAAATTCTCTGTAGACAGAGATGATCGGGTTGGATAACGGTCAACTAACAATCCTGTCAGAGCAGAAGAGAGGCCTGTCTGGCTTATGTACTGTGAGATCTAACAAGCCTTCTTGATGAATCTAATTTCTCAGTTTCATCAGGCAGATTTGCTGTTGTAACCTATTGTGAAACAGAGGTTGAGATCGTGGAACGTGTGGAATTCAACCTGGTACTCAGATACACACAAACACACACTGGGTTTTAGTATTTTATTTTGGCATTCATAAGTGACTGAACTGTCTGCTTCACAGAGACTGAGACACATCTTGAAGTCTTTTCATTCTATCTGCTATCTCTGCTTCATTTAGCCTGGAGTTCCATTGTATTGGTAGGAGTTTGTGCTGATTTCAGTGCCATCTGGAGAACTTCTGAACCCTCTCCAAGCTCCACATCTGAGTTTAAAATTGCAGTTTTAGATGTTTGTGTTTGTTGGTTTCAGTCCAAAGAAAATTATCAATTATTTGCTCCTGCAATGTTTTAGTTCTTCAAAAATATAAGTGCATGAAATGTTCACTGGCCAAATTTCTGTAATATTCTCCAGTACACTGAAAATATAGCTCTGGACACGCATAATTGAAGCTGTGGTACAATCTACCCTCAACTTCAAACATTTGACCATTATCGTTCACCTTTTTGCAAAGCAACATCTTGTGCCTATCATTTTGTATACTTATGGGCAATACTTCAACTTCTTTGTTTATTTGTCAAGGACCATGCATGTGCAACTGAAGGGGAAAAAAAATAAAAATTCTGCCCCCCTTCTTGCGATCGCTTCCTCCGATGGGCCAAATGACAATTGTAAACTCATTGAGACAAAGGAATTGTCTCATTTTGAAGTGGAGTGACTCTTTGGGAATGTTTGAATACTGAGTGTCATTTGACTGTAACTGATATCATGATGCCCGATTGGTTCACCCTTATTACAAGTCTTGATTTGAATACTGATGGTTGAAAGGCGGGTATAAAACAGAATGTTGAGGAACATACTGTTAGCAATGGTGGAGTGGTGGACCCAAGTGCAGAGAAATACTCAGACGAACAGCGGAATAGTCAAAAATAAAGAATGTTTTAATAAGACGTTGGGGCACGGCACACAAACAAACACTGGGGAAAAAGGGTAAAATAAAGGTGGAGAAAATCAAGCTCCGTTAATAAAAGTACTCACTTAACAAGTGGCATAAACTAGAACATAAGAAATAACAATACGGTATAGGGCACCGGGGTAAACAACTGGATACAGGGGGTACAGACTGGCAGACAGTGTACTTACAGACATACATAGAGAATCTCCGACAAAGACATGGGGAACACACAGGCTATATATAACAAACACAAGACAGAACACACAGGTGATATGAATAATGGTAAATTGGGAGAGCACTGGCCCCGGACCACCAGAGGAGGGCACCAGAGTCACCAGACAGCAACCTCAGGCGTGACACATACAGTATCTTTCATTTTGAATTGCTGTTGTGGTCCAGCTTCCGTCTGTGAGTATGCAGGTCATGTGGTCTCTCTCTCTCTCTGCTCTTTCTCTCATTTACCATGAGGTTAGAATGTAACATTTCTTATCATGTATTTGCCTTGTAATATCTGTATTACTTTACAATGTTATTAAAGCCTCATTTGATTTATTCTCACTTGACCAATCTTGCTCTAGTCAACCCAAACTCAACAATTCTTTGCACATAGTGTTCATTAAATTAAATGGGGTAATTAATATTACAGTATGCTTTGTTATTAACTATACAGAGCCAGACTTCCCTGCCAATCCTTCTTATTGTAGCTGCCAACCTATACAGCTCGACACAACGTACAGTTCTCAGGTTCATCTGCATGTGCAGTCTTGAGTTCTTCACATGTTCCTCCATACAGAGATGAATACACGTCAACTCCTGAAACACTCTGAGGTCAGGCATTCAGAGACTGTCAGACCACAGCAGCATACACAGAATTGTATTGGCTTTTCTACCCATGATTAAGCTGTACCATGCCAAGACAGCCAGACTCCGTGTCATTCTCTCTTTTCCTCCATTGAAAGTGGAGCAGCTTTAACTCTTCTGGGACTCAGTGGTGGAGGTCAGCTTTAATTACATCTCATTCCACCTCTACATATTCACTATCATGCTTTAATTTGTCAAGGCAAAACTATTGGCGATCATTGGTGGTCAACTGGAGCTGAATGACTATGCATTTCCTCAAACCTATTCAGGCAACATGCACAGCAGCAGTGAATGTGAAACTAGATACGTAGCTACAGTACCCCTTTACTTTTTCCACATTTTGTTGTTTTATAGACTTAATTTAAAATGGATTAAATGTATTTTTTTGCCATCAATCCACACACAATACTCGATAATGACAATACATTTTTGCAAATGTATTAAAATTGAAAAACAGAAATATCTAATTTACATAAGTATTCAGACCCTTTGCTATGACACTCCAAATTGAGCTCAGATGCATCCAGTTTCCTTTGATCATCCTTGAGATGTCTCTAGAACTTGATTGGAGTCCACTTGTGGCAAATTCAACTGATTAGACATCATTTAGAAAGGCACACACCTGTCTATATAAGGTCCCACAGTTCACAGTGCATGTCAGAGCAAAAACCAAGCCATGAAGTCCAAGGAACTCTCCATCAACCTCCAAGATATAATTGTGGGAGATCTGGGGAAGAGAATAAAAGAAATTTGCTAAAGCATTGAAAGTTCCTTGGAGCACAATGGGCTCCATCATTGTGAGGTGACCAAGAACCCAATGGCCACTCTCACAGAGCTTCAGAGTTCCTCTGCAGAGATGGGAGAACCTGCCAGAAGGACAACCATCTCTGCAGCACTCACTCTCAGCACATCAATCAGGCCTTTATGGTAGAGTGGCTAGACGGAAGCCACTCCTGGGTAAAAGGCATATGACAGCCTGCCCAAACGGCACTTAAAGGACTCTGAGAGCATGAGGAAAAAGATTCTCTGGTCTGATGACACAAAAATTTTACTCTTTTGGCCTGAATGCCAAGTGCTACATCTGTCAAAAAACAGGTATGGCTCATCATTTGGCTAATATCATCCCTACGGTGAAGCATGGTGGTGGCAGCATCATGCTATGGGGATGCTTCTCAGTGGCAGGGACTGGGAGACTGGTCAGGATTGAGGGAACAATGAACGGAGTCAAATACAGAGAGGTCCTTGAAGAAAACCTGCTCCAGAGCGTACACGACCTCAGACTGGGGCGAAGATTCACCTTTCAACGATCCGAAGTACACAGCCAAGACAGCACTGGAGTGGCTTCGGGACAAGTCTCTGAATGTCCTTGAGTAGCGCAGCCAAAGCCCGGACTTAAACCCCATTGAAAATCTGTGGAGAGACCTGAAGATGGCAGTTCACCAATGCTCCCCATCCAATCTGACAGAGTTTGAGAGGATCTGCAAGGAAGAATGGGAGAAGCTGCCCAAATCCAAGTGTGCAAAGCTGGTAGCGTCATACACAAGAAGACTCGAATCTGTAATCGCTGCCAAAGATGCTTTTACAAAGTACTGAGTAAAGGGTCTGAATACGTATGTAAATGAGATATTTTAGTTTGTTATTTTTAATAAATTTGTAAACATTTCTAAAAACTTGTTTTCGCTTTGTCATTATGATTAGATTAGATTCAACTTTATTGTCATTGCAATACAAGTACTGAGACAACAAAATGCAGTTTGGCATCTAAGCAGATGCAAATAGTGGCATAAGTGCAAAATGCATGACATTGTAGACAGTGGTATTACAGCTTACGGTATTACTGTGATTATAAATAAATGAATATTGTTAAGTATTAACACTTACTTTTAGATGTTTCTGCCTCCCCTAGAGGTTATTTGTATAACCTGTTACTCTCTTAATTCATGTGACCCTGTGACCTGAGCTGTCATGTGACCTCCTTCTGGAAGTGTATGTTGTTTTCTAAGAGCCTCATTCATGGTTGTCTGCAACTACCTGTTGTAAATGTAAATGCAAATGTAATGTCTGTTCTAATCCAGTTCAATCTTCAAATGTGTTTGGTTGCATTTGGTTGCATTGTCGGTATGTAACAAATTCATTGACTACTTAACTGAATTTATAGATGGTTATTTTTGGAACTTTGTTACATTTCATGATTATATTTGTACAAATTATTGTCATAATGGAAGATGCTAGTTTAGCTTGTAACTATTGGTTTTCATGGTGAGATGAGTTTTCTCACCACGATGTTGATGATTATGTAAACTTACCTTGTATTTCTTCATGTGAGACCATACTATCATTATATAATAATACATTGAGCATTCTTGGTTATGTTAGCTAACAGGGGATACTGTATTTCAATGTTAATACAACATAGCTTTAGCTATTGTAGCTATATGTAGCTATTTCTTTGTTAGATCATTTCTCCATTGTGATGTATTACAAGGCAATGTGTGGATGTGAAACCATATCATTGATTATCGTTTCTCTTTCTCAGTTTCACCCTTTCTAATTCAATAAACCTGAAGTCAGACCGACATACTGTCTCCAGACTCTTGATGATGGGAGGTGTTTAGCTGCCTGTCGAGCTATACTCAGCTAAGTATAATGAGGACAGAATAAATATAATAAGTGAATATACATGAGATGAATATCAATATGATATGTACAGTTGAACAAGGGCAATAGGTCTTGAGGTATGTTACATACAATTAGGTCCATATATATTTGGACTCTGACACAATTTTTTGTTATTTTAGCTGTTTACGAAAACATATTCAAGTTACAGTTATATAATGAATATGGGCTTAAAGTGCAGACTCTCAGCTTTAATTTGAGGGTATTCACATGCGAATTGGAGGAAAAGTTTAGGAATTACAGCTCTTTAATATGTAGCCCCCTCTTTTTCAAGGGTACTTGAAACTTGGCTGGATGTTGTGAAGGGGTTTTTCTTTACCATGTGGGAGGGTGAGCATTTCAGAGGGAGGGAGAAGGATACGAAATGATGATCAGAAACCAGAAGAGGGGTAACAGTGAGGTTTGAGGTATGGGAGGATCTTGTGAAGACAAGGTCGAGCTGATTGCCCACCTTATGAGTCGGAGGAGAGTGGGACGGGGTAAGGCCGAAGGAGGAGAGAAGGTCAAGTGCTCCAGACGAGTGAAGCTTCTCCGACTGGATGTTGAAGTCACCCAGTATTGTGAGCGGTGTGCCGTCCTCAGGGAAGTAGCTGAGAAGGACATCCATCTTATCTAAGAAGTGGCCAAGCTGACCTGGTGGACGATAGATAACAATGTGAAGTTTGACAGGGGAGGTGATAGAAACAGCATGGAATGTCTCAGTGAGAGCAAGGAAGTGGAGAGACATGAAGCAGGCATAGGCTGAGATAGACTCTGCTTTCCGGACCGCTGACTGGCAGTTCCAAAGTCCTCCCGCAACAGTGAGGTCGTGGTCAGTTGAGCATGGTGAGTAGATTAGATTGGAAGGATTGCGGGTGGAGGTGTAGCGTCGATGTGTCCTCCTGATGGATGAAATAACAAGAATGGGGAGAAAGCACATTGTGGTTTTTTGCCGGTATAGAGGGAGAGGGTTAGTGGGAAATGTAGGATATACAGTCATGAGAAAAAGTTAGGACACCCCCCAAAATATTAAGTTATTCTCTTAAAAATATGGACATATCAATATGTTATCTTCTTTCTAACAATGTCTATAGATAAAGGGGATGTAATTGAACAAAAAACTATGAAAATGTAACTTTGTAATCATTTATTTAACGAAAAATTAACAATAATGCCAATTCCTACTGAGGAAAAAGTTAGGACACTGTAGCAAAGTCCGTTGTACACAGAGGCAGACGCAGCGTTTGGGTTTAAGGGAACAGCTTCCCGTTTATTCATTAAGCAAATTTCACACTTGTCTGGGCTTTCCAGCCTCGCCAGAATGTCTCTCTCTCGCGACTCGCCGTTCCCAGCTCTCCTCGCCTCTCGCCGTCAGCTTCTCCAGCTTAGCTCCCTTACTGAAATGGCAGAAGCACACCCATCTTAAACATTCGCCGGCGAGACTTAATTCGCAGCAGGTGTGCAACAAAAGTCTCGCCGACACAACCCCGGCCACGGTCCTGTAGCTCCCTCTACAGGCCGAACGCTGCATGTCCCCCCACATACCCCCACCGCCCGACACAGGCCGGGGACCCGACGGCCGACGACCTACTCCCCCCCCCCTGCCCGGGAGAGGAAGTCTGCCACGACCATCTGCGCCCCCGGTCTGTGCACGACGGAAAAGTTGAAGGGCTGCAACGCGAGGTACCACCGGGTGATCCTCGCGTTTACATCCTTCATGCGGTGGAGCCACTGGAGGGGGGCATGGTCGGAGTAGAGGGTGAAGGCGCGACCCAGCAGGTAGTAGCGGAGGGTGCCGACCGCCCACTTGATGGCCAGGCACTCCTTCTCCACGGTGCTGTACCGGCCCTCTCTCTCCGACAGCTTACGGCTCAGGTACAGCACCGGCCGGTCGGCCCCCTCCACGCGCTGGGTCAGCACTGCTCCCAGCCCTCTATCCGACGCGTCCGTCTGTAGGGAGAAAGGGAGGTTAAAATCAGGCGCATACAGGACCGTTTCTCCACAAAGAGCCCCCTTAAGGGCCTCGAACGACCCCTGGCACTGGCCCGACCATTGGACCGGATCCGGGGCCCCCTTCCGGGTGAGGTCCGTCAAGGGACTGGCCAGCTCTGAAAACCCCGGTACGAACTGGCGGTAATATCCCGCCAGCCCCAGGAAGGCCCTCACCTCCTTCTTTGTCTTGGGCCGGGGAGAGGCGGCGATAGCCGCAGTCTTTTCAATCTGCGGTCGCACCTCCCCCCGTCCCAAGTGGTACCCCAGATACCGGATCTCCCTCCGCCCGATCACGCACTTTTTCGGGTTGGCCGTTAGCCCCGCCTGCCTCAGGGACCGCAGAACAGCAGCCACCCTCCGCACATGCTGCGGCCAGGTGTCACTGTGGACGACAATGTCGTCTAGGTAGGCCGCAGCATAGGCGGCGTGCGGCCGCAGAATACGGTCCATGAGGCGCTGAAAAGTGGCTGGGGCTCCGAACAACCCGAAAGGGAGCACGGTGAACTGGAATAACCCGAGCGGAGTGGAGAATGCCGTTTTCTCCCGGGACACCGGCGAGAGTGGAATCTGCCAGTATCCCTTCGTGCAATCCAATGTCGTGAAGTACCTGGCCGTACCAAGCCGGTCCAAGAGCTCGTCGACCCGGGGCATCGGATAGGCATCGAACTTGGAGACCGCATTAACCCGTCTATAATCCACACAGAACCGTATAGTCCCATCTGGCTTGTTGACAAGCACGATGGGGCTACACCAATCACTGCGGGACTCCTCGACCACACCCAGCTCCAGCATGGCTTCCAACTCCCGGCACACAACGTCTCGTTTGTGCACCGGCAACCTATAGGGACGCGTGCGCACCGTTAAACCCGGCTGCGTTTCTATATGGTGGTCGATGAGCGTAGTCCGACCGGGCAGGGGAGAGAACACGTCGGCGAACTTAAGCTGCAAATCTGCAACGTCCGCGGCCTGGCTAGCAGAGAGATGGGTATCAATATCGACCGGAGTGCTACCTTTCGATTTTGGGACTTCCGGACCGAACTCCTCTCTCTCTGGAACTATCGTAGCCAGAGCAACAGTGACCACGTCGTTCCATTTTTTTAGGAGGTTGACGTGATACACCTGCAAGCTATCCCCCCGGTCCGAGCGTATAACCTCATAATCCACGTCCCCCATGCGACGTGTGACCACAAACGGCCCTTGCCACTTCGCGAGTAATTTCGTGCTGGAGGTGGGTAACAGTACGAGCACCTTGTCTCCCGGTGTAAACTCTCGTAGGGTAGCCCCCCTGTCATACAGGCGTTTCTGACGCTCCTGGGCTTGCAGCAAATGCTCACGTGAGATAGCCCCTAGGGCGTGGAGCTTTGTGCGCAAGTCGAGGACGTACTGGATCTCATTCTTACTGTCGCTAGACCCTTCCTCCCAATTTTCTTTAAACAGGTCTAGGACACCCCGGGGCTTACGGCCGTAGAGTAATTCAAACGGGGAAAACCCGGTGGAAGCTTGGGGAACTTCCCGCACCGCAAACAACAGGGGATCTAGCCATTTATGCCAATTCCGACTATCCTCGTGGACAAACTTCCGGATCATTGACTTCAAGGTCCGATTGAACCGCTCACAAAGGCCGTCCGTGGCCGGGTGGTAAACACTGGTTCGAATCGCCTTGATGTTCAGCAAGCCATACAGTTCCTTGAGGGTGCGTGACATAAAATTAGTGCCCTGATCGGTGAGAATCTCTTTCGGGATTCCCACGCGGGAGATGACTTGAAACAATGCTTGCGCTACACTCCTGGCAGAGGTATTGCGCAGAGGTATTGCCTCGGGGTATCGGGTGGCGTAATCTATCAAGACCAACACAAATCGATAACCCTGTGTGCTCCGCTCAAATGGCCCGATAATATCCATCGCAATGCGGTCGAAGGGGTTCTCGACCAATGGTAAGGGCCGCAAGGGGGCCCGTGGGATGGCCGGGGGATTTACTAACTGACATTCCCGACAGGATGCGCACCACCTACGCACCTCTGCCCGAATCCCCGGCCAATAAAATCGAGCCATTATACGGTGCAGTGTTTTGTCATACCCTAGATGGCCCGCCATGGGGTTGAAATGAGCCGCCTGGAAGACCATTTCGCGGCGGCTGCGGGGAACCAGCAACTGGGTTACCTCCTCCTGACTATGTGAGTCACGACTTACTCGGTATAACCTGTCGCTGATAATCGCGAAATAGGGGTGGGCGCGCACTGTGTCTGGCCGTATCAAAGTACCATCAATTGCTATCACTTGGTCAAAGGCTGATCTGAGGGTCTCATCACGAGACTGCTCGAGGGGGAAGTCGCCTAGCAGCGGATAGTTCGGCGAGGAAGTCTCGGGGTGAGGCGCCCCCGCCGGCTCCGGCTCCCCGGCAGTGTCGCGAGGCGCCGCCTCGGCACAGAGCACATTACACGCCACACACCTCCCTAGCTGTCGTGCACGCATCCCGGTAGCCCTCTTTACCGCTTGAGGAAACCCCTCCCAATCCACACCTAGAATCAGGGGATGCGTGAGGCGTGGGCTAACCGCCGCCTGTACCCTATGGTTTCTCCCCTCAAAATGAATTTCGATAGCGACCAGCGGATATTCGTGAATGTCCCCATGCACACACCTCACCCGCACCCTCGATGCCTTCAACAGTGCCCCCGGTCGAACCAGGCGCTCCTGGATCATGGACTGCATACAGCCCGAATCCAAGAACGCCTGGTGCGTATCACGTTGTATCCTTACCGGAATACGATACGCCGCTCCTGGTCCGGGGGGAGGGCCCGGTATGTCGCCGATGCGGACGACCTGCCCCACGTCCATCGCCCGACACTCGGCCTGCACGTGGCCCGGCCGTCCGCACCGCCAACACACCCCCCCTGTCGCTCGCGGTTCTCTCTGCGGGGCCGGGGCTGGTTCCGGATCGGCGCGCTCCTGCCATCTCGTTCTCGGGGCGGGCGCCGGCCTCCCTCCTTCTGCTCCCCCGGCTCCTCCTGGGCGTTGTCCCCCCCCCCCTTGCCGCGGGGCCGGGGTTGGTCGTTGTGGCCCTCGCGGTGGGAGGGAGAGATGGTCCTCCGCCAGACCCACGGCGGTCTTTAGGTCCTGGGGGCGGTGGTACTGGACCCAGGCGGCGGTGCGGGCCGGGAGCCCCGCGAGGAACTGCTCCAATACCACCCGGTTCCCGACCTCCACCGCCGAGTTGTTCTCGGGGTCCAGCCACCGCCATGCGCTGTCCCCCAGCCGCTGGGCGAAGGCGAAGGGCCGGCACCCCTCCTCCATGGTCATGGCCCGGAACCGGCGTCGGTGTTCCTCCGGTGTCAGGCCCAGGCGGTCCCGAATCGCCCGGGCCAGGGACGGGTAATCCCGTTGGGCGGCCGCCGGCAAACTGTGGGCCGCGAGCTGCGCCTCCCCTGACAGGAGGGGCAGCAGATGGTAGGCCCACTCTCGGTCCGGCCACCCCGAGATCCTCGCCGTCCCCTCGAACACCGCGAGGAACGCCTCTGGGTCGTCCAGGTCCCCCATCTTCTGCAGCTGGACCTTAGGGGGACCTGGTGCCGCTCCGGTCCCCGGCGCCGGCCCGCCGGCCCCGCCCGCGAGCCTCGCCGCCGTCAGCTCCGTTAGAGTCGCCTGCTGGGTCTGCTGCAGGGCTGACTGTTGCTCTAACACGAGCGTTATCCTCGCGATTGCCGCTGCTAGCGCGTCCATCTAGTCCTCTGTGTCCCAGGTTGGGCGCCAATGTAGCAAAGTCCGTTGTACACAGAGGCAGACGCAGCGTTTGGGTTTAAGGGAACAGCTTCCCGTTTATTCATTAAGCAAATTTCACACTTGTCTGGGCTTTCCAGCCTCGCCAGAATGTCTCTCTCTCGCGACTCGCCGTTCCCAGCTCTCCTCGCCTCTCGCCGTCAGCTTCTCCAGCTTAGCTCCCTTACTGAAATGGCAGAAGCACACCCATCTTAAACATTCGCCGGCGAGACTTAATTCGCAGCAGGTGTGCAACAAAAGTCTCGCCGACACAACCCCGGCCACGGTCCTGTAGCTCCCTCTACAGGCCGAACGCTGCATGTCCCCCCACAGACACCCTATGCCCTAATAGCTAGTATTGCCCCCCTTGGCTGAAATAACCTCAATTAGACGTTTCTTATAACTGTCTACAGGTCTCTGACATCAATTGGGAGAACGTTTTTCCCACTCCTCCTTGCAGAATTCTTTCAGCTGTGTGATGTTCGAGGGGTGTCTTGCATGCACAGCCAGTTTCAAATCAATCCACAGCATCTCAATAAGATTAAGATCCGGGCTTTGACTTGACCATTCCAGAACTCTCAATTTATTTTTCTTGAGCCATTCCTTGGTAGATTTACTGGAATGTTTTGGGTCATTGTCATGTTGCATGGTCCACATCTGCTTCAGCTTCAACTTTCGAACAGATGGTCTCACATTTTCCTCAAGCACCCTCTGATACAATACAAAATTCATAGTGGATTCTATGATGGTGAGCTGACCAGGCCCTGCTGCAGAAAAGCAGCCCCAAACCATGACATTTCCACCCCCATGCTTCACAGTTGGTATGAGGTTCTTGTTCTCAAATGCTGTCTTGGTTTTGTGCCAAACATGTCTACTCTTACTGTGCCCAAATAGTTCAACTTTGGATTCATCTGTCCAAAGCACATTGTTCCAGAAGTTCTGGTCTTTCTCTAGGTGTTCTCTGGCAAACTTTAGTCTTGCCCTGATGTTTTTTTTTGACAGCAGGGGTTTCCTCCTTGCACACCTCCCATGTAATGCAAACTTGTTCAGTCTCTTTCTTATGGTGGATGCATGTACTTTGACATCAATTGTGGCAAGAGATACCTGTAGGTCTCGTGATGACATTCTGGGATTGTTGGAGACTTCTTTAAGCATCTTTCGGTCAGCTCTTAGGCTGAACTTGCTTGGGCGGCCTGACCTGGCCATGTTGGTGGTGGTTTTAAATGTTCTCCACTTGTAAATTATTTTCCGGACAGTGGAATGGCCAATTTCGAATAGTTTGGAGATCTTTTTATATCCCTTCCCAGACTCATATGCATCTACAATTTTTCTTCTGAAGGCCTCAGAGAGCTCTTTTGATCTCGCCATGGTGATGCAACTCACTTCAACAATCAAGAGCAAACCAAACTAAATATCTGAGGCTTAAATAGGACAGGCTCCTCCAAAATCCTCTGTAACGATGTTCTAATCATTTGCACCTGATGTGGTGCTCTTTATTATAATTTTAGGCATTTTAAGTGGAACTAAATGTGGGGGTGTCCTAACTTTTTCCTCACAAGAAGATTGCATTTCTATTAATTACATTTTACCAATCATTTTTTAAATAATTTGTTTCAGTTGTATTTGTTTAGTTATATTACCTCAATTTTTCAATATTGTTCAAATGAATATCAAATGTCCATATGTTTGAATATGTTGAAGAAGACAAAGGTTTTCATAGGGTGTCCTAATTTTTTCTCATGACTGTAGGTAGGCTCAATACACTCAGGGTAATGAAAGAATTATCAAAATAGAATAAAAATACTTAGTAGTATGGCCTTCCTCGATGGAGTCCACAGATAGACTCCTTCGTCTTCGTGTCAGGAGGCTGTTGCAGAGGCTGTCGCTCTGCGATCGTCACGATATAAATGCAGATTCTGTGATTGCTGATGACTGGCAGGGTAGCATCCCCTCCCACCTGACGATCAGTTAACGACCAGACAGGTTTCACCACTCACTCAATCTTAAATGTATTAGTCCTGGTCCAGGGTGAGCAGGAGTTAAATACCTGGCAGGATAGTGTTTAGGCCCACTGGAGATTGATAGTACTTCAGAGCTATTGACTTCAAACAGATGGCTTTCAATAGAAACTAATTATCAGAGCTTAAGGCAGGCTAGCCACAGCAAAACAAACAACTCAACAGCATTTTGACTAGAACAAGATTAAACTAATTTACTCAGACTGGAGAACAGGCTTCACCACTCACTCAATCCCAAATGTAATGCGGGACTGTCATGCACAAATCAGCCTTAAAACAATGTTATAACGTTAGCTAGCTAGCTAGAGACATCAGCATACAAGCAATTTTTTGTCATGTTTGTTATAAAGAAAAGTCTATAATACATTGAAACAACATTAAACTAAGATAATACGATGGCTATCGTCATTTTTAAATAAAATACTAATATTATAATATTAAAGAAAATACTTACATTTGTGGTTTTCTTTTGTTGCTTGTGCAGTGTTTGCCACCATCTTGCCAATGATTTGCAAGGCATTCTGGGAGATTTCTCATAACACGGTTTTGAGTGTGCATCTGAAAAACCTCAGTTTGGAGGGCCATGTAGCCCTACAAGGCAAGGGGTGTATTGGGATTGAGCCCAAATCTCTGGCAGAAAAACATGCCCCCTTTAAACGCCTTAGAATTAAGATTAGAACTAATCCTTAGTATTCCACAGAACTTTCAGATCTCCTTTTGTTGAGAAACTGGGCCTGGGCCAAGACTAGAAAAACAGACTCAGTAGCTGACTGGCACATTTTCAGACAGCTGAGAAATAGATGCACCTCATCAATTAAGAAAGCTAAATCAAGCTACCTCCTAAGTGCTATCTCAGATTCTGCTGGTGATCCTACACATTTTTGGAAAACAGTTAACGCTCTGAAGTGTGGAAATTCCTCTTCTTCCCCGTTTTGTCAGACTCTGGCCTCATTACAAAGAAAATTTAGATAAGTGATGCCTTTAATCAGCATTTTATCTCTTGTTATGGAAAATACATTCATAGAACTATTTTCAGGTTATACACTTTCATATGACTGATACAACTTGTGTAACTACTGTGATGACATTTTCTCTTGCCACACCTCTAAAGTTCTATAGCCATTGTTCTGAGAAGCACTGTATGATTTACCATATGAACAGCGGTGATCTCTGAGGGAGTGGTAGGAGAGAGCAATAATGGGGGGACAGGCGCATCCTGTCGATAGGTGTGAAATGTTGAACGGCGATTAATCAGTAAGAAAGCCTCCCCATTGTTCATTCTCTCCCGCCCTTTCTCACGTAAGCACAAGGCCATCAGCCGATAGCCTTGTAGGCGCCTGGCAATATGTTCAAACTGTATAAAAGACAAACCTGATCATTGTCTCTTTAGACTTGTGCTGAACGGACCCCCGGTTCTACGCTGGGCTGCTGTTACGCTCTTGTCTCTTGTTTGCAAGCAATAAATACCGGACTCAGATATTGTGGCTACTCAGGACTTGTTTCTTGATTCTTACCTCCGAAGAGCTAAAGTACAAAGTGGTAAATCCTAGACTTCCACCACACTCTGCAGGCTTTTTATCTGAGAGAAATGGTGGTTTGGCTGACCCTGGTCAGTTGGTCGACTGCGCTTCCGTCTCCATCTCCCGATGGGAGATCAGTCAACTGCTAGCAAATCTTTGTTTTCATTTCAACAATTTTCGACTTGTGATGTATCAGATTCCCTACATAAAAAAATCCATTGGGGCTGATCTGCTTGATCCAGGCCTATATTGCAGCATTCGGCCCCCCTGATTGTGGAGTCATTCACACATATTTTTAATCTGACTTATCTCGGGTGCTATCCCCAAGGTTTGGAAGGCAGCCACTCCATAAAGATGGTGACCCCTCCGACGTAGATAACTACCCAATATCCAAGCTATCTTGCCTTTCCAAAGTATTAGAGTCCCTGGTAAACTCCCAGCTACAAACCTTTTTATTCATGGACAGAACGCAGTGTATATTAACTGATGGTGTTAAATCAGATTTTATGGACATAACAAAGGGTGTCCCACAAGGATTGACTCTTGGTCCAGTTCTTTTTACTATTTACATTAACAATATTACATTATCTCTAATTATTGTAACCTGCATTTACAGTGCCCTGCGTAAGTTATGGGACAGTGAAGCATGTTTTCTTCTTTTGGCTCAACAATCATGGCATGGTTTGACAAAGACTCGACGTTTAGAAAATATACAGTGGAGCTTGTTACCTCAGATTTAAGATGGGCTTCTTTTATAAGAATAGATCTTGCCTTTCCCTGAACAGCAGAAAGCGGATTATGCAATCACTTAATGCCAGTGCTCGATTATGGTGATATCATCTACCAAAATGCAGCAGCCACTACTCTTAAACCTTTGGATAGCATCTACCATAGCGCCGTTCACTTTATCACAGGTGATGTTTTAATACTCATCATTGCATACTTTATCAAAAGGTTAGCTGGACCTTGTCCCATAGATCTCTTCATTACTCCCTTTTTGTGTATAAAGCCCTACTGCATAAACTCCCGGTTTACCTAACCCCATTATTGAAATTCAAGAACATAAATTACCTAACTCTTTCTCAGAGTTGGTTAACTCGAGGTTCCTCGGGTCTCCAACAAATTGGGTAAATCCGCTTTTAGTTGTGGTGCACCTCGCTGCTGGAACAATCTATAAAAAACATTGCAGTTGCTTGTTCTGGTGCCACTCGGGCAATTTATGGTGTTGATGTGATTATTTCTCTTGATATAACATAATATTGTGGTTTAATATGACGTATTGATTTATGTATTTAACTGTGTTGTATGTTTTATGTGTTGTTTTATAATTGTATTGATATCGTGGACAGGGTGCACCTGCAAAAGAGGCCTTGGTTTCAATGTGTTTTCCCCTGTATAAATAAACGTTAAATAAAATAGATGTTTAAAACACGCTAGCTACCCAGCACTGTTTCAGCATCTCATGATTTTTCACAGGCTGCTCACAAACATGTCAAGCCCAGAATACAACCAGGTGTCCTTCAAGTGAAATACATTTACATTACATTTACGTCATTTAGCAGACACCTTTATCCAAAGCGACTTACAACAAATACATTTGTTTCAGTAAGTGAATCATCTATCCAACAGTCATCATAAGATGAAGTAATCAATGCTCACACCAGGGGCCATTGGCAGTCATAATGCCAGAAGGCATTTCTTTTTTTTTTTGTTATTTATTAACAGGAGAGAACTTGTACAGGGGGGAAGTGGGGGTGAAGAGGTCTCAAGGGTTGGGGTTAGGATTAGTACAGGGAGGGTAGTGGGGGTGAAGAGGTCTTAGGAAGGACTGTTAAGATGTAGCCTGAAGAGATGGGTTTTCAATCTACGGCGGAAGATCGGTAGTGACTCTGCAGTCCTGACAGTGGGGGGAAGCTCATTCCACCAGCGGGGCGCCAGGACAGTGAAAAGCCGTGACCGAGTGGCGCGCCCGCTGCATCCACGTAGAGGTGGCGGTGCCAGGCGGGCAGCCGAGGTGGAAGAGCGGAGTGATCGTGCAGGGGTTTGGGGGCTAACCATTGCTTGCAAGTAGGGAGGGGCTGTTCCCTTTGCTGCCCGGTAGGTGAGCACCAGGGTCTTGAATCTGATGCAAGCTGCTACCGGGAGCCAGGGGAGGGTGCGGAGGAGGGGCGTGATATGGGAGAATTTGGGGAGACACCAGACGAGCGGCAGTGTTCTGGATGAGCTGCAGAGGTCTGATGGCGGAGGCAGGGAGTCCGGCCAAGAGTGCGTTGCAGTAGTCAAGGTGAGAGATTCCAAGTGTTTGGACCAAAAGTTGTCCTGCTTCTCTGGTGAGGAATGGGCGTATCATTCTGATGTTGGAGAGGAAGAATCTACAGGAGTGTGCTGTCGCTGTGATGTTCGACGCACAAGATAAGTGGTTGTCAAGGATCACCCCAAGGTTCTTGGCTGTATGGGAGGGGGTCACAGTAGAGTTCTCTACTGTGATGGAGAAATCTTGGAGAGGGCAGGCTTTCCCTGGGAGGAAGAGCAGCTCAGTCTTGTCAAGGTTGAGCTTGAGGTGGTGGGCTGACATCCAAGCAGAAATGTCAGCAAGACATGCCAAGATACGTGTTACCACCTGTAACAGAAGGGGGGAAAGAGAGAAAAAGTTGAGTGTCATCAGCGTAGGTGTGGTAGGAGAAACCATGTGAAGAAATTACAGAGCCGAGAGATTTGGTATAGAGAGAGAACAGTAAAGGCCCAAGAACAGAGCCCTGGGGGACCCCAGTGGTTAGGGCTCGTGGAGAGGACAGCGATCCTCTCCACGTCACCTGGTAGGAGCGACCGGCCAGGTAGGATGCAAACCAGGAGAGTGCAGAGACAGAGATGCCCAATTCTGAGAGGGTGGAGAGAAGGATCGGGTGGTTTACTGTGTCGAATGCAGTGGACAGGTCCAGAAGAATGAGAACAGAGGAGAGGGAGGAAGCTTGAGCGGAGTGGAGGGCCTCCGAGACAGTGAGGAGAGCAGTTTCAGTAGAGTGCCCAGCTTTAAAGCTGGATTGTTGGGGGTCAAGGAAGTTGTTCTGAAGGAGGTAGTTAGACAGTTGGTTAGAGACAGCACGTTCAAGGGTTTTAGCTAAGAAGGAGAGAAGGGATACCGGTCTGTAGTTATGGACAGCAGACGGGTCAAGAGTTGGTTTCTTGAGAAGAGGCTTGACTCTGGCTGTCTTGAAGGCAGCTGGGACAGATCCTGTCGATAGAGAGGAATTGATTGAAGTGGTAAGGAACGGAAGGAGGTCTTTGAATATGAATTGGAGAAGGGGATACTATACACACACTGACCCCCAGTCAAGTAAAAACATCCACCACTCAACACTGCACAGTGCATGCTGCATGCATCTCCTCTCCTCCACCAAAGGGACAACAGTGCAGAT
Source organism: Argentina silus (assembly GCF_951799395.1). Lineage (NCBI taxonomy): Eukaryota > Metazoa > Chordata > Actinopteri > Argentiniformes > Argentinidae > Argentina > Argentina silus. The sequence continues at coordinate 20,257,224 of NC_139654.1, read as the reverse complement.
TTAACATGCAAAATGTTAGCTAATGCCAGTCAAGTGAAGAAACCAAGAAGGTCACAAGCAGTCAAGGACATTATAGCAAAAACAATAGCAATACCTGTATTTTTCTGTACTGGGGTTCTTGAGGACCCCCAGTTAAGTGAGGGGCTGACTATACTTTGGTTGCCTGACACTGAAAATAAACAACGGAATGGGAGCCATCCGCACACCGTGTGCTGCCCTGATTGGCAGGGAAAGGGGGATGCTGGGAGGGCAGTATAGCCAGATATACACACACCGGCCACTTTATTAGGTACACCTTGCTAGTACTGGGTTGGACCCCCTTTCATAGCCCATCTCAAGTTCAAGTTTCAAGTTTATTTGTTACGTCTCATACACAAGTGCAGGGAGTAAAATTCTTGGGCTCGGTTCCTTGACAATGCAGCATACAATACAAATAATACAAATACGCAGTAGTGCAATGAGGTAGGACAAGACAATAAGTGACAGTGCAAGATAAGTGAGACAAGACAATAAGTGACAGTACAATATAAGTGAGATGGTTGGACAGTGACGATTGTTGGGGACACAAGACAATCGAGATGACACAATTGCAGTATAAATAGTAGAGTAAAAAAGTAAAGTGGTTCAGTGAAATGTCATTATTATTGCACTGAGCCATTGGTGTAAGAGGTGATGTTAAAGTGACTGTGCTGGTAGAGTCCATTCTGTGGGTGTGCTGGGGATAAAGTCATGGGTTCGGGGTAGGCTTGTTCATGAGCCTGATGGCCTGGGGGAAGTAGCTGTTGGAGAGCCTCTGAGTTTTGGCCCTGAGGCTCCGGAGGAGGCTCCGTCTTTTGGACGGCAACAGTTCAAACAGGCTGTGACTGGGGTGGCTGGGGTCTCTGATGATCCTCCGGGCTTTGCTGACACATCGTTTGCTGTATATGCGCTGGATGGAGGGAAACTCACATCCACTGATGCGCTCAGCTGTCCGCACCACCTTCTGCAGCGCCTTGCGGTTGAGGGCGGTGCAGTTGCCGTGCCAGGCAGTGATGCATCCCGTCAGGATGCTCTCTGTAGTGCCCCTGTAGAAGGTACGCAGGATCTTGGGCCCCATGTCAACCTTCCTCAGCCGCCTGCTGAGCCTTTTTCACTACCTGATTGGTGTGCTCGTCCCAGGTGAGGTCGTCGGAAATGTGGATGCCAAGGAACTTGAAGCTGTTGACCCTATCTACTGCGGACCCGTTGATGGTGATAGGGTCCTGTTCCCGGCCTTACTTCCTGAAGTCCACCACCAGCTCCTTGGTCTTGTCGGTGTTGAGAGAGAGGTTGTTCTCCTGGCTGTACTGGGTCAAGATTCAAGATTCTAGATGGTTTTATTGCATATGCACAACAGTTACAGAGCAATCGCTGGCAAGTCTTGGGCTCCTCCAACAGTGCAATAAGAAGTGTAAATAATAAAAATAAAGAAACAACAACAATAACAATATTTACCTAAATACAAAACTAAATAAATGTAAATGTAAAATGTAAAAAGTGAAATGTAAACAGACGTTTTTATCCAGATGTCGACTGGTGTAAAGTGGCATTTTATAAAGTGGCATGTTATAAAGTGGCATAGTTAAAGTGTCATTGTGGTGAGCTAAGTAGCTCAGGAGTTCAACAGTCTTATTGCCTGTGGGATGAAACTGTCCCTGAGTCTGGTGGTGCGAGACCGGATGCTGCGGTAGCGTCTGCCAGACGGGAGCAGCCGAAACAGTTTGTTGCTGGGGTGATGAGGGTCTTTAATAATCCGGTTAGTCTTCTTCCTGCAGCGCTGAGTGTAGAGGTCCTCCATGGATGGCAGCTCCGTCCTGGTAATGTGCTGGGCAGCTTTCACCACCCTCTGTAATGTCTTACGGTTGAGGGCCGAGCAACTGCCGTACCAGGCGGTGATGCAGCCAGTCAGGATACTCTCTATGGTGCACCTGTAGAAGTTGCAGAGTATCCTGGAGTCCATGTTGAACCTCCGCAGCCTGCGGAGGAAGAAGAGCCGCTGTCTTGCCGTCTTTGTGATGGCGTCGGTGTGGTGAGTCCAGGTCAGGTCCTCGCAGATGTGGACCCCGAGGAACTTGAAGCTGCTGACTCTCTCTACTGCCGTCCCGTTGATGGTGATAGGGGCGTGCCCGGCTCCCTGCCGCTTCCTGTAGTCCACAATCAGCTCCTTAGGTTTTGCTGAGGTTGAGCTGGAGGTTGTTGTCCTGGCACCAAGATGTCAGGGCTCTCACCTCCTCTCTGTACGCCGTCTCGTCGCCGTCGGTGATCAGGCCGATGACGGTCGTGTCGTCAGCAAACTTGATGATGGTGTTGGAGCTGTGTGTGGCCACGCAGTCATGTGTGAACAGGGAGTAGAGGAGAGGGCTGAGCACGCAGCCCTGGGGTGCGCCGGTGTTGAGAGTCAGGGTGGATGATGTGGCGCCTCCTATCCGCACTGCCTGGGGTCTGCCCGTCAGGAAGCTCAGGATCCAGTCACAAAGCGTGGTGTTGAGCCCGAGGTCCCTGAGCTTCACAGCGAGCTTGGAGGGCACAATGGTATTGAATGCTGAACTGTAGTCAATGAACAGCATTCTCACATATGTGTTCTTCTGGTCCAGGTGGGAGAGGGCAGTGTGGAGGGCGAGGGCGATGGCGTCGTCTGTGGACCTGTTTGCCCTGTATGCAAACTGCATGGGGTCCAGTGAGTCAGGGAGGGAGGAGGTGATGAATGATTTGACTAACCGCTCAAAGCACTTCATGACGATGGAAGTGAGTGCTACTGGTCGGTAGTCGTTGAGGCAGGATGTTTTTGACTTCTTTGGGATGGGGATGATGGTGGACTTTTTGAGACATGTGGGGACCACCGACTGGAGCAATGACAGGTTGAAAATGTCTGTAAACACACCTGCCAGCTGATCTGCACACACCCTGAGAGCCCGGCCAGGTATGCCATCCGGTCCAGGGGCCTTGTGTGGATTAATCCTTTTGAAGGATTTGCACACATCTGCCCTTGTTATTGCTAGTGTGCAGGGGTCCTGGTCCATCTGCACTTCCTCAGCCGGAGAGTAGCTCTTAAAACGTGCGAAGTAGATGTTAAGGTCATCTGGAAGAGATGGAGACACTTCCTCAGTCACACTCGTAGTCCCTTTAAAGTCTGTAATTGTTCTGAGTCCGGTCCACATGTGCCTTGAGTTGGAGCCCTCAAAGTTGGACTCCATTCTGTCCTTGTATTGTCTCTTAGCAATGTTAATAGCTTTCCTGAGTGCATACCTGGAATTGCTGTACTCCTCCAAATCACCTGAGTTGTAGGCGGCAGTCCGTGCCTTAAGTTTGGCTCGGACTTCTCCATTAACCCAGGGCTTCTGATTGGGAAATGTCCGTACAGTAATCCGCGGCACGACGTCATCAATGCATTTGCCAATGTAGCAAATCACCGAGTCCGTGTGTGTGTTTAAATTGTCGTCCTTAAACACATCCCACTCCGTAGTGCTGAAACAGTCCCGTAATGCAGAGTCTGATTGGTCAGACCAACGTTGAATGGTCCGCGTCACCGGCCTGTCACGTTTGAGTATCTGCCTGTAGGAAGGCAGAAGCAGTACTGAGCTGTGGTCTGATTTGCCGAATGGGGGTCGTAGGAGGGCCTTATATCCGTCGCGGAAGGGAGAGTAAACATGGTCGAGCGTGTTTGCGCCTCGCGTAGGAAAGCTGATGTGCTGGCGGTATCTCGGCAGGACTTTCCTCAAGTTGGCTTTATTAAAATCCCCAGCCACAATGAAAGCAGCCTCGGGCCGTGAGGTCTCCGTCCTGTCGATAACTCCATACAGCTCGTGCAGCGCTTGGTTGGTATCAGCGTCTGGTGGTATATAGACAGCTGTAAGCACAACCGATGTAAACTCCCTGGGCGAATAATAAGGTCGACATCCGATCATGAGGTGCTCTAAATTGGGAGAACAGTCCGATGAAAGTATCTCCACGTCTGAGCACCACTTGTTATTCACCATGAAGCAGACACCTCCCCCCTTGCTCTTCCCCGATGTCATTGTCCTGTCCTGGCGGTGAATGGAGAATCCGTGTGGAACAATGGCGCAATCTGGGGCCGAAGGGTCGAGCCAAGTCTCCGTGAAAACCATAACGTTACAGTTCTTAATGTCCCGTTGAAACGCCATCCTGCTCCGGAGTTCATCCAGCTTGTTGTCCAGTGACTGGACGTTCGCCAGAAGAATACTGGGGAGAGGAGGCCGGTTCTCACGTTTCCTCAGCCTGACCAGCACTCCAGCCCGCGAGCCTCGCTTCCTCCGTCTCCTCCATTGTCCAGGTGAAGCAGCAGGTAGCCAGGGTAGATTGCCATTGTTTGCGTGTGGTGGTGAAAAAGTGTTTTCCACCGACGATTTAATGCGCAGAAGTTTTTCTCTATCATATCGTATGATAGGGCTCGCTTTGGCCGTTCGCCTGTTACCGAGAGTTAGGCGTAAATATAAAAATAAACTAGCAAGATAAGGTAAAACAATAAAAAGGTGAGGAGGAGCTTGAGACACGGCAGCCTTCCTCGGCGCCATCATGCTGACTTACAACAAATAAATTTGTTTAAGGAAATGAATCATCTATCCATCAGTCATCATAAGATAAAGTAATCAATGCTCAGACCAGGGGCCATAGGCAGTCACAATGCCAGAAGAACAGGAGAGAAACTTGTACAGGTGGGTAGTGAGGGTGAAGAGGTCTTTAGGAGGGACCGTTAAGATGTAGCCTGAAGAGAATCTACGAGAGTCTTCAATCTACGGCGGAAGATTGGTAGTGACTCTGCAGTCATGACAGCAGTGGGAAGCTTGTTCCTCCAGCGGGGCACCAGGACAGTGAAAAGCCGTGAGTAGTGCAGCTGCTGTATTCAGACCCCTTCACTTTTTCCACATTTTGTTGTGTTATAGACTCAATTTAAAATTGATTAAATTAAAAGAATTTGCCATCAATCCACACACAATACCCAGAATGACAAAGTGAAAACAGGTTTTTAGAAATTTCAGTAAATTTATTAAAATTGAAATACAGAAATACCTCATGTACATAAGTATTCAGACCCTTTGCTATGACAATAATGTCATCAACAAATCACTCAATAAGTTGAATTAAGTCCATGTTAATGCAAGGACAATAGTTCATGTAATTTTGGAATTAATATCTTTGTTTTTATAGGGTCTCTGATTTGCATAGGAATCAGTTACACACTGTGTGGATCAGGTTGTCATTACAAACTGAGCAAATGGAGAGGAACAAAACTGCTCAGGAATGCGACCCTGAGGCCTGGGGAGACTTTAAAAAAAAAAGTTGAATGGTGGAGAGGAAAAAGCACAGTCGATGGGACAACATCATCTCAGTCACTCTACAAAATTGGTCTACAACCAAGTGGACAAAAAGAATCCCTTAATGGAAAATAATCTATCACATATCCATAATTGTGTTTGCAACAATGAATTCAAGTGATACAGCAAAGAAAGTGGCTGGAAATGTGTTTATTTGGTTTTACAACAAAGCATTAAGTTTGGTGCAAATCCAGCACATGCAATGCAGTTTCCGCACCACCTCTCGTGTGAAGAATAGTGGTAGCTGCATCAAGTTATGGGTATGTTTGTCACTGGCAGGGACTGGGGAGTTTGTCAGGATCAAGAGAAAATTATGAAATTTGCTGAGTTGGTAGTGACATCCTAATCTACACAGTGTGTAATTGATTCCCATGCAAATCAGAGACCCTATAAAAACAATTCCAAAATTACATGAACTATTATCCTTGCAGTAAGATGGACTCAATTCAACTTATTGCATTTTAGCTAATTTTAAGAGTGTCATAGCAAAGGGTCTGAATACTTATGTACATGAGGTATTTCTGTGTTTCAATTTTAATAAATTTACAGAAATTTCTAAAAATGTGTTTTCACTTTGTCATTCTGGGGTACCATGTGTGGATTGATGGCAAATTCTTTTAATTTAATCCATTTTAAATTGAGTCTATAACACAAAGAAAATTGGAAAAAGTGAAGCGGTCTGAATACTTTCCAAAGGCACTGTATGACTTTCAGGGTGAGGAATCATCTGACTATCATGAAAAAGTCCTTTAATTGGGTATATTGTAAAAAATAGCCACATTGTGAATCCAGTTGAAATGTTGATGCATCCCACTTGGAATAAAGGAACAGAACTATAGTTACCATACAAATGTGTACTCTGACAATGCAACAATGATCTGGTTACCATACATAATCAACAGGCTTCATCTCAGCACACAACAAATGGGCCTGTTATGATTGTCATAAATAAACCAAATCTTGGACACAATACGCCCTTAAGTGGGCCCGATCTTGTAAGTTCCAGATCTTGATCACAATTTGAATAGAACAGGGCCAGGTCTGGTTGCCAGAACTAAGTCTTGGCCTATTGCCACAAATAGGCCAAGTCTGGGCCAGAATGTTTGTTCCCTGGGCTAGAAGTGGGATGGCTCTGGTGGCCTTACCTAAGCCCAATCCTCACCATGAAAATGCCAAATCTTAGCCAAACATGTGGATGTGGCCCTGTTACCACTTGGAATTATGGCCCAGAAATGTTTGAGACTTAGGAATGACAGTCAGAGCCGGCCCACTTCTGGCCCAGGGAATAAAGTTGTACTTGAGCCACATCCGGAAAGAAAACAGATGTGGGTGGGCCAGATTTCTGCTGACAGGGTATTTTTCACATAAAACAACCCCTCCCTCTTTTTGGCGCCTATAACATCTGAACACATAATAACTAAACATGTCAATATCTTTATTCAAGACTAAGCTAGATTCTGAGAGGACCAGAATGTCAGGATTAGTGTCCTGAACCCAGATGTCCAGGTTAGGACTCAAACTGCGCACATTTATGTGCACCAGCTCAAGCCCCTGCCTTCATTTCAATACATTTGGGGAAGCTATTTCTAGGGGTGGTAAATCCCTTGTGGGTGAAATGATAACCTGAGTAGATATTGAAAACATAATTTGTTCTACAGTTGGAGCGAGGTAAACAAATAGAACAGGTTACCATATGTGGGCTAGGGATGGTCTTACTTTTAGTTATGATCAAACTCTCAGGGTTTGTCACATGAATACAGTCCTTTACCATGTCCATCTTGCATCCTAGCATTGAAATTAAGTCGTCCAAGCCCATTGTGCAATTAAAAGTCATTTGGTTTATCTCCTCACTTAGAACAGTAGTTCTGGATCCATGCCTGGAGGTGAGAGGGGAGGAGAACGCCGTGTAGAGGAGGGCTGGACTCAGGGAGTATCACCTGCGTAGGGCAGAACCAATATTGTCTGAGATCTGGGGTGCCTGGCATCATTCTTGAATAGCTGGGGCCACTCCCAAAAGGAGTCAAAGTTTTCAATAAAAATGAGTCCCAGATCTCTGCAATAGCTGCTCAGCCAGAGGTAGAGGGAGTATAATCGACTGAAGCGCCCGCAGCCACACTCCACTGTGGCCAGGGGGCCAGAGATCAGAACAATTTTGCCTAGGTCCTGCAGACATGTAATCAGGACCTTGAAGTCCTACTTAAAGATATCTGATTGGAACATTTTAATGGGATTTGATCCTACATGGACCATGAAGGACTTAAAGTGATCAATAATGAAGGATCAGACGATGGATCTTCAGAGTACAAGATTATGTGTTTATTGACAAGACAAGCGCAGACAAAACAGGCACAAAAGCAGCAGACAAGACAGGTGCTTGGGAGAAAGTTCTGGATCAGCCATATCTCAAAGTATAATTCTCCTGTGCCTTCACAGTTATACCTGGTGTAAGATTTAGACTGTTAGGAGACATGCTAATCAGGCCAACCATTTTGAACTGGTTTTCACCACACCCAGTGATGGTGAGTGGTCAAGTTAGGTGTGACAACAACGATGAAGCCAATTAGCATACAGGTTGGTATGACATGAAGACGGTAATGCATTGTATACTGCTTCAGACTGGGGGATAGATCAAAGGGGTAAAACTCAGTTCTTGGTTCAGACCACACAGCTGGACCCAGAGTATGGACTTGCTCTGCTGCCTGATATGCAAGTAAAAGACTCCTTAAACACAGAAGTTGTAACTGTCCTTTTATTTTCTTACACTGGTTCTTCGCCATAATTAGCATTGCGCTGATTGGTCTTTTCTTATGGGAGGAATCAAAATCAGATTCATATTAGAACACCATAACAGGTTTTGGGTTCAAAATCAATAGTGAGGTGTTTACATCAATTTCTTGCAGAGTATGAAGTTCTGTGCAGATGTGAGACCTTGACCAAATAATGAGCCACTTCTACTCCCATCTTATCTTCCCCTGTGGACCACAAACTCTCCGGGTCCCACAAGATAACAGGAAGGAGTAAAACACTTCTCAAATTCATGCTGGACATGTCACGCCCTCCACTTCCACCTAGCCAGTGTCAGTCTCTCTCCCTCTTCCCAGCCTGGGTGTTTGATGTGGGCGTGGCTGCCAATAGTAACGTCATCATCTACACACCTGCGGCTCGTCTCCTCATCACCCTTCTGTGATTTATACTCCGGTTTTTCATTCATTCGCCGCCAGTTCGTCATAGTACTTCCTACCTATACGTCCCAGCAGTTTGTGGTGGAAGTCTAGGATTTACCACTCTGTACTTTGGAGGTAAGAATCAAGAAACAAGTCCTGAGTAGCCACAATATCTGAGTCTGGTATTTATTGCTTGCAAACAAGAGAAAAGAGCGTAACAGCAGCCCAGCGTAGATCCCGGGGTCCGTTCAGCACAAGCCTGAAGAGGCGATTATCAGGGTTGTCTTTTATACAGTTTAAACATAATGGTAGGTGCCGCCAAGGCTATCGGCTGATGGGCTTGTGTTTACGTGAGAGAGGGTGGGAGAGAATGAACAATGGGGAGACTTTCTTACTGATCACTCGGCGTTCAACATTTCACACCTATCGGCAAGATACGTCTGTCCCCCATTACTGCGCTCCCTCACCACTCCCTCCGAAATCACCGCTGTTCATATGGTAAATTATACAGTGCTTCTCAGAACAATGGCTATAGAACTTTAGAGATGTGGCAAGAGAAAGTGTAATCACAGTATTTACACAAGTTGTATCCGTCATATGAAAGTGTATAACCTGAAAATAGTTCTATCAATGTATTTTCCATAACAATTTCTAGTCTGTTAATTCCTGTTTTCCGATCTACGAGTGTTTTCTGGACTGTGCTTCTGCCTAACCCCTGTCGGATTATCTGCCTTTCCTAGAACTGCCTGCCTGTGTCTCAACCCCTGCCTGGAGTACTCGTTATCTGCCTACCTGCACTGCCTACCTGCGTGCCCAGTCTACCCTGCCTTCCCCTTTCCCCCCAATTCCTTCATTAAATACTCTATTATTTTATACCTGTGTCCAGACTCTGTGTTCTGCATTTGGGTTCACTAGCTCTGATTCGTAACAGGACACCTGTATATGTGACACACTCACAGACAAAGAGACTGTGTTCTGTTATCAAAAGTTAACTACGTAGTTGAAGCCAAATATGTGAAACAGAGCAATAGTCTTCAAATACACCAAAGTCAGAATCACTAAACCCCCGCTTCTATATTCTAGGCCTCAATTCAACTTATTGAGTGGTTTGTTGATGACATTTTTGCATTTTAGCTAATTTTAAGAGTGTCATGGCAAATGGTCTGAATACTTATGTACATGATGAATTTCAATTTTAATAAATGTATTGAAATTTCAAAAGATGCGTTTTTGCTTTGTCATTCTGGGGTGTTGTGTGTGGATTGATGGCAAATTATTTGAATGCAACCCATTTTAAATTGAGTCCATAACACAACAAAATGTGGAAAAAGTGAAGGGGTCTGAATACTTTCTGAAGGCACTGTACACTCTGCATCCAGGGGATAAGTGTCCTTTTGCCCTCAGGCTAGCAGGGAGCAATGCTACTCTCCCTGCCCTGTTATATATACTGCAAATATTCAGTATATTCAGACCCAATTTGGAATTAACTGAATGCCATCTCCCATGGTTATTGAAAAAGTTAAGGTTGCATAGGGTTACTGTAGCTCTCCATTGTCATGCCTACTGTGGACACAGAAGCTACTGTATAGTATCTTGTAGTCAATGGCAATCACAATTAAATGGTCAAATCACATTGTATCAACAGAATTGCAATGATTTAAAAACAATCAGTCCTTTCTATTTGAGCACATTGGTGACAAACAATGTGTCCCCCCACCCCAACGCGCGCACACACACACACAGGGGGTCTGGCAAAAAGTGGCACAAACAGAGCTCAGTGTGCCTCTGGCTGGATCATTTTAATGGGGTGGTAGACATATTCTTCAAAGACTGAGCTAAACACTTGGCTGTGTGTGAAACAATGGCTGCTTTCCCAAGTGACCGGGCCATATCCTCCGCCCACTGGGCAACCAGAGCAATAAGAAATTTAAAAACATGAAAAGCCAGTTGCCTTGTGGGAAAACTCTCAGTCTTTGTCTCAGAGGCCATGATGATGCTACTGGGGTCCAGTGTGGAAATGGTTAGGGTTGCATCCTGCAAAAAATACAGGAATAATAAATACATTTCTCAACATAAATATAATGAAATTTGTGACTGGCCAAACAAGCAGTGTGGGGTTTATGTTGGCAGTGTGATATAAGTCATCATCTCTTTTTGTCATGCTTTCATCTTCTCCCGATATGACCCTTGACCCAGGAATTCCTACATTTACATTTTGCATTTTTGACATTTAGCAGACACTTTTATCCAAAGCACATTTGTCAAAAGTAAGTGAGTCATCTATACATCAGTCATCATAAGAAAAAAAAAAATATGGTTATGATTATGGTGGTAAGGAACGGAAGGAGGTCTTTGGAGATGGATTGGAGAAAGGGTGAGGGGATAGGATCAAGAGGGCAGGTGGTTGCCCGCTTGGATGTGACATGTTTTAGTATATCATCAGGGGAGAGGGGGCAAAGAGCCAATAAACCAGAGACCGAGGATAGTGCAGTGGGTTTGGGAGGAGTGGTAGCAGTGTTGGCGAGAGGAGCGGCTAATGTCATCAACCTTCTTCAAAGTCGGTGGCAAAGTCATCTGCAGACAGATGGGGGGGGCAGGGAGGAGGTGGGAACTTGAGAACTTTGTCCTTATCGCCAATGGCCGAGGCAGATTACAGTTAGCATTTATGTAATGCATTCCATTATATAAAGCAGTAATCTAAAGTGGGCGTACAAAGATTTTGAACAGGGAAGTCACGAAAGAGCTAACTTAGTCACAGTTTACGTCTATTTGTCATGCCATGTTTGGACAGAGACATTAATTGAATAAAAACAGATTCATACGAGCAATAGCAATGCGTGATATACAGTATATAGAGTAAATACACTGTGTGGGGGGACATGCAGCGTTCGGCCTGTAGAGGGAGCTACAGGACCGTGGCCAGGGTTCGGAGGCGAGGCTGATGGCGCACCTGTTGCGAATGAAGCCTCGCTAACGAAAGGATTTAAGATGTGTGTGCGTCTGCTTTCGGGGGGAGGACGACTGAAAAGTCGCCGAGGGTTTTGAAGGGCTGGAAAGCCAGAGACTCTAAGAGGACTTATAAATAACTTTATGAATAAACGGGACCTTTCCCTCATTACACCACTGCGTCTGCCTCTGTGTACAACGGAACCCATTACACACTGCTTGCTTTACAATGTTCCAGAGTAAATGACTTGCTGAGGAAGTGTCAATATCGGCGATCAAGGGGTTACCAACATGTTCGCTTCGTATCTGGACGTGCCTAAAAATGTCCTCTGCGACTGCTAGATCAAAGGGGGCAGCTACACCGACGTGAATCCAGCCCCGACATTCAGGCTACATAAACTCATAGGAGGAGCATGCGCACACTACGGTGGAGGCAAAGGCCCATGGTAATCACTTTGGTGCAGAGGCGAGTGGGTCGGGTTACAGCGAGCGCACTGACTGGCGATCTCGCAGAGATCGTAGGCTGTGGGACGCTGCAAAACTGCTTTGAAGACCTGATCATCAAATGGCAAGGCTGAACCACACGGCAAATGAATATAGCTCCCTTTCGACTAGTTGATTGATCCAAATCTATATGTAGCCCTATGGGAATTGTGGGTATTTCCTAAACTCTTTGTATTTTTATTTTGTTTATTTTCTTTTCAAACATGTTTTCCAGAATGTTAAAAATGTTTAAATAATGTTTACATGCATTAAAAATATGTATTAGTTAAAATGCACTTACCTGGAGTGAGGACCAATCAGGAGTCGGGGGTCAAAGGTCAGGAAGTTGGAGGGGGACAAACGTTGGGAGGAAGCGAGGAGAACAGAGAAAGAGAGAGACATGAGTGAGAACTGCGACGTTAGAAGTTGGTAAAACACCAAGTTAATGCGTGGTATAGTAAATGTGCTTTAAGACTGCACGAAGAGTGAGTTTATAGACATTTTACTTGAAGTTTACAGTGTAATAATTGACGGTTTGGAAGAACTCGGTTAGAGTATTCACCAAGGAGAAAGAGCGGACGGCTAGTCAGCGCGAGTTAGCTAAGAGGACTTTGCCAGCGAGTAGCCTGCTCGGTTGCCCTTTTGTGCATCGTCTGAGGAAGCACTTATCTCCAGAACCATATCTGCTTTGCTGTCGGACGACGTCTTCAACCACCAGCATCGCCAGAACCGCGTTGCCGCGGCGTGGATGAACGACAACGACCAGCACTACGGCAGTGAGTTTCTTTTGTTTGCTGCGCAACGGCGCGAAGTGACCATTTTGTTTAAGGTCTCCACGATCCCGAGCAACGTTACGGGCCTGCCACGTGTCCTCCTTTGACTGCGACTTGCGGTTTGGGTACCCATTCATTTCATTGAGCATTTATTTAGTCATTTGCCGGCTTAGCTTTAGCTTCAGGTGAAACTGAATGTGTGTGAATGTGTGGTCATTGAACTGAATTGTGTTTATTTGTATTGCACTTGAAAAGCCAAACCAAATCATTTTACTTTTTTTACTTTGATACTCAAACTGTTAATATGTAAATGCTATATCTTTCAGTAAATAGTTGAAACGTATTTCTGTTGAGGACTTGCATTTCATTGGATTAATAATTATTGGTGTAATGTGAAGAGGTGTAAATGCTAACAAGTAGGTAATAATTAGGTAATTACATTAGAGCATTAATTAACATTAGAGAGAGAGATCTCTCGCTACATAGGAATTCGGGGAGCGCACTCCACACTAATAGCCGGACACGCTAGGGGGCGCTACATATAGAATGTCTCATATTATTACTTTGACTTAGACACTCATCTGAAGATAGTGAGATAGTTGTGGGAAGATTTGCCCGAGGCAACCCCACTTGTCCAAAAGTTAGGTCGTTAGGATTCCTACCGTATTCGTGGGTCATCGTTCTCCTGATGAATATTGGAATTTTGTGGTGGATACAAATCGAATAAACATGTATTACAAAGATGGAAGAAGATCAGAATTGGGGAATTGCTGGTAAATCTAGAGTGGAGAGGACTTGCAACGAGCACCCTTGCAAAAAGCCCTTTTGGAGGAATTGGAGAGATTTGTCTGGTATAACTATGTGCATCACATTATCATTGTTGTCACTTGGAGTTGGCATTCTGGGTTACCTGAGGACCACTGAGCTACATATGCAGCTCTCCGCATGGATCGCTTTTGAGCAGGTCGAACCCGTTATCTTGGGGCGAATAGATCAGATTTTGGAGGAGGTAAGCGCTCTGTGAATACTTCATTCCATGGCGATTAGGGCAAATGTAACATTTAAATAGCTAGTTATTGGCCTTGTAACTTTTTTCCTCATATGCAATATTGCAAAATGTCATTCTGAATCACATGCGCTTTATTCACAATGTCCTTTCAGTCTCACAAGGCACATATGTATTTCCTTTTAAAAAAATGGAATATGTGTGTGTTTTATAACGTATAATTTGAAAGGATTTGGAGAGGATGCGTATCACATCGATGTCTACTCGCTCATTCCTCAAGTGAGAATTGATTGATCTTAGAGTGCTGGAAACACTACCATTTAGCACACTAGCTCACCGGGCAGCCACAACGAAAGCCAGCTAGCGTAGCGATAGCCACAAAGTATGCCGTCTGGTGTTGTAAAAACAAGGCTAGGTTAAGCCACATCACTAGATAAGTAGCTATGTTATGTCCCATAACACAAAATCGGACAAAATATAATTTGATTGCAAAAACGTGTATATACTAGGTGAAATCCTAATCAAGGATTTACATGATGCAGCAGATAAATAAAATGATTTCTCTATGGCGATGACATCTTCGTCCTGCTAAAACTTGCAGTTTATTTGATCCGCAGGTTTTTATAGTTTGCAGACCTATTGATTCCAGAGGGACCTTGGTCGAAATCATGTTATTGTTTCAATCAAAACTTGACAGATTTTTGGATTGACTGTATTTTTATTGTGTTGATGCAAATGTGTATATGTGTGTCGAAATGTTTATATCGGCATCAAAATGTTTGTTGGGCAGTTGCCCATGTCAAGCATGGGTTCGGTTTGAACGTCAGTGTTTTATTGTTTTCCAATATTGTTTTATTGTTTTTTTAAGATATTGATTGAACTGCATTGTAACCTATGACATGCATTTTATAATAGCCTGTATCGCATAGGCTATTATACAGTTCATGTGTCATAGGTTACAATGCAGTTTAATCAATCCCACCGGTAAATTATTCGGATTGGTCATCATGGACCTGCTAAAGAGTTCAGAGTTCAGAGTTTGTGTTGGCCAGTTTTCCATTGGGACATTGAAACGGAGTAACAAAATAATGTGGCGCATCTTCAGGGCATCATGATTTAAATAACAGGACTGACGCTGCTGGAAGGTTTTGGCATTGGCAGGTAAATCTGTAAATCTTACCAGCCACTTTGGCAGGTAGCCAACAAAGGTTCGCGAACACTACGGTTACATTTAAAAATGAAATTGGTGTGATCTGCAATTATGGTCACCTTTGATTCAACATTTGTTGACATGACTTCTGCTGTTCCTGCCTCCTCCAGCTGACTAACTGCTGAGCAGTCACGCTTCTCCTGAAGTCTATGAGCTTTCTTAGCTACAACCTAAAATAAAACATTAAAGCATAATTCAGCTACACATCACATTAGCTCTCACGTGGTCGCATGTCAGTTGCTGTGTTTTTTTGTGGTCTTTGCCTTAATGTTGGTTTATTTTATATTTAACCTTTATTTATACAGGAGAAACACACTGAGACCAAGGTCTCTTTAGCAGGTGCACCCTGTCCACAATATTTACACAATAACAAAACAACACATTAAAAATACAACACAGTTCAATACAGAAATCAATATATTAGGAGAAACAATCACATCTTTTACAAAGGAGGTCCTCAATTAACAACCTAAATTGCCCAAGCAGCAAAAGGAACATCCAACTTTTTCGACAGGCGCAAAAAAGCGGATTTACCCAATTCAGTGGAGACCCAGGGAACCTCAAGAGTTAAGCAACTCTGAGAACGGGTTAGGTAATTTATGTTCTTGAATTGTAATACGTTTCAACGTGCCCTTGTGCTGGCCTTTAATTGACCACTTCCACAGCAAGACTAACAACCTCTTCTCTTGTGATTGAAGTCCTGCAGGGCCTCTGTTTTTCCTTCCCCTGTTTGCTTTAGCCTACCTTTGTTTATCATGCCCCCCAACACTTTCGCTCGGGACATCATTGAAAATGCACTGATTAAGCACAGCCGCGCACTAAAGGTGCCCAGAGATTCACAGATTCCAAAAATTGTCACGACAGAAAAGAGGTTGCTGCAGCAAATAGGGCCACTTCTCACATGCAAATTCATGAGATCATTAGGAAACTTTAAAACACAGACAGATGAATTACTTGAAATGCAAGATGAATAAACGTGAACAATCTGCCCCCTCAGTGCATAGGAAAAGTTACTGTGAAAAAGAAGAGTCCTTAAAGTTGCCGTTGCGTAGCCTATACAGTATGTCACAAATATCCCTAGGATCTGGTTGGATAAGCTAGTGTGCATGTCTCTCTTGCAGCTACCAACAATGAATAGCTTCTAATCTAAAGTATTTTGCATTAAGCATACTGTACTTCTTCTCCAATCTTGTCTCGAGCATCATAGTTCATCCCTTTTGTCTCTTTATTATAAATACCAATTATTAATGTGAGGCAACAGCAGATGTGGCTAAGATTTAGATGACTGCCTATGAGTGTTTCATACAACACTGTGCAGAACCGCTTATTTTTTCTAGTAATTGACTGGAAGTTGGAATCCTCTATGGATAATATGATTTTGTAGGCCTAAATTATTTCCCACTGTTTTCCAATCACATTTTAATCAAAGGAAGTTTCTCGTCGCTTATTTGATAATGTTTCTGTTTCTTTTTTTTATGTTTGCGGTCTATAGATACATTTCTTGCTCTGCATCTGGTTAAAAGCATAGTAAATAGAAATCGCAAACGGCCTCAGTGTTTGATAGTTGTGTAATTTCTTCCGCAGCAACACAATAGTTTTCAGGTTTGCAATGAGATGAAATAAAGAGATCTGAAGGTCAACGTCTTTTGGAGAGGGTACTTTATTTGATGTTACAAAGAAATTATGTTTCAGGCTAGCAGGTTCTCTCTCTCTGGGAGGCTCATCTCCCAGAGAAACTATATAGACTTGCAATGGAATTTGACCTTGGAGGCCACAGGTCCTAGTCCCCCTACTAATGGAAAATGGCGCCGCCGGTCACCGTTGTGAGAGCTCCGCAGAGGATGTGCGTTTTTTTAGCTTTTATGTGTTTTCTAAATTCTCTTATTGTGAGAAACTCACTGGCACTGATATCCTACGACAAGGACACACTTCTACATGTAAATTACAACTCAGGCCCAAGTATTTTGGATACCTATTTCATCGACCTGGTGTGGCCGGCCGAGATCAGAAGGACCCCCCACGATAACAACAATGGGAGCGCGCCAAGAAAGAGGAGGAAACACCGGGGAAAGCGGGGAGGCATTCGGAATCGGCTGAGAGCTCAGGCCCACCGTCCACCTCTGCCTAGCATACGTCTTGCTAATGTCCAGTCTCTGGAGAACAAGATGGATGATCTCAGGGCGAGGATGACTTTCCAGCGAGACGTAAGAGACTGTAACATCCAGACATGGCTTACCTCGTTGGTACCGGACCGAGTCATCTGCCCTTCCGAGTCCTTCTCTGTTTTCCGGGCGGATAGAACGGAGAAGTCCGGCAAATCCAAGGGTGGTGGAGTTTGTTTCATGACCAACAACAACTGGTGTAACCCCATCAACGTAACAACGCTTTCTCAGTCCTGCTCGGCTGACCTGGAGCATCTGACCATCTCATGCCGCCCATTCTACCTTCCCCGGGAGTTCAGCTCAATCATCATCACAGCCGTCTACATTCCACCACAGGCCAACACCGAGGCAGCGCTATCGACCCTACATGATACGCTGTGCCGGCATCAGAGCAACCACCCTGAGGCGGCGATGATAGTAACAGGTGATTTAAATCGGGCTAACCTTAAAAAAGTTATGCCTAACTTCCGTCAACACATCAAGTGTGCCACCAGGGGAGATAGAACTTTGGACCATTGTTATACTCAGTTTAAGAATGGGTACAAAGCTGTTTCCCACCCTCCCTTTGGGAAATCAGACCACTGCGCCATTCTGTTGATGCCTGTTTACAAACAGAGGATCCAACAGGTAGCGGTTGTGAAGAGGGAGAGAAAGCGGTGGTCCGACCAATCAGAGGCCGCGTTACAAGACGCGCTGGGTGACGTCGACTGGGATATGTTTCAATCAAGTTCCAGCGATGTCAGCGAGTTTACAGAGACTGTCTTGGACTTCATCTCTACATTAGCCGATAACATCGTACCAACTACAACGGTAAAGATCTACCCCAACCAGAAACCCTGGGTCGACAGTTCCATCCGTGCCGCTCTGAGGGCTCGCACCGCCGCTTACAACTCCGGGCTGGCATCCGGCAGCATGGAGGAGTATAAAGCATCCTACAAACTGCGGAGGGCGGTGAAAGCCGCCAAGAGGAAATATGCAGACAGAATGCAGGCGCAGATGGAGAACAACGACACCAGGGGCCTATGGCGAGGACTACGATCTATTACGGATTACCGGCACACACCCCCCTCAACCGGAAGTGCAGATGCCTCCCTAGCCGAAGACCTGAACTCTTTTTATGCACGGTTTGAGGCTGGCAACACCACCGCTAGCGCACCGGCTAACAATAACAACATCAGAGTGCTGGCTAGCGCGGCTGATGGGAGTTCACACGCTAGGGCAGAGCAAGCACTCTCCGTGACGGAACACGACGTGAAGAGGGCTCTGCTGAAGGTGAACACTAGGAAAGCTGCTGGCCCGGATGGCATTGCGGGGAGAGTACTTAAGACCTGTGCTAACCAGCTAGCTCCTGTGTTCACTACCATATTCAACTTATCATTGGCAAATTCAGTAGTTCCCACCTGTTTTAAAAGATCCTCCATCGTCCCTGTGCCCAAGATCACCTCCCCAGCCTGCTTAAATGACTAGACCCGTGGCTCTAACCTCAGTGGTCATGAAGTGCTTTGAGAGGCTGATTAAGGAATACATCTGCTCCTCCCTCCCTCCGACCCTGGACCCACTGCAGTTCGCATATAGACCAAACAGATCTACGGACGATGCAGTTTCCCAGGTCCTCCACACTAGGGCTATGTGAGAATGCTGTTTATAGACTACAGCTCAGCGTTCAATTCCATAGTCCCCACCAGACTGGCTGATAAGATGATTGGTTTAGGACTGAACATTCCCCTGTGTGCCTGGATCCTGGACTTTCTGACGGCCAGGCCACAGGTGGTCAGGGTGGGTAGACACACCTCCAGCTCACTCATACTGAGCACAGGGTCCCCCCAGGGCTGCGTCCTTAGCCCCCTCCTCTACTCCCTGTACACCCACGACTGTGTGGCTAAGTCCAGCGAAAACTCCATCATTAAGTTTGCGGACGACACAGTCGTGGTGGGGCTGATCTCAGACAACAATGAGAAAGACTACCTGGACGAGGTGGCGGACCTGTCACTCTGGTGTCAGGAGAATAGCCTCATCCTGAATGTCTCCAAGACAAAAGAGCTGATTGTGGACTTCGGGAGAGCACAACAACTAAGGGGGCCTACACACCGCTGGACATCGATGGGACTGCTGTGGACAGGGTGAGCAGTTTTAAATACCTGGGAGTCCACATCACAGAAGACCTGACCTGGACTACCCACATCAGTTCTCTGGTGGGAAAGGCAAGGCAGCGCCTGTTCCATCTCAGGCAGCTGAGGAAATTCAAAGTCTCCCGGAGAATCCTTCAGTCCTTCTACTCTGGAGCTGTGGAGAGCATCCTGGCTGGCAACATCACCGTCTGGTACGGTAACAGCACGGCCCAGGACAGGCGAGCTCTGCAAAGGGTGGTACGCCTGACAGAAAAGACCATGGGAGCTCCAACCCCCCCCTCTCCATGTCCTGTACACCAGGAGGTGTAGAACCAGAGCCTACAGGATTATGAAGGACCCTCACCACCCGAAAAACGGACTGTTCCAGCCGCTGCGGTCAGGCAAACGCCTCCGCTGTCATGCAGCAAGAACGGAGAGGCTAAGGCTGAGTTTCTTCCCCCATGCCATCAGAATCATCAACGATGACCCCACCAGTGCCCCCCTCAAGTCACTCACACACTCACTGACATCATCCATCTGCTGTTTATATTGCTTACTGCTTATACTGTTCATATTGTTTATACTGTCCATACTGTATATTTTTTAGTATGTAGTAATGTAACTTACATAATTCACCCTTTGTTATACATGTAAATATGACTGTTCCGGGATCGTGGTCCCTTTAAATAATCTGTGTGTGATGACGTGGTGCCCCGATGCTTGTTTGTTAAAAGGGCAGCGCCATCTTATGTTTCAGTGGTTTTTTGCTAGTCAAATAAACGAGACACGCATTCGTGTGCTCAATTGAGAAATTGTTTCTTGCGATTCCGTGCAATTTCCACACTGGTGACCCTGACGTTTGTTTGCTGGACGTATCCAGAGACACAACACGACCATGACCGCTAACGCTGTTTCCCTCAAACTCCCCGAATTCTGGGAATCGGCAGCGTCGGCGTGGTTTGCCCAGACCGAAGCGCAGTTCGCGTTGCGGGAGATCACCGCGGATACAACACGGTACTACTACGTTGTGTCGGCTCTCGGAAGTTCGACAGCATCCAGAGTGGTGAGCCTCCTTACCAATCCTCCGGCAACTGAGAAGTATGCAACGCTCAAAGCCCACCTGTTGAAAACTTTTGTACTGTCGGACGTTGAGAGGGCCAGCAGGCTTTTCTCCCTTCAAGGGCTAGGCGACAGCAAACCGTCTGAGCTCATGGACCGTATGCTGGATCTCCTGGGCGAGCACAAACCCGATTTCCTTTTCGTTCAGCTTTTTCTGCGTCAGCTGCCTTCCCATGTTAGAGCTGCATTGGCCAACACCACAATCACGGACTGTCGGAGACTGGCTGAAGAGGCTGATAACGTTTTCCTGGCGAGTCAAGGGCACTGTGTCATGGCCGCGCACGTCGCTCCTGCGACACTGGACGACTCCACGCTCATCGCTGCAACCTCTTCTCGTCGGCAGCAGTCTTCAGGCCCCCAGCAGTCTTCAGGCTTGTGTTTTTATCATGCCAAGTTTGGACCGAAGGCTCTTAAATGCCGTTCGCCATGCAGTTTCAGCGGGTTGGGAAACGCCAGGGCCGGCGCTCAGTAGTTGCCATGAGCGTCGGCCGTGTAGGCAGGCTACTTTTCATCCGGGACAGCATCTCCGGACGACGTTTCCTGTGTGACACGGGAGCACAGAGGAGCGTCCTGCCTGCATCCCGTTTGGACATGGTGACCGACAGCCACGGCCCCTCTATGGAAGCGGCTAACGGGAGCTCCATCCGCACATATGGAACGAGGTCCATCGAGTTGTGTTTCGGAGGGCATCGGTTTGGCTGGGATTTTGTTACAGCTAAAGTTGACGTTCCCCTCCTCGGCGCCGATTTTTTGTGTGCACATGGACTGTTGGTGGATGTTAAGAACCGCCGTTTGATTGACGCCGTCACGTTTTGTTCTTATACGTGCACACTTAGCGGGGCTGACTCCATACGACTGTCGAGCATGCTCTCTGCCTCAGATGACTTCCACCGTCTACTTGCTGGTTTCCCAGCCCTCACTCAGCCCACTTTCTCTGCGTCTGCCGTGAAGCATGGTGTGGAGCACCATCTCGCCACTACTGGTCCACCCGTCTACGCCCGTGCTCGGCGCCTCGACCAAGCTTGCCGTGGCTAAGGCTGAGTTTGCTAACATGGAACGCCTGGGTATAGTCCGCCGATCCGACAGCCCGTGGGCATCACCCCTCCACATCGTCCCCAAACCTGGCGGCGGCTGGCGCCCGTGTGGCGACTACCGGCGGCTTAATGAGGCAACGACACCTGACCGATACCCAGTCCCGAACATACAGGACTTTTCAGCACACCTGGCTGGTATGGTGATTTTTTCTAAGGTAGACCTCGTCCGGGGATATCATCAGGTGCCTGTACGCTCACTGGACATTCCCAAAACAGCAGTGATCACGCCGTTTGGTCTTTTCGAGTTCTTGGATGCCTTTCGGCCTTAAAAACGCTGCCCAATCTTTTCAACGCCTCATGGACTCTGTTTTACGGGACCTGCCTTTTCTTTTTGTGTATTTGGACGACATCCTGATAGCGAGCACGTCCAAATCTCAGCACCTGGCGCACCTCCGAACACTTTTTGAGCGGCTCAGCCAACACGGGCTAATTGTCAACCCCTCCAAGTGCCAGTTTGGTCTCTCCACCATCGATTTCCTGGGACACAGAGTCACTAGGGACGGTGCAGTCCCTCTCCCATCAAAGGTGGAGGCGGTCGCACAGTTTCCACGCCCGCTCACTGTCAAAGCCCTGCAGGAGTTCCTCGGCATGGTGAATTTTTACCACCGTTTCATCCCTCGAGCCGCCCAGCTCATGCAGCCCTTGCACGAGGCCTTGAAAGGTAAGCCCAAGCACGCTGTGGACTGGACTGAGAGCAGGGACAAGGCCTTTGCTGACACTAAGGCAGCCCTGGCGAACGCCACTATGCTGGCACATCCTTCTGCCACAGCCTCCATCGCCATCACCTCAGACGCCTCGGACTACGCTGTCGGTGCCGTCTACGAGCAGTGGGTAGGAGGGGCCTGGCAGCCGCTTGCCTTCTTCAGCCGTCAGTTGCGCCCCAGCGAGCGGAAGTACAGCACTTTCGACCGGGAGCTGCTTGGTCTCTACCTCGCCATCAGACACTTTCGTTCCCTGCTGGAAGGTCGACACTTCACTGCTTTTGTCGACCACAAGCCGCTGACTTTCGCCATGGCCAAGGTGGCTGAGCCGTGGTCCGCCCGCCAGCAACGTCATCTGTCCTACATTTTCGAGTTCACCACGGATTTACAGCACGTTGCCGGTAAGGACAACCAGGTGGCGGACTGCCTGTCACGGGCCGTGGCAGGAGCAGTCCATCTTGGTTTGGATTATAGCCGCATGGCAGCAGACCAGACCACAGACCCAGACGTGCAGCTCCTTAGGATCTCGACGACTGGGCTGAAAATAGAAGATGTGGTTTTTGGCGATGCCGGCACCACGCTCCTGTGTGACGTCTCCACAGGCAGTCCTCGGCCAATCATTCCTACGGGATGGAGACGACAAGTTTTTGATGCCGTCCATGGTCTCTCCCACCCAGGTTCAAAAGCGTCACAGAGACTGGTTGCAGCTTAATTTGTTTGGCACGGCCTCAAGAAGGACGTTCGGGACTGGGCTAACACCTGTCTTGAGTGCCAACGGGCCAAAGTACACCGCCACACTAAAGCCCCGTTAGAGTTGTTCCCGGTGCCAGAGAGACGGTTTGACCATGTTAACGTGGATCTGGTCGGCCCTCTGCCCTCCTCTCAGGGTTTCACCTACCTGTTGACCATGGTTGACAGGACCACCCGTTGGCCTGAGGCTGTGCCACTGACTACACTGGCATCTGTCGAGGTGACACGGGCATTTATCGGCACCTGGGTTGCCCGTTTCGGCACTCCTTCGGACATATCCTCTGACCGGGGTGCGCAGTTTACATCTGAGCTGTGGAACGCTGTCGCCCAGAGCCTCGGAGTGAAACTCCACCGCACGACCGCATATCACCCGCAGGCTAACGGACTCTGTGAGCGATTTCATAGGTCGATGAAGGCTGCTCTTCGTGCCAGCCTCAAAGACAGCAACTGGGTCGACAAGCTCCCGTGGGTAATGCTGGGCATCAGGACTGCACCTAAGGAAGACCTACAGTCCTCATCCGCAGAACTTGTCTACGGCCAGCCGCTGCGGGTTCCAGGGGATTTTGTCCCTAACACCACCGTTCCTTGGTCTGCGACACTCCAGCGGGCCACGCTACTGGACAATGCGAGGCTTTTCGCACCTGTCCCTACTTCCCATCACGGCCTCCCTCAGTCGCACATCCCCGCTGGGCTTCAGACGGCTGACTACGTTTTCATTCGCCACGACGCCCACAAGGGACCGCTACACCCGCCCTACGAGGGCCCATTCCGCGTGTTGGAGACAGGGGACAAACACTTTGTGGTGGACATGGGCGGCAAACCGGAGCGACTCTCCATTGACCGCCTCAAACCAGCTCATTTGGACGTGGCTAGACCTATTGAATTGGCCCAGCCCCCACGACGCGGGCGACCTCCAGCTCTGCCCCCGCCCCCTGCTCCCCTCCCTCCCAAAACCCCCACACTCCATGCCCCACACCCGTGTCATGGTGGGACACCTGCCGCAGTGGTGTCTCCTCGACCTCCTGTACGATACAGCCGTTATGGCCGGTTAATACGACCACCTCTCCGATGACTGTTTTCTTCTTCTTCTGATGGTGAATTCTGGGGGGACGTGTGTAGTAATGTAACTTACATAATTCACCCTTTGTTATACATGTAAATATGACTGTTCCGGGATCGTGGTCCCTTTAAATAATCTGTGTGTGATGACGTGGTGCCCCGATGCTTGTTTGTTAAAAGGGCAGCGCCATCTTATGTTTCAGTGGTTTTTTGCTAGTCAAATAAACGAGACACGCATTCGTGTGCTCAATTGAGAAATTGTTTCTTGCGATTCCGTGCAATTTCCACAAGTACTTCTATTTTATTTTATTCTATTTTAAAACTTATTGTATTGTTGCACTACTCTGTGGCACTGTCACTTTTGCATTTCACTGTATACTTGTATGCACGTGATAAATAAAGAATCTTGAATCTACTCCCTTTCCCTAGCATCTGGTGTTATTTAGTCTCTGCGTTGTGTTTTGAATTGATAGGTTGCTATGCGAAAGGTGAGGGGCACAGAATATTTGGACAATTCTATCTATTTTAAACAAAGTATAATAATCAAGAATTACCAAAATTAACAATAAAAACATAAAAAATATAAAAGTAACAACAAGAAATATAAAAACAGCAAGAATAAAAAGTGATTTCATTCCTACATTTACTTGACACACCCCCTTTTTGTCTCAAGGACAACATCCTCATACAGAATCGCTGTTAGATTCTGGAATTTAATACCATTAAACCCAGGGAGGGGTGAATGCTACTTCAGCTAAACAGCTAGAAAAATTACAACAGTTGATTATTCTTTAGTGAGAAAACAAGGTACAATAATATAAAATAAGTAAATACAGAAATGAATAATACAAAATATAAAAGATATAACAGCAAGAAATGTCATATCAAAATGAATCACTGATACTTCTAACAAATACCAGGGTTCTCAAACTTTAAGGCATACCAAGCTCTGACCAAGCATGCGTCATTTCAGTCTTGATGACTCTCAGTTTACTGCGCCGAATCATCAAGGCAGACATTTTGAGCACCACACATTTCACGAGCATGAATATGACACAGATCAGACCAACCAAAAGAGGCGCCAACAGTTTCAGTAGGCCCCGTAGCAAAGGAGAGGCCCAAGAAAAGGGGTCACTCAGAGGTTGTTAGAATGTGCAGGGCAGACACGACATCTTTTGTGTTCTATTTGCACTGCCAAGTCTTGAGAATGGTCGGGAATATAGAAACAACGAGTAGAATTAAGAGCTGCACACAATCCCCCTTGTTGAGCATAAAGCAAGTACCCCTTTTCTCATCTGACTAGTCTCTTCTCCCAACATTTCCAGTGATATTGCAGTAGCATTAGCCAACTTATCCATCTCCTCTGCCAAAATCCTGATAAGACAGGGCATAGAAAACACCTACAGGGGCTACAACAATGGCGGCGCGTGTACACGCAGCGACCACTTGCGCTCCAGAGAATGCAGTGTTTTGTTTGTTTAATAAGTGTTTGCCCGAAAGTTTGTCGTGTTCGTCTCGTCTGTCTGCGTCAGAATACAAGTACAGTCGACAGGCTCTGCTAGACATCTGCGAGAGCAAGATTTACAATGTTTTGGACACCACAACAGAGACACTCAAAGAGCTCGGATTACTTCGCCGGCCTGCGATTACTCGACTCGACTTGACTGCCACCACTCCCCCGGAAAGGAGAGGTCGGAAGCGGTGCGCGAGGAAGCAGAAGAGGGGCAAGCGCGGAGGTATCCGGGCTAGGCTAGCGGCTAGTCCAACTCGCCCAGCCATACCATCCATCATCCTGGCTAACGTACGATCCTTGGACAACAAAATGGATCACATACGACTGCTGAGGTCAGCGAATCGGACAGTGAGTAACTGCTGTGTACTTGTTTTCACTGAAACATGGCTTAACGACAACATCCCCGACTCCGCTGTACAACTTGAGCAGCTAACATGCTATCGAGCGGACAGAGCCCTCGTCAACGGAGGTAAACAGCGTGGCGGCGGGGTTTGTGTTTACATTCGTGATGCGTGGTGCCGGGACGCTGTGGTAGTATGCAAACACTGTTCACCACTGGCGGAGTTTATGATCATAAAGTGCCGTCCTTTCTATCTGCCGAGGGAGTTTACTGCGGTCTTGCTAGCCGCAGTATACATCCCTCCAACCTCCAGCAACAGTGACAGGAATGCGGCACTTTGTGAACTGTATCAGGCCATCAGTGAACAACAGACAGCACACCCAGATGGATTTACCATCCTCGCTGGAGATTTTAATCATGCTGATCTTAAGACTGTCCTACCAAAACTCCATCAGCATGTCAATTTCCCAACAAGAGGGGAAAACACCTTGGACTTGGTCTACACTTCTCACAAAGGAGCATACAAGGCCTCCCCCCTCCCCCACATCGGACTCTCTGATCACATCACTGTTATGCTAATGCCAGCATATAGGCCCAGAGTGAAAGTCGGAAAACCGGTCCGGAAAGAAATAACTGTGTGGCCGGAGGGGTCCAGGTCTGCTCTCAAGGACTGTCTTGCAACAACAGACTGGGGCATGTTCAAGCAAGCAGCCACACAGAACAACCATACGGACAATGAGGAGCTTACAGACACTGTCCTCTCTTACATCCGTAAGTGCTCTGATGATGTGACCCACACAAAGACCATCATCACTCGGGCTAACCAGAAGCCATGGCTGACAGGGGCTGTCCATCGGCTGCTGAGGGCCAGAGACAAAGTCTTCAGAGCCGGGGATGAAAATGGCCTGAGAACAGCGAGAGCCAGCCTGTCCCGTGGCATCAGGAAAGCAAAACTGGACTACACAAACAAGATTACCTGCCACTTCAAGGACATCAGAGACACTCGGAGCCTGTGGCAGGGCATTCAGACCATAACGGACTACAAGCCCGCGCCACAGACCTGCAACAACAACATCTCTCTGCTCAACAACTTCAACAGCTTCTTTGCACGGTTTGAAGCAACAAACAACACAAGTTCACAGAAAACTCCACCCCCCCCCCCCCACGATCAGGTTCTGTGCCTGTCAGTGTGAAGAGGACACTCTCTACCATCAACCCCCGCAAAGCAACAGGCCCAGACAACATTCCAGGCCGTGTGCTGAGGGACTGCGCAGAGGAGCTTAAGGATGTCTTCACAGACATCTTTAACACTTCTTTGAGTCAAGCTGCTGTCCCATCACATTTCAAGACCTCCATCATTATACCTGTGCCAAAGAAATCCGTTCCATCCTGCTTCAACGACTATCGCCCTGTAGCACTGACCCCCCCCCCCCATCATGAAGTGCTTTGAAGGGCTAGTCATGTCTCACATCAAGTCCATCCTCCCCCCCACCCTGGACCCCTTTCAGTTTGCATACCGAGCAAAACGTTCCACGGAGGACGCAATCTGTTCTGCTCTCCACCCAGCCCTCACCCACCTGGAAAAAGCAGACTCATATGTGAGAATGCTTTTCATGGACTTTAGCTCAGCATTTAACACCATAATCCCACAACAACTGATCTGTAAACTGGACCAGCTGGGGCTCAACACCTCCCTCTGCAACTGGCTGCTGGACTTCCTCAGTGAGAGACCACAAGCAGTACGAGTCGGCAACAACACCTCGAGCAACATCACACTCAGCACAGGGGCCCCCCAAGGCTGTGTGCTCAGTCCCCTGCTCTTCACCCTGCTGACTCACGACTGCACACCAACCTACAGCACCAATCACATGGTGAAGTTTGCGGACGACACAACTCTGGTGGGTCTCATCTCCAAGAATGACGAGACCCACTACAGGAAGGAGGTCAACCTTCTGACCACGTGGTGCAGAGACAACAACCTCCTGCTGAATGTCAGCAAAACTAAGGAGATTGTGGTCAACTTCCGGAGAGGCCCACCGAACACCCACCACTGACCATCGATGGTGCTGCTGTGGAGAGAGTGAGCAGCACCAAATTCCTGGGGGTGCACATCAGCGAGGACCTCTCCTGGACCACCAACACTGCATCACTGGCGAAGACAGCCCAGCGGTGCCTCTACTTCCTCCGCAAGCTGAAGCGAGCGAAAGCTCCCACACCAATCCTGACAACATTCTACCGAGGCACCATTGAAAGCATCCTGTCCAGCTGCATCACTGTGTGGGGCGGTAGCTGCACCGAACACAGCAGGAAAGCACTGCAACGCATAGTGAACACAGCTGGTAAGATCATTGGTGCCCCACTCCCTTCCCTGCAAGAGACTTACTCCACCCGCCTCATCCGAAAAGCTACCTCGATTGTGAGCGACGCAAGCCACCCCGCACACAGTCTGTTGAGCCTCCTGCCTTCTGGAAGAAGGTATAGGAGCCTCCGTGCCCACACCACCAGACTCACGAAAAGCTTCATACCCCAAGCCATCAGGAAGCAAAATTCTATCCCCTCACTCCCCCCAGCCACATTCTCTCCCCCCCCCCCCCCCCCCCCCTAAAAACACTACGGACTCTGGACAATCGACTATTCTATTGTTATAATCTACTATTGCGCTATTATTTGTACACAGAATACGCAGTATTTGGCTGCTATTTACTGTCTTACTGACTGTTCTTTTTGCACTGTTTAAATTATTTTTATTGAATGTTTTACTTTTAGTATGTCTTGTCTTATCTGTTGTGCCTGGGCACTTTATCTGTCTCACCGTCGGAGAGTGAGAAACGTCCTCTCGATTCCTTTGTATGTCTTGACGTGAAGAATTGACATTAAAGCCACCTTGACACTTTGACTTAATAAAATGTTGGAAACTTGAGAATTAGTAATTTTGGATGTTGCATGTTAATTTTGGAAGTGAACGTCTAGCGTGTGTGAGTGTTTCACATAGTCAGAAGGGAGTCCTAGGGATGTACGGCTAAACTGATTCTAGAGAGGAGTGTACCACTATCCCAGGAAGAACAAAATCCAGATCAAAGTCAAAGTCAAAGTGGCTTTATTGTCAATTCTTCACATGTCAAGACATACAAAGGAATCGAGAGGACGTTTCTCACTCTCCCACGGTGAGACAGATAAAGTGCCCAGGCACAACAGATAACACATCCTAAAAGTAAAACATTCAATAAAAATAATTTAAACAGTGCAAAAAGAGCAGCCAAATACTGTGTATTCTGTATAAAAAAATAATAGTGCAATAGTGCATTGTAGCAATAGAATAGTGGATTGTCCAGAGTCCGTAGTGTTTTTGGGGGGGGGGGGAGGGGGGGTGGTGGTTTCAGCTTCCTGACAGCTTGGAGGATGTGGCTGGGGGAAGTGAGGGGAGAGAATTTAGCTTCCTGACAGCTTGGGGTATGAAGCTTTTCGTGAGTCTGGTGGTGTGGGCACGGAGGCTCCTATACCTTCTTCCAGAAGGCAGGAGGCTGAACAGACTGTGTGCGGGGTGGCTTGCGTCGCTCACAATCGAGGTAGCTTTGCGGGTGAGGCGGGTGGAGTAAGTCTCTTGCAGGGATGGGAGTGGGGCACCAATGATCTTACCAGCTGTGTTCACAATGCGTTGCAGTGCTTTCCTACTGTGTTCGGTGCAGCTACCGCCCCACACAGTGATGCAGCTGGACAGGATGCTTTCAATGGTGCCTCGGTAGAATGTTGTCAGGATCGGTGTGGGAGCTTTCGCTCGCTTCAGCTTGCGGAGGAAGTAGAGGCGCCGCTGGGCTGTCTTCGCCAGTGATGCGGTGTTGGTGGTCCAGGAGAGGTCCTCACTGATGTGCACCCCCAGGAATTTGGTGCTGCTCACTCTCTCCACAGCAGCACCATCGATGGTCAGTGGTGGGTGTTCGGTGTGCCCTCTCCGGAAGTCGACCACAATCTCCTTCGTTTTGCTGACATTCAGCAGGAGGTTGTTGTCTCTGCACCACGTGGTCAGAAGGTTGACCTCCTTTCTATAGTGGGTCTCGTCGTTCTTGGAGATGAGACCCACCAGAGTTGTGTCGTCCGCAAACTTCACCATGTGATTGGTGCTGTGGGTTGATGTGCAGTCGTGAGTCAGCAGGGTGAAGAGCAGGGGACTGAGCACACAGCCTTGGAGGGCCCCTGTGCTGAGTGTGATGCTGCTCGAGGTGTTGTTGCCGACTCGTACTGCTTGTGGTCTCTCGCTGAGGAAGTCCAGCAGCCAGTTGCAGAGGGAGGTGTTGAGCCCCAGCTGGTCCAGTTTACAGATCAGTTGTTGCGGGATTATGGTGTTAAATGCTGAGCTAAAGTCTATGAAAAGCATTCTCACATATGAGTCTGCTTTTTCCAGGTGGGTGAGGGCTGGGTGGAGAGCAGAGCAGATTGCGTCCTCTGTGGAACGTTTTGCTCGGTATGCAAACTGAAAGGGGTCCAGGGTGGGGGGGAGGATGGACTTGATGTGGGACATGACTAGCCGTTCAAAGCACTTCATGATGATGGGGGTCAGTGCTACAGGGCGATAGTCATTGAAGCAGGATGGAGCGGATTTCTTTGGCACAGGTATGATGATGGAGGTCTTGAAATGTGATGGGACAGCAGCTTGACGCAAAGAAGTGTTAAAGATGTCCGTGAAGACATCCTTAAGCTCCTCTGCGCAGTCCCTCAGCACACGGCCTGGGATGTTGTCTGGGCCTGTTGCTTTGCGGGGGTTGATGGTAGAGAGTGTCCTCTTCACACTGGCAGCAGACAGGCACAGGACCTGATCGTGGGGGGGGGGTGGAGTTTTCTGTGGGCTTGTAGTGTTTGTTGCTTCAAACCGTGCAAAGAAACTGTTGAGGTTGTTGAGCAGAGAGATGTTGTTGTCGCAGGTCTGTGGCGCGGGCTTGTAGTCCGTTATGGTCTGAATGCCCTGCCACAGGCTCCGCGTGTCTCTGCTGTCCTTGAAGTGGCAGGTAATCTTATTTGTGTAGTCCAGTTTTGCTTTCTTGATGCCACGGGACAGGCTGGCTCTCGCTGTTCTTAGGCCATTTTCATCCCCGGCTCTGAAGACTTTGTCTCTGGCCCTCAGCAGCCGATGGACAGCCCCTGTCAGCCATGGCTTCTGGTTAGCCCGAGTGATGATGGTCTTTGTGTGGGTCACATCATCAGAGCACTTACGGATGTAAGAGAGGACAGTGTCTGTAAGCTCCTCATTGTCCGTATGGTTGTTCTGTGTGGCTGCTTGCTTGAACATGTCCCAGTCTGTTGTTGCAAGACAGTCCTTGAGAGCAGACCTGGACCCCTCCGGCCACACAGTTATCTCTTTCCGGACCGGTTTTCCGACTTTCACTCTGGGCCTATATGCTGGCATTAGCATGACAGTGATGTGATCAGAGAGTCCGATGTGGGGGAGGGGGGAGGCCTTGTATGCTCCTTTGTGAGAAGTGTAGACCAAGTCCAAGGTGTTTTCCCCTCTTGTTGGGAAATTGACATGCTGATGGAGTTTTGGTAAGACAGTCTTAAGGTCAGCATGATTAAAATCTCCAGCGAGGATGGTAAATCCGTCTGGGTGTGCTGTCTGTTGTTCACTGATGGCCTGGTACAGTTCACAAAGTGCCGCATTCCTGTCACTGTTGCTGGAGGTTGGAGGGATGTATACTGCGGCTAGCAAGACCGCAGTAAACTCCCTCGGCAGATAGAAAGGACAGCACTTTATGATCATAAACTCCGCCAGTGGTGAACAGTGTCTGCATACTACCACAGCGTCCCGGCACCACGCATCACGAATGTAAACACAAACTCCGCCGCCACGCTGTTTACCTCCGTTGACGAGGGCTCTGTCCGCTCGATAGCATGTCAGCTGCTCAAGTTGTACAGCGGAGTCGGGGATGTTGTCGTTCAGCCATGTTTCAGTGAAAACAAGTACACAGCAGTTACTCACTGTCCGATTCGCTGACCTCAGCAGTCGTATATGATCCATTTTGTTGTCCAAGGATCGTACGTTGGCCAGGATGATGGATGGTATGGCTGGGCGAGTTGGACTAGCCGCTAGCCTAGCCCGGATACCTCCGCGCTTGCCCCTCTTCTGCTTCCTCGCGCACCGCTTCCGACCTCTCCTTTCCGGGGGAGTGGTGGCAGTCGAGTCGGGTCGGGTCGGGTCGAGTAGTCGCGGGCCGGCGAAGTAATCCGAGCTCTTTGAGTGTCTCTGTTGTGGTGTCCAAAACGTTGTAAATCTTGCTCTCGCAGATGTCTAGCAGAGCCTGTCGACTGCACTTGTATTTCGACGCAGACAGACGAGACGAACACGACAAACTTTCGGGCAAACACTTATTAAACAAACAAAACATCGCATTCTCTGGAGCGCGAGTGGTCGCTGCGTGTGCACGCGCCGCCATCTTGTTGATCTCTATCAATCAACCAATCAACCGTTGCCAGAAAACTTTTCAAAAAACGTATAACAAGTCACAACCCAGTGATAAAGTAAAAAGTAGGCTGTCATCTTTCCTGCTACCTTGTGTGCATACTGTAAGGCAATGTTTTGTGGATCCGTCTGTACCTGTAACAATATCACACGAAGGAGCACAATAGGTCGAAGCATGATGGTTAGAGATTAGAACACAAACTGTTATGAAGTTGTGTATGCGTAAATATGCCTCAACAGCTTTTTTTTTTCAGTCCACACACAAAATCCTGCTGCCCAAATACCACAAATTGTTGTCTTTGTCTGTTGTCACACTTGATAAGTGACACAGTAACGTAGAAGTTCCAGGAGTGATGTCAGTTCAGCTCACAGCTCACCCTGATTTGGACAACTCCACCTGAAAGACAGATTAAAAAAAAAAGAAAAACAGCAGTCACAAGGTTCTTATTGAAGTGTTATTATTTTTGCCGAAAACAATACATTTCCCTATCTGAGGTAGACCAGCATGGATCTAATGTGACATCAAATGAATGATTCCCCATTAACACCGTCTTCACCCAGAGTAGGCCCCCATAGCCCATTGCTCATGGTTCTGTAGCTCCAAGGCTTGGTCCACCCCAGTATGATCAACGAGTTTACAGTGACTGGCGTGTATCCATTTTGATTTCCCCTCTACTTTAACTGCTGTGTTGGTTATCAACAAAACCTGAGCGGACAATTACGGTTTTGCCCGAAGTGGTCTTTAATAATAATTAATAGGGATAAGGGAAGAGGGAAGAGTAGGGTAATCCAGAGAGTAGTCGAGGGCCGGTCCAGGGTCGGCAGGAGGGGAGGTCCAGTTACAGGAGAGGGCTAGGAGAAGAGTGGGGTAATCCAGAGAGAGTAGTCGAGGGTCGGTCCAGGGTCGGCAGGGGGGAGGTCCAGTAACAGGCGAGGGCTAGGTCCGTGGAAGGGTTGAGGCGGAATCCAAGGGGTCGGGACTGCAGGAGAAACACAGAAGACAAGGGGTAAGGCAACGACGAGGAGAAGAAGCATAGTAGCGAGAATACTCTAGGGTTACCGTATGGTCACAGTACGTTCTGGCACTGGAGTGGAGTTCAGGCAAGGTCTATGTAGGGTGCTGATTGGGGATGGGTCGCAGGTGTGCTGATTGGGGATCGGGTCCAGGTGCGTTGTCGGCTGGGGGGAAGACGCTCCAGTGATGACCGCCGCGGCCTTGAGGTGGTGCCAGAGGGTTGGTTAGGAGGGGGAACCGTAACACATCCCATCTAGCTTCTAACATAACTTTCTGTGGTTTGTGTATCATAACCCATTGACCTGGAACGATAGTGTCTCCCCCCTCAGGAGGCTCTACCCGCGCATCATGTATCTGCTGTTCAGCTGCCTTAGTGGCTTTGCTAAGAGCTAATCAATAGTCGAGAAGCGCGTCGCTCATCAGATGTATGTCTGCTCGTCTCAGATTAATAGTACCGGGTAGTGACATTGGTCTGCCTGTGATGACTTTGAAGGGGCTCAGTCCTGTGGTAGTATTGTGTGTTGCTCTAATACTGCACAGTAATGCAGGCAGGGCCTCTGGCCAGGGCACCCCTTCCTGATGCATTTTGGCGAGTCTCTCTTTAAGAGTTCGATTCATTTGTTCCACCTGCCCAGATGATTGAGGGTGATGGGGACAGTGGAGTGATCACTTTACTTCCAGCATCCTGCTGACTTCTTTGCAGACTTTACCAGTGAAGTGAGAGCCTTGGTCAGAGTCTATTTGTTCTGGTAGACCCCATCGTGGAATGATTTCTTTGACTAGCACTTTGGCTATATGTTTTTGGTAAAGAAGGCTTCCACCCATCGAGAGAATTTGTCAACGACCACCAACACATCTTGATACCCTGCATACTTCGGAAGTGTGATGTAGTCCACCTGGAGGTGTCGAAAGGGTCCCGGGGGTGCTTGAGTCGTGCGCTGTTGCACCTTGACTCTTCCTTGGTTGTTGTTTTTCTGACAGGTAGGGCACTGAGATATGACTCTTTCTGCCTCTTTCCTGAAAGCTGGGTTCCACCACTGGTTGGTATAGCGGTGAACCATTTTGTCTGTTCCAATTTGACCCAGTGAATGAATCTGAGTAGTGTCTCCCGGCAATAGGCCCTGTACAGGAGTCCCGGACCAGCCCTCCGTCCAATGGGTGCCAAGGTCCCAGGGGGCAGAGCGCCAGAGGCTATCATGTCGCTGTCAGTGGTGACAGCCCATCCAGCCTTCCGCACTCCGTCTTCCACCATGGAGGACCCATCGGTAAACAGTATCATGTCAGGGTTGTCTAAGGGTGTGGATTTAACCATTCCTTCATCTGCCTGGTCCATGACCAGGTCTTGACAGTTGTGCTCCAGGATATCGTCTGTTTCAGGTGGAGATATCATCGTGGCAGGGTTGGATAGAGTTCCCCTCTCTATGGAAATATTGGGCACTTCCAAAACCGTCGACCACTTGCTCCATCACGACGCAGTGACTTGAGCTGCTCTGTTCATGGTCAGTAGGACGTGGACTGAATGTGGCACTTTTGTTTGAGAGTGATGCTGGACACTGGTATGTTGCTTGTAGGGCTCGAAGTCAAGCTCCAAAGCCTCAGGCCACAGCATCCAACTTGGCTGAGTACCCCACAGGTCGTTGTTGATCTCTGTGTTCTTGTATGAGGACGGCAGTCATGTATCCGTCTCTCTCAGACAAATACAGTCATGAGAAAAAATTAGGACACCCTATGAAAACCTTTGTCTTCTTCAACATATTCAAACATATGGACATTTGATATTCATTTGAACAATATTGAAAAATTGAGGTAATATAAGTAAACAAATACAACTGAAACAAATTATTTAAAAAATGATTGGTAAAATGTAATTAATAGAAATGCAATCTTCTTGTGAGGAAAAAGTTAGGACACCCCCACATTTATTTCCACTTAAAATGCCTAAAATTATAATCAAGAGCACCACATCAGGTGCAAATGATTAGAACATTGTTACAGAGGATTTTGGAGGAGCCTGTCCTATTTAAACCTCAGACATTTAGTTTGGTTTGCTCTTGATTGTTGAAGTGAGTTGCATCACCATGGCGAGATCAAAAGAGCTCTCTGAGGCCTTCAGAAGAAAAATTGTAGATGCATACGAGTCTGGGAAGGGATATAAAAAGATCTCCAAACAATTTGAAATTAGCCATTCCACTGTCCGGAAAATAATTTACAAGTGGAGAACATTTAAAACCACCACCAACATGGCCAGGTCAGGCCGCCCAAGCAAGTTCAGCCCAAGAGCTGACCGAAAGATGCTTAAAGAAGTCTCCAACAATCCCAGAATGTCATCACGGGACCTACAGGTATCTCTTGCCACAATTGATGTCAAAGTACATGCATCCACCATAAGAAAGAGACTGAACAAGTTTGCATTACATGGGAGGTGTGCAAGGAGGAAACCCCTGCTGTCAAAAAAAACCATCAGGGCAAGACTAAAGTTTGCCAGAGAACACCTAGAGAAAGACCAGAACAATGTGCTTTGGACAGATGAATCCAAAGTTGAACTATTTGGGCACAGTAAGAGTAGACATGTTTGGCGCAAAACCAAGACAGCATTTGAGAACAAGAACCTCATACCAACTGTGAAGCATGGGGGTGGAAATGTCATGGTTTAGGGCTGCTTTTCTGCAGCAGGGCCTGGTCAGCTCACCATCATAGAATCCACTATGAATTCTGTACTGTATCAGAGGGTGCTTGAGGAAAATGTGAGACCATCTGTTCGAAAGTTGAAGCTGAAGCGGATGTGGACCATGCAACATGACAATGACCCAAAACATTCCAGTAAATCTACCAAGGAATGGCTCAAGAAAAATAAATTGAGAGTTCTGGAATGGCCAAGTCAAAGCCCGGATCTTAATCCTATTGAGATGCTGTGGATTGATTTGAAGCTGGCTGTGCATGCAAGACACCCCTCGAACATCACACAGCTGAAAGAATTCTGCAAGGAGGAGTGGGAAAAACGTTCTCCCAATCGATGTCAGAGAGGTCAGAGAGGTCCTATTGAGGTTATTTCAGCCAAGGGGGGCAATACTAGCTATTAGGGCATAGGGTGTCCTAACTTTTTCCTCAGTAGGAATTGGCATTATTGTTAATTTTTCGTTAAATAAATGATTACAAAGTTACATTTTTATAGTTTTTTGTTCAATTACATCCCCTTTATCTGTAGATATTGTTAGAAAGAAGATAAAATATTGATATGTCCATATTTTTAAGAGAATAACTTAATATTTTGGGGGGTGTCTTAACTTTTTCTCATGACTGTACAACACGAAGGACTGTCCATTGTCTGGTATTCCAAGAGCTGGAGCAGTGCTCAGTGCTGCTTTTAACTTCTGGAATGACTGTCTTTGTTCTTCGTTGACTCCAGTTGAATTGGAGTCTTGGACTCTGGTTGACCTTTCAGCAGTTCGGTCAGGGAGGAAGGATCTGAGTTCTTTGATTTTCATTGGTTCCGGAGTCTGTTGGATTGCTGCAGTTCGGTTTTGAGTGATTTCTCGTTTTCCCTCAGCTGACCCAGGTAGGTCACTTGCTGCTGCACCAACTGAGCTTTGTCTCTATTGGCTTTGTGACCCTTTATCTGAAGATGGTCCAAGAAGATGGTCTCATGCTCCTGCTCGTCCTCTGACGCCAACAGGATGTCGTCCACATATTGGAGTATCGTGGATTTGATTAGGGGGCATCTCTCTTTGGTGTTTTTGAAGGGCCTGATGGTGCACAGATGGACTGTTGTGCAGGCCCTGAGGAGTTCTTAGCCAGAGGTACTGAAAATTCTTCACCGTAAAGGTGAGCCAGGGTTGAACGTCGTTCGCGAGGGGGACAGACCAAAAAACATTCTTCAATTTCAATAACACTGAAGTACTTGTGTTCAGGCTTGAGATCTTGGAAAATGGTTGCGGAATTGGCCACCAGTGGAGTCAGCTTGTCAATGCACTCACTGGCCACCCTGTAGTCAACGGTTAGTTGCCAAGTTCCATCCACCTTACAAACTGGCCACACTGGGGAATTCGAGCTGCTGTGTGTCGTTCCACCAGGTCATCAACAATCTGTTAGACTGCTGCAACTGCTTCTTTGTTGATGGGGTACTGTTTGGTGCTTGGGGGTGGCCGTCCAGTGAATGTGAATGGTTCCATATCGAGATTTCCATTTTTGTCGTCTGTCCATATTTTGTGTCTTACAAGGTCTGATGTCTGAACTCGTCAAATTACCCATGAGACCTTCCTGCCTGTGATGTTCAGAGAGGTGTTCATTTTTGTCATGATGTCAAGCCCTAGGATGGGTTGTTCCACATGCTTCCCAATCCACAATTTTGCTGTGAGGGTTATGGGTCAAATTCCTATCTCCACTGGCTTGGTTTCGTGGAGCTCCAGTTTCCCCCCTCCTACTCCATGCGCACTCAGTGTTTTTCCGGTGTAGGAGGTGTTGATTCCTTTAAGGCTGCTGTGAGCATCAGTTGGTGGTTTAGGACTCCATTGATGGTCTTGTCTAGGCAAGCCACTGTGTGAGCCACGTCTGACAGAAGCGTTCCTCGATGTCCGGAAAGTACTCAGCGGCCTTCTGGAGGCACTTGGTTACCTCAGTCCAGTCAGTGGTGGCATGGGAGGCTGTAATCAGCCATGCTTGAATACTTTCCCAGGCTCCAGTGATGTTCTACCCATCTACACCCAGAGCGTTCTCCACTCTTCGTCTCAAGACTTCAATCTCTCAAGGGTTGAGCACAGGAGTAAATCTGGAGTGTATCGTTGGGATGCCATTGATGAATGCCCCTCAGACGTTGCACCTGCTCCCAGGATTTGAGACCTGCTATGCGTCGGTGTGATGGCCCTTTTGACTACTTGTCGACATCCTTGGGGTCAGGAACCTTGTGTGTGACATAGGATTTTTCTTCATCGTGGTCTGA
Source organism: Argentina silus (assembly GCF_951799395.1). Taxonomy (NCBI): domain Eukaryota; kingdom Metazoa; phylum Chordata; class Actinopteri; order Argentiniformes; family Argentinidae; genus Argentina; species Argentina silus. Next base: position 20,219,046 of record NC_139654.1, on the reverse strand, counting down.
ACCAGCTCTTTTTCTTTGTTTCCTAACTTTAATTGATCGTACATTTATCTCCTGAGTTGCAACATCATCATCAGAGGAAGAGAATGAATCTGAGCTGTAAACTCCATAGCCTGGCACTGCAGCTATCATTTGCTTGAGTTCTCTGACAGGGTTGGTGGTTGGTAGGGGAGGGGCTGGCCCCTCCTTCATTGATCTCCTTTTTGCTCTGTCCCTCCACTTCTGGGTTTTTTCAGCCCTCTCCTCTGCTTCAAGCCTGGCTCGGTCAGACTCCACTTTCGATTCGGCCCACCAAGTCACACCAAGTTTGTTTATCTAATGAGGTCAACAGCCAAACTTTGATACCTTGATTAAGATGATTTAATTTGATTAAAACAACAACATTGAAACAACTCAATCCAGTTTACATGTTAACCTTTGTGTATGTTTTTTTTTTTCCTGTGTAGAAACTATTTAATTTAACTGTCAGATTTAACTGACTGGTAAGTGTCTTGGCAGGTCCCAAGAAGCCAGAGAAGCGCCCCATAGCTGTGTGTCCACCAGGTAATCTCTCTCACCCATCACCACTCTTCTGACTGACTTTTGCACACCTCTGCAGCTGTGCTCAGGTGTAACCTGAAATGTTAATGCTAATCTGTGCCGCTCAAGTCCTGCTTTGGTTTCATCCCTTTGGGCTGTGCAGAATTTGCCTTAACCCATTTGTGCCGGATGCTGCGCTACGCAGCATTGCATCTACCGCCGGTTGCTGCGTTACGCACATTTGAATTTGCCGCCAGTTGCTGCACAGCGCAGCATTTTTGATTTGTCGTAATTTTCATGAGTGCAGCATATAATGCACTGTCATTGGTTCAAATACACATGAGGTGGGTCTTGTTGATTTTTTTAAAACCACGTGAGCACCCAAATGTCGTGTGGTTCGCCGAACGCACTTGTATGTCTGATTGATTTTCCGCGACACTACACGACATTCGGGTGCTCACGTGGTTTAAAAAAATCAACAAGACCCGCCTCGTGTATTTGAACCATATATGCATTATATGCTGCACTCATGAAAATTACGACAAATCGAAAATGGCGGTAAATTCAAATGTGCGCAACGCAGCAACCGGCGGTAGATGTCGCGCGGCAGTCGGCACAAATGGGTTAAATGGTCTACTTAAATGAGTAGGGATAATTATGGGCGGTCGAGTTTCAGCAGTGCCGTAGGGTGGAGGACTGATCTGTGATAGTGGGATCTTCACCTCCAGGTGTTACCTGCTCCCTGAAACTCCCTTATGAGTATCATTAAAGGTCTCTAAAAGCATATTATGGTACCATAGTCAAGACTTGGCATTTTTGTCTGTAGTGTTGTCACTATAGAAACGTTTCATACATTTTTTATGAGGGTGATACTGTTGATTTCAGTCATTCATAGTACTGGGGTTGTCCGTGGCAGCGGTTGGCAACACCCATGCAATAAGTGGGAGATGAGAGGGGTGGTTTAAGCAAGGTTATCTTAGCTGTTTTATAACACCCAACGCATGTAACGACACTTATGATTCAAAATGGATTGATGCGAGTTGCGTGTGCATGCTTTTTGTTGTCCTAAGTGTGTGCCTACAGCCATTAAGTATAAAAAAGCAAATGATACAAACACTAAAACTGTCACAGCAAGGTAGGAGAGGGTGAGACACTCCAAATCAAAGTTAAGAGGATATAAACGCATGTTGATACAGTAGGCTATGGCACTGTCCACAGTACAATGAGGAACTTCATAGCCTCCTGTAACGAGTCCCTTGTACAGAGAGGCGGACGCAGTGTGGTGGTGAGGGAATGGTCCCGTTTATTTAAGATAATAATTGTAAATCCTATGTTGACTTTCCAGCCTCCTTCAAACACTCGTCAACTTTTCAGTTGCCGTTCTCTATCCCTGAAAGCAGAGGCACACATCTTAAACCCTTTCGTTAGCGAGGCTTCATTTGCAACAGGTGCACAACCAGCCTCGCTTCCGTAGCCCTGGCCACGGTCCTGTAGCTCCCTCTACAGGCCGAACGCTGCATGTCCCCCCACACCTCCGTTTTAGGAGGAGCAAGAAATGACAAGGATCTAACAGGTTTTACTGGTATAGAACTATTTGCCACACTTGATACTGTACATGCAAAATGTTGCCCTCCTTTTGCATTTTTGCCAGTCTCACCATGACGACAGGTGTAGGTGTATTTTGGGCACAGTTGGCTGTTGGCAGTGGTCGGTTGGCATTTTATGTCACATTGGGTCATGATGCAAGCTGGTGTGATGAGGTGCCATCATCAGGGTATTCCTGGGCAGGCACGGCAGGCCACTGATAACTAGCCATATCCGCCACACAATGGACCTCGCAGAATATATGGGCCGGGTAGAGGTGTTGGTAGATGATTCTATGAATAAACAACACAATTCTGAAACAAAGTATTTTTTTTTTTGGAGGGGGAGGTGGTCTCATCTTTAGTATCTCATCTTTCAGTGGTGGTTAGCAAGCTGAACTGTTAACATGAAGCATTGTCCTTGTGTCCTACAAGGAAAACATGTGCCTGTTTCCCTGCTCTAGCCCCCAGGTGTCAGTCATTAAGTAGTTAGGTAGGCAAAAGTGCGACTGTGTGTATAGGTGTCAATAGGACGTCAGATTTAACTGACTGGTAAGTGTCTTGGCAGGTCCCGTGAAAAGAAGTTAAGGTGGACATGCTGTCAGACCTTCTGAGAGCAGCCGTCTCTTTGCAGGTGTGGGAGCCTTTAAACTCGGGCCTTCCCAGATGGTGTGTGTGTTTTTATGGCCAGGCCAGGATGGTTGTGAGTTCCTGGTCCCACAGCACAGACTGCTGTTAAATGTGCATCTGAGGATTAGACTCCAGATTTATGTTGTCCACAATAATTTTATGGTGAGATACTGTATTTAATTCTTAACTTATGATTTGCTAAGGTAAACTGTCAGGGTAGAAGTGGATAAGAAACACAAAGATTGAGATTGCTCACTCAAAAGCCTAAACAATGCAATTTTCAATCAGGGCTTCCAAGCAGTAGCTCTACTGTCCATTATCACTTGTCCACTCGACATGCACCTCTTTATAGTTAACAACAATGGCAGGCGGCCTGGTTCAGTTGAGTAGGACAGTGTGCAGACAGACTGTTGTCCCTTGGCGCCAAAACAGTGCATTGTGGGATGTGTATGTACTGTACACTCACTGGCCACTTTATTAGGTACACCTGTTCAACTGCTCGGTAACGCAAATATCTAATCAGCCAATCACATGGCAGCAACTCAATGCATTTAGGCATGTAGACATGGTCAAGACGACCTGCTGAAGTTCAAACCGAGCATCAGAATGGGGAAGAAAGGTGATTTAAGTGACTTTGAATGTGGCATGGTTGTTGGTGCCAGACAGGCTGGTCTGAGTATTTCAGAAACTTCTGATCTACTGGGATTTTCACGCACAACCATCTCTAGGGTTTACAGAGAATGGTCTGAAAAAATATCCAGTGAGCGGCAGTTCTCTGGGCGAAAATGCCTTGTTGATGCCAGAGGTCAGAGGAGAATGGCCAGACTGGTTCGAGATGATAGAAAGGCAACAGTAACTCAAATAACCACTCGTTACAACCAAGGTATGCAGAAGACCATCTCTGAACGCACAACATGTCGAACCTTGAAGCAGATGAACTCTGTACCACCACGTTGTCACCGCCAGCTTTTGGGCCCTCCCAGTGCTCCTTCAGGAGATCCAATGGACCTTTCACCTCATGGCCATACAGCAGTTCAAACGGTGAGAAACCCGTCGAGGCTTGAGGTACTTCCCGATAGGTAAACAGGAGGTAGGGCAGCCACTGGTCCCAGTCAGAGCCTGTCTGGGTCACAAACTTACGAAGCATATTTTTCAAAGTCTGGTTAAACCGTTCAACCAGACCGTCTGTCTGGGGGTGGTAAGGAGTAGTCTTAATGCCCTTAATACCCAACAACTGATACACATGTTTCAATAGCCTAGACAGGAAGTTTGAACCCTGATCTGTGAGCACTTCCTTAGCTACTCCTACCCTTGAAAATAGCTGGAGTAGTGCATTGGCAACCTGTCTGGACTTGACATTCCTCAGTGGGAAAGCTTCTGGGTACCTTGTAGCATAATCTACCATTACAAGAATGAAGCGATTGCCTGATGAGCTTCTTTCTAGGGGCCCCACAAGAGTTCCAATGATAGGTAAGGAATGCATGTTTGCCCTGGCCACCCCTTTGCCTGAAGTAAGTTGACAATTTGCACATGTTTTACAAAACTCCTTCACTTGTACATTCATGCCTGGCCAAACAAAACGTCTACTAATTCTGGCAAGCGTCTTGTTGAACCCCAAGTGACCTGCCCACGGAACTGAATGGCCTAGCGACATAACGGTGTGCCCAAGGGCTTCGGGTATTACCAAAGCCTCAATCTTGCCCTTCCTCTGGTAGAGAATACCTCCCTTCAGGCTGTACCAGGCCTCCTCTAGGGTGCTTGCCTGCCCTTGCTTCACTCCATCCTTTTCTGATACCTTCCCAAACCATGACCGTAATGTAGGGTCCTTCTCCTGCCACTGACCTATGTTTGCTGGAATATGCACATCAATGAGGGGGGGAAGGATCAGGGGGCTGCTTGTCAACTGGCTCCTGACTACCTAGGAACTTGTCTCTACGCCTCTGACTCCTTGACTTGGCCTCCCTCCCTGGACTGGGTGCCCACTCCACCCCATCGAAAGGCAACTCCTTAAACTCCTCAGCTACCCTCTGTGCCCGTGTAGTTACCATGTTACAAATTTTAGGCTGCTCAAACAGGTCCACCAAGGTAGGAATGTCCTGGCCTAGGATTACAGGATAGGGTAGACTCGGCGCTAACGCTACTGGGAGGAAAAAAGTTTGGCCGCCAACTGTTAGATAGACCTCTGCAGTGGGGTAAACCTTCTCATCACCATGAATACAGCATACCCTTACTCTGTGTTGATCTCTCCACTCGGCCCCGGGCACTAGGTTTGCAAGCATTACTGTCTGTGTACTTCCTGTATCTATTAAAGCCTCCTCATGTCGTCCATTAACAAGGACCGATGTGAGACGACGAGGATCCCATGTAGCATACTCTGACCTGCCCGGTCTAGGCACTGAACATAAAAGTATCTGCTGGCCTCGTCTAGCTGGACAGGCGGGTTTTATGTGCCCCCACTCTCCACAGTAAAAGCATCTAACCTCTGGATTTACAGGCCTACCATCAGGCATTCTGGTTAAATTGTGACTACCAGACATATTAACCCTACTGTTTGAGGCAGAGCTACTTTGGGCAAGACCATAATTCCCCTCACCCCCAGCAGACTTACCCCTGGCCTGGTATTTGTGGTCCCGGCGGAAGTCGGCATTTCGACTTCCTCTCCTGGCAGATATGAACACCTCAGCAAGGCGTGCTGCCTCCTCTGCACTCCCCGGGTCATGTTCTTTGATCCACACCTCCACCTCAGGGTTGACCATCCTCAGGAACTGCTCCAGGATCATCGCCTCAGATATGTCTGTCACGGAGCAGCATTCTGGCTTAACCCACTTTGTAAAGTTTTCTTTGAGTCTTACATACAGTTCTTGTGGGGTTTCACCTTGCTGGATGTCCAGGGCCCGAAACCGTTGACGATATGTGTCTGCTGTAATTTCGTACTTAGCTAAGATAGCTCCCTTGACCTTTGCATAATCTTCCGTATACTCATAATCCATAGACACATAAGCACTCCTTGCCTTCCCTGTGAGCAAAGGGATTAGTCGAATAGCCCAGTCCTCTTTAGGCCACCGGCAGGCTCTAGCCATTCTCTCGAAAGTTGTGAGGAAATGCTCAATATCGTCTTGAGGAGAAAGGGCCTGGAGTTTGGGCTCTCTGAAGGTCTGTGGCACCCTCCTTTCTGGTTCCTCCTCTGGCCCCTCCTCACCTGGAGTTGCTGGAGTTGGTGCTGTATCGCCTGCCATCTTGCCTCTTGGTGAGCCCTCTCTCTCTCCGCTTTGCCGTCCCTCTCCTTCTGGGCATGGATGAGGTTTTTAACACACTCTGTTAGCTCTGCCACTGCAGTCTTAGAGCCCTCCTGCATCGTATCCTCCTGACCGTCAGGAGGGTTTGTCTTGTCTTCTGTTCTTCCTCTTGTTGGCATTCTGCCTCCTCACCTAGCGTGGCCCACTTCTTGACACCATATGTAAGCTTTAGCACGGATGGAGTTTCAGTGAAGAGGCAGACATGTTGCAAAAAACCCTTTGTGGGGCATTTTATTGGTACAGATCTCACCAACAACCCACTTCCAATGGCCACACTTAAATACCCTCCCAGGTGACATGATTAACATAGGACAAACCAAGTAAGAGGGGAGCGCCACAATGTACACAAACCAAATTACATAATCTATTTTTTCACATTATCACACATAACCAAGTATCACAAGTAGGTAAAAACAAACAATCACTGTTAGGCTATGGTAAGTGCAAAGGACACAGTATATTCTCCAGCCACAAATCCCATCCCCCCTGTTCAATTAACAATGGGAGCTTCCGGAACTATATAGGCTGTCCCTGTGGCTTCAGGACTCCTTTTGCCGGTGAACCAGGAACTGCAATCACAACCAGGTGAGTATATACACACATTCTACCTTTCATTCATCTCCCATATACAATGTAAAATGTAGAATACCAATGTTTCACAATAACTCAACAATGTTATTTATAGTTAATGTTATTTACAGCTGTGAGTTAGTGATGGGCAAATGAAGCTTTTGTGAAGCACTGAACCACTTGAGCCAATTGTTTCGAAAATGGGTTCATTACTCGAAGCTTCAGTTACAGTGACCTCTCCTGGCGAAGTGCAAGGCTGCAGTCAAATTAGGCAGGCTAGTTGGTGGACAGGAGGCTTTTAATTACACGCACGCACGCACGAACACACACACACACACACCTCAATGAGCAGTGTTGGAGAAACTACTTTACTTTTGTAGAAAAGATCTTTTGTTCTGAAGCATCTTTGCTTTGATCACCCTTGGATTTAAAGTATTGTAACGACCCTGTGAAAGGGCCGTTAGCAACTCCGCCAAGGGAGTTACCTCTCTTGGTGTTGTGGCTAGCGCGGCCGGTTTGTAAGCGAAAGATTGCGAGTTCGATACCCGCTTAAGGCAAGCTGCTCTACCCCGCCGTTGATACAGTATCTTTGCTTTGATGAAATTCTTTGATGCACACACACACTAACACTGAATATCATGTTCTATTTACAAATAAAGATTGATGAATGTGTGTATTGTGTTATTGAGGAGAGAGTGCTGGGGAAAATATGGCATAGGTTGGGTGTGTTTGTGTAACTATGGCAGGGGGTGATTATGTGGGATGGGGAACACTCAAAGATTACAAGAAGAACACTCAGAGAATACAAACGCAATACCAACAACTCAACAGCAACAACGCACCTACTACGACAATCTACAAATTGTGCATTGTTTAGAGCGGTTATAAAGTGTTGAGGCACTCAAATTCAAAACTGTCGCAACCTGTCACCTGTCAGAATCGAGACGAGGCAGTGCCAGTGAATCACCTGATTGGACCGCGAACCAGTCAGGTGATTCATTCAGGCAACGAAGCAGTTGCTGCTTCGGACGTCATGTCACATGATTTTTTTCGCACCAAAGCAAGCTTTGAAGCAGTGCTTCGATGGAATTGTTGTTCAGTGTTTGAAGCACGTATCGAAGCTTCAGTGTCAAACTGCCATCACTACTGTGAGTACCAATGTGTTAGCCACGTACTCATACCTTTTATTCTTTGCAGAACCGCCCCTCATGACTACCCAACAACCGCAGACCCATGAGTTCCTCCCCTGCGTTGCACAAGCACCTAAACACAACATATACCCCTGCACACCAACACACTCATACACTCCCAACCCGTGATGGACTGATCTCCATCACAGACTCCAGGACTCCAACGCCATCCCACCAGAGAGGACACACACCGCGGACAGCACTGCCAGCGCCCTGGTCATCACCGAAGCAGACGTGCGCAAGCAGTTCGGGCGATCAGAGTGTGCGCAGCGCAACTGGCTGGTGTGTTCACGGACATATTCAACCTCTCCCTCTCCACAGGAATAGTCCCCTCCTGCTTCAAGTCATCCACCATTGTCCCAGTGCCGAAGAAGAACAAACGACTGGCGCCCTGTTGCTCTCACTCCCATCGTGAGCAAATGCTTTGAGAGGCATGTCAAGGCCCAGATCTGCAGCATGCTCCCTCCCACCCTGGATCCTCACCAATTTGCCTACAGGCAAAACAGATCCACTGACGACGCCATCGCCACCGCACTCTACTCTGCCCTCACCCACCTGGAGAAGAGGAACACCTACGTGAGGATGCTGTTCGTTGATTACAGTTCAGCATTCAACACTATTGTCCCCAGGCTCGACACCAAGCTGAGGAACCTAGGCCTCAACTCCGGCCTATGCGACTGGATACTGAACTTCCTGTCGGACCGACGACAGGTAGTGAGAATGGGCTCAAAGACCTTCACCCTCCTGACCCTCAACACAGGAGCCCCCCAGGGCTGTGTCCTGAGTCCCCTCCTCTACTCCCTGTACACCCACGACTGCGTGGCCACTCATGGCTCCAACTCTGTGATCAAATTCGCTGATGACACCACAGTGATTGGCCTGATCACAGACGGCGATGAGACAGCCTACAGGAGAGAGGTCGACCGCCTGACGCCGCCGAGGAAGGCTGCCGTGTCTCACGCTCCTCCTCACCTTTTTATTGTTTTAACTTATCTTGCTAGTTTATTTTTATATTTACGCCTAACTCTCGGTAACAGGCGAACGGCCAAAGCGAGCCCTATCATACGATATGATAGAGAAAAACTTCTGCGCATTAAATCGTCGGTGGAAAACACTTTTTCACCACCACACGCAAACAATGGCAATCTACCCTGGCTACCTGCTGCTTCACCTGGACAATGGAGGAGACGGAGGAAGCGAGGCTCGCGGGCTGGAGTGCTGGTCAGGCTGAGGAAACGTGAGAACCGGCCTCCTCTCCCCAGTATTCTTCTGGCGAACGTCCAGTCACTGGACAACAAGCTGGATGAACTCCGGAGCAGGATGGCGTTTCAACGGGACATTAAGAACTGTAACGTTATGGTTTTCACGGAGACTTGGCTCGACCCTTCGGCCCCAGATTGCGCCATTGTTCCACACGGATTCTCCATTCACCGCCAGGACAGGACAATGACATCGGGGAAGAGCAAGGGGGGAGGTGTCTGCTTCATGGTGAATAACAAGTGGTGCTCAGACGTGGAGATACTTTCATCGGACTGTTCTCCCAATTTAGAGCACCTCATGATCGGATGTCGACCTTATTATTCGCCCAGGGAGTTTACATCGGTTGTGCTTACAGCTGTCTATATACCACCAGACGCTGATACCAACCAAGCGCTGCACGAGCTGTATGGAGTTATCGACAGGACGGAGACCTCACGGCCCGAGGCTGCTTTCATTGTGGCTGGGGATTTTAATAAAGCCAACTTGAGGAAAGTCCTGCCGAGATACCGCCAGCACATCAGCTTTCCTACGCGAGGCGCAAACACGCTCGACCATGTTTACTCTCCCTTCCGCGACGGATATAAGGCCCTCCTACGACCCCCATTCGGCAAATCAGACCACAGCTCAGTACTGCTTCTGCCTTCCTACAGGCAGATACTCAAACGTGACAGGCCGGTGACGCGGACCATTCAACGTTGGTCTGACCAATCAGACTCTGCATTACGGGACTGTTTCAGCACTACGGAGTGGGATGTGTTTAAGGACGACAATTTAAACACACACACGGACTCGGTGATTTGCTACATTGGCAAATGCATTGATGACGTCGTGCCGCGGATTACTGTACGGACATTTCCCAATCAGAAGCCCTGGGTTAATGGAGAAGTCCGAGCCAAACTTAAGGCACGGACTGCCGCCTACAACTCAGGTGATTTGGAGGAGTACAGCAATTCCAGGTATGCACTCAGGAAAGCTATTAACATTGCTAAGAGACAATACAAGGACAGAATGGAGTCCAACTTTGAGGGCTCCAACTCAAGGCACATGTGGACCGGACTCAGAACAATTACAGACTTTAAAGGGACTACGAGTGTGACTGAGGAAGTGTCTCCATCTCTTCCAGATGACCTTAACATCTACTTCGCACGTTTTAAGAGCTACTCTCCGGCTGAGGAAGTGCAGATGGACCAGGACCCCTGCACACTAGCAATAACAAGGGCAGATGTGTGCAAATCCTTCAAAAGGATTAATCCACACAAGGCCCCTGGACCGGATGGCATACCTGGCCGGGCTCTCAGGGTGTGTGCAGATCAGCTGGCAGGTGTGTTTACAGACATTTTCAACCTGTCATTGCTCCAGTCGGTGGTCCCCACATGTCTCAAAAAGTCCACCATCATCCCCATCCCAAAGAAGTCAAAAACATCCTGCCTCAACGACTACCGACCAGTAGCACTCACTTCCATCGTCATGAAGTGCTTTGAGCGGTTAGTCAAATCATTCATCACCTCCTCCCTCCCTGACTCACTGGACCCCATGCAGTTTGCATACAGGGCAAACAGGTCCACAGACGACGCCATCGCCCTCGCCCTCCACACTGCCCTCTCCCACCTGGACCAGAAGAACACATATGTGAGAATGCTGTTCATTGACTACAGTTCAGCATTCAATACCATTGTGCCCTCCAAGCTCGCTGTGAAGCTCAGGGACCTCGGGCTCAACACCACGCTTTGTGACTGGATCCTGAGCTTCCTGACGGGCAGACCCCAGGCAGTGCGGATAGGAGGCGCCACATCATCCACCCTGACTCTCAACACCGGCGCACCCCAGGGCTGCGTGCTCAGCCCTCTCCTCTACTCCCTGTTCACACATGACTGCGTGGCCACACACAGCTCCAACACCATCATCAAGTTTGCTGACGACACGACCGTCATCGGCCTGATCACCGACGGCGACGAGACGGCGTACAGAGAGGAGGTGAGAGCCCTGACATCTTGGTGCCAGGACAACAACCTCCAGCTCAACCTCAGCAAAACCTAAGGAGCTGATTGTGGACTACAGGAAGCGGCAGGGAGCCGGGCACGCCCCTATCACCATCAACGGGACGGCAGTAGAGAGAGTCAGCAGCTTCAAGTTCCTCGGGGTCCACATCTGCGAGGACCTGACCTGGACTCACCACACCGACGCCATCACAAAGACGGCAAGACAGCGGCTCTTCTTCCTCCGCAGGCTGCGGAGGTTCAACATGGACTCCAGGATGCTCTGCAACTTCTACAGGTGCACCATAGAGAGTATCCTGACTGGCTGCATCACCGCCTGGTACGGCAGTTGCTCCGCCCTCAACCGTAAGACATTACAGAGGGTGGTGAAAGCTGCCCAGCACATTACCAGGACGGAGCTGCCATCCATGGAGGACCTCTACACTCAGCGCTGCAGGAAGAAGACTAACCGGATTATTAAAGACCCTCATCACCCCAGCAACAAACTGTTTCAGCTGCTCCCGTCTGGCAGACGCTACCGCAGCATCCGGTCTCACACCACCAGACTCAGGGACAGTTTCATCCCACAGGCAATAAGACTGTTGAACTCCTGAGCTACTTAGCTCACCACAATGACACTTTTTAACTATGCCACTTTATAACATGCCACTTTATAAAATGCCACTTTATACCAGTCGACATCTGGATAAAAACGTCTGTTTACATTTCACTTTTTACATTTTACATTTACATTTACATTTATTTAGTTTTGTATTTAGGGAACTATTGTTATTGTTGTTGTTTCTTTTTATTTTTATTATTTACACTTCTTATTGCACTGTTGGAGGAGCCCAAGACTTAAGAATTTCATTGCCAGCGACTGCTCTGTAATTGTTGTGCATATGACAATAAAACCATCTTGAATCTTGAATCTTGAATCACTTTGGATAAAGGCGTCTGCTAAATGCCATAAATGTAAATGTAAAAAAAAAAGTAATCCGAAGGCACTGTATGTGAGAGCTGGCATTAGGGAAAGTACAGTGCCCTCTATAAGTATTGGAAAGCATTTTGTCTTCTTTTAGCTCTATACTCCAACATTTTGGATTTGAATTAACAATTACTATGAGGTTAAAGTAGAGCTCAGCTTTAATTCAATGTTTTCTTTTTTCAGATGGTTTCACCATTTAGAAATGACAACCCTTTTATACATAGTAGTTTTGGAAAATTGGCTTGACAGGGGTTTCTGTCACATCATTTGTGCAGGCATAAGAGAGCTGTCATTGTCTAGTATTGATTTTAGGCTTTGTGTTAGCCTTTGGAGTCTGCTATTGGTGTCTGTCAACATGAGGACCAAAGAGGTGTCAATGAAAGTCAAGGAAGCCATTGTTAGGCTGAAACATCTGGAAAAAGATGGTAGGCCAAGGAAGACTTCTTCAGTTAGCTATCTCCACTGCAATAGAAAATCTTTGCGGAATTGTTTTTCCAGCCAATCACTTAACACTGTTTGATGACATCATGCCTTGTTTTCTTGTTAGCCTAGTTCCATAAACTATGTAAGGTATTCGTCAGTTTATTAAGATCATTGGTTTCACTGAGTCTACACAGAAAAAAAGTTAGGCTGTGCTGATTTCCCAACAGTAGATGAGTTTCAACTTCATTTAGTTCAGAGGGTTTATTCTTTGAACGTGAATGAACGTTTTGCTGAAGCCATCCAGCTGGAAAGCAACTACACTACAGGTAAAGTTAGGTAGGTACTCTTATTTAAATTAAATGCATGTGCAACAAAAAATAATTCAAGATAAGTTGACTTATGTACTGTATGTTAAAGATTCTCTAGGGACTGATGCTTAAACTAGGTAACGCTAAAGTTTGATGATGGTTCTATGCATTTTACTTGTAGCCGTCCCGGTGCTACACAGGTCACAAGTTATTATGGGGCGTCTCAGTGATTTGGAGTCCTCTATGATGAAACACAAATGTTCATTGGGGAGGAGCGATGGAGTAATGGATAAGTACACGGTCTGCAGTGTGAAGTTTTTGAGTTCGCGGAATTTAAATGGGTTTTGTTTTTTTGCCAGAACATGCACTTCATTCTTAACAATAGCACTATTCTTTGGAAGTGCGAAATATGACTGTAACAAGGTCCGTTGTACACAGAGGCAGACGCAGCGTTACTGTAAGGGAATCTCTCCCGTTTATTCATATAGTTTGTACGAATGTCCTTTTGGCTTTCCAGCCTCCTCAATGACTACTCGGCGACTTTGCAGTCGTCTCTGTCTCTGTCTCTGTCTCTGTCTCTTTCTCTTTCTCTCTCTCGTTCCGCCGTTCCCAGCTCACCTCTCTCCTGAAATGGCAGAAGCACACACATCTTAAACATTTGCCGGCGAGACTTAATTCGCAGCAGGTGTGCAACAAAAGTCTCGCCGACACAACCCCGGCCACGGTCCTGTAGCTCCCTCTACAGGCCGAACGCTGCATGTCCCCCCACATACCCCCACCGCCCGACACAGGCCGGGGAACCGACGGCCGACGACCTACTCCCCCCCCCCTGCACGGGAGAGGAAGTCTGCCACGACCATCTGCGCACCCGGTCTGTGCACGACGGAAAAGTTGAAGGGCTGCAACGCGAGGTACCACCGGGTGATCCTCGCGTTTACATCCTTCATGCGGTGGAGCCACTGGAGGGGGGCATGGTCGGAGTAGAGGGTGAAGGCGCGACCCAGCAGGTAGTAGCGGAGGGTGCCGACCGCCCACTTGATGGCCAGGCACTCCTTCTCCACGGTGCTGTACCGACCCTCCCTCTCCGACAGCTTGCGGCTCAGGTACAGCACCGGCCGGTCGGCCCCCTCCACGCGCTGGGTCAGTACTGCTCCCAGCCCTCTATCCGACGCGTCCGTCTGTAGGGAGAAAGGGAGGTTAAAATCAGGCGCATACAGGACCGTTTCTCCACAAAGAGCCCCCTTAAGGGCCTCGAACGACCCCTGGCACTGGCCCGACCATTGGACCGGATCCGGGGCACCCTTCCGGGTGAGGTCCGTCAAGGGACTGGCCAGCTCCGAAAACCCTGGTACGAACTGGCGGTAATATCCCGCCAGCCCCAGGAAGGCCCTCACCTCCTTCTTTGTCTTGGGCCGGGGAGAGGCGGCGATGGCCGCAGTCTTTTCAATCTGCGGCCGCACCTCCCCCCGTCCCAAGTGGTACCCCAGATACCGGATCTCCCTCCGCCCGATCACGCACTTTTTCGGGTTGGCCGTCAGCCCCGCCTGCCTCAGGGACCGCAGAACAGCAGCCACACTCCGCACATGCCGCGGCCAGGTGTCACTGTGAATGACAATGTCATCTAGGTAGGCCGCAGCATAGGCGGCGTGCGGCCGCAGAATACGGTCCATGAGGCGCTGAAAAGTGGCTGGGGCTCCGAACAACCCGAAAGGGAGCACGGTGAACTGGAATAACCCGAGCGGAGTGGAGAATGCCGTTTTCTCCCGGGACACCGGCGAGAGTGGAATCTGCCAGTATCCCTTCGTGCAATCCAATGTCGTGAAGTACCTGGCCGTACCAAGCCGGTCCAAGAGCTCGTCGACCCGGGGCATCGGATAGGCATCGAACTTGGAGACCGCATTAACCCGTCTATAATCCACACAGAACCGTATAGTCCCATCTGGCTTGTTGACAAGCACGATGGGGCTACACCAATCACTGCGGGACTCCTCGACCACACCCAGCTCCAGCATGGCTTCCAACTCCGTGCACACAACGTTTCGTTTGTGCACCGGCAACCTATAGGGACGCGTGCGCACCGTTAAACCCGGCTGCGTTTCTATATGGTGGTCGATGAGCGTAGTCCGACCGGGCAGGGGAGAGAACACGTCAGCGAACTTAAGCTGCAAATCTGCAACGTCCGCGGCCTGGCTAGCAGAGAGATGGTTATCAATATCGACCGGAGTGCTAACTTTCGATTTTGGGACTTCCGGACCGAACTCCTCTCTCTCCGGAATTACCGTAGCCAGAGCAACCGTGACCACGTCGTTCCATTTTTTTAGGAGATTGACGTGATACACCTGCAAGCTATCCCCCCGGTCCGAGCGTACAACCTCATAATCCACGTCCCCCATGCGACGTGTGACCACAAACGGTCCTTGCCACTTCGCGAGTAATTTCGTGCTGGAGGTGGGTAACAGTACGAGCACCTTGTCTCCCGGTGTAAACTCTCGTAGGGTAGACCCCCTGTCATACAGGCGTTTCTGACGCTCCTGGGCTTGCAGCAAATGCTCACGTGAGATAACCCCTAGGGCGTGGAGCTTTGTGCGCAAGTCGAGGACGTACTGGATCTCACTCTTACTGTCGCTAGACCCTTCCTCCCAATTTTCTTTAAACAGGTCTAGGACACCCCGGGGCTTACGCCCGTAGAGTAATTCAAACGGGGAAAACCCGGTGGAAGCTTGGGGAACTTCCCGCACCGCAAACAACAGGGGATCTAGCCATTTATGCCAATTCCGACTATCCTCGTGGACAAACTTCCGGATCATTGACTTCAAGGTCCGATTGAACCGCTCACAAAGGCCGTCAGTGGCCGGGTGGTAAACACTGGTTCGAATCGCCTTGATGTTCAACAAGCCATACAGTTCCTTGAGGGTGCGTGACATAAAATTAGTGCCCTGATCGGTGAGAATCTCTTTCGGGATTCCCACGCGGGAGATGACTTGAAACAATGCTTGCGCTACACTCTTGGCAGAGATATTGCGCAGAGGTATTGCCTCGGGGTATCGGGTGGCGTAATCTATCAAGACCAACACAAATCGATAACCCTGTGTGCTCCGTTCAAATGGCCCGATAATATCCATCGCAATGCGGTCGAACGGGTTCTCGACCAATGGTAAGGGCCGCAAGGGGGCCCGGGGAATGGCCGGGGGATTTACTAACTGACATTCCCGGCAGGAAGCGCACCACCTACGCACCTCTGCCCGAATCCCCGGCCAATAAAATCGAGCCATTATACGGTGCAGTGTTTTGTCATACCCTAGATGGCCCGCCATGGGGTTGAAATGAGCCGCCTGAAAGACCATTTCGCGGCGGCTGCGGGGAACCAGCAACTGGGTTACTTCCTCCTGACTATGTGAGTCACGACTTACTCGATATAACCTGTCGCTGATAATCGCAAAATAGGGGTGGGCGCGCACTGTGTCTGGCCGTATCAAAGTACCATCAATTGCTATCACTTGGTCAAAGGCTGATCTGAGGGTCTCGTCACGAGACTGCTCGAGGGGGAAGTCGCCTAGCAGCGGATAGTTCGGCGAGGAAGTCTCGGGGTGAGGCGCCCCCGCCGGCTCCGGCTCCCCGGCAGTGTCGCGAGGCGCCGCCTCGGCACAGAGCACATTACACGCCACACACCTCCCTAGCTGTCGTGCACGCATCCCGGTAGCCCTCTTTACCGCTTGAGGAAACCCCTCCCAATCCACACCTAGAATCAGGGGATGCGTGAGGCGTGGGCTAACCGCCGCCTGTACTCTATGGTTTTTCCCCTCAAAATGAATTTCGATAGCGACCACCGGATATTCGTGAATGTCCCCATGCACACACCTCACCCGCACCCTCGATGCCTTCAACAATGCCCCCGGCCGAACCAGGCGCTCCTGGATCATGGACTGCATGCAGCCCGAATCCAAGAATGCCTGGTGCATATCATGTTGTATCCTTACCGGAATACGATACGCCGCTCCTGGTCCGGGGGGAGGGCCCGGTATGTCGCCGATGCGGACGACCCGTCCCACGTCCATCGCCCGACACTCGGCCTGCACGTGGCCCGGCCGTCCGCACCGCCAACACACCCCCCCTGTCGCTCGAGGTGCTCCCTGTGGGGCCGGGGTCGGTTCCGGATAGGTGCGCCCCTGCCATCTCGTCCTCGGGGCTGGCGTCGGCCTCTCTCCTTCTGCTCCCCCGGCTCCTCCTGGGCGTTGGCCCCCCCCCCCTTGCCGCGGGGCCGGGGTTGGTCGTTGTGGCCCCCGCGGTGGGAGGGAGAGATGGTCCTCGGCCTGTCCGACGGCGGTCTGGAGGTCCTGGGGGCGGTGGTACTGGACCTTGGGGGGACCTGGTGCCGCTCCGGTCCCTGGCGCCGGCCCGCCGACCCTGGTGAAGTCCTGAAGGAGGGCACTGTCCGTGATCCTCGCCGCCGTTAGTTCCTCCAGCGTCGTCTGCTGGGTCTGCTGCAGGGCCGTCTGCTGCTCGAGGACAAGCGCTATCCTCGACATCGCCGCTGCTAACGCCTCCATTCCGCCTTCCCTCTGTGCCCCACGTTGGGCGCCAATGTAACAAGGTCCGTTGTACACAGAGGCAGACGCAGCGTTACTGTAAGGGAATCTCTCCCGTTTATTCATATAGTTTGTACGAATGTCCTTTTGGCTTTCCAGCCTCCTCAATGACTACTCGGCGACTTTGCAGTCGTCTCTGTCTCTGTCTCTTTCTCTTTCTCTTTCTCTCTCTCGTTCCGCCGTTCCCAGCTCACCTCTCTCCTGAAATGGCAGAAGCACACACATCTTAAACATTTGCCGGCGAGACTTAATTCGCAGCAGGTGTGCAACAAAAGTCTCGCCGACACAACCCCGGCCACGGTCCTGTAGCTCCCTCTACAGGCCGAACGCTGCATGTCCCCCCACAATGACTCATACACACAAATGATGTTCCAGTTCGAGGGCATTTCTTTATTGGCTATTTCTGCATCCGCGGTGTTACACATCCAGCTGTATGCAATAATGTCTAATCAGGGTCACCAGTTAATATGGTCAAACATCGAGTGTTGTAACAGGCCTCTGTACCCTGTCTCAAGTATCTGGTACATATCGCCACCAACCACAAACTTATCAGGTAGGCTATATTTAAGATAAGAACACAGTCTGTATTGAAATGATATGCAGACTGTTATTTTGTCATTGCTATGTCATTTGCTGTTGTGTGGCCTATCTGTGTCTTGCAGGGTGGCACCATTGTGGTGTCCAGTCCATGCAACGAATGCATTGTCAATCTGTAACAAAGTCCGTTTATACACAGAGGCAGACGCAGTATCACGATAAGGGAATTGGTCCCGTTTATTCATAAAGTACTCCGTTGGAACTGTTTGGGCTTTCCAGCCTCGTCAAAAAGTCTCTCTCTCCCGTCTCAGCTCTCGGCTCTCCTCGCCTCGCCTCGCCTTTTCCAGCTTAGCTCGCCTACTGAAATGGCAGAAGCACACACATCTTAAACATTCGCCGACGAGACTTAATTCGCAGCAGGTGTGCAACAAAAGTCTCGCCGACACAACCCCGGCCACGGTCCTGTAGCTCCCTCTACAGGCCGAACGCTGCATGTCCCCCCCACACAATCATGTAGCAATAACAAGTCTGTAATGGAAGCGCTGTCATATACAATTTAAAAATGATTTGAATACAAATCTCTAGGCTAAGCATTTTGTTTTATAAACAGGTACAACATGGTTATTTTTGGTGGAATTGATGAAGAAAGCTAAGCAACCAATGTCCCCAATTATTTACATGTCTATGACTGAAAAACAATGTGTTATCCATGTGTAGGCTGTAGCCTAGGTTCTACATTCTGTCAGCGGTTGAGCCATTCAGTACATTTCAGTCTTGGGAGTCAGATGCCACAGCCTCTATAGGTGCTCTGTTGAAACTTGGGTGTTCTTGATGAAGTGGAGCCCTCTGTCCTCCAAGGTTCCCAGACAAACAGCTAAGCTTCTCCACCTGCTCTCTATTGAGGACTAGCTGTTTTGCCTGGTTGACCTGAGGCAAATGTGGAGCTCATAGGTTTACTTGAGTTTGTTGGATGGAGCAGATGTATAGCAGGCATTAGAATTGGAACTACTAGTCAGTGCAGAGTACTGCAATGAGGGTGATTTGTCATAATTATTTAAAGTAAAGAGTATTGTGCTCAAAGAAAGAACCAAAAATAAGGTAGTCCCTAAATTAAGACTAACCTATACCTAAGAAATGCGCTAGATACAGTCTAGAGCCAACACTCTAAGCTAAAGGAAAACACAACAGATGGCACCTTCCCCCAACTAACTAGTGTGTATAGACAAGCGTAACCTACGTGCATAAATGTATACCCATGGGCTGCTCTCACCAAGTAACAGTAACAAAGAATCTTAGCAATGAAAGTATTTGGTGAGCTTAGTGTTGCAATGCTGTATTCATGTATTTTTTGGTTTTCATGTAGATAATGTACCTGGGAGTGTCGTAGAATTTAAGCTATAATACTTTGAAATAAAATACCGTTAACCAGAGCTGTTGATTCATTCAAAGACTTTATTCACACAGAATATGTAGCCGTTCAGGTTTGCAAAGCTGACCCCGTTATTTCCTCAGTCACCTGCCTTTATGCACTTCGCACACGTTAACGCCTTCTAGTCAACGTATTTCTGTTTCCTGTCTACTTGCACCAATAACATTCAAGATCTATATTTCGTCATCAAGGTGTGCGCCGCACACCTGGCTGGCGTCAGTTTGTCTGATCAGACCTTGCTGACGCCCAGGCTGATTTCAAAAGCCTTTTGTTCTGGCTGTTTACAACTTTGTTTATTACTTATTTACCCTAACTTTTAATTACTCTATCCTGGTTTCTCCAGCTTTAATCCTTTGTTTTCTTCACCTATATCAAACCCCTCAATCTGACCTCACCCCTCCTGACTGCATTCTCCAAATATTCTAGGACCATCTGTTTTCTTGTGACCTCTTCCCCTAGGTGTGGGATTACAAACCCTTATATTGTCTTTAAATTTACCATAGGAGCTGCATCGAACAACCTATCAGCCACCACACTGGCCTTCTTCAACGAGTCTGTTCAGTGTTGGGTTTCCACTCAGGTATGATTCTACAGTCTGTGCTTTTTTGGTGGAGCTGAAAGTGGCAGTTTTTTTCCTGTGGCTTTAAGAAGAAATGTTATAGGAAAGCAAAAACAAATGTCTTTCAGTATGGACAGGGTGCAGATAATCACGAGGAAATTTTTTTCCCCAAGCAGACCATGGTTTGGAAAATGTAGCAGTGGCACGTCTGATGTTGTCAGTGCGTGGGCCCGAGAATGGGAGTTTTATTGCAGGCAAAAGTGTGCATAATCAAAGGTAAGTTGTAATGTACAATTATTTGGGTGTCAATTAATTTCTAGGATTTCAAACCAAAACATTCTGCTCCAAGAGCAAATGGGAATCTAATGTCATGTACATGTCATGAAATCTGTTGGTTTGGAACCAAGTCCAAAGTCCTATATACTGTGATAAGTTATTTATTATTGAAAAATTTAACCTCAGGATTGAAAGGCTGTGGCGAGACGTGTGGATGACGGTGAGCAGTGTGTTCTACCAAGTTCTGCACACATCGGAGGAGCAGGGCCAGCTGGACCCAACTATTCTGCTGCCATTATGTGTTCCTGCCCTGTCCGCAAGCCAATCTTGACGTGTTCCGCGAGGGATGGGACAACCATCCAATGAGAACAGAGCAGAACCTGACACCAAACCAGTTGTGGGAAGTTTGTAATCCCATTGTGGAAACAGAGAATCGAGAGGTATTTTGTAATTGGCTGAAAAAAATATATAATTTAAATAAAATGTCTTGTCAAAAGAAGTTTTTACATTATGCATTAATAAGTATGGTTTAAGTAATAGTTGCACATTGTTTTGTAACTTAGCGTGTGATTAAACTAGTGAACAATGATTTTTACTATGAAACATTGGTTTATCGTACCTATAATCACAAAATCAACTCATAAATACATTGTACAACTTAAAACACAGAAAAAAAACATTGATGAAACAATCAATATTAAGGCTTTTCCAATTGGGGGGGGGGATTTATTTTTTCTTTCAGGAGTTGCACATTCCCCATATCCACTGGGAGGGCAGTGGTCATCAAGAAGACCCCCACTCTGGGGTGACTTCCAGTGCATGACAGCCTACTGACTGACCAGCAAATGGAACAGATGAGAGCAACCATTGACCCCATGGAACCCTCGGAGTCATTTGGCATGGACATTTACTTAAACACACTCCAGTTCGATTATTTTTTTGGTGGCTGCGAGCACAGGGAAACTGGAACCCATTTGTTACTGTATGTTATTTTTATTATGTCAATGTAGGCTGTTTTAACAAGTGTCGTAGCATCACATTACCCATCTACTCTGAAGAAGTTTGATATGCAGCATTCTAAAGTGTAGTGCTTCTTTTATAGCATTTTGTGACCGCAAACGGGAAGGCTTGATGTGACCGGTGGAGACTTGGACCACAATTGGTCATAAGCATGAAAATTGATCTTGCTTCAATCATTTCAGAGGTACAACCAGGAGAGCTCTAAAAATGACCAAATAGCAGGTTTCTTAACAGTTTCGTAAACAATTTTATAAATTACTTATGGCTGTGGCCATTGTCATTGTGTCCGTAAATGTCCTTAATCCTAAATGTCCAATTACTTGCAGATATAAATCAGCAATGCAATGTTTATATTGAGTGTTTATCTGACAACAGTCTTATGTTCAACATTGTTCATACCATTTCTCCCACTTTATTTCCTTACAACATACATCTAATTAATCCATATGGTTCCAGGTAAGTAAAGTAAAGTAGTTATCTAACATCGTGTCAGGCAACATCATGAACATATTGTATCGTAGAGTACATGGTATATAGGTGGAAACACAAATCAAGAAGAGCTACGGTATGGAAGGGACAGGTAGTGATGGGCAAATGAAGTTTTTGTGAAGCACTGAACCACTTGAGCCAATTGTTTCGAAAATGGGTTCATTACTCGAAGCTTCAGTTACAGTGACCTCTCCTGGCAAAGTGCAAGGCTGCAGTCAAATTAGGCAGGCTAGTTGGTGGACAGGAGGCTTTTAATTACACGCACGCACGAACACACACACACACACACACCTCAATGAGCAGTGTTGGAGAAACTACTTTACTTTTGTAGAAAAGATCTTTTGTTCTGAAGCATCTTTGCTTTGATCACCCTTGGATTTAAAGTATTGTAACGACCCTGTGAAAGGCCCGTTAGCAATTCCGCCAAGGGAGTTATCGCTCTTGGTGTTGTGGCTAGCGCGGCCGGTTTGTAAGCGAAAGATTGCGAGTTCGATACCCGCTTAAGGCAAGCTGCTCTACCCCGCCGTTCGCTACAGTATCTTTGCTTTGATGAAATTCTTTGATGCACACACACACTAACACTGAATATCATGTTCTATTTACAAATAAAGATTGATGAATGTGTGTATTGTGTTATTGAGGAGAGAGTGCTGGGGAAAATATGGCATAGGTTGGGTGTGTTTGTGTAACTATGGCAGGGGGTGATTATGTGGGATGGGGAACACTCAAAGATTACAAGAAGAACACTCAGAGAATACAAACGCAATACCAACAACTCAACAGCAACAACGCACCTACTACGACAATCCACAAATTGTGCATTGTTTAGAGCGGTTATAAAGTGTTGAGGCACTCAAATTCAAAACTGTCGCAACCTATCACTTGTCAGAATCGAGACGAGGCAGTGCCAGTGAATCACCTGATTGGACCGCGAACCAGTCAGGTGATTCATTCAGGCAACGAAGCAGTTGCTGCTTCGGACGTCATATGTCACGTGATTTTTTTCGCACCAAAGCAAGCTTTGAAGCAGTGCTTCGATGGAATTGTTGTTCAGTGTTTGAAGCACGTATCGAAGCTTCAGTGTCAAACTGCCATCACTAGGGACAGGTAGCTCCAGTGAAAACAAAACAGCTGATTACACACAAACACACACATTTACATTACATTTACATTTATGGCATTTAGCAGACGCCTTGATCCAAAGCAACTTACAACAACTACATTTGTTTAAGTAAGTGAATCATCTGTCCATCAATCATCATAAGATAAAGTAATCAATACTCAGACCAGGGGCCATTGGCAGTCACAATGCTAGTATGGTAAATTTAAAGACAATATAGGGGTTAGCAAGCCCACACCTAGCGAAGAGATCACAGGACAACAGATGGTCCTAGAACATTTGGAGAAGGCAGTAAAAGTCAGAGTAAAGTCAGATTGTGGGGTTGACTAGAGGGGAAGAAAACAAAGGATCAAAGCTGCAGAAACAGGATAGAGTGATCAAAAGACAGGATAAACAAAGTTGTAAACAGCCAGGACAAAAGGCTTTTGAAAACAGCCTGGGCCAATCAAGATTTCGGTAGACAAACTGGCGCCTGGGCAGGTGGGAGTAGCCCACCTTGATGACGAAATCTAATTCTTGAATGTTATTGGTGTAGGTAGACAGGAAACAAGGATACGTTGAACGGAGGGTGTTGACCTGTGTGAAGTCTATAAAGACAGGTGACGGAAGTGAAAACATGGTAAATTTTTCAAAGTTGAACGGCTTCCTATTCTCTGTGAATAAAGTCTTTGAATGAATGGTATTTTATTTCAAAATACTATTATTTAAATTCTACGACACTAGAAGAAGATTTTTTTTTATATACATGTATATATACTCATCGACCACTTTATTAGGTACACCTGTTCAACTGCTCGGTAACACAAATATCTAATCAGCCAATCACTTGGCAGCAACTCAATGCATTTTGGCATGTAGACATGGTCAAGACGACCTGCTGAAGTTCAAACCGAGCATCAGAATGGGGAAGAAAGGTGATTTAAGTGAACGTGCCTTAAGCTAAGGAACCTAGTTTCTATTGGAAGCCAGCTGTCTGAAGTCAATTGCTGTGAAGTGCTGTCAATCTCCAGTGGGAGGGCCTAACACTATCCTGCAAGGTATTTAACTCCTGCTCACCTTGGACCAGGACTAATACATTTGGGATTGAGTGAGTGGTGAAACCTGTCTGGTCGTTAACTGATCGTCAGGTCGGAGGGGCTGCTACCCTGCTAGTCATCAGCAATCACAGAATCTACATTTATATCGTGACGATCGCAGAGTGACAGCCTCCTGACACGACTCCATCGAGGAAGGCCTGAGAGGAAGGCCATACTACTAAGTATTTTTATTCTATATTGATAATTTTTTTCATTACCCTGAGTGTATTGAGCCTACCTACATCTTGTATTTCCCACTAACCCTCTCCCTGTACACCGGCAAAAAATCACAACGTGCTTTCTCCCCATTCCTGTTATTTCATCCATCAGGAGGACACATCAACGCTACACCCCCACTCACAACCCTTCCAATCTAATCTACCCACCATGCTCAACTGACCACGACCTCACTGTCGCGGGAGGACTTTGGAACTGCCAGTCAGCAGTCCGGAAAGCAGAGGCTATCTCAGCCTATGCCTGTTTCATGTCCCTCCACTTCCTTGCTCTCAAAGACATGGATTACACCGGATAAAACAGCTACTCCGGCAGCCCTCTCTGATGCCTACTCCTTTTCTCATTTCCCAAGACTCTCTGGTCGAGGAGGAGGAACAGGACTCCTCATCTCGCCTAAGTGGTCACATAATGTCCTTCCCCTGTCACACCTGTCCATTTCCACCTTCGAATTCCATGCTGTTTCTGTCACCTCCCCTGTCAAACTTCACATTGTTGTTATCTATCATCCACCAGGTCAGCTTGGCTACTTCCTAGATGAGATGGATGTCCTTCTCAGCTTCTTCCCTGAGGACGGCACACCGCTCACACTACTGGGTGACTTCAACATCCAGTCGGAGAAGCTTCACTCGTCTGGAGCACTTGACCTTTATCCTCCTTCGGCCTTACCCTGTCCCACTCTCCTCCGACTCATGAGGCGGGCAATCAGCTCGACTTCGTCTTCACCAGATCCTCCCGTACCTCCAACCTTACTGTTACCCCTCTTCCGGTTTCTGATCATCATTTCGTATCCTTCTCCCTCCCTCTCAAATGCTCACCCTCCCAGCTAGTCTCTACCCACACTGTATCCACTCGTCGCAACCTGCAGTCTGAAACCCTGCAGGCTTGTTGAATAGGGCTCCGGGCAGCTGAGAGGAAATGGAGAAAAACCGGCCTCCGTGATGACCGAGACCCTTATCTCTCTCTCCTCCTCAACTACACCTCATCTGCAACAGCTGCTAAAGCTACTTACTACCATTCCAAAATTCGATCCTCTGCCTCTGACCCAAGGAAACTGTTCTCCACATTTTCCTCACTCCTCCCTCCTCCCTGTCTGATGAAAACCAGGAGAGTGCAGAGCCAGAGATGCCCAATTCTGAGAGGGTGGAGAGAAGGATCTGGTGGTTTACTGTGTCGAATGCAGCGGACAGGTCCAGATGAATGAGATCAGAGGAGAGGGAGGATGCTCGAGCAGAGTGGAGGGCCTCCGTGACAGCAAGGAGAGCAGTCTCAGTAGAGTGCCCAGCCTTAAAGCCGGATTGGTGAGGGTCAAGGAGGTTGTTCTGAAGGAGGTAGTTAGACAGTTGGTTAGCGACAGCACGTTCAAGGGTTTTCGATAAGGAGAGAAGGGATACCGGTCTATAGTTATGGACAGCAGACGGGTCAAAAGTTGGTTTCTTGAGAAGAGGCTTGACTCTGGCTGTCTTGAAGGCAGCTGGGACAGATCCTGTGGATAGAGAGGAATTGATTAAGGTGGTAAGGAACGGAAGGAGGTCTTTGGAGATGGACTGGAGAAAGGGGGAGGGGATAGTATTGAGGGGGCAGGTGGTTGCCTGCTTGGATGTGACCAGTTTTAGAACATCATCAGGGGAGAGGGGGGAAAAATCTGAGACCAGAGACCGGGTGTAGCACAGTGGGTTCGGGAGGAAAGGTAGCAGTGTTGGTGAGAGGTAGAGGGAAAGAGCTGCTAATGTCATCAACCTTCTTTTCAAAGTTGGTGACAGTCATTCGCAGACAGGGAGGAGGGAGGAGGGGGAGGAGGTGGGTTGAGGAGTGAGGAAAATGTGGAGAACAGTTTCCTTGGGTCAGAGGCAGAGGATTGAATTTTGGAATGGTACCACTCCACGTCCCGTCCCCCATGTTAATTTGGCCTTCGTCATATTACAATAGCCTTGTAAAAAAAAAAGAAGAAAAATGTCACAGGTTAGAATCCTTCCTGTATTGGCCTGTTCAACACCTGCACCTCGAAGTTCCGCCCCTGATCACTGTGTAGTTCCTCGGGCGCACCGAACTGACAGAACATCTTGCACACCAGCCGCTCGGCTGTGGTAGCAGCGCTCTGGTCAGGGACTCTGGCCATTTAGTAAAATAGTCCATGGCCACAAAGACATAGCGGTTCCTGTTGTCCGTGGTGGGATATGGACCAAGGATGTCCACACCGACCCGCTCCATGGAGGCCCCCATCTGATATTGCTGCAGAAGGGCATGGGAACGTCCGGTCGGTCCTTTCTTGGCCACCCCATAGTGACCTGCCCCCACTGAGCCGTGGACTGCCTGTAGCACCAGTCCTTGGGCACCAGTAACTGCCACACACTTCTTCCACGGCCTCGCGCACGCCAGACCCGGTACAGCAGTCCATCACGCCGGGCCAGGGTGGCCCACTGGGAAAAGTAGGCCTTGGTCTCCACTAACAAGGCAGAGACAGCTTGCCAGGGGGGGGCGTGCCCTGGCGTCAACCTGATGTCCCACCCTGGCCAGGGTGGGATCGTTGTCCTGCGCTGCCTGCCACTCCTGGTCGTCCACTGCCATCAGCCATTCTTCCTCTGGCTCGACCTGTTGCGTGGTGGACACTTGGAGAGTTGCTCCATCTCGCTCCTCTTGGCGCCGACAGTGTCTGCAGGGACGTCGGGAGAGGGCATCTGCATTGCTGTGCAGGCGCCCTGCTCGGTGCTGGATCTCAAAATCGTAGCTCTGCAGGGCCTCGATCCACCTGGCCACCTGACCCTCGGGCTCCTTGAAGCTGAGCAGCCAGGTTAGGGGAGCGTGATCTGTCCGCAAGAGAAAGGACCTGGCGTAGAGGTATGGGGCGAAAATGATGGAACGCCATGACAACCGCCAGGAGCTCACGTCGGGTAACGCAGTAATTATGCTCAGGACGGGTCAAGGCACGGCTGTAGTAGGCCACCACTCTCTCTCCCCCGTCTCCTTCCTGCGACAGAACTGCCCCCACTCCCACGTTGCTGGTGTCAGTGTCCACAATGAAACGGAGCCCAGGATCAGGAAGGACCCGGATGGGTGTGGTGGTCAGGGCGGCGCGGAGCTGGGCAAAGGCGGCTGCACAGTTGCCTTCCCAGTTGAACTCTCGGCCCTTGTCGGTGAGACGGTGTAGGGGGCTGGCGATGGAGGCGAAGTCATGGACAAAACATCGTTAGTAGGAGGCAAGCCCTCGGAAGCTGCGCACCTCGCTGATGTTTCGGGGGACTGGCCATTTCTCGACTGCCTCCACCTTGGCAGGATCAGTGGCCACACCCTCTGCTCCCACCACATGGCCCAAGAACTTGGTCTTGCGCTGAACGAGGTTGCATTTCATGGGGTGTAGGCGCAGGCCCGCTCCTCAAATGGCTTGAAAGACCTGGCGAAGGTTCTCCAGGGCCAGCTCGAAGTCAGTGGCATGGACCAGAAGGTCGTCAAGGTAAACCACACACCGGTTTTGGGGAATGTGAGCCAGCACCCTCTCCATTAGTCTCTCGAATGTGGCGGGGCATTGCAGAGGCCTAAGAGCATCACGTGAAACTCCTTGGCCGATGGGGAGTCCTTGGCCGATGGGGAAGGCTGTCTTAGGTCTGGCTACTGGTGCCAGCTCCACCTGCCAGTAGCCCCTCCGTAGATCAAGTGAGCTGAACCACTGTGACCCTGCGATTTGGTCCAGGGCGTCGTCAATGCGGGGCAAAGGGTAGGAGTCCTTGCGGGTTGCATTGTTCAGCTGACGATAGTCCACACAGAACCTCCAGGTGCCATCCTTCTTTTTGACCAGGATGTCAGGGGCGGCCCATGGGCTGTTGGATGGCTCCAATCTGGTGAAAGTTCTCGGTTGGCTGGAATGGTCAGTTGGCTGGAAGGCAGTCTCCCCACGGTGCCACCCCGCTCTCTAGTTTCCCGACTGCGGAGCGCTTATTGTGTTGTGGTGCAGGGGTGGGGCAGTTATGGGCTACGTACCCCGCTTCTCCACAGCGGTAGCATGGCTCGTTGAAGCGGCGTGTCCAGAGCCCGAAGGGTGGCCGCTGTCGGCCTGGTTGAGCTGGTTACGGGTGAGCCTGGCAGATGGCCCTTCCTTCAACGTCTCCCTTGTCCTCACTGACGTCGGCCTGATGCACCTGGGGGCTTAGTTGTTTGCGTGGGGCCTTCACAGCCTCCACCCTTTCTGCCTCTTCCAGCGCAGTACTGAAGGTCGCCGGTGCCGTGATGCGAAAGTGCTCTTTCAGCCTCTCTGGTGTGAGCCCCTGGATGAAGGCACTTAGGGCTAACTCTTCAAGAGCTGCTGGAGCAAAGGTGGGGTAGTCACGATGTGTATAGAAGCGCACATCTGCTGCATAGGTACCCAGCGTCTTGCCCTCTTGACTGCACCGGCGGGTCAGCTGGTCTTGCACGCTGTCAGTGGAGACCCATCGACCAAAACGCCGTTCTAACGCAGCGACCAGTGTCTGGTAGTCTTGTTGTTCGGTTGGCGCCACGTCGAGCAACGTCTGAAGCGCATTCCCTTCAAGTGCCAGGGCAGCATTGTCTCGGGTGCTCCAATGGTTGTACATCACAGCCAGTCTTGCTAGGCTCTAGGACCGTGATCCTAGAGCCTAGCTGGAACCGTCTGCCCGCTCTTTGCGGTTAGTCTTCTCCCGGTGAAGATCAGCTCAAAGACACCCAATGAAGTCTTCAATTTCACAGAGCTCCTCTTCGTACCTAATTCTCAATGACACCATCTTCATCTGTGGGCTGTGGCAACAATATCCCACAGCTAACACCGATGTGGCAATCAGTGAAGTAAGACGCAAATTAGCTTTCACAGTATCTTTATTGACTAGCAAGCTTTGAAACGAAGACTTACTTAGCATAAAACTTAACACGGGTCATCAAACCGAACAGCAATGTCAGTAAACCATGGTTTCAGTACTTAATAACATAACATAAGTCTGAACACAATGCATACTGGGAAACAGGAAGGCACAACGCTAACTGTGTAGCCCCGTGGCTACAGGAAATAATCGTCAACTTATCTTGAATTCTTTTTTGTAGCACATGCCATGCGAACTACCTACCTAACTAGTGTAGTTGCTTCCCAGCTGGAAGGCTTCTGCAAAACGTCCATTTGCGTTTTTAAGAATAAACTCTCAGAACTAAATAAATCAGCACAGCCTAACTTTCTTCCTGTGTAGACTCAGTGAAACCAATGATCTTAATAAACTGACGAATACCTTACATAGTTTCTGGAACTAGGCTAACAAGAAAACAAGGCATGATGTCATCAAACAGTGTTACGTGATTGGAAAAACAATTCGATTGCAGTGGAGATCGCTGATTTATTAAGCCCCCGCTTAAGCCCAGCATTTGTGGATCGTTGTCCGTGGACAAGCGGAAAGTTAGTGCCAACATTTAAACAAATGTAAACAGAGCCACAGACTGTGATTCGCAAATGCAGATTCAACAGTTCTAACTCAACTTAATGCTTTAAAAAACAAAACACATTTACACATTTTATAGCATTTACGCACAAACCATTTTGTATTTATTAAAATCTTTTTTAGGAATACAAATCAAGAGGTGTTTGTTTGTGGATTGTGAATTACAAGTACAAATCAAGAGGTGTTTTTGGATAGTGAATTACAGTACAAGTACAAATCAAGAGCTGTTTGCTTGAGGATAGTGAATTCGCTTTGTGCTTTGTGTTTTTTGTTCACGGATCATGGTACACATTTGTGAATTGTACTCTTTTTATTTACGATAATACTGGCAGTAATCTATCTCCATATCTATGTACCTAGATACTTATGATTTACATAATTCCAAAACAGGTAGGCTAAGCGCACATATGGGCATACATTGCCAAACTGTGCCTTATATCTTAAAGCACATCGCTTTCCTTTCAACCAACATTATTCTCCTCTTGAAGCCATGTTGAGGGGGCGTTTTCATTCTATTTTTTCCTGGACTGAATTTTTCCCCTTTGCAGCATCAGTAGCATAGAGCCTGCCTCCGGTGATTGTACGGTGGTTGTGGCTGTAGTTTTTAGGAACAGGATACGCAAAAGAAAAAAAACATATACAGCCATTCCTCGGTGGATATCTCAAAGGAAAACTCAGGCCTGCATTGATTCGTGTAAAAGAGGACAAACAGGTACAAACTTGGGGAATTTCACCGCCGCGCATATCCGGCTTCATACATTTCGTGGCGAGCTGCGTCTCCGAAAGGAACGTTACTTTCCATGTCTGACGAGATTACACATTCAGTGGATTGCAAAACAAAATGGGGGTTGCGCTCTAGCAGGGGAGGGACACAGTTAAAAGAAAGATTATGGCCCGATGTCCCACACCTTTCTCTTGGAAAACAATAACCAACGTATTTCTGGACAAGCGATCCAGTCAAGGGAGTCCCTTGATTAGTTAGGTGTGCAAATGTGCTTCCATACGCGCAGCCTATCGGAAAAATGCACGTACCAGCGAGTCTATTTTTACTCCTGCAGAATAACGCGTGTAATAACCAATGCACGTCTCTGTGATATATTCTTGACGTAATCTACATTTGATAAAGATATTATTTTTTATCTTTACCATTAGACGTCTTATTTGATCGAAAACATTAATTTAACAACTGTATTTCCTTGTAGTCTTGCACTGTACAGTAGGTGGCACGATCAGATTCCTTTTCCCTGTTTTTATTAATTTTTTCAACTGCACGGGAGCATTGGAGGATACAGAATACATTAAAATGTACGTTAAATGCATATTATTTAATGCATATCATCTATGAAAGGCAGTTTATTCCCAAAATTGTACAGGCCACGGCCTGTATTTTGTCTGGACTACAGTATTCTGGAGTTTGTTTTCCTCTAGGGAAACACCCTTCCAACATTACCTGGGAGAAACATATATATTCAACGAATTTATCAATAATACTAAATATGAATATCTTCAGTTCATTATCCATATTTTATGATGACATGGGTATTAAAGATAAGAAAGAGCATGGGTTGTGCTTGTTTTCATTCAGTTACTAATCTAATCTGCAAAAGGATAACATTCTCAAGTGAATGGATATTAATGGAATCTAAAGTGTTGTTTCTAGATTGTTTGCAAATCCATACAAACCTGCTTATATCAAGTTTACAAGGGCCTTTGAATAAAGTCTGCTGTCACCTCTGTACTGTCACACAGGTTGATATATTTGGTTCTGTACCATTTGCATACCTGTCAAACACACCTGTATGTTTTCATTCTTTTCTCACCACGTTAGTGCATGCATTGTAATGCTCAAAACAGCCTGCACAAGAGTACCAAGACGATTGTCTTTACAACATTTTAGGACTGAAATAAAATGTATATTTTAAAACATTTGCTTAAAAACATTCAACATTGGCCAGTGTATTTCAGTTTATTAACCAACATATGCAGTTCATGCAAAATTGCGATCACACACTGATAATCTGACTGATGATCCTCCTCTTTCACAAGCAGACTGAGCTGAGCCACGATGTCAGCACGAGGGGGGAAGAAGAAGACCACCAAGCTGTCCCGCTCCGCCCGAGCAGGGGTCATCTTTCCCGTGGGGAGGATGATGAGGTATCTTCGCACAGGGACCCACAAGTATCGCATCGGCATGGGTGCCCCTGTCTACATGGCAGCCGTCATAGAGTACCTGGCAGGTTGGTGCCACACCTGGATGGAACGAGATGAATGATATCTAAAATGTAAACAAATGATTTCTAAAGATGTATTTTATCCTTTCTTTGTTTAGCTGAGATTTTGGAGTTGGCAGGAAATGCAGCACGGGACAACAAGAAAGGCAGAATAACACCCAGGCACATCAAGCTTGCAGTTGCAAACGATGAGGAGCTCAACCAGGTACCATACAATATACTTTCTCTTGAAAATCGCCAAAAAAGTTATTAGGACATTGGGATAAACTGTGCACTGTCATAGGTTGTCATGTTGTTCCAATTACATCATCTTTACACAGACACTGTTTAACTTTTTCAGTACATTCAAATTCCCACAAGGTAGGGACAGTATCCATGAAACTATAATGATGGAGGTAGTCTAACTGTTAGGGGACTTTTCAATGACGCCATATGGTGCCTGAACAAGGTAGAATGTCAGCAAGCCAGGGTTAGGGTTATAAACTGCCACTGCTTCGTTGTTAACCCCAAGATGAAAACGGTTGGTTCAGCCACATCTCAAATCAATGCAAGACATAGAACTGTAATAGACTCAATACAGTATCTGACTGCTCCTTAAACATTTTGTTCTGATGTGTATGTTAGCCATTTTCCATGTTTTGTTTATTGGTATTGAGGCACTTTCAGCATGTGGGGAGGAGCAAGTTACAGTACCAAAGAGTAGTAGATGGTTTATTTCTGTTATTTTTTACCACTTTTTGACCAGGCATTTCACAAAGTGAAGTAACTAACCAATATAGATGATATACTGTACTTCAATGCGTACAATATTCTGTGCCGTCTCTTAGCTTCTGCGAGGGGTGACCATATCAAATGGAGGTGTCCTGCCACGTATTCACCCGGAGCTGCTGACCAAGAAGAGGGGAGGCAGAGTGAAGGTGGACACTCAGGTGACCGTCCCAGAGAAGAGGGCAGAGCGCGTCAAGAGCATCAAGAAACCCACCACCAAAAAAGGCAAAGGCAAACCAGGCCGCAAGCCAAGGGTCAGTGCGCTTTCAATTGTCTTCAAAAATGTATGCTAACTACTATGTATCAATGTATTTGGTACTGCTATAAGCAGCATTTGTGAAGTCTACTGTATAGAGTACTTATATAGTCTTTGGTTCTTTGGACAGAAGAGCACAGAAAACGACAAAGAGGTGGTAGCCAACTCAACAGTGGAAGATGGACCAGGTGATGGATTCACTATCCTCTCAGCGAAAAGCCTGTTCCTTGGACAAAAGGTAACACATTCAATCATCACCTCGAACATAAACCCCTAAATATCACTTTTTTTTCTGCCACCCTTGCAACAGGTCTCTCTTGTAAGAGAGATTTTTAAAATCAATGGGATTTACCTGTATGTATGTATACAGTGGGGGAAATAATTATTTGATCCCCTGCTGATTTTGTTAGTTTGCCCGATTACAAAGAAATGAGCGGTCTATAATTTTTATGGTACTTTTAGTTTAACAAATAGAGACAGAATATCAACAAAGAAGTCCAGAAAAAACACATTATATAAAGGTATAAATTAATTTGCATTTGATCGAAGGAAATAAGTATTTGATCCCCTACAAACCAGCAAGAATTCTGGCTCATACAGACCGGTTATATGCCCATGAGGCACACGGATTAGTCCTGTCACTTTAGGAAAAGTACTCCTAATCTCTGCTTGTTATGGGTATAAAGACATAAAAGACAAGGTATAAAAGACACCTGTCAATAGAATCAATCTCTTCCATTCCAACCTCTCCACCACCATGGGCAAGACCAAAGAACATTCAAAGGACATCAGGGTAAGAGTTGTAGACCTGCACAAGGCTGGAATGGGCTACAAGACCATCAGCAAGAAGCTTGGTGAGAAGGAGACAACTGTTGGTGCAATTATTAGAAAATGGAAGAAATACAAAATAACCATCAATCGCCCTCGGCCTGGAGCTCCATGCAAGATCTTGCCTCGTGGGGTAAGGATGATCATGAGAAGGGTGAGGGATCAGCCCAGAACTACACGGGAGGAGCTTGGTAATGATCTCAAGGCAGCTGGGACCACAGTCACCAAGAAAACCATTGGTAACACACTACACCGTAACGGATTGAAATCCTGCAGTGCCCGCAAGGTCCCCCTGCTCAAGAAGGCACATGTACAGGCCCATCTGAAGTTTGCCAATGAACACCTAAATGATTCAGAGAAGGCTTGGGAGAAGGTGATGTGGTCAGATGAGACCAAAATTGAACTCTTTGGCATAAATTCGACTCTTCGTGTTTGGAGGGAGAGAAATGCTGAATGCTACAATCCCAAGAACACCATCCCCACCGTCAAACACGGAGGTGGAAACATTATGCTTTGGGGTTGTTCCTCTGCTAAGGGCACAGGACGACTTCACCGCATTGAGGGGCCAATGGACGGGGCCATGTACCATAAGATCTTGGACGAGAACCTCCTTCCCTCAGCCAGAGCACTGAGGATGGGTCATGGATGGGTCTTCCAGCATGACAATGACCCAAAACATACAGCCAAGGCAACAAAGGAGTGGGTCAAGAAGAAGCACACTAAAGTCATGGAGTGGCCTAGCTAGTCTCCAGACCTTAATCCTATAGAAAATTTGTGGAGGGAGCTGAAGCTTCGAGTTGCCAAGCAAAAGCCTTGAAACCTTCAGGATTTGGAGAGGATCTGTAAAGAGGAGTGGACCAAAATCCCTCCTGAGATGTGTGCAAACCTGGTGACCAACTATAAGAAACGTCTGACTTCTGTGCTTGCCAGCAAGGGTTTCTCCACCAAGTACTAAGTCATGTTTTGCTTGGGGATCAAATACTTATTTCCTTCGATCAAATGCAAATGAATTTATAACTTTATATAATGTGTTTTTTCTGGACTTCTTTGTTGATATTCTGTCTCTATTTGTTAAACTAAGTACCATAAAAATTATAGACTGCTGATTTCTTTGTAATCGGGCAAACTAACAAAATCAGCAGGGGATCAAATAATTATTTCCCCCACTGTATATATATATACTCACCGGCCACTTTATTAGGTACACCTGTTCAATTGCTCGTTAACGCAAATATCTAATCAGCCAATCACATGGTAGCAACTCAATGCATTTAGGCATGTAGACATGGTCAAGACGACCTGCTGAAGTTCAAACCGAGCATCAGGATGGGGAAGAAAGGTGATTTAAGTGACTTTGAACGTGGCATGGTAGTTGGTGCTTATTCTGAGTATTTCAGAAACTGCTGATCTACTGGGATTTTCACGCACAACCATCTCTAGGGTTCACAGAGAATGGTCCGAAAAGGAGAAAATATCCAGTGAGCGGCAGTTCTCCGGGCGAAAATGCCTTGTTGATGCCAGAGGTCAGAGGAGAATGGCCAGACTGGTTTGAGATGATAGAAAGGCAACAGTAACTCAAATAACCACTTGTTACAGCCAAGGTATGCAGAAGACCATCTCTGAACGCACAACACGTCGAACCTTGAAGCAGATGGGCTACAGCAGCAGATGATCACATCGGGTGCCACTCCTGTCAGCTAAGAACAGGAAACTGAGGCTACAATTCGCACAGGCTCACCAAAATTGGACAATAGAAGATTGGAAAAACGTGGCCTGGTCTGATGAGTCTCGATTTCTGCTGCGACATTCAGATGGTAGGGTCAGAATTTGGCGTACACAACATGAAAGCATGGATCCATCCTGCCTTTTATCAACGGTTCAGGCTGGTGGTGGTGGTGTAATGGTGTGGGGGATGTTTTCTTGCCACACTTTGGGCCCCTTAGTACTAATTGAGCATCGTTTAAACGCCACAGCCTACCTGAGCATTGTTGCTGACCATGTCCATCCTTTTATGACCATAGTGTACCCATCTTCTGATGGCTACTTCCAGCAGGATAACGCGCCATGTCACAAGGCTCACATCATCTCAAACTGGTTTCTTGAACATGACAATGAGTTCACTGTACTCCAATGGCCTCCACAGTCACCAGGTCTCAATCCAATAGAGCACCTTTGGGATGTGGTGGAACGGGAGATTCGCATCATGGATGTGCAGCCGACAAATCTGCAGCAACTGCGTGATGCTATCATGTCAATATGGACCAAAATCTCTGAGGAATGTTTCCAGCACCTTGTTGAATCTATGCCACAAAGAATTAAGGCAGTTCTGAAGGCAAAAGGGGGTCCAACCTGGTACTAGCAAGGTGTACCTAATAAAGTGGCCGGTGAGTGGATGTATGTATGTGTGTATGTATGTATGTATATATATATATATAGAGAGAGAGAGATCACTTTTGACATGTAAAGGAGTTGCGCAAGACTTGGTAATTTAGTCACAACTAACTCTTTGTCCTTTTTTAACAGCTTTCACTAACAGAGAGTGAAGTTAGCAAAATTGGAACGATGAAGGTGGAAGGAATAATCAATCCCACAAATGCAGAGATGGACCTCAAAGAAGGAGTGGGTGAGGATGCCACACATGCTTGTCAGTTCATCTTAAGAACAGTGAAAGCCAGACCCCCCCCCCGGTACTACTTTTATTCTCCCCTTGCCTTCTGTTTGTTTTTTATGTACAGGCAATGCCCTGGAGAAGACAGGGGGGCGGGAGTTCCTGGAGGCGGTAAAGGAACTAAGGAAAGCACAGGGACCTTTGGAGGTAGCATCAGGTATGGGGACTCTGCTGACAGAGGTTGGAGAATTAAACTGAGAAAAACAAAATTACTGTTTAAAAATAATGCAATTACTTACCATGCTTTTCCAAAAACAGTACCATGCACACTTTTTTCCTCTGATGAATCTGTAAACTCAACATTATTACTGATCTTACATTTGGGTTTACAGAGGTCCAGAGTATGTATGTTTTGTTTTTTCCTCCTGTAGTTGCGGTGAGTCAGGCCAATGGGATGGCGGCCCGCTTTGTGATCCACTGCAACATCCCCCAGTGGGGCTCAGAGAAATGTGAGGACCAGCTGGAGAAGACAGTCAAGAACTGTCTCTCTGCCGCAGAGGAGAAGAAACTCAAGTCTGTGGCCTTCCCTTCACTCCCAACTGGCCGGTGAGCCCACTGAATTATGACTCATGGAATTCAGTAGAGGCCGCCGTAGCAATGTTTACGCAACAATGGTCAAATAAAGGTTCAGAAAGGCTTGAGGCACTATAAAACCTGGTAGAGTCCCCTTACAGGTAAATGCTTCACATTTTCAGAATACGAAGCTTACATGCTTGGGCAGTAGTTGGTAAGTATAGACACTATGTAAACATTGCTCAGGGTTTGATTGAATCCCAGCCATAATTAAAGCCATTAACAATGCTGCTTTATGTTCCCTCTTTTGTGAACATTATTATTTAGGTTAGTTAGTTCCCATCCCAGGGGAAAATCTGTACAATGACACTGTCGTCACACATCACCTAAGCCACATCTGTGTCCCTCTCCTGGCGTAGGAACGGATTCCCAAAGCAAACAGCAGCCCAGCTGATCCTCAAGGCCATTTCCAACCATTTTGTGTCTGCGACAACCTCCTCCCTGAAAAACATTTACTTTGTACTGTTCGACAGCGAAAGCATCGGAATATACCTTCAGGAAATGGCCAAACTGGACGCCAAGTGAAGACAAGTCTGAAATAAAAGATGCTTGGTTTTGGGTGTTTTTTAACAATTGCAGTCAAATGGATTTTGTTTTTTGCAGCTGGGATACAGTAGTGTGCCAGAAGGTGCTGTAAATTGGCGTTTTTTGACGACATGGAAAAGCCTTGGAAGGCGTAAAAAAAATGTTTGTTGAAGTGAAGTACTGTAAACATCTACGTTACACTGTCCTCCTTTTAGGATATTGCATTCTTCTTAGACAAGAATAAATTAATCCCCATGGCTTGTCATCCTTATTCACTGTTATTGTTTTTACATTCCATGTACAAAGACAACAATTTTGGCGGTTGTTTTTTTGGCCAGAATCCCTCTGTAGTTTCTGATACAATAAGTTTACAAAGAAAAAAAAAGTGTTTCTCATTCCGTTTGAAATAAAAATCCAGATGTTTTACACCACAGAATCAGCTTTGATTTCCACCATTTGTTTACTGATACAGCATTAATATTTTGTAGTAACCTATTTGTGAATTATGTTGTTGGTCTACTGTACACCCCGAGTAGTCATTATTACTTTCAATCCAACACTTGACCTTCATTTTTGTTTCACTATTATTCCTTCTATTATCTGTATTGCCTGACCACATGTCCGGAACAGTAAAAACATACTGGAACACACTGGCAATAATCCAATCATGTAAAACTCCTGGCCCAAGTCATTATATTTCAACACACTCAGTGGAAGATGGACCAGGTGAGGGATTCACTATCCTCTCAGCGAAAAGCCGGTTCCTTGGACAAAAGGTAACACATTCAATCATCACCTCGAACATAAACCCCTAATTGTCCCTTTTTTTTCTGCCTTGCAACAGGTCTCTCTTGTAAGAGAGATTTTTAATCTCAATGGGATTTACCTATATGTACACTCACTGAACACTTTATTAGGAACACCTGTACACCTTCTCATGGTGGAGGTGGTGTAATGGTGTGGGGAATGTTTTCTTGGCACACTTTGGGCCTGTTAATACCAATCAATCATCGCTTGAATGCCACAGCCGATTTGAGTATTGTTGCTGACCATGTGCATCCCTTCATGGCCACAATTTAACCATCTTCTAATGGCTACTTCCAGCATGATAATGCACCATGTCACAAAGCAAAAGTCGTCTCAAACTGGTTTCATGAACATGACAATGAGTTCAGTGTTCGTCAGTGGCCTTCCCAGTCACCGGATCAGAATCCAATTGAACACCTTTGGGGTGTGGTAGAACGGGAGATTCACAGCTTGAAAGTGCACCTGAAAAATCTGCAGGAATTGCGTGACGCAATCATGTCATCATGGACCAGAATCTCAAAGGAATGTTTCCAACATCTTGTGGAATCAATGCTATGAAGAATTGAGGCTGTTTTGAGAGCAAAGGGAGGCCCGACCCAGTATTAGTATAGTGTTCCTAATAAAGTGTATAGAGTGTATATACAGTTGAAGTCGGAAGTTTACATACACTTAGGTTGAAGTCATTTAAACCACTCCACAGATTTCATGTTAACAAACTATAGTTTTGGCAAGTCGGGTAGGACATCTACTTTGTGCATGACAGTCATTTTTCCAACAATTGTTTACAGACAGATTATTTCACTTATAATTCACTTATCACAATTCCAGTGGGTCAGAAGTTTACATACACTAAGTTGACTGTGCCTTTAAACAGCTTGGAAAATTCCAGAAAATGATGTCATGGCTTTAGAAGCTTCTGACAGGCTAATTTACATCATTTGAGTCAATTGGAGGTGTACCTGTGGATGTATTTTCAGGCCTACCTTCAAACTCAGTGGCTCTTTGCTTGACATCATGGGGAAATCAAAAGAAATCAGCCAAGACCTCAACAAAAAAGGTTGTGGACCTCCACAAGTCTGGTTCATCCTTGGGAGCAATTTCCAAACGCCTGAAGGTACCAAGTTCATCTGTACAAACAACAGTACACAAGTATAAACACCATGGGACCACGCAGCCGTCATACCGCTCAGGAAGGAGACGCGTTCTGTCTCCTAGAGATGAACGCACTTTGGCGCAAAAAGTGCAAATCAATCCCAGAACAACAACAAAGGACCTTGTGAAGATGCTGGAGGAAACAGGTACAAAAGTATCTATATCCACAGTAAAACGAGTCTTATATCGACAACCTGAAAGGCCGCTCAGCAAAAACCGCCATGAAAAAGCCAGACTACGGTTTGGTACTGCACATGGGGACAAAGATCTTACTTTTTGGAGAAATGTCCTCTGGTCTGATGAAACGAAAATCTAACTATTTGGCCATAATGACCATCTTTATGTTTGGAGGAAAAAGGGGGAGGATTGCAAGCCGAAGAACACCATCCCAACCGTGAAGCATGGGGGTGGCAGCATCACGTTGTGGGAGTGCTTTGCTGCAGGAGGGTTCACTTCACAAAATAGATCATGAGGAAGGAAAAGTATGTGGATATATTGAAGCAATATTTCAAGAAATCAGCCAGAAAGTTAAAGCTTGGTCACAAATGGGTCTTCCAAATGGACAATGACCCCAAGCTTATTTCCAAATTTGTGGCAAAATGGCTTAAGGACAACAAAGTCAAGGTATTGGAGTGGCCATCACAAAGCCCTGACCTCAATCCTCCAGAAAATTTGTGGGCAGAACTGAAAAAGCGTGTGCGAGTAAGGAGGCCTACAAATCTGACTCAGTTACCCAAGTTCTGTCAGGAAGAATGGGCCAAAATTCCACCAACTTATTGTGGGAAGCTGGGAAGGTTACCCAAAATGTTTGACCCAAGTTAAACAATTTAAAGGCAATGCTACCAAATACTAACTAAGTGTATGTAAACTTCTGACCCACTGGGAATGTGATGAAAGAAATAAAAGCTGAAATAAATAATTCTCTCTACTATTATTCTGACATTTCACATTCTTAAAATATAGTAGGGATCCTAACTGACCAAAGACAGGGAATGTTTGAGACAGGATTGTGTCGAGGCACAGATCTGGGGAATGGTCCAAAAAAATGTCTGCAGTATTGAAGGTCCCCAAGAACACAGTAGCCTCCATCATTCTTAAATGAAGGAAGTTTGGAACCACCAAGGAAACCAGGCACCGCTCATCACCTGGCCAATACCATCCCTACGGTGAAGCATGGTGGTGGCAGCATCATGCTGTGGGGATGTTTTTCAGCAGCAGGGACTGGGAGACTAGTCAGGATCGAGGAAAAGATGAACGAGCAAAGGACCTCAGACTAGGGCGAAGGTTCACCTTCCAACAGGATAACGACCCTAAGCACACAGTCAAGACAACGCAGGAGTGGCTTTGGGACAAGTCTCTGAATGTCCTTGAGTGGCCCAGCCAGAGCCCGGACTTGAACCCGATCTAACTATCTATCTCTGTAGAGACCTGAAAATAGCTGTGCGCTGACGCTCCCCATCCAACCTGACAGAGCTTGAGAGGATCTGCAGAGAAGAGTGGGAGAAACTCCCAAAATACAGGTGTGCCAAGCATCATACCCAAGAAGACTTGAGGCTGTAATCGCTGCCAAAGGTGCTTCAACAAAGTACTGAGTAAAGGGTCTGAATACTTAAGTAAATGTGATGGTTCAGTTTTTTATTTTTAATAAATTAGCAAGCATTTCTAAAAACCTGTTTTGGCTTTGTCATTATGGGGTATTGTGTGTAGATTGATGAGAGAACATATTTTTTTTTTAGAATAAGGCTGTAACATAACAAAATGTGGAAAAAGTGAAGGGGTCTGAATACTTTCTGAATGCACTGTGTGTGTGTATATACACACTCAGCGGCCACTTTATTTGGTACACCTGTTCAACTGCTCGGTAACGCAAATATCTAATCAGCCAATCACATGGCAGCAACTCAATGCATTTAGGCATGTAGACATGGTCAAGACGACCTGCTGAAGTTCAAACCGAGCATCAGAATGGGGAAGAAAGGTGATTTAAGTGACTTTGAATGTGGCATGGTTGTTGGTGCCAGACAGGCTGGTCTGAGTATTTCAGAAACTTCTGATCTACTGGGATTTTCACGCACAACCATAGGGTTTACAGAGAATGGTCAGAAAAAGAGAAAATATCCAGTGAGCGGCAGTTCTCTGGGCGAAAATCAGCTCCACAGACAGCCTGCCGGATGACCTAAATATCTTCTACACCCGCTTTGAGACCTCCAGCCACAGCACAGAGAGGAGGCACACACACACCGGGACCACCCGACCCCCCTCCCCTCCACTAACCATCTCATCAGGCCAGGTAAACAAAGCCCTGAGGAAGATCAACCCCCTCAAGGCAGCAGGACCAGACAACATCCCTGGGCGGGCTCTCAGAGCATGTGCCAACGAGCTGGCTGATGTTCTCACCTCCATCTTCAACCTTTCCCTCAGTCACAGCACTGTTCCCTCCTGCTTCAAGACTACAACCATCGTCCCCCTTCCCAAGAAGAGCCAACCTGCCTGCCTGAATGATTACAGGCCAGTAGCACTCACTCCAATCATCATGAAGTGTTTTGAGAGAGTGGTACTGGCACACATTAAGAGCAGCATACCGGACACCCTAGACCCCCTGCAGTATGCCTACCGGCCCAACAGGTCCACCTCAGCTATCGCTGCTGTCCTCCATTATTACCTCTCCCACCTGGAAAACAAAGACTCCTACATCAGGACGCTCTTTGTAGACTACAGCTCCGCTTTTAATACGGTCATCCCCCACAGACTCATCCACAAAATGTCCACACTTGGCCTGCACCCCACCCTCTGTGACTGACTCCTAGACTTTTTGACTGGCAGGCCCCAGTCTGTCAGGATTGGTAATAGGACTTCAGCCAGCATTATTACAAATGTTGGCACTCCACAGGGATGCGTCCTCAGCCCCATCCTCTACACCCTGTTCACCCACGACTGTGTCACCTCCCACAAGGACAACATCATCCTAAAGTTTGCGGACGACACCGCAGTGATAGGATGCATCACTGGCGGGGACGAAGCGGCTTACAGGAGGGAGGTGGCTAGTCTGGTAGCATGGTGTGAGGACAACAACCTCACCCTCAAAACGGACAAGACAAAGGAGATGATAGTGGACATGAGGAAGAAGAGGGGACCTCATCGGCCACTGTACATCTGGGAACTCGAAGTAGAGAGGGTGAGCAGCTTCAAATACCTGGGCGTCCACATCAGCGAGGACCTCACCTGGACACTTAACACCACACAGCTGGTTAAGAAGGCCCAACAGCGGCCCAAGATCCTCAGCAACTTCTACAGCTGCATTGTTGAGAGCATCCTAACCAGCTGTATCACTGTGTGGTACGGCAGCACTACTGCTATGGACCGCAGATGCCTGCAGAGAGTGGTGAAGACCGCTGAGAAAATCACCAGGACTCCACTGCCCTCTCTGCAGAGCATCTACCACCGCAGAGCACGGACTGTTCACACTTTTACCCTCAGGCCGGAGGTACAGAAGTGTTAAATGCAGGACCACCAGACTAAAGAACTCCTTCTTTCCCACTGCCATCAGGCTCCTAAACAATGCATAGGAGATTATAATCATGGACTACCTCATATAACTGAACCCGATTTTTCAGTTTGCACATGCATAATTGCACTGCTTACATTTGCACTGTTTTTTATTATTATTATTGTTGCTTTTTTATTATCACATGCTGCCTT
The DNA here is from genome assembly GCF_951799395.1 of Argentina silus. NCBI lineage: Eukaryota > Metazoa > Chordata > Actinopteri > Argentiniformes > Argentinidae > Argentina > Argentina silus. Next base: position 20,176,044 of record NC_139654.1, on the reverse strand, counting down.
AAATTTTGTTATCTTGGACATTTTGTTGAGTATATATTGTATATTTTTTAGTATTGTACATTTTACATTGGTTGGCATTCTGCGGACAGCAAAGCAAGAATTTCATTGTACAGGGAAACATGTTTTCTACTGTGCATATGATAATAAACACTTAGAATCTTGAAATGCCTTTGCCAGAGGTCAGAGGAGAATGGCCAAACTGGTTCGAGATGATAGAAAAGCAACAGTAACTCAAATAACCACTCGTTACAACCAAGGTATGCAGAAGACCATCTCTGAACGCACAACACGTCAAACCTTGAAGCAGATGGGCTACAGCAGCAGAAGACCACACCGGGTGTCACTCCTGTCAGCTAAGAACAGGAAACTGAGACTACAATTGGCACAGGCTCACCAAAATTGGACAATAGAAGATTGGAAAAACGTTGCCTGGTCTGATGAGTCTCGATTTCTGCTGCGACATTCAGATGGTAGGGTCAGAATTTGGCGTAAACAACATGAAAGCATGGATCCATCCTGCCTTGTATCAACGGTTCAGGCTGGTGGTGTAATGGTGTGGGGGATATTTTCTTGGCACACTTTGGGCCCCTTAGTACCAATTGAGCATCGTTTAAACGCCACAGCCTACCTGTTTATGACCACAGTGTACCCATCTTCTGATGGCTACTTCCAGCAGGATAACGCGCCATGTCACAAAGCTCACATCATCTCAAACTGGTTTCTTGAACATGACAATGAGTTCACTGTACTCCAATGGCCTCCACAGTCACCAGATCTCAATCCAATAGAGCACCTTTGGGATGTGGTGGAACGGGAGATTCGCATCATGGATGTGCAGCCGACAAATCTGCAGCAACTGCGTGATGCTATCATGTCAATATGGACCAAAATCTCAGAGGAATGTTTCCAGCACCTTGTTGAATCTATGCCACAAAGAATTCAGGCAATTCTGAAGGCAAAAGGGGGTCCAACCCGGTACTAGCAAGGTGTACCTAATAAAATGGCCGATGAGTGTATGTTTCGTGTTTTCCTCCTGTCGTTGCAGCGAGTCAGGCCAATGGGATGGCGGCCCGCTTTGTGATCCACTGCAACATCCCCCAGTGGGGCTCAGAGAAATGTGAGGACCAGCTGGAGAAGACAGTCAAGAACTGTCTCTCTGCCGCAGAGGAGAAGAAACTCAAGTCTGTGGCCTTCCCTTCACTCCCAACTGGCCGGTGAGCCCACTGAATTATGACTCATGGAATTCAGTAGAGGCCGCCGTAGCAATGTTTACGCAACAATGGTCAAATAAAGGTTCAGAAAGGCTTGAGGCACTATAAAACCTGGTAGAGTCCCCTCACAGGTAAATGCTTCACATTTTCAGAATACGAAGCTTACATGCTTGGGCAGTAGTTGGTAAGTATAGACAGTGTGTAAACATTGCTAAGGATTTTTCACTTTTCAACTACCTATGATGACCACTGGTCAATTCACCAAACTAACTCAGCACAGTCAGCGATCATGTTAAAGGGATGTTCCACCTTTTTAAAAAGTGTTCCTGGTTTGGCCCTGACAGTTTTTAGTTACATATTTTCCTTTTGATACTGAGTGAAGAATTGGAAAAAAAAAAAACACACTGAAGAATAGAGGACAGGTAAGACATTTATTTCCAATGATTACTTCAAACGGTTATGGACATGATGAATTGAACTCAACGAGTGGTCACATGACCAATTCACACAAGTTAACATTACATTATATCTGACTCCAAAAGATATTTCATGGTTAATAATGATTGACAATACTTCAATACATGCTCATCACTGTGTGACAGACAATCGATCATATCGGATCCTAGTTTCATTAAGAATACCCAAAATGCTATTTTACTATGCCCTCAAGTTAAGATAAATCGGATTGCGAGGAGTTTACGCTCAGGCCAATATCTGAAGCTGGTGACTCACTCTACGTGTCGTTAACGGTGTATGTGAACATTGGACATTAAATGGGAGAACCTGGTCACGATTATGCCATGCTGTATTAACATTTACATTTTCGGCATTTAGCAGACGCCTTTATCCAAAGCGACTTACAACAAATACATTTGTTTACGTAAGTGAATCATCTATCCATCAGTCATCATAAGATAAAGTAATCAATGCTCAAAGAATGAATGGGGCCTATTAACAGAACCTTTATCTAGCACACACCACCACATAAATGCACATAGGAAGAATGAGAAGAGTATCAACAAAATAACCAATTTAACAGTTTCAAAGCAACACACAACACTTTAACCATACGTAGACGTGTGTTGAGGACAACATGGGAGACCAGTGGCCATTGGCCTAACCAGAGTAACTCCAATTTAGCATTATGTAACAATGACATGGAAAATGCAAAAGTGTATTTCAGCATAATAAAATTACTTTTCAGAAAAATGATGCCGACAAAGTTTTCAGAGAGGGATTCTGTCATAATGAGTGGATTGGAGTGGCCTGCAACGTGTTTTGGACATATTTCCAGAATGAATGGGGCCGAAATATGACTACTCAGTATCTAAGGAAGGAAAATATGTAACCAACAACTGTCCAGGCTACATCCAAGGTCAGGGCCAAACCAGCAACAATTTCCAAAGAAGTGGAACATCCCTTTTAATACTGTGGGAATAAGACCAGAGGTCTTACTCAAAGATTTGAGTACAACAAAGTAAAATGCGCCAAGATTCTGGAGTGGATCTTATTCTACATGGAGAAAAATATTTTCTCACTCATGAAACATGGCACAGGCAAACCAAACCAATGTATTTACATTATATTTATTACATTGTAAATAGTACATACACACATTATATTCCTGTAATTTCCTGTTCATTCAAGAATTAGCTCCAGATATATCTAATAATGCAGTACAACAAATGAACATACTGCGTACAAAAAGACGAAACGGCCCTTCAACAAGGGGCACCACTTCATCGTGTTGTGTTGGTGCACAGACTGCAGTGTGATTCCGATTTCTCTTACATAAGGCATGGGTATCCATTTTTAGGAAAGTCTCTGACTTTCGACCTACGTCTCCCCTCATGTCACTTACTTTCAACCTATACCCCTATTCCTCCTTGCTTTACAAAAAGAAGAGAGACTGTACTTTCGCCATGTCAAGTAGGATCAAGTATTCTTGTCTTTCAACAAAAAATCCAGAGCTCTGGACCATACATATGTCATTTGTAAATTGAAATTAAACAGTGGAATTCAAGGACTGCTTGTCCCAGATCTACTGATTTCTATCTATGGAATCTGGCTCAAGTCAATTTTATAGATTGTTTTCCAAAGTGGCCACAATGAAGGTATGCAAGTTACAAACGTGACAAATGATACACGACAAAAGTAAATACTGTACTCTTTAAATAATCTCATAAGAACTTCCTATAAAACTCCCCGACCTAACCTGATCCATAAACAAAAATGACCACCATCACAGAACACAGCCAATCGACTGCTCAGGACAGAACAGTGCACACATTTGGAATGTTCTAGATAAGTCACCAGTGTCCTCAGTAGCAGCATCTCAAATCTGCATTTTGAAGCCTTACCGTGCACTTAACTAAAAAACTAAACTATCTGTTTCTCTTGGGGGAATATGGGAGAAGGGGTGAAATTTATCAGAAAATACATACAATATTTTTGTTCACTTGGGCAAATAAGGTAATTTCGTGTAATTCTATGAAACTGACAGGCTTGTGACATCAACAATGCGCAGTCCAGTTTCTCCCTCTCTGGTCGTCACAAGATAGACAAATCATATAATATAATTCAGAAACCTCTCAGAAACCAAATGTTCTTTTGGAAATTTAAACTATGTATGCTTTTTATTACTGTACATTTAAATTTCGACCCTCAGTGGTATGATAAAACAGTAAATGATACAATTGCTTCTCTGTTTTTTTTATTTATTTTTTTAAGACAGTGCCCTGATACTTTCGACTGGAGTAAAATTCATCTCTGTACATCCTACTCAGTAAACAACATGCAGTACCTAAATGTCATTCACTATAATGTTTGTCCCCGTCAGAAACTGTAGATGAACATTAAGTACGTATAGGCATCACTAACAACGCACTCAACTCTGTATTCTCTAGTTGAAACTCTTGGCTCTGATGTCGAGAGTCGAAAAACACATGGAATTGAGTTGAAAAGGTGCTGTCCTAAATATTCATGAAGCACATGTACTGTATACCTCATAAATATGAATCTTCTGACATATGTGAATACTGAAGGACAGCAGGTCTCGTTGATTAGAGGATGTTAGCTAGATGAGTTCAAAGCTAGATGTGTCTGTTGTTAAGTGTTTTGTTAGAGAGGTGACCATGGTGGTCCAGGGTCTCTCTCTGTCAGAGCTGCACTGGGGGTTGTCTACTTGACTCTCCCCACACAGGGACAGAGGAGACAGCCACGTTGTTGAGGGGGACTGACTGGGTACAGGTGGCTCTATTTGACCTCGGAGGTGTCAGCGGGGTCGGAAGGCCGGTGGGCAGTGGGCAGGGGGAAGGAGGCCTCAATGAGAGCGGGGTTGAGGATGATGGGGAGGGACATGGGGGGCACGCCCACCTGCAGGGGGGAGGCCAGGGGCTGCAGGATAAGGCCCATGGGTGAGGGGACCTGAGAGGTGGTCATCTTCCCTGGGGTGTGCATGGAGGGAGTCGACGGGGGCACAGGAGATGATCTGTCTGCTCCTGGAAGAGAAAACATTTTGTGAAGTAGAATGTCATTCAGACAAAGTCTGCCTTTCTACTAATAAAATAAACCCCCAAAATCATCATCTCTTACAAATGCTGCTTTGAAAGTCTAGAATCTAAATACAGTGTATTGTGAGTACAACTTCAACAATTCAACTGTGAGTAGTAGCCATGTTTGTGTGGTTACCGTTGGCACTAGGTGGTGCTGACTCCTGGGGTGACTCTGGTCTGCTGAGGCTCTTTGGCTCTGCGGGGGAGGCTGGCACTGGCACAGGGGCCTGGGCTGGAGGTGGTGAGGCTGGGGCAGCAGGCTGGGCAGGCTCAACGGGGGCAATGGGGCCAGGATCTATGGACACCGCAGTTGATGTCAAGGTGTCTAAAAAGGCAAAATACATCTGATGCAAAATATGAGGGGAGTGAATTTTAACATACATTTCCAATATTTCAAACAAGGTAACAAAATAGAGAGCAGATTAAGTGTCATATGGAAAGAAGGCTTGAGCATCACAATGGTCTTAAGTCTATCATAAGTGGGGCCCTAGTGTTTTTCCTGATCAGGAAACACTCCTGGCCCTAATTATAACTAGTTATCTTTGTTTCTCTGTAAATGGAGATTACACTAATCTTAACCCTGGGTTCCCACAGCTACCTGCACAAATTCAAGGACTTTCAAGGGCAATCATTTGAATTTTGTCTTCAAAGTGATAATGGCGAATTGACATGGCCCAATATGGTGTAAAATACTACAGAGGAGGCATTTAGCTTTCTGTGGTACTACTGAGCATGTACATTTCTAATTGTGGTGACACCACCATTCTTTGCTGGTGCTCCAAATTGAGAATTGTAGGTCACTCATTTGAAAAGATTCAAGGACATTAAGGACCTGTCTATTTTCTAGGACTTTCATTATTTATATTTTTTCAAAATTCAATGACTTTCAAGGACTGTGGGAATCCAGTTAACCACTCTCTCTGGTACTTCATATTATGTAAAACCATCAACCCATTCAAAGTGGGGCTTGTAAGAAGCAGGTCCAGTGTGCGGAACAGGGGTCCGTTTCTCGAAAGCTTTGTAGCTCAAGTAGTACTTTATCTCTTCTGAAAACCGAGGCCCACTCCTCTCCCAAGAATAAGTTCTTAATTTAACGAAATTCATTCTTTCACACATAGAAGATTGACCTGCAAACATGGTTGTCACAGGTATGGTAGCGGTGTCGTTCTGAGCTCCACATTTACATTTATGGCATTTAGCAGACGCCTTTATCCAAAGCGACTTACAACACTTACATTTGTTAGTGAATCATCGATCCAGTCATCATAAGAAAAAGTAATCTATGGTAGGACCAGGGGCTATTGGCATTCACAATGCTAGAAGAAGGAAGGGGTAGTGGGGATGAAGAGGTCTTTAGGAGGGACCGTTAAGATGTAGCCTGAAGAGATGGGTCTTTAATCTACGGCGGAAGATTGGTAGTGACTCTGCAGTCATGACAGCAGTGGGAAGCTCGTTCCACCAGCGGGGCGCCAGGACAGTGAAAAGCCGTGACCGAGTAGCACGGCTGCTGCATTCACGTCGAGGTGGCAGTGCCAGGCGGCCAGCCGAGGTGGAAGAGCGGCGTGATTGTGTAGGGGTTTGGGGGCTGACCATTGCTTGCAAGTATGGAGGGGCTGTTCCCTTTGCCGCCCGGTAGACGAGCACCAGGGTCTTGAATCTGATGCGAGCTGCTACCGGGAGCCAGTGAAGGGGAGTGACATGGGAGAATTTGGGGAGATTGAACACCAGATGGGCGGCAGCATTCTGGATGAGCTGCAGAGGCCTGATGGTGGAGGCGGGGAGACCGGCCAAGAGTGCGTTGCTGCAGTCAAGGCGAGAGATCACAAGTGTTTGGACCAAAAGATGTGACCAGTTTTAGAATATCATCAGGGGGGGGGGGGAAAAATCTGATAAACCAGAGACCGAGTGTAGTGCAGTGGGTTTGGGAGGAGAGGTAGCAGTGTTGGCGAGAGGTAGAGGGAAAGAGCTGCTAATGTCATCAACCTTCTTTTCAAAGTAGGTGACAAAGTCATCCGCAGACAGGGAGGAGGGAGAGGGTTGAGGAGTGAGGAAAATGTGGAGAACAGCTTCCTTGGGTCAGAGGCAGAGGATTGAATTTTGGAATGGTAGTAAGAAGCTTTAGCAGCTGATGCAGATGAGGAGGAGAAAGAGATTCTAGATCATCAGGGAGGCCAGTTTTTCTATTCTACAAGCTTGCAGGGTTTCAGACAGCCAGGGAGCGCGTGGAGCAGATGGTGCCGGCCTTGAGGTCTGTGGACAGAGAGAGTCGAAGGATGAGGAAAGAGTGGACAGGAGGGTGGAGGAGGCTGCATCAGTGGATAGAAGGGAGAAGGATTCAACAGAGAGTAAGGAGGATAAGACAGAGGAAGAGAGAGTGGTGAGTGAGAGGGTACGCAGGTTGAGACGAGAGGATACAGTGTGGGTAGAGACTGACTGGGAGGGGGAGGATTTGAGAGGAAGGGAGAAGGATACAAAATGATGATCAGAAAATGGAAGAGGGATAACAGTAAGGTTGGAGGTATGGGAGGATCTGGTGAAGACAAGGTTGAGCCAATTGCCTGAGTCGGAGGAGAGTGGGACAGGGTAAGGCCGAAGGAGGAGAGAAGGTCAAGTACTCCAGAGTGAAGCTTCTCCAACTGGATGTTGAAGTCACCCAGTAGTGTGAGCGGTGTGCCGTCCTCAGGGAAGAAGCTGAGAAGGACATCCATCTCATCTAAGAAGTGGCCAAGCTGACCTGGTGGACGATGGATAACAACAATGTGAAGAAGGTGACAGAAACAGCATGGAATTTGAAGGTGGATATGGACAGGTGTGACAGGGGAAAGACATTTTGTGACCACTTAGGTGAGGAGTCCTGTTCCTCCCCCTCGACCAGAATGTCTGGGGGAATGAGAAAAGGAGTAGGCATCAGAGAGGGCTGCCGGAGTAGCTGTGTTTTCCGGGGTAATCCATGTCTCTGTGAGGGCAAGGAAGTGGAGAGACATGAAGCAGGCATAGGCTAAGACAGCCTCTGCTTTCCGGACCGCTGACTGACAGTTCCAAAGTCCTCCCGCGACAGTGAGATCGTGGTCAGTTGAGCATGGTGGGTAGATTAGATTGGAATGGTTGCGAGGGGAGGTGTCGGTGTGTCCTCCTGCGAGATAAAATAACAGGAATGGGGAGAAAGCACATTGTGATTGTAACAAGTCCCTTGCTCACAGATAGGCGGACGCAGTTGTGGTGGTAAGGGAATGTCCCGTTTATTATAAAAATGGTTGTCATATAGTCCTCTTACTTTAGAAAGTCCTCCAAACACTTCCTCCATCCAATGCCGAGGCACACACATCTTAAACCATCTAGTCAACGAGGCTTCATTTGCAACAGGTGTGCAACGGAGCCTCGCTGACGTAACCCTGGCCACGGTCCTGTAGCTCCCTCTACAGGCCGAACGCTGCATGTCCCCCCACATACCCCCACCGCCCGACACAGGCCGGGGACACGCCGGCCGACAGCCTACTCCCCCCCCCCTGCACGGGAGAGGAAGTCTGCCACGACCATCTGCGCCCCCGGTCTGTGCACGACCGAAAAGTTGAAGGGCTGCAACGCGAGATACCACCGGGTGATCCTCGCGTTCACATCCTTCATGTGGTGGAGCCACTGGAGGGGAGCATGGTCGGAATAGAGGGTGAATGCGCGACCCAGCAGGTAGTAGCGGAGGGCGCCGACCGCCCACTTAATGGCGAGGCACTCCTTCTCCACCGTGCTGTACCGACCCTCCCTCTCCGATAGTTTGCGGCTCAGGTACAGCACCGGCCGGTCAGCCCCCTCCACGCGCTGGGTCAGCACTGCTCCCAGCCCTCTATCCGACGCGTCGGTCTGTTGGGAGAAAGGGAGGTTAAAATCAGGCGCATACAGGACCGTTTCTCCACAAAGAGCGCCCTTAAGGGCCTCGAACGACCCCTGGCACTGGCCTGACCATTGGACCGGATCCGGGACACCCTTCCGGGTGAGGTCCGTCAAGGGACTGGCCAGCTCTGAAAATCCCGGCACGAACTGCCGGTAATAGCCAGCCAGCCCCAGGAAGGCCCTCACCTCCTTTTTAGTCTTGGGCCGTGGAGAGGCGGCGATGACCTTTTCAATCTGCGGCCGCACCTCCCCTCAACCCAAGTGGTACCCCAGATACCGGATCTCCCTCCGCCCGATCACGCACTTCTTCGGGTTGGCCGTCAGCCCCGCCTGCCTCAGGGACCGCAGAACAGCCGCCACACTCTGCACATGCTGCGCCCAGGTGTCACTGTGAATGACAATGTCATCCAGATTGGCCGCAGCATAGGCAGAGTGCGGCCGCAGAATGCGGTCCATGAGGCGCTGAAAAGTGGCTGGGGCTCCGAACAACCTGAAAGGGAGCACCGTGAACTGGAATAGGCCGAGCGGAGTGGAGAATGCAGTTTTCTCCCGGGATACCGGCGAGAGTGGAATCTGCCAGTATCCCTTCGTACAATCCAATGTCGTAAAATATTTGGCCGTGCCAAGCCGGTCCAAGAGCTCGTCAACCCGGGGCATCGGGTAGGCATCGAATTTGGAGACCGCATTAACCCTTCTATAATCCACACAGAACCGTATAGACCCATCCGGCTTGTTAACAAGCACGATGGGGCTACACCAGTCACTGCGGGACTCCTCGACCACACCCAGCTCCAGCATGGCTTCCAATTCCCTGCACACAATGTCTCGTTTGTGTACCGGCAACCTTATAGGGACGCGTGCGCACCGTTAAACCCGGCTGCGTTTCTATATGGTGGTCGATAAGCATAGTCCGACCGGGCAGGGGAGAGAACACGTCGGCGAACTTAGCTTACAAATCTGCAACGTCCGTGGCCTGGCTAGCAGAGAGATGGTTATTAATACCGACCAGAGTGCTAAATTTTGATTTTGGGACTTCCGGGCCGAACTCCTCTCTCTCTGGAATTATTGTAGCCAGAGCAACAGTGACCACGTCGTTCAATTTTTTTAGGAGATTTACGTGATACACCTGCAAGCTATCCGAGCGGACTACCTCGTAATCCACGTCCCCCATGCGACGTGTGACCACAAACGGCCCTTGCCACTTCGCTAGTAATTTCGTGCTGGAGGTGGGTAACAGTACGAGCACCTTATCTCCCGGTTTAAATTCTCGTAGGGTATTTCCCCTGTCGTACAGTCGCTTTTGACGCTCCTGGGCTTGCAGCAAATGCTCGTGCGAGATAACCCCTCGGGCATGGAGCTTTGTGCGCAAGTCCAGGACGTATTGAATCTCATTCTTACTGTCGCTAGACCCTTCCTCCCAATTTTCTTTAAGAAGGTCTAGGACACCCCGGGGCTTACGCCCGTAGAGTAATTCAAACGGGGAAAACCCGGTGGAAGCTTGGGGGACTTCCCGTACCGCAAACAACAGGGGATCTAGCCATTTATGCCAATTCCGACTATCCTCGTGCACAAACTTCCGGATCATTGACTTCAAGGTCTGATTGAACCGCTCACAAAGGCCATCAGTGGCCGGGTGGTAGACACTGGTTCGAACCGCCTTGATGTTCAACAAGCCATACAGTTCTTTGAGGGTGCGTGACATCAAATTAGTGCCCTGATCGGTGAGAATCTCTTTTGGGATTCCCACGCAGGAGATTACTTGAAACAATGCCTGCTAACCGATGCTACCACACCCCTCCCTTCCTGAAGAGTGCGCGGGAGTTTTAAACGGAGACGGACGATGGTCTAATTGGTTGATGGATGCCGCCAAGTGAACCCATTGGTCGAAGGGCAACAGGGGGAGTGACGGACGAAACGATTATTGACAGGGGGGATGGACCAATACCTGGGGGAAAAACAAAGACAAACGACACCACACGCATGTGGGGACGTAACACCCTCCCACTGGAGATTGACAGCAATTGGCTTCAAACAGATGGCTTTCAATAGAAACTAGGCCCCAGAGCTTCCGGCAGGATAGCCACAGCAAAATACACAAGCTACGAAGAGCACACTGACTTTAAACAAGATTAAACTAATTTACTTAGACTGGAGAACAGGCTTCACCACTCACAAAATGCACACGACGAGTATCATCCTCCATGGAAACTGAAGAAGCGTGATCTACCAAACACACCAACAACAGAGAAATAATGGAAGAGGATTTCCCGACCACATTGTCAAAAGTTGACAGCTTTTGTCGAGCATGAATGAACAACTGAAAAAGCTCTCTCTTCTGTCCGGGGTGATGGCCGATATATACTCACTTTATTAGGAACACCTGTACACCTTCGCATGGTGGAGGTGGTGTAATGGTTTGGGGATTGTTTTCTTGGCACACTTTGGGCCCGTTAATACCAATCAATCATCGCTTGAATGCCACAGCCTATTTGAGTATTGTTGCTGACCATGTGCATCCCTTCATGGCCACAATTTAACCATCTTCTAATGGCTACTTCCAGCATGATAATGCACCATGTCACAAAGCAAAAGTCATCTCAAACTGGTTTCATGAACATGACAATGAGTTCAGTGTTCTTCAGTGGCCTTCCCAGTCACGGGATCTGAATCCAATAGAACACCTTTGGGATGTGGTAGAACGGGTTTTGTGGTTATAATTTGTGATTGGTTGTGTTCAAAAAGCTGTTCCGTTTCCCCGTCTAACGAGGATTCTCTCAAAAACAGGTGCCGCGGCTTTCCACCAAATAAATAGACACCTCCCATAGCAGACACAAAATCGGCCCAAAGGGGGCCCTCCAGACGACACACATACATATTTCCAAAAACTATAGCAAACCAATTCCATATCTCACACATTTTCTTTTTTCAGGTCAAATCAATTTAAAGTTAATTGTGGCTCCAACATTCCGGCCCCTAATTGTTAACGCCATAGCAAAACAATTACTCAAATCATAATTCAAGGAGCCAATACACCACACAGTGTAGATCCATATCATAATTCATCAACATTAAATAATTGTTTCCATTTTATATTTCCATTTATGGCATTTAGCAGACGCCTTTATCCAAAGCGACTTACAACAAATACATTTGTTTAAGTAAGTGAATCATCTATCCATCAGTCATCATAAGATAAAGTAATCAATGCTCGGACCGGGGGCCATCGGCAGTCACAATGCTAGAAGAAGAAAAAAAAAAGAGGCATCCAAGTGATGAGATATATATATATACAGTGGGGGAAATAATTATTTGATCCCCTGCTGATTTTGTTAGTTTGCCCGATTACAAAGAAATGAGCGGTCTATAATTTTTATGGTACTTTTATTTTAACAAATAGAGACAGAATATCAACAAAGAAGTCCAGAAAAAACACATTATATAAAGTTATAAATTCATTTGCATTTGATCGAGGGAAATAAGTATTTGATCCCCTATAAACCAGCAAGAATTCTGGCTCATACAGACCGGTTATATGCCCATGAGGCACACAGATTAGTCCTGTCACTTTAGGAAAAGTACTCCTAATCTCTGCTTGTTATGGGTATAAAAGACACCTGTCAATAGAATCAATCCCTTCCATTCCAACCTCTCCACCACCATGGGCAAGACCAAAGAACATTCAAAGGACATCAGAGTAAGAGTTGTAGACCTGCACAAGGCTGGAATGGGCTACAAGACCATCAGCAAGAAGCTTGGTGAGAAGGAGACAACTGTTGGTGCAATTATTAGAAAATGGAAGAAATACAAAATAACCATCAATCGCCCTCGGCCTGGAGCTCCATGCAAGATCTCGCCTCGTGGGGTAAGGATGATCATGAGAAGGGTGAGGGATCAGCCCAGAACTACACGGGAGGAACTTGGTAATGATCTCAAGGCAGCTGGGACCACAGTCACCAAGAAAACCATTGGTAACACACTACACCGTAACGGATTGAAATCCTGCAGTGCCCGCAAGGTCCCCCTGCTCAAGAAGGCACATGTACAGGCCCATCTGAAGTTTGCCAATGAACACTTAAATGATTCAGAGAAGGCTTGGGAGAAGGTGATGTGGTCAGATGAGACCAAAATTGAACTCTTTGGCATAAATTCGACTCTTCGTGTTTGGAGGGAGAGAAATGCTGAATGCTACAATCCCAAGAACACCATCCCCACTGTCAAACACGGAGGTGGAAACATTATGCTTTGGGGTTGTTTCTCTGCTAAGGGTACAGGACGACTTCACTGCATTGAGGGGCCAATGGACGGGGCCATGTACCGTAAGATCTTGGACGAGAACCTCCTTCCCTCAGCCAGAGCACTGAGGATGGGTCGTGGATGGGTCTTCCAGCATGACAATGACCCAAAACATACGGCCAAGGCAAAAAAGGAGTGGCTCAAGAAGAAGCACACTAAGGTCATGGAGTGGCCTAGCTAGTCTCCAGACCTTAATCCTATAGAAAATTTGTGGAGGGAGCTAAAGCTTCGAGTTGACAAGCAAAAGCCTTGAAACCTTCAGGATTTGGAGAGGATCTGTAAAGAGGAGTGGACCAAAAACCCTCCTGAAATGTGTGCAAACCTGGTGACCAACTACAAGAAACGTCTGACTTCTGTGCTTGCCAACAAGGGTTTCTCCACCAAGTACTAAGTCATGTTTTGCTTGGGGATCAAATACTTATTTCCTTCGATCAAATGCAAATTAATTTATAACTTTATATAATATGTTTTTCTGGACTTTTTTTTTTTATATTCTGTGTCTATTTGTTAAAACAAAAGTACCATAAAAATTATAGACCGCTCATTTCTTTGTAATCGGGCAAACTAACAAAATCAGCAGGGGATCAAATAATTATTTCCCCCACTGTATATATACACACACAGCGGGTGAAATAAGTATTGAACACGTCACCATTTTTCTCAGTAAATATATTTCCAAAGGTACTATTGACATGGCATTTTCACCAGATGATGGTAACAACCCAAGTAATCCATACATACAAAGAAACCAAAACAAATAAGTTCAGAAATTAAGTTGTGTGTAATAATGTGAAATGACACAGGGAAAATGTATTGAACACGCTTACTGATATTTATTTTATACTTTGTACAAAAGCCTTTGTTGGTAATGACAGCTTCAAGACGCCTCCTGTATGGAGAAACTAGTCGCATGCATTGCTCTGGTGTGATTTTAGCCCATTCTTCCACACAAACAGTCTTCAAATCTTGAAGGTTCCGTGGGCCTCTTCTATGAATCTTGATCTTCAGTTCTTTCCATAGATTTTCAATGGGATTTAAGTCAGGTGATTGGCTGGGCCATTCTAGCAGCTTTATTTTCTTTCTTTGAAACCAATTGAGTTTCCTTGGCTGTGTGTTTGGGATCATTGTCTTGCTGAAATGTCCACCCTCGTTTCATCTTCATCATCCTGGTAGATGGCAGCAGATTTTGGTCAAGAATGTCTCGGTAAATTTGCCCATTCATCCTTCCTTCAATTATGTGAAGTTTGCCAGTACCATTTGCTGAAAAGCAGCCCCACACCATGATGTTCCCACCTCCAAACTTCACTGTTGGTATGGTGTTTTTAGGGTGATGTGCAGTGCCATTTCTCCTCCAAACATTGTGTGTATTATGGCATCCAAACAGTTCAATTTTGCTCTCATCTGACAACACTATATTCTCCCAGTATTTCACTGGCCAAATGTTGTGCAGCAAACTTTAAACGAGCTTCAACATGCTTTTTTTTCAGCAATGGAGTCTTGCGTGGTGAGCGTGCATACAGGCCATGGCGGTGGAGTGCATTACTTACTGTTTTCTTTGAGACAACAGTACCTGCTAATTCCAAGTCTTTTTGAAGCTCCTTGGTCCTTGGCTCTTGGACAACTCTTCTGATTATTCTTTTCACTCCTCTGTCAGAAATCTTGCGAGGAGCACCTGATCGAGGCATATTTATGGTGAAATTGTCTTTCCACTTCCGTATTATGGCCCCAACAGTGCTCACTGGAACATTCAGAAGCTTAGAAATGCGCCTGTAACCAATGCCATCGTTATGTCTTGCAACAATTAGGTTGCGAAGGTCTTGAGACAGCTCTTTGCTTTTACCCATCATGAGATGTGTCTTGTGTGACACCTTGGCAACGACACCTTTTTGTAGGCCATCAGTTGGGACTGAACCAGCTGATATTAATTTGCACTGACAAGGGGCTGGATTGCTTTTTAAATTACTGATAGATTTCAATTGTTGTCTTGGCTTTGCATGCCTTTTTGCACCTCCCTTTCTTCATGTGTTCAATACTTTTTCCCTGTGTCATTTCACATTATTACACAACTTAATTTCTGAACGTATTTGTTTTGGTTTCTTTGTATGTATGGATTACTTGGGTTGTTACCAACATCTGGTGAAAATGTCAATAGCACCTTTGGAAATATATGTACTGAGAAAAATGGTGACATCTTCAATACTTATATATATATATATATCTCTCCACACACACACAGGCCACTTTATTAGGTACACCTTGCTAGTACCGGGTTGGAACCTCTTTTGCCTTCAGAACTGCCTTAATTCTTTGTGGTATAGATTCAACAAGGTGCTGGAAACATTCCTCAGAGGTTTTGGTCCATATTGACATGATAGCATCACGCAGTTGCTGCAGATTTGTCGGCTGCACATCCATGATGCGAATCTCCCGTTCCACCACATCCCAAAGTTGCTCTATTGTATTGAGACCTGGTGACTGTGGAGGCCATTGGAGTACAGTGAACTCATTGTCATGTTCAAGAAGCCAGTTTGAGATGATGTGAGCTTTGTGACATGGCGCATTATCCTGCTGGAAGTAGCCATCAGAAGATGGGTACACTGTGGTCATAAAGGGATGGACATGGTCAGCAACAATACTCAGGCAGGCTGTGGCGTTTAAACAATGCTCAATTGGTACTAAGGGGCCCAAAGTGTGCCAAGAAAATGTCCCCCACACCATTACACCACCACCACCAGCCTGAACCGTTGATACAAGGCAGGATGGATCCATGCTTTCATGTTGTTTACGCCAAATTCTGACCCTACCATCTGAATGTCGCAGCAGAAATCGAGACTCATCAGACCAGGCAACGTTTTTTCCCATCTTCTATTGTCCAATTTTGGTGAGCCCATGCGAATTGTAGCCTCAGTTTCCTGTTCTTAGCTGACAGGAGTGGCACCCGGTGTGGTCTTCTGCTGCTGTAGCCCATCTGCTTCAAGGTTCGACATGTTGTGCGTTCAGAGATGGTCTTCTGCATACCTTGGTTGTAACGAGTGGTTATTTGAGTGACTGCATTTCGTTGTCTCTGTACTTGTACTCTGCACAATGACAATAAAGTTGAATCTAATCTAATCTACTGTTGCCTTTCTATCATCTCGAACCAGTCTGGCCATTCTCCTCTGACCTCTGGCATCAACAAGGCATTTTCGCCCAGA
This sequence comes from Argentina silus, assembly GCF_951799395.1. Classification (NCBI taxonomy): domain Eukaryota; kingdom Metazoa; phylum Chordata; class Actinopteri; order Argentiniformes; family Argentinidae; genus Argentina; species Argentina silus. The sequence continues at coordinate 20,159,907 of NC_139654.1, read as the reverse complement.
GAACTGCCGCTCACTGGATATTTTCTCTTTTTCGGACCAATCTCTGTAAACCCTAGAGATGGTTGTGCGTGAAAATCCCAGTAGATCAGCAGTTTCTGAAATACTCAGACCAGCCCGTCTGGCACCAACAACCATGTCACGTTCAAAGTCACTTAAATCACCTTTCTTCCCCATTCTGATGCTCGGTTTGAACTTCAGCAGGTCGTCTTGACCATGTCTACATGCCTAAATGCATTGAGTTGCTGCCATGTGATTGGCTGATTAGATATGTGTTCACGAGCAGTTGAACAGGTGTACCTAACAAAGTGGCCGGTGAGTGTATACCATACCTGGCCATCTTTCCGGTGAAGCTGTTCTTGCGGCACTTTCTCTGCATACCCTTTGTTGATTACGTCAACCATGAAGTCTTTATACTCCAAAGCGTAGATCTCATCTTTCCTGAACTTCTTAAGCAGGTTCATGGTACGCTGCTCTGCCATGACCACGTCTTTATTACGAAGAGGTAAGGGTAAGTGGTAGTGTCCATATTAAAGGATTACTGAGCTTGATGCAATTTCCATGAACTTTTCATCCTCACCTGGCATTTCACTCTTCTCTTCATACTCTTTTTCAGAGAAGTCCTGGTTGTATTGCCTGATGAGGAGTTCCCCCAGATCGGCAATTGACATTTGGCTGGCCATCACTGCAGGAGGTCCAGACACTCCATAGCGGTGCAAGAACTTAGTGGACCATTGACCACCCATCCGAATAATGTCTTGACAGCATATGATCCACTTTTTCAGATCATTTTGGGTAGGTATGTTTTCTTTCGAGACTGGGATTTTATCTTGGGTGTAAACCCTTGGTAGGTCGAGGTACGTGCTGCCGTCTAGGTTGCCTACCTTCAATCCAGTGAGACCTGACAGGTCTTTCCTGCCCCATCATTGCAGGAGAATCTCTGTTTTACGTCCATTAGCGTCATTAGGTTCTCCTGTTGGTTCTTTGCAACGTGTCATAGGCTGCTGCTCTCCATTTTTCCCGTAGCTTGTAAAGAAGCCTAGATGCAAATCAGCCTTAGATTGGAGGGACTGTCAAGCTCATCCATATACTATAAATCCTGCATGGCGTTATAGCATCCTCTTAAGTAGAGTGCCTTAGCTTGCAGTGCTTTTCCATCATCCGGTTTGACAGCTGTCAATGCTTTTTCCAAGTATGCGCTTGTGACTTTGATTTCATTTCCAAAATGTTTCTTTAACAGCCGTTTGGCTTCAGCATAGCCTTGGCGTGCGCCCATGTGCAGGCAGCTGCGAACAAGGTCCCTGGACTGGCCAGAGGTATACTGCTCAAGAAAATAGAGTCTGTCATGACTGCGACTAGTCTTGTCCTCAACCAAGTACTCAAATGAGCAGATAAATGATTCATAAGTTAGCGGGTCAAACACAGTGATCTCCCTAGCCGGGAGAAAGGCTAGTTTTTGCTGCATGATGATGAGGTCAGCAATGTCACTCTGCCTCCGCATACCAGTGGTGAGGTCACCAGTGTTGAGGTCATCATGGTTGATGGTTGAATTGTTTTCCATATTGTGAGCTCTGGATTGATTGGGCCTTCCTGTCGGTTCCTAAGGGCTTTGGTGGTCTAAAACCCTTTGCAATGGTGTTTTGGGAACAGCACCGATTTGAACAAACTCCAACTTTAATATTTCAGGTTCCACATGCTCTGTGGTCTTGGCTTCATAGGCTTCCAAATAAGAGTTCATGCCATCTACTTCAGATTGATCATCCATGTCAACACTTTGAAGGATTTTTATTTAGTTTCCAGCTATATCTCTCTCTCACACACCTCATATATACCTGGAATATTAATTTATTCCATTATTAAATTTTTTTACATGGTCATTTCCATCCATTATGGTATATTTGGTATTATTTCTGGTGTACATGCTAAGATATTTTTGATTACAGCACAGTACGTACCTGCTATGACAGTTTGCTTGAAGAATTCCTCTCGGAGGCGGGGCAGAAAGCAGTCGATGCGTTCCCAGGTAATCTCCCACAGGTCGGAGTATCCTGTGCGGGAGTCTGCACTGTGGAAGATCCCTGCTGTGTCCATCACCAGCAGCATATTCTTCAGGGACTCTGGGATGGCCTCCAACTGTGGACAAAAATGTATCATGTGATTGCCACTGTGAGGCCAAGGCAAATTTCCACATTGTGTTTGTTTTTTCTACTCTATAATTTCTATAACATTTTATAATTATTCTATGTTATTCTATAACAACCAGCCACCCTGTCAAAACATTGTGAATGGAAAACAGGGCTCCTCACGACTTTCACTTTATTACACTGACCTAAAAGCACTGCGGCAGGTGACACCAAATGCTCCAGTAGGGCTTTGGCCATGTTGCCTTTACTCATGCTTGTGTTCAGTGTAGAATGATAAAGGTGATGGAGGAGCATTGCCCTTAGCCGACTGAGAGAGAATCAGAATTATTTTAAGTATATTTGCACATACAGGAAATTGACTTGGTGAGGTTGGTGCATAGGACATAAAAACAACAATATAAAAGCAAAATATTAACAAAGAAATGTACAAAATATTAACAAAATAGCAATTTTTTACAAAAATATAACAAATTATGTAGGCTGTGTGAGGCGCAGAGGCAATGAGGCTAGAGGCTGTGAAATGGGTATGTACACTATGAATTAGAATAAATGTACATAAAATTACACTGTCAGTGCATTGTGTGTGTGTGTATATCAGTGAGAGGCAGGGGGCTTGTTTGTGAGCCTCACTGCCATGGGGAAGAAACTGTTCAGGTGGTGCGAGGTTTTGGTCTTGATAGACCGGAACCTTTTTCCCGATGAGAGTCTATGGAAGAGGTGGTGACCAGGATGGGAAGGATCAGTGATGATTTGACTCTTACTGGTCTTGGAGTGGAACAGGTCCAGGAGAGACGGCAGGTTGCAGCCGATGACCTTCTCGGCTGACCGAATGGTCCGCTGCAGTCTGCCTTTGTCCTTGGCAGTGGAGGCAGCGAACCAGGCGGTGATCGATGAGCTGAGGATGGACTCAATGATGGTCGTGTAGAACTCGACCATTACTTTCTGCGGCATGTTGAATTTCTTCAGCTGCCACAGGAAGAACATCCTCTGCTGGGCCTTCTTGATGGTGGAGGTGATGTTCTCCGAAGGAAGTCAGTGATCCACCTGCAGGTGGGCTCAGGCACACTCAGCTGGGATAGCTTGTCCTGGAGAAGAGCTAGGGCGATGGTGTTGAATGCGGAGCTGAAGTCCACAAACAGGATCCTGGCGTATGTGCCAGGGGAGTCTTGGTGCTGGAGGATAAAGTGGAGTCCCATGTTGACTGCGTCGTTTACAGACCTGTTGGCTCTGTAGGCGAACTGCAGTGGGTCGAGGAGTGGGTTGGTGATGGTCTTAAGGTGGGTCAGCACGAGGCGCTCAAAGGTCTTCATTACCACAGAGGTCAGGGTGACTGGTCTGTAGTCATTAAGGCCTGTGATCCTCGGCTTTCTGGGAACAGGGATGATGGTGGATGTTTTGAAGCAGGCAGGTACCATGCATTCAACCAGTGAAGTGTTAAAGATGTCCGTGAACATTGGAAACAGCTAGTCTGCACAGTGCTTCAGTGTGGAGGGGGAGACAGAGTCTGGTCCAGCTGCCTTGCGGGGGTTCTGTCTCTTTAACAGTTTGTTGACGTCTCTCTCCTGGATGGAGAGAGGTGTGATGAGGGGGGGGGGGGGGGGGGGGGTAGTGTATTTGTCCAGGCTGGGAAGAGGTGTGATAGCTGTGGAGGGGGGCTGGGTGTGTGGGTCAGTCAGAACTGGTCCATTGTCTGTCAAATCTACAGGAGAAGTCATTCAGGTCATTTGCAAGTCTGAGGTCATCCATAGAGTGGGGGGATTTGGTTTTGCAGTCTGTGACCTCCCGAAGGCCTTTCCAGACTGACGAGGAGTCGTTGGATGCAAACTGTTGTTCTAGCTTCTTTGAGTACTGTCGTCTGGCCTCCTTAATCTCCTTGCCAAACGTGTACTTAGCCAGTCTAAACCTTTCCTTGTCTCCACTCCTGAAGGCCCTCTCCTTCTCCAAACGAAGCTGTTTGAGTCTTGCTGTAAACCAGGGCTTGTCATTGTTGTAACTCACCCTAGTGCATGTTGGAATACATTTGTCCTCACAGAAGCTGATGTATGACATCACAGCCTCTGTGTATTAGTCCAGGCTGTTGGAAGCAGTCTTAAAAATGTCCCAGTCTGTGGTGTCCAGGCAGTCACGCAGCTCCTCCACTGCTTCTCTGCTCCTCCAATTCTTAGATCTCTGCACAACAGGTTTAGAAAGTTTTAGTTTCTGCCTGTATCAGATGAATAAGAGCGTGGTCAGATAGTCCCAGAGCCGTGCGGGTAACTGTGTGATAAGCTCTGCTGATGCTGGTGCTGTAACAATGATCCAAAGTCTTCTCCTCCCTGGTCGGGCATTTGATCAAATGTTTATATTTGGGGAGTTTGTGAGTTAAGTTGCCCTTGTTAAAGTCCCCAAGGACAATAACTGGGGAATACATATTGTCTCTCCTTCTCTCCGCTCCTAATATTTGGTCGGCGAGTTGACGTAAACGCCAGCCAATACAAAAGAAGTGAATTCACATGGAGAGTAAAACGGTCTGCAGGTGATGAAAAATGATTCCAGGTCAGGAGAACAAGTTTGTAAAATCACTTTCACGTTGTTGCACCAGCCTTGATTTATATAGAAACAAATCCCTCCACCTTTTGTTTTGCGTGAAAGTATCGGGTCGCGATCCGAAGCCGTGTAGTTGTAGTTGCTAGAGAAAATGGCGCCGCCGATGCCGGTCGCCGTTGTGAGAGCTCCGCAGAGGATGTGCGTTTTTTTAGCTTTTATGTGTTTTCTAAACTTTCTCATTGTGAGAAACTCACTGGCACTGATATCCTACGACAAGGACACACTTCTACATTTAAACTACAACTTAAGACCAAGTATTTTGGATAATTATTCTATCGACACGGCGTGGCCGGCGGAGATCAGAAGGACCCCCCACGATAACAACAATGGGAGCGCGCCAAAAAAGAGGAGGAAACACCGGGGAAAGCGGGCAGGCATTCGGAACCGGCTGAGAGCTCAGGCCCACCGTCCACCTCTGCCTAGCATACTTCTTGCTAATGTCCAGTCTCTGGAGAACAAGATGGATGATCTAAGGGCGAGGATTACTTTCCAGCGAGACGTAAGAGACTGTAACATCCTTTGTCTAACAGAGACATGGCTTACCTCGTTGGTACTGGACCGAGTCATCTGCCCTTCCGAGTCCTTCTCTGTTTTCCGGGCGGATAGAACGGAGGAGTCCGGCAAATCCAAGGGTGGTGGAGTTTGTTTCATGACCAACAACAACTGGTGTAACCCTAACAATGTAACGACGCTTTCTCAGTCCTGCTCGGCTGACCTGGAGCATCTGACCATCTCATGCCGCCCATTCTACCTTCCCCGGGAGTTCAGCTCAATCATCATCACGGCCGTCTACATTCCACCACAGGCCAACACCGAGGCAGCGCTATCGACCCTACATGATACGCTGTGCCGGCATCAGAGCAACCACCCTGAGGCGGCGATGATAATAACAGGTGATTTCAATCGGGCTAACCTTAAAAAAGTTATGCCTAACTTCCGTCAACACATCAAGTGTGCCACCAGGGGAGATAGAACTTTGGACCATTGTTATACTCAGTTTAAGAATGGGTACAAAGCTGTTTCCCACCCTCCCTTTGGGAAATCAGAACACTGCGCCATTCTGTTGATGCCTGTTTACAAACAGAGGATCCAACAGGTAGCGGTCGTGAAAAGGGAGGGAAAGCGGTGGTCCGACCAATCAGAGGCCGCGCTACAAGACGCGCTGAGTGACGTCGACTGGGATATGTTTCAATCAAGTTCCAGCGATGTCAGCGAGTTTACAGAGACCGTCTTGGACTTCATCTCTACATTAGCCGATAACATCGTACCAACGACAACGGTAAAGATCTACCCCAACCAGAAACCCTGGGTCGACAGCTCCATCCGTGCCGCTCTGAGGGCTCGCACCGCCGCTTACAACTCCGGGCTGGCATCCGGCAGCATGGAGGAGTATAAAGCGGAGTCCTACTAACTGCGGAGGGCGGTGAAAGCCGCCAAGAGGAGATACGCAGACAGAATGCAGGCGCAGATGGAGAGCAACGACACCAGGGGACTATGGCGAGGACTACGATCTATTACGGATTACCGGCACACACCCTCCTCAACCGGAAGTGCAGATGCCTCCCTAGCTGAAGACCTGAACTCTTTTTATGCACGGTTTGAGGCTGGCAACACCACCGCTAGCGCGCCGGCTAACAACAACAACGTCAGAGTGCTGGCTAGCGCGGCTGACGGGAGTTCACACGCTGGGGCAGAGCAAGCACTCTCCGTGACGGAACACGACGTGAGGAGGGCTCTGCTGAAGGTGAACACTAGGAAGGCTGCTGGCCCGGATGGCATACCTGGGAGAGTACTTAAGACCTGTGCTAACCAGCTAGCTCCTGTGTTCACCACTATATTCAACCTTTCACTGGCTAATTCAGTAGTTCCCACCTGTTTTAAAAGATCATCTATCGTCCCTGTGCCCAAGATCACCTCCCCAGCCTGCTTGAATGACTACAGACCCGTGGCTCTAACCTCAGTGGTCATGAAGTGCTTCGAGAGGCTGATTAAGGATTACATCTGCTCCTCCCTCCCTCCGACCCTGGACCCACTGCAGTTCGCATATAGACCAAACAGATCTACAGACGATGCAGTTTCCCAGGTCCTCCACACCACTCTCTCCCACCTGGACAGGCAGAAGGGGGGCTATGTGAGAATGCTGTTTATAGACTATAGCTCAGCGTTCAACACCATAGTCCCCACCAGACTGGCTGATAAGATGATTGGTCTAGGACTGAACATTCCCCTGTGTGCCTGGATCCTGGACTTTCTGACGGCCAGGCCACAGGTGGTCAGGGTGGGTAGACACACCTCCAGCTCACTCACACTGAGCACAGGGTCCCCCCAGGGCTGTGTCCTTAGTCCCCTCCTCTACTCCCTGTACACCCACGACTGTGTGGCTAAGTCCAGCGAAAACTCCATCATCAAGTTTGCGGACGACACGGTCGTGGTGGGGCTGATCTCAGATAACAATGAGAAAGGCTACCTGGACGAGGTGGCGGACCTGTCACTCTGGTGTCAGGAGAACAGTCTCATCCTGAATGTCTCCAAGACAAAAGAGCTGATTGTGGACTTCAGGAGAGCACAACAACTAAGGGCCTACACACCGCTGGACATCGGAGGGACTGCTGTGGACAGGGTGAGCAGTTTTAAATACCTGGGAGTCCACATCTCAGAAGACCTGACCTGGACTACCCACATCAGTTCTCTGGTGGGAAAGGCAAGGCAGCGCCTGTTCCATCTCAGGCAACTGAGGAAATTCAGAGTCTCCCGGAGGATCCTTCAGTCCTTCTACTCTGGAGCTGTGGAGGGCATCCTGGCTGGCACCATCACCGTCTGGTACGGTAACAGCACGGCCCAGGACAGGCGAACTCTGCAAAGGGTGGTACGCCTGGCAGAAAAGACCATGGGAGCTCCAACCCCCCCTCTCCATGTCCTGTACACCAGGAGGTGTAGGACCAGAGCATACAGGATTATGAAGGACCCTCACCACCCGAAACATGGACTGTTCCAGCCGCTGCCGTCAGGAAAACGCCTCCGCTGTCATGCAGCAAAAACAGAGAGGCTAAGACTGAGTTTCTTCCCCCATGCCATCAGAATTGTCAACGATGACCCCACCAGTGCCCCCCTCAAGTCACTCACACATGCACTGTCATTCTAACACATATGCACACACATAATCATCCATCTGCTATTTATAGCGCTTACTGGCTATACTGTTCATATTGTTTATACTGTTTATACTGTTTATACTGTCCATACTGTATATTTTTTAGTACTTCTATTTTTATTTTATTGTATTTTAAAACTTATTGTGTTGTTGCACTACTCTGTGGCACTGTCACTTTTGCATTTCACTGTATACTTGTATGCACGTGACAAATAAAGAAATCTTGAATCTTGAATCTTGTACGGCGGAGTCCAGTGTTGATTCAATCAACAACAATTCCGTGAAACACAAAGCAGGAGAGAAAAGTCTCCATTTGTCCTGATAAGAAGACGCAATTCGTCCATTTTGTTGCACAATGAAGGGACATTCAAGATTCAAGATTCTTTGTCACGTGCATACAAGTATACAGTGAAATGCAAAAGTGACAGTGCCACAGAGTAGTGCAAGTTTTAAAATAAAATAAAATAGAAATAATAAAAACATAACCAGTATAAACAGCGGTGAAGCAATGTACACAATGGAATGGCTATATACAATGGCAATGACAGGTTGACAGTACAGATAATTACAGTGGAAGATGAGTCTGCAATGGATATTTATGTGTGTGCATGTGTGTTATGATGTCAGTGAGTGTGTGAGTGACTTGAGGGGGGCACTGGTGGGGTCATCGTTGATGATCCTGATGGCATGGGGGAAGAAACTCAGCCTTAGCCTCTCTGTTCTTGCTGCATGACAGCGAAGGCATTTGCCTGACCGCAGCAGCTGGAACAGTCCGTTTTTCGGGTGGTGAGGGTCCTTCATTATCCTGTAGGCTCTGGTCCTACACCTCCTGGTGTACAGGACATGGAGAGGGGGGGTTGGAGCTCCCATGGTCTTTTCTGCCAGGCGTACCACCCTTTGCAGAGCTCGCCTGTCCTGGGCCGTGCTATTACCGTACCAGACGGTGATGTTACCAGCCAGGATGCTCTCCACAGCTCCAGAGTAGAAGGACTGAAGAATCCTCCGGGAGAATTTCCTCAGCTGCCTGAGATGGAACAGGCGTTGCCTTGCCTTTCCTACCAGTGTACTGATGTGGGTAGTCCAGGTCAGGTCTTCTGTGATGTGGACTCCCAGGTATTTAAAACTGCTCACCCTGTCCACAGCAGTCCCACCGATGTCCAGCGGCGTGTAGGTCCTTGGATGTTGTGCTCTCTGAGAGGAGTATTCCTGGTAGAGGCAAGCGTAATTCTCTCTCCCTGAAGCGCACCAGAGCCATGGCGCGCTTACCTCTCCGTCTCCACCTCACTGCTTGGCCAAGGGCCAGAGCACCTTTGACCACGATGTCCAGTAAATACACGGATGAGGCGAGAAAGTTGGGACATAAATCAGATGGCGTTGAGTCCCCGATGTTAAGTATCTCGTCCCTCGTGAAAATAATCACAATGGTGGGTGGAATCACAATAAACACAATACATCACAATAAACGGAATTAAAGACTCAAAACAAACAAAGAAGTGCGCACCAACACACCGTGGCAGCCGTAGGAGGCACCATCATCATAGCTAGGTGTTAGCATCAGCGTTCATGTGATACTGTGTGTGATATGAGCCATCCTCACCAGCAGGTCACTGGAGCCAGCGTGCATGTACTTATCCATGAAGTCCAGGATGGTGAGCCACAAGGCAGCGAAGGTGGGCAGAGACAGCAGAGGGGAGAGGTGCTGCAGGAACACCTGGAGGTAAGGGACAGCAATAAGACACTGCTACCAATGCAGGATGCATGGGGTAGAGAGATGCTCTGTTACATAGTACAGGGGACTGCTAAAAGAGAGATGAGCTGTGCTAGCCCATTTCCATAGGAAGGATTTAGCAGTGATGTGTTTCTCTGAGAAGGAAAGAGGTTATTTAGACAGTAGGGTGTTAGTATCTAACCTTAGACAGTAGGGTGCAGGCTCTCATCCTGGTCTCCTCCATTCCTCCCACGTCTGCAGGGCTGATGTTGTCCAGCAGCTTGGTCAGCAGGGGGGACAGCACCTGACACACACACACACACTAGTTTTTTCAAAGGACCCCTTTGTAATTTCCCACTTGTGTGAAATCCTAACCAGAAATGTGCATACATACTGCATCTCATGTTTTCAATGATTCCATATTGATTGAATCAGGATTTGCACTCAAATGAAAGATTTGAGGCGAGCACCTCTCAAACTTGTGGGCTGCTCTTGTTTTAAAATCCATTATGTGTGCATTTATTCAGAGAAGGCAAAATTAAAGAGAGGATTGTGAACTGCGATACATGCTCCCAAATGCATTCATTAACAACGTTTCGACCCTTAGATCTCCATTAGTCTCTCGTAGTCATACCTCCAAATGACGTTGTGGAGAATTTTTGATTATCTGATCTGGCTTGGATTGAACTGGACGGAGTGATGGGATAATGTGCTCACAATTTAATTGGATGTTACTGTAAAGATGTCCATTGTACACAGAGGCAGACGCAGTGGTGCAGTGAGGGAAAGGTCCCGTTTATTTATCAAGTCTGTAATGATTTGGCTTTTCAGCCCTCCAAAACCAAACACTCCCGTCCTTTTCCTCCCGAACGCAGAGGCACACACATCTTAAACCATCTAGTCAACGAGGCTTCATTTGCAACAGGTGTGCAACGGAGCCTCGCTGACGTCACCCTGGCCACGGTCCTGTAGCTCCCTCTACAGGCCGAACGCTGCATGTCCCCCCACAGTTACATTCCAAGAACCCTCCCCCACATGCCCGTAGACCGAGTTTCGACTGGATAGGACTATTTTGCAGAGAGTTGTTGCCTATGATAGCTTGCAACATTGTCGACAATGCAAGAAAAAAAATTATTCTTTTGTTCTGGAGCTCCACCCAAGCAAAGTATTTGATTGGTATGATGTGTCGCGAGGCATCACTCATTTCCAAGGGTTTCCACCCATTCTACTTTCTGCAAAGGACTTCCCCAGGCTTTCTGAACTAGAAAAGCCTGGTCTCAACAAGGTTAGGTCTCCATAAATGCACTTGAGATGGAGCATGTACTGCAATGTGTGAGTCCTCTTTTAATATTTTTTGCCTGACTTTATGTTTTTAACTCCAGCACCTGCCCAAAGATTATTGGTTGCATGTATATGTCCCTCATCTTGTTCATTTATTCAGAGAAACCATTGACCCAAGCGGCAGGGTTTTCTCTGCTGGCCATTCCCTGTGGGCAAATTGTTCACCTCCTAGTGTTTGAAAGGTGATGCCTTGCCTGGACAAAAAATACTTAAATTGTGGCCTAGAGGGGGAACCCAACTGGGGAAGGCGTATGTCATCATTTGAACTTGACGAATCACACAAATGTGAGGTGCGTCTTCAAAAGAGGGAGCTTCAAAACTGGCACACAGACGGCTAAGGGAGGGGGAGGTGCGGAGGGGGTTCTGTGGGTGGCTCTGGTTGGAAGAATAACCAATGGCTATGTGCCGCTCGCTTTGGACGGCGCTTCTGTTTAGTGAATGAAGGCTAACTTTGGGAAACCAGTTGACGAGTGAGTGAGGAGATTCTGGTGTCACGAGATTGGAAAGGTGATGACCCTGATCTTATCACCTTGTTGAAGCAGGACTCCCACTCCACAGCATCCAGGGTCTGCAGGTCATGCACCAATAGTGCCCTCTGGAGGTAGGTCAGAGCCTGCATACGCACCTGCCGCCTGGCGTCACAGCACAGCCAGGCAATACCTGGGAGAGAGAGAAAGAGACACACGATGGATGGACATCAGGGTAAAGTCACACACGGAGAGCAGGAGCTAGCTAGTGCATTATTAGTGAAGGGCTTTAGTGGAAAGATTACATGAATCTCCTCTGTTCCAAATATTAGTTTGAATACAAAAAGGAACAAAATGTTCACACAAGGACATTGAGACAAATTATGTGGTTGTCAATGTCTACATTTCTAAATAATCAACCTAATTATAAAACCAGAGTATGCAATGCATCTATGTGAACCTGTTTGACTGACAGTGGTTAATGACTAACTCTGACCTTGCAGCAGAGGGCACCAGCAGCTGGTCCACAGTGTCTGGGAGTCGGCCTCTATCTTCTTCCTTGCCGCCTCCAGATGGAGCTGCTCCTCTGCCCAGGAGCTGTAGATGCTGGCAGCCCTCGTGTGCAGCGTGTGCATCAGATCCAACAGCTGAACCGAAGGAAAAACAACCAAACAATGTTATAGGTGAATGAGAAGCGGCTCTTGAATGCCACGCACTCACACACGCGAGTTTCAATGACTTGAGGAAGGGTGAATTGTATGAGGGTGGAACTCACAGAAATGATCGAGTCAAAGCAACAAATGAAACAAGCAAGCGTTATCAAACTTCAAATTGTAGACAGTCTCTTGAATGAACAAATAAATCACCTTTCAAATCAAACAAAACAGTCAAATTATATAATTACGATTCAAAACATGAAAAACCAAACAGTCAAATGAAATGCACACCACTCATGTAAGTGTTGGTCATTAAAATCAACTACACAACTGTCAGCGTATTCTAGCAGCTATCATTCAAGCACTGTCTATTCAATATGAACAGTGTGAGTCCATCCTGTCAATCAAATTGACCTGCCCATGCCTCAACTATATCACTGCTCCATGTCAGAGTCTATATTTCCCACCGGGGCGGCATTGGGTTAGCAACTCAATGCTGCAGTAACCAAGGTTGTATAAACCTAGTGGTTACACCCTACCTAGCTACAGAAACGACTTTGAGAAAAACACCCCTAGAGTCTGCGAGAGCGGGGGCGGAAGATGACTCATCTATGGCTAACATGGTTATTGACTCTGGAACGGACCTGACTACGAGTAGGGAAAACATGGCTGTGGAAGGCACTAGATCAGAGATGGGTGGGAAGAAGCTCCAAACTTGTTCATGCGGCTGGCAAAAGGTAACAACTTTGAAGGGTCTTAGAATCCATCAAGGGAGGAGGAAGTGCTTGGTAGAGGGAATACAGGGATCCCGCATTGACAATTATTTCCTCAGAAGTATGTCAAGTCAGTCGGTTGAAGTCCAGCGGCAGGAAGTAAACCACAGTTCGCAGGACATCAGCACCCCTGAAGTAGGTCCTAGCACTGAAGAAGACAGAGAGACCAGCCAGCCCAAAAGGGAAAAGATTAGTGCCCAGAAGCCGAGAGTTAAATGGCCAGGGGCTTCAGAAAACAGGGTATGGGAAGGTATCAACAGTGACTTGAGTAGGATTTTAGACAAGTTGAAAGGTACTGCCGAGAGTAAACTGGAGAAAATGGGCGATATTATCTATGATTATGGAGCAGAAAGATTTGGCGTGTCCGAGAAAAAGAAGAAGACAGGTACTGAGGTAATTAAATCTAGGCGCCAACAGGAAATGGATAGACTTATCAGGGAGAGAAGACAGCTCAGGAAACAGTGGAGGAAAGCTACAGAGGCTGAGAAGGAAGGGTTAAATAGGCTGCAGGTAGATGTGAAGGAGAGACTGGCAGTGTTAAGAAGAGCAGAGAGCATTAGGAAAAACAGGAAAAAGAGAGAGCGAGCTAGAACAGCATTTTACAAAGATCCATTTAGATTTGTGAAATCGTTATTTAGTAAGGGGAAAAATGGTAGCCTTAGGGCTCCAAAACAGGAGCTTGAGGGACATCTGGAGGAAGTGCATAGAGACAGAGAAAGGTCTAGACAGCTACCCCTCCCCCCTGACATTCCACCTATTGGAGAGATAACCAGTCAGTGTGACGATAGCCCACCTAGGTGGAAAGAGGTACAAGAGATAGTAAGGCGGGCTAGGGCGTCTTCAGCCCCAGGGCCCAATGGAGTCCCTTACAGGCTGTACAAGAGTGCGCCAGATGTGCTGAGGTTCTTATGGACATTGATGAAGGTAGTCTGGAAGAAACAGGTTATTCCTAGGGCATGGCGTAGAGCAGGGGGAATTTTTATTCCCAAAGAAAGAGACTCTGTAGACATTAGTCAGTTTAGGCCTATAAGCCTTCTTAATGTGGAAGGGAAGGTTTTCTTTAGTGTGGTGGCACAGAGGTTGTCTAGTTACTTAGTAAAGAATAGCTTAATTGACACCACGGTGCAAAAGGCTGGAATTCCAGGCTTCTCCGGGTGCTTGGAACACACTAGCATGATTTGGAATCAAATTCAGACAGCTAGACATGAGAAGAAAGACCTTCATGTGGTATTTTTGGATCTGGCGAATGCTTTTGGGTCAGTACCGCATAGTCTGTTATGGGAGGCGTTTGACTTTTTTAAAGTGCCAGACAGTATAAAGAGGTTAGTTAAAGCTTACTTTTGTGACATTCAACTCTGTTTTACTACAGCAGAGTACACTACAGCTTGGCAACAGCTAGAGATAGGCATTATGGCAGGCTGTACAATTTCCCCTTTGGCCTTTACCATGGCAATGGAAGTCATAATCAGAGCCTCGAAATGGGTAGTGGGTGGGGAAAGGTTGCAGGGAGGGCTGCGCCTCCCACCAATCAGGGCTTACATGGATGACATGACAACTATGACATCAACAGCCCCTTGTACTAGGAGGCTACTGGATAAACTAAATAGCAACCTAGAATGGGCTAGGATGAAAGTGAAGCCAAGCAAGTCTAGGAGTATCTCCATTGTCAAAGGGAAGATAGCTGATAAAAAGTTTTTCATTGGTGGGGAAGTGGTTCCAACAGTGTTAGAGAAACCGGTTAAAAGCTTAGGAAGATGGTATGACGCAAGCCTCAATGACAAGAGTCAATGTGAGGAGTTGAGGCAGGAGATGATTCAAGGCATCAAAGGTATAGATAAGTCAGGGCTCCCAGGCAAGCTAAAGTTGTGGTGCCTACAGTTTGGATTGTTGCCTCGGCTGATGTGGCCACTGACAGTTTACGAGGTTCCCATATCGAAGGTTGAAAAAATGGAAAGGTTGATTAACTCTAATATTAGAAAGTGGCTTGGAGCCCCACGCTGTCTGACCAGTGTGGCCCTGTATGGAAAGGGCATGCTAGAGCTGCCGATTTCTAGTCTGACAGAGGAATTTAAATGTGCCAAGGCTACACTGGAAATGACTCTAACCCAGTCAAAGGACCCAGTTGTTAGAAGTGTAGCGCCCATAGTTAAAACTGGAAGGAAGTGGAAGCCTAAAGAGGCAGTGCAACAGGCACAGGCAGCCCTTAGCCATAGGGATATCATTGGGCAGGTTCAGCATGGACGTGGAGGTCTAGGGCTGTGTGCAGGAAAACCTGTGTGGAGTAAGGCAACAGCAGTAGAAAGGAGGAAACTGGTAGTGGAAGAAATACACAAACAGGAGGAGATGATAAGATGTACAAGGGCGGTGGCACAGGCAAAACAAGGCCAGTGGGTAAACTGGGAGAGTGTAGTGAAGAGAAGCTTGAAGTGGAAGGATTTGTGGAGCATGGAGGCAAGCAGAATTAAATTTATCATAGGGGCTACTTATGACGTACTGCCATCTCCCCAAAATCTTAATCAATGGTTGGGTGAGGATGCTGCCTGCCCGTTATGTTCCAGCGTATGCACACTTAGGCATATAATGACTGGGTGTAGAATCAGTCTTTCTCAAGGGCGATACACGTGGCGTCACAATCAAGTGTTGAAATGTTTAGCTGCTGCAGTTGAGGGAAAACGGCTAGAAGTAAACTCGCTAGCTAGTAGTGGCCAGCGGAAAGACATTGCATTTATAAGAGAGGGAGAGACTGGCGTAAGGAGGCCAGGGCGCAGCTGCGCGCAGGGACAGTTGCGAACTGGCGCAGATTGGAAGTTAAAGGTAGATTTAATTGAACAGCTAATCGTACCGGCTGAAATTGCTAGCACTAATTTGCGGCCAGACATGCTGCTGTGGTCTGAAGCACAGAAGCTAGTTTATATTATCGAACTCACGGTCCCTTGGGAAGACCGGGTTGACGAGGCTTATGAACGAAAGAAAGCTAAATATGCAGAATTAGCGGCAGACGCGACACAGCGTGGGTGGACCGCTTTTGTTCGCCCAGTGGAAATTGGTTGTCGAGGATTTGTGGCCAAGACAACCTATGCACTGCTAACGGAGCTGGGTATTCGCGGACGAGAATTGAAACTGGCGATAAAGAATATGTCGGTAGCAGCGGAGAGCGCTAGCCAGTGGCTGTGGCTGAGGCGGAAGATCAGTAGCTGGGGTTCCCGTTAAAGGTAAGATGCAACAGCGACTTG
This sequence comes from Argentina silus, assembly GCF_951799395.1. Classification (NCBI taxonomy): domain Eukaryota; kingdom Metazoa; phylum Chordata; class Actinopteri; order Argentiniformes; family Argentinidae; genus Argentina; species Argentina silus. The sequence continues at coordinate 20,143,851 of NC_139654.1, read as the reverse complement.
ACTAGAGCATGAGGTAGCATAGCTTGGCATTGTTTGACTATATTAATGAGAAGGCATCGTGTCATATTGTGGTGGTGAGGGGTTTTGTACTGCCATTGTCTGGCTATATTTATGAGAGGATATCGTGTCATAGTGTGGTGGGGGGGGTTAGTACTGCTAGCCAGTGTAGGCTAGCCATGAAGTTGCACGGACACAAACATTCCCCCACAACATAAATAAAGGGCACACTCACCCCTCCTTTCCCTAATCCGGGACCGTATCCACCCGGGGGCTTCCCCACCTCTAACCCTTCCCTCTACCCTAAATTAGGGTTTGAATCCCTGCATCTACACTTATATAAAGACATAAACATAAACACATGCACACACTATTTAGGCCCCCACATACACCGTTCCCTTACCTTACAGAAAACATTTACCCTAGATAGGGCATCACACACACACACTGATGGGGTGGGTAGGCTGATAGGTTGGTTGTAGGGTTTAAGTTAAAGATAGTATTGAGGTAGTGGTGTTGAGGGGGGTGTTTCCAGGACGCTGGACTACACAGTTAAGCCTTCTCGAGGTGTCGTGGGCCTAACTTAACGAAACACCGGTGACAGAAGGTGCCCACTTGATAACCCCAATGACATGCTGCTTACCTCAGTTGGCTAGAGTAGGTAACCGGTGAATGGTACCACCTGAGGAATGACTCCGTAGACCTATGACGGCGTAGCCTGATGTTTGCTATGGTGTTGCATCGAATGGTGGATATATCACTCGCTTTGTTGGTTTGATTTGGCCTTCTACATCTGTTTTACCTTGGATCATGGCACAAGGGATTATAACATCTTGTCCTGTGTATTAATAAATGCTAAAGCTAGCTTAGGCTAGTGACTGTTGTGAATAGAGCAGCTGACAACTAGGGAAAGACCTTGTGACAGAATGGAAAGACAGCTGACAGGAGGAAATAGACCCCACCGGGGCGGCATTGGGTTAGCAACTCAATGCTGCAGTAACCAAGGTTGTATAAACCTAGTGGTTACACCCTACCTAGCTACAGAAACGACTTTGAGAAAAACACCCCTAGAGTCTGCGAGAGCGGGGGCGGAAGATGACTCATCTATGGCTAACATGGTTATTGACTCTGGAACGGACCTGACTACGAGTAGGGAAAACATGGCTGTGGAAGGCACTAGATCAGAGATGGGTGGGAAGAAGCTCCAAACTTGTTCATGCGGCTGGCAAAAGGTAACAACTTTGAAGGGTCTTAGAATCCATCAAGGGAGGAGGAAGTGCTTGGTAGAGGGAATACAGGGATCCCGCATTGACAATTATTTCCTCAGAAGTATGTCAAGTCAGTCGGTTGAAGTCCAGCGGCAGGAAGTAAACCACAGTTCGCAGGACATCAGCACCCCTGAAGTAGGTCCTAGCACTGAAGAAGACAGAGAGACCAGCCAGCCCAAAAGGGAAAAGATTAGTGCCCAGAAGCCGAGAGTTAAATGGCCAGGGGCTTCAGAAAACAGGGTATGGGAAGGTATCAACAGTGACTTGAGTAGGATTTTAGACAAGTTGAAAGGTACTGCCGAGAGTAAACTGGAGAAAATGGGCGATATTATCTATGATTATGGAGCAGAAAGATTTGGCGTGTCCGAGAAAAAGAAGAAGACAGGTACTGAGGTAATTAAATCTAGGCGCCAACAGGAAATGGATAGACTTATCAGGGAGAGAAGACAGCTCAGGAAACAGTGGAGGAAAGCTACAGAGGCTGAGAAGGAAGGGTTAAATAGGCTGCAGGTAGATGTGAAGGAGAGACTGGCAGTGTTAAGAAGAGCAGAGAGCATTAGGAAAAACAGGAAAAAGAGAGAGCGAGCTAGAACAGCATTTTACAAAGATCCATTTAGATTTGTGAAATCGTTATTTAGTAAGGGGAAAAATGGTAGCCTTAGGGCTCCAAAACAGGAGCTTGAGGGACATCTGGAGGAAGTGCATAGAGACAGAGAAAGGTCTAGACAGCTACCCCTCCCCCCTGACATTCCACCTATTGGAGAGATAACCAGTCAGTGTGACGATAGCCCACCTAGGTGGAAAGAGGTACAAGAGATAGTAAGGCGGGCTAGGGCGTCTTCAGCCCCAGGGCCCAATGGAGTCCCTTACAGGCTGTACAAGAGTGCGCCAGATGTGCTGAGGTTCTTATGGACATTGATGAAGGTAGTCTGGAAGAAACAGGTTATTCCTAGGGCATGGCGTAGAGCAGGGGGAATTTTTATTCCCAAAGAAAGAGACTCTGTAGACATTAGTCAGTTTAGGCCTATAAGCCTTCTTAATGTGGAAGGGAAGGTTTTCTTTAGTGTGGTGGCACAGAGGTTGTCTAGTTACTTAGTAAAGAATAGCTTAATTGACACCACGGTGCAAAAGGCTGGAATTCCAGGCTTCTCCGGGTGCTTGGAACACACTAGCATGATTTGGAATCAAATTCAGACAGCTAGACATGAGAAGAAAGACCTTCATGTGGTATTTTTGGATCTGGCGAATGCTTTTGGGTCAGTACCGCATAGTCTGTTATGGGAGGCGTTTGACTTTTTTAAAGTGCCAGACAGTATAAAGAGGTTAGTTAAAGCTTACTTTTGTGACATTCAACTCTGTTTTACTACAGCAGAGTACACTACAGCTTGGCAACAGCTAGAGATAGGCATTATGGCAGGCTGTACAATTTCCCCTTTGGCCTTTACCATGGCAATGGAAGTCATAATCAGAGCCTCGAAATGGGTAGTGGGTGGGGAAAGGTTGCAGGGAGGGCTGCGCCTCCCACCAATCAGGGCTTACATGGATGACATGACAACTATGACATCAACAGCCCCTTGTACTAGGAGGCTACTGGATAAACTAAATAGCAACCTAGAATGGGCTAGGATGAAAGTGAAGCCAAGCAAGTCTAGGAGTATCTCCATTGTCAAAGGGAAGATAGCTGATAAAAAGTTTTTCATTGGTGGGGAAGTGGTTCCAACAGTGTTAGAGAAACCGGTTAAAAGCTTAGGAAGATGGTATGACGCAAGCCTCAATGACAAGAGTCAATGTGAGGAGTTGAGGCAGGAGATGATTCAAGGCATCAAAGGTATAGATAAGTCAGGGCTCCCAGGCAAGCTAAAGTTGTGGTGCCTACAGTTTGGATTGTTGCCTCGGCTGATGTGGCCACTGACAGTTTACGAGGTTCCCATATCGAAGGTTGAAAAAATGGAAAGGTTGATTAACTCTAATATTAGAAAGTGGCTTGGAGCCCCACGCTGTCTGACCAGTGTGGCCCTGTATGGAAAGGGCATGCTAGAGCTGCCGATTTCTAGTCTGACAGAGGAATTTAAATGTGCCAAGGCTAGACTGGAAATGACTCTAACCCAGTCAAAGGACCCAGTTGTTAGAAGTGTAGCGCCCATAGTTAAAACTGGAAGGAAGTGGAAGCCTAAAGAGGCAGTGCAACAGGCACAGGCAGCCCTTAGCCATAGGGATATCATTGGGCAGGTTCAGCATGGACGTGGAGGTCTAGGGCTGTGTGCAGGAAAACCTGTGTGGAGTAAGGCAACAGCAGTAGAAAGGAGGAAACTGGTAGTGGAAGAAATACACAAACAGGAGGAGATGATAAGATGTACAAGGGCGGTGGCACAGGCAAAACAAGGCCAGTGGGTAAACTGGGAGAGTGTAGTGAAGAGAAGCTTGAAGTGGAAGGATTTGTGGAGCATGGAGGCAAGCAGAATTAAATTTATCATAGGGGCTACTTATGACGTACTGCCATCTCCCCAAAATCTTAATCAATGGTTGGGTGAGGATGCTGCCTGCCCGTTATGTTCCAGCGTATGCACACTTAGGCATATAATGACTGGGTGTAGAATCAGTCTTTCTCAAGGGCGATACACGTGGCGTCACAATCAAGTGTTGAAATGTTTAGCTGCTGCAGTTGAGGGAAAACGGCTAGAAGTAAACTCGCTAGCTAGTAGTGGCCAGCGGAAAGACATTGCATTTATAAGAGAGGGAGAGACTGGCGTAAGGAGGCCAGGGCGCAGCTGCGCGCAGGGACAGTTGCGAACTGGCGCAGATTGGAAGTTAAAGGTAGATTTAATTGAACAGCTAATCGTACCGGCTGAAATTGCTAGCACTAATTTGCGGCCAGACATGCTGCTGTGGTCTGAAGCACAGAAGCTAGTTTATATTATCGAACTCACGGTCCCTTGGGAAGACCGGGTTGACGAGGCTTATGAACGAAAGAAAGCTAAATATGCAGAATTAGCGGCAGACGCGACACAGCGTGGGTGGACCGCTTTTGTTCGCCCAGTGGAAATTGGTTGTCGAGGATTTGTGGCCAAGACAACCTATGCACTGCTAACGGAGCTGGGTATTCGCGGACGAGAATTGAAACTGGCGATAAAGAATATGTCGGTAGCAGCGGAGAGCGCTAGCCAGTGGCTGTGGCTGAGGCGGAAGATCAGTAGCTGGGGTTCCCGTTAAAGGTAAGATGCAACAGCGACTTGACTAGAGCATGAGGTAGCATAGCTTGGCATTGTTTGACTATATTAATGAGAAGGCATCGTGTCATATTGTGGTGGTGAGGGGTTTTGTACTGCCATTGTCTGGCTATATTTATGAGAGGATATCGTGTCATAGTGTGGTGGGGGGGGTTAGTACTGCTAGCCAGTGTAGGCTAGCCATGAAGTTGCACGGACACAAACATTCCCCCACAACATAAATAAAGGGCACACTCACCCCTCCTTTCCCTAATCCGGGACCGTATCCACCCGGGGGCTTCCCCACCTCTAACCCTTCCCTCTACCCTAAATTAGGGTTTGAATCCCTGCATCTACACTTATATAAAGACATAAACATAAACACATGCACACACTATTTAGGCCCCCACATACACCGTTCCCTTACCTTACAGAAAACATTTACCCTAGATAGGGCATCACACACACACACTGATGGGGTGGGTAGGCTGATAGGTTGGTTGTAGGGTTTAAGTTAAAGATAGTATTGAGGTAGTGGTGTTGAGGGGGGTGTTTCCAGGACGCTGGACTACACAGTTAAGCCTTCTCGAGGTGTCGTGGGCCTAACTTAACGAAACACCGGTGACAGAAGGTGCCCACTTGATAACCCCAATGACATGCTGCTTACCTCAGTTGGCTAGAGTAGGTAACCGGTGAATGGTACCACCTGAGGAATGACTCCGTAGACCTATGACGGCGTAGCCTGATGTTTGCTATGGTGTTGCATCGAATGGTGGATATATCACTCGCTTTGTTGGTTTGATTTGGCCTTCTACATCTGTTTTACCTTGGATCATGGCACAAGGGATTATAACATCTTGTCCTGTGTATTAATAAATGCTAAAGCTAGCTTAGGCTAGTGACTGTTGTGAATAGAGCAGCTGACAACTAGGGAAAGACCTTGTGACAGAATGGAAAGACAGCTGACAGGAGGAAATAGACCCCACCGGGGCGGCATTGGGTTAGCAACTCAATGCTGCAGTAACCAAGGTTGTATAAACCTAGTGGTTACACCCTACCTAGCTACAGAAACGACTTTGAGAAAAACACCCCTAGAGTCTGCGAGAGCGGGGGCGGAAGATGACTCATCTATGGCTAACATGGTTATTGACTCTGGAACGGACCTGACTACGAGTAGGGAAAACATGGCTGTGGAAGGCACTAGATCAGAGATGGGTGGGAAGAAGCTCCAAACTTGTTCATGCGGCTGGCAAAAGGTAACAACTTTGAAGGGTCTTAGAATCCATCAAGGGAGGAGGAAGTGCTTGGTAGAGGGAATACAGGGATCCCGCATTGACAATTATTTCCTCAGAAGTATGTCAAGTCAGTCGGTTGAAGTCCAGCGGCAGGAAGTAAACCACAGTTCGCAGGACATCAGCACCCCTGAAGTAGGTCCTAGCACTGAAGAAGACAGAGAGACCAGCCAGCCCAAAAGGGAAAAGATTAGTGCCCAGAAGCCGAGAGTTAAATGGCCAGGGGCTTCAGAAAACAGGGTATGGGAAGGTATCAACAGTGACTTGAGTAGGATTTTAGACAAGTTGAAAGGTACTGCCGAGAGTAAACTGGAGAAAATGGGCGATATTATCTATGATTATGGAGCAGAAAGATTTGGCGTGTCCGAGAAAAAGAAGAAGACAGGTACTGAGGTAATTAAATCTAGGCGCCAACAGGAAATGGATAGACTTATCAGGGAGAGAAGACAGCTCAGGAAACAGTGGAGGAAAGCTACAGAGGCTGAGAAGGAAGGGTTAAATAGGCTGCAGGTAGATGTGAAGGAGAGACTGGCAGTGTTAAGAAGAGCAGAGAGCATTAGGAAAAACAGGAAAAAGAGAGAGCGAGCTAGAACAGCATTTTACAAAGATCCATTTAGATTTGTGAAATCGTTATTTAGTAAGGGGAAAAATGGTAGCCTTAGGGCTCCAAAACAGGAGCTTGAGGGACATCTGGAGGAAGTGCATAGAGACAGAGAAAGGTCTAGACAGCTACCCCTCCCCCCTGACATTCCACCTATTGGAGAGATAACCAGTCAGTGTGACGATAGCCCACCTAGGTGGAAAGAGGTACAAGAGATAGTAAGGCGGGCTAGGGCGTCTTCAGCCCCAGGGCCCAATGGAGTCCCTTACAGGCTGTACAAGAGTGCGCCAGATGTGCTGAGGTTCTTATGGACATTGATGAAGGTAGTCTGGAAGAAACAGGTTATTCCTAGGGCATGGCGTAGAGCAGGGGGAATTTTTATTCCCAAAGAAAGAGACTCTGTAGACATTAGTCAGTTTAGGCCTATAAGCCTTCTTAATGTGGAAGGGAAGGTTTTCTTTAGTGTGGTGGCACAGAGGTTGTCTAGTTACTTAGTAAAGAATAGCTTAATTGACACCACGGTGCAAAAGGCTGGAATTCCAGGCTTCTCCGGGTGCTTGGAACACACTAGCATGATTTGGAATCAAATTCAGACAGCTAGACATGAGAAGAAAGACCTTCATGTGGTATTTTTGGATCTGGCGAATGCTTTTGGGTCAGTACCGCATAGTCTGTTATGGGAGGCGTTTGACTTTTTTAAAGTGCCAGACAGTATAAAGAGGTTAGTTAAAGCTTACTTTTGTGACATTCAACTCTGTTTTACTACAGCAGAGTACACTACAGCTTGGCAACAGCTAGAGATAGGCATTATGGCAGGCTGTACAATTTCCCCTTTGGCCTTTACCATGGCAATGGAAGTCATAATCAGAGCCTCGAAATGGGTAGTGGGTGGGGAAAGGTTGCAGGGAGGGCTGCGCCTCCCACCAATCAGGGCTTACATGGATGACATGACAACTATGACATCAACAGCCCCTTGTACTAGGAGGCTACTGGATAAACTAAATAGCAACCTAGAATGGGCTAGGATGAAAGTGAAGCCAAGCAAGTCTAGGAGTATCTCCATTGTCAAAGGGAAGATAGCTGATAAAAAGTTTTTCATTGGTGGGGAAGTGGTTCCAACAGTGTTAGAGAAACCGGTTAAAAGCTTAGGAAGATGGTATGACGCAAGCCTCAATGACAAGAGTCAATGTGAGGAGTTGAGGCAGGAGATGATTCAAGGCATCAAAGGTATAGATAAGTCAGGGCTCCCAGGCAAGCTAAAGTTGTGGTGCCTACAGTTTGGATTGTTGCCTCGGCTGATGTGGCCACTGACAGTTTACGAGGTTCCCATATCGAAGGTTGAAAAAATGGAAAGGTTGATTAACTCTAATATTAGAAAGTGGCTTGGAGCCCCACGCTGTCTGACCAGTGTGGCCCTGTATGGAAAGGGCATGCTAGAGCTGCCGATTTCTAGTCTGACAGAGGAATTTAAATGTGCCAAGGCTAGACTGGAAATGACTCTAACCCAGTCAAAGGACCCAGTTGTTAGAAGTGTAGCGCCCATAGTTAAAACTGGAAGGAAGTGGAAGCCTAAAGAGGCAGTGCAACAGGCACAGGCAGCCCTTAGCCATAGGGATATCATTGGGCAGGTTCAGCATGGACGTGGAGGTCTAGGGCTGTGTGCAGGAAAACCTGTGTGGAGTAAGGCAACAGCAGTAGAAAGGAGGAAACTGGTAGTGGAAGAAATACACAAACAGGAGGAGATGATAAGATGTACAAGGGCGGTGGCACAGGCAAAACAAGGCCAGTGGGTAAACTGGGAGAGTGTAGTGAAGAGAAGCTTGAAGTGGAAGGATTTGTGGAGCATGGAGGCAAGCAGAATTAAATTTATCATAGGGGCTACTTATGACGTACTGCCATCTCCCCAAAATCTTAATCAATGGTTGGGTGAGGATGCTGCCTGCCCGTTATGTTCCAGCGTATGCACACTTAGGCATATAATGACTGGGTGTAGAATCAGTCTTTCTCAAGGGCGATACACGTGGCGTCACAATCAAGTGTTGAAATGTTTAGCTGCTGCAGTTGAGGGAAAACGGCTAGAAGTAAACTCGCTAGCTAGTAGTGGCCAGCGGAAAGACATTGCATTTATAAGAGAGGGAGAGACTGGCGTAAGGAGGCCAGGGCGCAGCTGCGCGCAGGGACAGTTGCGAACTGGCGCAGATTGGAAGTTAAAGGTAGATTTAATTGAACAGCTAATCGTACCGGCTGAAATTGCTAGCACTAATTTGCGGCCAGACATGCTGCTGTGGTCTGAAGCACAGAAGCTAGTTTATATTATCGAACTCACGGTCCCTTGGGAAGACCGGGTTGACGAGGCTTATGAACGAAAGAAAGCTAAATATGCAGAATTAGCGGCAGACGCGACACAGCGTGGGTGGACCGCTTTTGTTCGCCCAGTGGAAATTGGTTGTCGAGGATTTGTGGCCAAGACAACCTATGCACTGCTAACGGAGCTGGGTATTCGCGGACGAGAATTGAAACTGGCGATAAAGAATATGTCGGTAGCAGCGGAGAGCGCTAGCCAGTGGCTGTGGCTGAGGCGGAAGATCAGTAGCTGGGGTTCCCGTTAAAGGTAAGATGCAACAGCGACTTGACTAGAGCATGAGGTAGCATAGCTTGGCATTGTTTGACTATATTAATGAGAAGGCATCGTGTCATATTGTGGTGGTGAGGGGTTTTGTACTGCCATTGTCTGGCTATATTTATGAGAGGATATCGTGTCATAGTGTGGTGGGGGGGGTTAGTACTGCTAGCCAGTGTAGGCTAGCCATGAAGTTGCACGGACACAAACATTCCCCCACAACATAAATAAAGGGCACACTCACCCCTCCTTTCCCTAATCCGGGACCGTATCCACCCGGGGGCTTCCCCACCTCTAACCCTTCCCTCTACCCTAAATTAGGGTTTGAATCCCTGCATCTACACTTATATAAAGACATAAACATAAACACATGCACACACTATTTAGGCCCCCACATACACCGTTCCCTTACCTTACAGAAAACATTTACCCTAGATAGGGCATCACACACACACACTGATGGGGTGGGTAGGCTGATAGGTTGGTTGTAGGGTTTAAGTTAAAGATAGTATTGAGGTAGTGGTGTTGAGGGGGGTGTTTCCAGGACGCTGGACTACACAGTTAAGCCTTCTCGAGGTGTCGTGGGCCTAACTTAACGAAACACCGGTGACAGAAGGTGCCCACTTGATAACCCCAATGACATGCTGCTTACCTCAGTTGGCTAGAGTAGGTAACCGGTGAATGGTACCACCTGAGGAATGACTCCGTAGACCTATGACGGCGTAGCCTGATGTTTGCTATGGTGTTGCATCGAATGGTGGATATATCACTCGCTTTGTTGGTTTGATTTGGCCTTCTACATCTGTTTTACCTTGGATCATGGCACAAGGGATTATAACATCTTGTCCTGTGTATTAATAAATTCCCCACCCAATCGGGACGCTGGAATTCAATTGCAGACATTACCATGGTTACAACGGGATAGACAAACTTTTCAGCGTCAAACTAGTCATGACTATTCAACAAAACAATAAATCCATAATCACTTTCAAGTTTCTTTCCTGCTAATTTCTTACTTACATGATTGTATGACGAGCAAAGGAGTTTAAAAGTTGAGGTTGAAGTTTGGAAATGAGGACGAAAACTGGCATCGTTCAGCTAGCCAGCTGGTTTACCCTACAGTGCATGTGTGATGTGCTCTCCTCCGATAACGTTTTTGACAAAGATAACCATTTGTCAGATAATCCTTTTGTGGATGTACAGTGCCCTGCGTAAGTAATGGGACAGTGAAGCATTTTCTCTACTATGTTTTCATGTACAAAAATACCCTTAAATAAAAGCTGGCAATGTATTTTTTAACCTCATAGTAAATGTTTGATTTAAAATCTAGAAGGGCACAGAAATGCTGGATATACAGTGCCCTGCATAATTAATGGGACAGTAGAGCATTTCTTCTTCTTTTGACTATACAGTCCAACAGTTCGCAAGTTTGGAAAATACTGAAATCAAACAATCCCGACAAGGTTAAAGTAGAGATTGTCAGCTTTTATTTGATGGTATATTGGTTTCACCATTCAGAAATTACAGCACTTTTTATGGATAGTCCCCCTATTTCAGGGTACTCAAAAGTGATGGGACAGATGTGTAACATTTCCAAATTAAGCACTCATGTTTAGTATTTGGTTGACAATCCTTTGTTTGCAATAACTGCCTGAAGTCTGCGACCCATTGACTCCACCAGACGTTGGGTATCTTCTCTGGTGATGCTCTACCTGGCCAGCATAGGATTTTGGGAAGAATGGGCATGATGTAGCATGGAGGTGTTCCTCTTCCCCCCTTTTATTTTGACCCTTTTATAAAGGTTACGTAGCCAGTCAAGCAAAGTCAACTTTGAAGCCACATCACTGATTCTTATCATCATGGGATCTCTCTCTCTTTCTCGATTTACCTCAGTCTTTTAGTTTTTTTGTGTACCTTAAAATGTACCTTCAAGATAAAAACATGACTTCAGTAATCCCCAAAGGGGAAATTCAATCTCAATGGAGATTTTCTACTGGATCTGGGAAACCAGCCCTTTATGCTCAGTAGTATAGAGCAACGTATGTGTCTGAGTGATTATGGCACCATGTATATGGATTGAAATAGAAACTGGGTTGTCAGGAGAGCTCTGCTCTCCCAGCTCTCTTGACTCCAGCTCTCCCATGCTAAGTGGGGCATCTGAATGGAAACTGTTGACTAGTTGACTTACTGTTTTGAGAGGGAACATGTCTGGGAACATGGCTGTTCCAATGGCTGGTTGCTAGGTGAAAGGAAACAGAGAAAGAGGAACAGGAGATGCAGAGCGCTTCACTGTTTGATTCTCTGTATGAGTGAAGATATTCAATAACTGTTTTGGGAGCTGCAACCACTTTGCCAGACCATATCTATGACGAAAATACTTTTTCTGACTCCATTTGTTCCAACATATTGACAAGATCATGTAAGGTAAAGGGAGAGAGAGAAAGGTGGCTGGACTGGGAGAAGGATGCAGAATCATCCAGGACAATTAGGAGTGGTTACGTAGGAACAAATGGAGAATGAGAACGAGTAGAGTTGTTTTCACAGGTATGGTCTGGAAAAGTTGTTACACTTCCGAAAATAAATGCATGAAAGGTAATCTAAAGCCACACATAGATGCGTGTGTTCAAAATTTACTTTTCAAAATGCCTGTGCTGCAGGGTCTTTCCTACAGCCTGTAGGCTTGGCATGTGCACACCTCTAATCAATGAAACATTGGCTTATTCTTATCATTACGTATGTCTATGAGTACAATAAGCTGTTATGATCATCTTGTTTACTGTGAGTGCCCCAATAGTTTCCCTTCTGTATTGCAATATATACACACTCACTGGCCACTTTATTAGGTACACTTTGCTAGTACCAGACTGGACTCCCTTTTGCCTTCAGAACTGCCTTAATTCTTTGTGGCATAGATTCAAAAAAGGTGCTGGAAACATTCCTCAGAGGTTTTGGTCCATATTGACATGACAGCATCACGCAGTTGCTGCAGATTTGTCAGCTGTACATCCATGATGCGAATCTCCCGTTCCACCACATCCCAAAGGTGCTCTATTGGATTGAGATCTGGTGACTGTGGAGGCCATTGGAGTACAGTGAACTCATTGACATGTTCAAGAAACCAGTTTGAGATGATGTGAGCTTTGTGACATGGCATGTTATCCTGCTGGAAGTAGCCATCAGAAGATGGGTACACTGTGGTCATAAAGGGATGGACATGGTCAGCAACAATACTCGGTAGGCTGTGGCGTTTAAACAATGCTCAATTGGTACTAAGGGGCCCAAAGTGTGCCAAGAAAATATCCCCCACACCATTACACCACCAGCCTGAACCGTTGATACAAGGCAGGATGGATCCATGCTTTCATGTTGTTTACGCCAAATTCTGACCCGACCATCTGAATGTCGCAGCAGAAATCAAGACTCATCAGACCAGGCAACATTTTTCCAATATTCTATTGTCCAATTTTGGTGAGCCCATGCGAATTGTAGCCTCAGTTTCCTGTTCTTAGCTGACAGGAGTGGCACCCGGTGTGGTCTTCTGCTGCTGTAGCCCATCTGCTTCAAGGTTCGACGTGTTGTGCGTTCAGAGATGGTCTTCTGCATACCTTGGTTGTAACGAGTGGTTATTTGAGTTACTGTTGCCTTTCTATCATCTCGAACCAGTCTGGCCATTCTCCTCTGACCTCAACAAGGCATTTTCGCCCAGAGAACTGCCACTCACTGGATATTTTCTCTTTTTCGGACCAATCTCTGTAAACCCTAGAGATGGTTGTGCGTGAAAATCCCAGTAGATCAGCAGTTTCTGAAATACTCAGACCAGGCGGTCTGGCACGAACAACCATGTCACGTTCAAAGTCACTTAAATCACCTTTCTTCCCCATTCTGATGCTCGGTTTGAACTTCAGCAGGTCGTCTTGACCATGTCTACATGCCTAAATGCATTGAGTTGCTGCCATGTGATTGGCTGATGACATACAGTGGGGGAAATAATTATTTGATCCCCTGCTGATTTTGTTAGTTTGCCCGATTACAAAGAAATGAGCGGTCTATAATTTTTATGGTACTTAGTTTAACAAATAGAGACAGAATATCAACAAAGAAGTCCAGAAAAAACACATTATATAAAGTTATAAATTAATTTGCATTTGATCGAAGGAAATAAGTATTTGATCCCCTACAAACCAGCAAGAATTCTGGCTCATACAGACCGGTTATATGCCCATGAGGCACACAGATTAGTCCTGTCACTTTAGGAAAAGTACTCCTAATCTCTGCTTGTTATGGGTATAAAAGACACCTGTCAATAGAATCAATCTCTTCCATTCCAACCTCTCCACCACCATGGGCAAGACCAAAGAACATTCAAAGGACATCAGGGTAAGAGTTGTAGACCTGCACAAGGCTGGAATGGGCTACAAGACCATCAGCAAGAAGCTTGGTGAGAAGGAGACAACTGTTGGTGCAATTATTAGAAAATGGAAGAAATACAAAATAACCATCAATCGCCCTCGGCCTGGAGCTCCATGCAAGATCTCGCCTCGTGGGGTAAGGATGATCATGAGAAGGCTGAGGGATCAGCCCAGAACTACACGGGAGGACTTGGTAATGATCTCAAGGCAGCTGGGACCACAGTCACCAAGAAAACCATTGGTAACACACTACACCGTAACGGATTGAAATCCTGCAGTGCCCGCAAGGTCCCCCTGCTCAAGAAGGCACATGCACAGGCCCATCTGAAGTTTGCCAATGAACACCTAAATGATTCAGAGAAGGCTTGGGAGAAGGTGATGTGGTCAGATGAGACCAAAATTGAACTCTTTGGCATCAATTCGACTCTTCGTGTTTGGAGGGAGAGAAATGCTGAATGCTACAATCCCAAGAACACCATCCCCACCGTCAAACACGGAGGTGGAAACATTATGCTTTGGGGTTGTTTCTCTGCTAAGGGTACAGGACGACTTCACTGCATTGAGGGGCCAATGGACGGGGCCATATACCATAAGATCTTGGATGAGAACCTCCTTCCCTCAGCCAGAGCACTGAGGATGGGTCGTGGATGGGTCTTCCAGCATGACAATGACCCAAAACATACAGCCAAAGCAACAAAGGAGTGGCTCAAGAAGAAGCACACTAAGGTCATGGAGTGGCCTAGCTAGTCTCCAGACCTTAATCCTATCGAAAATTTGTGGAGGGAGCTGAAGCTTCGAGTTGCCAAGCAAAAGCCTTGAAACCTTCAGGATTTGGAGAGGATCTGTAAAGAGGAGTGGACCAAAATCCCTCCTGAGATGTGTGCAAACCTGGTGACCAACTATAAGAAACGTCTGACTTCTGTGCTTGCCAGCAAGGGTTTCTCCACCAAGTACTAAGTCATGTTTTGCTTGGGGATCAAGTACTTATTTCCTTCGATCAAATGTAAATGAATTTATAACTTTATATAATGTGTTTTTTCTGGACTTCTTTGTTGATATTCTGTCTCTATTTGTTAAACTAAAAGTACCATAACAATTATAGACCGCTGATTTCTTTGTAATCGGGCAAACTAACAAAATCAGCAGGGGATCAAATAATTATTTCCCCCACTGTATTTGCGTTAACGAGCAGTTGAACAGGTGTACCTAATAAAGTGGCCGGTGAGTGTATATAAAATCAAGCAAGATTTTACATTCAAGACTCAAGATTCTTTATTTGTCACGTGCATACAAGTATACAGTGAAATGCAAAAGTGACAGTGCCACAGAGTAGTGCAACAATACAATAAAGTTTTAAAATACAATAAAATAAAAATAGAAGTACTAAAAAATATACAGTATGGACAGTATAAACAGTATAAACAATATGAACAGTATAAGCAGTAAGCATACAGTCATGAGAAAAAGTTAGGACACCCCCCAAAATATTAAGTTATTCTCTTAAAAATATGGACATATCAATATGTTATCTTCTTTCTAACAATGTCTATAGATAAAGGGGATGTAATTGAACAAAAAACTATGAAAATGTAACTTTGTAATCATTTATTTAACGAAAAATTAACAATAATGCCAATTCCTACTGAGGAAAAAGTTAGGACACCCTATGCCCTAATAGCTAGTATTGCCCCCCTTGGCTGAAATAACCTCAATTAGACGTTTCTTATAACTGTCTACAGGTCTCTGACATCAATTGGGAGAAAGTTTTTCCCACTCCTCCTTGCAGAATTCTTTCAGCTGTGTGATGTTCGAGGGGTGTCTTGCATGCACAGCCAGTTTCAAATCAATCCACAGCATCTCAATAAGATTAAGATCCGGGCTTTGACTTGACCATTCCAGAACTCTCAATTTATTTTTCTTGAGCCATTCCTTGGTAGATTTACTGGAATGTTTTGGGTCATTGTCATGTTGCATGGTCCACATCTGCTTCAGCTTCAACTTTCGAACAGATGGTCTCACATTTTCCTCAAGCACCCTCTGATACAATACAAAATTCATAGTGGATTCTATGATGGTGAGCTGACCAGGCCCTGCTGCAGAAAAGCAGCCCCAAACCATGACATTTCCACCCCCATGCTTCACAGTTGGTATGAGGTTCTTGTTCTCAAATGCTGTCTTGGTTTTGTGCCAAACATGTCTACTCTTACTGTGCCCAAATAGTTCAACTTTGGATTCATCTGTCCAAAGCACATTGTTCCAGAAGTTCTGGTCTTTCTCTAGGTGTTCTCTGGCAAACTTTAGTCTTGCCCTGATGTTTTTTTTTGACAGCAGGGGTTTCCTCCTTGCACACCTCCCATGTAATGCAAACTTGTTCAGTCTCTTTCTTATGGTGGATGCATGTACTTTGACATCAATTGTGGCAAGAGATACCTGTAGGTCTCGTGATGACATTCTGGGATTGTTGGAGACTTCTTTAAGCATCTTTCGGTCAGCTCTTAGGCTGAACTTGCTTGGGCGGCCTGACCTGGCCATGTTGGTGGTGGTTTTAAATGTTCTCCACTTGTAAATTATTTTCCGGACAGTGGAATGGCCAATTTCGAATAGTTTGGAGATCTTTTTATATCCCTTCCCAGACTCATATGCATCTACAATTTTTCTTCTGAAGGCCTCAGAGAGCTCTTTTGATCTCGCCATGGTGATGCAACTCACTTCAACAATCAAGAGCAAACCAAACTAAATATCTGAGGCTTAAATAGGACAGGCTCCTCCAAAATCCTCTGTAACGATGTTCTAATCATTTGCACCTGCTCTTTATTATAATTTTAGGCATTTTAAGTGGAACTAAATGTGGGGGTGTCCTAACTTTTTCCTCACAAGAAGATTGCATTTCTATTAATTACATTTTACCAATCATTTTTTAAATAATTTGTTTCAGTTGTATTTGTTTAGTTATATTACCTAAATTTTTCAATATTGTTCAAATGAATATCAAATGTCCATATGTTTGAATATGTTGAAGAAGACAAAGGTTTTCATAGGGTGTCCTAATTTCTTCTCATGACTGTATAAGTAAGCAATATAAATAGCAGATGGATGATTATGTGTGTGCATATGTGTTAAGATGACAGTGCATGTGTGAGTGACTTGAGGGGGGCACTGGTGGGGTCATTCTGGGGTCGATTCTGATGGCGTGGGGGAAGAAACTCAGCCTTAGCCTCTCTGTTCTTGCTGCATGACAGCGGAGGCGTTTTCCTGACCGCAGTGGCTGGAACAGCCCATGTTTCGGGTGGTGAGGGTCCTTCATAATCCTGTAGGCTCTGGTCCTACACCTCCTGGTGTACAGGACATGGAGAGGGGGGGTTGGAGCTCCCATGGTTTTTTCTGCCAGGCGTACCACCCTTTGCAGAGCTCGCCTGTCCTGGGCCGTGCTGTTACCGTACCAGACGGTGATGTTGCCAGCCAGGATGCTCTCCACAGCTCCAGAGTAGAAGGACTGAAGGATCCTCCGGGAGACTCTGAATTTCCTCAGCTGCCTGAGATGGAACAGGCGCTGCCTTGCCTTTCCCACCAGAGAACTGATGTGGGTCGTCCAGGTCAGGTCTTCTGAGATGTGGACTCCCAGGTATTTAAAACTGCTCACCCTGTCCACAGCAGTCCCACCGATGTCCAGCCGTGTGTAGGCCCTTAGTTTTTGTGCTCTCCCGAAGTCCACAATCAGCTCTTTTGTCTTGGAGACATTCAGGATGAGGCTGTTCTCCTGACACCAGAGTGACAGGTCCGCCACCTCGTCCAGGTAGCCTTTCTCATTGTTATCGAAGATCAGCCCCACCACGACCGTGTCGTCCGCAAACTTGATGATGGAGTTTTCGCTGGACTTAGCCACACAGTCGTGGGTGTACAGGGAGTAGAGGAGGGGACTAAGGACACAGCCCTGGGGGGACCCTGTGCTCAGTGTGAGTGAGCTGGAGGTGTGTCTACCCACCCTGACCACCTGTGGCCTGGCCGTCAGAAAGTCCAGGATCCAGGCACACAGGGGAATGTTCAGTCCTAGACCAATCATCTTATCAACCAGTCTGGTGGGGACTATGGTATTGAACGCTGAGCTGTAGTCTATAAACAGCATTCTCACATAGCCCCCCTTCTGTCTGTCAAGGTGAGAGAGAGTGGTGTGGAGGACCTGGGAAACTGCATTGTCTGTAGATCTGTTTGGTCTATATGCGAACTGCAGTGGGTCCAGGGTCGGAGGGAGGGAGGAGCAGATGTAATCCTTAATCAGCCTCTCGAAGCACTTCATGACCACTGAGGTTAGAGCCACGGGTCTGTAGTCATTCAAGCAGGCTGGGGAGGTGATCTTGGGCACAGGGACGATAGACGATCTTTTAAAACAGGTGGGAACTACTGAATTAGCCAGTGAGAGGTTGAATATAGTGGTGAACACAGGAGCTAGCTGGTTAGCACAGGTCTTAAGTACTCTCCCAGGTATGCCATCTGGGCCAGCAGCTTTCCTTGTATTCACCTTCAGCAGAGCCCTCCTCACGTCGTGTTCTGTCACGGAGAGTGCTTGCTCTGCCCCAGCGTGTGACCTCCCATCAGCCGCGCTAGCCAGCACTCTGACGTTGTTGTTGTTAGCCGGCGCGCTAGCGGTGGTGTTGCCAGCCTCAAACCGTGGATAAAAAGAGTTCAGGTCTTCGGCTAGGGAGGCATCTGCACTTCCGGTTGAGGAGGGTGTGTGCCGGTAATCCGTAATAGATCATAGTCCTCGCCATAGTCCCCTGGTGTCGTTGTTCTCCATCTGCGCCTGCATTCTGTCTGCGTATCTCCTCTTGGCGGCTTTCACCGCCCTCCGCAGTTTGTAGGACTCCGCTTTATACTCCTCCATGCTGCCGGATGCCAGCCCGGAGTTGTAAGCGGTGGTGCGAGCCCTCAGGAGCGGCACGGATGGAACTGTCGACCCAGGGTTTCTGGTTGGGGTAGATCTTTACCGTTGTCGTTGGTACGATGTTATCGGCTAGTGTAGAGATAAAATCCAAGACAGTCTCTGTAAACTCGCTGACATCGCTGGAACTTGATTGAAACATATCCCAGTCGACGTCACTCAGCGCGTCTTGTAGCGCGGCCTCTGATTGGTCGGACCACCGCTACCTGTTGGATCCTCTGTTTGTAAACAGGCATCAACAGAATGGCGCAGTGATCTGATTTCCCAAAGGGAGGGTGGGAAACAGCTTTGTACCCATTCTTAAACTGAGTATAACAATGGTCCAAAGTTCTATCTCCCCTGGTGGCACACTTGATGTGTTGACGGAAGTTAGGCATAACTTTTTTAAGGTTAGCCCGATTGAAATCACCTGTTACTATCATCGCCGCCTCAGGGTGGTTGCTCTGATGCCGGCACAGCGTATCATGTAGGGTCGATAGCGCTGCCTCGGTGTTGGCCTGTGGTGGAATGTAGACGGCTGTGATGATGATTGAGCTGAACTCCCGGGGAAGGTAGAATGGGCGGCATGAGATGGTCAGATGCTCCAGGTCAGCCGAGCAGGACTGAGAAAGCGTCGTTACGTTGATAGGGTTACACCAGTTGTTGTTGGTCATGAAACAAACTCCACCACCCTTGGATTTGCCGGACTCCTCCGTTCTATCCGCCCGGAAAACAGAGAAGGACTCGGAAGGGCAGATGACTCGGTCCGGTACCAACGAGGTAAGCCATGTCTCTGTTAGACAAACGATGTTACAGTCTCTTACGTCTCGCTGGAAAGTAATCCTCGCCCTTAGATCATCCATCTTGTTCTCCAGAGACTGGACATTAGCAAGAAGTATGCTAGGCAGAGGTGGACGGTGGGCCTGAGCTCTCAGCCGGTTCCGAATGCCTGCCCGCTTTCCCCGGTGTTTCCTCCTCTTTTTTGGCGCGCTCCCATTGTTGTTATCGTGGGGGGTCCTTCTGATCTCCGCCGGCCACGCCGTGTCGATAGAATAATTATCCAAAATACTTGGTCTTAAGTTGTAGTTTAAATGTAGAAGTTTGTCGTAGGATATCAGTGCCAGTGAGTTTCTCACAATGAGAGAATTTAGAAAACACATAAAAGCTAAAAAAAACGCACATCCTCTGTGGAGCTCTCACAACGGCGACCGGCATCGGCGGCGCCATTTTTAATGCTATGTAATGAAAAATCTATTTGTTCATCACTCTATATTAGTCTCTTATCTAATGATTGGTTAATTGTCTCTTGAACAAATATTAAATTCCCTTTAAGTCAATCAGATTGTATCTGTTGCTGGAATAGTATGATGTATTGCTGTTTGTTATATTCATAGCCACTGACCCTATTACGAAAGTTGAATTGAAGGAGTGAGCTTCTTCCGCTTGACTTTCATTGACTGTAGCAAGGTCCGTGACACACAGAGGCAGACGCAGTGCGGGAATAGGGAAATTGTCAGTTTATTTTAGATATGGCTTGGGACTTTTCAGTCCTTTGGCTTTCCAGCCGTTCAAACACTTGGCAACTCGAAGGTTGCCGTTTTTCTCTGTTCTTTTCTCCTCCTGCTCCGCCGTTCCCAGCCCCCCTACTGAAAGCAGAGGCACACACATCTTAACCATTTCGTTAAACAAGGCTTCATTCGCACCAGGTGCGCAACAAAGCCTCGCCCCCCATAACCCTGGCCACAGTCCTGTAGCTCCCTCTACAGGCCGAACGCTGCATGTCCCCCCACATTGACTTTCATGACTTTCACACCAGTGTTGTGTTAATACAGCAGTTGATTTTATAGTTTAGTTGCTCCAAGTGATACGTGCTTAAGAGGCTATTTTGGACTGACTTTTCGTTTTATTTGTTGCATCCATGTTCCAGTGATTCCGTGTCAATAAGTAGTCTACCTTTGAGACCTGGTATGTGAGAGGGTTATACACTGCTCAAAAAAATTAAGGGAACACTTAATCGTCACAGTGTAACACCAAGTTAGTTAAACTTCAGGGATATCAATCTGCCCATTTAGGAAGCACAAGTGATTGTGAACCAATTTCACCTGCTTTGGTGCAAATGAAAGTGACAACAGGTGCACTGGAGAGGCAAAAGCAAGACAACCCCCAAAAAGGTAATGGTTTTGCATGTAGTGGCCACAGACAATTGCTCTCTCCTTATCCTTCATGACTGACTCTTCTCTAGTTGTGTGTTCTGCTAGTGTCCTTGTCACTACTGGTAGCATGAGGCGGTACCTGCAGCCCACTCAGGTTGCACAGGTAGTCCAGCTCCTCCAGGACGGCACATCCATACGTGCGGTCGCAAGAAGGTTTGCTGTGTCTCCCAGCACAGTCTCAAGAGCATGGAGGAGATACCAGGAGACCGGCCGTTGCACGAGGAGAGCTGGACAGGGTCGTAGAAGGGAATCAATACAACAGCAGGACCAGTATCTGCTCCTTTGTGCGAGAAGGAACAGGAGGAGTACTGCCAGAGCCCTACAAAATGACCTCCAGCAAGCTACTGGTGTGCATGTGTCTGACCAAACTGTCAGAAACATACTCCATGAGGGTGGCATGAGGGCCCGATGTCCTCTAGTGGGACCTGTGCTCACTGCCCAGCACCGTGCAGCTCGATTGGCATTCGCGAGAGAACACCAGAATTGGCAGGTCCGCCATTGGCGTCCTGTTCTCTTCACAGATGAGAGCAGGTTCACACTGAGCACATGTAAAAGGCGTGAAAGAGTCGTGGTGAACGTAATGCTGCCTGTAACATCATCCAGCATGACCGGTTTGGCGGTGGGTCAGTGATGGTCTGGGGAGGCATATCCTTGGAGGGTCGCACAGACCTCCATGTCATAGCCAACGGTACCCTGACTGCTGTTAGATACCGGGATGAGATCCTCAGACCCATTGTCAGACCTTACACTGGTGCAGTGGGCCCTGGGTTCCTCCTAGTGCAGGACAATGCCCGGCCTCATGTGGCCAGAGTGTGTAGGCAGTTCCTGGATGAAGAAGGCATTGATACCATTGAATGGCCCTCTCGTACCCCTGACCTAAATCCAATTGAGCACCTATGGGACGTTATGTATCGGTGCATCTGACACCACCAAGTACCGCCACAGACTGTCCAGGAGCTCACTGATGCCCTGATCCAGGTCTGGGAGGAGTTCCCCCAGGACACCATCCGGCGACTCATCAGGAGCATGCCTAGACGTTGTCGGGAGTGCGTACAGGCACGCGGGGGCCATACACACTACTGAATCACATAATGAGTTGCCGTGATAAAATTCACACAAGTTGGATCAGCCTGTGATTTGAATTTTTTACTTGATGGATCAGCCTGTGATTTTGAATCCAGCCCTCAATGGGTTGATGATTTTGGTTTCCATTGACCGTTGTTACGTCATTTTGTTCTCAACAAATTGTACAATGTACATCAGTAAAGATTTTCAACTTAAATAATTAGTTCATCAAGATCTGATGTGTCCCTTAAGTGTTCCCTTAATTTGTTTGAGCAGTGTATGTTTAGTTGATATGTACACAGTGTCAGCATACGACTTTCATATTCTTAATTGAATGCTTTCTTAGAACTTTTACCTCTAACGGTATGTTCATATTTGGTGTGTTTACACTTTTGATTGTATGACTTGAAGTCAGCAGGATTACTTATTATTTCTTTTCCAAATGAATCTCTTCAAAGTATGATACGACGCTCTTCTCATTTGTCCAAAAACGCAACAGATAGATCTGTGTGCTAGAATAATCTGCTAGAATCTACGCATGCAATTATAATTGACCAGGTTAAGCCTAGAAATGACTTTATGATCATTTAGTTGTGTTGGGTCACTGGTTGACATTCGAAGCCTTGTGATTTCTGCAATTAGAATCTTATAATCTAATTAGGAGGGGACATTTCAAATGTACATACAGTTTGGTCCATATATATTTGGACTGACACAATTGTTGTTATTTTAGCTGTTTATCAAAACATCTTCAAGTTACAGTTATATACTGAATATGGGCTTAAAGCGTAGACTCTCAGCTATAATTTGAGGGTATTCACATCCAAATTGTAGGAAGGGTTTAGGAATTACAGCTCTTTAATATGTAGCCCCTTCTTTTTCAAGGGACCAAAAGTAATTGGACAATTGACTCAAAAGCTGTTTCATGGACAGGTGTGGGCTATTCCTTTGTTATTTCTTTATCAATTAAGCAGGTAAAAGGTCTGAGTTGATTCCAAGTGTGGCATTTGCATTTGGAAGCTGTTGCTGTTAACGCACAACATGCAGTCAAAGGAGCTCTCAATGCAAGTTAAACAAGCCATCCTTACGCTGCAAAAACATAGCGGCAACATTAGGAGTGGCCAAATCAACAGGTTGGTACATTCTGGGAAAAAAAGAACGCACTGGTGAGCTCGGCAACACAAAAAGGCCTGAACGTCCATGGAAGACAACAGTGGTGGATGATCGCAGGATCTTTCACATGAAGAAAAACCCCTTCACAACATCCAGCCAAGTGAAGAACACTCTCCAGGAGGCAGGCATATCATTATCCAAGTCTACCATAAAGAGAATACTTCACAAGAGCAAATACAGAGGGTTCACCACAAGGTGCAAACCAGTCATAAGCCTCAAGAATAGCAAGGCCAGATTAGACTTTGCCAAAAAACAAAAAAAGCCAGCCCAGTTCTGGAACAGCATTCTTTGGACAGATGAAACTAAGATCAGCCTGTACCAGAATGATATGGAGGGAAAAAGTATGGAGAAGGCTTGGAACAGCTCATGATCCGAAGCATACCACATCATCTATAAAACACGGTGGAGGCAGTGTGATGGCATGGGCAGAAGACAGAAGCAGCCGGATGAATTCTGAAGTGTTTAGTGAGATACTGTCTGCTCAGATTCAACCAAATTCAGCAAAGTTGATTGGACGGCGCACACAGTACAGATGGACAATGACCCAAAACATACTGCGAAATCAACCCAGGAGTTTTTTAAGGCAAAGAAGTGGAATATTCTGCAATGGCTGAGTCAATCACCTGATCTCAACCTGATCGAGCCTGCATTTCACTTGCTGAAGACAAAACTAAAAAGGCAGAAAGACCCACGAACAAACAACTGAAGACAGCTGTCTGGCAGCCAAAAAGGCCTGGCAAAGCATCACAAAGGAGGAAACTCACCATTTGGTGATGTCCATGGGTTCCAGACTTCAGGCAGTCATTGGCTGCAAAGGATTCTCGACGAAGTATTAAAAATGAACACATTATTTATGATTCTTAATTTGTCCAATTACATTTGAGCCCCTGAAAATAGGGGACTGTGTATAAAAATGGTTACCATCAACCCCTTGAATTAAAGCTGAAAGTCTGCACTGAACTCATTGTCATGTTCATGAAACCAGTTTGAGATGACTTTTGCTTTGTGACATGGTGCATTATCATGCTGGAAGTAGCCATTAGAAGATGGGTAAATTGTGGCCATGAAGGGATGCACATGGTCAGCAACAATACTCAAATTGGCTGTGGCATTCAAGGGATGATTGATTGGTATTAACGGGCCCAAAATGTGCCAAGAAAACATTCCCCACACCATTACACCACCTCCACCATGAGAAGGTGTACAGGTGCTCCTAATAAAGTGCAGAGTGAGCGTAACATGACAGGAAATGACTCTTACTTAAACTAGTTATTTGCGCATAATGATTCCCGGCTAAAATAGACATTGAAAGAGTCTAGTGAGGTGCCCTGATTAATGGCCATAACGTTCAAAGGGTGTCCCGATTATAAACCTCAGGCTCATTATATTCAGCTAGTTAGGGAAGTAGGGAGCTAATCTATCATATTTATTAATAAGAGTCAGCTCAAACTCGATCACTAACCATCATCTAATCAATCCATGATTTTCACGACGTCTACAATGTTGCGTCTCCTACATTGTGGGATATTCCCAGTCAATCACTTACATGGATGACTGTGTGACAAGCTAATAGTTTTTCTTCACAGGTAATATTTAGGAACCCATGTGCGGATGCCATATGTGTCAGTCTAATGCTTACCAGATGATGTTACTCACAGCCAGTAACACAGAGGGGCAAGTCAGTCTATTAACACACACAGCGCATTTGGTAATTGAAGATTATCTACAGGAGTAGGTGTATTGACACTGCCGTACATAGACTTTTTCAGGGTATGCCTGAGATTTGTATTAAGTGGCTTTAGACCGAATTCTGATTTAATCACAGTCTTCATTGCAAACATGTATACATATGTAGCTAAACACAACTCAGATGCACATATTGAATATAGATGCACATATCGAATTCTGATTTCATCTGAGTTTTAATTGTAATTTCCACAGCACATTTCGATGTTGTTTTTCTTTTTCTGTTACATCTGTTTCAAACTACATTTTTGCACTTTTCATTTATCATCTTCTTTTGATTTTGATTCTTCTTTTGATACTTTGAAAGTTGTAAACGGCATGCCTACTGAATTGTTCCAAGGCACAGACTGTTTCAACATTGTTGACTTTTTATCATTAAACCTTTTAATCTTACTTCACCACCAGGTGTACTTTAACACAAACCATCAGTTTGGACAAAGGGAAAATATGTACTGTGTTGGTTTGTGTGCTGCTAGTCCAACAACCTGGATGACTCAACACAATTGTTCTTGGACCAGTAAGCATTGTTTTAGATCTTACCAATCGCGGCACCACAAACCAAGTGTCAAATCATATCCTATTCACAAGGAAGGCTTTATTAAAGGCAACTTTAATAAGACCCTCCTGCATGCATGTGTTATAACATTTCAGTTGTTCTTTCAGCCAGCATTTCCTGCTGCAACATTGCTGATTATAAAACATTTCAATGGTTGCAGTCACATATGGCTGATTTGGTATCTAATTGTAAGAACAGACAAGCTGTCCAAACTCATTTGTTCATTGTTTGTTAACAAGGTGATCTCTTTCTCTCTGGAAGGGGGTAAGAGAATATAGTATTCACCTTCTGTCAAAAGGTGATGACGTCACATGAATTTAATCATCAAAAATAATACTTGAAAATGATAAGGATGTGGTGGGCTGTTGATGCTTGCACAATGAGGCGTGGGTGAGAGGCCAAGGTGTTCTGCTGATTGTGAAATTAGATGTAGGAACTTGACAGTTTTATGGGGTGGGTGTTGTTGTTTGCCCAATGAGACGTTGGTGAGAGGCCAAGGTGTTCTGCTGTTTGTGAAATTAGTTTTAGCAACTTGACAGTTTTTTGAGGATGTGGTCACCCCCCATAGGATATAGAACCGTGAGAATGGTTGGATTAGGGGGACCTTTTCTCTTTCTAGGAACCCAGGGGCCCTGAACTGTCTGAAGACCAACCGAGGTCCAGCTAAAGTTTGTCACTGATAAGGGCTGTGTGATGTGTTGTGATGACTTTATGCTGCATACATACATCTATGTCAAAATTGCATATGAGGCTTAAAATAAAAGCTCAATACTGAGGGTTAAAATGTGCAATTAAAAAAAGGCAATTAAAAAATGGTTAGGCTGCTACTCTAGTGGTAGTAATGTGTTCAATAATGAAGGGTTAGGGTTAATAAAAATAAAAGTTCAATACTGAGGGTTAAAATGTGCAATTAAAAAAAAAAAGGCAATTAAAAAATGGTTAGGCTGCTACTCTAGTGGTAGTAATGTGTTCAATAATGAAGGGTTAGGGTTAATAAAATGGGGGATTAAAAAATGGTTACATTTTTAAAAATGTTTAGTTTCAAACAAGGGTATGACCCATGTCGCGGGGGTGTCACTGACAAGATCACGTGTTTCCCGGGCAAAAGGTGTATATATATATATATATATGACCCTGAGAGCTGGTCACAAAGGCCCAAAGACTTGTGACAGCGGCATCTGATCGATCTCTCTCCACCATGGAAGATGTATGTAAGTTTTTTTCCTATGTGTTTCCCATCCAGCGGGTGTAAGGGAGGGTTTCTGTAAGAGAGGTAATCTTTAATCTTTCCAGATCAAACAATTGACTCAAGGCTTCATTCGTCACCTCGTCGTGAACGTCAAATAGCACGTGTTTCTCCATATCGCCCCTGGAGGGATGCTCCAGGTATGTTAAATAAATCAATAAATCAACAAATTATTAAATACATAATTAAATAAAAACTAGCTGTAACCAGCTTCTCTTCTTTTTACAATGGAACCAGAGGGTTACAACGATGAAGATTCTGGACCCCACGACACCTTCATGCTCTTCCATTCGCCAGCCAGCGACAGCGAGGCCTATTTGCCGACGTCACCACGGGCTTCTCTCTACAGCGAGGATGCGCAGCTGCAAGGACTGAACCATCTAGAGGAGAATCGCCAAGGTTTTTATGATGTTGATGATGAAGATGTTCAAATGTCTCCCACCCTCAGTCGAGATGAGCATGTTGATAGTGGTCGCCATGATGCTGTTCTCTCAGCTTATTATGAAGGCCTCGATGATGGCATGGATATAACTACAGTGTCTGATGAAGATGGTTCAGAGACCGATTCTGTGAATAGTCTAGATTTTGAGCAGAGTTTGACCAGCATTGAAACGAGGTTGCAAACGGCCCGGTTGTTACGTGTGAGATCCAGAAATATAGCTCACCCTGATGATCGTCGTAGTAGCCTTAGACAGATACGAAGGCGTACAGGCCTATTGAAACGTATCGCAAGACGTCTGTTTACTGCTTAAAAAGTCACAGTTTCCTTCAAATTAATAATATAAAAAAAAAAAAAATACATTTTTTTTTTTTTTTTTTTTTTTAAATGGCTGAATCTGACAGGGTTAATCACCATGATATTCCTCTTGACCTCATGCAAATGGTCAATGATCTTAATACGTCTAGTGTTGTTAGAGAGTTTGATCATGTAAATCCTCCGATACAACCGTTGCTTCCCGTTGTCCCTGCAAACAGGCCGCAGGAGCACTACTTCCTCCCGTCCGTGGAGGCGCTAGATGATATACTCGCCGCTTATAGATATCCTTTATCTGACACGCTTCCGCCGCCTACATGTAGTCAGGAAGGGGCAGAATCGTCCGAGGGTGCTATGGAGACCAGTCATGATTTAGACATGGATTGGAGTCCAGCAGATAATGTATGTTGTCAAGCCCTCAACGATGTTGAAACTCAACACGGGAGTGGTGGGGGTGATGGAGATGGTGAAATTAATGATATTGTAATGGATAATAACAACCAGCAATTACCAGAGGGGGGTGAAGCCGGCGTGTCTGTACCGCCCTATAATGTAGGTAACGGGGAGGATTTTGCGGAGCGTATGGAAATTGACCGAGTCTCTTTTGACACGCCTGATGGCATGCAGGTAATAAACAGAGATAGCTTCAATAATGTTGAGGTGAGAACATTTTTAAATTTCCCAATGCCGAATAGGTCACATACCAACCCTAATTTCGGGGAGTTTTACCAGGCTGTAGTAAACGGTTTTCAGAACCGAATGTCTGCGATAATCGAAAGAGTTGGTGTAAACCCTCGTGATATTATTCAGCTCAATTTACGAGCTGATAGTTTACAAGATGATGTCTCAATGACTGTGCGATACGGTGAAGGTAGGCTAACAGATTTCAACCAAATTCTTGACCGTCTTGTTCAGTCTAACATGGCGATTTTCAGAGATGAGGGGGTAGAGCTCAATGTAAATTTCGTGAGGGCCCCAGGGGGCTCGGGTAGACGGAAAATTAATACATTATTTATTACGGAGACCCTCAAAAAAAAAAGCAAACATTTATTTGTAATTCCAAATCAGAACCATGCATGCTTCGGAATAAACCTAGCTCTACTTGCAAATCCCGGTTTAACCTTTGAAGAGGCTATGCGCGAGGGTTACAATATTCATATCGAAGCCGGGCTCGGGCCTAATGATAGGACCACATTCACGGATGTGATGAAATTTGAACAGCTGTTAAACTGTAAAATCGTTATTTTTTACAGAGCCTCAGATAGAGATAATCTGATTACGTTCCATACTGAAACAGAGTCAGAGACAATCCGTTACATGCTTTTACACGACAATCATTTTTACGGAATAAAAAATGTTAAAGGATTCCTTGGCTGTGCATATCTCTGTGTTCATTGTTACAAGGGGTATAGCAGAGAAGGTGGACACTTCTGCGAAAAAGCTTGCAACGTCTGTCTTTCAGACTGTAAACAACAAGCTGCATTTCAAAAAGTCCGTTGTAATGATTGCAATCGTAACTGTTCAAATAGTGTATGTTATAGGATGCATAAAGTGTGCAGATGGCGCCCAAAAGCTAAAAAGATGGCGAGCAATTGTCAAATAAATAAAAAATGTCTTAAATGTGGATTTACATACCGTATAAACCTCATAGACTCTAAACCCCATGTCTGTACAATTAAAGTTTGTCACATCTGTAAACAAGACCTTCAGACCGCTAAACCGCCACCTTCATCACCTGTTCAGACTTCTGAAGAAGTGTCAGAGTGCGTAGATATTCATCAATGTTACATGCAATCTAAACCTAGTGTAGCAGAGGAGAGGATTAATCAGAAGCTGGTATTTTATGATTTTGAATCAAGCCAGACAACTGGAACACATATCCCTGTCTATGTGGCTACACAATCCTTGCAAGGGGCTAGATGGAGTGCCCAGGGCCCTAATTGTGCTCTAGAGTTTTTATTGCATTACCGTCAAAAAAAATTCAAAGGCACAGTGTTCTTAGCACATTATAGCAAAGGTTATGACAGTTATCTAATTTTAGATGCTTATGTAAAACAGGGGATAACACCGTTCGTCATAGCCCAAGGGAGTAAAATCATACTCATTATAGATAGACAATTCCGGCTCAAATTCATTGACACATATTCCTTCATCCCCATCCCCTTAAGACAGTTTCCAAAAGCGCTCGGTTGTAAAACCGAAGCAAAAAAGGGATATTTCCCTCATAAAATGACCGATTATTCAAACATGTTAAATAAGTACAAAGGTCGGTACCCCGCTGCTGAAATGTACGGGTGTGATGAGATGTCTGTAGAGCAGAGAAACAGTTTCTTTAAGTGGTATAACACAGTAAAAGATCAGGAATTTGACTTTTTAACCGAGTTAAAGGCTTATTGTCGGAATGATGTGGAGATTTTAGCCGAAGGTGCCACCAATTTCCGCAATGAATTTATAAAGACAACTCAATGCGACCCTTTTGCGAGCGTGACAATTGCGTCAGCAGCTTTAGCTGTTTTTCAAACCAACTTCTTAATCAAAAACACAATCGCATTACCCGATGCTAACAACTACAGACGACAATTCAAGGCATATTCCCATGCTTCGATACAGTGGCTTGAGTATCTAGCGTTTTCACGCGGCATTGACATTGAACATGCATTAACACCGCAAGGTGAACGTTGTTTTGGTCCTCTTCATGTCGATGGATTTGCCGTGATAAAGGGGGTGAAAACAGCATTAGAATTCTATGGCTGTTATTTTCATGGTTGTCCGACTTGTTATAACCCTCTTGACGTATCCCCGCTTACAGGATCAGAGTTTGGGGTGATGTACTCTAACACCATGAAAAGGCTAACTCGGTTAGAAACAGAGTTTGAGCTGAAAACAGAGGTTATATGGGAACATACATGGAATTCGATGAAACAACAGCAACCTTCTGTTAAATTATTCCTAGAGAGATACCAAGAGCCGAGCCCTTTAAATCTCCGGGCCGCGCTATTCGGAGGAAGAACAGAGGCCATATGCTTAAGGCATATTGTTGAACAGGGTCAGACCATTCAATATGTCGATTTTACCAGCTTATATCCATACTGTAATGCAGAGTTTGAATATCCAATTGGCCACCCGGTTATAATCAGGAAAGATTTTAAACCGGTTGAAAATTACTTTGGCTAAAGTTCACCCGCCGAGGCGTTTGTTTTTCCCTGTGCTACCTATGAAAAATGACGAAGGTAAACTGCTTTTTACACTCTGTCGAACATGTGGGATTGAGAATAATCAAGCAACGGCGTGCATGCACTCACAGGAAGAGAGAGCGCTTCAAGGCGTATGGGTTAGCATTGAGTTAATAGAAGCTCAAAAAAGAGGTTACATTATAGCTGAAATGTATGAGGTCTGGCAATTTGAACAGAGATCCGATAAATTGTTTAAAGATTACATCTACACATTCCTTAAGCAGAAGCAGGAGGCCTCTGGGTATCCTGATGAGGCTACAGACGAGGTTAGTAAACAGGCTTACATAAACGATTATATAGAGAACCAAGGTATCCAACTTGACCCTCATAAAATTGAGTACAACGCTGCCAAGCGTCAGATCGCAAAACTTTTACTTAATTCCCTCTGGGGAAAAATGGCTCAAAGATCTAATCAACTTACAACCAGTATCGTGAAAGAACCCAAAGAGTTTTTTCAGTACCTCTTTAGCAGTAAGTATGATATAAGCCAGTTCCATTTCATAAATAATGATGTTGCAATCATTCAATGGTGTCATAATTCCAGGTGTCTTACCACCCGGCGAATCAAATATTTTTTTAGCAGCGTTTACGACAGCATATGCGAGAGGGGTATTATACAAACAGTTACATTTATTGCAAGAGCGAGTACTATACTATGACACCGACTCAATCGTTTACCTCTCTACCCCTGAAGATCTTTATACCCCTCCGACAGGCAATTATTTAGGTGATTTGACATCGGAATTAGCGGCTGATGATTATATTTGTGCGTGGACGGCAGCGGGGCCAAAATCCTACGGCTTTCTCACCCAGCAAGGAAAGGTGTGTTTGAAAGTCAAAGGTTTTATCCAGAATTATGAAAATTGTAAAAAACTTAACTTTAATAATTTGACTGATCTGGTAGAAGCCTATATTATAGATCCTAACACGCGACGCGAGATCCCTGCCCGTTACAATAGAATTAAACGTGATATCAAAGCTTTTTCGCTCACTAATAAACAAGTGATCAACTTTTCAGTTGTTTTTGATAAGAGACGCCTTCTCCCCTCAGGTAGAACACTGCCGTTTGGTTACTGAGTTGTTATTACCTGTTATCACCTGTTATTACCTAGGTTCACAATAGACTGTGTTCACAATATTACTGGGTGTTTTCTATAGTTCTGTAGGAACATTATTTGAAAAAATGTATTCTACAATGTATCCTAATGGTGTTTTATTGTATTTGAAAAATGTATTCTACAATGTATTTGAAAAATGTATTCTACAATGTATCCTAATGGTGTTTTATTGTATTTGAAAAATGTATTCTACAATGTATTCTACGATGTATCCTAATGGTGTTTTATTGAAATTGAAAAATGTATATCTCATTAAATTCTTATTCATACGTCACCCCGCCTCATAATTTTTACATATTCCAGGCTGGATAAAATCAGGGTTCACCGTTAACCATGCTGTTAGTCTGCTATAACTCAGCCTTGAGAATGGAGGTGACTGCCGACCTGGCATTCCAAATGCCATGTAGTATGCTAATAGTGGGGCCTAGTGGCTTAGGTAAAACCATTTTTGTAAAACAATTACTTGAAAACATGGAGAGTACATTTTCAAAAGTGCCGGCTCGTATAATCTGGGCATACTCTTCATACCAGCCATTGTATGACGAACTCAGTCAAAATGTCAATATCGAATTTATAGAAGGTATTCCCGCAAACTTTAATGATGAAAATCTTTTCCCTCGGAACCAGCACAATCTTTTAGTAGTAGATGACTCCATGGATGTGGGTGGCAATCATGAAGAATTAATGAAAGCGTTCACTGAATATCGACATCATAAAAAATTGAGCGTATGTTATCTGCTTCAGAATTTGTTTAATCAAGGGAAACATTCGCGCACGATTAGTTTAAACACTAATTACATGGTGCTGTTTAAATCACCACGTGATAAAATGCAGATCCGGGTTTTAGCTCAACAAATGTATCCCGGCCTGAAAAAATTCTTTTTAGAAAGTTATGAAGATGCTACAAGGGAACCGTATACATATTTAATCGTTGACCTACGGCCTAATTGCCCAGAAGCCTTAAGACTAAGAAGCGGGATACTTCCAGGAGAGTGGCCGATGGTCTATCAATCTAGAAAGTGACAAGAGACTTTTTAAATAAATAAACAATGTCTCAACGGATAAAAAGAAACCTTCCCATTTTAAAAGCTTTGCTCGCTCTAAAACCCAAGGAGAGAAGAAGCTTTCTATGTAGGGGGTCGGAAGATCTCATACTAGCCCTGTGTGAGATTGCATTAAACATATTGAAGGGAAACATCCCTCTCACCCCTGAACAGTTCACTAAATTAAAAAAACAGAAAAAATGTATCAAGCTTTTTGCCAAGCGTAAAACTGGATTTAAGCACAAGCGGAAAGTGCTGACGCAATCTGGGGGCTTCCTGCTACCATTATTAGCCACTGCAATTCCGTTTATAACCAGTCTGTTCTCTCGTCAGAGATAGCCATAGACACTCTGGGTATGGCTGCGTTTAATAAAATGTACATGATTTCTCCACAACAGCTGGATAATTTAACCCAAAAGAGTTCACAGAGCATTGGTGAGCGAGCCCAACATGTCTTGCAAAACAATATGGAACGAGTTCTGAAACAGACAAGTGTTGACTCGCATACTAAAGCCAAGCAGTTCAATGATTTACTCGATAAATATCTAACCTTGCACCGCAAGGGGGAGACTCTAGATCGCGAAATCGTTTTTAAACTACCCGACAAGCCCTCGGAGAAATCAGGTGAAGCTGATGATGGCTACATAAGAGTGGGGGAGGAGGAAGAAGCTTCTGACAACCTGGAGGATGAGATTTTGGAGAATATAGGTTCTCGCAATCGAAAAAATGCCGCCTACATTCTGCAGAAGCTTCGTCAATCAAACCTTCTAAGATGGAATCGTTCAGGCGAGATAATTGTCCAGGATACCCCTATTAAAGGATCTCATATTTTCGATTTGATGAAGACGCTGTCAAACCGAAGGTTCCATTCCGGAACTCTACCACGAGGATGGGATGTATTTTTAAATACAATTTCTGAATTAAATATTCCAATCACAACGGTTACGAACACACTGGCTCGCCAGCAATTACGACTTAAACCCTCCAAAACCTCGAGTGAATCAATTCCTCAGATGCGTCACAGCAAGAGAAACCGTGGAGAAAAAAAAAAAAAAATCTCCATTGTCAACATCATTATTATTAGACATGTCTTACGCCAGGACCCCTTCTAAAACACCTAAGGATATATTACAGATGGCTACATCAGCAGACTCTGAATGGTCAACGCCCACCGAATGGCAGCTCTCGTGGTGTGGCGACATACAGACCGTTCACAAGCACTGTTCGCCAGATGTGGAGTTTTTGCTGCTGAAATGCCGTCCCTACTATCTACCGAGGGAATTTACTGCTGTGTTTTTGGCCGCTGTTTACATCCCCCCGCGAGCTAACTCCACGGCAGCGCTCAGCAAACTCCACGAAGCTATCAGCGCGTTAGAAACTGCTCATCCTGATGCTGTTTTTATCGCCGCCGGCGACTTTAACCAGTGCAATTTACGGACTGTATTTCCCAAATACTACCAACATGTGGATATTCCCACCCGTGAGAAGAATACACTGGATCATGTTTACAGCAGTATACGCAGTGCATACAAGGCTGCACCCCGCCCCCACTTTGGACACTCTGACCACATCTCGTTGTTCCTGTATCCAGCCTACAGACAAAGACTGAAACAGACAAACCCTGTCACTAAACAAATCAAACTCTGGACCCCAGAGACTGAGAGCACCCTGCAGGACTGTTTTGCTCAGACAGACTGGGATGTGTTTAAAGCTGCAGCCACGCTGGAGGACTCTTCTGTCAGCATACAGGACTATGCTGAGTATGTGACTGGGTACATTAGCACTTGTGTTGACAACATCGTGCCCACCATACAAGTCAAGAAGTTTCCCAACCAGAAGCCCTGGATAAACAGTCAGGTACGCCACATGCTGCGTGCTCGCTCTCTTGCATTTAGATCAGGCAATGAGATGGAGTACAAAGCTGCGAAGTATGGACTGAAAAAAGCCATTACAGCGGCCAAGAGGCAGTACAGAGAGAAGCTGGACGGCTTCTACTCCACTGCTGACTCCGGGCGGATGTGGCAAGGCCTGCAGCACATCACAGACTACAGGACCACCACCAACACCATCAGCTCCACAGACAGCCTGCCGGACGACCTTAACATCTTCTACACCCGCTTTGAGACCTCCAGCCACAGCACAGAGAGGAGGCACACAGACACCGGGACCACCCGACCCCCCTCCCCTCCACTAACCATCTCATCAGGCCAGGTAAACAAAGCCCTGAGGAAGATCAACCCCCGCAAGGCAGCAGGACCAGACAACATCCCTGGGCGGGCTCTCAGAGCATGTGCTAACGAGCTGGCTGATGTTCTCACCTCCATCTTCAACCTTTCCCTCAGTCACAGCACTGTTCCCTCCTGCTTCAAGACCACAACCATCGTCCCCCTTCCCAAGAAGAGCCAACCTGCCTGCCTGAATGATTACAGGCCAGTAGCACTCACTCCAATCATTATGAAGTGTTTTGAGAGAGTGGTACTGGCACACATTAAGAGCAGCATGCCGGACACCCTAGACCCCCTGCAGTATGCCTACCGGCCCAACAGGTCCACCTCAGACGCTATCGCTGCTGTCCTCCACTATTCCCTCTCCCACCTGGAAAACAAAGACTCCTACATCAGGACGCTCTTTGTAGACTACAGCTCCGCTTTTAATACAGTCATCCCCCACAGACTCATCCACAAAATGTCCACACTTGGCCTGCACCCCACCCTCTGTGACTGGCTCCTAGACTTTTTGACTGGCAGGCCCCAGTCTGTCAGGATTGGCAATAGGACTTCAGCCAGCATTATTACAAATGTTGGCACCCCACAGGGATGCGTCCTCAGCCCCATTCTCTACACCCTGTTCACCCACGACTGTGTCGCCTCCCACAAGGACAACATCATCCTAAAGTTTGCAGACGACACCGCAGTGATAGGATGCATCACTGGCGGGGACGAAGCAGCTTACAGGAGGGAGGTGGCCAGTCTGGTAACATGGTGCGAGGACAACAACCTCACCCTCAATACGGACAAGACGAAGGAGATGATAGTGGACATGAGGAAGAAGAGGGGACCTCATCGGCCACTGTACATCCGGGAACTTGAAGTAGAGAGGGTGAGCAGTTTCAAATACCTGGGCGTCCACATCAGCGAGGACCTCACCTGGACACTTAACACCACTCAGCTGGTTAAGAAGGCCCAACAGCGGCTGTACTTTCTGAGGAGGCTGAGGAAGTTTGGCATGTCGCCCAAGATCCTCAGCAACTTCTACAGCTGCATTGTTGAGAGCATCCTAACTAGCTGTATCACTGTGTGGTATGGCAGCACTACTGCTATGGACCGCAGACGCCTGCAGAGAGTGGTGAAGACTGCTGAGAAAATCACCAGGACTCCACTGCCCTCTCTGCAGAGCATCTACCACCGCAGAGTCCACAGGAGAGCCGCCTCCATCCTCAAGGACCCCACCCACCCCCAGCTCGGACTGTTCACACTTCTACCCTCAGGCCGGAGGTACAGAAGTGTTAAATGCAGGACCACCCGACTGAAGAACTCCTTCTTTCCCACTGCCATCAGACTCCTAAACAACCCATAGGAGATTAATATAACCGTACTACCTCAATAACTGAACTTTCCAGTTTGCATAATTGCACTGCTACATTTGCACTGTTTTATTATTATTATTGCTGCTATTTTATTTTATGCCTTAAATTTAGCTGTCTTGTACATTTGTTTAGTATATATTGTATATTCTTTAGTATTGTATATTTTACATTGGTTGGCATTCTGCGGACAGCAAAGCAAGAATTTCGTTGTACAGTGAAACATGTTTTCTGCTGTGCATATGATAATAAACACTTTGAATCTTGAATCTTGAATCTCTACACCCATCCATCCTAGATGGCTAGATTTCAATCGAAAAAAATGAATTCAAGCAGACTGTATGATGTTTTAATCAATAAAATTATTTATTGAAATTAATATATGACCGAAAGAGTATTTATTCATGACAATTATAACACTCTTTAAACAGTTTTAAAGAGCAGGCATTCTGATTATACATTTTAACAGTATTCACCCGTGAAATACATTTAGCATATTTCTTGACAAACTTGCTGACCATAACATCATTCTTTTTTAAATGATCAGAATACAATCGCATTGTTTCTTGAAAGGAGAGTCCTTTAAATCGTTGACAGAGGAAGAATACTACATGGGCTCCACAAGTCGTTGAATAATCATCTTGAACCTTCTGTTTGTTATAGCTTATTTCATGAGCATTCCTTGATAGAAAACGCATAAACGCTTCAGGGTAGAATCTGTGATCTGGAGGATTTGCATATGAATCAAAAAATGTTGCCTTGTCAGGTTCAGCTTCAATAATCATACCCACCCAATGTTCGCCTTCTCTGTTCTGATCGTGCGTGTTAACGACTAGATAGCTGGGCCGTCTATCTATCTTGGAGGGTAGTAAATCACTAGGCCAAACACCTGCAAAAGCATCACCTAAAATTGGCTTTAATATAGACTCCAGCTGATGGTTATCCATCCTTTTTCAGGTTTAAAGGTTTCCACTTTTTTTAATAGTCGATCAGGACTTGGCGCTTTGAGTTTATCTCTATGACACTGTCATAGCAGGCATACACTATCAGGGTCATTGTCTGAGGCAGGGCTACTCTGAATCTTAAATCCAGACGACAGGTACCATGCACCGAGGGTGAGAGAGCCTCGCTGTCTAATTCATCATCCCGCGACAAATTGAACAGGAACAGTGAGTAACCGTTTTCAAAGTTGTCACGGTTAATGCAGAGCGGAGAGTCTCTGATATGTCGGTTTGTACCCACATATAAGTTGTAAAATTCTCGAACACTCTGATGTGTATCAAAGTGGGGTTGGTAGGGTTTTGCGGGGATAAAGCGTGAATTTACACTGAGACTGAGATATTCAAGATCCGAGTGATGGAATCTGAACGGGTTCTTATCCCTTGCTCCAACGAAAGCTCGATGATCAACTAATCCCGCTACTATATATTTAGGGAGCCTCCCTAAATATAAATTGTCTTGTGCGCACATCCGTGAGCCTCTAGGGATTGTATAATTCTTAACGACTACCCGGCTAATAGGGTATAGCGCATTGGATTTCATCAGAGCAGCCGATTGTCCTAACATGACATCGGGTGAAACCTGTACTTGCAGATAGGATTTTTAATGCATACTCCTGGTCTGCAGCTGACACCAGTGTAAAAGCACTTTTGGCTTTCACCAGTTTCAAACGGACATCCACATTGTTTAACAAGAGTCTTTCGGAGAAGAATATGTCACTGTGTAGAGGCCCCATTAGTTCGAATGCGCGTGAACCTCGACAGAAGCTCGCGCGCTTAACAAGCCCTGTGTTAGGACCCTGTGTTAGGACCATCAGCCGCAATAGATACAGAATCCAAATCAGCACCTTCATCTTTATACCAGAGCCCTGCTGAAAACTGGCTCTCCAAGGTTTCTTTTGAAAAGTTGAGCAGAGTTTCAATAATAGATCTGTAAGGATGTGTTGCGGACGATGAGCTAATGAGAACATCATTTAGACTGGGAGAATATAGTATTTAATGGGTATTGTATTATTCCACAATTATCACCGCCTGCAAGATCTGTTCCATCAGCCTTGGTAATCTTGAGTCGTAGATAGAGCAATGTTGAGTTTAGATCTCGATAGGCACTTCCACTTCCTGATATCTGAAAATCCAGAACCTCTTGATCCACAATAGAGTTTAGAGGATGGATCTCCACGTAACTGCTTTGTTCTATAGACAATTGGGTCATGGGCGGTGCAAAAAGGTCAAGTTCCGATTTGGTGCACTCAGCTGAGAGATGATGTACAAGAGACATTCTTCTTATTCTTATTCTTCTTATTTTTAGAATATATTTCCGTCACTTAGTCTTTTAGCCTTTCTGGGTTTTTTTGATATGCGTTTCTTAGAGGTGCGATGCTCTAACACTGCCACAGATCTTTTTCTTCTTCTTCCTCTGGCAAGGCGTCCTATTCCAGATCCTTCCTGAGACCGGCTGGCGCGATTGGCGATATGACTGGTTACGGCCCCCACAACGTCTGATGCTATCCCCTTCGCTGCTGTTTTCAAATGTGGTTTAACAATATTTGCCCCTCGCTTAAGAAACGGTAGGACAAATCTGAACGCCCGACTTAAGATAGACCCTAACCCTCGGCCATATTGCACAGGAGCACCTACAAACCCGCTTAGACTGCCACGACCTGTTTGGTTTACGTAATAATTCACAAATCTTTGTGAATCCATTTTTTATTATTTATTTATTTACTTATTTTTTTTGCCGCTGTTTTTGCTTTGTTCTATAGATTCAGATGAGAGACTTTGGTTTAAAGTGCAGCTTGCAAATTGTCTTCCCGTATGTGAATCGAATCGGCTTGTTTAAATCCGTTTTTAGCTCAATCTGTATATCCTGTATGCGCTGTTTATTAACAGTAACGTAGTGTAGCCTGCTGTAGGAGAGAGTGATTACATCACCGTAAGATCCTTCTTTTTTAACGATTCTTAGAAGAGGAACCGCATAGTCTCCAACATGCTGTGCTTCCACGATATTCGTATAGACGAAAAAATTATACTGCCCCGCATTAATATCGCTGGGATATTTACTCAAGGGTTTTCCACCCGACCGTGTCCATGCGTCAGGCTCAAACCCTAGCATGTAGGCTAGTGGAGCCTTGAACCTGAGAGAATATTTGTCAGGTCCTAATATAGAAATTCTTTTATGTATAGAACAGTAATATAAAAGTAGATCTGTTTTTTGTTTCTTAAATAAGGTATTTATCTCCTTCACTAGCGCATCGATATTGTCATAATAGCCTGTAGGGATTTTCTGGTTGATTGGAGGGTCCCGCGGTCTCGAATGGTCTTTCAGGTCATAGGTATCTTCTAAACTTATAATATTATTCCATGTATGACAGTACATTATCTCTGCTAACGCCACCTCATAAGGTCCATGTAACTCTATAGGCTGAGACAGCGTTATCGTATAATTTGAACTGTTATTGCTAGGGTAAACGTTGTGACATGCATTTGAAGGGAGCGTCACATAGAAAGATTCTCGCTCCTCCATCCTTGCTTCTTCTAGTTTGGCTTCTTCTTGTTTTTCTTCTTCCCGAGCTCTATGACCTCTTTAGCAGGCAGCCATGAGTCAAACTGACTAGGCCAACCTTGCCAGTGGACTAAAACCATCTTCCGTCCATTTTGAATTTTCTTGTCTAAAATCCTTTCTACCCGAAAGACTGTGTCAGGGGTGATTCTCACCTTCAGCAGTTCTGCCTCATAGAACGTGCCAGTAAGAATTTCACCTTTTATATCCCTTAATTTATAAACGGTCGGGAGTCTAGGGATACATTCGTTAACTATAAAGTATTCATCAGTGAATGATTGTTCGTACATTTTATTGAATATCCCCCTGTATTTGGAAATCCGCACAATGTCACCCTCTTTGAATTTAAACACTGGGGGCATACTGTTCAGAGGTAAAGTCCCGTATAAATTCTCAAAGACTTGCATGCTATTGGAGGGTGTTACCTCAACAGGTTTCATTTTGATACTGCTATGATAGCTATAATAATAGTTATCAAGCAAATCCCGAATCACATCAATATATCTGCGGGTGTTCTTAGCTGTGAAAAACCTCCACATCTTTGTCTTCAGTGTACGGTTAAAACGTTCCACGACTGACGCCTTCAAATCACTACCCGTTGCAAAGTGTTGAATATTATGTTTCTTCATTAGTTTTTCAAAGATACGGTTAAAAAATTCTTTTCCTGCATCCGTTTGAATTTTAACAGGTATACCGCTCTCCTCTAACACTGCAGCAAAGGCCTCTGCAACTACGACGGCCGTCTTGTTTTTTAAAGAGCGTGCATAAGCTTTTTTTGAAAATACATCTATTACTGTAAGCAGAAATTTAAAGTTATCATTGTCTTTAGACAGTGCACTCATATCGCAAAGATCCGCTTGAAATTGATACATAGGACGTGGCGCAAAAACACGATTTATAGCATAGGTTTTTCTAGCCGTTTTGTGTAAGGTGTACGCCTCCTGACCAGACAGCCACTCTCGTACTTGATCAGGGCTAACTTTTTCAGCCGTCTGCTCTTCGACGGCTTTTTGAAGTTTTTCTACCCCTCCAGTGTGCAGGGTCATAATATATTCTCTTCATTACACGCTCAGACTTTTTAGAGGTCATGACGACTAGTAAGCATGCAAGATCTGAGTACAATGATGATTTTGCATAATTATTTATTGATTATATGTCATTACATTTGAATGATTAATACATGTTTTTAATACAACCCCCCAGAAGTGTGTAAGGCCTTTAGGGCCCCATCAACATCAAATGGTAGACCCTTCTTAAAGCGATATGTTGCTACATCAATTATATAGGTATACAACACCATGAGATGACTAAATTTGAAGCTATGCATAGACACTTCTCTAATAATTCCACCTAATGTTTTTTCAAATTTCTCCATATCAGAGGCATTTGAACCAATATACACCAATTCCTTCCAACGGTTAAAAGACACACAATCTCTCACAATTTCCAATGACCTCTCAAAACGGACAACTTGCTCAATGTCAACATCGCTACATGTTTGAAATAAAGATTCAACATTAACACGATTAGCAATAGCCCGTTTTACAAGAGAGCTGACCCCAGGATGACCTGAAGCGGAATTTAAAAAGTTAAAGAATAGTCTGAAAGCATTCCCCATTTTTTTTTTTTTTTTTTTTTTGGATCAGTTTAGACTAGTTCAAAAGAGGGTGTGAACTATTTCAACACTCTTCCAGTAGGATACGAGTTCATCTGTCATATGATCCCGGTCCTTGTTAACCCCCACATACGCATCAACAATCTCTTTAAGCTTCCCCCGGATGTTTTCTTCATACTTCAGACCGTATAGAAAGGCCTCAGCTGCTCCTTGAACACGGCCGGTTGCTATCTCACCTAATCCAACCGCCTCCAGAGCAACCCTAAGAGTCGGGAGAAATTTCCATGTCCACAGGGCGGTCATCAGCGCCTCAAAGTTGCTGTAAAAGTCATCACTCTCTAGAGGGTACAGACAAGCATGCCGACGTTGGCTTGGATGACCGGTTTTACCCCCATAACATTCGTTTTTTATCTGATCGTCTATCACCAATGTTAACACAAGGGCAACGCTGGCCTTCATCGTGTCCAGAAAAACATCACCACGCAGATGCTGAGATTGAAGCCGGTAGGGTTCGTTCTGAACCACAGGGGATCCCGCTACTTGCAGACGAGGCGAATTCGGAGGTGTAGGATAGGCGTTGAGGACAGAATGATCTTCAGCCACGGGGGCAGCAAAATCTGAAGCCTGACACCCAGGGGTGTACAGACAGGGTGCTTTGTCCGATGTTGGCTTGTCGGTATATGGCTTATATCTTCTGACGGGGAGTTCAAGAGGCCCGTCCAGAGTATTTGACACGTCGCTGTCGGGCGAGTCGGGAGAGTAGGTGACAAGGCTAATAGGCGCCTCGGAATCGCTCTGATGCTCTAGGGCTTTCCACCTTGTGAGGTCGGCCGTCTGGGCATTCCGGTAGTCTTCAAGAACCGGTTTATACAAATCATCGCAGCCGCCAGATTCCTGAGAAAGGCTCGGAAGATAGCTGAGAAGCTTAGACTCTTCATCCTGAGATTCTAGGGGTTTACATTCCCCAGATGTAGAGTAGCCTTCGTCTTCACTTGAGGAAGGCAAATCGTTGACTGTGAAAAAATCAGCCATGTTGAAGTAATAAGTAATGTCGCACAAACTCGTTTTTCCAAACTTCTTATATAGATTGAAGGTGAGGGGAGGGGAAGGGCTTGTGTCTAGTAGGCGTGCCTAGTAGCCATTGGTAGTAGAGGCGTCTAGCATGATTTACTATGATTCAACACAGTCTGTTTCAAGACTGTCTTCAGGAAAAAGATGACGGCTGTATGGCTCAGAGCCAGCCAGAGATCTAGGGGTTAAACGCCTGGAAGGGCCTGCGATCCGTTTACCAGAGCACGTGTTCAGACGTTTTGCCAGCAGGATGAGTCTCAGTCTCTGACTTTCCTGGTTGAAAAACTCGGTGATAGCTTTCAGGAGATTTGTCAACCTTGAGAAGTCTACCACTTTGAATGCCAGTTTAATAGACCAGTAGCGCTCTTTCTCCATCACCGTCTTTGGTCTTTCAGAAGACTCTGCCTCTGTCTGGAATCGCACCAACAGCCATATGTGAGATCTTGAACAGTCAACAAGAAAAGCTTCCTGCAGGGAACGGCTCGGTACTCTGGGATCCACGTTCATCTGGATAGAGGGTTTCATACCCACCAGGGTCACATTTTGCTTGTCGTGCACAGAATGCATGTAGCGGATGAATTCCAGGATGTAACCCTTCAATCTTTCGAATTCTGATGAATAGATTCTCAGAAGATTCTCAGATTCTTTTTCGAAAGTGTATATGTCCACATAGGGGTATGCACCTCCAGATGCAAACTCTCCACGCACTACACGACCGTCCTCCAATTCCCACATCATACTTGTAGACGCCATTTTAGACACTGTCATATAGTGACAACTACTACAGATCTCACACAGGCTCATATATATACACACCTTTTGCCCGGGAAACACGTGATCTTGTCAGTGACAGCCCCACTAATCCCCCATTTTATTAACCCTAACCCTTCATTATTGAACACATTACTACCACTAGAGTAGCAGCCTAACCATTTTTTAATTGCCTTTTTTTAATTGCACATTTTAACCCTCAGTATTGAGCTTTTATTTTAAGCCTCATATGCAATTTTGACATAGATGTATGTATGCAGCATAAAGTCATCACAACACATCACACAGCCCTTATCAGTGACAAACTTTAGCTGGACCTCGGTTGGTCTTCAGACAGTTCAGGGCCCCTGGGTTCCTAGAAAGAGAAAAGGTCCCCCTAATCCAACCATTCTCACGGTTCTATATCCTATGGGGGGTGACCACATCCTCAAAAAACTGTCAAGTTCCTACATCTAATTTCACAATCAGCAGAACACCTTGGCCTCTCACCCACGCCTCATTGTGCAAGCATCAACAGCCCACCACATCCGCCCCAAAGGGGCGGGACTTATAATTTTCAAGTATTATTTTTGATGATTAAATTCATGTGACGTCATCACCTTTTGACAGAAGGTGAATACTATATTCTCTGGGGTAGCTCATTTTTAGCTGTTCCCTTTGCTTCCCTTTTATATCCATTCTGATGACTTAATAGTATTTCAATTTGACCTTGAGCCGTTATAAAGGAGCCAATCTTATCAGACCATTCCAAACATCTTGATCAATATTATGTTCATCCACTGATTGTGTGTGTATGTGATTTGCCTGTGTCAACATAGCTTGTTTGCAGAAAGTTGTTTCTAGGGGACATTTGCATGTCAAGGACAGTGCCTCCTCCCTGCGATATGGGACATCTTCTGAACAAGCACAGTGGGTAACCAGAATCACCAGGATACTAACCACACACTGGTACGGAAGACCGCTCAACTCTATCCTGGGGAGCAGTTCTCTCAGAGACTTTTCTCCATGTACACTCTCGTTGCCTTTCGCCTCTGCTGTGTACATGGGGCGGACTGAAGGGGGACCCATCCATGTTGTTCCCCTATCTTCAGTTGACCCTTCCTCCGATGGGACAAATGGTTTTTGGTCTTTTACGTCGCAGGAAAATGAGGATGTGGTTGTGTTGGTTGGTTGGTTTTTCCTTGCAAACAGCTCCTAATTTAAATACTGGGGTTGTGGATATAAAAGCAGGATGAAGGGAATAGCTTGCTCTCTTTTCTTTGTGTCCTGGTCAGAGAGTGTTGTTTTGTGAGTAATGTAAACGGATCATGTGATCTGTCTTTGTTCAATTTCTCTCTCTCTCTCTCATTTACCATTGAGGGTAGAATGTAAAATGTTTCTATGAAGTATTTGCCTTGTAATAGTTTATCAGTATACAGTCTTATTAAAGCCTCATTTGATTAATCCTATTTGACCATTCTTGCACTAGATCAGCACAAACTCAACACTTATTTGCACAGTGATAATAACATTACTTGGAGTCAGATTAACAATATTAGATATGCTTTGCTATTAACAAAATATAGCCAAATGTCTTAGCCAAACCTTCACATGGAAACATGGTCGACAGTCAAACTAAGGATATTTCAGCCAATGAAGTGGGCAATGGATTACAGTAGCAGCAGAGATCAGTGCTCATTTAAATTAGCAAGATGGATAATTGTTTGCATCATTCCATATGTTTAAATCACTATAAAACTGACTGTAGCCTTAATTTTTTTGTAGCTTTTCGAAATATAAAAAAAAACATAATCCTCGTTTTTATTTGT
This sequence comes from Argentina silus, assembly GCF_951799395.1. Lineage (NCBI taxonomy): Eukaryota > Metazoa > Chordata > Actinopteri > Argentiniformes > Argentinidae > Argentina > Argentina silus. Next base: position 20,098,990 of record NC_139654.1, on the reverse strand, counting down.
CGTAGTCAATTTTAACCTACTGTGACTAGAACTCACTGGACTCTCCAAGTAGACATATCAGCTAGTAGAACACGTTGGTTGGTGCTACATTGTGTACCTTACCACATCGGGTACAAAAATATTCCCGCTAATTTTGTCAAAGCGCTTATGTACTGCCTCGAATTCCAGTTTACCGACTGGCTGGGGAAATCTAGACTCTAGAGATAATCAATGCATGACAGGTTGGACTCAGATTTTCAGTTTGATTTAAAACTTGCTTATTTCATTCAAATTTTAATTGGGGAGATGCCTCCATGCAATAATAATATGACAGTTCACACTGAAGAATAACTAAAGAATAATGTAAAATGTACCCGTTTCAAACAATGGAATTTGTATTACGCTGGTATAAGGCTGTCTGAGGACAAAACATAGCAAGTTTGTATTGGAAGCTCCATAGGAAACGAGTAAATAATTATTGTTAAAACTATTTTAGCTATTTTTTGACCGTGACAAAATATTTTTATTTGATATTCATGTTTACTGGTGCAAGTAACGTGGCTAACAGGACCAGTCGCTAATAAAGCTAAAAAACTTCCAACCTGCACAGTTTTTCACACTGTCTCTGTTTCTGGGATGATGGGTAATGAACACTTGTCAATTTTATTACGGTGGGATCAAGGTTGACAGCCATATCATGCACTATCATGCCAGTGTTACAGCACTGCGCACTTGTTTGGGTGTCTCCAGTGATATTCAACTTTACCAGCGTATTGAATTGACAGATAAAGAGACTTGCTCTTACTTTAACGGTAATAACTTAATCACGTAATTACGTTTATGAGACAGTCATATTTCTGGAACCAGTGAAGAATAGAACTGAATAAATAAAACCAGTAATGGCGACGAGATGTCCTTTCTTAAAACACCACCACTCAAATCACTTAAGCGCCATGACAACCAAACAATCATGGGCATCCATTCAGGATCATTGCTGCCTCTAAGAATGTAGAGAGAGAAAAGACACTGTTTCGCTCTCTCCACGCACGCACACGTACACAGAAAACGTTTCCACATACCCCCCCACCCCTGAGGCACAGCACACCTGGGGTGTAGACAGAAGGGCGCAGATAGAAATTAAATTTTATGTTTAAGGTAGCGCAAGCATAGGCCAAAGCCAAAAGCTTGTGAGAAGGGAAAGAAGATAGAAGAGGGTAAAGACCGCTGCTGTACTTACATCCTGACTAACCTGTATTGACACCGTGTGGTAACTGGCCGGCACGCCTTCATCCTCCTCCTCGTCGCTATGGGAACGCGAGGGTCGCTGGCTGGAGGCCTTGGCCCGGCGGGACACCCCCTCCTTCTCCCGGGGTTTCTTCCTCAGGCGGGACTTGGACAAGTCGTACTTGTGAATCTTCTTCTTCTCGTGGGTCCTGTAGCCTGCAGAGGTGCAAAAGGAGTTAGAACCATGGGTTTGAAGTAGGAAAAAGAGGCTCCCGCACACCGTCTCTGCTGGCAAGTGAATCAACTTAATAAGTGCAACGTTTCTTTTTTCTAGTCTCTTTTTTCTACTGTAAGTTTGACCTCTCCTACGCACCTGTTGCAAAGAGACTACTTCAGGTGTGCAAAGGCCTTTTTCTAGTCACAGAATCATGGATTTAGTAACTGTGGTAGACAGACATCTTTTTTATTTTTTTAAATGTTTTTAGGGCATTTCTGCTTTATTGGGATAGAGACAGTAGAGATCAACAGGAAGTATGGGAGAGAGAGAGAGGAGGGATAACATGCAAGATAGGTCGAGGGTCGGAATCAAACCAGGAACCTTGCGATTACATGGTAAGCGCATTAGTGTGCTACGCCACTAAGCGCCCCCGACAGACATATCTTTAATAGAATTATATGTTTCTGATATGACTGATATCTTGAAAAGAAAGCGAACATGGTCTTTGTCCATTGGACTCATATACTGGACAGTACTGTACCAGTTACCGACTCAGTGGCCCTGTGATTAGTGTCCGCCCTGAGATCAGAAGATTGGGGATTCGATTCCCAAAAAAAAAAGAAAAAGGGACCTTGAGAGACCTGCTTGGCACTCAGCATTAAGGACATTAATTGTGGCTAAGGCCCTGCGAAACACATGCGTCCTGTCCAGGGGGTGTACTTAGACTTCAAACTGCCTTACGCTACAGAAACAGCAGATAGGGGCATGAGCCTATGGGCTATTCTGGCTTAGCCCACCACCCAACAGGTTAAATCCTCAGCCTAAAGGGTCTTACCCTAATAGGTTTGCAAAGATATACTTATGGCTGGTGTTGAATAGACTCGCCTTGCTGTTAACCGTCTACTTCCCACAGTTTAATACTTAATACTGTGCTTTGTAAGTGACAGACAAATCAGAACTCAGCATATGAAAGCCCCAATGGTTAATGACGGCTCTATTCTTATACGAGTGCCAAAAGCTTGTGAGAAGTGGTGTGGTTGCAGGAATTTGATTTATAGATGAGGACAATTCATCCAAAAGGAGATATTTCAATAAAGTGGCTAGAATAACCATTCAGATCCTATGATGTAATATGCACAGTGTAATCTAACTTTTTATGTTTAGCAAGGAGGATAACATCATCTTAGGTGAAAATGACTGTACTTTGTATAAATCTAATAAAACGTTTCTTTGGTATGCAGGGTTGTTCTTCATTCAAGCATTAAGCGTTACAGCATGGCGATAAATAAAGTGATTTAAAAAAAATAATAAAGATGATAAAAAGTAATTAAAAGTAAATCCACGGGGTAAAAGATAAATCCAAGAAATTAAATCTTACCCTATCAGCATAGCAAATCTACTTATGAACTAGACAAATTCTAAGTGGTAAAATCAATCATTTCATAGGAAAAGAAGATAATAGATATTATAACCCCTTGCCCTCAACTTTCCCTACGCCGTCTAATTTAGTATAAATTGAGATAGGCTCCATCCAGCATTGACCGAGTGCTATAAGTTCCCCTGTCCGCCCGATATGATGACTCACTCCGGCATATCACCTCACTCTCGATGACTTCGATGACTCGATCTCCAGTCCAAGTAAAGTAATTAGAACTAAATAACATTTTTCCGTTAATTGCCGATTTGTTCTTTATTAAAGCTGTTAAGCATTACAGCAATACAAGATATCAATATAGGGATTTAAAAAAAAAAGAAAAAAAAAAAAAAACATATGTAATTCAAGTAAATCCACAAG